>NC_064629.1:383637076-384929159 GCF_023864275.1 Schistocerca cancellata | reverse complement strand
GTTGGAGGTGAGCCGCCAGCAGTGGTGGATGTAGGGAGAGAGATGGAAGAGTTTTGAGAGCGGATGATCTGGACGTGTTTCCATCAGAGACAGTAAATTTGTAAGACTGGATGTCATGAACTGATATATATATATATATATATATATATATATATATATATATATATATATATATATATATATATATATATATAAAATGACTTTTGAACACTATTAAGGTAAATAGATTATTTGTTCTCTATCAAAATCTTTCATTTGCTAACTATGCCTATCGATAGAGTTAGTGCCTTCAGTAGTTTGAATCTTTTATTTAGCTGGCAGTATTGGCGCTCGCTGTATTGCAGTAGTTCGAGTAACGAAGATTTTTGTGAGGTAAGTGATTCATGAATGGTAGAGGTTATTGTTAGTCAGTGCCATTCTTTTGTAGGCATTTTTGAAAGTCAGATTGCGTTGCGCTAAAAATATTGTGTGTCAGTTTAGTGTTGATCAGAATAAGTAAAGAGAGAAATGTCTGAGTACGTTCAGTTCTGCTCAGCTGTTTGAAAATCAACTAACGTAAGAGGTTTATCAGCACACTAATTCATTAATTTTCCTAAGGGGACGTTTCAATCTGACATCACTACACCACGAACGACCACGAAGAATGGCGAGACGATTCGTTCTCCATTCCTTCTCCTTAATAACCGAGTCGTGTCTATGTCCAGGCAAAACAATCCTGAGATTTATAATTTTATATACAATAAGTGTAGTAGTAAAAGGTATCATTTCATGTCTTAATTACACTACTGACCATTAAAATTGCTGCACCACGAAGATGACGTGCTACAGACGCGAAATTTGACCGACAGGAAGAAGGTGCTGTGATATGCAAATGATTAGCTTTCCAGAGCATTCACACTACGTTGGCGCCGGTGGCGAAACCTACAACGTGCTTACATGAGGAAAGTTTCCAATCGATTTCTCATACACAAACTGCAGTTGACCGGCGTTGCCTGGTGAAACGTTGTTGTGATGCCTCGTGTAAGGAGGAGAAATGCTTACCATCACGTTTCCGACTTTGATAAAGGTCGATTTTAGCCTATCGCGATTGCGGTTTATCATATCTCGACATTGCTGCTCACGTTGGTCGAGATCCAATGACTGTTAGCAGAATATGGAATCGGTGGGTTCAGGAGCGCAATACGGAACAAGATGCTGGATCCTAACGGCCTCGTATCACTAGCAGTCGAGATGACAGGCATCTTATCCGCATGGCTGAAACGGATAGCGCAACAACGTCTCGATCCCTGAGTCAACATATGACGACGTTTGCAAGACAACAACCATCTGCACAAACAGTTCGACGACGGTTGCAGCAGCATGGACTGTCAGCTCGGAGACCATGGCTGCGGTTACCCTTGACGCTGCATCACAGACAGGAGCGCGTGCGATGGTGTACTCAACGAGGAACCTGGGTGCACGAATGGCAAAACGTCATTTTTCGGATGAATCCAGGTTCTGTTTACAGCATCATGATGGTCGCATCTGTGTTTGGCGACATCGCGGTGAACGCACACTGGAAGCGTGTATTCGTCATCGTCATATTGGTGTATCATCCGGCGTGATGGTATGGTGTGCCATTGGTTACACGTCTCGGTCACCTGTTGTTCGCATTGACGGCGCTTTGAACAGTGGACGTTACATTTCAGATGTGTTACGACCCGTGACTCTACCCTTCATTCGATCCTTGCGAAGCCCTACATTTCAGCAGGATAATGCACGACCGCATGTTGCAGGTCCTGTACAGGCCTTTCTGGATACAGAAAATGTTCGACTGTTGCCCTTGCCAGCACATTCTGCAGATCTCTCACCAACTGAAATCGTCTGGTCAATGGTGGGCGAGCAACTAGCTCCTCACAGTGACTACTCTTGATGAACTGTGGTATTGTGTTGAAGCTGCAGGGGTAGCTGTACCTGTACACGCCGTCCAAGCTCTGTTTGATTCAATGCCCAGGTGTATCAAGGCCGTTATTACGGCCAGCGGTGGTTGTTCTGGGTACTGATTTCTCAAGATCTATGCAGCCATATTGCATGAAAATGTAATCACATGTCAGTTCTAGTATAATATATTTGTCCAATTAATACCCGTTTATCATCTCCATTTCTTCTTGGTGTAGCAATTTTAATGGCCAGCAGTATATCTAAAAGTCTGTTCCATTCGATCGTCAATCCCTGAATCTTGTAACTTTTAGCCCCTTGAGTTCCTTTACTTATTCATTCACTTAATTATTGGCACCCAGCATGGGGTAATGTAATTAGCAATCTCAATGTCATTTTATCGACGAAATCAAAGAAATCTCAGTTTACTAAAGTAATTGAGCAGAAACAACGATGTTACTTCATAAGTATATTCTGATCTTGTCGAAGATCTACATTTCAGTGAATATAAATTAAGTAAAATTAAGAAAGTTAAATGGCAATGAGAAATGGCACAACTGTAAGGGGAGAGGAACATTTCTGCCTTTGAAATAACATTACACAAGACGTGTGACTTGTAACCAAAAGTATGTCAGATGACGTCGAATTTATGGTCACGCAGACTGGTAAGAGTACAATGGAGGCTAGCTCAAACACGAAATCAACTTGCTGCTACGTGGTAGTCATGAGAATACAACAGGACTGATAAGAAACAGTTTACGTCCAAAATATGACAAAACCATATACATCATAACATCTGAAAGAAACTTATAAAGGCCTTTCGCTAAGGTTAGCGTGCTATAAGTGAACAGAAGGATTTAAGAAAACCTTGCGACTTCCAGCTTAAATAATCTATAACTGGGAACATCAGAAAGAGCAATGTTCATAGTGTTTTTTATATAAGGCAAAGATCTTCCAGTTGATCGCAATGAAGAATGACAATTACGAGACAAGTATAGAATTCATACCTCATTTCACGCATATTATTTCAGTTTCATTCGGGTAGTTCCAACATTACGCCAGTTTCGCACACTTAACGAAGTTTTAGTCACGTGCTATCTCTCACAATCAAAGAAACATTTGTAAATAAAATGAACTTATCATGTTTGTAATATATATATATATGTGCTATAAATCTCAGCAGGAGTCCCTAGTAAGACTGAATGCAGCTTTACCGTAACAAGTCTAACACCATCGTATTTTGACTTGCCTTCAGCCGTTCCGTCTTGTAATAATGGTACCATCTCTAAGTAGAACTTGAAACCAAATAGTACGTGACTGTATAATGTTTCATAAACCTCATATCCTTAAACCGTCACGACAACCACGATAAAGTGATAACGCTGAAACTGTTTTAATGGCAAGTAAAACGTACTCTACATCTTTACGTTTGTGCTGAAATAAATTTTCTCAAAAGGTAACGCAATAAACAGTAGTGAGATTAACATCCTGTACTGGTGTCAATTTTAAGCATATTATAATACAATTTAGATAAGCATTTACTTTATGGTGTTACCGGGAGTATCCCGTTGTTGAATGATGTACGCAGAAAGAAGACGGTGTCCAGGTGACACCGAACTACAGAATTTATTTCGCTAAGGAAGTAACAAGAAAATATGAACAACAGAAATTGAATCTCTACGAAAAAACGCAGGACATCATACTGATCTAATAAGAATAAATGTCACCCAATAAAAAATTTCTACGAAGGTCCGAGAAAACGCACACTGTCTGTCACCATCGGTTATCCTCCAAGATTGGAGTCGGTTGTGGTCACGACCTGTGGTGCACTGGCGTTGTCTTCGACCGTACCACTGGATAGGCGACTCGTTCTTTACTCGGAAATAGACTCGGCAGCACACTCCAGAGAGCTTTTTAATAGTGTTATTTCATCCCCCACTCCTCATATGGGTGGGGGTGGGTGAGGGAGCTGTCAGTGGTACAGGTAACGCGCTCTTTACACAATTGACAGTAAAATCTTAATTTGGTGAGAAATAAACAAACAGGAGAGATATTTAAATTGAACTTAAACCTTTCCAGAGGTAGAAATAAAATGGAATTATTTATATATGTGAGAGATATGACCTCTTGAACTAGTAGTTAAAAACAGTAATAATAAAAGAGGTGAAACGAAACAAAGTACGCGCATATTTAAAAACATTTATAACCTGATGCCGATACAATGATATTTAAAAGAAGCATTTTTCTGTCACGAAGGGTCGGAAGGACCTGCCCACGGAGAGGGAGTCTGTTGTTGAATGGGTATATTTTGGCCGCAGAGGAAGGTAGGATCGTGGTGGTATGAGGATGCAGGACTGGTGCATAGCAGCGATGTAATAGGAATGGCTGTAAGGGCAGAAGAGGGCGTGGAGTAGATGGGGGAATTGGCTGATCAGAAAATAGGGGTAGGTTGGGGAAAGAAAGGCAGACACGAAAAGAAGGGGGTAAGGAAATGTGGGGAGGGGTGGGAGAAGAAGCGCTGATGAGGTAGAACGGGTGGGGTGGACTTATAGCTGGTAGGATGCGTAAATGTCGATTCGAAGTTCATGAACTGGGAGGGGGAGATGTTTCAAGTTTCTTTCCAAGAGTAGACGGAGGGTGTGTAGGTGTGGGGTTTCTGGAATGTGTTTGTAAAGGCGCGGCAGCATATAAGAATTCTAAATTAGAGGGGAAAAGATAGGATTATTGTAGTTGAGTTTGCGGATGGTGAAGATCGTTCGGAGGTGATAATTGTGAGTGACGAGTGGCAGGAATGTGATGGGTTGGTAGAGGATCCTTGTGGAGGAAGTTAAACGGATGAGGAAAGCGAGGCATAATACATGGCGCTCGAGTATCTGGAGGGACCTATAGAACTTGCACGGGCGGGTATCCATGCAAGATCTGTATACCAAGGATGGGCGGATCAGGGATTTTAACATGGAAAGAATAGTGCAGGGGTGTAGTTCCCATGTCTGTCAGGTTAGCAGTTTTAGTTTATTGTGGGCTTGTGGAGTAGGTGACGTTTCCATATTAGCCGCATGTTGAAGATTAGTCCAAGGTACTGCAGTATCTTACTTAGGTGGATGGGACGGTCATAAATGGTGAGGCAGACGCCATGGAGATGAAAGGTGTGGGCGATGCGTCCTATAATTATTGCCTGGGTTTTGGAGGGGATAATCTTAAAGAGCCATTGGTTACATTATGGGCTAAACTGATTGAGGTGGATTTGGAGGGATCGTTGGGATTTCTGGAGCGTAGGACACTGGACGAGGAATGTGGTGTCACCAGCATACTGAAGGAGGTGGATCGGAGGGTGTGGTTCTTTCACAGTGGAAGTGTATAAGAGGTGAAAGAGAGCGGAAATAACGGAACCTTTCAGGCACTCCTTCAGTGGGGTGGAAGGTACGGGAATTGATGCTGTTGACAATGACATAGGATGAGCGATGGGAAAGAAAGGTTGCAATAAGGCGGAATAGTTGATAAGAAGTGCCCAAGCCAGGTGTTTAAAAAGGCGATCTGAATGCCATAGGCTGCTGTATGCTTTCACAAGGACAAGAGGGACAAAGATGGCAGATTCACGATTATTGAACTGTTGGACTGGAAGGTGGGTGCGGTTCAATAGTTGAGCATAAGCAGGGGAGGAGGGACGGAAATCACACTGGGTAATAGGAGGCAGATGGTGTTGGTGCTGATAGTCGTAACCAGGGAATTAACTGCGTTTCCTGTGAAGTACTTGTTTTATTTCCTGTGCTGTGACTGCAGTGTTTAATTCTGTTTCTGGTATTTTGTTCAGGTACCGGAAGATGGGAGCCAGGGGTGGGACTGAGCAGTCTTCGCGTTCGTGAACAGTAAGGAATTGTGAGTAGTCCAGAGAGCATCAGGCAGTGGTCCTAAAAAGCCGCCTTGTTTAGGGATACCAGGAAGTGCATTGTGTCACTTGAGTACGGGAATGCGAAACAGTACCGGCTGTACCCGTTGATCGTTGCGCTCTCCTTACTGCACTGGATGGCGCAACGAATTCGAGCAGCCTAAGCTGCAGCCGTCTGGCTGGACTGCAACCCGCAGGGTGTTGCGGTGTTGTGTGTGCCGGGTCATCAGGCACCAGCCTTACATAGCATTAAGGTGTTCGGGTTTTGCATCGATTTTCAGCACTGAAATCTATACCAGAATTAAATCGTAATGAAAGACAGTCACTTAATTTCATTGTAATGATATACATTCAGGGACCAATCATTAGGTTTGTGTGCTTGACAAAACATTGTTCATTTCACACAGAACAAGTCCACGTTGTCTTGTGCTGTGAACATAATTCAAGGAAGTCGAAAAGTACTTGCAATATTATAGTTACACGTGTACATGTATGGAAAGCCAAACAGAAAGTCAGTTGTTTACGACGTGGTTGTATGTAACGAAAGTCACGGTGCGGTAATGCACATGTCTAACCGTGCCGGCCGGAGTGGCCGAGCGGTTCTAGGCACTACAGTCTTGAACCGCGCCAGCGCTACGGTCGCAGGTTCGAATCCTGCCTCGGGCATGGATGTGTGTGATGTCCTTAGGTTAGTTAGGTGTAAGTAGTTCTAAGTTCTAAGGGACTGATGACCTCAGACTTTAAGTCCCATAGTGCTCAGAGCCATTTATTTTGTCTAATCGTTGTAGGAAACCGCCGAGAACGATACATAAATATGTAGCCAGGTCGGTAAAGACAACAAGCGCTGAGTGACACACACAGAAACAAAAAGATATTATTTTACTAAAATGCTCAGATGAGGAAAAGGGTGTTCTAATTATTTAGTTCAAAACGGTTCAAATGACTCTGAGCACTATGTGACTTAACATCTGAGGTCATCAGTCCCCTAGAACTTAGAACTACTTAAACCTAACTAACCTAAGGACTTCACACACACTCATGCCCGAGGCAGGATTCGAAGCTGCGACCGTAGCGGTCGCGCGGTTCCAGACTGAAGCGCCTAGAACCGCTCGGCCACTCCGGCCGGCAATTATTTAGTTATTATTGTTCTGTCATACTCTCTAATGCGCGTTGAGGAATACCCTACCGCGAAATCGTTCAAAATGTTCATGATATGAGAAATGAACTAAAATTACAAAACAAAAAAGTTATGCAATTTTAGCTCTTTTGTTAGACCTGAAGAGATCACATAAAAGGTGTTACTCATTTATGCAAAATATAGTTTCTCAGTTGTACGTTGATTCAGTTACACTGTCATTACACCAGTAATTAGGACACTGTTTCTAGTTAAGATAATGTACAATAATAACAATAATAACGGAAGGAAAGTCGTAGACACGCGTATTCTCGTGGCCGCGTGCTATACTATAATCACGAAGCGTAAGTAGTAAAGCCAGCCATACGCATATTATTGCTATCAGTCACGACTATCTGGCATAAAATAGCATTACTTAGAGGTCCAAAGTGCTTCGAGTTCAGTTTGTCCCAGACGCAGAAAATCTACCTCTGAGTCAACTATGAACATACTTCACCGAATGTCTCTACAGTCCTTGACAAACAGCGTAGGTCCTATCAGAGCGATCCGCAATCAGAACAGCCCCCGAAGAAGAGCGCCAGAGTGTTGAAGTTTTGCTACATTTTGACTCATTGTGGACTACGGTTAGCCGAATCTCGAACAGACACAATATGAAGGCAGTCTCAAGGCCTTCGTAAAAAAAAGCATAGTTAATCTTATAGCCTGTAACGAATGGTGTTGATATCAGAATGCCAGTTACACATAAGATGCTTGCACATAAAGGCCGAAGAGAACATGAAAGGTGTTTTCGCTGCTCTATTACGAAAATGAGACGTGGCAGAATATTATTTGGAAAATGTACACAAAAGTGTCGTGCATTTCATGACACCTGTGTCACCACACAAACAAAAGTTTCTGTAGTAGAGTGATAAAAAGAGTTTGAGATCAGAAAACGGAAAACATCATCAGTTAAAACGGTGGCTTAAGCTGAGAACAACTTGGAACGCGGACACTGACGTCAACAGCCTTTCACCAATGACGAGCTGGTGTCACGGGTCCCATATCGGATGATGGCCGAGAATGCAGCGTAGATGAAAATATTCGTCATAAGGAAATGGTCAGTCTACGCGGATTTGCGACAAATAAACATCCTAGATGGAGCCCTACAACAGGGGATACACAGCCTGTTACCCAGATGTCATTTCGGGAGATGTGTAATTTTTATTTTGTAAGTAGGCTGTTTAGGTTTTTATATTGGTAACGCCACGTAGCGCTCTGTATGAAAATCACTGGCTGTGCTGTGTGCAGTCTGTGGCTGGTTTGCGTTGTTGTTGGCCATTGTAGTGTTGGGCAGTTGGCTGTTAACAGCGCGTAGCGTTGCGCAGTTGGAGGTGAGCCGCCAGCAGTGGTGGATGTGGGGAGAGAAATGGCGGAGTTTTGAAATTTGTAAGACTGGATGTCATGAACTGCTATATATATTATGACTTTTGAACACTATTAAGGTAAATACATTGTTTGTTCTCTATTAAAATCTTTCATTTGCTAACTATGCCTATCAGTAGTTAGTGCCTTCCGTAGTTTGAATCTTTTATTTAGCTGGCAGTAGTGGCGCTCGCTGTATTGCAGTAGTTCGAGTAACCAAGATTTTTGTGAGGTAAGTGATTTGTGAAACGTATAGGTTAATATTAGTCAGGGCCATTCTTTTGTAGGGATTTTTGAAAGTCAGATTGCATTGCGCTAAAAATACTGTGTGTCAGTTTAAGCACAGTCATGTATAATTTTTCTAAGGGGACGTTTCAATGTGAATGTACTGAAGCCGGTCAGGGTCAGCCGGCCGCAGTGGCCGTGCGGTTCTAGGCGCTGCAGTCTGGAACCGAGCGACCGCTACGGTCGCAGTTTCGAATCCTGCCTCGGGCATGGATGTTTGTGATGTCCTTAGGTTAGTTAGGTTTAATTAGTTCTAAGTTCTAGGCGACTGATGACCTCAGAAGTTAAGTCGCATAGTGCTCAGAGCCATTTGAACCAACCAGTTCAGGGTCAAAGTGGCGGTGAAGCTAAACCAAATGTATCCATTGTTATGCCTACTTCGACACACCCACATGAATTAGGAGTTGTTCTGCTGATAAAGCTGCTGGTTCATCTCCGGAGTATTCAAGAGAAATGAGGGAAAATGCAGCACGTACATAATCTGATCGCCTACAGAAGGTGTATGTTGCGTTCTTAAACATGATTTGCATCTACAGCATGACGTTGCGATGACGGGTCTCTATCAAGTAGTCGGAATACTTTACCCTCGGAAGAGGTATCGGCCTTCGGATGATGAATTGTAGGAGAAATGCAGCACGTCACAAAATCAGCACATCTACAACCTGAGCATCAGCATACAGTGTCACTACACCACTGGATGGCCCTATTTGCTACCAAGTAACCTCTGTTTTCCAGCAGCTCAACGTTACAGTATAATTATAAGTTCTGTACCTACATGGATATTATAAAACAATTTTATATTAATGTTGAAACTGCTGATAACATGATTTCTGTGCAACTTTGTATTTCTACCAAGCTGATAACAGTATGGTTTAATAATCCCAAGCGAAATTAGAACACATCACCTAAAACACCAAAAACTAGCACTGCAAATATTACGGAAACGGAAAGTGCTATTGGTGTGGGGTTTTGGTAGAACGGATTGTTAGTCAGGGACTTGTATTGTTAACCAAATAAACGGACTGTAATAATAATTAGAATTTGTAGTTTTGTGGAAAATACACTTTTTAAAAGGAACAATATGCTAATGCAACATAGAAGAAGGGATGGCATTCAATTTCAAACTGATAAATTTCGGAAGTATACGCCCTCGAACGTTCGTGGGAATCTAATCACTTGGTGAACCCGAAGCTAGAAACAAGGAAATGCAGAATATTAGGGTTTAAAGTAAAGGGCTGTAAATGGCGCGGTCATTATAGAGGGAGCACTAGCATGTATTTAAAAAAAGGTCAACGGAAACCAACACCGCAATCAGATGAAGTGATTTAGGAATATTACGAAAAATACTAAACTGGAGAACTTGACAGTGATTTGAACACCACTCAATACGAATTCGACAACAGTGGCTTAAACACTGTTCCAGCCCATACAGTTCTCAGCCCAACAAGATGTTATCAGAAGACATGTTAACCATTCAGAACTTAAAACTCCTGTTGTTTACAGACTGCTTAAGTATCATCTGAACACGAGAATTCCTGTCATAAATGAGGAAGCGTGTCGTAGGGGAGCGTTGGAGTGACAGTTGTAGTGGTAGAGCATAATATCTTAACAGAGGGTTCCGTGGACGATGTAAAAGAAAGGAAGAGTATGGTTTAACATCCCGCCAACGACGAGGAGGATAAGGTGAGGCGAAACTGAACTAAAGTTAAGTATATGGAATACGCTAGGCCTACTACTTTGATAACAAGTTCCGCTGTAATTCTCTTCTAAAGCTGTAAAGATTTTATTACATTATTCCCGAGTAGCGTCTTTATGTAGAGACATTCTTTGGAAAGGATCCGTGTTACAGAAGGGCGCGATGATATCTTAAATGATAGAGTCTGCCATGTTCAAGAAGTAAAGTTTACCAACAAAGGAAGATCTAAAGCAGCAGATTGTGGAATTAAACGATAACAAAGGCAGAAGTAGAAACTGTATAACAGCTGAATCTCTAAAAGCTGGAAGAAAAATTCAAACCGATAAATTCGTAACATTATCTACGATTTGCATAACATGGATAAAAATGCGTGAAGGTCGCAAAATGGGCATGCTATGTGTAATACACAAGAATAATGATGAAACATTATGTGAAAGTTACAAGCTGACTATTCTAATGAGTGTGTTATACAACATTTTCACTAAAATCCGACTAAATGAAAAGTGACAACGGCTAGAAAACACAGTGAGGGGATACCAAGGAGAATTCTGGCAGAGAGTATCAACTTTCGTTAAGATTTTCATATCGATAAACATATTGGAGAGGATACACTTATTTTATTTTGAAAGGTACCAAATATGTACTGATATCAAATTTCTAATATTGTTAAGAGGAAAACAGAGCCATGACTTTATCAGGGATAAAACACAAGGAATAATAGATCATCTACAACTTCTTTTCACTACACAATAAACACTATTTATTCCCTTGGATATATTTTTTTCCAAACAGCTGCATTTATTGCTTTTCACTAATTACAATCGATTTCCAAACCACACGGCTGCACCTTGAGGCACATTGTGTGCAATGCACGTTCATAAGTAGGGCATGTAATGTGACTGAGAGGCAGTATCGAGTAGGCTATGGTTAAACCCTCGACTGCAGTGTTGAAACACTCAGGGAGAAACTGACTCTACGATATATCTTAGAATGGATTTAGGAAAAGCTTTGGACACAGTTCACTATAATACCCTATTTGAAGTTCTGCTGGTGACAGAAATTAAATACAATGAGTGAAAGATTACCTACAATTTGTACAGGAACCAAACTGCAGTCATAAGAGTAATAGGACAATGCAATAATGCAGTAGTCGAGACGGAAGTGAGACAGAGTTGCATCCTTATCTGCACATTATTCAATCTGTAAATTGAGGAAGCAGTAGAGGAATTCAAGAAGATATTATACACTCCTGGAAATTGAAATAAGAACACCGTGAATTCATTGTCCCAGGAAGGGGAAACTTTATTGACACATTCCTGGGGTCAGATACATCACATGATCACACTGACAGAACCACAGGCACATAGACACAGGCAACAGAGCATGCACAATGTCGGCACTAGTACAGTGTATATCCACCTTTCGCAGCAATGCAGGCTGCTATTCTCCCATGGAGACGATCGTAGAGATGCTGGATGTAGTCCTGTGGAACGGCTTGCCATGCCATTTCCACCTGGCGCCTCAGTTGGACCAGCGTTCGTGCTGGACGTGCAGACCGCGTGAGACGACGCTTCATCCAGTCCCAAACATGCTCAATGGGGGACGGATCCGGAGATCTTGCTGGCCAGGGTAGTTGACTTACACCTTCTAGAGCACGTTGGGTGGCACGGGATACATGCGGACGTGCATTGTCCTGTTGGAACAGCAAGTTCCCTTGCCGGTCTAGGAATGGTAGAACGATGGGTTCGATGACGGTTTGGATGTACCGTGCACTATTCAGTGTCCCCTCGACGATCACCAGTGGTGTACGGCCAGTGTAGGAGATCGCTCCCCACACCATGACGCCGGGTGTTGGCCCTGTGTGCCTCGGTCGTATGCAGTCCTGATTGTGGCGCACACCTGCACGGCGCCAAACACGCATACGACCATCATTGGCACCAAGGCAGAAGCGACTCTCATCGCTGAAGACGACATGTCTCCATTCGTCCCTCCATTCACGCCTGTCGCGACACCACTGGAGGCGGGCTGCACGATGTTGGGGCGTGAGCGGAAGACGGCCTAACGGTGTGCGGGACCGTAGCCCAGCTTCATGGAGACGGTTGCGAATGGTCCTCGCCGATACCCCAGGAGCAACAGTGTCCCTAATTTGCTGGGAAGTGGCGGTGCGGTCCCCTACGGCACTGCGCAGGATCCTACGGTCTTGGCGTGCATCCGTGCGTCGCTGCGGTCCGGTCCCAGGTCGACGGGTACGTGCACCTTCCGCCGACCACTGGCGACAACATCGATGTACTGTGGAGACCTCACGCCCCACGTGTTGAGCACTTCGGCGGTACGTCCACCCGGCCTCCCGCATGCCCCCTATACGCCCTCGCTCAAAGTCCGTCAACTGCACATACGGTTCACGTCCACGCTGTCGCGGCATGCTACCAGTGTTAAAGACTGCGATGGAGCTCCGTATGCCACGGCAAACTGGCTGACTGACGGCGGCGGTGCACAAATGCTGCGCAGCTAGCGCCATTCGACGGCCAACACCGCGGTTCCTGGTGTGTCCGCTGTGCCGTGCGTGTGATCATTGCTTGTACAGCCCTCTCGCAGTGTCCGGAGCAAGTATGGTGGGTCTGACACACCGGTGTCAATGTGTTCTTTTTTCCATTTCCAGGAGTGTAAAAACTGTGATGTTCAAGGAGAACAAATTATATTTTTATGGACAGCACGGCAACTCTACCGGAGACAGAAAGGACTACGAAAATCAGTTCAACGGAATTTATAATATCTTGAAAATAGCTGATAGGATGTACATAAATAAAAGTAAAGCTAGATGATGTAATGTAGTCGAATTAAGTGACGCAATTTTGAAGTATTTGGTTTATGAAATGAGATGTGGGGAGTGCAAGGTGCGATGCTAGTTATGCTATTTTGGCAGCAAAAAGACAGGTCCTAGAAGATGTAAAGAGGATATAAAATGCAGACTTTAGACAATAAAAATATCTTTCATGATAAAGAGAATATATTAACGTTTAATACAGATTTAAGTATTAGGAAGTCTTTTTTGAGAGTCCTTGTCTGGAGGGAAGCCTTATGTGGATTTGAAAAGTAGGCGACAAACAGTACCGACAAGAAGAGCATAGACGCGTTTAAAATATGATGCCACAGAAGAATACAGGATATTTGATGAGTAGATTGTGTAACTAATGGGGAGGTATTGAATCTAACTGCGAAACAGAGTTTCAAAGCATTACTTGACGGAAATACGGGATCGGTTGATGGGATACGTCTTGAGATAACAAGGTATAGTCGTTATGATAAGGAATGGAAGTGTGGTGGGTGAAAACTGCAGAGGGAGTTGCAGGCTTGACTGCATTAGACATGTTCTAATGGTTCTAAAATGCAGTAGTTATGCAGAGCTGAAAAGGCTTGCACAGGGTAGACCTATGTGTAGTATTGCATCAAACCAGTCTTCGATCTGAATACCACGACATCATCATCATCATCCTCAAAAACAACGCCAACAGTCAAATTTATGATTCCATACATGTTGAAAGCAAAGAGGAAATTCTGACACATAGGAAGAATAGTAAATCTGACAAGAAGGAATTCAACAACACTTTAAAATGACGTCAAGATGTAATAAGGTGTACGAAAAATATACAAACCGAAAGAGCACTGCTCTATAGAGATGTACTCTCGACCCTTATTTTTTGTTGAGGTTGAGGTGGAGGTTATTTGGGGAATGAGACCAAACTGTGAGGTCATCGGTCTCGTAGAATGAGGGAAGGATGGGGAAGGAAATCGACCGCATCCTTTCGAAGGAACCATCCCGACATTTGCCTGGAGCGATTTAGGGAAATCACTGAAAATCTAAATCAGGATTGCCGGCGGCGGTATTGAACCGTCGTCCTCCCGAATGCGAGTCCATTGTGCTAACCACTGCGCCACCTCGCTCGCTTTATTTTTTGTAAAACAGCCTTTGGAGAACAAACACTCTAGTAGAATCTATTTTTAGTAGTATGCATAACAATCCATCTAGTGCACACGAAATGTTGATTTTGACAAAATGCAGAGGAGGAAGTGAAAAAAAACTATACGAAATTGGACGAAGCTTGGGCACAAATTCCATTATAAATTAGTAGAAATTAAAGTAAATACACTCTGCCATCGAGAGTACAAGGTGGGACAATCGAGGTAAGATCACCAGTAGAGAATACTGGAGAGCTGCAGTGGTTCCAATACTCTGGTACGCCGATAACGGTATGAAAAGTGGTGAAGAAAGGTACTATTGGCCGAACAATATTAGCATCTAGCGGAAACTGTTATGGACCCAAAGATTTCCGTACATCAAGAGCTTTGTGCTGAACATCGAGGATAAGGAATTATAAGGTACTAATTAGACCAATAATAACATGTAGAGCGAAAACATGAACACTAACTGCTGGAAGCCAAAATTACAATACCGATGGAAGAAGATAATATATGGTACGTATAAAAAACGGAGAATGCAGATATAAACGGAATGCAGCATAAGTTAAAACAAAACAAGAATTTTGATGGCCATTACATCAGAAAAGAATGTGGGAAGCATGAGTAGTGGAGAAAGTATCTTAGAAAAATTGCAGGGTAGACGGAATGTTGATCATGAAAAAGAAAGGTCGACAAATCTACTGAATCCCCAAACCGTTCATGGTTGCAGTAGCGATGAGCAACATGGGATGTAATTACAGATGATAGACCTTTATGATAATGAATGTTTCTACTGTTCTCTTCAGATAGAGGTATTAAAGTAATAGCAATAGCTGAGCAATAAAGTGAGCAAACGAAGAGACAGGCTACAGTGTCATGAAAATACATACAGCTATCTTACATCAGAGTAGCACTGACTCTAGGAGAGACAGCGTTCTGTACATGTTGCATCATGGTTCTACCATATCATCTTCCACTATACACAGCGGTGAGCTCATTATGAAGACATAAAAACAAATATCCACTACATTATATGGAGAATACACTGTTTTTATCATTATGTGTGTAGCACTAACCTACGAGGCAAATCGGTGAACTGGTTCTAGCCCATCTGCCGCGGTACATCGACCATAGTTCCGAAACAGCAGTCGCCATAAGTATTGCTTTTAAGTGATTCGCCCTCATTGTTCTAGACGAAATATGAGCTGCCACTTAATAATCTCCACATAGATTCATCACGGAGATATCTAATACACTAAACACACAGACTCCATCCACAACTTTCACTGCTATCTTAGGCTAAATGGTAATATGGCGAGAAGAAATCCGACCACAACAATAATATGAACACATGAAGGACTAACGATATCCGCTAATATGTGAACGGTAGGAACGCCGGTAATGGGTTTTTTGTGGCGATGGTTATCACATTTGAATAAAGTGAAGTACCAAATTTCTGAAATGGGTGATTTAGTAGTTTAGTTGGCTCAAGGACTGTATGTAGGTACGTCACTGTGCTTCTTGTTTATATTTCTTCAAGTTACTTTAGTGTCCTTGTTATGCTAAGTCTTCTGAAGCAGAATTTCAGAGTTAAATCAATTATATAACGATAACGTAGCCGGTACTAGTTAAGCTGGACTTGGACTTCATACATATTCCGAGGAATATTACGCAAATGTGGTATACCATCTTGACGCTCTGACAGTTTCAATTATATTCCCATCCTTTTGCGGTTGGAATGCGGAACTCCTATAAGAGAAACTCTATATTCAACAGCAACAGAATATAAACTGCCTATCCTCGACAGAGCCGTCGGATTTCCCTTTTCCTTTCCTCTTTCGAAGATTCTGGGAGGAAATATTGGTCTTAAAGAGCTTCCTTGGGGAAAAGGGGGAGGTGCGGGTGAGAGTTCGCCCGATAAAACGCTCATCTGCAGCAACGCTTCGCTTCAAATTCTCTCCGCCTGGCTCGCCTTTCCTCCTGCCTCACTTACCCCTCGTATCGCGAGGTATATTTTCAAATTATTTTAGGACCTCAGCCCATTCGTTAGATTTCCACTGAAAGACACGTCTTCCATACAGATGCGGATTCTTTGACACCGGTTGCATTTCGTGTAAAGCGCGCAATTATTCTCGTTCGGCGTCGTTCACTGACGGAAAAAGATTATTGGATACGTCTAAAGGAAACGTATTCAGGCTGGCTTCACGTGCTACTCAGATCTTTCCGCAGAAACGAGAGAGGGAGCTTGCATTCTAAAAGATCTGAGACGTAGGGCCGAATTTCATTTTCGGTAATTGCTCCAAGCTAAAAAGCATTTATTCTACAAAAAGAACTGCATATTATGGAAGAGTAATGTTAAGACCTCGTTACTTCACAAAACGTTACAAACTCCTAGTTTCCATGCTATCCAACAGTTCTGAGGGACAATATACACTAACCCAAAAAGTGCGTGAACGTTATCAGCCTACATCCGAAAATATCTCTGTGTTTAATAGTGAAAGTAACCGTAAAATTCTGCTACTAACAAGTGAATCTTTGAATTATTTTATTTTAATATATGATGAAACTTGATGTGCGAAATATAAATCTAAATAGTTAAGAATCCGGGACATGCATTAATTTTGATAAATTACCTTCCTTAGACAGTACTGAAGGAGACATTCATGTAAAACTACATGTATTCGGTTCTGAAATATGTTCCTGATACCACAAATTTGTTTAAAGCAACTTCAGTATCTATTCAGTTCACACATGATGGAGGCGTGATCATCAGGATCAGGAACGAGCAGCACTCTGCAACATATACTTTCAATAAAGTTCAGGAACCGAAATTAATCATTTCTGACAAACGGAATTTTCAGACCGAAGTTAATGACTTCTCTCTTGTATTTCCCATATTTCCCCTGCGTTTCTTTAGTTCTTAATTCTATTCGAAATACAAGAAAACCTGCACATGCACGAACTAAGCAGATCCTGTTAAGGTGGTTGCAATGAACTAAAATGATTTTGAATGTAGGAAGGTATCATTCCTGGATGAAATCTGTAGGTCTATTTTAATCAAAAATGGTTCAAATGGCTCTGAGCACTATGGGACTCAACATCTGAGGTCGTAAGTCCCCTAGAACTTAGAACTACTTAAACCTAACTAACCTAAAGACATCACACACATCCATGCCCGAGGCAGGATTCGAACCTGCGACCGTAGCAGTCGCGCGGTTCCGGACTGAAGCGCCTAGAACCGCTCGGCCACCGCGGCCGGCGTCCATTTTAATCTCGTATGTTAAATTCAACACAATGAAATGAAACAAAACATAAGAAAAGCTTGTTAACGTAAAGAGTATTGGGGCGTAATTAGATGATCTAGTTATTCTCATCCGGATTTTTCATGGTTTTTTCCAAATGCTAGTGTACACTCTACTGATAAACCTGTACCGGAAGCGTATTCATTTTTTGACTATTACTGTGATTTTTATAGGTAATAAATTCTTATACTGCATGTTCCTTTTAATTTTTTTATTTTATTCATTGCGCCTAGGAAGGCGACCGTTTGAAATTACCCAACACCTCAGTGCTCCTTTCTTTCTTTCCTTCTCAGTATAGCTTCTTCTGAACTACGATCCTGTAGCCTATCGGGCGTTTTTCTCCGAAAATATGCAACTGATAATTTAAGTTAGAAATTTAGTTCTATCATGAAAGACTGCTTCATATATGCCAAATTCTTTTAGATAACCATGAATTTATTTTGGGTACTTTTTCCACTTCTTCGTCGATAAAGATAAGTCGACAGATGACCTTGTGGTCCTATGGTTATCCATTCTATGTGATTAACCATAACATTGTAATAGCCGTTTCCTCCTTTTATCCATTGTTTTATTCTGTAGGAAATTTATGAGGCCTTCGTGGCCACTTGTTAATGTACTGCCCGTTATTTTTGTCTCGGGATGTTCAGCAGACGTTTGTTTCATGATTTTTGTGACGCTTCAACAACGCAAGTGGCTAGCATTGTCAAAGATTTTTCCTCCGTTTTTGGTGGCGTATTGGAGTCGAATACGGGGCCTGTGATTATACAGTATCTGACCAAACGTTTCGGGACGCTTATTGGTGGATATTAATAAGATGTGAGTCGACACTTCGCCTTTGTGACTGCTTTAACTGTGCTTGAGACACTTTCAGTAAGGTGTCTAAATGTCTATGGAGGAATGGCAGCATGTTCTTCCTCACGAACCGAAGCCAGAGAAAGTACTTCGTTCTGACTCGCCGTTCGGGTCGCGACTCTGGGAAGGCCAGTCCATTTAATAAATGTTATTGTCCGCAAAGCATTGCCTTAAAGATGCTGTTTATTACATGGCGCTTTATAATTCTGGTATGAACGGTCATCGTCTTCGATCTGTTCCTCTGCCGTATGCAGTACCTAATGCTGTAAAATGTGTCTCTATCCTTCCGTGTATAGCGTTTTCCTAAGCGCAGTAACGCGACCACTTCCTAAGCATGAAGAATAGTCTCTTGCCGTAACACAACCTTCACACTGCACTGTAGATACAACACATGATGCCAGGTAACGTTCTCCTTCCATCAGATTGCCACACGATATGCATCACTCCAAATCACTCATTTTCACCCACACACGGTCCAGTGGCGTCGGTCTTTACACCAACTCAACTGTCACTTAACACTGACTACATAAACGTGTGGCTTTCGGGGAGATGCTACACTATTACCCCCCTTTCTTTTTAACTCCCTACATAAAGGAAGTTTGATGGGTTTACTGCTGGTAGCATTTTGCGACTCATGACAGTAATTTCGCTGGTTCCATCCATCCTCCACAATGTATGTATGTATGTATGTGTGAATTCCTAAGGGACCAAACTGCTGAGGTCATGGGTCTCTAGACTTACACACTACTTAAACTAACTTAGACTAAGTTATGCTAACAACAACACACACATACATGCCCAAGGGAGGACTCGAACCTCCGGCTGGAGGGGCCGTGCACCTCTACACTGGTCGACTGTCCCAGTATGTAGGTACATCAGTTCTAGCTGGTCTGGGTGTAGCTGTGGTTTCCCTTCGTGTTTTCGCATCACTAACAGATCACCAACAATCGACCTGGACAGCTTTAGAAGATTGAAGTGCTCCTGAAGAATATGTCACTCACATAACATGCAAAGACTATTGCACATTCAAAGTTACTGAGTTTTTCTCACCGACCCACCTGTTGTTACTCCTTCACTCCCGACAACAAAATATTCCCCTCCTCCTTTCATACTGGTGGGTGCACCTGTCGTGACATCTAGTGCTCAGTTCCGCATTACATAGGGGTGTAAGCGTACTTTTGATAAGATGGTATATGTATCTGTCGTAACAACGTTTCAGGGCGTTTTCCTCACCATTAGCGCCGTGGCTCTCCACAGTTGCCGACAGAAGTTCGCTTCAGCATGGGAACACAGGATCCGTTTATCTTGAGCTTTCTCCTTTTTGGTTGGTTTATGGGGAGTTGGAGGCACCAGACTACAAAGGCCAACACTCCCTTTTTCCCCTTTTTGTTAAAAGTGTTGTAATGTGTGTGAATTTGCATGGATTCCCAGAACAAACGGGTGTGGTAGTTCTTCCCCACAGCGAGGACCTTCGTGTCAGCGAATTTCGTAATGCGCTTGTTCCACTACAACTGATTTCTTCACCTGTCCCGACTTGGAGCGCCGTTTATTTTCAGTGTCCCTGGTATTGATGGATCGTCCGGTTATTTCATGATTGACTTTCCACACGTAACAATATACGGTACATTCCCAAGACTGCGAGTAGGTCCCTTCTGTCCTTTGTCGATGTGAGAACTACAGAGTGTCAGTCTCCCGTCTTGATCTGAAAAGGTGCAGAATATTCTCCTAAATTTTCGCACTTGATGTTAAGTTATTCAACCGTTTCATCAATTCCCCAGTTTTATTATTATTATTATTATTATTATTATTATTATTATTATAAACTTGGAGTATTAATAAAACGTTTAACAGTATCTTTCTCTCTGTATGTGAAATCATATATTATTCTGAGTGCCACAAATATGATAAGTGTTTGTATATATGAATTTTATGACGATTTTAAAGCCTATAATTGGTTTCACAATAATCAAATTTTCAAAAGCCCGCGTGCTATTTTTCATTTATATTCTCCATTTAACGGACTGTTTCATTTTATTACTTATTTAGTAAAAAGTGAAACAAGATTTTATAGACGACTGAGAGTAAGTAAATTCCTTTGTACTTGTTTGTATCTGGTCAGCCTTGTTTCTTGTGAAGTGGTCGAATTTACACGAACTTCCATTTTCGTAATTTGTTTCAGTTTGCCAGACTTCTAGGCTTCAGGCTTTAGTTACTTCTGGTGTGGGTATTGCTGAATCCGGACTCGGAGAGATTTCTCAAAAATGAGGTGGTTTTCGTGAATTTCACGGTTTATTGAATTTTGGCAGTAGACTGTGAGTAGCTTCCAGTTTTCCATCCTCTCTGTTTGTAGTATTCCATCTACCCATCTGTAGCGAAGGCAGCTTATTTATTCTGAAGTTCTTCTTTAAATTTCTTCTAGAAGCTTCTGGTGCTATATATTCATAAATTTTGGTCAATTTTCGTTTGTTTACTGTGCTTGTGTTTGTATTTTTATGCTGTGGATACTTTTAGAGTTTTTTTGTGGATTTTTGTGAAATCCTGCCAGTTTATCTCATTCTGCAGTAGTTTCATGTTTCAAATCTTGCAATTATCACTATTTTATCAGGAAGTGACTTCTTTTGGACCGAGGGACTGAAAGACGTCAGTATGGCTATTGCAGTTTTGGTTCATTCTTCCATGCGCTTGGTATATTTCAAATGTTCTCCTACATTTGTACTCTCTACCAATTTGCCCATTAAAGTCTCTCAGGAACAGTTTGACTCAATGCACTGATATTTGTTTTGTACCTTCTTCTAAGACTTCCCAGAGGCCATCTTTTTTAAGTATCTTTTACTTTATGGTGATTTATAGGGGCGTAAACTTTAATTAATGCACCCTGAAGGAAGTCATTCACAAGATGTCTACTATGGAGGTGCGAATTGTCGTCCATGAAGACGAATGCCTCGCCTATATGCTGCCGATATGGTTACTCTTTCGGTCGGAGGATGGCATTCACGTATCGTACAGCCGTTACGGAGCCTTCCACGACTACCAGCGGCCTACGTCGGCCCCACATAATGCCAACCCAAAACAGCAGGGAACCTCCACCTCACTGCACTCGCTGGACAGTGTGTCTAAGGCGTTCAGCCTTACCGGGTTCCCTCCAAACACGTCAACGACGATTGTCTGGTTAAAGGCATATGCGACACTCATCGGTGAAGAGAACGAGATGCCAATTCTGAGTGGTCCATTCGGCATGTTGTTTAGCCCATCTGTACTGCGCTGTATGGCGTCGTGCATGATGGCATTTCGAGGAAAATATCCTGGTACTGCAGTGGCGAGTGATTCAGTAATAACGAGAATAATCGGCTGTTTCCCAGAATGCGGATCAGCTGCAGACTAGAAGTGAACCGGGAGACCGGCTATCTTGACGAACGCTACACAGGCTGAGGTTAGGAATGTGATGCTGTGTCTGCCTTCAGGAAGTTTGAGGAGGCTATCTGTCCAGTCCCAGTCTTGGTGTGGCATTGCTCAGAAAGCGATACAGGAATTAAGATTTCGTGCATATTATGTCAGTAGTTAGCAGAAATTGAAGGCACCGGATGATGCAGGGGGTCATGATTTCATTTAGATATTGTCATCTATGAATCACAGAACTGGGCAATGTTTTCCTCTCTGATAAACCTGCATTCACCTCAGTATATCTGTGAATACTCAAAACACAAGAAACTCGTCAAACGAAAATCAACATGGCCTCATGAAGACATCTTGCACTATCAGAATAATGAAGTGTTTACCGTATCGAGTAGTCAAATAGTGAGCACCAATTTCTTTGATACTACAGGTAACACTGTTGTGCACCATGTCACCATTAAACAGATTATTTCGCATTTTTAGCCTCATGAGTTCAACTTATCGATTACCCTGTGCTATCAATACATCTTAAGTAGAAGAGTCTTAGGGCACGGGACATGAGTGCAGTAGAGTTGAAGTTGTCTTCTGTGAAGGCCAGAGAACGTGACGACAGCTTATGCAGCGAAAAATGTAGGTAGACGCTTTATGCGGACAGTCACTCTTTCTCTTGCGGCTACAGTACAAAGAATGTCTGTTCCAATGGCGTTAGATCGATCGTGCAGTGAACCGTTCCATTAGTAATGAAAATCCTTATTCATTATGTATATATACATATACATGTCACAAAAGGCCTATAGTCTACCTAGCGTTTAATAGGAGGAGCTAACTTCTCTTCTCAGACACGTCGTCACTAAAGACTTATACTAATAGCTTCACGCCGAGTTCGTGGGACTATTTCGCGGAACTAATAAACACTTCATTTGTTCCGTACATTTCACAACTGTCAAAATTCATTGCGGCAATTTTCGACTGAAACTAAATCCAGGGTTTGCCCATATTATTTTGCGAAATTGCTATTAGTTTGCAAGATATGTCCTTGAACTGTAACTTGTTGAAAAGAGAATCATAAATTTAGATGATGCGGACATCCTTGTTTCCCGTGTTCTTCTGTATTGTGGGCCTCCGGATCAGAAGTGTTCCTTGAAATAATCAAGTCATAAATTCACAGAAGGACCCCACGAGATCCATTCATGACATAAGTGAACAGCTGCGGCACCTGAAGAAGCAACCAGCTGCTTGGAAAAGTGGACACTACAGCCAAAGTCCCGGGGATGACATGGGTGTGCGAAAGAGGACTGTGTTAACACGTCGGAGGCTGGAGCGAAGTGATCACACTCCGTCTCCTAGAAGCCCGCGTGTTTCATTCTCGCACCTCAGTTGCTCAGAGATTGTGAATGAAGTCCCCCTGAACAGTCCCCGGGTCAGCAGTTCAACCCGTGTGAACAACAGCAGGTCAGAAACATGCGCTGTAGCTGTGGGTGGGTTTTGAACGGTCTTCTCAGCATCTCATCTAGAAGCATAGGCATGAAAGTTTCAATAAAATATTTCAAATTTTCGGTTCCTACCTCTTCCAAGCAGGTGACTCCCGTACACTTCCTTTGTAACATCATGTACTTCAGTCTATGTGTGTCTTCGGTGCTTTCGTAGCTACTATGGT
Organism: Schistocerca cancellata; assembly: GCF_023864275.1. NCBI lineage: Eukaryota > Metazoa > Arthropoda > Insecta > Orthoptera > Acrididae > Schistocerca > Schistocerca cancellata. The sequence goes on along the minus strand of NC_064629.1, from coordinate 384,905,678 downwards.
CAATAACTTTTTTGTGGTTTTTTCCTCGGTAACAGGTGGTTCTAACTGCGTCCCTTCAGTCATTGGCCATGTATACATAGATTAAAAGGCAATCTTTAAAGGGAACCTCCATTGTTTTTGATATTTCTATCTACAATATAGTGATTTACTCGGGGTTCATAGGTGTCTTCTTCAACCGAAACCAACACTTTCTCACGTCTTTCCTTCTGTGGTTCTCGAAGCTCGTAATTACACACGTTTGGAACAATTAACGCTATGCATCTTGCATGCTCCAATATAAATGAATTTTCTTTCGACGTTGAGGATAAAATGATCGCTTTACAAGTTGACAAGATGTAGGACAAACGTACTGAACATCTGTTGTCCATAACCCCATGTCAGATTTGAGAGGTCTAATTTTCAAGTCAAATTTCTCAGACAGTAATTCCATGTTCAAATTGGGATTAAGTGTTTACGCAAGAAAATCTCATTGCTATATATAACTTCTAGTTGAAGTCAGATTAGGTTGTAACTTACAAGCATTCTCTTAAGGGGATACGGAATCGGATTTTGGGTTAAAAAATCGAATTTTTTTTATTGGCGTATTATATTCTGCCATGTTTCCTCTTTAAAATGACGTATCATACATAGCTCTACTACAATTATAACTATTTTATTTTTATATATTTGTGAGATCGGGTATTGCGCTTTAGTTATACACGTCTCTCGTGGCTGACCATGAACTTTTTGGCAGTACCTTTAAAGTGACATGAATTCAAATATCCCGGTTTCCAGCGACTATTTATACACTAGTTGCCCGAAAATGTTTCTCTCTGGTTTCCTCAAGTTACTCTTTGACTTTGTGGCGGGACTGTTTTGTAAACAGTGTGATATAAGAAAGTAGTTGTTGTTGAGTTATTTCGTATTTAGTGCTTCATTTTTCGCAGTGAAAATGCCTAGAGCTAAAGCAAAAGTATTTAAAAAGCGTGTGAACTGGCAAAAGAAAAGAAATAATGATTCATTAGCAAAGCAAAGCAGTTCATCATCATCACTGTTGGAAAATGTGAATCCACTTATTACTGATTTGCCGAACGAACTTACACCAAATGAAAACAGTGCTTCTCATAAAAAACTAAGAGATTTGGAAGAGAAATATAATTTACTTGATAGAGGGAATGAAGTTTTTGAACTCATTGATACGAATATATTGTGTGAAGCTCTTGAAAACAGTTTGTGCTGCAAAAAATGTCATGGAAACGTTTCTCTGAAAGTAGAATCCCATGTTGGCCTGGCTGCCCAGTTTAATTTAATATGCAGTGTTTGTAAATACAGCTGTAAGTTTCCAAGTTCGGTTTCAGTAACTGTAAATAATGGATACAAGAAAACTGAACTTTATAGTGTAAATATTAGGTTAGTTTATGGATTGCGAGCAATTGGTAAGGGCAAAGCAGCTGGTGATATGCTATGTGGTGTTCTAAATCTTCCAAGTGCACCTTCAAAGTTTGAAGCTTACAATTATGTACTAGGATCTGCAGTTGAAGATGTAGCACAGAAGTCAATGCAGGTTGCTGTGGAAGAAGCAGTGGAAGAAAATGACGGCAGTCGTGACCTCACAGTGGCGTTTGATGGCACGTGGCAGAAAAGGGGCCACACCTCCAACAATGGTGTTGTAACAGCAACTAGTGTTGATACTGGCAAGGTTATTGATGTTGCAATAATGTCTAAATACTGTAGGTGCACAGGCAGGCTGAAAAATGAACACAGTGATGACTGTATTGCTAATTATTATGGTAGTAGTGGTGGCATGGAGGTTGCTGGGGTGAAGAAAATTTTTCATCGCTCTTCACAGTGGTATAATGTTCGCTATGTCAAATATCTGGGAGATGGTGACTCTAAAGCATTCAAAGAAGTTTTGGAAAGCAAACCATATGGGAACAGTGTAAATATAAGCAAACTTGAATGTATAGGACATGTGCAGAAGAGAATGGGTGCCAGGCTGAGAAGGTTAAAATCAGTTATGAAAGGGAAAAAACTAGATGATGGGAAAACCTTGGATGGCAGAGGAAGATTGACTGATTCCATAATAGACCACATTCAGAACTGCTATGGCCTTGCAATCAGGCAAAATACAGGCAATCTTGAAGAAATGAGGAGAGCTATATGGGCTTTATATTTCCACACCGCATCCACGGATGAGCATCCACAACATGGTTTGTGCCCCAAAGGTGAAAACAGCTGGTGTAAATACAATAGGGGACTAACAACAGGAGAGAAATACATTCACCACCACAGTCTACCATCAGCCATCATGGCAGAAATAAAGCCCATTTTCAGAGATCTGGCTGACAGAAGTCTTCTGATGAAATGTCTTCACGGAAAAACGCAGAACCCCAACGAGTGCTTGAATAGTGTGATATGGCATCGTCTCCCAAAAACAGTGTTTGTCGGAATTAATACACTACATTTTGGTGTGTATGATGCTGTGGCAACCTTCAATCTTGGAAATATAACTAAATGCCAGGTCCTTCAAAAGTTGGGTATGTGTGTTGGTTCCCGTACGGTACGTGCTATGTTCTTTTTAGATCAGCACAGACTAAGGCATGCTGATAATATAATCAAGACATTAGTGAAAAAAGCAAGACAGGTGCAGAGGGGTGCCAAAAGAAGACTTGAAGATGATTATGAAGACTGTGAAGGGGGTATTAGCTACGGATCAGGAATGTTTTAATCTTCTTTCTCCGTTTCCCGTAAGTTTACTTTTTACTTCATCTAGGAACATTATCTCAGGTACTGGTCAACCTAGAAGTCTGAAATTTTTATGACGTAGTGACATAGGTCCCTATTACATACTGAAACAACGATTTTTTAGTTACTTGATTTACAAAAGACTTAGGGGTGATAGTCTAGTAAAAAGCGATGGAAAAAATTTACTTAAAAATAAATGTACAATATCTCTGTAAGAAAATACTTTGACAATAAACTGTTGTTTCAGTATTGTTGTAACATATGAATGCACATACAGTAAAATTTTTACCTCTCTGTCTCCAGTAGTTTGTGAGAAAATGTTCCCTATAGTAGGCATATATTAACATTGCGGGGATAGGTGATTCCGTATCCCCTTAAATTTATGATTCAAGTTTAAGAGAGCCAGTTTCATCTCTTGTTCCTGATAAATAAGTTTTTGCCTTAAGCGTTCAAATTCTTATGTATTTTAAATGGTTTTTGTGTTATCTCCGATTTTTCGGAATTGGTATTCCCTATTTCCTTTCCTGTTTCTGTAACCCACGTAATTGACTCTTTTTCCAGATATACAGGAACATATTTTTCGTTAGTCTGAGGTCATTCAGTCATCAGAGTGGCCCAAAGTGCCTTAACCTTGCTTGCCATTAATTGCTACTAGTATATTCCCTATATTTTGAAAGACCTCATTACTTCTTATATTACAACCATCTGTAGTATTTTATGCACACATTACGTGCCAAATAATCACCCTACCTAGGCTCTCTATCCTGTCTAGCTCACAGTTCCGTATTAAGCATTCACATGAATTTAAATAATTCGATCTCACCTCTGCAATACAGAATTTCAATTTTGTATTTCTAAAAATGTAGTTCTTGTGGTAGACATTTTCAGTTAAACCAAATGCTCCCTCCGTTACAACAGTTCTTAGATCTGCTGCAGATCTTTCACGTCTGCTTTATGGTTTCTCCAGGATATTTAAATTTACTAATTTGTTCTACTTTACGTATTCTATGTATTTTGGTGTATTTTTAAATTTTTATTGCGAGTTTTTTTCTTCAGTTGAACTTTTGAGACCATCTCTGTTGGCCATTCGTTCCATAAGATTTGTTTGAGTAACTGTTTTATCAGTGCAATAATAATAATAATAATAATACTGATAAGAGTTTATTATTGTTATTATACCCCTAATCATTTTTATTTTCATGTCAACTTTTCATCCCTACACACTTAAGTTCAACATATTGGTAATGATATTTTTACTTTAAAATTGTACTGTGTATTTTCTACATAATTCATGATCATATGTATATGATGTCCTACTTGTGTTGACTACCCCAAATAACTTTTCGTCCGGAAACAGAGTAAAAATGTATCATGCAAATGTAATTTGGCTAACGGGGGACATCAGCCAGTAATCTGCATGACTGCCTGTCTTGCAACTTTGTTCTTTACGAAGATATCACCGGGACTACGGCTTCTTTTATATATCATCTTTTTTTTGTTCGTTAATCTACTTCCTCTTCAAGACTTGTTCAAAAATGTCACAAAACGCCATTTACATAGACATGGGGTTATTAAAAACGTAACACAACACTGATCTCCTGAATGTCAACAAAGTGTACGTATCTGGGGCAGCGCAACTCGTCCACTTACTGGAGCTGACAGCAGACAGATGGAAACACGAATCAGAAAACACTTTTCGTCAGAATGGCGTTATTGTAATTTCTGTGTAGGTAACTGACATCCTCCACAGATGAGTAGCATTTTACTGTGTATTCGTTGGTGCACATCGTACAAAAAAAAAAAAAAAAAAAAAAAAAAAACTGAATCACTGGTGTACGGTTTCCTTTTGTTACCTTTTGTATACTCTCAACTCCTAGGGATTGGACGACTTACGTAACGCAGGATACCTGTACTGCATGCTATTATGGGAAAGAAAAATCATTTTTTTATGTTTTTGATAGCGTCATAGTTATGTGAATAGTGCACTACCTTTTTTATCAGGTCCTGAAGAGAGTAAGTGGGTTACCACATAAAATAATGTCTGGTTTTAATTAAACTTTCGCTACTTGGGCTAGTGTAGACGTAAATCTGTTTACCGTAAGGGTACCCTAAGTTAGAATCAACTGGCGATTCGACATTAACTCTCGGGAGAGACCGACGGCCAGTTGCACCACTATTTGTTGAACAAGTTACGGTTGAATGCCTGAGAATGCTGGACGCAATGTGTGACCTTCAAGCAGCGCATGAGTTGTGTAACGTCAGCTGAATATTCCATGGTCCAGTTGAGAAGTTTCGGGCAGCAGTAAAGCAGTCTATAGGCTGGTTCAAGGCTGTCGTGGCTGCAGATGGTCGTCACCCTGAACAATGTTTGTAACCTTAAATGTAAACGTGATTATGCTACCCTCTCATGTGGAAATTTCAACGCGATTCTTTCAATGATTTATTCGTAATTTGCCTTATGCATTTTCTTACAAGTGTTTCCACACAGTTTCGTTGTCCTACGAACACTAGTTTTTAATGGTGGCCCTCTCAGGTAGCGAAATTTTAACTATAACAACCCTTTAATATAATGTGCTGTTTACAAAACACGTCCGTATCTTCGTAAGGAACAAATATACAAGAAGGGCGATCATGTTGGATAATGTCCCCTGATATCTAAACAGCATTTGCTTGACTCACTTTTATTTCACCTTAGGAGGAAAACTTATTTAGGATGATCAAGGTTAATGAAAGTGTAATTGACAATCGAATATGTTATGGTTACTACTTTACTGCAGAACGTAAGTACGATGTTCAGTCGTACGCTAGCTCAAACAACATAATTTCATATGTGCGAAAATTTTTAATAATCTTTCATTCAGATGAGGGCAAGCCATTATCCCGACTTCTGGCAACACATAGTTATGCAAAATACGTACTAGTATATTTAAAATTATTGGTTGCAGTCTGCTCTACGTAAGTTGCTTGCTCTTTTTTGAGAGTTTTATGGAATGTTCTTTTGTCTGGACTGATTTTTGTTGTCGTATTGATTCGTCTTCGAAATAATTGTAGACATCATTACCGGAAAAGCATATCCCCGAGATACAAATATGACTGTACAACTTCCATACTTATGTGTCTATGTGACACGTGTCCTGTCAATCTCCCGCTTCCACCCTTCAATAAAACTGTCTGAAAGAAACAGGTTATGATGAAACGGTATCTTGAAGCAAGGGGGCTTAAGAATAAAATAGGGATTTGCTACATCTTCAGTTCATAATAAAGGTCCCTACGCCGACCAAAAATCTTTTCAGGTTACAGGAATATTTAAACTGTTAACAATTATTAACTCTTTTTAATTATCCTGAAGTTCGTCATTCCTCTTAATATTACGCTCGGTAGCCGTAAAGAATAATAAATTGATTCGTGCACTTAGATGAGAAAAGTCGTGGAGAACTTCCTAATACCGTGTCAGACGTCTTATCTACTGGCGTAGTGCAGCAACTCGACGTGGAATAGACTCAACAAGTAGTTGGAAATACACTGCAGAAACGTGGAGCCATGCTGCCACTATGGTCGTCCATAACTGCGAATGTGTCGCTGGTGCCAGATTTTGTGAACGATCAGACCTGTCTATTACGTCCCATAAATGTTCGATAGGATTAATGTCGAGTGATCTGGATGGACAAATCATTCGCTCAAACTGTTCAGAATGTTCTTCAAACCAGTCGCGAACAATTGTGGTCCGGTGATACGGCGCATTCTCATACATAAAAATTTCATCTTTATTTGGGAACATGAAGTCCATGCATTGCTGCACATAGTCTCCAGGTAAACGAACATAACCATTGCCAGTCAATTATCGGCTCAGTTGCTCAGTTGGACCAGAGTTCCACTCCATTCCATGTAAATACAGCCCACAGCCTGAACAGTGTCTTGTTAACAACTTCGGTCCTTCGCTTCGTGGGGTCCGCGCCAGACTTGAACCCTACATCTGCTCTTAACAACTGAAACTGGGTCTCATCTGACCAGGCCACGGTTTTTCAGTCATCTAGTATCCTACCAATACGATCACAAGCCCAGGAGAGGAGCCGCAGGACATGTCGTGCTGTTAGCAAGGCACTAACTTCGGTTGTATGCTACCATAGCCCATAGCCAAATTTAGACACACTCTCCTAACGGATTCGTTTGACGTACGTGCCACATTGAATTCTGCGGTTATTTCAAGCAGTGCTGCTTGTCTGTTAGCGCTGAAACTACGCAAACGCCACTGTTCTCTGTCGTTAAGTGAAGGTCGTCGGCTTTGGCGTTGTAGGTAGGGAGAGGTGAAGCCTGAAATTTGGTATTCTCAGCACACTCTTGACACAGTAGACCTCAAATTACTGAATTCGCTAACGATTTCAGAAATGGAATGTCCCTTAAGTCTAGCTGCCACTCAGCGTTCAGTCTTTAAATTCCTATCGTAAGAGTATAATCACGTCGGAAACCTTTCCACATGAGTTACCTGAGTACAGATGACAGCTCTGCCAATGCACTGCATTCTTATGGTTTGTGTGCGTGATTCTACCACCGTCTGTATATGTGGACATAGCTATTCACTGATTTTGTTCACTTCGGCGTATTTCGCAATATTAACGATAAAAAAACTTCCTTATCCCATTCGTGTTTATGGGGGTAGCGGTCCGTCTTGTACTTGTTAACTGATCTCACAGCCTTACTGCCTACGTGTCTTTTCTGCAGGCCACAAAAGCTAAAGCTACTCTTTAGAGGATCGGCTATTCCCTCATCGCTTGTTATCTTGGATCCAGCGGTGATAGGTAAGGGTAAGATTCGATACATCGTAGAAGTATCGATATATGCATCCTCACATCCTTTGTAATTAGTGAATCTCTACAATATGATAATCAATTGTATAGCTCCATCAAACTGAATTGTAGTGAATTCCCCGTTGAGAATAATCTGGCTGTCCAGCAAATGGTATGGTGGTTACCACCTTTACCTCCTAAGAAACAAAGTTTTACAACTGTATCGTGGAGTCATGGTCGGGGCCTACAAGATATATGGGCTCACGTTGCCCGTCATGCCTCGTGAATCTCGACCTCGTCAGGGCACACGGGTAATCAGTTGTATTAATGAAAACATGCCCACTAAACGTTATAGCTTTGCCGTGTGTTATCGAGAGCTTGTATACATGGTGAGTCACTAACTATTGCCACCTAGAATAACTCCGAATGTATGATAGTAGCTGAAAAGTTTGTGGGACAAAAGTTGCGTGCGACAATGGGGGCCATAATATGACGTTGGTTATTTGTTTCTATGTGGGCTCGCTTCAGAGATATGAAGTTCAACTTTGTTTTTTATGTAGGGCGCTGCAGTTTGGTACTTATTTTCTGATATCAGCTATCGAGATGAAGACAATGATGTGTAACAGTAAGGTCGCTGAACGTCAACGAAGCACACAAAAGTGCCATGAACGTCCATTTACAGAAGATGTTCCAAGTGATGACTACTGGTATCAATGCAGCGCTGCAATCTTCTTATCATGGAGTGAGTGGTATTCTTATCACTTCTGCACTTACCGAAGCACATGCTCTGACATTTCTCTCTCGTATATCGTGCAAAAAGTAAATATTCGCCGAATACGGTGTATCCATCTAACGTGCCATTGCCATGTAAACATCATTAGACGGTTTCGCAATACAACACTAATAGAAACGGTAAGACTAGTATCGTCGAATCAAGCGATTGTGAATGATGTATTCCTTCGAAGAATAAGTGGATCTGCTTCTCATTTGCGGAGAATGCCAACGAAATTCAATGAGTGATAGAGACTTATACGCTCAAAGATATCCTCAACGTACTCATCCTACACGTCGTACATTCGAATATGTGTATGATAAATAGAGAACAACTCGATCTTTAACGCATCGGAAACATATCTGACAAAGGAATGTTACTGACGCGGTAACGGGAAATGGTGCTCTTGACACTGTGGTTCGAGATCCTTGTTAGCTTGTGTCAAATCGCAAGGGAATCTGGCATGAGAGAGAGTAGTGTTGTTCGTGTTCTGCATCGCCATAAATATCATCCTTACCATATCAGTCTCCACCAAGAACTAACTGGTACGGATTGTGTGCGTCGTACTGAATTCTGCCGATGGGCTCAACTTCAGATTCAGGGGAATAACACATTTATTAATTTGATTTTATTTGCTGACGAGGCTACATTCACGAACTATGGAAATGTTGATTTGCTTAATATGCATTATCGGGCAACTGAAAATCTGTGTTGGCTGCGGCGTGTTGCACACCAAAAACCGTGGTCGGTGAATATACAGTGTGGTATTCTGGAGGACAGAATTTTAGGCCCCTATTTCATCGAAGGAAATCTTAATGTTAGAATGTACCCCATATTCATGCAATAAACATGAGGTCTGTTATGGAAGAAATACCTTTAGAAACAAGGGACAGAATGTGGTATGAACACGATGGGTGTCCGGCACATTTTTCGCTGATGGTTAGAAATGAGTTGCAGGGACAATTCTCAAATCGTTGGATTGGACGCGGAGGAGATGTGTCGTGGCCGGCTCGTTCGCCAGACTTGACACCTCTGGATTTTTTTTCTTGTGGGGGCTCATAAAAGACATTGTTTATAAAGACATTCCAACCACACCTGAAGATATGCGAGAGAGAACTGTCAGAGCATGTGCTTCGATAAGTGTCGATGTGATAAACAATACCACTCAATCCATGATAAGAAGATTGCAGCACTGCATTGATCATCACTTCGAACATCTTCTGTAAATGGACGTTCACGACAGATTTGTGACCTTATTCGTCTCGATAGCCGATATCAGAAAATAAGTACCAAATTATAGCATCCCATTAAAAAAAAAAGTTGACCTTCATACCTGTGACGTGACCCCACCTAGCAACAAAAAACCAACGTCGTATTATGGCCACCGTTGTTCCATGCAACTTTTGTCCCGCAAACTTTTCAGCTTCTGTCATACTTTCGGAGTTATTCTTGGTGGCAGTAGTTAGTGACTCACCCTGTATATTTAAACGCGCAGTTAAGAATTATTAAACTCGTCTGATATATTTCTGTGACGTATGCCACAGGGCCCGTATATTTCTGTTACCCTCTACTGCAGACAAGCCCGAAGTCGGCACTAGAGGAACAGGTGCCATCAAGAACGATATCAATTACGTACGAATTTTTTTAAATTGCATTTGGTACCGCGGTAATAATGTCTTGATTTCGTATCGATGGTCAGGCGATCAGAATGTCTTATCCACATGGTGGATATGCTTCCTGATCAATATTCGTTCATCGCATCTTGTGTATATGTACGATAACAGCGTTACATTTACTGTTACAATACAGAACAGTAAAGCCTCTGACAAAACTGGAGGGTAAAAACGTAATTTAATGGTAGACGAATTCCAAGTTCTATCGATGTCAGTCTCTTCTTTAAAGTCCACATTAGATGAACTAAGGTAACAAAGACATCTCTTACTTTGTCGTATTTCCTGGTAAATCGAGTAGTAAAGAAGGAGATCGGTGACTGAAAGACCATAATTGGCAGACACAGAGCTGAAGGCAGATTTACAACATACGCGGCCCCACATTTTCCGTGCCACATTCTTAAGAAAAGGCAAAGAATCGGAAGCACCTTCAGGACCGATTTTTTTTCAATATTACAAGCCTATATTTACCTTATACCTTCACACCTCTATTTCGAAATACTGTTTGAGTAGAAAACGAAACGTCTTCAAGAACCTTCCCACAATAGATAACGTGGAAGTTTAATTTCAACAGCTTGAATAAAGATTTACTGTGCTAGTAAAAGAAAAAGATGCCGGTGCCGTCAGTACAATGTTCCTTCACGTCTTGCCAGAAAATTTTGCTAGTTTTATAAGCGGAACACAGTTTTGCACTTTTCGTCCCTAAAACTGCGTCTTTCACTATGCCGCCGACGAGGTTTGCGGTTATTAATTGTGAGAAGCCTCAAAAGCGGCAGCAAACGCTTTCTTGTAGCTCCAGCAGAGATATTGGCAGCGAAATTAATCCCAATTGATGCTATAGTAGCCATTCCATCCTGACGAAGACTTTAATGTTCTGTGGATGATAATATTATTAATGGGCTACTATAGCAGAAGAGTGGGATAGGAAACTGGTAGCAAGGAACACCCTTATCCGTTTATGGAAGACCTAAATATGGACGGCCGGGCGGCGATTTGAAACCTGCTCCTCGCAAATACGATGGCAGTGCTCTAAACAAGGCGTCGTCTTGCTCGTCCCGTGGTATCTGCTCACCTTGAAGCCGCACCCTGGACACATCACATCCCTGACGTCCGGAAACGCGAAGCGGTACCGGGACAATGATTCATGGCAGACGCATCACCTAAACTGGGTTGGGCGGTTCCGCTAAGGAACGTCCAGATATGAATGAATGTTCTCTTCGTTGGTTATTCTGATGTTCACAAAATTATTTTTAAACAATCAATCACTGTCCCCTTGCATTGTTTTCAGGAACATCCACTCCTATCCGTGTAACTGCTGAACACAACAATAGGAGACAGCCATTCCGTACGAACGGATTGAGTGATCGTCGAAAAACAAATATTCTGTAACCAGCAGACTAACAAATTAAGCAAGTACTCCGCCACGTTAGGTTATCCTTTTCTGATTCCGCATGATGGCCAGAATAAATGCCAAGACTGCGTAGAAAATCTTTATTAGCCAAGCTTACTTTTATTGAAAGTTTATGTTGCTATTGTACCCTGAAGATGAGGGTTGTGCGTCGATATATGTTGCTTCAAAAAATAATACAGTCAGAGAACAAAAAATTGTGACTGCTAACAGTCTCTGAAAAACGTTTTCACCTGTTGTTGTACTGATAATAAAAAACTATGTCATAGTATTCTTTGTACGTACATTAACATGGCTTTCGTTATCACCAGATTCATAAAACCGTATAGAAGTACAACAGATGACGCTGTAAGAAGGGAAGTACCTGAAGAAGGATCCGAAATGATATTCCACAGGATTCAAAGAAATTTAACTTTTTAACGAAGGCAATATTCATGCGTACATTCATAAGGATTAATACATTAACGGATCTCTGCAGCTTAATGGATTAACTTTAGTAATATTTAATTCATTTCCATTCCAGATAAACGAGTGACGGAATAATGGAACACACTAGACACCAACAGAGGACGAAGCCGAGAAATATTCAGGTCCTACACCTCCGTTGGTGTGGGTGTAGATTAACTGCGGCAAAGCACTCCAGACCCAGCAACCTAGGGCCGAATGGGACAGGACTGAAAACAGGTCAATCTGAGAAAGTGCTTAACCTAAGTCATCAACTGCGAAACGCTTACTTGGAAAAAAGAAAGTAATAAACTGTGACGTACTTCGTTAAGTTAGTTAACTTCTGCGATTAAGTCATTAAGGTAATTGATTTCCTGCGAATAGCATCCGAATGTGGTTATTCCGAAGTTATTTTTCTTATAAGTATTCCGATATATTTTCTGTGTATTGTTATATTTTTGTTTTGCAATATTTCTTTAAAACTAGAACTAGCATTTGGAATGCACGCCATTTGTGTGAGCAAATATATCAAAACTTTCATTTGTTTACATAAATTATATATTACATCTTAATTTTTCTCGTTATTGTTCTATCTGTGCATAGTCATCATGATTTCAATGCTCCAAAACAAGCAGAAAACATTATAAAAAGTTGCAACCAAGCTCAAATAAATACTTCAAATATAGGCTGAAAGAAGCCACACTCACAAGCGAATGGTTCAATCCGACTTGTTGAAACCTACCCTACAATATTACACACACAAGGAATACGCAGAAAGAAATGCACTGTGAAAATTTTACTTGATGAGGCTCGCTGCAAGTGTTAAAAATGTTGAAGTTACTCATTTTTCCTGCACGAAGAACCACTTACAACAGTACTTTGTACAGCCCTTCCTGACAAGCGCGCGAATCGGCGACTAAGCATGCTCAGCCGTGACAAAGAGAGCTTCGTACTACGTTAGTACTAAGTCGAAAGAGCACATACGAGAATTTTAAGCATTTAAACCATACCAAAAAGTCTGAAATCAGAATTTTTTTTAACGGCTTGTAGTTCATAGCCACATCGAGACTGTTACAGCTGTAACTGTTTCATAGGTAACTAACACAGGAAAGCAAATAAAGGTAGTGTATGATGTTACATTAGAGACGGCTTCTATAAATCGGGAATTTAATTTGTTGACTTGAAACATTTCATAGCAATTCCTATAGCATAGTATTTATGATAAATTTTGAATACTGCGTAGTTCAAGTTGTAAAACGTGGTGATGCAAACTGACAAAGCACAAATGACGACTGAAGTTTAACAATACGTTTCTGTTGATTAACCTGACATGACAAAGAGCTATCTGAAACTATATTGTCCAACAATTTTTTTTGGGAAATGTAAATTTTTCTTTATCGAAATGCTGAATTACACTATCAATTTCGGGTTGAATCTGAATTACATTAAAGGTTTTCTCGCCGTCCCCCTGAAGACAGAGGTATCATCGTGTCCAGGCCAAAAGACTAAAAACAGCAATTGATTTTTTCAGTAGTTCGTGGGAAGACGTGTCCTATGCAATACTGAAAATTATTCGCTTCCATTTCTCCAGATTTTTCTATGTCGATTTCAAGTTTTTTACACATAAAGAGTTCTTTTTTTTTAATCTTTGGTCCTAATTTTCCTTGAGGTTCTGTAGACAGATATAGAGCTACGGAAACAGTAATCAACAGCTGCTTATCTCTAGCATTGTTGAATACGAATATCTCATAGCATTCATCGACTACGCACGTGACTTTGTCTTTGATTCCCTCGAAATGGTGAAATGCGGTTAGCACAAAATTCTTGCGCGAAACCTGACTGTTTGGCTTTGTACTCAGCATTTATGGGCTAGCCCCGTAAAGCTTAGAACCTCAATTTCCTTGGAGACTTTTTAGAAGCCCCACGTACTACAGTAGCATTTGTTACATATTAGTATGTTAGTCTGTCGATATCACTGTCCGATGACAAAAAGTATTGTAACTGTCCTGGTGGAAAGTGTGGTTCAAAAGTTGGGTGCGAAGTAACAGTAATTAGAAGTAGTGCTGCCGAGATTTTGCAGCCAAAAGGAGAGGATAGCTAAAGGGAGAAGCACCAGGTCTCTCTCTGAAGGTAACCGGGACCAGCCACTGAGTACTGTAGTCCATCACAATCCCAGTACATCTACACAAGCTACCACTGCTTGCATCAGCCCTGAAAGTCCACCAAAAGCACCAAACAATGTGCAGCATAATCCTTGTGTACACAAAATGATTAAGGACTCAGATACATACGTTTTACACTAAATTTTCAATTAATCTTCACCGCAGTAATGTCCACGATTCTCTCTCTACACATTTAGCACATTTAGAATAGTTCATCATATTACATTATTCAATTACAACATTAAAGAGGGTAACTCTTATGTGTCTAAATTAACAAAGTGTAATATTTATAATTACGTTAATTAAAGTGTAAATTAATGATTCAATATGTCATTTATCTTGGTATACTTACTTTGTGCTTTTCTTAATTAGCCTGGTTATTGTGCTGAATAAGAAAACAAGCAAAAAATTAGTTATTACAGTGTACTGGCTACATACAAAGTCTATCATGTACATTAAAACTGATGAGATGCTGATCCATCGGGCCAATGATAATTACAAAAAAAAAGATTATCCTCCATATCTGACCAAGAACAGACCATTCCGGCATTTACAAACTTACCCTGAAATTTTTAATACAGGACGAATACAATGGAAGAAACACAATGACAGTATTTTAACTGCTAGAGACACCGGAAGTATATTTAAATGTCGAAAACTGCCAAATTCGTAGCTCACTAGGCAGCTAGAGAAATGTACACCACAACCGGAGTTTTAGCAGACAGCTCAAGCTCAACATGGCAGGCAATTATCCTTGCTTGACAGCACACGAAACAATGCGTTCGGAATTTTTAAAGCGAGTTTCACTTTTCGTTGATAGTTTCTTTGACACGGTTCACAATTACTGTTCACTTTAGTTTGTAACTCATTGAATATCACTACATGTTAACAACGGAGATAAACTGAATTATTTTTTTGTGTTATTGATGTATATGCTTGCTAGTAGCATCCGTCTTCGTGCGGATTTCAGAGTTTCATAGTAATGTGGAATCCACATAACGTTTTTAGCATCCCGAAGATGAAATTGAGAAACGTCGTATGCCACCAAGCTCACCTACCTCTACTGAAGACCTACATACGTGTTGTTCACTAGTTAATTTCTTGGCCATTCATTTAAATGATCTCTACATTTCGTCATAAAATGTGGGAACGTTAGAATAAATAAGAAAAACCTCTGACAACAGGGTTAATTGTGGTTATAACGATGATTTCTGTGCAAATTAAAGTCCAGAATAAAAATACAGTACCTCCCTAGCCCAAAAAGAACATGTAGAGTAATTACTTATAGTGACAAAGGAAAGTTTGTAAATTTTTAGGTAAATAAAGGAAGGAGAAAATGCTTAAACTTAAGGAATGTGCAAAGCCGGTTCCGTTGCATAATATGTGAACATAAACTGCATAAATGAAAGGAAGATTTACACGACGTACGAAATATGTTGCAAAATTTGCCCCACAAAAGAGGTAAAGAAAAGCTTTCGAATGAGTTTAGAACAGCTCGTGAAAGTCAGTTCACAGATACTAAGAGAGATCTACAAGACTGGGCCCACTGAACTGCCAGTGAGATGAATACTATTGATTTATAACCTTCTGCGGCGTGGTAAAACATATTGAGGAAATAATACGGAGAAGTTAACTTGCAAAACTACGAAGTTTACTTCAAGCAAACGTTTAGAGAAGATGTCATTAATACGTAATACTACAGTGAAATTCGTGCAGCCATCGGACAGTGATATCGACAGACTAACATACAAATATGTAACAAATGCTACTGTAGTACGTGGGGCTTCTAAAAAGTCTCCAAGGAAATTGAGGTTCAAAGCTTTACGGGGCTGTCGAATATGATAGGTGAGCGCAAGTTAATCGCCGTTGTAAGTCTTGGGAAGGCTTACAGTTCATAAAAGCACAGTAAACGCAGTTTTCCGTGTACGACAATGAACGAGCGGCCTGAAATTTTATGAAACATTAATAATCAACACAGTCACTATTGACATGAAACAGCTTGCAACAGATCAGATACGAAAGCAGGCAACCTGCGCCTATTTCGCTAATAGGGGAAACAGCTCCTTTCTTTTGGTGCTCCAAAACCAATCAAAATACCGTTTGCGTTATTCGAAATATGTACAGTCCGATATTACTTCACTGAGCAACGCATGTGGATAAGCCAGTAAATTGAAGTCATTTCATTACGAGTTCTTGTTATACGCCCATTATATCCGGCAGCAAATATCGCACAGCGTTTATATTTACTGTGATTGTTTCTTTCCCAAGAAACATGATTGCTTTTAGAAATACATGTGTTTGGTGGAAAATTTTAAAAAATTAGCTATACTCGTATACACTACCGACAGAATCCTACAGCCTATTGCCTTAACTGGATGCGCTAATGCTTATGCTCGACGACAAACGCTGTAGTATGGTACTCTACAGAGTGCTTAAACTCTGAACCTTGATTTCTCGGAAAAGTTTCAGAAACCCACCGTACTACTTGTTACATCAACAAATACAATACAGTCGTGTGAATGATGAGCAAAATCAGTGACCCATGGGATGAATGTTTCCGCGGCGACACCATCACTGCCCGTCTTTTCCGAGTGCAGCGAGATGGCGATGTATAGCAAGGAATTGTAATGAAATGACTATTTATTTATCAGTCCATTCATGCAAGTAACGCAGTGAAGTGATACCAGACTGTACCTGCTTCGAGTAATGTACACAGTATTTTTATTCCATTCAGTTATCTACGAACAAGGAATCGATGATCATACGATTGTTGTAGCTGCTATAGTTAGGAATAGAAAGGAAGGTAGGAATATATTACCGTCTAACAAATATCAGATTTCACCTTACTTCAGCGGTCAACATGAAAGATCAATCCCTGAGAGTGAATATGTTAGATATGTATGGATAAAATTCAAGAGTATTGTATAAAACAACTTAATCAGTTATGTGACGAACAAAGTTGTGAAATATGAGGAAGACGCGCCGTGATTAGACTGCCATGGTAGAAAGCTGCTCCGAAAGCAATGAGAGCCTCACTACAGTTTTAAACGTAGACAAGGTGTCGTAGAAGAATAGAGATTGAAAGAAGCCCAATTTGTTTTAAGGTGAGCTATGCGTGAATCATTCAACGAATTCAAAGGCAATAGTCAATCAACCGATACGAAAGAGGATCCTAAGACGTTTCGTCTTATATAGAATCAGTTGTGAGACTATGGTTGAGCTTTAAGCGTACTCCTCTGATGCTAACAAGATCAGAACCTGGTGGCCTATAAAGAGAACAGACCGCTAACCCTTTATATAATGCGAAATATTAAGTCAAAATCGCTCAACAGATATTAATAAATATTGGGAAGGAAATGCTGATTTTGTCGTACAATTGTCTGTGTCCATATGCCACCAATAATTGATGAATTAGTAAACAGATTAAAGGACAGGCCCATAAAAGTACATATGTATATCGCTCCCTCCTACGTATAACTCGCGAAGAGACCATGAGGATAAATCAGAGAGATTAGAGACCACACAGAAGCATACCGACAATCCTTCTTTCCACGAACAATACGTGACTGGAATAGAAAGAAGAGATAGAGGTACTCAGGGTACCCTCCGCCACACACCGTCAGGTGGCTTGCGGAGTATGGATGTAGATGTAGATGTAGATGTGCACCAGTACCCTTGCCTAGGCGGAAGTCGAGTTGAGTTAGCTAAGTGCATGAATTAGTTTAGAAAAACAGTCACCTAACTCGAAACAGACAACTTCTTGCTACAGCTTTATACCGTGTACAGACACTGCACGTCCTTAGGAACGTTCTAAATCTCACATGCAGAAGACGGCTGTCGTGGTAAGGTAAAGTTACAAGTTCGGCCCCAGTATTTTAGTTCGACCCTGAGACACAGTCTCAAAATGACCATGAACCGAACGGTTGTCAGCTGGGAATGGTTCAAATGGCTCTGAGCACTATGGGACTTAACTTCTGAGGTCATCAGTCCCCTAGAACTTAGAACTACTTAAACCTAACTAACCTAAGGACATTACACACATCCATGCCCGAGGCAGGATTCGAACCTGCGACCGTAGCGGTCACGCGGTTCCAGACTGTAGCGCCTAGAACCACTCGGCCACCCCGGCCGGCTGTCTGCTGGAAGTGCAGACGCAGAGCGTTCCCTCTCTCAAGGTCTAAGTCAAAGTGTTCCTCTTGTCTCCTACTGAAACGTCTGCTCGTATAGCCTGCGCGGGATTCTTGTCGGCCTATCGCTGTGGATCTTTTGGGTTCCGTCTAATGAAAAATTTATAAAAACACTTGCAATATCCCTCTTCTTAATGAAAATGGTGAGATTAACAGGTAAAACACATTTCACTCTCAAAATGGAGACTGAAAGCTGAAATTCGCTCCCACTATAAGTTTGGTTTCACGTTTTAGCCAATTACAGCGGCTACAAGTAGACGTAAACAGGGTTTCCTCCCCACTACAAAAATACCTTCAGCGCGCCAGTTTGCTGCTGTATACGAGGGCTGGAACTTAGATAGTGACAACTATTTATTCGCAACCGATACAAAAGAGTTACATGTTTGCACCTGTTACTGTCCTTCAAAGTAGTCACCAGCGTTGTGTAGAACCCGTTGCCAGCGATGTGGAAGGCGTAGCATACCGTTAGCAGAGCCTGTTCTGTTTATGGTGCAAATGGAACGGTCTACTGCCTGTCGAATCCCTGGAACAGTTCTGAAGCGAATGCCACAAAGTGGTTCGTTCATCTTCGCAATCAAATCAAAGTCACAAGGACTTAAGTCCGAGAAGTATGGTGGATGGTACATTACTTCCCAGTCCCATCGACCGAACAGAGCAGCCACACCTTGCGCTGTATGCGCCAGCGCATTATCGTGCAAAATGATGGGTGGGTTGCGCAGAGCTGGTCGCAGGTGGTGCTCCAAAAATGAACAGTAATATTGTGCATTGACGATAGCTGCGGAGGAACGTATTGCGTAAGGATAACACCATCACCGTCGTACACGAGAATCACCATTACATTCACAGCACTGGGCTCTGACGCACTTTCGACTTTCGCGGCGACCCATAATGACGCCATTCGTTGGATTATCGTTTCCGTTTTGTCTCGTACGTTGTTGCTCATGACTCATCCACTGTTACTATACGGCGTAAGAAAGCCTGTCCATCGCACAACGTGACACTGTTCTGTAGGGCAACGTCGATTCGCCGCACGCCTCTTGAAGACCTTAATGACACTGTCGTGCTGTACGACCTCTGGCACATTCAATCCCGATCCAGCTCCGTTGTTCCTGTTTCGAAAACATAGTGACACCGTTACGTCAGATCACTCCTTCATAAGTGACTGTGTTTCCCTCGATTGTGAGCACGCCATTTGCTCGAGGGTTAGTTAGGTATGTCAACAACGTGTGCTATCAGCGAGAACAGTAGATTCCATTGCATAGTGTCTCCACAGCAGTGTCGCCACTATTTAAGCTCCAACCTACCTATATTGTCGCTGAAAATACAATGTAGATAAAAACACATTTACAATTCACTGGTTCAGGCAAATGACACTATTTATCACACGAATTTTTCTGGATATTATTCTGGCATGCGAAACGAAACAGTATGATAAATTTAATGTTCGTTGCCATGCACGATACAAAATGTGTACTCAGTTATAAATTTTTTATAAGTAGCCTCCCAACACATCAGTGTTTCATTTTTAAGGGCTAGTTATTGACGTTAACTTTGTCCATAGTCTCTATGTGACGTAACACTCAAACAATTCAAAACCATCACGCTTCTCGATTAATAGTGTGGTACTTTTCTTGCTCGTCATGGTGATAAAAGAGTAATCTAGCAATAATAATAGAAAGGCCTTTCATGCTTTTGTTCGGTTAGTACAGCAAGGCTTTGATGAAATGCACATAAACATTAATTCTCACAGTCTAACTAATGCAGTAGGAATTCCAGCGTTCATCAGACTGTTGAATTGTGTTGTTTTGCATGAGCAGAAAGTTAATGAAGTCTCTTTAATCCACGTACAGAGACACGCAAACCAATTAGTGTTTCAGAGCGACTGACAGCGTGCCTGGTTCTCCTTGTAACAGTTGATGAGCTGTCACTCGAGGCGTATCCTCTTGACGTTGCTGTAGGATGTAAGTTAAGCTGCTTCCTCATGAAATTAGGTTGTGGACAGGTTGCCAACGGCCAGTTCACGGGGTATGCCGCTTCTCCTGTTTTATTCAGCTGTTCCTTAATGCATCTGGCCCGTTGCACTAGTCGTTGAGTCCTTGTGGTACCACGTGCCTGTTGTGGCGTGTCTTTGGGCGGCAGCTCACTTGGGGCAGACCACTGCGGACATAGGTAGGCCCGAAGGTGGGTGACGCTCCCTGTAGGGAGCCACAATTCGTCTGCGTCCTCGCCGCAACAGCTCTGTCAGCTGTCTTTTATTCTAGTATTCCGAATCACTATGTGTTGTGATCACCCTGGCAACCATTTTACAGAAACATACATTACATATTATACTGTATAAAATTTTATCTCGAAGAAGTTACACAAGATTCCCTTAATAACCTCTCCATTCACCTTGAGTTATATCTTTATGTTACAACAAAAATGGATCGCTGACCAATACAAATTGACAGCCAAGATTAACTGATAAACCATAATCAAGATGGTACACGATTGTTCAAAAACAAAAGATCGCTTTTAGACTGAGATTTTCACTCTGCAGAGGAGTTTGCGGTCTTATGAAACTTCCTGACAGATCAAAACGGTGTGCCGGACAGAGACTCTGGACCTATGCCTATCGCGGGCAAGTGCTCTACCAACTAAGCTACCTAAGCACGACTCAAGCCCCGTCCTCACAGCTTTAATTCCGCCAGTACCTCGTCTCCTACCTTCTAAACTTTACAGAAGCTCTTCTGCGAACGTTGGAGAACTAGCAGTCCTGGAAGAAAACATGCTGTGGAGACATGGCTTAGCCGTAGCCTGGGAGATGTTTCCAGAATGACATTTTCACTGTGCAGTGGTGTGCGCGGTGGCATAAAACTTCTTGACAGTTTCAAAAAATCATTCATTTTTACTATTTCTGTAATATGAAACTGGGAGTGGATGGGTATGTCGTTGCTGTTAAATGGCTCAAATGGCTCTGAGCACTATGGGACTTAATATCTGAGGCCATCAGTCCCCTAGAACTTAGAACTACTTAAACCTAACTAACCTGCCAGTGGCAGGGTTCGAACCTGCGACATAGCGGTCGCGCGGTTCCAGACTGAAGCGCCTAGAACCGCACGGCCACACCGGCAAGCACGTTGCTGTTGGTTCCTGCATCAGTGTATCTACTAATACCAGGGGTATCTGCCAATATCCTGCAGACGTTCCCCAATTACCTTTCGATACTGTGTTCCATTATAATTTTGTGTTTTACTAAACGAATTTCTGCACCAGGCTATATATTGCCTAATATTCATGTGGTTGCATAGATCTCTGCATTTGAAGAGATTCTTTGCGTAACAAATTAATTTGCTGCATTCCCCTTAACATTTGTTGCTAAATGAAACCTGCACGCGCTCCCACATGTAAGCTGACTGCCACAGTTTTCAAATCCAAGGCGGCCTGAATGAAAAGAGCTTGCCACAGTTAGTGGGCGAGATAAATATTGATAGGCCGTGGAGACCTCATGTTATCATTTCTTCTTCCGCTAAAATAACTTATTTAAGAGGAAATAATGTATAATTTAAATTTCCTTTGTTCTGTATACTTGCTGTAGTGTCCATTCTTGTCACACAACTGAATGTTAGCGTCCCAGCATAGCTTGTTCTTGAAAAAACTTTGTGTTATCTGAATTCCCGATAATCGTGCCATAGCCCGATATTTTGTGTGAGATAAACTCAAGAAATTGTAGTCAGTTTTTCTTGATAGTGCAAAATTCATTTAAAAAGACAGCTACTAGTTTCATCAGTGTCTATTGTCGCAATTAAAGTGTAATTAAACGTTTCTAAATCGTATTTAACTAACACACTACTAGCTAGATAGACGCAATCTAGGCTTAAATTTTCCGAGTTATAAACGTTTTGAAACCTAGCCAAACACGTTTGATAACGTAAATTCTCTAAGAGCAGAGTAATTATTAATTCATCCTCTGTCATTGTATCTCTAAATCAGTACAAAAACTATAACAACAACCGCACATAAGACTTTTGTGTCGTTTTTTGTTTACATTCAGCTTATCTCACATCCTTCCCAATTTAAACCTTTCTTTAAACTTAATTATTCTTTCGAAACTGACTGTGAGTGAGAAATGTAGGAGCTGTTTTAGGGTAGTGAGTAGAAGAAGTTGTTGTTAATCGTGTAGGAAATACACTCCTGGAAATTGAAATAAGAACACCGTGAATTCATTGTCCCAGGAAGGGGAAACTTTATTGACACATTCCTGGGGTCAGATACATCACATGATCACACTGACAGAACCACAGGCACATAGACACAGGCAACAGAGCGTGCACAATGTCGGCACTAGTACAGTGTATATCCACCTTTCGCAGCAATGCAGGCTGCTATTCTCCCATGGAAACGATCGTAGAGATGTTGGATGTAGTCCTGTGGAACGGCTTGCCATGCCAGTTCCACCTGGCGCCTCAGTTGGACCAGCGTTCGTGCTGGACGTGCAGACCGCGTGAGACGACGCTTCATCCAGTCCCAAACATGCTCAATGGGGGACAGATCCGGAGATCTTGCTGGCCAGGGTAGTTGACTTACACCTTCTAGAGCACGTTGGGTGGCACGGGATACATGCGGACGTGCATTGTCCTGTTGGAACAGCAAGTTCCCTTGCCGGTCTAGGAAAGGTAGAACGATGGGTTCGATGACGGTTTGGATGTACCGTGCACTATTCAGTGTCCCCTCGACGATCACCAGTGGTGTACGGCCAGTGTAGGAGATCGCTCCCCACACCATGATGCCGGGTGTTGGCCCTGTGTGCCTCGGTCGTATGCAGTCCTGATTGGGGCGCTCACCTGCACGGCGCCAAACACGCATACGACCATCATTGGCACCAAGGCAGAAGCGACTCTCATCGCTGAAGACGACACGTCTCCATTCGTCCCTCCATTCACGCCTGTCGCGACACCACTGGAGGCGGGCTGCACGATGTTGGGGCGTGAGCGGAAGACGGCCTAACGGTGTGCGGGACCGTAGCCCAGCTTCATGGAGACGGTTGCGAATGGTCCTCGCCGATACCCCAGGAGCAACAGTGTCCCTAATTTGCTGGGAAGTGGCTGTGCGGTCCCCTACGGCACTGCGTAGGATCCTACGGTCTTGGCGTGCATCCGTGCGTCGCTGCGGTCCGGTCCCAGGTCGACGGGCACGTGCACCTTCCGCCGACCACTGGCGACAACATCGATGTACTGTGGAGACCTCACGCCCCACGTGTTCAGCAATTCGGCGGTACGTCCACCCGGCCTCCCGCATGCACACTATACGCCCTCGCTCAAAGTCCGTCAACTGCACATACGGTTCACGTCCACGCTGTCGCGGCATGCTACCAGTGTTAAAGACTGCGATGGAGCTCCGTATGCCACGGCAAACTGGCTGACACTGACGGCGGCGGTGCACAAATGCTGCGCAGCTAGCGCCATTCGACGGCCAACACCGCGGTTCCTGGTGTGTCCGCTGTGCCGTGCGTGTGATCATTGCTTGTACAGCCCTCTCGCAGTGTCCGGAGCAAGTATGGTGGGTCTGACACACCGGTGTCAATGTGTTCTTTTTTCCATTTCCAGGAGTGTATTTTGACTGGGGAGATGCAGTGGGGAGAATGTTGGGAGAATAGAAGAGACTCTTTCCTGGAACTGCAGAGTACGCAGTAGGAACATTTTGATTGCGGAACAGGAAAGGAAAATCTGTGCCCTTCAGGCACAGTTGGAGGGAGCATGGAAGGAACTGATAATAATCAAGGGAGATATGGGGGAGAAGGGTGGTAGGGAACTGGCCGCTGGTAGGAGGATAGGAAGAAATGAAACGCCATTTATCATCAACACCTAAACTAAGTATCTACCACTGCCAGAGTTATGTGGAGAAGAGTCTCAGGTAAAACGAGGAGTAGGAAATGGGCAGCACACTTCAACCGAGGCCAAGAAGCCCATGATTGCACAAAGTGTTAGGAAGAAAAAGTGTTGCTGCAAGGCAGTAGCCATGGGCGAGGTGTAGGCCCTTAGTTACAGAAAAGTTTAGGGGCAGCGTGCCAGGTCACCAATATCTTCAAGCCAAATGCTGGGCTACGTCATGTCATAGAGGACTTAGGGTATTTATATAAGGACTTTAGAAAAGAGGACCATGTAGTTTGAACAGGGATGAGGCATATGACATAGCTGGTGACCTGGATAATATAGCTTCCCTGACTCATGGCCCCAACGTACACATCGTTGAGCTGTTTTGGGGTCATGATGGACCACACCTTGCTGGAGCTGTGAGGCGAATCAATGTGGGGTTAGTTATGGCTCTGAGGGCAGCCAACTGTGCTCATGTTTGTCTGGTGGCTGTCGGGACTAGCAATAGATGGGGATTCACTAGCCATGGTCTACACTTAAACAGAACTGGGAAAGAAAAGTTGGTACAGGTGGTTAACGAAAGTATAGGGGGTGGATCTCGGGCCACACATGGTCAAATACCTGTTGTCATGGGTAGGAAAAGTAGGTCTTTTTAGGATAAATCCAGACAACAGGTTTCCCTGCCTGAAGAGTATCTCCAGCAGTTTAAAAAATACTGAGACAATCACTCACAACACTTCCAATATCACACTTATCAAATGTCACAAAGAAGAACAAACCATTGGGATGAGGAACATGGGGTATTTCACAGATATAACAATCCTCTATCAAAACATGCAATCAATAAAAAATAAAAGACAACTATTAGTAGTTCAGCTCCAAACTTTGACCTGCACAGTAGTTTGTGTTACTGAGCACTGGTGTAGAGAAATCCAAAATGTACTATCATCATTGTATGAAAGGGCAAACTCTTACTGCAGAACTGTTTCAAAAGGTGGAGAATCATGTATTTATATCAGAAAAGAAACACAGTTGAAATGAAGACATGACCTCAGTACAGTAAGTGAAGACAAACACTTTGAAATATCAGCTATTGAATTAACAGGGCATGATATCACCAAGAAATTAATCATTTTGTGTGTGTATAGATCTCCCAGTGGTAGTGGTAGTGTGGATATTTTTTTTCAATAAATTAACAGAAGTTGTGGATAAAATCTCAAGTACAAAGGTCAACATAATTCTGTGTCGGGGTATTAACAATAACACTAATGTCATAAAAGAATGCAGCATCACCCTCATAAATATCCTTCAAAGTTTGGGCATGTCCCTATTGGTCAATAGTGCGACAAGGGTTACTACAATGACTGCATCAGTATTTGACCATGTGGCCACAAATATGGACAGGGAAAAATGTGATGTAGCTGTAAAAGATCTTGGACTATCAGACCTTCTTTGTCAAATAACAACAGCTAAATCAGGCATCGAATCATTCCCTAAACTAAAAGCCTGCAAACAACATCTATCAGAAATCAAAATAAAGGAGTTTTCAAAAAAACTAGCAAAACAAGGCTGAGATGAAGTGTATAAGGAAACCCATGTGAATATGAAATTCTCTAAATTCTCCACATTATTTAAATTATACTTGGAAAAGGCATTTCCCAAAGTATGCATGTCTGTATCAACATCTCACAAAAACAGATGGATAACAGCAGGTATTAAGAAGTCCTCCTAAACCCTCAAATACCTCAGTTCAATGAAAAAGAGTCGCAATGATCCAGAATTCTTAAATTTCTATCATAGATACAAAATATCTATAGGAAAGTGCTGAGTGCTGCAAAAAACTCAATTAATGACAAAATAACATATAACGCAGAGAATAAAAGCAAAGAAGTCTGGGATGTTATAAAAAAGGAAACGGGGAGAGGCAAACAAACGCAGAATAACATACTGCTAAGGGAGGGGGATAAGGTAATAAATAATCCACAACGCTTAGCAAATCATGTAAACCTGCATTTTTCAATTACTGCAGAGAAGTTACAGCAAAAATTCCCCAGCTGAAAAATAAGAAGTCAGTGGGCTTAGATGAAGTACCAATGTGTGTACTGAAACGAGGCATGGGGATTATACAAGGCCCCTCAACAAATATTGTAAATGAATCCTTCACATCAGGGACATTTCCAGAGCAGTTAAAACAGTCAAGAATTGTACCTTTGCTTAAGAAAGGTAATGAAGAAGACATAGAGGACATTACTGGCCCATTTCCCTCAGCAATCTCAAAAATAATAGAAGCAATTATGAAAGACAGATGAATGAATTAGCTGAATAAGTACAAACTTTTAAGCGACTCGCAATTTGGTTTCCGAAGTGACAAAAATACAGAGTCAGCTATAGTACAATTCACAAAAGTTGTACTTCATGCTCTTGATAAAGATGAGTGTGTCACAGGCATATTTTTGGATCTTTCTAAGGCCTTTAGTACATTCGACCACGAGATTCTATTCAATACATTACGAGCGTTACGAATAAAAGGGTAGCTAATGACTGGTTTCAAGCATACCTAGCAGATATTGAACAACGAGTAGAGTTAACACATTCTTCAAATAGATCCCAACATTTGGCAAAATAGTAACCAGAACCAAAATAGACTACTATACGGGTTCCGCAAGGTACCACATTAGGACCAATACTATTCCTGATATACATCAATGACTTTCCCAGTAGTATTACTCATAGTGAAAGAAATCTCTTAGCTGATGACAGCAATATTATTGTCACTAAGCAAACAAGAGAAAGTAAATGAAAGTCTTAAGGAAGTTCACGATTGGTCGATAAGAAATAAAGTGGCATTGAACATAATGAAAACTAATGCTATAAATTTCAGTTTGAAGAGGGAAAATGAGAATGTTAAATTAAATGTAAATGGCACCTCTATAGACTGTGTAACAAATGCAAAATTTTTAGGAATGAATATTGACTCTCAGTGAAATGGTGTGTACACACAAAGGTAGTTGCAAACAGAATGTCAGCATATTATGCCCTTATAAACCTATCATCAGTGTGTAACATGCAGTATCTTTTAGTTTCATACTATTCATATGTTCTCTCAATTCTTAGCTATGGCATTCTTTTTTTGGGGAACAAATGCACAATATATGAACACAATTTTCAGATTCTAGAAAAGAGCCATAATAGTAATAGCCGAAAACAGTAATCGAGCTCACTAGAGATCTGTTCAAAACACAAGGATTTTAACTGCTCCATGTCAATAAATTTACCAGTCAGCTCT
The DNA here is from genome assembly GCF_023864275.1 of Schistocerca cancellata. Lineage (NCBI taxonomy): Eukaryota > Metazoa > Arthropoda > Insecta > Orthoptera > Acrididae > Schistocerca > Schistocerca cancellata. The sequence goes on along the minus strand of NC_064629.1, from coordinate 384,878,389 downwards.
ACACATCAAAAATAACATTTCTAATTACTGCACAAATATCTTTGTCCATGACCATGGAACAAGAGCTAGGCTCGACTTACATTTACCAAGAAAAAATAAACATAAAACTCAAAACAGTATTTTCTACCAAGGAATAAAACTGTACAATAAATTACCAAAAGAGATTAAAGAAATTGCAAATAAATAGACATATTTAAAAGGCACATAAAAAGTACTTCTTATGCAATCCATTTTATACACTCCTGGAAATGGAAAAAAGAACACATTGACACCGGTGTGTCAGACCCACCATACTTGCTCTGGACACTGCGAGAGGGCTGTACAAGCAATGATCACACGCACGGCACAGCGGACACACCAGGAACCGCGGTGTTGGCCGTCGAATGGCGCTAGCTGCGCAGCATTTGTGCACCGCCGCCGTCAGTGTCAGCCAGTTTGCCGTGGCATACGGAGCTCCATCGCAGTCTTTAACACTGGTAGCATGCCGCGACAGCGTGGACGTGAACCGTATGTGCAGTTGACGGACTTTGAGCGAGGGCGTATAGTGTGCATGCGGGAGGCCGGGTGGACGTACCGCCGAATTGTTGAACACGTGGGGCGTGAGGTCTCCACAGTACATCGATGTTGTCGCCAGTGGTCGGCGGAAGGTGCACGTGCCCGTCGACCTGGGACCGGACCGCAGCGACGCACGGATGCACGCCAAGACCGTAGGATCCTACGCAGTGCCGTAGGGGACCGCACCGCCACTTCCCAGCAAATTAGGGACACTGTTGCTCCTGGGGTATCGGCGAGGACCATTCGCAACCGTCTCCATGAAGCTGGGCTACGGTCCCGCACACCGTTAGGCCGTCTTCCGCTCACGCCCCAACATCGTGCAGCCCGCCTCCAGTGGCGTAGCGACAGGCGTGAATGGAGGGACGAATGGAGACGTGTCGTCTTCAGCGATGAGAGTCGCCTCTGCCTTGGTGCCACTGATGGTCGTATGCGTGTTTGGCGCCGTGCAGGTGAGCGCCACAATCAGGACTGCATACGACTGAGGCACACAGGGCCAACACCCGGCATCATGGTGTGGGGAGCGATCTCCTACACTGGCCGTACACCACTGGTGATCGTTTAGGGGACACTGAATAGTGCACGGTACATCCAAACCGTCATCGAACCCATCGTTCTACCATTCCTAGACCGGCAAGGGAACTTGCTGTTCCAACAGGACAATGCACGTCCGCATGTATCCCGTGCCACCCAACGTGCTATAGAAGGTGTAAGTCAACTACCCTGGCCAGCAAGATCTCCGGATCTGTCCCTCATTGAGCATGTTTGGGACTGGATGAAGCGTCGTCTCACGCGGTCTGCACGTCCAGCACGAACGCTGGTCCAACTGAGGCGCCAGGTGGAAATGGCATGGCAAGCCGTTCCACAGGACTACATCCAGCATCTCTACGATCGTCTCCATGGGAGAATAGCAGCCTGCATTGCTGCGAAAGGTGGATATACACTGTACTAGTGCCGACATTGTGCATGCTCTGTTGCCTGTGTCTATGTGCCTGTGGTTCTGTCAGTGTGATCATGTGTTGTATCTGACCCCAGGAATGTGTCAATAAAGTTTCCCCTTCCTGGGACAATGAATTCACGGTGTTCTTATTTCAATTTCCAGGAGTGTACATGAAAGGGTTACTGGGATAAAACAGAGTGGGGGTTTGGTAAAAAAAATGTTACACAAATAAATAATAGTGACACCTTCACACTGCTTTTTTTCCTTCTTTTTTCCTTTTCTAAAAAAACTTACACCAAGCTATTCGTAGCAGAATACACTAACACCTCTTCCTCTTTCTGAGCTGAACATCTCACTCACTATAGAGGGATGCTGACTCAGTTTTTAGGATAGCAAAGGGGAAGTTGTGGTACAGAAAATGGCCTAGAGATAATCAGTGTGTGTGTGTGTGTGTGTGTGTGTGTGTGTGTGTGTGTGTGTGTAGTGAGTGAAGTGTAATGAAACAATGTGTGTATAGTGTGTGCAGTGACATTACACTCTTTAATAAGTTATTTGTAAAAAAGTATTGTATACCAGGATCATATCTAATGATTGTGTCTAAGTGTATGTGTATATGAATTGGCTTATTTTAAAGTGGGCTATACTTCTAAATACTCTGATATGTCCTGTATACTTGTAAAAAGAGTTCCACAGATGTTTAAAGCTACTAAAACTACTACTGCTACTACATTCTACACAGTATCAGTATATGGGAAGACCTGGAATACGAACCCTACTTGCAGGAAGCCAGTGATTTAAATAGATACTAGGGAAGACGGTAGAAATCGCAACACAAATAAAAGATTTGGAAAGTAGCAGAAAGAACTATATTCTGAAATTAGTACAGAACACAGTACTCTTAACCGAGGGCAGCTTTCACTAATATAGAAACATTCGAAGAATGAAATCTACAAATAGCATTCACCCATAGCTACACAAGTTCAACTAAGAACACTTCGGAAAAAGAATACGGAAACATGAGAACTATTTTTCGACAACGAAGGGAAGGGAGGGAGGGGGTTGCAAGAATTCGGTGAACCTTAGCGCATGGCTAGCACTGCTGCTCTCCCTTAATATCGCAAAACACGTTTGATCGACAAACGACCGAAACGGCGATCGAATGCAAGCATCATTATTAGACTCTGCATGAAATCACGAGCCGTCACCGCATGGTGGAGCGCACGTATGGACAATGGGCGGTGACGGGAGAAACGGCAGCCGGTGGAAGTTCCCGAATCGACCGGAGCGGCGATGAGCAGGTGGTGTGTTATCTAGTCGGCACCTCACACTAGTGTGCCTACGGCTGAAGAAAGTAGTTCGGGTGCCAACTTAGAAATTGTTATTACGAGGATTCTTTCGTTTCCCAAATTGTTTAGATACCTTAATCCGCGGTTAAATCTTTGGATACATCGTATTCAAATTGATAGGCTAAGGCAGCGGCTTTTTCGTCATCTAAATGTCCCGAATTAGTTACCTGTTTTTTAATCCTTAATTACTGAACAACGTATCCCTTGTTTCCGGCCCTCTGCGGCCACCCACGCTCTCGTCTCTGCACGTGGCGTTCTTCAGAGGGTTTGTGGCATGACGTACTATAAACACCTCCTAGAACGTATAACAGACAACAAAAGCAAAGCACCGCATTAAAATTTGACGACTAATTCTTTGATAACCTAGTTTAGTACTTGTAGAGTAGTCACTTTACACTGAAGTGAAAAAAAGTCATGGTGTAACTCCTAATATTGTGTCGGACCTCTTTTTGGCCGGCATAGAGCAGCAACTCGACTTGGCATGGACTCATTGTCTCTGGAAGTCCCCTGCAGAAATATTCAGTCATGCTGCGTCCATAATAGCAAAAGTGCTGCCGAGGAAGGATTTTGTGCACATACTGTCCTCCAAATTACGTCCAATAAATGTTCGATGGGGCTCATGTCGGGCGATCTGGGTGGAAAAATCATTCACTCGAACTGTTCAGAAAGTCTTTCAAACCAATCGCGAACAATTGTGGACCGGTGACATGGCGCATTGATATCCATACAAATTCCATCATTGTTTCGAACATGAAGTCCATGAGTTGCTGCACATTGTCTCCAGGTAACCGAACATAACCATTGTCAATCAATGATCGACTCAGTTCGACCAGAGGACCCAGCCCATGCTATGAACACATAGCCCGCACCATTACGGAGCCAATACCAACTAGCACAGTGCCTTGTTGACAAACTGGGCCCAAGTCCTCATGGCATCTGCGATACACTCGAACTCATCAGCTCTTACCAGCTGCAATAGCGACTTACTTGTTGAGTTCATGACTTTCCAGTCGTCTAGGGTTAAGCCGATATGTATCTGTTCCCTAATGATTTCCGAAATGGAATGTCCCTTGTGTTTACAGTCGATGAGAAAGGCTCCAGGCACTTGCATACGATCTAACGGTGAAGTCAGAATTCCAGTCGCTACTCAGTCGCACTAATTAAAATTGTTTTCCTGATATCGTTGTTGGTCAGGACTTCAGATTTCAACAGGTTCTATGCCTTCCCTAGGTTGATCATTTCGCCCTCCATTATGGTACCAGTCGTCTGCCTGATATGGTGGCCCCCATGACGCACAATGATTATTCCTATTCCACCTATTCCCATTCTTATGGTATGGATCTCATGCTCGCCTGTTTGTGTTATTCGGACTGTATTGGTCCGGCTCAAAGAGAGTCTGTACAAAGTATGCTGGCTGTTTTTTTCTGACTATGCGACTGATCTCAAGATTTTGTAACAAGCACTGGAACATGTTAACATACTTCCTAATGTGGGCTGCGATTAAGGTGTCTCTGCGAATTGAGTACTATAATGTCTTTTAGGTACATTTGCAGCATTTCCAGGAGTGTACTAGCACATTCTGGGATTTCTTCTCTGAGGTGAGCACAAATAAAATTTATTTTATGTTCTGCAGTTCAGTGACCGGGTTGTTCTAATCAGAATCGACAGAAGACTAACACCGACAACGATAGTTCAGGTATACATACCGACGTCGCGAGCTGAAGATGAACAGATAGAGAAAGAGTATGAGGATATTGAAAGGGTAATGCAGTATGTAAAGGGGGACGAAAATCTAATAGTCATGGGCGACTGGAATGCAGTTGTAGGGGAAGGAGTAGAAGAAAAGGTTACAGGAGAAAATGGGCTTGGGACAAGGTATGAAGGAGGAGAAAGACTAATTGAGTTCTGTAATACGTTTCAGCTAGTAATAGCGAATACCCTGTTCAAGAATCACAAGAGGATGCGGTATACTTGGAAAAGGCCGGGAGATACGGGAAGATTTCAATTAGATTACATCATGATCAGACATAGATTCCGAAATCAGATACTGGATTCTAAGGCGTACCCAGGAGCAGATATAGACTCAGATCACAATATAGTAGTGATGAAGAGTAGGCTGAAGTTCAAGACATTAGTCAGGAAGAATCAATACGCAAAGAAGTGGGATACGGAAGTACTAAGGAATGACGAGATACGTTTGAAGTTCTCTAACGCTATAGATACAGCAATAAGGAATTTAGTAGGCAGTACAGTTGAAGAGGAATGGACATCTCTAAAAAGGGCCATCACAGAAGTTGGGAAGGAAAACATAGGTACAAAAAGGTAGCTGGGAGAAACCATGGGTAACAGAAGAAATACTTCAGTTGATTGATGAAAGGAGGAGGTAAAAACATATTCCGGGAAAATCAGGAATACAGAAATACAAGTCGCTGAGGAATGAAATAAATAGGAAGTGCAGGGAAGCTAAGACGAAATGGCTGCAGGAAAAATGTGAAGACATCGAAAAGATATGATTGTCGGAAGGACAGAATCAGCATACAGGAAAGTTAAAACAACCTTTGGTGACATTAAAAGCAACGGTGGTAACATTAAGAGTGGTACGGGAATTCCACTGTTAAATGCAGAGGAGAGAGCAGATAGGTGGAAAGAATACATTGAAAGCCTCTATGAGGGTGAAGATTTGTCTGATGTGATAGAAGAAGAAACAGGAGTCGATTTAGAAGAGACTGGAGGACTTACGGTCAAATAAGGCAGAAGGGATAGATAACATTCCATCAGAATTTCCAAAATCATTGGGGGAAGTGGCAACAAAACGACTATTCACGTTGGTGTGTAGAATATATGAGTCTGGCGATATACCATCTGACTTTCGGAAAAGCATCATCCACACAATTCCGAAGACGGCAAGAGCTGACAAGTGCGAGAATTATCGGACAATCAGCTTAACAGCTCATGCATCGAAGCTGCTTACAAGAATAATATACAGAAGAACGGAAAAGAAAATTGAGAATGCGCTAGGTGACGATCAGTTTGGCTTTAGGAAAAGTAAAGGGACGACAGAGGCAATTCTGACGTTATGGCTAATAATGGAAGCAAGGCTAAAGAAAAATCAAGACACTTTCATAGGATTTGTCGACCTGGAAAAAGCGTTCGACAATATAAAATGGTGCAAGCTGTTCGAGATTCTGAAAAAAGTAGGGGTAAGCTATAGGGAGAGACGGGTTATGTACAATATGTACAACAACCAAGAGGGAATAATAAGAGTGGACGATCAAGAACGAAGTGCTCGTATTAAGAAGGGTGTAAGACAAGGCTGTAGCCTTTCGCCCCTACTCTTCAATGTGTACATCGAGGAAGCAATGATGGAAATAAAAGAAAGGTTCAGGAGTGGAATTAAAATACAAGGTGAAAGGATATCAATGATACGATTCGCTGATGACATTGCTATCCTGAGTGAAAGTGAAGAAGAATTAAACGATCTGCTGAACGGAATGAACAGTCTAATGAGTACACAGTATGGTTTGAGAGTAAATCGGAGAAAGACGAAGGTAATGAGAAGTAGTAGAAATGAGAACAGCGAGAAACTTAACATCAGGATTGATGGTCACGAAGTCAATGAAGTTAAGGAATTCTGCTACCTAGGCAGTAAAATAACCAATGACGGACGGAGCAAGGAGGACATCAAAAGCAGACTCGCTATGGCAAAAAAGGCGTTTCTGGCCAAGAGAAGTTTACTAATATCAAATACCGGCCTTGATTTGAGGAAGAAATTTCTGAGGATGTACGTCTGGAGTACAGCATTGTATGGTAGTGAAACATGGACTGTGGGAAAACCGGAACAGAAGAGAACCGAAGCATTTGAGATGTGGTGCTATAGACGAATGTTGAAAATTAGGTGGACTGATAAGGTAAGAAATGAGGAGGTTCTACGCAGAATCGGAGAGGAAAGGAATATGTGGAAAACACTGACAAAGAGAACGGACAGGTTGATAGGACATCTGCTAAGACATGAGGGAATGACTTCCATGGTACTAGAGGGAGCGGTAGAGGGCAAAAACTGTAGAGGACGACAGAGACTGGAATACGTCAAGCAAATAATTGAGGACGTAGGCTGCAAGTGCTACTCTGAGATGAAGAGGTTAGCACAGGAAAGCAATTCGTGGCGGGCCGCATCAAACCAGTCAGTAGACCGATGACAAAAAAAAAGTTTAATTTCACATTTTAACCAAATACAGTAGATGTGAAGGAACTTGCGAATTTTCCTTCCCACTACGAAAATTATTTCAGTGACTCCATTACTGTGCTCGCTTACTAAATTTATGCACCAGTTGCAGCTGACCTACTTTGCGTTTACCAAATTTCTCTCGCTCTGTGTATCTCATGTTTTCCCATACCCTTGCAGATCCCTATTTTAAAATGCCAGTTCGCAACTTGTTGATTTCGGCCTACTCCCTCCTATTTCTCCTACTTTGGCCAATACCATTGTGCGTAGACGTCGATAAGAATGCCCGTAGAACAAGGTATTCCCTCTAGCAACCCGGTCGTTTAGCAAAATAACAGTTTTACGACTCGTTTGCGGTCTTACACCTGCAGCCCGCACATTCATGTAATCAACCGTGCACTAAAAAAAAAGTACTAATTATATTCACAACAAGTGGTGTTTGCTTCAGTCAACTCCATACTTTCATACTTCGATTTTAATTTCACTTGTTTCTGTAAATGCGTCCCTCAACACAGTAAACAGATCGAAGCCATCTGTCTAGGCACTATGTGACTACAATGGAATACAAATGGAGAAAGAAAGATACTAGCCAAATAACTAAATTAGTATACCGTAGAACACTGGAGAAGTGATGCATTCCGAGTGATTTGAAAAATTGGCAGGTCATTCTCTTTTTAAAAAGGGTCGTCGAACAGATACACAAGCCGGCCAGAGTGGCCGAGCGGTTCTAGGTGCTACAGTCTGGAACCGCGCGACCGCGAAGGTCGCAGGTTCGAATCCTGCCTCGGGCATGGATGTGTGTGATTTCCTTAGGTTAGTTAGGTTTAAGTAGTTCTAAGTTCTTGGGGACTGATGACCACAGCAGTTAAGTCCCATAGTGCTCAGAGCCATTTGAACCATTTGAACCAGATACACAAAACAACAGGTCCATCTCACCGACATCGGTACACTGAATAATTATGAAAAAAATTTAATGCGCATTTATTACGACATTTCTGGAGAACGAAAATCTCCGCCGTACGAACCAGCGTGAGTTTTAAAGCTATGATAATGTGGAAAATTACTAGCTCTATACGGGCATGAGACCCAGAAAGCAGTAGATACCGGCACCATGGTTGTTACTGAGTTCTTTGCCTTTCAGAATGCGTTAGATACATTTAAGTTCTGTCACCTAATCTATGAAATTTAAGCTTACAGAATATCAGACCAGCTTTGTGAGTGGACTGGAGAGTTCCTAGCAAAACGGAATACGGCACGTTATCCTTACTTCGAGAGTACCCGAATCCAGCGTTGTAGTACAATTATCTTTAGGCAACATATGTAATCGACGTATTTGATGACGTTGGACGTTACAGGAGGACTTCTCTATTATAAATAGAGAAGTCACTATGCTCTAAAATTGTGGCGAAATACAGGGAGACCTACAGAGGATCGACGCTTGGAGAATGGACTAATAGTTAATGATGTGTAATTACACGACTGTAGAAATATCACTCGAAACAGTCACATTCACTAAATATCGGAGAGTATTCGTACAGAGTGATTTAAATTGGAACGACAACATAAAACTAATCGTAGGTAAGGCAGACTCCGGACTGAGATTAATATGAAGAATCCTCAGGAAGCATAGTCTAAGTATAAAGGAGGTTGTTTACAAATCTCTCATTCGATCAATACCTGAATATTGTTCATCAGTCTGTTGTCTGTCGCAAGTAACATGAATAGAAGAAATAGAGAGGATCCAAAGGAGAGCACAGTGTTTCGTCATATGTTTATTTAGTAAGCCGAAATCCTCATACAGAAGAACAGTCAAGCTTTTTAAATAATTGTAGTGTGTAGTTCTGCCGTCTTTCGTGTGGATAAGAACGGTGGTTGTTGCGTTCAGATGTGAGATGAGTTGCTATCCCTTCGCTTACAGCTCCAGGTGGTGTTGACTAAGGTAATGTAGCCTGAGGCTGTTGCCAGTTGGTATCACTGTGGGGGCCAGATGTGAGGAGACAAGGGACATATAGCACATCTAACGTGTCAGCCGATCGGTCCACTACTTTGGCCGCCCTGGTTCCTGACGCAATTGAGATTGACCCTTCATCTGTAGTCGAGTGGGATGTATTTTCGAAGAACTTCCCACGGGCCCGATCAAAAGACCTCCACAGTTCATCTGACAAACAGATTTCAGACGTAGTTCGCAGTTAATAAATGTTCTGAACCTAATGCAGCCCTCTGTCAGGGGAAGCCTTCTTGCCTCCTAGATTAGTGCAGTCCCAGAGGGTGAGATTACTGGTAGTTGGGAGTTCCAATGTTAGACGCGTAATGGGACTCCTTAGGGAATTGCAGCCAAGGAGAGAAGACGTCCAGTGTGCACATTGTGTGCATGTCTGTGGGAGTCTTTCCAGATGTGGAACTGGTGTTTCTGGTTGCATGAAGAGCACAGATTGCAGCCAAATGCAGATGGTAACTTATGTCGGTACTAATGACGTGTGTTGTTTTGAATCGGAAGAGCTTCTCTCTGGTTTCGGCGGCTTTCTTAGGTTGTAAGGACTGCCATCCTTGCAGGCAAGATGAAGAAAGAGTTCACCAGGACCGATAGCTGAGCCGAATAGAGGGTCTAAAGTAGAGGCTCAGACGGTTCTGCGATCATATAGGCTGCAGATTCCTCGTCTTGTAGGGTGGTGCGGTTTCTGACAGGCGAGGGATCTTTTACACACTGAATGTTTTTACATGGGTACAAGGGGGGAAGTGAGGGGGAGGCTCTTTGGGTTGAATTCCACTTCTTTTTTTCAGTCAGAGGAAGGCGGCAAAGTACAGAAAGGGCCTCTGTCTCAAAGAGTACAGTGCAAACAAAGGACGCGAGTAAATCCAGCAACAATCGGTTCTGTAGTTACAAAATGTCGTAAGTGTGTTAGGAAAAAGCCACATCACCAAAAGCTTAAAGAAAACACTGAAACTGAAATCATTCTAGGTACTGACAGCTGGCTAAACCGAAGATAAGTCCAGATTAATATTTACGAAGCGCGTAACGGTGCTCAGAAAGGATTTATTAAATGAAGTCGATGGTGTCGTGTTTGTGAATCTTTGTAGTATTTTATGTTGTTGCGAGTTCCTGTGAGCTATTTTGGATAGACAGTATGCTATATAAATGGAGTAAATTAATAGTAGGTTCCTTTCACCGTCCCCATGACTCAGATGAAACACTTGGTGAATATTTCAAAGAAAATATGAGTCTCATTCCGAAATCATACAATTGTAGTTGGTGGTGACTTCTAACTATCCTCGCTATGTGGACGAAAATATTGTTCAGGTTTGAAGTCGGTGGTAGAAATTAAACATAGTCCCAAATCGTACTAAACGCTTTCTCAGAAAATTAATTTTAACAATAAGTTGAGGAGCCTACTAGAAGTCTAAAGGTTTGCGAAAACTTATCTCTTAGCAACCCATAATCCTTAGCAAATAGAGAGCTTCACAACAGGTGCAGGAATTAGTGACCACAAAATTGTTGTGTGTCGAATACTGTAAGACCCATATAAACTACAAATAAGTGGAAACGTATATACTAAACAGCAGATTAAACTCAACTGTAGGAGACATTGCACCTAGCCACAAGTTTTTTAGAAATAACTTTATTGTACCGTTACTAGTTTCGAACCTGAGACAATCTTCAGACGGTCGCCCTGGTTTCTTGGCACGTTTCACATTTCTGTGATTACATGGTACACAAAAGGTTTTACATTTTAATCTAGAAAGTGGAGTGGCAATTGAAGCAATCGGAAAATTTGCGTTGGAGTTCAGTAGAGGGGTGGCAGGAGGAGAAGAAGATAAAAACATTTGCGCCGTGTATGAGGATAATGCCACTGGACAGAGCACGGAAAGAAAATGATCTTCTTGTTCTAAGGAGGGTCGTTTCGACGTCAATGACTCTCCACGTTCAGGAAGACATTCGGGGTTTCATGATGATCTTTTAAACATCTTAACCCAAAATGATCCACGTCATTGTATTTGACAACTGTCAGATGCGACTTACTGCGCTCACCCCGTCACCGTGCGACATTTGTAGTTAATGTGTAAGGTTATAAAATCTGGTGTGTGGGTACCGTATGCTGTAAGTCAAATCCACAAAAATGACCGTGTGGCCGTATGTACATCTCGGCCTGGTTGTCGTCAACTGGCTCGTGGACAACACCGACAATTCCTACTCTCTATGGTTTCTGCTGAAGGGAAATTGCGGCTTCATGCTAAAGTAAAGAAAAGAATGGAATGGTTGAGGCCAAACAAAGCAGCAACTCCCCCTACTGACCTACGCGCATTCGAAAAAGCTAATATTATGCTTCTAGTATAACAGTGACGGAGTGTGTACTACGAATTGCTTCCCCGATGTGTAACCATCACTGCAGACAAATATTGTCAACAACGGAGACGTTTTGCAGATGCAGTCCAAGAAAAACTACCAGGAAGACTGCGTGAAATGATGCTACTCAAGGATAAGGCCTACCCATACTCTGATGGACCGACAAAAACCACTGCACAGGAGTTGGGTTATGACGTTATTCCATGCCGACCTTATTCACCTGATTTTGCACCATCAGATTTCCTCCGTTTCCTCTCTCACTCGAGCAACCTTCAAGGAACTTCCTTCACGGATTAAAATGAGCTCCTAACGTTGCTCAACGTTGGCCAGCGTTTGAGTGTTGTAAATAGTGAATGAGAATATATCATTGATGAGTTACCTCTCTTTTACGTGTATTTGATGCGATTATCAAATTTATGGAAAAACGCTGCGAACTTACACACACCAACCTAACACATTTACCTCACAGTGAGACAAGACAGATAATTAATTCAATGAAATATGTTTGCTGTTGCCTACGGAGTCATGACTGTACCTACGAGAACACCTTTTTGTTGGAATCCAATCGACGGCCGCGTATGTCTCTATTCATGTATCCCAAATTGTGGAAATTGCTTTGGGAGGCATTGGGACTGTACGGAATGAGAGTAACGGCTTCCCAGAGAAACTTCTGCTGAATAGTAGAAACAACCTCAGCAGCATTTTGGCGTTCATATACGTTTTCACGTTTTTCTCAGCTACGCTGCAGACATTTCGCTGGGAAGCCCGTACGCATCCTCCATACAGTCCTGATCCCTGTTAATGCGTTTTTCGTTCTTATGGAGTCCTGAAGAAAGATATTTAAGGCCTTCGTTCCACTTCGGACAAGGAGGTGCACGCCTCGGTATATTCATGGTTCATCAGAAAACTGTAAAACATTTTTCCACGAACGCAATGACCGTCTCGTCTCACGCTGGGATACATGTACGTATTAACAGTTGTACCAATTAATTTTGAAATAGCAAACAGTATGCGTAGTTATTATATATCATCTGACACGTTTTCATTTCACTGCTCCTTACATGAATGTGTAGATCAGATGTGGGTTAAATTAAATGAAATAATATCAAGGGAATTTGAAAGATATATAAAAATTAAATTATTAAGAGCTTGAATTTAACCTCTTGGCACAAAAAATAGATAAGGATACTGTTGCTGAAGGAAGGAAAAATCATAACTATGTAGAAAGAACCAGAAGTATCCAAGATTAGCGCTGTCTTACTGAAGCTCGAAACTTATTGCAGACTTCATTGTGGCATGCTTTTGACAGTTTCTACAACGTATCTCTGTCTCGTAATCTGTTAGAAAATCCAAAGGGATTCTGGTCGTATGTAAAGCATACCAGCAACAAGACAGAACCCACACATTCACCACGCGGTAAAATGGTTATGTTGTGGATAACAGTGCCACTAAAGCGGAGTTACCAAATTCCTTCACCAAAAAGACGACGTTAATATTCCAAAACTCGAATCAAGAACAACTCCCGAGATGTGTAACGTAGTAGTAGATATCTTATGTGTAGTGAAGTAGCATAAGTCATTTCATGAATACAAGTCAAGTAGAGATTGTATACAGTTAGGTTCCTTGCAGAGTACTCCGATGAAGTAGCACAATATTTAAGCAAAAACAGACAATCGTCCCGTAGCCGGATGATCTATACGTAAGAGACTGAAAAAATACGAAGTTCACACCAATTTTTAAGAAATGAAATAGTAGTAATCCGCTGTATTACAGACCCATGTCACTGAAGTCAGTTGGCAGTAGGATTTTGGAACTTACAGTGTGTTCGAATAATATGAACTTCCTAAAATTCTGTTTACTGGAACATAGACAACATTGATTCAGTAAATATGATTCCCGTGAAAAACAACTAGCTCTTTATTCACAAGAAGTAAAGAGTCTATCGACAGATATCTCAAATGGTTTCCACATTCATACCTTTCCAGAAGGATTTTTACACTGTTCCTCATAAATATATTCTGATCAAATCTCGTAACTAAGGATTATCGTCCCACTTATGAGGCTGAAATGGTGATTTTGTGTCAGGAAGACCACAGTTAGTAGTAATGGTTGGAAAGCATTCAACTGAAAGCAAAAGTGATGCCTCGTGTTCCCCAAGGAAGTGTCACAGGTGCTCTGCTGTTCCTAATCCATATAAGCAATTTAGGAGATAATCTAAGCAGCCTCCTTGGATTACTTTGCAACTAATGCTGTTACTTACCGTCTGGTAAAGTCATCACAAGATAATAACCATGTGTAAAATGATCTAGATAAGATACTTGTAAGTGTCGAAAAGAGGTAATTAACTATAAATAATAAAATGTGTGAAGTGATCCATATGAGTACGAGAAGAAATCTGTTTAATTTTGGTTGCATGACAAATCACACACATCCAAATGCTGTCACTTCAACTAAATACTTAGGTATTACCAGTACCAAAAACTTAGTGTAGAACGATCAAATCGAAAGTTTTATGGAGAAGATTTCGTTTTATTGGCATAACACTTAGTAAATTCAACAGATCTCCTTAATAAACTGCCTACACTACGCTTGTACGTCCTCTTCTGCAATACTGCTGCGCCGCACAGGATGCGTACCAGATAGAATTGACACAGGGCACCGATGAAGTTCAAGGAAGGGCAGCTCGCTCTATACTGTAGTGAAATAGGGCAGAGAGTACCACAGATATGAAGCGAGAAATATGGTGACAGTCATTAAAACAAAGCCGTTTTTAGTGCGGCGAAATTTTTTCCCGAAATTTCAATCACCATCTTTCACCTCTGAATGCGGAAAAATTTTATGACGCCGTTTCACATTAGGAGAAATGGTCGTTGTCATAAAATATAAGGAATTGGAGCTCGCAAGGCAAGTTGTAAGTGAACGCTTTTGTCGCACGTAGTGCAATAATTGGACATAAGAGAAATAATCTGAAAGTGATTGGATGAAGCTTGGTCGGTTACGTACGACATTCATTACGTCTTACGACGTCTGTGTACGGACTGGTTTTCCGTGCTATGAGTTTATTTTATGTTTTGGCTAGAGCAGTGAAACAAATATTTTTGTTACACTGACAGCATGCATTACAGCGGTAGGTGGTCTTAGTCATCCATCTCATTCACTCAAGTGTGAGTTGCAGAGCAGACACATAGATGTAGATACAGAGATGCTCACCCATCTCCTGTGTCGGACACCGAGAGAGTCACGTAACGCTTCTCATCGCTGCATGCTTCCCTATTAAAATTTCAAGAGCGAAGGTTCGAGAGAAGTTACAAGTATAAGTTGCTACGTTTCTTCCCTCAATGTTTATCTCATGGAAAGGCCATAAAGGTAAGATTAGTATGACTAAAACTTACCCAAAGGCTTACCAATAATCGTTCTACCCGCGAACGATTACGACTGAAACAGAAAAGGGGGCCACGTTTACTACGGCACACATCGTGAGGTGGGCTGCGCTACAGAGGTACATGTGAACGCCGATAAAATGGACGGAACCGGTCACCTGACAGAGGTGTTGCAACTCGCCGACCAGCGAAGCTCATTCACTTCGGACCGTGCTTTGATTCACTGACGGCTATCACTGATACCGTGTTCCGTTTACCAGACTGTGAATTATGATTCTGTCTGTAGTTACTATTTCGGACGGTTTCTCCAGGCTGCTAACTGGACTCTAGTGCAACTACCGAATCTCTTGGTCGATTACGTAGGGCATCCATCACGTGTTACGACGTCGAGGTACGGACTGGTTTTCTGTGCTATCAGTTTATATTACTTTTTGGATAGAGTAGTGAAACAAATGGTTTTTGTTACACTGACAGCACGTATCAGCGCTGAGTGGTCTTGTCATTCATCTCCGAACTACTCGTGTGGGTCCACGAATTAACCATCATCATGGACTTTGGGATTTTGTGGGCATTCCCTTTATATTCCACTTTAGCTGTAGTAAATACAGATACTCCCAGTACACAGTCTTCACATGAAGAGCTGTACGCTTTCGTACGCAACAAGTTTAACGGAGGTCTATAGTATCCGTTGTATACCCCAGAAAATCCTAGTAAAAAGGGCGAGTTCATCATAGTTATGTAGTTTCTGCAGAGTCGATGTATGTTTCGTACAGTAAACTGACGGTATTTTTATTTGCTGCAGTGTTTTTGTTCATTTATTCATTTATCTTTAAATCTCTTTTGTGCTTATCCTTATCTGCTGTCCAGATGTCCGATACATACATTTCCAGTTACAGGTAGAGCTACCTGGCTGTATGTGGTGAACGGTACTTCTGGTACTATTTTCGATAAAACATTTTCCTATTCCATTCGCGAATGGTACCCGGGAGGAACAAATTCTTGTAAGATTGTGTATGTGCTTAAATTTATCTGATTTTTTTTTTTTTTTTGTGAAAGTCATTTCGCTGAATGGACATGGTAAGGACAAAATTGATCTACTTGTGGGAGCAACTGTGTGCTGTCAAACAACCAACACATTGTCAGGAGTTGTCTGTCCTAAACCACTCTGGGATTTATAGTGACAACAGGATAATAGAAGGCCAAATTAAACTGAACCCTATGATAGAATGAGTTAAACTCATTAAGCGCTAATCCTGTTTTATTAATTACACAAACTATAAAACATAAAAAACACATATTAAATTTTCAAACAGGTTTAAGACAGTAGAGAGTGAAGAAACCGCTAGATATGTCGCATGTCGAAGAACAACAACTAAAGAAATATTGCAGAAGTCAGACGAAAGTCGATGAAAAAGACAAAATAGTTAAAATAAAATTTTAATATAAGTGTGACAGAAGCAACTGAACTAATAAGTCTGGTCAAAAACGTTTACGGAAATACGGCTGGGTATGTAAGTAGACGTTTATAAGGGATATAATTGCGAACACCTGAATTAAGGAGATATCGAAACAGATAGACTTTATACACTGTCCAGGTACATTAATTTGAACACGTGTCACAGAGCTGAATAATCACCTTTTGCAGCGTGAACCGCTGCGAGACGTGTAGGAGAAGGGTCAATGAAGCTCTGGAAGGTACCGACAGGAATTTGGAATAATGTCAACTGAGGTGCCGTGCCCAGCTGCGCCACGTTTCATCTATGGCGTGAGCAGACCGATCGAGGTGGTCCCACAGATTGTCGATTGGGTTTAAATCCAGAGAATGCCACGAAAACATTCTCCAGACCATAAGACCCCCTTTCCCAGCCTGGACCCTTTGCTTTCAGAAGCTTCACGCCGTACACGCCAACGGCCACCTCTCCAGTGGAGCATAAAACGTGATTTATCTGAAAATGTCACCTGTCGCCACTCAGTGGATGTCCAGTTGTGGTACTGACATGCAAATTCCAAGTTCCTCACCGATGAACAGCAGTCAGCATGGATGCTCTAACCAGGCGCCTGTTGCGGTGGACCATACGCCGCATCGTCCGTTGATGAGACACTGTTTGTAGCCCCTTGGTTCATCTGGGCCAGCGGTTGCTCAACAGTTGCCCATCTATTCGCCCGTACAAATCACCGCAGTCGTCGTTCACTGCTGTCATCTATGGCCCTTGGTGCACCACAGACGCCTCGGTACCGCATTTAGGTAGCCACATTTTGCCAAGCAAGGAATACTTTAACCACGGTGGCACGTTAACAGTTTACATACTTAGCCATTTCCGAAATGCTTCCAGCCCTGGCACGAAAACCAATGCCCATGCCCTTCTGGACGTAAGCCTTATGACGACTACTGCGGTGTTTTCCGCGTCCCACTAAGACGCCTTATATACCATCCACTGCTAGTGCTGGTATCTGCAATCTCAAAGAGCTTATTGCATGTTGACGTCGGACATGGGTGGCGGTCATGGTGATTCTACCATGTATCACTGTAAAAGTGAGAATGTTTCATGTCTGCATTTCGGAATTACTGTCAGAAGATGTAGGGAAAACAATTCGGTGCACTAAAAGAGAAAATTTCCTGGAGATGAAGGACTAATACAATATAGAACGACAGGAGTGGATGAGATGATGAAACAAAACCTGTACAGTTAACGGTAGACTGTTCGCACACATGGAAATTTCTGGATAAATTGAATAATACTGTAATATTTGTAGCTCATAAGAAAGGAAGCAACAAAGATGAGCTAAACTGTAGGCCCATTAATCTTTGTCAGTGTTATAGAAGATTTTAACAAAAATTCTTACTAATCCTCAGCAAAAACCTTACGTTTGACAACCGAAAATAAGTTGCCAGTCTTAAAAGTGTATATAACACACTAAGCCGTCTCTAGGTTATCAACTAAGTTTTATAAAAAAGCAACGAATATCAGCTATCACATATGAGATACCACACTGCTCATATACTATGGGAAGGCATTTGACTCTTTCAGTATAAAATCTTTGTTTACAGCGCTTGAGAACCCAAGAATATAATCCATCTAAATCAATTTTTTGAGGAATATGTACAACAAGGATACAAATTCTTTTCTATAATATTAAGGAAGTGATAAATTAAGAGCCGGCCGATGTGGCCGTGCGGTTCTGGGCGCTTCAGTTTGGAACCGCGAGACCGCTACGGTCGCAGGTTCGAATCTTGCCTCGGGCATGGATGTGTGTGATGTCCTTAGCTTAGTTAGGTTTAAGTAGTTCTAAGTTATAGGGGACTGATAACCACAGATGTTAAGTCCCACAGTGCTCAGAGCCATTTTTTTTTATAAATTAAGAACTGAGAAAGCAGTTTCGTAAGATGTGTCTCTTACCAGACGTATGCCGGCATTGGGTGGAGAAAATGAGCAGACAAAGAAAAACTACTTACAGTGACAATAAAATTTGGAAAATCATTATTTCGATTGGTGAGTTACAGAAATTACTTATGTAGTAGTAGAAACGGAACGATAGGATTACTGAAAACAAGAAATAAACACGAGGGTGAAAATGGCTTTGTGTTAATTAGGAAAAGCGAAGGTTGAATTCAAATGAAAACTCCCAATGTGCCTTGAAAGGAGAGACTACGGTAATTGTTTACTGCCAGAACTACCACATGGAAGTGTGGTTAGTTGATAACTTGGTACTGAATGATACAATGCAATGGGCATGTCTTGAACAACTGGTCCTCATCAGCTTGTAAATATATTGACTTAAGCTGCCCAACAGAGATTACTTTTATTAACTTATTTATTGTAAGACTATTCTTAGGTCCATGACCATCGTCAGCGATGTCTGCATTACAGAATACAAAATATCTTCCGAAATACATTTACCTCTAGTGTAAAGTGGTTCGTACTACTTGAGGTGACTGCTACTTTTTCATATTATTTCACTTGCCTTATTTACTTGTTTCCTAGGAAATGTCAAAGAAAACTGCCCTTAACTCTCACATAATTATCCTATTATATGACAGTTTTAATCGGCATATTAGTTAGGGATATTATATACATGTCAAGAACATATAATTAACAACAAAAATAATGATTACGTTGTTTACTTCATAGATTCTATGATTTAATTCTTAAATTGTGTTATTCGAATTAAAAGAATTTCTCAAGAAAGGAATGAATTTCAGCACTACAGATTTATAATAATATTGTTGAAATTTTTTGGGTTTTTTGTTTCTTAGGTTGTCATTTTAGTTCAGAATAAGATCAAGATGTGTCGTCAAATATGTGAAAATTTGTATCTTTTCCAAAATATGTATCAGAATACCTTTTCCAGCTGTGTGCAGGATTGACAGGCATTGTGTCGTCACTAGCTGCAGAGCGGTACTGAAGTGATCTCTAACATCGATCTGTTGTAGAATTTTAGAACATGATTTTTGCTCGCGTATCTTGTCATTTCTGGAAACCCAGAATCTACTCTGTAGGAATCAACATGGATTCCGGAAACAGCTCAAAAATGGCTCTGAGCACTATGCGACTTAACTTCTGAGGTCATCAGTCGCCTAGAACTTAGAACTAATTAAACCTAACTAACCTACGGACATCACACACATCCATGCCCGAGGCAGGATTCGAACCTGCGACCGTAGCGGTCACGCGGTTCCAGACTGAAGCGCCTTTAACCGCACGGCCACAACGGCCGGCCCGGAAACAGCGATCGTGTGAGACCCAACTCGCTTTATTTGTTCATGAGACCCAGAAAATATTAGATACAGGCTCCCACGTAGATGCCATTTTCCTTGACTTCCGGAAGGCGTTCGATACAGTTCCGCACTGTCGCCTGATAAACAAAGTAAGAGCCTACGAAATATCAGACCATCTGAGTGGCTGGATTGAAGAGTTTTTTGCAAACAGAAAATCGCATGTTGTTCTCAATGGAGAGACGTCTACAGACGTTAAAGTAACCTCTGGTGTGCCACAGGAGAGTGTTATGGGACCATTGATTTTCACAAAATATATATATGACCTAGTAGATAGTGTCGGAAGTAGACAAATGTAATGTATTGCGAATACATAGAAAGAATGGTCCTTTATTGTATGATTATATGATAGGGAACAAACACTGGTAGCAGTTACTTCTGTAAAATATCTGGGAGTATGCGTGCGGAACGATTTGAAGTGGAATAATCATATAAAATTAATTTTTGGTAAGGCGGATGCCAGGTTGAGATTCATTGGGAGTGTCCTTAGAAAATGTAGTCCATCAACAAAGGAGATGGCTTACAAAACACTCGTTCGACTTATACTTGAGTATTGCTCATCGGTGTGGGATCCGTAACAGGTCGGGTTGACAGATGAGATACGGAAGATCCAAAGAAGAGCGGTGCGTTTCGTCACAGGGTTATTTGGTAAGCGTTACGGGGATGTTCAGCAAACTCAAGTGGCAGACTCTGCAAGACAGGCGCTCTGCATCACGGTGTAGCTTGCTGTCCAGGTTTCGAGAGGGTGCGTTTCTGGATGAGGTATCGAATATATTGCTTCTCCCTACTTATACCTCCCGAGGAGATCACGAATGTAAAATTAGAGAGATTCGAGCGCCCACGGAGGATTTCCGGCAGTCGTTCTTCCCGCGAACCATACGCGACTGCAACAGGAAAGGGAGGTAATGACAGTAGCACGTAAAGTGCCCTCCGCCACACACCGTTGGGTGGCTTACGGAGTATAAATGTAGATGTAGATGTATAAGTGATCTTGTGGCCCTGGCAAAGCAGCGCTAAAGCTGTTCGCCCCCTCCCCCCCTCCCACGACAAATGGTTCAAATGGCTCTGAGCACTATGCGACTTAACTTCTGAGGTCATTAGTCCCCTAGAACTTAGAGCTACTTAAACACAACTAACATAAGTACATCACACACATCCATGCCCGAGGCAGGATTCGAACCTGCGACCGTAGCGGTCGCTCGGTTCCAGACTGTAGCGCCTAGAACCGCTCGGCCACCCTGGCCGGCCCTCCCTCGAAAAAACCACCTAGAAATTTTGGAGATATGAAATGATATTTGCAAATATTACTGAAACAAACTATATTTCTGAAATATATTGCAATTAGTAAATATATCATTGTAGTAAATAAAATACAAATTACATAATTCATACATCTTATGGGAATGGATGTACCTGTATGTATGTGTGTTTCACACCTAAAGCACGAGACCGATTTCAAACAGACTTTGCTCACATATCACTTACTGTCTGAAAAGAACCACTGTAGAGACAGTGATACTGTCTGGAAGTAAGCGCTAAGGGAGGAGGGGGGTTACGAATTACTTATCTATCAATGCAAGTGAAAAAGAAATGCAGCCAAACACGCGTGAATAGCCACATCTTAATTCATCCAGTATTCGAGAATGAGAACACTTCGTGCCTTGCTACAGCCTATACACATAATTTAAAACCTTGACGAAATTTCTATCGCTGATAACACCCACAAAATGATCAAAGGAGAAAGTTAAACACTTACAACTTACAACTATATACGCAGGTAGTGCTGGGTACCCACATATTGTTTCTACAAAATTGAAATGAAAGGAAATACTAGACTTATTGTTGATAGCAGCTACGTTAAATTGACTCTGGCATGATGTATGGTAAAGAACAGATTTGGTTTACTCCTAGTAAATTACTACTGGTGCAGAGCTTACTAACCTATTCATACATATTATAATAGTGGATGTATGTACCAATGTTCCTCATCTCCTCCTAGACCACTGGGTTGACCTCTACCAAACGTGGTACACATATAACTTACTGTCTAGAAAGAACCACTATGGGTGTAACAGCAACCAACCTCTCAGCAGCGTGGGGATCGGGGTGAAAAAGTTCGTTGCTCACTGCGTGCAGTTAGCCAAACTACATTCATTCAGTTTGACAATGAGAATGCTGATCAAGCACTAAGTCTGCCGCATCAGGTAAGACCTCCTAATTTATTACTTTTTTCCTGCTAACTCAATTCGCAACACATTTCACAGACAAATTACACACATAGCGCTTTTTGCACCTGCAAAATTATGTTATTATACTACACGTAATTGAGGAGATATGATTTCATAAACATTCAGCTGTGTGAAAACGGAACTGCAGCGCCCAAGTTGAGTGTGAACTATGTGGGAAATGTGTTAAATATATGTAAAATATATATAATATGTGTGTACAATGGCAAAGCCACAGGTAAAAAACTCCGCCTACAGTCGTGGGTCTGCGGGTAACAACCAACAATCTCCTATTGCGGTGGGAGTGGTTACGCCGAGAGAGAAGGGGGTAGGTGGAGATGGACAGAGAGGGAGAAGGAGGAGAATGAAACAGACAGGAAGGATGAGTAGATGGACAGAAAGAGGGGGAGGGAAAATGGAGAGGTAGGGAAGAGGAGGAGATGGTCAGAGAAAGGGTCACAGAGGAAGAGATGGACAGAGAGAAGTTGGGAGGAGGAGATGGTCAGACAGAGGGCGAGGATGAAATTGACAGAGAAAGGGAAGATTAGGAGATAGACAGAGGGAAGGAACAAGGGCAGATGAACAGATAAAGGAAAGTGGAGGAGATGGATAGTGGGGGATTAATAGAAAAATGGAATAAATGTATACCTGGTCAACACTAAGCATGCAGCTAGTTATAAATAAAAGAGCAACGGCTGTAAAAAAGAGCTGAGAAAAGTCACTACCATTGAACTGTGTTGTTACTATAATTTTGTGTAGCATTTCCTTATGTTGGACCGAGCGAGGTGGCGCAGTGGTTAGCACACTGGACTCGCATTCGGGAGGACGACGGTTCAGTCCCGCGTCCGGCCATCCTGATTTAGGTTTTCCGTGATTTCCCTAGATCACTTAAGGCAAATGCCGGGATGGTTCCTTTGAAAGGGCACGGCCGATTTCCTTCCCCATCCTTCCCTAATTCGAGCTTGTGCTCCGTCTCTAATGACCTCTTTGTCGACGGGACGTTATACACTAACTTTCTCCTCCTCCTCCTCCTCCTCCTTCTGTTGGGTGAAGCAATTTCATCCATAATATCTATAATCAGCTTTCACCCCCATTCTGTCTGGAGTGGTGTTTTTGCGTCTTTAATTTGCTAAAACTGCTTTCCAGCATGTTATAGTTACTGGCATTGTCATAATACCGTCAAATCTATCCGACATTTGGAAAAGAATCTCTCAGATCGTACTTTCAAAAATCCTGAAAACTATGCAAATAGAAATCCGTGTCAGTTCTTTTCATAATGTCTTCCACTTGGAGTTTGAAAGCAGCTCTCTGGTTAGCTAGCTCCACGACATGAATATGTCTGATGTACCTGGCATCAAAATCAGCTGCACATTTCATTTATGGCCTTTCCTGAAAGGAACTAAAAATCGGATAAAACGGTGTGAGATATGAGACACTAGTCTTCCGCTTCAATTGTTGTTCAGTCAAATACGTACTTTGAAACGCAGAAGCTCAATCAGTCTCGCTCCCTTTCTCAGTCGGCAGAAATCGAAAGCCTTTGGTCAAGTAGCATATTTATTTTCACTCACGCTTGCAGCCTCAGACGTCATACAGTACAGTAGGGCACTAGGAGCAAACACGAGCGAGTTTTGTAGGCGGCGTATGTTGGAACAAAGCGTGTTGTTGTCACGTATATCATGATAACGACAGACGGCCACTCAGCAGTAATCATCTCTTTCTAATGCTATCTGAACAAAATGACACTGTAGAAATGACTCCATGACGAACGTCGCGGGCAGAAAGAAAGTCTTCTTTTCGTAGGAAAAAGAAAAAGCAGGGTTGGGAGCACTTACGTACCTATTCCGACTAATCCTTAAGCCGTCTTTGTTTCCTGGTGAAATTTTTTGGACAGAACACCCCTTCTTCCATTGCTCATTATAAACTGAGCTGTCTCGTCACCCTCTCGGTATAGCACCGAGTGGCTGTATAGTTTTCATGTTTCTGGTGCGAGGTAAAATAAAATAGGTTTATGCCACTGAGATTAAGGTTTTCTCATAGGTATCACATTTTCTCTTATAAACACTTGAACCTATAAATTTGCTGGACTGTTCTGGGGCGTGACGATTTTGTGGTCGTACTGAGTTGCATATTATGAAGCTTACTCTCGGATTGGATAATCTGAAGGGTAAGTTTGATTTTATGTGAAATTCGTCCCAGTATGATACGGCAGTGAACCTGTGATTTTGTTTATCAGATGGTTTAGCTACGAAAATATTTCCTGCTACTTTCTTTACAGTGACGTGTAGTTCTTTTGTACTACTTTCGTCGACTAAGATGAATTTGTAACCTTAATTTTTTGCAGTTTATCGTAGTGTTTTTAGTTCAGCTGTTACGTTTTCCGTTAATGGATCGCGCTATCCACGTAGGAAAATATGCTTCCTCATGTTCTAAATGGCAAGCACTGTTGTGAATTATAGTTGCTTCTTTCCAGAAGATGTTCTGATTTTTATGCTTTCTTGATGCAGAAAGTTGATTTCGGTATGTCGTACTTGCTCGATTGTTAATGTGATAATTTTTTGTGTGGAATGTGTCTATGTCATATTCCGTTCCTTCAAATAAACTTAGTGCATAGTCAAAGCATCAGCAGTAGTATCGTATGTTATTAGCCCACTCATAATTAGTTTTTTTTAAACTGTTCACAAAATATTGTAAGAAGATATTAGCTAGTGAACCTGGTTCACTAGCTAATATTTTCCTACAAAATTCTGCGAGCAGTTGAAAAAAACCAAATTGAGAGAGAAAGACAGCGCAGCGTGCCCGGCTAGCCGTGCGGTCTAACAACCTGCTTCCCGAGTCGGAAGGCGTGCCGGTCCCCGGCACGAATCCGTCCGGTGGAATTGTGTCGAGGTCCAGTGTGCCGTGTGCCGGCCAGCTTGTGGATGGTTCTTAAGGCGATTTTCCATCTTCCTCGGCGAATGTGGGCTGGTTCCCCTTATACCTACCGCCTCAGTTACACTCTGTCGGCAATTGCTGCACAAACAGTTTCTGCATACGAGTACAAGGTAATTATTCTACCACGCAAACATTGAGGATACACTTTTCTGGTATAAGACGTTCCCGGGGGCGTCCATTGGGGCCGAACCGCACAATACTCCTGTGTTGAGTGTGGGGCGGCGGTGGAGTGGGTCGACTGCTGTGGCCTGTTGTGGGTTTGTGAACCACTAAGGGCTACAGTGGGACGAAGAAGACTTCATCGGACGTAAATGTAATTTCGTACGCGTCCACATAGTTGGCGGGTATGTAAACGAATAGAGTTGAAAGACACTGTGACAGGCAATACGTTCAGCAGTATTCTATGGTGTTGTTCGTGTTTAATATCGATACCAGGTCTGTTAGGATACATAGAGTATATTGAGTGATCACTGTGAAGGACACAGAAATGCCACATAATCTTATGAGTCAGCGTTATCAGCACCAGTCAGTGTTCGGCAGGTGCCTTATTGTGGCTCTCATTTTGGCTGGCTGGTCAAATCCAGCAATATCCAGATTTGTGGGGCATTCAGATGTGACCGTGGCCTGATATTACATTGCATGGGAACGTGAGAATAGGCATTCTTGTTGTCAAGTTTCTGGCTGACCACGTTTGACCACAAGGAAGGATTGCCGTGATGTTTACCAACTATTACCAGAGCCTGTCACGCAAGTACGAGAACAAATAATGGACACTGTGAAACATTCTGGGTGATCCGACATTATTGCTCAGAGACTAGCAGCAGCTGGACTAGGGAATTACCATCCTATCCGTAGGCTAGTGTTATCACCAGAGGCAAACTTTTGCGTTCGGATTGATGCCGTGGCTGGTAACCATGAACTGTTGGTGAATGGCACCACATCGCGTTCTCTCATTACTCGAGTTTCGGCCACAGCCCGAGTGATACTCGTCAGCGAATATAGTGGCAAACTAGGGAGACGTTCAGTCCTTTGAATGCTTTGGAGAGACACAGCGGTGCTGCTGCTGGCGTATAGGTGTTGGGAGCAATTGCTCATGGCTGGTAGAGACTGAGGAAACTCGGACTGCACAGCGGTAGGGGGCGCACATCTTGTATCCTCATGATTTAGCTCTTACGCGACAACATGGTGGTGCCATTTTTCAACAGGAGAATGCTCGTCCTCACATGGCACGCGTTTCTAGGAACTGTCTGCGTGATGTTGATAAACACCTATGGGCAGAAAGCTCCCGGTGGCCTTCCCCAAAAGAACAAGTATATCATCAGCTAGGACGTTATCTCCGTCACACTGTAAGTATCTAGGATATCAAAGACCACAAATTGTCTGTTTTCATTTGCCTCGAATTTTACGGCAGCCGTTTGCTTAACGATGTTCCTGGAATTTCACCAGCACGAGTGTCTGGCATTGTCAAAGCTTCACCATTGCTGGTGATCGACTGGAGTGGAGATCGTTGCCGCAGATTTTGTGCACCTGACGCGCTAACGTCCAACGGCGTTGCCGTGGTTATTACCGTTGCTACCTGCAACGGTCGTTTGCTGCAGCACGGAAGTCGAGGGTCAGTTCACCTGACGCTTTTCTCTTCCTTGTTGAAGTTTTTGTCATGTTTGTGGGTCTCTATAGCTTCCATGAATAGGCAGATCTGGTAGCTCTTCTCCACAGAAAGAACTTCCGTGTCGGTTTCACACAGCGCTTGCTCCAACACGGCCGATTTCTCCTCCTAAACTAAGTAGCAGTGCCGATTATGTTCGGCAATCCTGGTGTTGATTGATCGACCAGTCATTCGTACATAGACTTCTGCACCATTGGAAGAGCAAATCCTTGACACCCCTGTGTGATTACTAAACGAACCAGGGCTGAAATGCACCGCTCTTCTTTGGAATTACTCTGTCTTTACTGTTAATCTCACCCATAAAGAGTCTGATATTAATATACTCATATTACTTGTAGTATTTAACATTGGTTTTTGTTGAAGGTCAAGTAGCTGTCCTAGAATCTGTAGGTCTTCCTACATTTCACTACGAATTTCTGACTTTACATCAGCCTCATCTGCGAACAGCCTCACGGAACTTCCGACAAGATCCACTGAATTACTTACATATATGATGAATAGTAACGGCCGTATAGTGCTATCGAAGATATTCTTACAATTACCCTCCCCCCCCCCCCCCCCACACACACACACTCCTTCTCCCGGGGTCTGTTAAATGTGGCGCGTTGAACTCTTTGTGCTAAGAAGTCCTTCAGTTTTGTGACAAAGTTAGTTCGATATTTCGTAAGCTCATATTTAGTATCGTAGACGACAGGGCGGATCTCTGTTGAATGCCTTTCGAAATTGAAGGAACACAGTATCAATCGCGATGGCGGTATCTAGACCGCCTGGATATTACGGACAAGCATTGCGAACTGGCACAGTGTTTCCGCGGAATCGATGTTGTGTCCTACAGAGGAAATTTTCGCTTGTGCTTGATTCTGTTACAACTGCGGAGGCTACTAACAGCAGTGGCGCATTTAAATACCGTAAGTCCAAGGCGCCACTCCAACCCAGGGATGCAACATTTCTTTCTTACTTGCGAGAAAATACTATGTTGCACAGTCACGTGATTAAGTGGTGAAACTAATGGGGTGGTAACAGGTCAAAACTTTTGAATTTACGCTTTTACAATTAGACAGGAAATGCCGACATGGAGGTAGTGTGTGTTTAGTAGGCTGAGCTAACGCGAAAGCAGTCTCAATGGGCCGGGAATTTGTGCGGCCGTGAGCTACACGGCCGTGGTCATGCGGAGCGTATCCCAAGTCGATCGCCGGAGTTGTTTACTCTGCGTGTCCGCGCATAATCATCGAATAAACATGGTCGAAATTTCTGGTCGCCACGATGCACCCACGTGCTCGTGAGTTAAAGTAGAACCTGCGGCGGCCTAATGTTTCTTAGAAGGAGTCGTTCTCCATGTTCCTGTTTATAAACAACTAAGAACTAACAAGCCTTAAATCTGATGTTACTCATTTACGATAAAACACATATGGTTTCCTGTTTTAAGATACTCCGTGGATGCTAAAATTGCAAACCAACTTCGCTGTCACGATTTGGTTAAAACTCCGTCTTTATGAGTCATGATTACGATGATCTCTCGAAAACTTACGACGGTTGAAACTTAAAAATGATTTTACCCAGGGTTCTTGGAAAAATATTGAAACAATTACACAAGAAAACTCTTTTATGGCTATCTTTCACAAAGTTCCATTCATATTACTTAGTTTTCTTGTCTCAAGTCCAGGTTTTAGTGTGATTGCTTCAGAGATGTAATTCGTTTCTTCTGGTATGCTATGTAATTAAAAATATCGGCAACCATGAATAATATTATGTTATTCTTCATAATACATCAAGAAGTAATGACAGAATCATTTATTTTCATTGTTTTTTCCTCGATTTATTTCAGATTGCTACAAAATTCCTTTGGTGGTTGTAGATGATTTATTCCATATTTCACTAGAAGACATGAATAACATTCCCACGATAATACTATAAATGAGATTGTAAAATGAAACCTAAGTTGTATAAAACGAAAAATTGTGAGACGTAAGCAAATTTGTAGACATTTTTATCATCTGTATGATGAAATTGATTTACATCTCAGTTTTTCAGTAACAACAAGTTGCACTGGCGAATTACAGAACTCCATTATAGGAAATCTAGGGTATAGTTACGGATATATTCAAATAAAAAATACTCCCTAAAATGCTACGATTTATAACAAACATATTTCTAAATCGTAAAGCGTGTGAAACATCGCAACGGACTGCCCCCAGTACGGGTTTTTGCCTGCAGCGTTATCATAAGATGCCTGTGTTTTATAGTATCATTGGAATCGATAAGTTTCAGCAGTCCGTTTTGCTTTTTTTGCGTCCTCAGTGCGTCAATAGTGCTGACAGATTTTTAGCTCTAACAGTGGGGTGAGTTGTAGTCTGAGGGCAACGTATTTGTTTGGAAAGGTTTTTGTCAGATAAATAGAAATAATAGATTAGTTGGAAGACAAATTATCCAAACATATTATCCAAGCAACGGTATCACTGATGACAGTCATAACGAGTCTGAAGAGTTAACCAGGCATTTAGGGACTTTATCCTTGCAAAGAGCCAAGGTACTCTGGCAGATATAATACACGAGTTAAAAGGGGGCAATATAGAGTAAACGAAATGGGGATTAATAATAGAAATGAGAGGCAGATAATTTCAAACATCTGCAGTACAATACAGACGGGGATTGAACATAAAATATGGACGAGAATCTTGAACCCCAGACAGAACTCAGGTGCAACCTCATCGTTAGAGAACACTCCCGGGAAACAGGGATTATGGGGGCTTAGACAGGAACAGAATTTGGGAGTGAGTCACAAGATAATGGGCATTGGTAGGACCACATGGGGCGTACGAATCTGACCTAGAGAAGAATGGAGATCAATCATGATCTTCTAACTGTAAAAGGGGAAGAGAAATCAAGGTTATTGAGGAACAGGAATAATGAGGTAGTGGAAGAAGTAGGCTTAATTGAAAAAAAAAGATGGTTCCACTGGCGATGAAGAATTTGAATTTATAGGCAGGTGGATGTGAGAATTTTGTGAAAGTAGCATGAAGGTGATGTACCAGCAGGGGTTTCAAGATGACAGTAGTTATGCAAAGCAGAAAACCATATGTCAGACTATCATTTGGGTTAAATTGTTATCCAATGAGGATATGCAAGGAGTTCGGTTTTCTGAAGAATGGTAATTAGTAAATCTGAATATGCTGGTGACGAATCTTTCATGGACACAGTAATCGTGGCAGAACACCTGAAACAGTGTGGCATCCTGAATCTGTTGGACAGACTGGGAAATCAGCAGACAGTACGAGAGAAAGTGTGTGGTAAGCGCAGAAAGTGAATGCTATTACCAAGTCAATCCAAGGTTTGAAACAGAGTGTACTGACTTCTAGACCTGAAGACCTAATAGCTGTAGTTTTTTTTTCCTTTTGCCAGATCTGAGACATATTTTCAAATTTTCTTAAAACCCATCTGATTTGGAGAGCCAATGCAACGAGGCTTGTTGTTATATTGGAAGAGGAATACGTACCCCATTCGGATAAACTAGAGTTCTTACTATCCTACAACAGACTCCTATTTGTGTCTAAGTGGTTCAGATAGTGCGTGGAGAAGAATGATAGCAAGAACATTATACTTTCAGATTACTTCCCACCAATGCAACATGAGGGCTTCTGCCATGAAAAACTATATGTAGGCCATCAATGTACTTACATTTGAGTTATTTATAAATAATGTACAACATGAGGCCGCAAGTATTGTTTCATGTGAGTTCATGCCCAGTAGTGAAACTTGGTAATCCGACAAATTAAGAGGCTGAATGCATTCTTAATCTAGAACTAACTGGTTAAGATAAGGACTGCAAAGGATCGAATGAGGAAAAAGCCAGGTGAAAGAAATAGCATTACAATATGTTGAAACTAGTTGTATTTGGCGCAGTTTTGGATTTAGACCTACCAGTGGTTGCAAAAAGTAGACCACAAATTAAAGAAATTTTGAAATGTGTATAATTAGCCATGTGAATTCACACAGAAGCACTATGAAAAATGAGTATTTGTCATCATACACGAAAGCCAAGGAGGATTTGGTTTGAGAAACGTCACTAATCTGAAGCCATATATAATGGGAAGAAGTATGTGATCCAGAGTATTATTAGAAGTAACAACTATAATTTGGAACATTCGGTTGATGCGACAGGAGAACTGAGAGATTCAAATGACAGCTGAGAGACATGGTTCAAATGGCTCTGAGCACTATGGGACTTAACATCTGAGGTCATCAGTCCCCTAGAACGTAGAACTACTTAAACCTAACTAACCTAAGGACATCACACACATCCATGCCCGAGGTAGGATTCGAACCTGCAACCGTAGCGGTCGTGCGGTTCCAGACTGTAGCGCCTAGAACCTCTCGGCCACCCCGGCCGGCCAGCTGAGAGATCTTGGCGTTTTTGTCTTTAAAGTGTCACACAGGAGTAACAGCCTAAGGCAAGAAAAAAAAAAGACGAAGCGCGACTAAGGATTTACTCGAATGGGATGCAAATCGGTAGATGTGATGTTCATGTGGAGACGAACAAAACATTACAACTTTAGAGAAATTGGATGATTTATCCAAGAGAAGGAGCTTCACAAATTGAGCAAGTCGGTAACAGGTTGGTCCACCTTTGGCCGTTATCGAAGCAGATACACGGTTGACACCGATTTATACAGGTGTGAGATGTCCTCCTGAGCGATATTGTACCGAATTTTGTAAAACTGGCGCGTTACGTCGTCAAAATGCCAAGAGGGTTGGAGGGCCCTGCCCATAATACTCAAAACGACCCAAGTTGGGTAGAGATCTGGTGATGTAGCTGCAAAAGAAGGGTTTGGAAACCACGAAGACAGGCCGTATAAACTCTCACGGTGTGTGAGCGACATTATCTTGATGAAGTGGCTAGAGGTGTACCAACGCGCCCAGATTATGAAGGTCTTTCTCTTCAATAAATAATCCAGTTTTTCTAAAATTGCAAGCATTTGTTTGTCTGCACATGTACATCACATCTACCGATTTCCGTCCCATTCGGATAGTTCCTTCGTGGTGTGCCCTGT
The DNA here is from genome assembly GCF_023864275.1 of Schistocerca cancellata. Lineage (NCBI taxonomy): Eukaryota > Metazoa > Arthropoda > Insecta > Orthoptera > Acrididae > Schistocerca > Schistocerca cancellata. The sequence goes on along the minus strand of NC_064629.1, from coordinate 384,846,963 downwards.
GTTTATCTTTGGGTGTATACATCCAAGATGTTTTGTTTATAATTTATAAATGAACTTTGTTGTCCAGCAAGTATGAGCAGGATGGCTGTTTGTGGATGATGTAACGAGGAGGACTTCAAGGAAGACTCAGAGAGTAAATCTATGAAATCTTGTGATGTAAGTTGAAGAGTGGTATGTTAATTGAGAGCTATAATTTGTTCGGAATACTTTGATACAGTAAGGAAATGGAGGAATGAAGCGTATCTCAGCGTGGAAATGGATGTATACAAGAAAAAAGAAGTGAATGGGTAACAGTAAATGACTCAGAAGAGAGAGGAGTTAATGTGGTAAATGATCATGCATTATATGAGATGTGCTTTGCTTGGTACAAAATTGACTGAACAGAGCACGTGGTATTAGGGGACTCCTTGAGAGGGAAAAGTGTTTAAAATTCTTACAAAATTACACTGCTTTGGGAAAATGATGAATTCCAGTACTAATCTTTCATCACATACACTTTGTCCCTGTATGATAATATAAATGCAACAATCCGGGCGGGGTAGCAGTCTTAGGCGCCTTGCCATGGTTCGCGCGGCTCCCCCCCGTCGGAGGTTCGAGTCCTCCCTCGGCCATGGGTGTGTGTGTGTAGTCCTTAGCGTAAGATAATTGAAGTTAGGTTAAGTTGTGTCTAAGCCTACGGACCGATGACCTCAGCAGTTTGGTCCCATAGGAACTTACCACAAATTCCAATAAATGTATCAATAATCTAGGATAAACCATGTACAGATGTGCTGGGGTAATGTGAGATCTCGTAGAGCATTTAATTTAATTACATTTGATTTCATTGAGATGACGTGTGGTCGTTTGGAGTGAAAAAATATGCGTTAAATTCCATTGCAGCAGTAGCATAAAGTTCGAAGCTATAATTTTATGTCAGGTGACAAGTCATTCATAAGCTGTGTCTTAGTTAGGGTTTGAGTTGGAGAATTTCGCTGATGGTTAGTTTACCACAGCAGAAAGCACTGGAAAGCAAGATCGAAGTGTATGTTTTTGTGTTTTTCTAATTACAAATGTAAAACGAAATCTAACTAGTACATTAAGTATGAGTTTGTGTTTGCCTAGCTGACGTGAGTGTTGTGCCTCCTCCCTTGAATCCTGCATTATATAGAATGTAGACTGTCAATGGCAAGGAAAGCGTTTCTGAAGAAGAGAAATTTGTCAACGTTGAGTATAGATTTAAGTGTTAGGAAGTCGTTTCTGAAAGTATTTGTAGAGATTGTAGCCATGTATGGATCTTAAACATGGACGATAAGCAGTTTAGACAAGAAGAGAATAGAGGCTTTCGAAATGTGATGCTACAGAAGAATGCTGAAGATTAGATTTTTTTTTTTTTGTAAATTTATGGTAAGATCTCGTGGGACCAAACTGCTGAAGTCATCGGTCTCTAAGCTTACACACTACTTAATCTAACTTAAACTAACTTACGCTAAGGACAGCACACACACCCATGCCCGAGGGAGGACTCGAACCTCCGACGGGGGAGGCACGCGAACCGTGACAGGACGCCAAGACCTCTCGGCTAGCTCGCTCGGCGAAGATTAGATGCGTAGATCATGTAACTGATGAGGAGGTACTGAATAGAATTGGGGAGAAGAGGAATTAGTGGCACAACTTGACTAGAAGAAGGGATCGGTTGGTAGCACATTTTCTGAGGTATCAAGGGATCACCTATTTACTACTGCAGCGCAATGTGGAGGGTAAAAATCGTAGAGGGACACCAAGAGATGAATACACTGAGCACATTCAGAAGGATGTAGGTTGCAGTAGATACTGGGAGATGAAGAAGTTTGCACAGGATCGAGTAGCATGGAGAGCTGCATCAAACCAGTCTCTGGACTGAAGCCCACAACACAACTACAGTGTTGTAATCGTTAATGGACCCCCTATCTTTTCTAAATTAGTGGAATATTGAAAGATAGCATTATATTTTACTTTTATTTATTTTAATTTTTTTTGTGTTAGTAGTTGTAGGAGGTCTGATAGGTTTACACCCTTTTCTTCTCGTGCTTTGTTTATTAGTTTCTTTGGTGAGATGTACGCTCTATCTGTGAGGTTAAGGGATCTAAATCATAGAATGTGTAATGTGCTACATACTCCGAATACATTCTAATAGCAATATTGTTTGAGAACTGTCTGACTACAACCTGAGATGTTTTTATTCACCTAAGTTAGCGAGACGATATAAGGACCATATACAAATGCCACTGGATGTGTTTCATGATCTTGGAGCACCGGAAGTGGTACGCGACTTTGACTCAGTAACGAGCAAACATCTCTCACAACGCCGATGAAACGATGAAAAGAACCAAGGACTTGTGTGTGCCAGAAAAAAAATCTGAACACATTGAGGGAGGATAAAGGAAGTCTCAATGAATTTGGTGAGTAACTATTGTCGTGTTCTCCTAAATTTCATTTTCGCGAAACGATTGTTTATTGAAAGCAAGAATGTATTTAGTGGTGCTGGAGAATGTTAATTTTAAATAAGTGGAGCACTAGCAAGAGACTTAAATTACTTTAGAACGAAAGTAACTTTCGAATGATGTTTCACTGCCAAGGAGCATAGGTAGACGGAACTTGGACCGTACGTTGAAAGTAGAGCTATAGTATACAAGGTAACAGATGGAAAATACGCGATGAGAAAACCAGAAATGGCACTATTATTCAAAGGCAATAACTACATCGAATCCACTTCGATTTATGAAGGTCTCCTGGATATCACAAAAGCCGGGACATGGATCTAAATAGCTTGTGTGAACATCACAGACTGAAATGCATGCTGTGCGGCATGCACCTATGATAGCCACAAAGTTAGTAACAGTTCTTGTGGTAAGGCGTTTCACCGATTGACATTCGCTAGATGGTCGTTAGCGCATCTGGACGTGCTAGAATGCGTTTCGCCAAGGCGTCCCATAGGCCCTGAATGGGCTATAAGTCGGGGAACGGGCAGGCCAGATCATTTTCCGAATATCCTCTCGTTAGAAGAACCCCAGCACCAGCACGGCTAGGCGTAGTTGCGAACTGTTATTCATAAAAATTAAGTCAGGGCCGAATGCAACCCTAAAAAGACGTACATGAGGAAGAGTTACAGTGTTACAATAACGTTGACCAATGAGTATACCACGCTCAAAGATTTGAAGGTCAGTACTCTCATACAACGTTATACTTCTCACACCATAACACTTGGACCACTAAAACCATCATGTTCGGCAGTGTTTCTGAGTGCCTTACCTGTTTCTTGCTCTGGCCGTATGAGGGTACGTTTAGAATTACTACTCCCACTGGATCTGATCTCATCCAAGAAGAACACGCAAACACACTCCTCATATATGCAGTCCTTATGCTCTTAGCACGATCTCAAACGATGCCGCCAATGTGGGGGTGACAACGAAATACAACGTATTTTAATTACCGAGCTATCGTAGAGCGTGACATTACGTGTCTCGTACTCCTGTTAAATGTGGTTGCAACTGTACTTTCTCTTTGATCTGTGTCTCTTCTTGCCTGTTCCACAACGAAGCGGTCATCTACTGCTGTAGTTGACCGAGATCGACAACGTGAAACAAAGCTATGAGTTAAACTAGATTACAGGGCTACAGTCATCTTACTTCATCCTTCTTCCAGTTTCCTGACGATTTTCCCCGTGTGAAGCCGTCCAAATATTGACTCCAGACCATTTTGTGATGAATAACAACGCCATATATAATTGTGATTGACGCACACTCTCTTTTCCGATTCATTCAACTGCCTCGTGTTACGGTGCCAGTTCCATTTGGCGCTATAGTGATGTTAACCTCACGCCATGTGGCGTCTAATTTTCTGTGCACGACTGAGATACATCCAGCAACCGTCTCATGCAGTTTCATTCATCTCCACGCAATAGTTAATACGTTATGTTACTTTATCTACCTAGCCCTTAAGATTTGCAGAGAAGAATATTTCATTAGCATGGCTTGTACCATTCGGCCATTAAAATTAGCTCCAAAAATGCGATTGCTTTCTAAAACTTACTGGAACACTCGGAACATTTTTAATCATTCAAGTAGAGCACTGATGTTAATAATCTGAGTTTGATCCTATTTCCGAGTGGAGCTTCAGCCGTGATGAAACGACAACAACCAAAGTTTCAAAACTTTTCTGATTTTATTCAAATTCCTCCGAAACCAACCGTTTAAGCGAATAATCCAAACATACTAAAAATGTTGAACATTAAATTCTGCATAGACTGAGTATAAAATCTTTGGAATTTGGTTAAACTTTCGCACAGATAAGCTACATCAGAAATCGGTAGTTTTTCACACTGTTCGAAAGATTCTTGTTTAGTCTCTATAAAACCTGCAGTATCTGAAAACTGTCCAAATTAACGCAAAATTTTGTAGAAGAAAAGGTGTAGCGTATCAAATTATGTTTTCGAAAAGTCAATGAAAGTGACAAGACGACGTAGCTAGTAACTAAATATCCCCATTATTCAATCATATGTAAACCATTTGCTTAACGAGCAACATCAACTTTCTAATTTCAGTGGAATGGTTTCTTCCAATCTTTAGTGTTGTTCGTTTCCTTTTCAGTACACTCATTCTCTGCCTAAACAGGTATGCGAAAAACACTAAGAGCTGTGTTTTGTAAGGTCTTTGATGCCTTTAAAGACCCAACTGATTTCGAAAAGGCAGAGCGCATTGTGGATGGGGTATTTCTGTTGCATAGAGAGGGACGGGAAGCAAAAGAACATTTTTTTTTTTTGGCCGGCCGCGGTGGTCTAGCGGTTCTGGCGCTGCTGTCCGGAACCGCGGGACTGCTACGGTCGCAGGTTCGAATCCTGCCTCGGGCATGGGTGTGTGTGATGTCCTTAGGTTAGTTAGGTTTAAGTAGTTCTAAGTTCTAGGGGACTTATGACTTAAGATGTTGAGTCCCATAGTGCTCAGAGCCATTTGAACCATTTTTGAACATTTTTTTCAATACTTGAAAAGTATGTAGATAACATTACGTTTTGCTATTGCTAAAGGATCATGACTGTATTTGATGGATACCCTGACTTGACAAGGTTCTAGGCGCTACAATCTGGAACGGCGCGACCGCTACGGTCGCAGGTTCGAATCCTGCCTCGGGCATGGATGTGTGTAATGTCCTTAGGTTAGTTAGGTTTAAGTAGTTCTACGTTATAGGGGACTGATGACCTCAGAAGTTACATTCCATAGTGCTCAGAGCCATTTGGACCATTTTTTTGACGTGACAAGTGACAGGTACAAGAATTCAGCTGAGTGGTTGCGCAGAGCCACGAAAGATAACGTTTAATGAAACAACTTCACTAACCATGGCAAGAGGTTTATTTCCGTCGAACGTACAAAACAAAGAGCGTCTCATTTCTTTCGCGTTTACACAACCTGAGAGTGAACACTTCAATATTAATCTAGTTCCTGCGGGTTCTAATACCGTAATTGTAGCTGTTGCTGACACCGTTGCTCAGCACTGTATGCCCTTGTCGTTCGCGAGTACGCTGACCTTTTTGTTATTCTGATTGCTTCAGACCCATTGTCCCGCAACATTATTCTAAATTTCAAGTTGTCTCAAGCATCGAAAGACAACATTCTGTTACTACACTCCTGGAAATGGAAAAAAGAACACATTGACACCGGTGTGTCAGACCCACCATACTTGCTCCGGACACTGCGAGAGGGCTGTACAAGCAATGATCACACGCACGGCACAGCGGACACACCAGGAACCGCGGTGTTGGCCGTCGAATGGCGCTAGCTGCGCAGCATTTGTGCACCGCCGCCGTCAGTGTCAGCCAGTTTGCCGTGGCATACGGAGCTCCATCGCAGTCTTTAACACTGGTAGCATGCCGCGACAGCGTGGACGTGAACCGTATGTGCAGTTGACGGACTTTGAGCGAGGGCGTATAGTGTGCATGCGGGAGGCCGGGTGGACGTACCGCCGAATTGCTCAACACGTGGGGCGTGAGGTCTCCACAGTACATCGATGTTGTCGCCAGTGGTCGGCGGAAGGTGCACGTGCCCGTCGACCTGGGACCGGACCGCAGCGACGCACGGATGCACGCCAAGACCGTAGGATCCTACGCAGTGCCGTAGGGGACCGCACCGCCACTTCCCAGCAAATTAGGGACACTGTTGCTCCTGGGGTATCGGCGAGGACCATTCGCAACCGTCTCCATGAAGCTGGGCTACGGTCCCGCACACCGTTAGGCCGACTTCCGCTCACGCCCCAACATCGTACAGCCCGCCTCCAGTGGTGTCGCGACAGGCGTGAATGGAGGGACGAATGGAGACGTGTCGTCTTCAGCGATGAGAGTCGCTTCTGCCTTGGTGCCAATGATGGTCGTAAGCGTGTTTGGCGCCGTGCAGGTGAGCGCCACAATCAGGACTGCATACGACCGAGGCACACAGGGCCAACACCCGGCATCATGGTGTGGGGAGCGATCTGCTACACTGGCCGTACACCACTGGTGATCGTCGAGGGGACACTGAATAGTGCACGGTACATCCAAACCGTCATCGAACCCATCGTTCTACCATTCCTAGACCGGCAAGGGAACTTGCTGTTCCAACAGGACAATGCACGTCCGCATGTATCCCGTGCCACCAAAATTGCTCTAGAAGGTGTAAGTCAACTACCCTGGCCAGCAAGATCTCCGGATCTGTCCCCGATTGAGCATGTTTGGGACTGGATGAAGCGTCGTCTCACGCGGTCTGCACGTCCAGCACGAACGCTGGTCCAACTGAGGCGCCAGGTGGAAATGGCATGGCAAGCCGTTCCACAGGACTACATCCAGCATCTCTACGATCGTCTCCATGGGAGAATAGCAGCCTGCATTGCTGCGAAAGGTGGATATACACTGTACTAGTGCCGACATTGTGCATGCTCTGTTGCCTGTGTCTATGTGACTGTGGTTCTGTCAGTGTGATCATGTGATGTATCTGACCCCAGGAATGTGTCAATAAAGTTTCCCCTTCCTGGGACAATGAATTCACGGTGTTCTTATTTCAATTTCCAGAAGTGTACATGCCTTCAGTGGCTGCGTTACGACTTCGTCAAGGCAATTTAGACGAAAAACAGCCTACAGAAAACAGCGGAGATATTCAGCAATCCCATTGATGAGATTGAAGAGGCTGGACAGATCTTCATAGCAGCCCTATACCGCAAAGATGAAACAAAACCATTAAATGTCCTTCGAATCAAGTTTTTGAAAAATATGTATCAAAGACATCATTCAGCGTCATCATTTTGTCTTCTGCAGAAGCAACAGCTCAACAGCATTCCCTAAGAAGTAAGCTTGGGAAAATAACACGCTAGATCCACTGCATTTGATATGGAAGGCTTCAAAATTCCACCGCCTACCAGTTACCAATACTGAAGAAACAGAAGAAGCGGAAATATTGAAAACTATTTACTAGACTTGTGATACGGGGTGCCATGGGGGATGTTCCTGGAAGAAGAACAGCATTAAGTGTCCCACCGTTTACAAACCATGCAAAGACTAACATTGCACTAATTTTCCAGATGACATCCCTGTTATTACATTAATGAATGTGACATAGATAACGACATTTTGGAAGAACAATTCCCAGTGAGAATATGAATGCGGAAGAAATGGAAGAATTCCAAGCGTGTAAAGAAGTAATACTATAAAATTTAAAAAAAGGCGGGTTGTATACGACTAAACATTAATCTTTTAGTCCAAGATAATTTAACCTGTTATATTACTTTAAGCCAATTTCATATAATCACATGTAATTCTATATATTATTAGTTGCACTAGTTCTCTTTATTACTAATACAACAATAATAAACGTAATATAATTCTTTTCACTAATACCCTTGTAAAAAAACTGTGTGCCCTATATATATAATGTACTAATATTATTGCGTTAATTCCATAGTTTTCGATACTCTTATCTCGATAACGTGTAGTTTATAGATTATGTATTAGTAACCAAAATAAAAATGTGAAAACTGATTAATTCGATGAATGGAACGTACGAGGAGGTGCTGGAAACTAGCGCCTCAGAATTTTTTATTCTGTTCTCAATATCAGTTGAGGTGTTATATGCCATGGATATTAATTGCTCGACTGTCCCGATTTTCTGAAGCAAGCAGCAGCCCTCTGTTGCAAGAGGGCTCCGTATTGTAGAGTGTAATATGGCGGCGTGTAACGTAACAATGCTGTTGCATGAGAAACAGCGTGCTATAATCGAATTTATAACCGCAGAAAACTTCGTCCACCCGTGGAGGACCTTCTACATCAGCATGACAATGCCAGCTCACTCACGACCGCTGCCACATCTGCAACAATCCGACGCCTCGGGTTCACTGTCATCGACCATCATCCATCTGGCTTCGGCCCATCCTACTGTCGTCTGTTTCCAAATCTTAAAAGACACCTTGGAGTACTTCACTTCGGTAGCGATGAAGGTGAGATAGTAGTTCCGCCAACAAAGACAAACGTTCTACTGTACAGTCACGGTATCAGCAAATTAGTCTCTCGGTGGGAGAAATGTGTTCGTCGCAAGGGTGACTATGTTGAGAAATACATATGTAAATATGGAAAATAAAGCTTGAGAATGTTATTACAGTTTGATTTATTTAGAAAGCTTTAAGAGTTTTCACACAAAAAAGTCGGAGACCTTACTTTTCAGTAAACGATCGTAGATAGTTGACTCTGGTCGTTAACCAAAGGCTTTACTTGTAATTGAATAACGGCGATATTTACCTACTTACCTACCACCTAGATTTTTTGTCACTTGCTTTGACGTTTTTAAAACAAAATTTTATACTCTACGACTGTTTTTCTATAAAGGTGTGCGTCATATTGGCCTGCTCTCAGATGCTGCACGTTTTATAGCGATGAAACAAATGTTTTTCGAAAATTGTGACAAACTGTCATTCTCTGGCACAATTTTTGCTCAGGGAAATTTAATCATACAGCAAACTTTTGGTACTCAGTCGATATCAAAATTAATGCTCAACACTTTTGGTAGGATGGCTTTTTCGATTAAACCCTTAGTCGCGTAGGAATCTGAATAAAACCAGAAAAAGTCCGAAATATAGGTGGTTCTCTTTTCATCATGGGTGGAGAACCACTCAGAAATCAGATTAAACTCACATTATTCATATCACAGGTCTGATTAAAACAGTTGTCCACATTCCACTAAGTTTTGGAAAGCAAAATTATAATTTTCTTAGCCTATACGTTAACTTTTTTCAGTTCAGTATTCTTCCATGATAATTATGCATTATATACGTTTGCTCTTTCATGGTGTCCTATCTAAAATAGTTCAAAGAGAAAAAGAGACGGGTGGTGAAACATCTCACGTGAAGATTCTATTACTATTACATATTACTATTGCTGTGTGCCGGCCGGAGTGGCCGTGCGGCCCTAGGCGCTACAGTCTGGAGCCGAGCGACCGCTACGGTCGCAGGTTCGAATCCTGTGTCGGGCATGGATGTGTGTGATGTCCTTAGGTTAGTTAGGTTTAATTAATCAAACCTGCACATGCCAAATGCCATGGACACTGCTGTATGTCCAGTGCCAAACGCAAGGGTGGAACGACCGAGTCGCGCTACATAGCCTATGGCTCAGCAAAAGAAAAAGTTAGCACGTAACATGTGTTTCACAAGAAGTTGGGACCATCAACGCTGACGGTCGTCTGCCACGAGTAACAAAATCTAAGTATCTCGGTTCTACACTACTGGCCATTAAAATTGCTACACCACGAAGATGACGTGCTACAGACTCGAAATTTAACCGAGAGGAAGACGATACTGTGATATGCAAATGAATAACTTTTCAGAGCATTCACACAAGATGGTGCCGGTGGTGACACCTACAACGTGCTGACATGAGGAAAATTTACAACCGATTTCTCATACACAAACAACAGTTTACCGGCGTTGCCTGGTGAAACGTTGTTGTGATGCCTCGCGCAAGGAAGAGAAATGCGTACCATCACGTTTCCGACTTTGATAAAGGTCGGATTGTAGCCTATCGCGATTGCGGTTTATCGTATCGCGCCATTGCTGCTCGCATTGGCCGAGATCCAATGACTGTTAGGAGAATATGGAATCGGTGGTTTCAGGAAGGTAATAGGGAACGCCGTCCTGGATCCCAACGGCCTCGTATCACTAGCAGTCGAGATGACAGGCATATTATCCTCATGGCTGTAACGGATCGTGCAGCCAGGTCTCGATCCCTGAGTCAACATATGGGGACGTTTGCAAGACAACAACCATATGCACCAACAGTTCGACGATGTTTGCAGCAGCATGGACTATCAGCTCGGAGACCATGGCTGTTGTTGCCCTTCACGCTGCATCACAGACAGGAGCGCCTGCGATGGTGTACTCAACGTCGAACCTGAGTGCACGAATGGCAAAACGTCATTTTTCGGATGAATCCAGGTTCTGTTTACAGCATCATGATGGTCGCATTCATGTTTGGCGACATCGCGGTGAACGCACATTGGAAGCGTGTATTCGTCATCGCCATACTGGCGTATCACCCGGCGGGATGGTATGGGGTTCCATTGGTTACACGTCTCGGTCACCTACTGTTAGCATTGACGGTACTTTGTACAGTGGACGTTACATTTCAGATGTGTTACGACCCGTAGCTTTATCCTTTATTCGATCCCTGCGAAACCCTACATTTCAGCAGGATAATGCACGACCGCATGTTTCAGGTCCTGTACGGGCCTTGCTGGATACAGAAAATGTTCGACTGCTGCCCTAGCCAGCACATTCTCCAGATGTCTCACCAACTGAAAACGTCTGGTCAATGGTGGCCGAGCAACTGGCTCGTCACAATACGCCAGTCACTACTCTTGATGAACTGTGGTATCGTGTTGAAGCTTCATGGGCAGCTGTACCTGTACCGGCCATCCAAGCTCTGTATGACTTAATTCCCAGGCGTATCAAGGCTGTTATTACGGCCAGAGGTGGTTGTTCTGGGTACTGATTTCTCAGGATCTATGCACCCAAATTGCGTGAAAATGTAATCACATGTCAGTTCTAGTATAATATATTTGTCCAATGAATACCCGTTTATCATTTGCATTTCTTCTTGGTGTAGCAATTTTAATGGCCGGTAGTGTAGAATTTATAGCGATGGCCAACTTACAGACGATGTCAACGCAACATTCCAGGGAGCCTGGATGAAGTGCCGAACGACAACAGGAATCATCTGTGATCGTCGGATGAAAGATCATCTGAAATTAAAGATCTACTTGATCTCATCCGTCTCGCCGCTCTCTTCGGCACCGAGTGTTGACCAACTACAAAAGACACAGAACGACGACTGGGGATCATGTGGCGAAGATGCTGTGATGGGCAGGTGGCATCACTAGGTTGGATCACGTTTCGAACGATACCATCAAAAAGCGTTTTGGTGTCGCACAGATCCAGAAGAAAGTGCGACATAACAGTCTGTGATGTTTGGACAAGTGCTGCACGCAGACGGCAATACTATAACAGAGGCAGCCTACTCAGTGGAAGTCATGGCAAAAGGACCTAAGGGACGATCAAGAAAGCTATGGACCGATACTCTGCAGAATGACCTGAAGGCTGTCAGTTTTCATCTAGACGTGGCCCAGTATCAAACAAAATAGAGACAGCGACTCCACTCAGCGGATCTTTCCACCAATCCTGAACAAACTCTAAAGATAGAGAAGTAGTAATATCAGACTAACCCTTTGAGTCCTAAGAATATGATCTTTTGTAATTTTTCAGATAATTAACCTTTATTATCACAGTAAGGAAAGAATACAAGTAAAATTGGCGAAAAGTAAACACTGAACTGTTTGTAGGGCATTGTTTCACTTTGGAATATAATTACAAAATTTTTCACAAAATTAACCTTTGTTATCATAGTAAGCTACGAACAAATTGGCGAAAAGTAGGTAATCATCAGTTTTAAGGAAATGGTTTCACTTGGAAACAACTGGGTTATAGAGTTTCCAGCTACCCATCATTTCATGTGATGTGTTTGAAAACAAATTCGCATGTTTCCTAGACACAGTCTCACATCTCGAAACTTCCATAATGCCTATTACGAACCAGATTCCTAAATAGCTAGCCTTAAGTTTTCATATATTTTTTATCAAACTTATGTACTGCCCCGATGGTCTCGTTTCGAAACCACTCACAAAAGCTGTAATATTGACACAAATTTACGTTACATTAGCTTTAAATGTACTTACTTTCAGCGTCAATGATCTTCTCACTACGGACACTGCAAAAAAAAAAAAAAAAAAAAAAAAAAGAACCATCTCAGAATCTCCTACAGTCACGTGGCGCCATCTCTGCGCCAAATGTTGCTACAAGTGACTGCTCCAAATAACCACTTTGGTTGAAGTACCTGAGTGTACTACTAGATATCTCCACTTTGCAGGCGGAAACGATTGGTACTCAAATTGTCAATCTTAAACGGAAATGTATGAGAATAAGAGAACCAATTTCCCTCAAGACACTTCGTTTTGAGGAAAAAAAAGAATCCCTGACGATCTACGCTGCAAGTAATATTCTTTTCAATACTGACATTTTATTTATTTTGAGTAATTTTAGGGCGTTCTGCGACTAGATAATTTTTGTTCCGTGGAATATTAAATTGTTCAACATGCTAACACTCAGCAGCTGTCTATGTGATTATCTTATCTGAAGTTGCACTCTCACTTTGTGTCATATTCCAATGGTTATTCGAGTTACGTTTTTAATGATGCATCGTTTCAAGTTATTTTAAACAGTTAGAGTCAAAATTAATCTTACGACAGAGGCTACAAAATCGAGTACCTACTTTGGAGCAGTGAAATTAATATATAAGTCGGTAAGAGCTCTTGAGTCAGCAGGTACTGGTTCGCAAATTACTCACATTGATGTGTGGAAGTTAGTGGCACCGCCTTGAAAAACAATACACAAACGTCTCTGATGTGTGTATGTTACCCTGTTCGCTTACGTGAAGTCGTGAATGTATAACATCTCAGCAGAAAGTGAAGAGGTCTGATTGTTAGGTTCCTTACTTCAATTCTCACTGTACCTCAGACAAGAAAGTTATGTTACTGAGAGTGAGATGTTTCGATGGACCAGCGGTCGTCAACAGAGCTGCTTTGATCGCACGTAGTTCCTATAATGTGCAAGTTATTCACATCAATGAGAAGCTAGATATCACCTTCCGACTGTAAGTTCCTTATCATAAAGTACTCAACATGGGGTCCTCTGCTGTGTACATCATTTTGATACTAGGTATGGTACGGCCTGTGTATACTTAGCTTTTCCACAAATGCCTGCTGACAGGTCTACAGTTCTCCAAACACTGACTGCAACTAGAAAAGTTGGGAATTAATAGTGCAAAATATGATGTTTCTAAATATTATGCGTTCTATCACTACAATAATTTACGGAAGAATGTGTTTTGGGCGCTCGAGAAAATCTTTTATCAATTAGATGAAACGGTAAGACGTTAGCAAACAAGATAAAAATTCTTTGAACTTACTCTTCTATAAATAATAACGAATTTATTAGCCTTTGTACGTGATTTCCTACCCTCATATTGCAGCCATACACAAACGCTTCCCTTGTACAGCGAAAATATTTTCAAAAACTGAGGAGAGAATGCTGAACTTTATCTTCGCTTTAATTATCGCGCAAGGACCTATGGAGCACCGTCCTAGGAATGTAGAACGCATCTGAAAATTGCGTTTTAATGATTACTGCTAAAGGCTGGAGCGGCGGCGTTTAATTGCCCGAGGCGCTGGCGCGGTAGCAGAGTTACTGCCGCAGGAATAAGATATTTGTGGCGCGGCCCGGGATATTGCTCTCCCAACGACCTCTGTCGGTACACTCGAGCGCGCTCCCGCCAGACCTCTCAAGGTTTTCCTCGCCGTCTCGCATTTTTTCCACTCGCTATCGCGGTATTTAATATCGCCCACCCCGCTTACGACTGTGGGCAAGCCGTGCCCGTTACACTGTAAGATACAGGCTCTCGGCTAGACACAGACCTAATGAGTGACCCCAAAAGCTAAGCCTACATGTCAAATTACGTTTAATTGCATTTAACCATGGTAAGATCAGCGTAACTAAAACACTAAAATAAGTAGAATTAGAATTCCTTAAAAAACTAAGCCGTAATTCCTATTAACAATAACAACATAACGCCTACAATAGACATAAACCAGTAACCTGCCAAACATGGGGACTAAACCTCGCGAACAACAGCCATACATTCAAACCTTGACTCGTCCCAGCCTCAGCTGCGGAATTGTAGCTTGGGTCTCTGTCCCATCCACCTTTTATCCCTCACACCAGATTCAAGAACTGCACAACCTCACCCTCGCTTTCCACGTCACAAAACTTTCTCCCGCTTATATTTTGTACCAACTCATTAAGTCTGACACGTTCTCAAGCATTTAGAACATTTCCGTGCAAACTCTGTTCCCAAAACCGTATGGTATTTCTCATCACCGCGAATGGTGAACTGCTCCCACGCATCTGGCAGCTGTCAACATCTGTAGTCGACCCCTTGGAAAAAGAGAAAGAGAGAGAGAGAGAGAGGGAATCACCAGAATTGCTTTCTTCATTTCTCAGTGTCATGTAAATTATCCTCCTCTTCCAGGCCATGGGATAATCCTCGAGATGCACATTTCATCTCAACCATAACTTAACGTACTCCTCCTCCCCCACCCCTCTTCCCAAACAAAGTCTCCATCCTACCTGTGCCCTGTCTTCTGCGTATTTCCCGCATCCCAGCATCGATATTGCCTAGATTAATTTCTTTCCTACAGATCCTACAGAGAGGCAACATGTTTCCTATAGGATCTTCTGCAATCCAGCATAGTTTCCCAGCCAGGAACCCTTAGAGCCATCATCTCCTCAAATCAAAAAGGGACTTCTTTGGTCAATATTATATCAGGCCTTTCAGCAGCAATATTTTACCGTGATAAAAGTTATGTACATAGCTTATGATCGTTTTAAATCAAAGAGTGACACTACCAGCATCGTCAAATGTGCCAAAAAATCCACGGAAATGAGCAATTTACAAAACACTCATAGAGTGTGAATGTTTTTTTTTTAATCGCTGTTATACAATTTAAAGATATCTGGCTAAAGAGCGAGTGTGTTATCAGTGACATGTGCAATGAGGCAGAAGAAGTAATAAGAAAGAAACGCATATTGCACTCGTATAACATACAGAGAGAGGAACAGTGGTCTCTTATTAAATCAGTAAAGAGGCATACATGCTTACTTTGGAGATGAAGATAAAAACATAATTTTCAGATTAGCTGCTTATCTCCTAAAACACAAATACATACGTAAAGTAAGCTAGATGTAATTTGCGTAGTTATATCATGAGTAGACTACCATTGCTCATACTGTGTTGTGTGTATAGTGTTCTGAAGCTGAATACAGTGGATGTTTACGCCTAATCGGTGCGATATTCCTTGATGGCACGGCGACTGCCGAACAGTACGTGAATGTTTTGTAAGATAAATTCATCCCCATTATCCAAAGTGATCCTGATTTCGACAAGAGCCCGCATCTCGTGGTCGTGCGGTAGCGTTCGCGCTTCCCACGCCCGGGTTCCCGGGTTCGATTCCCGGCGGGGTCAGGGATTTTCTCTGCCTCGTGATGGCTGGGTGTTGTGTGCTGTCCTTAGGTTAGTTAGGTTTAATTAGTTCTAAGTTCTAGGGGACTTATGACCACAGCAGTTTAGTCCCATAGTGCTCAGAGCCATTTGAGCCATTTCGACAAGATGTGGCTTATGCAAGACGGAGCTCGACCCCATCGAAGCACGAGAATGCTTGATGTCCTGGAGGACTTCTTTGGGGCCACATTCTGGCCCTGGTGTACTCTCAGGCCACTGGCATGGACCTCGATTTACCGCCATATTCTACGGATCTGAACACGTACGACTCCTTTTTGTAGACAAAAAATGGTTCATATGGCTCTGAGCGCTATGGGACTTAACATCTGAGGTCATCAGTCCCCTAGAACTGAGAACTACTTAAACCTAACTAACCTAAGGACATCACACACATCCATGCCCGAGGCAGGATTCGAACCTGCGACCGTAGTAGTCCCGTGGTTCCGGACTGAAGCGCATAGAACCGCTCGGCCACATCGACTGGCTTGTGGACAAAGATAAGGTGTACAGCAATAACCCAAATCCATTGCTGAGATGACAACAACCATTCGGGCAGTCATTGACAGCATCGATGTTCTCACACTTCAGCGGATCATGCAGAATTTCGCTACTCGTCTGCGCCAAATCGTCGACAATGATGGCAAGTATATCGAACATGTCATAACCTAAATCCGAATATCTGTAGTGACGTTTACATGTTGAAGAAGGTGTGTGCATGTCGTAGTTTGTAACTATTTTTCCCATGTAGTTCAATAATTGTCACCCTGTAAGTTATGAATGATGATAACTGTTCTCAGACGAGATCAGCCATGTCCGCCGCTCGTGGTCTCGCGGTAGCGTTCTCGCTTCCAGAGCACGGGGTCCCGGGTTCGATTCCCAGCGGGTCAGGGATTTTCACCTGCCTCGAGATGACTGGGTGTTTGTGTTGTCCTCATCATTTCATCATCATCCAGGAAAGTGGCGAAATTGGACTGAGCAATGATTGGGTAATTGTACGGGCGCTGATAACCACGCCGTTGAGCGCCCCACAAACCAAACATCATCAGACGAGATCAGCCATATGTGATTATAAGGATGATAAATGGTGGATGGAGAACCTAAAGCTTGTTGTTTCCACAGAAATAGTTGCCCAATCAATTGCTCGTGATACCGAAAATGCAATTCCACAAATAATAAATTATGAATGAGAAAATCACTCTTCATAGCAACTCCGAAATTAATGGTGGGATTTGTAAGTGTACAATACAGTCTAGGGGCCAACAAACACATATGTCGCATTAGCCCTAAAGAAATTCAGTCCCAGTTCTAATAAATGTAAGCAGGAATTTGCAGTGAAAAACTGAGCTTTTCTCAAATAAAATAACTTTTACCGCAGTTTATAATGACTGAAATAATTGTCATCCGAGTGAAGTCTCAAATGAAACAGAAAAATTTTCAAGTTTTCATAAACTTCTGGAAAAAATACTAAAGTTCCTTTAGTACAAGTCTAAAACTAAAGTTCCACAACTGGGAACTAACTAAATCCCGAGTGCTGATCTCTCCCTCACAAATAGCTACAGTAAAATTTTAAAGTTCAGACTAGGTCGCCTAATGAGAAATATTCGAGGCATGTACACTGAAAATATTTTAGTGTGTTCACTATCGATACATGTGAACATGACAACTCCACGATTCAATAATTAGAAATATTTTAACTTACTGCAAATGCTACCTGCTGCCACATGTACATCCTGTCTGCTCCAGATCTCAAACCCGACTACCACATGCACCAAATATAAAGTGCCATAACCCTGAAAGCCTTGCGCCAAATCCCTCACCGCTATTTAAATACTTGCACAGACATGAATCAAGTTCATACACTTGCGACTGTCAAAATAAAATTAACAACTATAAATTTAATGTTAAATACATTTATCATATATGAGTTTGCAAATAACTTTCCTCGGCTTTCTAAAGCTTTTCTTAGTGTTTCTCTGACTTAAATAATTCTTTTTCTAACATAACGATTTTGTCCATTGAACGCTATTTTGTGGTGTTATGTTACTAATAAATACAAAAAATTAGAACAAAGTACACTCATACATCCCTAATTATGTCTGCTGAGCAATGCTACCGCTGCTTTAAATCATTCATAACTTTTTTATATGGAAATTTATGTATTTGTACAGTGGAGTGTACATTCAGGACTATAGTTCTAAACATGTAATATTCATAAAAAAATGTAGTGAAGGTAGTGTAGTGGATTGATATGGCTCATTCAGAGCTATCCGTAAGCAATTTGTTAAGCAATTGGTTAAGGCGTTATCGAGATATTAATTTTTTAAATTCATTACATACATAAAACATTTAACACGATGTAATTTAAAAACTACGTTTCGTATCGAGGGCTCGTTTTCGCCTTCGCACTTATCTTAATTTTGTATTTGTAGCCATCTTACTGGCTTTTCTGTGACTATATTGGTTCAGGTTTATTTGAATTTAGTCTTATTTGCTACTATATTCTGGACGATCAATTCGGCCACGGCGGTTACCCTTCCATGCTTGACGCCAATATCCGGGTTTTCCCAACCACGTGATCAGACCCTGCGTTTTCCTGACCTGTGGTCTAAAATTCTCATACTCAGACCGTCTGCCAACCACTGCGCCTGAAAAGCTGCCGCCGTGTAAACACTCTTGCCGCTTCTGCCGCGGCTGCTGCTAACGGTATGACAGGAGACACTCACAGGGATGCGACTGTTTTTCAAAGTTTCTCGTCTCCATTAGCGGGATGTACCGTCTCAATACTGACCACCGACATGATCTACGACATGCGTAGTATACACAGAAGAAAGTTAATAGAGACACCTCTCCAGTAGCACCCACATCATTGCATTCTCATCTAGCAGCGATGAAGATGCAGAAATGTGCGACCTCCAACTGGATGAAAATTTTGACATGGCCAGAGAAGATCATACTGGGTAGAAAAACACAGCAGGCCGCGGTACAAGAAACGTCCTTGAAACCTCTTTTGGGAAGTCTTCAGTTTTTATATTTTCAAGACGTCCATTGGCTAATAATAAAGTTCACGTAATATATTACTCTTTCAAAGTTAAACCGACAGATAAATTCTTGGGAATATGATTTGATTTCAAACTCAGCTGGATTTCCACATTAAGTCCACTATTAAAGCTTGTCCACCTATCATGAATACCGTCAGAGTATTGTGGGGGCCGACGTGAATACCTTAGTCACTGTAAGTCGCGCGTCAATGTGGATCAATATTGAGTATGGTTGTACTGTGTATGGTAATGATAGCGTACAGTATATCCGTAAGTTAGATACAAAACCATAAGGCTGTATATGGATTTCGGGAGGTGACGTCAACTCCTACAAATGCCCTGTTAGTAAAAGCACTGGAAAAATCGTCTTCGTTTTAGGAACTTAGTCGCTTGCCAGCTAATAAAGGTGGGAAAGGATAGCACCAATGACTCATCAAGTCAATAAGGAATGTGAAAGGATACACTATACTCTCTTCTGGACAATGGAATAATATACTGATTCCTAGATTCTTTCAGAAGTTTACAGATGCTGAAAAATGTATTTAGAAGTATCATAATATCGAGGATACCTCCTATGGATAAACGGCCTTTCCGTGTACACTGCTCCAGTGTTATGCTTGGAACTTAATTTAAACAATGGCAGAAACTGTAACTTGATAGCCAGGATGTATCTCCATGAAAAATGCTGGAAAATTCTTCATATTGGTATTAATGGTTCGAGAATCGCATCGCAGGGTAAGACTGGGTGTGCTTTCTTGTCTCGAAGAATCGCTGGACTCACATTTGGGATGACGTTCAAATTCGCATCCGGCCACCTTGATTAACGTTTTCTGTGATTTCCCTAAATCACTCCAGGCAAATGCCGGGATGTTTCCTTTGAAAAGTCCGTGGCGGATTTCACTCTCCTGTCGAGATCCGAGTTCCTGTTTCATATCTATGACCACGCTGTCGACGCGACGTTGTTAAACTGCAATCTCTTTCTTTCTTAGAACGAGTCACTACTAAATACAGTTACACTCTAAGAAAAAGCATGACCAAGGAATTATTCGAATGGAACAAAAATTGTTAGATGTGGTGTACGTGTACAGACAAGCGAATTAGTAAAGTTAAAGAAAAACTAGGTGGTTTATTCAAGAGAGCGTTGATTGATAGAATTGTTTAATGTTCTCCTGAGGGTTATCATGTCAAATTCGGTCCAACTGGCATACAAAACTCTCGCCGTATTACCTTGCTGAAAGGTAAGCCCCGGATGGCTTTCTACGAAGGGAAACAAAACGGGACGTACGATATTGTCGACGCACCGCTGCTCTGTAAAGGGTGCCGAAGCTGACAACCAAAGAGTTCCTGCTATGAAAAGAAATGACAGTCCAGACCATTACTCCTGGATGTCGGCAGTATGGCGGGCAACAGTCTGGTTGCCATCCCACCGCGGTCCGGGGCGTCTCCAGACGAGTCTTCAGCATGGAATCCCATTTAATGGAGTTGAACTGTCTTCAGTGACGAGTCCCGCTCCGAAGTGAACCCCGATGTCTTTTTTTTATTGTTAGGTTTTCAGATTGACGACATTTTAAATCCTGTATCTCATTCCATTCCATTAAATCACATGAAAATTTACGCCAACGACAAAAAAAGTGGTTCAAATGGCTCTGAGCACTATGGGACTTAACATCTGAGGTCATCAGTCCCCTAGAACTTAGAGCTACTTAAACCTAACTAACCTAAGGACATCACGCACATCCATTCCCGAGGCAGGATTCGAACCTGCGAGCGTAGCAGTCGCGCGGTTCCGAACTGAGGCGCCTAGAACCGCTCGGTCACCGCGGCCGACGGTCAACGACATAAGAAATTGTTTGAACCTGAACGGGCTTGAGCAAGAAATTTATAGATTGCTTGTCTCATAAAGCCTTGTCTGATCTGCGTTTTACCAAAGCCCGCCACGTTGTTCTTCATGTGCGAAGTAGTAAAGGTGAAACTAAACACGATACAAGGAACTAACTTTATTGTAACTAGTATAGCTAATCAACGGGATCTACCCGTATGTGTATTTTTGTCTATTTCAAGGCCACCATCGACATTCTACTTCAAAGATAGGTGAGTTGATGGCTAAAATAACTGGAGGCCAGTACTTACCCAAAATAAGCTATGCTTGGAAAAAGAATGAAGCATCCAGAAGACATGGTCGGATGTCAGTGTAGCTTTCTACATGTACAAACCACCGGCGGACGTGGAATGACTAGAACTGCAGTTCTCTATGACACACAGAACGGAAACAAGTGTGCATTAGTGTCGTTCACGTTTAGTATTGCTACCAAACATGGCACGGGTTGTGAACAGTGTCAGATGTCGAATGATCAATGTGAAGTACACAGAAATGTAGTGAACTCATGCCAGACAGCATTATAAAGACCTTACTGAGTTTGAAAGTGGCCTCTTATGGGATGTAACAACACATATCCTCTCAACTCATGAAGTTTCATTTCGTGTCCTCTTTCGCTTGTAGGTGCTTCACATTTTTGACGGACGGTGTAGTTGGCAGATGCATTCCTGTATTTACCACTCGACGTAGATATCCAGGAGCTTCTAATGATAAATTTACCATATTAGTAGAGAAACCCGGCGTTGCCAGGTATTTAGTTATTCCAATTTTAGAATTAGTGCGTAGTCTCCTCCAACCTCTCTTTATCTACCTTCTCCTTCTCTGCTATCTGTCAATCTTCTCCCCTCCCCTCTCTGTCCTTCTCCTCCCCACCCCACTCTCTGTGCATCTCTTTCACCCCCTCTATCTGTCCACCTCTTTCCCGACCTCTTTCTGTCCATCTCCTTCCCCCATTTCTGTCTGTCCATCACCTCATCCGCCCCCTCTGTATCCAACTTCTCTCCCCATCCCCCGTTCCTCTGGGAATCCGATATATTGTGCATTCACACCAGGGTAGCCCACTTCACGGCGAATTTAAAACAATTGTTCACAGCAGAGGAGTATAGTATAAGGTATTCAAAGAGCTAGCCCTATAGGTGCCTAAAAGGATATGGTTTTTCTAAACTGTGTCGATAACCATGGGTCTAGGGAGAAGGTAACAGGCTGGTACTGAAATGGTGTGTGCATATGTATGCTCGTACTTTTACTTCTAGCTGCTGGGTAGTAAAAGGGATATGGCCACTCTTATATTAAACCTTTATAATGAAGTTACCTACGGCCAAATTTTGTGAAGACAACTCACCTAGTCACGCCTATACATGTAAATGGTGGTGGTTGAGGTAGGAGCTTAACCACAGTCCCGATAACGGCATGAAGACGTTCTGACAAATTACAAAAAAAGTGTGTGAATTTCTAAGGGTTCAAACTGCTGAGGTCATCGGTCCCTAGACTTGATTGTCAGAGCTATTGCGTGACCTCCTGAGGGATATCGTCCCAAATTGGGTCCAATTGGAGTGTTAGATCGTCAGACTCAGAATTGGGTGGAGGGCCATTCCCACAATGCTCCAAACGTTCTCACTTGGGGAGGGATCCGACGACTTTGCTGGCCAAGGTAGGGTTTGGCAAGCATCAAAATAAGCAGTAGAACCCGTTGCCGTGTGCAAGTGGGAATTATATTGCTGAAATGTAAGCCCAGGATGACATACAGCTTCTAAGGGTCTCACAGATGGCAACCAAAGGGCTCTTGCTACGAAAATAAATGGCATCCCAGAATATCACTCCTAGTTGTTGGCCAATATGGCGGACGGAGGTGAGATTGGTATCCCACCACTATTCAGAGGATCTCCCGACACATCTTCGGCCTGGAATCTCATTGACTGGAGTAAAATTCTGTTAAGTGATGAGTCCCGCTTCGAAAGCAATCCCGACGACAAGCAAAGATGTCTGTGCAGACACTACAGAGAGCTGTGGGGTGCCATCCTGACTATCGCCCAGCATATTACCCGACAACTGGGAGTGACGGTGTGGGGTACAGTTTCTTTTCATTGCAGGACCCCCTTTTTGTCCTTTGTAGCAGGCTTACAGCACAGCGATATGTCGACGGAAATCTTGCCCGATTTTGTTGCCCTTCTTGGAATAACTGCTTACATATGGTAGAGAGGCTACTCGCTATGCACTTTGCCTTGAATGAATCATAAACTGTTATCATTTTTTTATCTGTACAGGCAGATAATGTCTACCCATTTCCGTCCAATTCGAATACTTCCTTCTTGGCTCACTGGCTTTTTTTTTCTTCGAGTGTAGCATCGGGACTTCGAATGGGAAAACTTAATATTTGACGACGGCACATACTACGTTTCCTGCAGTCATGTGTGCACAAGAAAAGAAGTTCTGTATATAAGTCCTGAACATCATTCTGTTTTCCCTTCACGAAGCACGTGCGGCAGTCTAGGATTCGTGGCCCTTGATGCACTATGGTATGTGTGCAAACTATCATAGTACTAAGATACTACACACTGATCAGCCAAATCATTATCACCACTCTACCTACTGTCGATATAAACCCGTCCACGCGATAGCAGCGTCACCTGGCAAGGAATGACTGCTAGTCAGACACACGCACGGTGCATGTAGTATTACTGACCGTCCTGACCGTGTGCAGAATGGGGAAGGCGCGCGATCTATTGTGATGTCCCGTAGGCTTGGCACGAGCTTTTCGGAATCGGAAGCGTCGTAGGGTTGGGCGACCACCCCTCATTAGAGATGTCGGACGTCGTAGGCTGGGCAGACTGGTAAAACAGGACAGGCGGCGAACTGTGATGGAACTAACATCAGACTTTAACACTGGGCAGAGTTCAAGTTTGTCTGAACACACAGTGCACCCAGCAGTCCTGGTAATGGGCCTCTGCAGCCGACGACCCATGCATGTGCCTATGTTAACACCACAAAATTGGCAAATACGACTAAAACTAACACATGAATATCGGCATCGGTCGTTGTTGCAGAGGCTGAGCGTTTTATGGTCTGATGAATCACGATACCTTCTTAATTATGCCAATGGGAGGGCGCGAATCCCTCGTCTCCCTGGGAAACAGCTCCTTGACATATGTAGTGCGGGACGGAGAAAACCTGGCGGCGGCTCCATTATGCTCTGGGGTTGCCTATGCAACCACGATTGGCGATGACCAAGGTCTTGCAGACAGTTGTATTGCCATTGCAGCCAGTTGTTGTGGATAGCATCCTCAACAGCAGATTGTATATGAAATGGGAGTCTTTATGGTTCCCGAGAAATTGACCTAGCGTCTTGAGTTTGCTTTTGATGTTGTACAACGTCAGTTGTTGGCAAATAATGTCGTTCCTCAATCACCCAAACATATACTTCTTATAATGCGTACAATTGATATCACTCAGACTCAATCAAGAATTCTAACCTATCATGTAACAGATATTTAAGTAAGGGCATAATTCCACAAACTTTACTTGCTGAGCACTACTTCTTTCTCTTACTCTTCAACCTATTCCCACCCTAAAATTCTTCCTCTACTTCAACCTGACCACTAGCGAGTATTGTTCCACATGCAGTTTCCATACCTCTTTGCCCAAAATTGTCAATAGGCAATGAAATACAAAAATTATTTCCTACTGTTTCTCTCTTATATTTCTTTTCATATGAATTTTCAACCTTTTCAGCACATCGTTCTGACTGAACGGATCAACCTCGAAGAGAGTGCCACAACTGTCTGGAGCGTCTCCAGACACATCGTCGGCCTGGAGTCTCATTGTCTGGAGTAGAATTGTCTTCAGTGGTGAGTCCCACTCAGAACTGAGTTACGATTACCAGCTAAGACAAGGTTGGGGACGCTCCAGAAAGCGGTGGGGTGCCAACCTTATTATCGCCCACCATATGGCCCGACAACCAGGAGTAATGTTCTGGCGAGCCATTTATTTTCATAGCAGGACACGTTTGGTTGTCGTCCGTGTGTACACCCTGGTTTCTTGATTTTCATGGCAAGCCATCCTCGGCTTACATTTCAGTAATATAATGTCTATCCGCATACAGCGAGAGTTTCTACTGCTTGTCTTCGTGCCTGCTAAACCCTACCTTGGCTATAAAGGTCGCCAGATCTCTCTCCAATTGAGAATGTTTGGAGCATTATGGGAGGGACCTTCCTGCGAACTTTGATTTTCAATATCTAACGCTCCAATTGGACAGACTTTGGCACGATATTCCTCAGGAAGATATGCAACAAATCTGTCTTTCAATGCCAAGGGGAATAACGGCTTGCATAAGGGACAAGGATGAACGAACGTGTTATTGACTTACTCAATATTTGTGAAGATCTTTCTCGACAGTAAATCATCCAATTTTTCTGTAATTATAATAATTTGTTTATCTGTACATGTCGATCACATCTACCGATTTTCGTCAAACTCGGATAATTCCTTCGTGGTGCGTTTTCTCCCTTTTTTTCTTTTTCCCTTCAAGTGTATCCAAAACCGATCCTCAAAACACAGCCTCATGTCTCACAACAACAAAAACAGTAGAAAATATCAGAAACTACTTATAGCGGTTTATAGTGCACATTTCTTCAGTTGATTCTAAAATCAGCTACTGTAATGAAACACAGATAAGCAAACGTTATGAGTTCATAGGTACACTATCCTCTAGCTAGAACACTCTCCCCTCCATGAAAACAGCGATATTTGGATCACAGCAATGTACCCTGCAGCTACAATTTATCTGGTTATTTTTGCTCTAATTTAGTTTTGTTGGCCGATGTTACTGTAATCAAACAATGAAGAGTGGCAATAGTGTCACCACCAGCCAAAAAATAAGAGGGGGAATATTAAAGATATAAAAAATAAAAGAAAGGAAGAGAACTGATACAGAATTCACAACAAATTCTTAGACCGTGTGTGCTGACATCTGTTTGGTAGTATTGTAACTAGGGAGATTTCGACAATCTAGATATCGGAGACAGTGACATATGTTGATTTTTCCAATAATGGAGATCCCCTCTAATTTTAATAACATCGTACTAATTCCTTCTCTAAAAATTTTCAGCCAAATCCCAAATATTTCGCGTCAGGCATTTTATGTATCTATAGTAACTGCATAAAATAGTGATATAATCATTTCCCTCCTTGAGAGCAAAGTCATGGGATACAACATTGTTGTTTTTAAATTGATCTTAACAATTTTTCAGATTTTTAAAAATATTTGTAGTGTTTCTGACAGACGATACACCGAGACAGTCGTAAACAAATAATTTTTAATAGTGCATGTTTTCATGCGTTGCCGATTCTACACGGTGTTTCACAAATCATGTTACACACTTCTAGAAGTTGTGGAGAGCGCTGAGTAGATCAAGTTTCTCGTGGGAACGCAAGCCAGGTAACATCATCCAACGACGCTACAAAACGTCAAAGTTATAGGCCCCGGCTTCTGTAAATATAAGGGTGATTCCGAGATGATGTCACAAATTTTCAAGGATGATGGAGAAGGATAAATTTACCAATTTTAAGTAAGGACTTCTGTACCGGAAACGAATGAGTCGAAAGTTATACGCGAAAACTATTCTAATACCACGGCAGAATATATGTACCATTACTGTTGTTGCTAAGGTTGTAGGGTAGGAAACTTCTCAGAAATTGTAGCAGGTACCAAAACAAAACAAAAAATGTCCGTCAAACATGGGTTCTACACTCCACGCCTGAAGAGGTATGAGCACTTGTTCAATAGAGGAGATGTGTTTCACGCTAGCGAAGGAGAACAAGCGCTCATAGCTCCTCAAGTACGTATTTTGGAACCCATGTTTACTGCGCATTTTTTCTTGTCTTGGTCCACACTACCACCTCAGAAAGTAGTATACCCTACGTTCTTAGCAACAACAGTACTATTACATGTATTCCACTGTCAGAGGTATTAGAATGATTTTCTCTTGTAACTTCGTTTCCGAACCAGGGAACCTTCACTCAAACTGATGAATGTATTAGTCTCTATCGTTCTGGAATGCCTTTAACATCATCACGGTATCATCCTGTAGGTCTATAAACACAGATTTACAGGGGCCAGCGCATGTCACTTGGACGTTCTGTAGCATCGTTGGATGACGTTTCCGGACGTAGGTTCCTAAGTAAAGCTAAATCTACTGAGTCCCTTCTACAACGCCTAGAAGTGTGTAACATCAATTGTGGAGTGCCCTGTACATGGACGTGTGTGGTGCTTGGAGGGCAAGCATTCTCATTATAATTGTTGTTAGCAGCTGCAGTCCGTTTCAGCTTATTATGACCGTAGCAAGTGCTTCACTTTACCCTCAAAATCGTCGTGAGAGACGCCATGTTTTAGCACTGGATCCATCTAAATAAACACACACGGCTGTACAGGCAGAAAAGGAAAATAAAGATTAACCTTGTTGGCGAGAAGCCAGTGCGCGCGTTATAATCTGACGTCTCAATGTGAAATAAGTGGCTAAACTAAGTAAAGATTTTTTTTTGTTTTGCAGAGAAAAAGCTACCCGCCGTTACGTTGCTAACTGCGCGCTTGTAGGCTAGTAAAAATTATTCTGCATCACATACAATAATCTGAGGACCTGCATAAAAACTGACTGACAGACAGACGTCAAAAGATTATTTAACTATTTTATGAAATATTTCAGGATTTTTTTGGTCGTACTGGCCTAAAGATTATTCACCTGCTGATGTTAGTATAACGGTTTCTTATTCAGTCCCTCGTAACGCTCTCATATCTTTGTGCAGAGCAGTCATGTCTTCTATTGTAAGCCGGCCGGTGTGGCCGTGCAGTTAAAGGCGTTTCAGTCTGGAACCGCGTGACCGCTACGGTCGCAGGTTCGAATCCTGCCTCGGGCATGGATGTGTATGATGTCCTTAGGTAGTTAGGTTTAATTAGTTCTAAGTTCTAGGTGACTGATGACCTCAGAAGTTAAGTCGCATAGTGCTCAGAGCCATTTGAACCATTTTCTTCTATTGTAAATGATTAACGGATCTTTCAGTATTGATAGAAATGGAAAATATCACACCATGAATCACCGATTCGCTGTTTATCAAACTTCGTGGAGATGTTAAGAACATAACGGTTACTAAACGATTACGCCATCATTTCATTCAGACCTAGTGTCCACAATCAAAAGCAGTTTGAGTTGTGATCCCCACAGGAAGGAATACACTGTCTTAATCGTAGCGAAATGTAGGCAAACAGATTCCGAATCTTATCTTCAGGAACTGAAGTTAGTTCATGATTTTGGTATGCTGGAGGCTAGTATGCAAGTACACTCCGGGAAATTGAAATAAGAACACCGTGAATTCATTGTCCCAGGAAGGGGAAACTTTATTGACACATTCCTGGGGTCAGATACATCACATGATCACACTGACAGAACCACAGGCACATAGACACAGGCAACAGAGCATGCACAATGTCGGCACTAGTACAGTGTATATCCACCTTTCGCAGCAATGCAGGCTGCTATTCTCCCATGGAGACGATCGTAGAGATGCTGGATGTAGTCCTGTGGAACGGCTTGCCATGCCATTTCCACCTGGCGCCTCAGTTGGACCAGCGTTCGTGCTGGACGTGCAGACCGCGTGAGACGACGCTTCATCCAGTCCCAAACATGCTCAATGGGGGACAGATCCGGAGATCTTGCTGGCCAGGGTAGTTGACTTACACCTTCTAGAGCACGTTGGGTGGCACGGGATACATGCGGACGTGCATTGTCCTGTTGGAACAGCAAGTTCCCTTGCCGGTCTAGGAATGGTAGAATGATGGGTTCGATGACGGTTTGGATGTACCGTGCACTATTCAGTGTCCCCTCGACGATCACCAGTGGTGTACGGCCAGTGTAGGAGATCGCTCCCCACACCATGATGCCGGGTGTTGGCCCTATGTGCCTCGGTCGTATGCAGTCCTGATTGTGGCGCTCACCTGCACGGCGCCAAACACGCATACGACCATCATTGGCACCAAGGCAGAAGCGACTCTCATCGCTGAAGACGACACGTCTCCATTCGTCCCTCCATTCACGCCTGTCGCGACACCACTGGAGGCGGGCTGCACGATGTTGGGGCGTGAGCGGAAGACGGCCTAACGGTGTGCGGGACCGTAGCCCAGCTTCATGGAGACGGTTGCGAATGGTCCTCGCCGATACCCCAGGAGCAACAGTGTCCCTAATTTGCTGGGAAGTGGCGGTGCGGTCCCCTACGGCATTGCGTAGGATCCTACGGTCTTGGCGTGCATCCGTGCGTCGCTGCGGTCCGGTCCCAGGTCGACGGGCACGTGCACCTTCCGCCGACCACTGGCGACAACATCGATGTACTGTGGAGACCTCACGCCCCACGTGTTGAGCAATTCGGCGGTACGTCCACCCGGCCTCCCGCATGCCCACTATACGCCCTCGCTCAAAGTCCGTCAACTGCACATACGGTTCACGTCCACGCTGTCGCGGCATGCTACCAGTGTTAAAGACTGCGATGGAGCTCCGTATGCCACTGCAAACTGGCTGACACTGACGGCGGCGGTGCACAAATGCTGCGCAGCTAGCGCCATTCGACGCCCAACACCGCGGTTCCTGGTGTGTCCGCTGTGCCGTGCGTGTGATCATTGCTTGTACAGTCCTCTCGCAGTGTCCGGAACAAGTATGGTGGGTCTGACACACCGGTGTCAGTGTGTTCTTTTTTCCATTTCCAGGAGTGTATATGTCATCTCACTGCATCTTAAGCTAGCTCTGCGGGCGAGAAATACGCGAACTAGGTAGGCCAAACAAGGAGTCGTACATTCCTCGTCTTCTCAGAAGTGATCTGAATGTTGGGGTCTTGTATTATCCTGCTGGAATGCACCACTTGCTACCATCGTCATGACAAGTACAACAGGGTTTACAAATCTTGACCATATTCGGCGAGCATTCAGCCCCCCTCCAGCAGTTACCAAATCAGTCCTGTTGTATCCGGTAACGACCCAGACGATAGTTCCAGGTGACGTATGGGTCTCGAGAATCGCTGCTTCCAGTAACCTATCACTAAGTCGTCTACGGAAACGCTGACATCGATATGACCGTCACAATCAGAAGCGAGACTCGCTTCAGAACACCAGACAATACCAGCACAGTTCACTAGGGCGCTACATCATGCCACTCTCTGTCTACAGGCCTTAGTACACTCTGGCTCTTCTTCATGCCGGTCTGTGTTGTCTTCAGTATAGCGTCGGTGGCAAATTGCGCTTGGAAACTGTAGGTTTCAAAACACATACCAGTAATCTGTTCCTGAGGGTTAATTGTTGTACCTGCCTGTAACCCTGCCTGTATTTCTACTTTCTGTCTCTCGTCTACTCGTCACACGTAGTCGAACAATCCTACGGTCTTCTCGTGATGTGTCCTTGTGGAGAACCACCCTTCTCTTTTTGCCACACAGTTATATTGAGTGCCTGTCATCCTGCTGTCTTGGTACTACTCCCAATAGTGTGTGCTATTCGTCGGTATTCAACTTTTCTCAAAATCGGAAAGTAAGCTGCAAGTGCAAGTCCTCTGAGCATGCTGTGTTGTGATCTTCACCTGTAAGTTTCCAGTAGTTTTACACATTGCCAACTGTTGACTTGTAGTCAAATGGTTCAAATGGCTCTGAGCACTATGGTACTTAACTGCTGTGGTCATCAGTCCCCTAGAACTTAGAACTACTTAAACATAACCAAACTAAGGACATCACACACACCCATGCCCGAGGCAGGATTCGAACCTGTGACAGCAGCTGTCGCGCGGTTCCAGACTGTAGAGCCTAGAACCGCTCGGCAACTTCGGCCGGCTGACTTGTAGTCACATCATTCTTCAACCGCACTAATGGATTTTTTTATCTCTAGCGAAAATAATGAAAATATGTTTGCATAAGGAAGAAATTTTAGTCAACATACTTCACGGACAAGGAAAAACTGAAGTACCAATTTGGTAGCTTCTGGTGTAGTTGATCTGGGAGTAAGGCTTCCCAGTTTCATAAACGTACTGCGTTTCCAAGAACTGGAAATATTTCACAATTAGACAAAGGCAAGGGAAACCATTACGTATTGTATATAAGTGTGATAACAGCCAAGGAAATCCAAAAGGTAAAGGCATGAAAAGATCTACCAGTATTTCACGACTAAGCGCTATCGCACAATTCTGTTAAAACAGATTACTCTGTTTCAGAAGCACTGCAGTATCTGAAACATATCTGCAAATGATGTCAAGAGCAATTGCGGAATAGGTTTATTGTAACCAAAATGATTTATCAAATAGAAGCAGGTGAATAGTCATAGCGTGTTCGTGGAAGGGAAACAGCCGGTTAACGGTGACAAAGCACTGTAAATTCTATTCCTTACGCAAAACTCTAGTAACAGTGAAATCTTCCCATCACAAAATCTTTAAATAATTGACAATTTAAGTCTACGTTACTGAAGATAGACAGAAGAATTCATTGAAAGTTTCATTATCATGATATATGGTGGTTCGATGAACCCTCTGCCAGGTACTTAAATGTGATTTGCAGAGCATCCATGTAGATGTAGAACCTGAGCGTTGTTATCGCCACCAAAGAAATTATCTCCACTATCAATGATATCGGAAGCCGAAAGCTTACTGTTCTTATTTTCACTCTTCTGTATCCTATGGTATCATATTCTTGTATATCTCTGTTCTATCCCAAACGATATTATTAGCTCTTAAAATGGGCGAAAGGTCTTTTTTCGGGGTCTCCTCTCGAATTTCGTGTAGGTCACTTTTCAAGCATGGGAAAACTGATCCACTGACATTCCAGTACAGATTTTCCTTCTCGTAATTTGTAACTAATACCACAAATTCCCTCAAGTGGGACTGCAGCATTCAGAGAAGTAGACAGAAATTATCTGTCGCCATTGCAAAACAGACTTGTAATATGCGGTGAGTTTCGTCGGTGAAATCATTCTCACCGAAATTAGGAATGTGAGCGATTAACCTCTGATTTTCAAAAATAAAATGAGAAGCTTACCTGTGGAACTCCTATTTCCTTCTCCTTAGAAAAAAAAGAAAAAAAAACATTCGTCACTTGTGTCCCAAGCCTTTAGCTGTAACTTATTGCTGCTAAATATGACCTTTATTATATAAGTGTTACATATGGCATTGTCTGTATTGTACATCATGTATAGTTACTCGTATTATTACCAAGCCTTTTTGCTCAGGTGTTCCCAGAAACCCTGAGGAAAACGTCCAAAAATGACGACTATGTACAATACTTTTAAAGATGAAAATTGACAAAAAAAACTCGTCAAATTAGCATTATAAGAGTTCTGTCTAGCTGATATATTGGACAAACCTCATGAGAGTTTGCTTTAACAGCAAACGGGCAATAGCCGTTTATGAATCCATAGGCGTTTCAGTGTAGCTCATTTTATATTTGTAAGCAGCCACGCTTCCTCACAATACACTGAATTCCATTTCCAATATTATCAGAACCGGCCAGTCAGCAAAACACCTCCATTACTTATTCCCTTGCCTTTTTTGGGTCTATAAGATGAAATTATTTGCAAATATTACTCAATATACATGCAGAATGAGAAACTCCAGACGTGCTTTAATAAAGACGCTTATTAAACCTTGAAAAGCTTAAAGTATTTCTTCTGCCAATGTAATCTGTGCTTCTGGCTATAAAGCATCGCTTTTAAATCGTCGTTTCATTGTATCTTCATTCGATTTATAATTTCACAAGTAAAAACATGATACTAAATAAAAGTGATACTAAATAAAAGAGATATCACAGTATCTTCCTGTTATACGAATAAGTCACAGTCCCATGGCAAGCACACATTTCGGTGATTTGTCAGTAGCCGAAGGGTTCTGTCACGGGAATGGGCGTAGACTAAGATCTGAATGTCCTTTGAGTTGGAATATGCACACACCTCTGTTAGTGAGGCTATAGCACGACATACCGCAAAAACGAATTCACGTACATCGCAAGGTACAAGAGGAAATTAACAAGAAAGCGCGGCACTCGCTGCCGATGTTTTTGACGCATTTCGTTTAAGCAGCTTGCCATCTCAGTTGCCATCTCAGTTTAGAATACAGGATTCTGAAATTTCAAACAACACAGCGGGTGAGCGGTGTGCGCTGGCCGGTAGGCTACATCTTCTTTCAGATTGTGGCTGTCCTCAACTTACGCGGGCAATCTGTAATTAATACCAACCCAATCACGACTTCTCCCACACTTCCTAGGTTAGAATTACAAGTCAGTATTGCTACTGAATTCGCCATTCAGTTGATTAGTCAGAAGAACAAACGTCGTGTACATAATGTAGCTAAATTCCCTTTAAACACTTTGAGAATTTATAGGGAGGAGGAGGACGGTTCAGTTTAGCATAGAAACTCATGTACAGAGACGTATCGTTTTCAACTACACGCAGAATACCACAACACATGTTGCTCTGTGAGCGCCCGCTACATTTCGTCTGGGTGATGTGAGGACGCACCGAT
The DNA here is from genome assembly GCF_023864275.1 of Schistocerca cancellata. Classification (NCBI taxonomy): domain Eukaryota; kingdom Metazoa; phylum Arthropoda; class Insecta; order Orthoptera; family Acrididae; genus Schistocerca; species Schistocerca cancellata. Next base: position 384,813,840 of record NC_064629.1, on the reverse strand, counting down.
GGCATCACAGATACGCTATCACCGTACACACGGTGACCTATGCCTGGTCCTCCAGCATCCGCCACCGCCAAAGCTGGTGCCAGTAGGTTTTACTACGATGTCACAGGGGTCTCGTAAATCAAGGATTCCATGTGACCCACTGGTAGTAGCGGCTTCAAGTCGGAAGAATGTTCAGTCCAAGCTGCCGCGTCACAAATATTCATCCACTGTTACCTAAATCGTTGGTCCAGATTACCTCTGACTGCTCGTGAAAAATGACGTGGTGAGCCATCGTGCTGGAACCACATGTATTGACGCAGGTACAGTGGCACATTCCCCAAGAGCACACTCAGGACGCCGTCAATGGATCGCAGGTGTGCAGCGCCTGGAGATGTGGTGGAAGAAGGTAAGGACCCATCAAACGTCCATTCAGGAACCCTGACCCAGTGTTCAGACCGTGTCGTTGCTGAAACCCAAGGAGGCGCGCAGCATGCCAGTTTTCATCAGCCCATACCTGACTGTTGTGGGAATTGAGAACATCTTACCTGGTGAACTTGACGTCATCAGTGAAAAGGATCCACCGTGGAAAGTAGGGCTTATGCACCCAGTGGTGTAAGAACTACATGCGGATGTGGGCTCTTGACGTAAAATCCTGTGGCTGCATTGCCTCTACCGTCTGGGGGTTGTACGGGTATAGCTGCTGCTAATGGAGACCACGCCAGACACTTTGGTGATCTACATTCAGTCTACCAGCTATGTTTGTGATACTCGTAGTCGAGCGTTCTTTCACTGCATAGAGTACCGCCTCTCCAGACTCAGGAGTGCTTCGCCGCCGTGGAGTATCCCTGTCTGGCCGCTGGTACACAGTAGCAAATAGGGAGTGAGAAGGTGTCTGGCGGTGTGGAAAACACTCCGAATACAATTGACGAGCAGACCTCCCACAGCACCGAGATTCGTTGTAGAAAGTCATCATGTCGAAGTATTCCGCAAACGTGTAGCTCACCATGGTCAACAGCAACACACTAAAAATGAAATATACCAACACGTTGGATTCTCTACTGGCTGATTACCAGTGGGCAGTACTACAGTGGGAACAAAGACTACAAGCTCAACTACAAGTTCATATATTTCAGGGCAGATCAAGAACTCAACTGAATGTCATGTAAGCAAATCTGTAGTGGGGATGTGACATCAGGTGATCGGTAAATGACGTACGCAATACCCTAGTCAGTGCCACCGAAAACATGGTAGATTTCAGCGTGTTTTGTTGTATTATGCGAGCAGCGGAGAAACTGTACGTTCCCAGACATGAGCTCCTATTCAAAACTTCCCCACTACAAGTCCTCAAAGCCCGTAAAGGGAATTTATTTACATCCTGTATGCTCTCATCAGTTCTGATAAATTACTACCAGATAATGGTAAGATTTACCTCTCAAATTCTTAATTTCATTTTTACGTCAAAAGTCTGGGTATGTAGTTATTTTTTTTTTTTTCCTGAGATAAATACAAGTGTCTCTTTCGTAGAGGCTAGAGTCTCAGCAGTTTCTAACTGAAATGCACTGTCAAACTTAATGCACGGAATTTAGAGAAGGGGCACATATATGTGGGAACAGCAAAAGTATTGCCACTTGTATGTATTGTACAACATAGTTTCATGGCTGCTTTGAATCTTGTATGTTAGGGAGTTTGCATGATTACAAGTTCTGGAAATGACAGTTGATTAGTTTCTGTTCTGAACTGCCGCAGTTGTTAATGAGGGCGCGATTTACGCTGAATTGCATGTATTATGTTGTAGCTTTTATATTCCTGAATTTCAGTAACTAGCCTACTTTCCTTTTAAGTTTTTAGATTATATCAGTTCTGCTGCACGCACGTCAACTATCAATAATTAACTACTAAGTTAAGCTAAAATTATTCATTCCGAAAATCCAGTCCAAGGAAAAAGCACAATAACAAGGAGTGAAACTTTTCACAAACTCACTGAGCGAAAATGGACTCGTGGTGTTTTTGTGACCATCAGTATTTACAACAATAGTACAGTATTTGACACAGAAATACGTGTTTGAGTGTTATTTGGCACGTTTATTGGCATTTTCTGAGACAGTTTAAGACATTTACAGGGTCTATTTGCCGAATGTTTCTGATAGTTATGTAGGAACCTACGTAAAATATATGTCTTCGTGTCAGCGTTTCAGGTACCTTATGGTTAATCACTATTAATTATAAAAATAAAGAGATAAATCTTTTTAATAAACTGTTTAACCATAGCCGTTCTTCAAACAGTCATTATCTAAAAAAAACCACATTTTCAAACTTTCAGTCAGCGAACTACGGTTATTTATATCGTTTTTTCACTCATAAGTGATATGTCTGGGGCCAATAAATTGCTTAAGCAAATACATCTTCTTCCAAACACAGAAGTCTCTTACCACAGTCTTGGTCATTAACTCGCGCTGAATACTTTCCGATGCTATCCCTAGGGACCGCTAAATACATCTCTTTTAACAGCTGCAGCATTCTAAAGCATTCGCATCCAGTTTTACTGTTTGCAAGGCTGCTGCATTTTCCAATCTGCTCCAGCAATTCAGTGTGTTTCCACAGTTATGTGAGCTCAGTGATACAGTTTCTATCATGCAGCGGCTAACAGTTCTGACCGTAAACTGATAAATTAACACAGGTGGTGGTAAAATAGTTTATAAAATAAATTACGAGAAGAGAATAAAAATTATTTATCTAGGTAAAGATTGTAGTAAGATTCTACCTGTTACGTTACACAGTGCCTGAACCACTGTGTTACCTCGCTCAATTCAAGATGAGGTACTGATATAAAGTTCTTTCGCAAGACAAGAGGCATTAAATATAACTAATCCCTTTACCTGAGACGTGAGGAGCTCGACTTCGATTGCTTATATCACAGTTTCCTGAAGGCATAATTTTTCTTCTGGATAAGCAAATGCAGTTTTCGAAAAGGTTCTAGCTCTAATTAATGTATCGCAAATTTACCCTAACACATTTAACAATTACAATCATGCATGCAAACATTCAAACCTCATCTGGTACATTTATAGTGGATATACGGGCGTATGTCGTATTTGAAGACTCTTGGTTTTCTTTCGAGTGCTTGTTGTACTGAAGTAACTTTCTACCTGTTCGAACTTACGTGCCGCAACTTAAAGCAAGCAAACACATCGAAACCTCACGCGTTGCCCCACTACCATTTGTTTACCCTGCGTTGCGTAGCACACTTGTGTTGGTGGCAGCTAATGCGCTCGTTGCGACCTGCCATCGGCCGACGCCCCACGCGACAACGCATGGGGTGGAAAATGGAATAATCCATCTTGCCCGTAGAGCGCGGGATTTGTGACATTCAATATCGGGCGAACGGGGACCACACACGCACACACACACTCCCTTCACTTCACCCTTCTTATTCTCCAAAGTGCTAACTCGTTAGCGGCGCTCGTCTGCTGCTCTCGTGTGCTGCCATCCATCTGCCAGTCGATTATTAAGAAATATTCGCACCATGTGCACTCAGAGCCACGTCATCCGTCAGCATTAATGACACCTAGTAGCTATGAATAATGTTTCATTAAGGTAGTAAGATAAATGCAAAGATCCTGTGTTTCAATTTGTTGCTGTTTTGTTGGATAGAAACTCTTGAAACAAGTCACTGCAGTAAAAAGGTAAAGCCAAATGGCGTTGATGAGTGAGAGAATACAGACTATATCACAATAAATAGCCAAAACTGGCTCGGGTAATAATACACTATAATACAAGCAAATATGTTCCAATTAACTTGTGTTCCCAAACGAGCCGTTTGTGAGATAATTGCGACTGATTTCAGTTTGGGATATTGTCCTATGTGAACCAGAACGAACAAAACACGTAAATTTCGAGAAGCTGCCATATTAAAGTATAATCATGGCACATTTTTCTATTGCAGTAAATCGCATTAAATTGGCGTAAATGGCATAAAATAGTCTTTTACCAATAAAATAAATACAGCATATGCTGAAAATAGTCCCCAGGCGTTGGCGCAGCAGGTACACTTAATGTCTTATCTCGGCCTCGACACCAGTCTGCCACCAGGTGACGGGGTGAAGCTTTGATAATGCCAGTCACTCGTACTAGCGATACGTCTGAAAAATCTTCAGACTTAAGTCAATCGAAGGAAATGAGACAGAAGCCAACAGGCAATGGGACACTCTTTATATAAAATCTCCGTATTTCCGACGTATCTTTACAAAGAGTGTGTCATAATTAATATCTAAAATCTTCAGCGGTGAAGGAATACGATAACACAAGCAAACATGTTCCACTAACCATGAAACCGCAAACGTGACGTTTGAGAGACAGTTCCGAGTGTATATTTAAGAGCGCCGACACTACAGTATGAAATATTTTCAATATCAGTACTAATATATTTGAAATTTAAGCTTTTCGATGTATCCCCATCTAACTGAACTGAAATTTGACCCATTTCCGAAGGTTAGGGAACGTGGTACACGCATGCTGGGACACCGACATCTTATTATACAGATGTAACACGGAATATATCGCTTTAGTACCATCTATGATGGATAGGACGACCACGGCCTATAACTTGGCCTCCTAGTTGAAATGATTTTAATCCTCTGGATTTTTCTGTCCAGAGTCATCTCAGACGTAAAGCGTACAGAGCTCCCACTGATACGGCTCAAGAAGTAGACAATCGAATTGCACCGCTCTAAGATTAAAAATATAGCACCACTGTTTAAAAGAATTCGTAGCTCACTGCTCGAATGAGCATAGCATTATATCCAGATGCGAAGATGACACAAAGAGCGGTGGTGGTGGTGGTTAGTGTTTAACGTCCCGTCGACAACGAGGTCATTAGAGACGGAGCGAAAGCTCTGGTTAGGGAAGGATTGAGAAGGAAATCGGCCGTGCCCTTTCAAAGGAACCATAACACGAAGAGCACTTAGGTCATTTGTAACATGTTATATGCAGAAGCAGTATGGTAACCGTATTTCTAGTTTACGTAGGCCATGAGTGAAATTTGAGCGAAAATCGATATAGTCTCAAATTTCACTAATAAACGATTAGTTCACGCACTTTTACGCGATTTTAGAGTGATTTTCTGCAGTAGAGAAATATGCCATGATTATGCATTCAGATGGCCGTGTCTCGAAATTTACGTGTTCTGCTCGTTTTGGTTGACATAGGTCGTATCACAAACTGATCATAACTGCTGGTAGCAGCAGGCTATGAGGACTCTCCGAACTTCGGGTTTTATAGCTCACATACGTTTTAAAACAAAATTATCTAGGATTCCTACAGTGAAATTGTGGTTGGTTAAAGGAAATATGATTTACAACACAAAAATTCTGTGGAAGAAACATTATTTTACAACCCACATGTTAAGTACATGTAGCTGACTATTATTTGGTTACCGCTGCACGACGTTGAAAATGTTCTTACGTTTTACACGAGATATGATGCTGCTAGCTAGGGCTCCCTTCCTGGCTCCAAGCTCTACTTTATTGTAGTCTACTGATAAAAATAACATCTTGCACAGGAAAGTCGTGACTCCATCGGGATCTTAGATCGGTTACTTCTGCTACATTGGCCAGTCATCAAGATTTAAGTGAGTCAGCGCACGAGTGATGGGACACAGCATCTCCGAGGTACCGATGAAGTGGCGATTTCCTTGTACGACTATTCCACAAGTGTACCGTAAACATCAGGAATCCGGTAAAACATAAAATCTGAGACATCGCTACGGCCGGAAAAAGATCTTGCAAGCCTGAAGAGAATCGTTTAACGTGACAGAAGTGCAACCCTTTCGCAAACTGATGCACATTTCAATGCTGCGCATCAGTGTTCCGACCCTTCAGCGAAACATGATCGATATGGACTTTCGGAGCCGTATTTCTCTGACTGTTGCATTTAAATGCGGCCATGGAATTCTCCATTCATAAGACATTACTCACAGCTGTCCGCTTGAACAGATGTGATATTAAGTCTTCATATGTGAAACGTCCCCTAAGAAAAATTATATACGACTGTGCTTAAACTGACACACAATATCTTTTAGCGCAACGCAATCTGACTTTCAGAAATCCCTACAAAGGAATGGCCCTGACTAACATTAACCTGTACCTTTCACAAATCACTTACCTTACCAACAATCTTCGTTACTCGAACTACTGCAATACAGCGAGCGCCACTACTGCCAGCTAAATAAAAGATTCAAACTACTGAAGGCACTAACCACTGATAGGCATAGTTAGCAAGTGAAAGATTTTAATAGAGAACAAACAATGTATTTACCTTAATAGTCATAATATATATATAGCAGTTCATAACATCCATTCTGTACTCAAAAATCCGCCATCTTATCTCCCACATCCACCACTGCTGGCGGCTCACCTCCAACTGCACAACGCTACGCGCTGTTCACATCCAGCTGCCGCTGGCCAACACTACAATGGCAGACAACAATGCAAACCAGCCACAGACTGCACACAGCACAGCCAGTGATTTTCATACAGAGCGCTACGTAACGTTGCCAATAAGAAAACATAAACAGCCTACTTACATAGCCCCCATCCTCCCCACAAAAAATTTTACAAATTGTTTTGGGCAGTGGCCAATAATGGTTTGATAAAATTTTTCATAATTACAATAACAAAGAAATCAAATGCACACACTTATTGATACAATGTTGGTCAAAAGCTAAAATTTTCTCACAGTCCATAAAGATAGTCCTGATCATTCATCATAATAGTAATTACAGTTTTTTTCACAAAGTCTCATTAGTAAAAGAAATTGCACACAGAAGTAGTGGATTTCCATGCAGTCTTGAAGAAGTAGTGTTGTCCTTCCAACGGAAAGACAGTGCTGACTCTTCACATGCAAACAGGTAATGGGCCACAACAGAGCAAACCCACAGCAGAGTCATTCGACGTTTTGAACAATATTGGTAGGTAGGTCATCATAGAGTAGACCCGATTGTGGTATTGGTGGGCCACCAGAGGTGCAGACCCACTGCAGTCCTTGTAGAGATAATGGTATTGGTGGGTCATCAAAGATGCAGACCCACTGTAGTCCTTGTAGAGATGGCAAGCAGCCATCTGTTGTGACTGTGGAGGAGCACAATCACCATTGAAGAGTCTTGTGGATAATATAGCAAGTCCATAAACCACCACTTGTACACTCACATAGTTTTTGGAATAGACAGTAGTCATAATCAGGTGTATAGACATAAAAATATTTCTCATCATTTCACTAGGCATTGCAATAAATATCATAAATTAAGAGCTCCACAGTGTTATCATGTTTTCAAGTTTGATGGTATCGTATTTACAATGCTTTCTACAAAGGAATGTCAATAGCGAGTATAATGGCCTCCATTTTTTTTTCTACCTGTGCCTCTGGAAAGGCACACCCTAATGGCTTTTTCTCCAGGCGTCTGACACAGCTGGGTGCCCACGACGCATTACGTGCAGGTGGTCACTTAACTTTCTTACAGAAATATTTACGTCAGCAGTTTCCGTTACAGTGACAGTCTCATAAAAATATTTCACAGGTCAAGAATTTGCGTTACAAATCTGTAGAAACAAAATCCTATAAATATAACAGTGTCCAAAAAATTTTCGCCGGCATTGTGATACATTCACGCGTTTGCACACATTTCATAACTCTTAAAGTACGATTCTTGGTTTCCAACAACCCATTTTCACAAACCAGAGTCCCTAAACACTACTCATTATTCCTTACCTTATTCGTCGACACTTCTTCAATATTTCATCATAACAGATACGTAGCTTAATCAAATAAATCATATAGCATCAGCTAATTGATCATAAACATACCGCAACAGCATAATACACATAGTCATCGTAATAATAACATTATAACACCTCAGTCAACTCTCAAAATCGTCGTAGCTTCCTCCAATAATTAAAAAAAATTCTTTGCTCATGTCAAAAGTGTCATCTGCCTCAAACGTACTTTAAAAATTGTGATCCCATACCAAATATATAATTCAAAGCTCTCATGGGTCCGAAAAAATATGAACAGTTCACACAGTACAGACAAAATACAATTTCATAAGTGTGAAGTTATCCAACTGTGTAATTGCGTAAACATGAGTCACTGATGTAGTAAAATAAATGTTTGTATCTCTCAGTTAAACGATCAGATAGGTGTGTAATTTGAGTGTTAGAGAAATATGCTACCGATGTGTAAAGTTGTATAAGCAAATACCATATTAGCTAGGGCTCCCTGTGCTTGCCAAACACATGGTACACAAAGTAAGCGTGTACCCCCCTGAGGATTAATGTAATTATACCCTCAGGTGTTACAGATTACAGCAATGGAATGAAATGTATCATGGAAAACCTTTGTATCATAGTAATTCAAAAATCTATAAAAATAAATGTTTTAAGTACAAAGTTAGTCACTGACATGCGTGTGCTGTAGCGCTAAATGTGCATCTTGTTGTAAGATAATCTCTGTGGAAGTGTCGTAGTTATTTTCCTCTGAAAGCTAAGTTCTGCAGAAGCCAATGTACTTACCTCATGATAAACAAAAGTGAAATGCTTTGCGTATAGATATCTTACTTATTATGCTTATTGCCGTGATGAAGAAAGTACTATGCTGTAACGTATTGTTGTACTACGGAAAAGGCTGTCTCCTTGTAGCTATACCACAAAAGTTACTACTAAAACATGTTTTGCTTTCCAGAAGAATTCAGAAAAACCGTGCAGATATAAAGCAGATACTCCGCAAAAGCAACAATGTAAATTGTGTCACACATTAGTAGTGTCGTGATATAATCGTGTAGCTGTCACATAAACTAACCACTGTCTCATCTGGTATCTCACAGAAAGTACCTTAAATCCCAAATGTATTTTCAAGTAAACCAAAATGTTGCATTAAAATTTCATTAGCAGTACTGGTAAATGTTCTAAGTATGTGAGCTTTATAGTCGTTACGTAGTCATGCAACTAACAAGCAAGAATGCACACACACATGAACACTGTGTCGTCTGTTCACAATAACAATGCTTTCGTATATTTTTTTTTAAATAAGTTCTCTTGGTTCTTGACTTGATATTTAACTTCAAACATTGTTGCATGGTAACAGTTTCTAAGTCTGACAAAGAGTACTAGTAACGTGAAATGAAAAATTTTATAGCAAAGACTAAATTAAAAAACAGTTTATCTCTCAATAAACGGTTTTACATGTGAGATGTGGTGTAACCCTTTGCTCTTCTCAGTACGGAGAGTTTCAACTTGAATGCAATTATCATGCGGTATTCATCCGTAACGAATACTGGAATTTTTCTCGAGGTTAGCGTCTATGTTATTTTTCTCTGAGCCAGCCGGCGCACGCGGCAGCCTGCGGTGCGAGTCATTGTCTGTTCCTTTGTTGGTGCGCGTCGTTATTGGGATTTGGAGACCTAACTTCTACAAATTCACGTTGTCGAAAGTGCCCTACTCTGTTTGAATCCCGCCAGTTCTGATGAAATTCAGGTCTGTCGTTGTGATTATCTCGTCTGTCGTCATGTCGGTAGATTTCATAATTTCTTTCTTGTCGGTCATGTGGTGGAGAATTTCTTCCCGAATCGTAACTGCGCGCTGAACTGTTGCATCTGAAGTTATTCTGTCTCCCTTGATAGTAATTGTTTTGGTTCCCATATTGTCTGTTTCTAAGGTAATCTCTGTCATATTCATTACTACGGAAATGTGATCTTTCTCTGTAAGTATTATTACTCTGCCAGTGGTTGTCATATGGGTGGTGTCTGTTTTGGTCACGATTTGCATTGTAAGAATAGAATTGTCGTGTCCAGTTATTGTTTCTGTCGTCACGGAATTGTGACGGATGTGACCTGTAGTGATTGTTTTCCTGTTTTCGCATCCCGCGACTGTCTGTGTCAATTTCTAATTCTTGTAAGAGTCCCTGAAAAGCTTCAATGTCGTCTTTGCAACGTCCTGCCAAAATAATATGTCGTAAATGTTCAGGTGATTTGATTAAGCAAATGCGTATGAGTTCTGAGGGGCTGTATGGGTTTGACAGGTACTGATTCTTGTGCAACTTGTCTTCAAAATATTTCACAAGACTAGAAAATTCAGATTGTTCGAAACGTTTCATCATTATGAAACTATGTTTTACTCGGTCTTGTGTAGCTTGAGTCCAATATGCTGATAGGAAGGCATGGTAAAATTCTCCTTCACTGTGACAATTGTGAATGACCGATCGCATTCTTACAGCTGGTTCATTCTCCAAGTAGCCACACATAAATTCTAACCTGTGCTCCAATGACCAGTTGGGAGGGACACAATGAGAGAATTGATGGAGCCACGCTTGTGGATGAATGTCGTTGGCAGAATTCTTAAATGTTTTGAATTTACGTGTAGTAATGAACAGCTTATTGTCAAAATCATCGTGTCCGCGAGTAGCATATCGGTCATTGTTACGTCATGTCGGCGGTTCCATCTCAAAATTCGGTGTACCTTGCCAATTTCTTTCATAATTTCCGAAGTGCCCTGAGTTATTATTTTGTGGCTGTTCCGTATTTCTATGTCCCTCTTCCCGTATTGGAGCGCGAGTGGCCTCTGAAATACGTAATTCTTGTATTACCTGTGTCAGCTGATCTTGTACTTCCCGGATTTCTCTTTGGTGTTAATTTGATTCTGATTTTGTTTGAATTTCCTAATTTAATCGCACTCTTCTGTGTCAGTGATGGCTACAGGTATTGTGTCATTCAGATCATCATCTACCTTTGCAGATAAGTTAGTGAACTGATCCGAAATTTCGGCTACTTTCTCCAATAGTGTACTTATTTCCTCAGTGTGTTTTTCTGAACCAAGTTTCAGAGTGTCCATTTGTGTTGATATCGTATCTACTGTGTCCTTTAAGTTTTCTTGAGTTTTTGCAAGTTGCGTAACCAAATCGGCAGATGCAACTGAGTCAATTTTAGCTTGCAAGGTGTCGTGAGTTCTTTTGGAGTTCTTTTATGGCTGCTTCATGATTCTGTAATGCATTTTCATGCCGCGAAAAAATAGGTTGAAAATGCTCACAAATTTGTGTTTTTACATCATTACAGACTTTTTGACATTTCGATTCAATGTTATGTAACTCAGTAGTTAAATATTCACATGTTTGTTCAAGCTTATGGTCCACTGAGTCTAAATTTTGAAGATTTTCTTCTATTGTGTCTAACTTTTGAAAATTTTGTTCCATTGTGTCTAACGTTTGAAGCTTTTGCTGTGTGTGTCTCTGATTTTGTTCCATTGTGTCTAACTTTTGAAGCTTTTGCTGTGTTTGTCTCTGATTTTCTTCCATTGTGTTTAACTTTTGAAGCTTTTGTCCCATTTGTTGCATTAATTGTAATAACAATGCACTGGTGTCTGAAACATGTTCCTCAGTTCTATTCGGCAATGCATTTGAACCGGCAATATTCGCAGTTTGAAAAGCAGAAAATGTGTCTTGACTTATTTGAGAAAAGGGTGAGGACGCAAAACCTGAATCTACAGTATTTGCAAGATTGTGTCCTGTCATTTCGGATTCCTGAGGCAAGCTGTTGCCGACCGATCGATCGATAATGCTTCCCTGTTCACTAATTGTTTCACTATCTACACCATTGTTTGACGCCCGCTCCATTTCCCTATGCACAGTTACCAAATTACTAATTTTAATATTAGTTAATTCATTACATGGTGGCGTTAACACACTGCTTTCGTCTTCACTGTCATTTCTCAGTTTACTTTGGAGCCTAGTATTACGTTTTTCACACGCCATTATTGTCACAATATTTCACACGACAACACAGAAAAGCACAATTTGAAGAGCAAAAATAAGAGAACACATTAACATAGCACTGAAAATAATATCTAGTTAATTGCAAGCGCAGCTGCGAAATACTTGGTGCAAATCTACATGCATGCCACAACTGTTTTACTGTACAACAATGAAAGACTGCAACTACAAAGGAGATTCTCTCTAGAATTACGCAATAGCAATAAACAAAATCTACACTAATTACACAAACTACAAGAAAAAATCAGAGGATTCCAGTGAGGTATCCTCGGCTAAGGGTCGACATATGAAACGTCCCCTTTGAAAAATTGTACACGACTGTGCTTAAACTGACACACAATATTTTTTAGCGCAACGCAATCTGACATTCAGAAATTCCTACAAAGGAATGGCCCTGACTAACATTAACCTGTACCTTTCACAAATCACTTACCTCACCAAAAATCTTCGTTACTCGAACTACTGCAATACAGCGAGCGCCACTACTGCCAGCTAAATAAAAGATTCAAACTACTGAAGGCACTAACTACTGATAGGCATAGTTAGCAAATGAAAGATTTTAATAGAGAACAAACAATGTATTTACCTTAATAGTCATAATATATATAGCAGTTCATAACATCCATTCTGTACTCAAAAATCCGCCATCTCATTTCCCACATCCACCACTGCTGGCGGCTCACCTCCAACTGCGCAACGCTACGCGCTGTTCACATCCAGCTGCCGCTGGCCAACACTACAATGGCAGACAACAATGCAAACTAGCCACAGACTGCACACAGCACAGCCAGTGATTTTCATACAGAGCGCTACGTAACGTTGCCAATAAGAAAACATAAACAGCCTACTTACATATGTAACATTTAAGTGTGTGCAAACCTTAGTTCGTTAGTCCATAATCCGCCGACAGTATTTAACTAGGTTTTATTCCAAACATTTCCTGTTGACTTCACATTACTCTTTGCAGTGAATTTCATGTGGTAACGACATTTAAGTGTTTGTATTTTTCAATGCCTAGGCATTTTAATGTCCTTGTAAAATATTCCAATAAAAAAATTTTAAACATCTGGTAATTCTAAATTTTCGTGGAAATTATGCAACTGGGCTCCGTGTAGCTTCTTCGAGACGCTTCATCTGCAACGCAGAAACCATAACTGATGACTTTACATTCTTAATTATAAGTTAGTTTGCTCAAGGGAAGTAACTGGATCTTTGTTTTGTTCTTTGTTGAAAATTGGAAGCAACATATAGTTGTAAGAAGAGTTCAGACAGGTAACAAACTCGGAAGGAAATGGGCATAAACTCAAACGGAAACTATTTAGAATAAACAAAAGTAAAAAGATAACAGAATTACATCAAAGGAAATTGAAAATTTATCGACAAAGTGTAACTGATACCCAATGTGGTACAAACAAAGTGACTCATTAGTTTCTCTAGTGAGACTGACTGTACTCCAGCTCAGTACCTCCAGCAAGGAAGGCCCTTGTTGGACGGAAGGAAGGAGAAAATCGGCTTCACCCTTTCAAAGCAACCATCCTATCATTTGCCTCAAACGTTGTAGGAAGATCACGGCAAACGTAAATCTGAATGGCCAGACGGGGAACTGTAACGCTGACCTCCCGAATAACACCACTGCGGTCCTTTGTTCTGTAAATCCCTGATGATGCTAGAAAGCTGTAGTCCGTCCTGTGGTAATCAACATGCTAACCATCGAGTCACATACAGAGAAACAAACCCAGCTCCTCTGGGTGGACATGCTGAAGTACCTTGACGGGCTTAGAAATGAAGAACCTCTGGAAGCTTACCGAGTCACATATAATCCAATAATAAAGTCGGCAGCCTATATGAGAAAGTACCTTTTAAACTATGGCCTTAACAAATACTTCCTAAGCAGTATCTGCGATAATCCACAACACGGAAATTAATCACTTTCCCATAATCTTTTATTATGACTATTCCAGCTTCTACATTTTATTCTGGGGTAATATTATTAACTTAAGCTACGGAATAGCATCGAAAAATTATTATTGTTACCTGTTTAGCATAACAGTGAAACATCTTCGGCTAATGCCTTCGCTATCGATGACGAAAAGTAATCATTTCGAGTTGGTTGGTTAGTTGGTTGCATGTTCCGCAAATCATTAGAAGGCATTAGAACGTTTATTCTTCTTTCTATGCAACCAGCTTTTAAATAGCAAGTCGTCCATGGAACAGATGGAGCTATGCAAGGGAAATGATCTGGGGTTAGATTGGTTCAAATGGCTCTAAGCACATGGGTCTTAACATCTGAGGTCATCAGTCCCCTAGACTTAGAACTACTTAAACCTATCTAACCTAAGGACACCACACACATCCATGCCTGAGGTAGGATTCGAACCTGCGATCGTAGCAGCAGCGCGGTTTCAGACTGATGCGCCTAGAAGCGCTCGGCCACAGCAGCCGGTTGGGGTTAGATTAAAATTTGATTTGCTACCTGTCAGACATATTATTTACTGGAAAAATTACTAAAGTTCTTTGTTGCTACTCGTTTGTGAGCCACTGATAGCTTTAATAATGGGTAATAAAGGTCATTGTCCCCTCTAGTATTATAGATATGGACCTCAGTGTTCTTTTCAGATTGTGATGGGTTGCTCATGACAAATTTAATTAATGAAAAGGTTTTGTGACGTCACAGTTCAGGTTACTAGAGATTCGCTAGATTAAGAATCTAATGATTTTCTTCGTAATAAATGTGATTCACATGACACTAAATAACAAATGTGCGGCGTTGTTTAAAGATGGCCAACTGCACGAAACTTGTTACAGAAAAATATGTTGCTTATTGGATGAGATTGTGCCTCGTAGCTGTATTTCTCAGACTGTTGCATTTAAATGCGGCCATGGAATTCTCCATTCATAAGACGTTACCCACAGCTGTCCGCTTGAACAGATGTGATATTAAGTCTTCATATGTAACGTTTAAGTGTGTGCAAACCTTAGTTCGTTAGTCCATAATCCGCCGACAGTATTTAACTAGGTTTTATTCGAAACATTTCCTGTTGACTTCACATTACTCTTTGCAGTGAATCTCATGTGGTAACGACCTTTAAGTGTTTGTATTTTTCAATGCCTAGGCATTTTAATGTCCTTGTGAAATATTCCAATGAAAGAATTTTAAACATGTGATAATTCTAAATTTTCGTGGAAATTATGCAACTGGGCTCTATTTAGCTTCTTACAGACGAAATTAAGACTTTGAAAATGTTCTTACGTTTTACTCGAGATATGATGCTGCTAGTTAGGGCTTCCTTCCTGGCGCCAAGCTCTTCTTAATTGTAGTATAATAATAAAAAATAACATCTTGAACAGGAAAGTCGTGACTCCTTCGGGTTTTATAGCTCACATACGTTTTGAAACAAAATTATCTAGGATTCCTACAGTGAAATTGTGGTTGGTTAAAGGAAATATGACGATTTACAACACAAAAAATTCTGTGGAAGAAACATTATTTTACAGCCCACATGTTAAGTACATGTAGCTGACAATTATGTGGTTACCGATGCACGAACGTCTGCTTGTGATAACCCAAGCCGGAAGAGCCAGTTTAGCTTTCCCCGTTTCTTACGTTGCGCACTCCGAGTGGGATCCGGAATTTAGAGGGGCCGGTGCTCCTAAATTTTTCAGCGAGTATTTATCGACAAGCCGCTCCATCAATACGCGTAGATTGGCTTCATCCCGTCCGTTAGGGGCCCAGATGTTCCCAAGAGGGATTTCGGATGATGTCACTCATTTGGAGCGATAGAATCAGCGGTGATTAGTGTCGGGCGTCAGCTGAAGAAGACGGATGCAGGCTGCGGCCCCTCGCCACTTAGGTGGGCCTAGAGCCATCCAGATTCCATCTATCATCTGCTCCGATAAGTGAGCTAGTTAGCGTGCCGAGTGCCTCAGGTAGCGGCGGCACGCGCTCACAAATTGTGCCCATTGTTCGCAGTTTCGAGTGTCCTCTCCTCGCCCGCTGCTCGTCCTGTCACTTCTCTAATGCTACTTTATGCGCTTCTGCTTTCCTTTCGGTAGCAAGAATTTTATCTGAGTAGCTGTCAAGCTACTAACTCGTTCCGACGGAGGTATTTAAAGCCATGGTTTTCTGTTTCTTTATTTTAATACTTTCTCAAATCACCATTACTGGTACTCACAAATAAATTTAATAAACACACCAACTCCATTTCCTTCAGGTATTATCCTACAAGCACAGTCATAACGTTATAGATGCATTCAGGATGAGACGTTAAATTTATTAACCTCAAATATTGCTGGAACCCTTGACGATATCCAAGTAGTGTATTCTATTAGCGATACTACGTCAAGAAGCTGTTACTTTCTTTGTGGTTAATGCATTTCGCAACTTTTTTCTACGAAAATACTGATGCCACATAAATGTGAGGTGAGCATAACGTACGCTATGCCGGCAAACCTGGTCTTCGCAATTGGAAAGCATTCACCCCCTTTGTCGAATCATTTCCGTAAATGGTAAATGTCGTTATTTGCGTATGCGGAAAACGACAAGGCTGCCTTTTTTATTGTATTTTTTATTTTTCTGGGCTGATTTCGAATTATATGCTCATCGTCAGCAGTCCTACAGAATATACGTAATAATATATCATATTATATGCTATGGACTATATGTTTTGGAATTTAGGACGAGATTATAATTTTGCGTCTTTTGTGTTAGACTGACTGGTACTTACGTGTACTTTGTTACATACCCTCAAAGAGGATATAGCTGATGGTGATGGAGATGTCGTGGTAATTTACTATTAGCGATATATTCAGTCGTCAAAGATATCAGTCCACGCGAGTGGAGGAGAATCTGCGTAGGAACTAAAAGGATAGTAGCATCTACACTCTTTCAGACAGCCAAGCAGCTCTGATATCTCTATGACCCCTGCAACGAGGTCAAAGACTGATGCAAAAAGACATAGATCCCATGCGAGACTACGGGAAAGCTATAGAGTAAACCTGCTGTGGGTCCCTGGTCACTCCGGAATTTGGTAATGAATAATCACGAATCCGTTTCTTGGACCGGTACTAGACTTAATTTCACTACGACGATGATAAAAGCTAAACTACATAGCAGGATCAGGAGGAAAAAACCATGTTTTAAAATAAGTTCTGCGGTCCTGGGCTTGAACAGGAGGCCGATTAAACTTATATTAGATCTAATGACACGCCGTGGAAACTTCAAGAAACACAGGCACACGACAGATATAGAGATAAAAGCCCTTAAGTACCAATAATGTTTTACGGGAATTGAGACCGGACAACAGCTAAACACCCAGTACAATGCACTGGAGGTAAAAATGTGCCAATAAATAGATCATTAAGTAATGATGGGATTGCGTTTAATAAAGACCTAGTAAGGGGTCTCCTACAAACCTTCAAGGGTAGTGGCTGGTCTTTCTAGATTGGCCTGGGGGGGGGGGGGGGCGATATTACACAGTAAACTTAGTTATGATGTGAGCAACAGGGGGTTAAGTCCACTGTTCTTCTGTCTCCCTTCTTGAAACAAATCAAATCAATGTAGTATTATGTATTATATTGTTTGCGTCATCTTGTAAGTAGGCTGTTTATGTTTTCTTTATGTAAGTAGGCTGTTTATGTTTTCTTATTGGCAACGTTACGTAGTGCTCTGTATGAAAATCACTGGCTGTGCTGTGTGCAGTCTGTGGCTAGTTTGCATTGTTGTCTGCCATTGTAGTGTTGGGCAGCGGCAGCTGGATGTGAACAGCGCGTAGCGTTGCGCAGTTGGAGGTGAGCCGCCAGCAGTGGTGGATGTGGGGAGAGAGATGGCGGAGTTTTGAAGTTTGTAATACTGGATATCATATATTATGACTATTAAGGTAAATACATTGTTTGTTCTCTATTAAAATCTTTCATTTGCTAACTATCCCTATCAGTAGTTTGTGCCTTCTGTAGTTTGAATCTTTTATTTAGCTGGTAGTAGTGGCGCTCGCTGTATTGCAGTAGTTCGAGTAATGAAGATTTTTGTGAGGTAAGTGATTTGTGAAAGGTATAGATTAATGTTAGTCAGGGCCATTCTTTTGTAGGGAATTTTGAAAGTCAGATTGCGTTGCGCTAAAAACATTGTGAGTCAGTTTAAGCACAGTCTTGTACAATTATTCTAAGGGGACGTTTTAATCTATAGGACGATTAAGACGAATTGTGTAGTTTGATACCGGCCCAACAAACCAAAATATAGAGGACATAAAGCCTCTTACTTGTCTAGATGTACAAATAATGTCGTTTGACAACTACATGAAGACTGCAGGACACCAAGAATATATAAAGTCTGTAAATCATAACAGGGTTAAATGAGAATGCAGGCTTGCTCGCCAAATTTAATTGATGACATCGTCTCGACTTATCAGTTGAAACAAGGGGTCATGTTGTAGCAACGTCTCGGCGAGTTTCGTACTCGTCATCTTCAGGTGAAATATCTGGTACACGTCTTGTTAGTTCTGTTGGAGTTATTTGGGTAAGGGGGGGGAGGGGGGCAATGCTGGGCCAATCGTGTGTTGTCATCGACGGCGAGTGTTTATCAGAGACAAGACAATCTTCAGGACTCACCCAGGAGAGTGTGATAGGACCGCTATTATTCTCTTTATACATAAATGATTTAGTGGACAGGCTGGGCAGCAATCTGTGGTACTTTGTTTAAGCTGCTGTGGAGTACGGTAAGTTGTCGAAGTTGACTGTCTGTAGGATGATACAAGATGACTTAGATAAAATTTCTAGTTGGTGTGATGAATGGCAGCTAGCTCTAGTTGTAGAAAAATGTAAGTTGTAACACCCCACCCGTCACTTATCTGGTTTTGGTGTGTGTTCACCCCAGGTAATTGACTAACAGGTCAACAGAGAGTGCAAAACTGCCGCAATGTCAGATAACGCAAATAAAGTAATAAGGCCCTGTGACTCCTGATTGAACTGCGGTGGCAGTGTTGACATTAATTGATTCACAATTGATCCCTTTTGATCAAAAAGGGATGCACATTGATGTTATATTCAGCTATTGAACACCAGATGCAAATGTTGAACATAAAATTAATTAAGAAAGTGACTTGGGATTTCTAATACTTTATTGAAAACAGATACAGTCGATTAGCACATTACATGACTCTCCTAACAGGCAGTGGTAATGAATTGCGTTTGCGTGGGGTAAAGCGCGATAAATCAAAAGTAATTCCTATCGACTGACCCAGGCGTAATGCGAAGTGCGAGAAGAATTCTACGATACACGGCCCATGAAACCCTTATGGAAACATTTGCCGACGTGATCCAACAAATTAATCAGTGGCCGGTGCGGGCGCAATATCACCGAATTCATCGTGGCGGGGCGTCGTCGTTATGCTGACGTCGGCGGACCTCGCGGTGCAGCAAAGCTGCGCTCGTCTATTCATTTCTAGCTATCTTGCTCAGTACATAGCTGAACGAAAACTTTCTATCTCCAAGCTCAATCGTTCCGTTTGCTAAGTCCTAAACTGCAGAGATGCTCACTCTCTCCCAGGCAAGCTGAGTAAAGAACGCCACGTCCGCACTCTAGGCAAGCTGGGAACGGAAGACCTCTATGGAGACTTCTCCCAGTCTGCTCTCCGCCTCGGTTTCCCCTCCAGCAAAATCACTTACGCCAATTGCAGCGCAAGTCACGTTAATTATGTGTCGCTTCCCAGCGCCGACCAATGCCTGCTCTGAGAAGTGAACAAATTCCCACAAAATTTCCTTTCCTCTAAACTTCTGCTGTTTAGCTCCTCCCAGGCCATCCATCAAGGTTAGCGTCTGTACAAAACACCAATTTTTCCGGAATTCAGACTCCCAGGAGAGTACTTCAGATTCCTTGGTCCTACGTTCCCATCGGAGGCCAGCGTATTTCATTCTGTCGCTCTTCACCTGATTTACTTCAGACTCTGCGGACAGTGAATTCAGCGTGAAGTTGCTATAGTCACGAACACACATATTTTGGCCTCTGTTGACCGCTCCACCATAGCTTTGCGTGGCTTTCTCGCATGTTTCACTGAAAACGGGACGACAGACATTTATCAACAGTCGTAGAAGTTCTCTGTCTGCTTCTCGGTACACCAGCATGGGGTCAACCACCCACTCATTGTCACTCATCTTAAGGCAGCTGGTGGCCGCGCCCCGTTACCGCTTTCTCAGAGCTTGAGCCGCCCTAAGCTGCCTATTGTCTCTTCCCTTCGCCGCTCCCCAGCCGGCCACGGTCAACTCGAATACTTCCCTGGGATAAACTAGCCTCCAGTAAATCGATGTGTTTCCACAAAGTTTTCATGTCGTGTGAATTACGTTAAAACAATCACCTGACATTAATTATTCCAATATGTCCATACTATACCCTCTACAATATGCATTGTGCCTTGTCAGTCATTTTTGTTCCGCCCTACTGTTCGCTCAATGTGCGTTAGGTGATCTTTAATGACTTCATGTAAGGGGCATAGTTCTTGCCATCTTACAAAGTTATTGCGAATGAGTAGGAAATACAAACCCATAATGTTCAGATATAGCATAAGTATCATCTCGTTTGATACACTCGTGTCGTTTAAAACTCTGTGCAGAGGGATATGAAATGGAACGAGCATGTGAGGACTATTGGCATGGAGGGTGTATGTTCAACTTCGGTTTACTGGGGAATTCAAGGAAAGTTCATATGTAAAGAAGACCTTATATAGGACGATAGTGCGACCTATTCTTCAGTACTGATTGAGTGTTTGTTATCCATACGAGGTCGAATTAAAGGAGTACATAAAAGCAGTTGAGTGGCGGGCTGCCAGATTTGTTACTGGTAGATTCGAACCACATGCAAGTTTTAATGACATGCTTCGGGAATTCAGATGGTAATCGTTGGAGGAAAGGTGACATTATTTTCAGTATTGTACTATTTTCAATATTGTACTGTTGAGGAAATTTAGAGAATCAGCATTTGAACCTGACTGCGTAACGATTCTATTGCTGTCAACATACGTTGCGCGTAAGGCCCATGAAGATAAGAACGAGAAATTAGTGCTCATACGGAGGTATACAGATAGTCGTTTTCCCTCACTCTATTTGCGAGTGGATCAGGAAACAAAATGATTAGCAGTGGTGCGGGATACCCACCGCCACGCACCGTACGATGGATTGCACAGCATCTATGTAGATGTAGCTGTGGATGTCGCGGCTGGTGATGGGAGGCCGCTGGCGAGATGGAAGGGGTCCGGGCGTCTTGGTGTTGCCTGTCTGTTCCAGCCGCTTCCTCCGTTGCTTTCAGATCAGAGCGCTCCTGACTTACGTTCACTAACGCAACATTTCATGCGGATCTCTGCTGGGAGTCACTGTCCTGGTTGACATGACCGTCATGTACTCGTATTTCTTCTATATGCATCAAAAAACGTTTTGCATCACACTGGTTCCCAGAACGCCTGAATATAGTGGGTGACTGTGGATATTGTATCACAAACAAAGTCTCTTTGAGTGTTCGGATATGTCACTAAATCCGCTCAAAGATGTAAACAACCATGCATGAGGAGCGCCTGTTAGAAGGAGGGGGTCCAACAGCTCATCATTTCTAGTCATTCCCCAGGAAGGAGGTACATGGTTCGTGTTATCTGTAGTTCAACCATGCCTAGACGGTCAGTAACGCGGTTCCATCGTGTCCTCATTGGAAATTTGTGGTAAGGACTATGGGACCAAACTGCTGAGGTCATCGGTCTCTAGGCTTACGTACTACTTAATCTAACTTAAACTAACTTACGTTAAGGACAACACACACACACTCACACACCCATTCCCGAGGGAGGACTCAAACCTCCGACGGGGTGAGACGGGCGAATAGTGACAAGACGCCCTAGACCGCACGGCTGCCCCGCGAGACGGTGTCCGCATTGTTACTTTGTGCCAAGAAGAGCTCTCAACAGGGGAAGTATCCAGGCGTCTCGAGGTGAACCAAAGCGATGTTGTCCGGAAATGGAGGGGATACAGAGAGAAAGGAACCGTCGATGACATGCCTCGCTCAGGCCGCCCAAGGGCTACTACTGTAGGATGACCGCTACCTACGGATTATGGCTCGGAGAAACCCTGACAGCAATGCCACCATGTTGAATAACGCTTCTTGTGCAGCCACAGGACGTCGTGTTACGACTCAAACTGTGCGCAATAGGCAGCATGATGCGCAACTTCACTCCTGACGTCCATGATGAGGTCCATCTTTGCAACCACGACACCATGTAGTGTGGTACAGATGAGCCCAACCACATGCCGAATGGACCGCTCAGGATTGGCATCACGTTCTCTTCACCGATGAGTGTCGAATATGCTTTCAACCAGAAAATCGTCGGAAACGTGTTTGGAGGGAACCCAGTCAGGCTGAACGCCTTAGACACACTGTCCAGCGAGTGCAGCAAGGTGGAGGTTCCCTGCTGTTTTGGGGTGGCATTATGTTGGGCCGACGTACGCCGCAGATGGTCATGCAAGGCACCGTAACGGCTGTACGATACGTGAATGCCATCCTCCAACCGATAGTGCAACCATATCGGCAGCATACTGGCGAGGCATTTGTCTTCATGGACGACAATTCGCGTCCCCATCGTGCACATCTTGTGAATGACTTCCTTCAGGATAACGACATCGTTCGACTAGAGTGGCCAACATGTTCTCCAGACATGAGCCCTATCGAACATGCTTGGGATAGATTTAAAAGGGCTGTTTATGGACGACGTGACCAACGAACCACTCTGACGGATCTATGCCGAATCGCCGTTGAGGAGTGGGACAATCTGGACCAACAGTGACTTGATGAACTTGTGGAAAGTATACCACGACGAATACAGGCATGCATCAATGCAAGAGGCCGTGCTGCTGGGTGTTAGAGGCGCTGTATAGTGGTACAAAATGCAATGTGTGGTTTTCATGAGCAATAAAAATGGCGGAAGTGATGTTTATGTTCATCTCTATTCAAAGTTTCTGTACAGCTTCCGGAACTCTCGGAACCGAGGTGATACAAAACTTCTTTTCATGTGAGTATTTCTTTGGTGACCGAATCCCAGAATCCATTGGTGTTCAAAAGCAAACATGTGCTCTTAGGTGCATCTCTGCTCTGCCACTGAAGACTTGTCGGTTTGGCAGAGGCGAACTCTCGTTACACGCTGCGAAGAGCACAGCGAGGTGCGGCGCTGCGTCTGGCCGATGTACTACATGAAACGTTTGAACTGATGACGTAGACGATTGATACCCGTAGCCCCAGTTGATCTATAAATGATGAAAACATATTCTTTGTTTTGTTCGTTGAGCCGATTTTTTTTAACTGGGGATCTTCATTATGCTCGAAATCTAGGCTATGGGTTGCCTTTCGTACGGAAGAAACACTAGATTCTTGGTTTATTGTTCTTGATTGTCTTCCTTCCCTCTTCTACTTGCGTGGCTTGATTCCAATGGTTCAAATGGTTCTGAGCACTATGGGACTCAACATCTGAGGTCATTAGTCCCCTAGACTTAGAACTACTTAAACCTAAGGACATCACAAACATCCATGCCCGAGGGAGGATTCGAACCTGCGACCGTGGCAGCAGCGCGGTTCCCGACTGGAGCGCCTAGAACCGCTCGGCTACCACTGCCGGCGCGTGGCTTGAAAGTGCGTCTTATTTGTCTTGCTACTTTCTGTAGCCATTCGTATGAAACGTTTCGCGCAGACGCTGTAACGTGTAAGTCACACATTACTTGGATCATATGACTCGCTGGCTGTGTACCAGGGTGCTGAACACAGATTTCAGTTTCGCTGGATGATGATCGCGAATAGTATTTAATTACAGGTCCGTGCATGTCTTTTTCACGTACACGTAATGTCGCAACTGGTCATTACAGCATTCTTCATCAGAATTTCCAAGAACGGTAGGTACCCGTGTTCTTCCACATGCATCGTTCAACGCGAACCTGGCGTTGTCGTGTAAGCTATTAAGGTGGCATAAAAATTCCTGTAGGGTTTCTTCACCATGCGGCCAAACCAGGAATATGGCACCCTCATATCTGTAAAACGCGTGTAGTTTTAGTCATTGTTTTTATTTTTATAATTTTTATAGTTGTGAAGAAACTCCGAACATTGATTGGCAGACTTCTGTTTCTTTGTGGTTCTGACAGCGCAAGTGATCACCAGGTTTTGGGGTGTGACCTTCTTGGTTTGGTGCTGTTAGCTCTTAGGTGAGGCACCAGAGGAGGTTCTGCATCAATATACAGCTAGCGTTGTTTCATGTGGAACCCGAATAGACCCAGCAGTATATTGTACCAAGTCTATCAGCTATGTGTGAGAGTCATTTATCAGCGCTCTCGGCAGAAGCCTTGGGTTGAGTCCCAAGCAGCATTCTTCAACTTAACACATAACATAGAAGATGCTTTAGAAGAAGAAGATGAAGAAGAAGGGCAAACTCTGTCTACTGGAGTATGTTTTGGAAACCTTTCGTACAGGTACGTGTCTTTCTTAGCAGTTGAAGAGTGTGCCACGACCAAGGTGAGGACATCATTAGGGAACTTCCAGATAAAAGGTTAAGTTTTTCATCACTTCAAGATGTTTATTCCTTGTATGCGTTATAGTTCATTGCGCCCAGGATGCTTTGCTATGTTTCCAGTTTGTCTTGGCGGAGATAGGAGGCGATTCCCTTAGGAATGCAGGTTTCCCATTTTCGACCTAAGTCCACAAATGAGTCAGGAAGGAAATACGTCCTTGTTGGCTGTGTGCCGGTGCCAGAGAGTACTTGGGTCGACGCTCTTTGACTATGGGCAGGAATCAACACTTTATTTTTCCCTCACACCGTTATTGCTATACTTAGCAAGTGCTCATGTGGCCGATTCACTGTTAGCATTACAGGGAAACAGAAAACCTCTGCTGAGAATACGATATTACTTCGACTGAAGAAGAAATTAAGTATAATTGTGTGCAAAACTTAAGGACGAAAGAAACTTTCGTACGACGTGTAACTTTCAAGCAACATACCTCGATGAAACTTAGACGATACATAGAAAGAACTGCAACGCTGTAGTATATATGTCGGACACTGAAGTTATCGCTAGTTATGATAGTCACCTGGATATTACAAAAAGCGTGACATGGTTCTTCATAGGGTGTGCGATCACAACGTACGATAGAGCATTCCTCCTGCTCTGATGACACATGTTGGATCGTCGTTAGTGTATATGGACGTGCTGCAATACGTCTCACCGCTGGTTCACACAGTTGTTCCATGAGATTTAAGTCCGGGGAACGGGCAGGCAATACCGTTCGCCGAATATCTATCGTTCCAGGACCTCCTAGGCCTGCGCTGTTCGATGTGGTCGCGCTTTGTCATCCATAAAAGTGAAGTCATGACCGAAATCACCCCTGAAAATAGGCACAAGGGGAAGGCGTGCAGTGTCACAGTAACATTTACCAGTAGTTGTAGCCTACCGTATTCTAAGATTTGCCCATGAAACATCATCACCCCACATACCATAACATCTAGACCACCAAAACGATCATGCTATACAGGGTTCCTGGGTGCGTTACGTCTTCCCACCTCTTGCCGTATGAGGTTATTAATGTCCCAAGTTGCTTTGGTAGTCCAGGTGTTACGGTTTCGGGAGGCTTATTTTGGCGTGGGCGTACTGACCTCTTAGTCATACCGTTCAACTTTATTGTAGTACTTTACCCCTTCCCCACGTTCGTCTATTCAGCAGCGTGTTTGGCCCTGACTTCACTGTTGTGAATGACAATGGGCGACCGTATCGAACTAAACATGTGCAGGAGCTCCTGGAACGATAGGATATTCACCGAATGGATTGGCATGCCAGTTCCCCAACTCAAATCCCTTTGAGCACATGAGGGATACGGTGGGGACACATACTGGAGCATGTTCACATTCACCAGCGACCATACATCAGTTGTCAACCACTCTGGTCAAGGAATGTAACGCCCAACCACAAGAACTCCTCACCAGCCCTGTGGCCTATGGGTGAGCAAGATTCAAACCCATGCGTTGCTGTCAGTGGTCATTACGTACATTATTACGATTGATTTCCCACCTTCTGTAATATCCAGGCAACCATCATAAATCTCAGTGTCTTCCATGTAATTACTGCTTTTGAGTGAAAATATCATTTCTGTTCGTATCATTAAGTATTTGTTTCAGTCACTTTATCTGCTATACTGTAACAGTTGTTTCTATGTATGGTCGAAGTTTCATCGAGCTATATTACTTGGTAGAGACGCATTTTGCGAACGTTACTTTCGTTGGAAACTTTTGCTCACCAGTGTATATTTGAACAATACAAGGTAATATTTTGAACGAAAATACGGGACCACAATAAGTGTGGCTGGGCGACTTATTAATTACATTCGATTGACCAGCTAGGTTTTCCAGTCACATCACTAAATTATTTGTTATGAGAGCCCTTAAATTAGACGAATCTGTCTTTGTACTTTAACTCCGAATACGTCTTAGACTGAAAATCTGTTTCATTATGGTCTACATATTTCAACATAGGTTCAGGGTCGTGCGTGTTACAGACTGCGTTTAGTCAAGTAGTGACATCAGGCCTTCTCTTTAGGTACACTGATGGCCTTTAAGCTAGAAT
This sequence comes from Schistocerca cancellata, assembly GCF_023864275.1. Taxonomy (NCBI): domain Eukaryota; kingdom Metazoa; phylum Arthropoda; class Insecta; order Orthoptera; family Acrididae; genus Schistocerca; species Schistocerca cancellata. The sequence goes on along the minus strand of NC_064629.1, from coordinate 384,787,434 downwards.
TGGGCTTCCTTGTCTAGCTGTTCTCTGAAGAGATACCACGGCCACATATCCAGGTAGAAGTAAATATTAACTAATAGACGGCTGATCACACCGTACCTGACGAAACTTGTTTGGTTGTGATAACTGCGTCCAGCCTTGAAAGTGGATAATGCAATTACTATTAAAATATGTGTGCACAAATTTTCGTCATAAGACAAATCTCAGCCACCACTCAGCCCACTAAATTCACTCGCTAAGGTCCCAGAGCGATTCATTTGTGATAGATCTTGGGCGTCTATAGCGTCCATAAGCGCTCATCCTTAACTCACATCAATTCGATTTTATGCCAGGAAAATCTATCTATGTTGGCATTAATCGAGCTGTTCGATAAGTAAACATATCAAGTAATAGATACACAACAGCATTGCCAATAGCAGCGACTTTCGACAAATTTATGGTGGCCTGCAGTGTCTGCACGCCTTCGCGACCTGCAGTTGCCGACGGGCCCATACGGTAGTCTTCTTGCCTATTGCAGAGAGTCGCCGAGTAGCGAACGGGGTATCGTAAGGCCATCGAAAAGGTCTCTTAGGGATGCCCGCAGGTGTCGACTTGCGAGCCCGTTTGCCGGAACGTCACTATTGATCCGCTCCTAACATTAACGGAACGGGACGATCGCTCACACGGAGTAGTCTCGTATGCTGACGACCTCCTTCTTAAGACGGAGGCCAGATCTAGAAAGCTGCTTGAAGGAATACCTCAGCACAACTGCAGACAGTGCAAGGGTGTCCAAGAAGTAGACTCACAATTGTGGCAAATAAAACCCTCTAAACCGTAATAGAATTAACAGAAACATTGCAAGGTAGCCCTTGTGCATATAATTGGACAAGAATTAAACTTTAATCAAAACATCAAAACAGCTACTGCGTTAACTTGCCAGGATCAACTCAATGAATCGTAGAGATTGCCCCTGACTACAATGAGAAAACTGTGTTCTATTCTAGTCAACAATGCGTTTTGCTGCATCTTCTGGTTCAAAAAATGGCTCTGAGCACTATGGGACTTAACTTCTGAGGTCATCAGTCCCCTAGAACTTAGAACTACTTAAACCTAACTAACCTAAGGACATCACAAATATCCATGCCCTAGGCAGGATTCGAACCTGCGACCGTAGCGGTCGCGCGGTTAGAGACTGTAGCGCCTAGAACCGCTCGGCCACCCAGGCCGGCGCATCTTCTGGACACACAGACTCAGCGCCATGTCTAATACTATGGTGGTTAGGGGCTGACAGAGGAGTGTGGTCCTGCGCTACCGGAGTGTCTTTGGCACCACGCCAATGCAGGCACTACTAAATGTGCTCGAGGCATACGCGATAGCCGTAACTATTAACTAACGCGCTGCAAAAATCACCAAAAACGGACAGATCAGATACAGTGAGAGACTTCTCAGAGGAGGAATTACAGATCTTGAGAGAGCTCAAAAACTCGAGAGTGAATTCATGGAGAAGGTCCATGGGGTGTATGTATTTCTCCCCAGTATCAGGAAGTAGTTGAGAATGAAACATGTCAATGCCAGTCGGGGCATGGTTCAGTTCTTATCCGGTCACGGATCGTTCCTCACACATTTGCTGCGTGTAAACATCTGCCATGAGGTTGACTGTGACTGTGGAGAGAGAGGGACCCCTCAACACTCACATGTGTACTGTGATCGTTGGTTGCAGGAAAGACGACTAGCCCACACGACGACATAATACAGGGTGATTCAGAAAGAATACCACAACTTTAGGAATTTAAAACTCTGCAACGACAAAAGGCAGAGCTAAGCACTATCTGTCGGCGAATTAAGGGAGCTATAAAGTTTCATTTAGTTGTACATTTGTTCGCTTGAGGCGCTGTTGACTAGGCGTCAGCGTCAGTTGATGCTAAGATGGCGACCGCTCAACAGAAAGCTTTTTGTGTTATTGAGTACGGCAGAAGTGAATCGACGACAGTTGTTCAGCGTGCATTTCAAACGAAGTATGGTGTTAAACCTCCTGATAGGTGGTGTATTAAACGTTGGTATAAACTGTTTACAGAGAAAGGGTGTTTGTGCAAAGGGAAAAGTTCCGGACGGCCGAGAACGAGTGATGAAAATGTAGCACGCATCCAGCAAGCATTTGTTCGCAGCCCAGGAAAATCGACTCGCAGAGCTAGCAGAGAGCTGCAAATTCCACAAACAATTGTATGGAGAGTCCTACGAAAAAGGTTAGTTATGAAACCTGAACGTCAACTACCCGAGAGATGGATCGGCCGCCAGGCAGCCCGTGACAGAGCACTTCCTCACTGGCCTCCAAGAAGCCCTGATCTTACCCCCTGCGATTTTTTCTTATGGGGTATGTTAAGGATATGGTGTTTCGGCCACCTCTCCCAGCCACCATTGATGATTTGAAACGAGATATAACAGCAGCTATCCAAACTGTTACGCCTGATATGCTACAGAGAGTGTGGAACGAGTTGGAGTATCGGGTTGATATTGCTCGAGTGTCTGGAGGGGGCCATATTGAACATCTCTGAACTTGTTTTTGAGTGGAAAAAAACTTTTTAAATACTCTTTGTAATGATGTATAACAGAAGGTTATATTATGTTTCTTTCATTAAATACGCATTTTTAAAGTTGTGGTATTCTTTTTGAATCACCCTGTACAATCACTTAAAAATCAGAACATGTGAACCGATGTCAACGACTGTGGAGACAAATTATCTAGAGCTCGGCACAAGGAGTACTTGCAGTAACGAGAGTACAGACGATATCAATCACTGACAACGAATGACTCTGTAGACAATGCTAGCGTGACAGACGACAGTAGTACTGGTAGCAGATCATACGACGACGGCAGAGGCGGAGGAAGATAAACATAGAAAGAGGACTAAATGTATAGGCATTAGAGTGTCACGAAAAAGAAAGAAAAGTTAGATTTTAGTCGACACCGCATGTTATGACTAGGGTATAGGTATGACTGGTACCCGATTTGTAGTTAGTGTTTGTTAGACTGAAGTGTATCTGTCTGTATTTCCGTTAATGTAATTTAGTAGCCATAAAGTGTAAATGGTTTGTAATTGAATTATTAACGTGGTAACATAACAGATGCATTTAGATTTGGTAGTAATGTGTAATGTTAACATCTGTGTTGCACTGAAAGACGATCTAAGCAATAGTTGGTATACCTTTGCAATGCCTTAACTGCTCCGTTGAGTAATCATTGACCTACTCTGTTCACAGCATGAGAATACCACACAAAAACGTCTATGAGGTTGAATTGGCATGCATTTTACTTATAGATAAGTACTACTAGTAGTGGAACACTGTACATATGATAACTGTCATTCCAATTACGCATATGCGTAGCTGATATGTTTTTGTTAGTGTTTTTTCAGCGATATAAGAGTTGAGGCATTTAATATCTTTTCACGTAACAGTTGCATACTTCAGTGTTATGTATTTGGTTATTTGTGTTTTATTCACTTTTGTTACAGTGGAGCCGGCCGCGGTGGTCTAGCGGTTCTAAGCGCTCAGTCCGGAGCCGCGCAGGTTCGAATCCTGCCTCGGGCATGGATGTGTGTGATGTCCTTAGGTTAGTTAGGTTTAAGTAGTTCTAAGTTCCAGTGGACTGATGACCATAAGTCCCATAGTGCTCAGAACCATTTGAACCATTTTTTTGTTACAGTGGACCCGCTGATGGTCTGATCGTAGACTGAAATCGATTGTTTCTAGTAAAATTTAATGAAAGAACTGTGTGTTGTATTATGTAATTCTTATCAAAATAAATGTTAATTATACAGAAATATTAGATTGCAAGAGAATTGTAGAAATAGAGGGCAGTACATGTTGCTGTGTAGAGTAGCGTAACCTGGGAATAGGATCACGGCATCTGGGGGTGAGAGGCTCACAGACTGCTGAGTGCCTCGCCTTCGAGTGAAGGGTAGTACGTGGCTGCCCTACAACATGAGCCTCAGTGTCCTTCTAAAGTACTCTCTTCTGGACAGCATCGAAGGTGGCCTTCAATGAATCTAAACTTTTCCTGTCTTCCTACTTTCCTATCTTACTAATACATATATTGTTAATTTTAAGCATTTCCGATTCCTCTCAATATTGTTAAAAATTTCTTAAAGTAATAAAAAAATCAAATAATCTTCATATTATGTATGGGTACAATTTAATATTGTGAAAACACGGCTTATCTTAGTTACTAGCCGGCAGATCATTTGTAAACGGCAGCCAAAAATTAATAAAAATAAAGTGGATGTCTTGATGACCTTGTTCATATTTCGTGACGAGCATAGCATCTGTTATCAAGTTAATGAGCCATCCTGTCCGCTAAAAGCGCCCGAAAATGGCAGCAAGATGTCTGAAACGTCTAGTATTCAGACGTTCCAGATCTTAACCCCGTTTAAAATCTGTGACATCTAACTGATAGTGGAGTTACCTATGATGAATCCATACGCCACACTAAGCAGTGCAAAGAGCATGGCTTCAGAAAACGGGTAGTGTCGTTTATATTTTTTTGAAACAAAACTTTTTTCTTAACTGATTTGTAAATTCCTATACCAAACCCCACATTTCAAGGAACTTCTGAGTCATTTTCATGTTTAAGACAGATTTTTACTCCATTCGCTTTTCACTTCCATTTATTAGTTTTCGGTTGTTGTATGTAATCACTCAAACAGAGTTTTTCTTTTCTGCGTGTAGCAGCGCATCGATGGCTCTTCGTCAAAGTACCAACTGAAACCCAGCGACAGTACAACAGTAAAATAGCAAACAGTTTGTAGCAGACATGCCTTAAAATAATTATGAGAACAATTGTAGACTCCAGTTGGCCCCAACGAGGCCAAAAAAGAATTTCTTTTGTATAGAATGCATCTTGAGATATCTCATGAGGTGAGAAGTACCGTCATGATGAAAATAAATGTTTTTAATTGTTGTATCACCTCTACCCTCAAATATAGATATCACACTTGGTCACTCACACATAAATAGAAAAATGAAATTAAAATGTGAACAAGGGTGCTGGACTGCAGTTTGTTAAAAAAATAACACAATCAAGTAGGGCCAGACCTAAAAAGTGGAACTGGAGTAAAGGGTTCACTGGCTTAACCATTGCAGTGGCAAAGGATGAAACATGCAGATACATGTGATGACCTGATGACAAATGAAGCAAATAAAAAATACAATAGCTTTGCCTGGGAAAAATAGAGAACATGAGGAAATGAGCAGCACTCATGCGGAGAAATATTACGGCTAACAATACCGTGGTACAGAGACCAACTGAAGAAGTGGCCAGACGTCTTTGCACGGCCTTGGGACACTAATAGCTAAAAACTACAAAATCAACAACAGACAATGAAACACGAGTGGATCTCTGTACTAATGTGTTCAGTATTAATTATAGCCACTAGCAGAAGTACTGGAAATACAATCTCCAATCTGTAACATTGTGCTTTCCTAATTTCATACTCTTTTCCTTTCGTATGTCTAAGGCCTGACAAAGGTCTGACCCAAAACTGTGTTTGTTATGTAACAGTGATGCTTGGGACAGTTGTTTAGAACTTCAACACAAAGCACAGTTTACTGGACGAAATTATTTTTCACGTCCCTAGTGACACCGGAGAATGCTTCACGTCACTCTACTGTAAGCAATGGAACTGAATCAGATGACTTAAGAAACTTCATAGCTCAATTTTTTTACGACTTCTAATGTAACAAAAGCAGCGATGGATTGTTCAGAAAAGATATTACGACAGGGAGCAAATAACTAACGCTAGGGTAGTAAAGGATGCAGCAATAAGACACCTACGGGACAAAGTAAACTTCTTTAGTCTATGCCGGCATATGAACAGGTGTTCACCAACGAGCAAGGTACTGTGCCTATTTGAATTTTAAATGAAGTACTTGGCGGTTTCCGCGAAACGCTGGGGCCAACATCTCAGTCCTTCGCAAAACATACCAAGGCGTAAAGGAATAACTGCAGCAGCGATAACATTCAAGTGGTAGAAAGAGGGCCCGCAAAAAACTGGCCAGCGCCTATATGAGTCCTTCCCGGAATCCTTGCGACTGTAAAGCCACACAACTCTTCTCGAAACACTTGTATGCTGCGAATTGCTAGTGGCGTTCAGCGTGTACCTACAGCGGCATAACGTAACGGCTTTACTGCGAAATGAAAATGAAACATTTGGCTTCCTGTACAAAGAGGAACAAAGCAGCTACTGGTGTTCCGCTCTGCCGACCGTAACGCTGTTCGTAATGCAAACATTTCTTGTCATGCAGACAGAAAGTCTGTAAGAAGCATATTCCATATAGTGAGCCGATCCTAACAGTTTTTCGAGTTGCAATGTATTTTTTAAAAAATGGGGCAAGTCCCTTCTCCTCTTTTCCAACTTTGTGATAAAGAAGCAGCCACATTCGCAACAAGTGCAACAACTAAGTTTTCATCTCTAGGACAGAGCCGCACATTATTCTAGTGGAATTTTAGGTTTTAGTTGTTTAGATACAATTCCGCCTTACTTTAAAGCATTAGTTTGCTTAATTTCATTGCTTCAATCAGTAGTGGGCGATGCAGAAATATATAACAGTCGTTCATATAACTGTAGACGTACTCTTTTCTCCTTAAAGTGGAAAGATAACTGTCTTGTCTCTTCGAAATTTTTTTTAAAAATTAAGCGGATAATTTAATAGTGTCCTTGTTTCACAACTAGTTCTTACGCACTTCATGAATTTGGCTAACAACATTTCTATACTATGAATTATAGATATACTTATGAATAATATGTATTATTAGTATATAGCCTGCGTCCGTCTAAATGTTTGTTAGAGTCTCGCTTAAAAATTTGGAATATATCGGTTGGTATCAATTTTTTGCTTGTAACATTTACCATTAATATGTTAGAAACACTTTACATCATACATGTTAAAAATATGTAGCACATGTGCTGTGTCGTCCGAACAAGACACAGACAAGGCTGACTCAGACAGGGAACGTCGTTTAATGAACTCTCAGAAGTGAACAGACAATTATTTTAAATTGCATTTGCTATGTACTGTGGAGTTTGCCTACGATTATTTGCACTTAGCCATTGAGGACGTTTTTTGTGTTACATTACATGCAGTGTTGCGAACTTCATTATTCGACAAGTCACGAAGATAAGTAATCTTTTTTAACTCATTTGTGTGACTGTTACTAATTTGTTGTAGTGTTGTAGAACCTTCGTTTTCTTATCCTGTTACCTGACCATGAGGAATAGCTGTGTAATAGTGGCAGAGATAAATTGTTTTAGCGGTGTACTGCACCAGAAGCCGTTTCACGAACTCACAAACTCGGCCTACCGTGACAGCAGTGGCAACTCGGCCTTCACGGCAGTAGCGACGAGGCCTTTACAAAACTGGCAACGAGGGTGTACAAAACCATGCACGTCCGAATGTTTATTATGACATTGTGTTAAAATTTGACGTAAATTGGACTGGAAGTTCTCCAGATTCTTGGAAGAAACATTTCCCCACTTTGTATTGTATCTATACATTTATATATTATATAAATAAAAAACGATACCCTGTCAGTCCGAATGTTTATTAGATCATAGTGCGAAAACTTTATAGACAATTGGTCAGAAACTTATCGAGATATTTGGAAACAACCTTTCCTCTGCGAATATTAAATTTATATTTATGTGTTATAGAGGGGCCGAACGGAGGACGCCTCTGCACGATGCCAGTAACCACCTGGAAGCGCTCGTGGCACTAAGAAAACATGATTATTCAGTGAATCGTTTATTTTGACAACTTTTACAAATGGTGGTGCACTGTTGGTCGTAGTTGCCTTCTTCCCTGGTCACGGAGAGATTCTCGGTGTTGGATGTTGCGCCAGTCCTTGTACCTGAGTCCTAACGTGACGTCGCTCCTCTTGCATCGATACGGATGCGTAGCCCATGCCTGGTACAGCATGGATGGCTGCTACCGGCTGTGGGAGTGTACTCGATCCCACTCTGTGTCTCTTCTTCCCTGGACCACCCCATCCGCAGTGTGGTGTAGGTGGCAGGCCTTGAACCCAGTACTGCCAGCCTGCCAGACCCCGCACCCGGAGGCGCCTAGGAGTACCGGACGGTGGTCTGCCAGGAACCCTGGTGGTCGTCTTCCGTCCAGCACTCAGAGAGTACAGCACCTGGTACTGCACTGCTGCTGGTAGTTCATCAGATCGCCCATCAGTAGTGGTTCGTGTGACACAGCATGAAATTCATCAGTGGAATTCAGCCCTGCGGCACTCCACGCCTGGCTCGTACTGCGCTGATTGGTCTGCGACAAGACTTACTAAAACAGCATGGTTATGGAACGGAATGTCGTCGACACGGACTCCATCGTCCCAATTGACCTGAACCGTTCTCCGCTACTTGGAGCTGGGGCTCCGGTATTTAAATAGCTCTCCGTAGTTATGTGACGTGCGGTTTACTAGCGATGACCGCATGTGGTCTCGTTGTTCTGCTACCGTTGCTTTAATTTTCTCTTAGCAGCTACTTAAATTGGTCTATGAGTGTTTCCCCTAGACGTGCCTATTGCTTCTTGCGGTCGTGAGTGATGAAAAAAATGGACTAGAGTACGGTACACTGATAAACAGGCAAGAAATTGTGCTATACAGTCAGTAGTACAGAAAAATAAGATAACGAAACGGTCCAGTTGAAATAGCCTAGTATTCTTCGGTGCAGCGGAAACTTAGCAACAAAGGTCGACCGAAAAGAACAAAATAATTTTAGCAATATAGACAGGTTCCACAAAAACCACAATAAAACTGTCAAAACACAATATGACAAAGACAGAGGAAGACAACGATGGAATCAGAAATGGAAACCAGCTTTGGTTGGGGAAAGACGAGGAAGAAGATAGATCGTGTTCTTCCTGAAAAAACCAGAGCGCCATTTGCATGAAGTGACTTAGGGAAAGCACAAAACCACATTCTACGCTATCACATGGGGAACCTGACAATGATCATCCGGTTTGTGAGACCACACTCTTTATCACTGCACTACCATCCTAGGTCCAAACGAGGAAAGGGTCAAGAAACGTACAGAGGTAAAGGGAAAAACAGTGCATAAAGAAACTGAAGATGGAAGAGCAGAATAAAATAAATGTGGTTGGAAACACAAAGAAAGATGCAGGGAGAGCCAGGCCATGGTGAGGTAAAAGGCAAACAGCAGGCGCGACTTTACAGGAAGCACCTATTATCATCTGGACCTACGATTGTCACAATGCAGTAAAACAAGTATGAAAATTGACTGCATATTTGCAGCCATGAATATAAATAAAATAGTCAACAACGAAATTTCAGGCCAAGAAAGTTATATTTATACAGAAAATTACGATTTAATTGTATCATCATCAGTAGTTACCGCAAAATTTTACCAGATACCACATTCTGATGTAACGTAAAATGTGAAGTTACCGAAGTGTTAGTACCGCATCCTACACCAGCAATAAATAGTGCATAATACAACAGCAGAGCTTGACAGTGGTAATGATATACGCTGTGTGATAAAAAGTATCCGGACAGTACTAAAAATATACGTTTCTCATATTAGGTGGACTGTTCCGCCACCTGCTGCCAACTACTCCACATCAGCGACCTCAGTAGTCATTATACAACGTGAGAGAGCAGCATGGAGCGCTCCTGGGAACTCACGGACTTGGAACGAGGTCAGGTGATTGGGTGTCACTTGTGTCATATGTCTGTACGCGAGGTTTCCACACTCCAAAACATCCCTTGCTCCACTGCTTCCGATGTAGTGAAGTGGAAACGTGAAGGGACAAGTAGAGCACAAAATCGTACAGGCCGACTTCGTCTGTTGACTGAAGAGACCGGCGTCAGTTGAAGAGGGTCGTAATGTGTAATAGGCAAACATCTATCCAGACCATCACACAGGAATTACAAATTGCATCAGGATCAACTGCAAGTACTACGACAGTTAGGCGTGAAGTGAGAAAACTTGGATTTCATGGTCGAGCGGCTGCTCATACGACACACATCACGCCGGTAAATGCCAAAAGACGCCTCGTTTGGTGCAAGGAGCGTAAACACTGGACGACTGAACAGTGGAAAATCGTTGTGTGAAGTGACGAATCACGGTACACAATATGGCGATCCGATGGCACGGTCTGCGTATGGTGAGCGTCATCTGCCAGCGTGTGTAGTGCCAACAGTAAAATTCGAAGGCGGTAGTGTTACGGTGTAGTCGTGTTTTTCATGGAGGGGGCACTATCACAGCACAGGCCTACGTTGATGTTTTAAGGACATTCTTGCTTTCCACTGTTGAAGAGCAGCTCGCTAATGACGATTGCATCTTTCAACACGATCAGGCACCTGTTCATCATGCACGGTCTGTGGCGGAGTGGTTACAAGACAATAATATCCCTGTAATGGAATGGCGTGCACAGAATCATGACCTGACTCCTATAGGACCCTTTTGTGATGGTTTGGAACGCGGACTTCGTGCCAATTGAAGAATGGGCTGCCATTCGCCAAGTAACCTTCCAGCACCTGATTGAACGTTTGCCTGCGAGAGTGGAAGCTGTCATCACGGCAAAGGGTGGGCCAACACCATACTGAATTCCAGCATTACCGATGGAGGGCGCCACGAGCTTATAAGTCATCTTCAGCCAGGTGTCAGGATACTTTTTGTCACATAGTGTAGTTGCACAAATATATATGTTATTTTAAAAATATTTTTGCGCAACATTAATTAGACAGCAGCCAGTGCCGCTTACGCAGTCTCCGGAGGACGGGACTATACTCGAGCCAGGAGACTATCGCCCGGTTTTACATTAACCAAGATAAATGGGTTATGATGTGCACCGACCACGTTGTATTCAAGGGTGTTTCTTGTCACCCTTTGGGAATGAAACATCTGAAACTTCTGGCAGAAGGCAGCACCTTAGAGAAACTGCTATGAGCGTTACCAGGAAATAGCAAATTGAAGTGCATACTTTCTGCTCTGGAGGCTGAATGGCCAGAATACCTGAATTTTTAAATAATTTCATGGAGCAGTCTGTGAGCTCGTGATATCGGGAATAAGCTGGCAGCCGTCGTGAGAGTTACACGGGAATGGTGGACCCTGTGGGGCTGACCTCTGATTTTAAAAGAGTTACGTGTGCGAAGTCGGGAGTGAGTGCTCCTTGGTAGTCAATATAGAGGTTTCCTCTCACATGAAAAACTGTAAGATTTGTTAAGTGTGTTTCCCATGCATGGGCGTTACGGACTTAGGTATTTTCCGGTGTTTCTGAGAAAGTTTACCACTTAACGACTGATTACTTGCTACACGATCAGCAGTACATTTCAGAGCAGAGGATATCAATTAACTGGAGGTAGCTATGTTTTAGACAAGAAATTTAATTCCATTGGTTGTAGTGGAGACTTGAGTACTTTGTGTGTGTCCATCGCCTTCTATAGTTTAGAGTGCAATCCTATTCTGTTTATATAATTGAGGGTCTGCAGACCGGTAGAAGACGATATAAAGACTGTTTACAGCTCTAGTTTTCCAATCCATTGGCCGCATCTGAGAGTCTTTCTAATTGGCTAGTAGTACAAGAGTCCTAATTGCGAAAAGAAGTAAATGAGGTAGAATATGTTGTGGTAAACACACATGAGTGTTTTAATTAACAATGTGAGCTGAAGCCGCGTCTTTTTAATATGTGAAATGAAGAATATCACAACAGGAACAAATATGACACTCTTAAGTATATAAAAAGGGCCTGGCCACTCGCAACAGTAGAGAAAATAAAAACGAAATTGGAAGCTCTGCTTTCACATTACTGCGCTAACTATACTCAACTTGAGAGAAACAATGGCTCGCAGTTTGTTGCGTGCTCTAATCCTTTGAGTGCATTTCGCGTGAAACAACCATTGCTATTACAAAACAGAGTCATCCAGTGGTACACTGAGGTTCATCTACTAATGTAGTGCACTGTAGGAGTCACTAATTGAGTTCAAAGCAACGGTCGGCGCAGAGATAGCCATACATGATTGTAGCAAATTGTGACACATGTTATTTATTTATTTTTAATTTTCTATTTTCCTTTAATTGTTTCATTTTTATTAATTTTTTTGTTTGTAGGAGTGATCACATTGGGCAGATCATTGACAGCTAAAGTAACAATATCTATAGTTATTGTAACGTAAATGTTAGGTTCCCCTACTGCTTTTATGAGTAAAAAATGGCTCTGAGCACTATGGGACTTAACATCTTAGGTCATCAGTCCCCTAGAACTTAGAACTACTTAAACCTAACTAACCTAAGGACATCACACACATCCATGCCCGACTCAGGATTCGAACCTGCGACCGTAGCAGTTCCGCGGTTCCGTACTGCTTTTATGAGTAGTTTAGAAACGAAACCACTAGTGAAGAACGTACTTTTGACGTAAATATATTAAATTTTATGCCTGTTTTTGTTTCACATTTAGGTCTATAATTAGTTTTAAATGTTTTAATGAGTTCATAGTAGTTTTAAGATGTGGGATTGTGTCTATGATAAATGCGGAATTGCTTTCCAGTATATCGCATGAAATGATAGGGGTCCAAAACTATATGTCCCAGTGGTTTCAAAGTGAAACCACGACCTTAAAATAATTTACTGTTTGCTTTTTGCCAATTTTTTCTTGTATTCGTTGTTTACCATGATGATAAGGATCAATACTGTGAACAATTTTTAAATTACTTTCTTATAAGGCATAACGAAAATGGAAGCTCCCTAACTACATGCAACAATGTAATACATTTTACACTACGGGCCTGTTTCTGTTAATTTCCATTATCTAGTAACCAGCGAATACAATATTTGCCAGATTATCTATGCGTAAATCGTAGCTGTTTTATGTCAACATAATGTATAAAAATAACGTTGGTGATTTTATCTACAGGGTGTCCGGAAAGATGTAAAGGTTAGTGAGAACATAATATTCTGAAAAGTAACTTATGGCCGGAAACGTAGCGTTTCCGTGCTACAGCCATTTGAAAACATGTTTGCTAGGTACGTTAGCAACAGTGCAGTCATGGTAGGGGATGATTACGTCGGATTAAGAAAAGAAGACATTTGACGTCTGTCCTACCTCTCTCATCTCGTTCGAGCTTCATTCACGTGTCTGTGAGTGTTAGAGTTGTTATGGAGTGTTGGAGGTGATATTACTGTAGTTATTGGTCATCTACAGCATACCAGACGGTGATGGGAGAAACGTCCATTGCATGAGCAACTGCCTGAGTATTTGCTGAGAAATTCTCTTTAACATGATGCAGTTCGGCCTCTTCCGGTTCGGGTGTGCAACCTCTCCTTGGAACACCACGGTCTCTTCAGCTGACGGTGAAGGTACTAATTTCACTAAACTGTTGCATAATTGTGGCGAAAACGGTATGAGATGGAAGCGGACGTTGTGTATACCGAGCTTGATAAAGGCGATGAGAAGCTCTCCCATTACCGTGAGCATTGCTATAGAGAACGATCATGTCGGTGTATAAACGTGTATTCATACATGTTGCTGTAACACTCACAGACACGCGAGTGAGGCTCGAACCAGGTCAGCCCTGTTGCAAATGTACCTAACAAGCATGTTTTCAAACTGATGTAGCACGTAAACGGTACGTTTCCGGGCATGGGTTCCTATTCAAAATACTATGTACTCACTCCCCTCTACAAGTCCTAGAAGCTTGTTACTGGAATTTACAAACACCCTGTATACGTACATCATGGTGGTCTTATGTTATCATAAATCAGCCATAATTTACGTATAGACAATCCTACCAATGTTATTTCCGCAGATCACTTGATACTGGCAATTTAAGCCAAAACAGTCCTGTTGTGCAAAATATTAAATATATTACCTCACTGCAGCTAGCTTTGGAACTATCGTTTTCATTACGTCTTGTAAGATCGTATACTATGCTGCTGGTCCAACGGAACGTAAAATAATGTTTGTTTATACAGCGTGTAACAAAAATGTACGGCACAAATTGCAGGACACATTCCTCACACGTAAACGGGTAATCTTCTGCGAATGGGTTTTTCAACAAAGTCTCAAACATAAGTTTAGTGCAACAGTACTGCTCACAAATGAGGCGTCGTTTCAACGAGATCAGATTGTATATTTTCACAATCGCCATTTATAGACAGACGTCAGTCCTCACTCAACTGTTGATGCAAGCCATCAACAAAGATTTACAGTCAATGTTTGGGCCGGCAGTGTTGGTGACTGTTTGGTACGCCCTCACTTCCTTCCACCCCGGGTCAACGGACTAAGTTATTGTAATTTCGTAGATAATATGCTACCTGATCTGTTTGCAGACGTGCCTTTAGCAGTGTGATAAAACATGTACACCATGCCCAATGGTGCACCTCGTAATATTAATATTGATGACCTTCGGCTTCAAAATAATAGATTCGGCGGCAGATACATAGGTAGAGATGGACCAACTGCCTGGCCTCCACGCTCTCCGGACCTAAACCCATTTTACTTGTGGGAGCATTTGAAAGCTTTTGTGTATGGAACCCCCGTACAAGACGTTCGGAGTCTCCCTGCCCGTATTATGGAGGACTGCGAAACTATATACAATACTCCAGGGGTAAATCGGCACATCCAGTATTCAATACGACGGCGGGTTGATGCATGTATCAATGCCCACGGGAGGCATATTGAACATCTGTGAGAAAGAGTTGCATGGGGTATGCTGGTGCGTTCTGTTCGTGTACGTTTCCCATGATTAATGAGTTGGTGAAAATGAGATGTAGCATGGAAACAAAGCGTATCCAGACCCATGTTGATATAAAATAATCTCTTCGTCTACGTGTGAAGAACGTGTTCTGCAATTTCTGCCGTACATTCTTCTTGCACTCTGTATTATTGGGACTCAAAGGATTAAGAAACGTGTAAATGGGCACTGAGAGTGAGTAGATTCCGGCCGCGGTCGTGTGCCAGTGTCAGCCCGTCGCTTCAGCGGCATTCGAGTAAGGACGAGAAAGAACGTTCGAAATTCTGGCCCGACCACTGTCGTTTTGGCTTTTTCTGTTTTGCATTACTCACTCCACGAAATTGACAGATGACTGCTCAGAGAAAACCAATAGTTAGATAGCTACTCTCCACATCTGACGAATCTTTCTTTGCTTGTTACATTAACGTCAGTGGAACGATGCATTAAAACGAAAGATATAATAAGTCTAACCTTTAAATTAGATTCCCACGTCACAAATTGTAGTTGCGAGATACGAACAAATACTGTTAATAATGTGAAGAATGGACCGTTTAAAATGAGTATATTTCCGGTTATTACCTAGGACACGGTTTCGTTTCAGTATAACAAGCGTCAGCCCACTGAAGAAAACTCATGTGATAGTTTACGTGAAAAGGTGCGAAATAGAACCCGAATCAAATGTTGTCGTGGTAAGGTGAAGACAGCACACAATAACAGTCTCCTTTTTAATTTCAAACCGTCTTAGACTGTGTACGAACCTCTGGAACAAGTAGACTCAGGTACAGTGTTCCCCACATTGCCGCGGTTGTATGTTGGGCGAAATTTATGGCGGTGGTGCTGAGGCAGCGACAGAGTGGCGGAGCTGTGGTTTCACCAGATAGCCCACACTATGAAGCGAAATTTGTTGCCACAGCACCAAAGACTGACCACTCTGGCACACTCTGACACACTTCAACACAGTTATCACCTCTAAAATATAACTTTAGTTTTGCTTTTTACATACGTATTTTTGTTCTATTTCATTATAACTAATGAAGTCTAAAATTGTATAAATACTATGGAAACCGAAAAATGTTTTGTAAACCGATGTGTTTGACACACTGGCAATGTCAGGGTCTTGGTACTATATAAAATCGACAAGTGGTTGGCCGAGAGGGGGGGTTCAGTGTTGGAGCTGCCGGAGAGAATGGACGAAGAGTCGATGGCTCTGGCGCTGCGGAAAAGAGAGCAGCCAAATATTTGTAGTTGCGAGTCTACTGCAGTATGCAGGAGCCGTGGAATGTTGGCTATTAATTATGAGGCTCCGAGATGTCTAGAAGGTCGCACGCAGCTGAGTACTAGCAATCCATCGGTCATTGCAAGTACTAGGACCATCAGCATCGGAAAACAAACTATAGCGTTCTGAAAGGATGGAATATTATTACCGCCGAGCTACTGTTTCAGGTCTGTAGCAGTAAAAACTGCGTGAACAAACCACTACAGATATTTTTCAGTGTAATAGGCTTATCAGCCTTGTACATTATATGAACAACATAATTTTTTATGTAATCAGTGGCCATGTGTCTCCTAGGAAATTATTATACTTAGTAGGAATGAGGTCCTTTTGTCCTGTATGAATACCATGCTGAAAACGATCATTTTGACGGTTAGTTAGAGTTTTAATGTTCCCAGAAATCAAAAATTTCATTTATCAGAATTTGAAAGATCGTGTTTGTTCGTATATGTACTGAGTCTCGTAGGATTTAGTTCATTTCTGGTCAGCGATTATTAAAATGTCAACCAGAACAGAAATGTCAAAGTTCGCGGTGAAGGCGTAATAGTCACTAGACAGGCATGCGGTAGACACTGGAAGCGTAACATGGATGATGATGATGATGATGTCTGGATTGTGGGGTGCTCAACTGCGTGGTTATCAGCGCTTGCACAAATTCCCAAACCTTGCTCGGTCCAGTCTCATCACTTGCATAAATGATGATGAAATAATAAGGACAACACAAACACCCAGTCATCTCGAGGCAGGTGAAAATCCCTGACCCCCTGGAATCGAACACGGGACCCTCTGCTCGGAAAGCGAGAACGCGACCGCGAGACCACGGGCAGAGGACACGCAACATGGAGAAAAATAGTAATAGCGAGAAAGACAGTCCAACAACTATGGTAAACAAACTGCATGAACATTAGTGAAGAGATTGCAGATTTACCTGACGACAATTCGGATGAATCAGTCACATCTGAGGTGGAAGTAAAAACAGAGGGAAGTTCTCGCTGCGCCTGTGCCATATAACTGCCACATTTCGATAAGGAGGCTGGATTCCGCATTATCTATGGCTCATGACACATCACCTGGTCACAACAGTGCCCGTTACTGCTTGTTGCATCTGAGAGGGCGAAGCAAAGTAATCCGACTTGTCCTTTATAACTTCATTTTTCGGGCAACAAATTATTTTCACTCGTAGAGAGAAGCTATTATCTACATATACATCTAAATCTTCATACATACTTCACAAACCATCATATGGTGCGTGGCGAAGGGTATCTTGTGAAACTACCAGTCATTTCCTTTCCTGTTCCACTAGCAAATAGAGCAAGGAAAATTTATGCCTCTGTACTAGCCCTAATTTCTCTTATCTCATTTCGGTCCAGGCGAAGTATACGTTGGCGGCAGTAGAATCGTTCTGCGGTCAGCTTCAAATACGCATTCTCTAAATTCTTTTAATAGTGTCCCGTGAAAACAACGCCGTGTTCCCTCCAGGGATTCCTAGTTGAGTTCACAAAGCATCTCTGTAACACTCACGTGATGATCGAATCTACCGTAACAAATCAAACACTCGCCTCTAAATTGCTTCGATGCCTTCGTTTAATCCCACCTGTTGGTCAACCCAGACACTCGAGCAGTACTCAATAATAGGTCACACTACTCTTCTGTACGCAATCATCTTTACAGATGACCCACTCTTTCCTAAAATTCGCCCAATAAATCTAAGTCGACCACTCACCTTCTCTACTAACATCATTACTTGCTCGTTCCATTTCATATCGCTGTTCAACATTACGCCTAGATATCTAGTAGGCGTAATTGTCTGAAGCAGCACGCTTCTACTGCTGTATTCGAACATCACACGTTTGTTTTTACTACTCACCTGCATTAAATGGTTCAAATGGCTCTGAGCACTACGGGACTTAACATCTGAGGTCATCAGTCCCCTAGAACTTAGAACTAATTAAACCTAACTAACCTAAGGACATCACACACATCCAAGCCACAGGCAGGATTCGAACCTGCGACCGTAGCGGTCGCGCGGTTCCAGACTGAAGTGCCTAGAACCGCTCGGCCACAGCGGCCGACTCACCTTCATTAACTTACATTTTTTCTGCATTTACAGCCAGCTGACATTCACCAGACCTACTAGAGATGTGGAAAAGAGCAGTCCTATCATACTTCTCTGACGCACTCCTGACGGTAACCTTGTCTCTGAAAACACTCACTGCCGAGGAAAAAGTACTGGGTTCTATTACTTAAGAGGTCTTCGAGCTATTTACATCTCTAGGAAACTTGTCCCTATGATCGTACCTTAGTTAACAGTCTGCAGCCGTGCACTTTGTTAAAATGCTTTCCAGAAATTTAGAAATATGGAATCTGCCTGCAGCCCTTCATTCATGGTCCTCGGGATAACATGTAAGACAAGGGCAAGCTTAGTTTCACACTTGCGATGCCCTCTAAAATCGTGCTGATTTGCGGACTGAAATGTTTTCATTTCAGGGAAATTTATTATGTTCGACATGACAATTTTGCATCAAACTGCTGTTACAAGAATTGGCCTGTAATTCTGTGGGTCCTTTCTTTTACCAAACTTATATACAGGAGTCACATGATCTTTCTCCCAATCGCTTGGGGATTTTTGCGGGGCGAATCATTTGCGATACATGAAAACTATGTAAGGAACCAGTGTCTTAATGTATTCTCTGTAAACCAAATTGTGATTCCATCCGGACCTGGCGACTGGTTCACAAATTTTCACTTTATATTTTTTACAGAAACGAAAGCAGCCGTGGTTTATAGAATTAGATGCGCTGAACACAAATATCAAGGACATGTAAGCATTGCCTTAAATGCAGCAGCGACATGGGAAAATTTGTGCTAGTGCAGGACACGGTCCCGGTTGTTCCGTTTCTGTATAACGGTTGTCAGAACTGTCTTGGCCATCCGAGCACGCCTCCTGTGCACCCTAAATTCCCTTAGATATATTGTCCACCGTCAGTTTTCCCGTATATGCTTGCAGCTATGCAACTGAGTCGCGCAAACGTTCGAACCGCGAGTGCATCCACACAGAAGTTATAATTTCGCCGTCAAGGCGTGTATATGTACATGGTAATATGTTTGGTGTCTTTTGCTTTCGTACGCCACACATATAAATATGTACGAATATCAAGGTGAAAGTTTTCCCCTAGCTCAGGGTTCCAAATAAATAAGTGTTTACGTTTCAGAGTCAAACTTACACCGCATTATAAGAGCCATATGCAATATCATTGTGACAAGGGTTTCTCTGCCGTTTGTGATAGAGGCGGACACTTCCAGTACAGTCAGGCAACACTGCTTTCACCGTGACTCATGTGAGCACCGTCCAGTCATGTGAACTTTGTCGAATGTAGAAACAGCACCAACCAGTCATGTGAACTTTTTCGAATGCAAAAACAGCACCATCCAGTCATGTGAACTTCGTCGAATGTAGAAACAGCACTATCCAGCCATGCGAACTTTATCGAATGTAGAAACTAGAAACGACTTTAATTGTCGTTTTTCATGGCTGCATACTTTGGAACTGCGTTAGTTCACTTGATACTGTAACGAGTGTCGTGGCGGTTGACAGTGGATGTATGTCAGTTGCCGTGAAATTGCACAATTGTGTTAACGGGAGCGTGTACGCTTTCACAAGAATGCTCCAAACAAATAGAAACTAACCTAATAACTTTGTTACATTTCCACAGATGTTGTTGTGATTTATATTTCGCGGGTCAATTTGGAGACCAAGATAAATACTGTACCTCGTTTGCGTCAACACTGAAAGCTAGGATGAGGGTACAAACGTCTCCATGAATTTTGGTGTGCCAGCTATCTGTAGTGAAGCTACAAGTCTTGCACCAAATTGCTATTTTCGTATGGTACCTTCCTTGAGGAAAGGAGTCAATACCAAGAGGAAGAGGAGTATTCAGTAACCTGACGTCTCACATGTAATTCGTTCCGTGGCTCAAAGCGAAGAATTACCAGTTCCTGTTCCTCCACATGTCCCACCATCAAGTAACGATAGCGAAGGTGCTGAACCGACCCTGACATCCGAAAAAGTGCAATGATCCGCCAGTGACACTTTCAATATCGTCACCACCAGAACCATGTCGAGCTGTTGGCCTGATGACTGTAGCAGTGGAATCTCCTCCCTGACACAGTGTGTGTGTCTAGGTTTCGAGAGCGTCAGAAAAAAAATTGATTATTATTACAGTACGGGAGGCGACGTCACATTCGGTAGTGGCACTGACGGTTTGTTGCAAGACCTCAACATAACCTACAAACCAGACGAATAGGTACTCTGTAGAGACAGCTCAAAACAGTCCTGAAGGGAGTACCGTTACACAGTAGTAATGAAAGGCCATCCATCCCTGCCACATGTACTACCTTAGCGAAATAAAGCTATACCATGCTGAAATCCATTGTAAACTGTGTTAATTACAATAAGCTTTAGTGGCCGGTATGTGGAGTTTTAATGTCATTGAAATGCTGTAGGGTTTGCAAGGGGGTACACTAGGTACTGCTACCTGTTTGAATGAGACACTCGCGGAAGAGAAAACACTGCACATTGTAGGAATGGCCTCCACGAACAGCTCTATTTCCTGGGTCAAAACATATTGCCGAAGATCCTATAGTGAAACCAAACGAAGTTGTTCACCACTGTATGTGAGGTTGGGACCCATAACATCTGTTAAGGCCATGCACAGGAATGAAGCAGCATTTCAGTTCTCGTATAAGATGTTTCCACGACTCAACACAGATAAGACACAAAAGGGGTATTCATTGATCCACGTCTACGCCAGCTTTTGGGTAAAACACCATCTGATTCCCCTCAAACCCCTGATCTGCTACATGCGTAGTTTTGTTTTCCTAAGGTGACAACGTTTTTCTTGCGAAACAGGAGAGCTGAGCATTACAAGGACTCAGTAATGCTTGTAGGGTCACTGGCTGCAACATGACCCTAAAGATGCACTTCCATTACACCTACTTCGATGTGTTCTCAGTGAACTGTGGTGCTTTCAGTGAAGAGAAAGGCGAGTGATTCCACCAGGATATTTACCTCATCGAACAGTGGCACACACGATGGTGGACTACTGCTATGTTAGCTGATATCATCTAGATACTACAGAGAGATGCTCCAGACACCACCCGAAAGTGGAAGGGTAATAAATGGCGTGATTAAACTGGGTATCCAATTGATACCGGTGTCAAGATACGTGCAACGTAAAGTGTCAGGTTAGTTGTAACCCTCAGCTAGGAGACAATTTTAATCGTGGTATTGGGCTTCAACACATCGAAATCTATAAAGACTGTGTTTGGTTTCTGCAAAACTCCAGTATGGACCGAAGTTATTTGTTTTCTACACCTTCAGTTCCTTCTCTTTAGGGATGCCTGTTACTACACCCTCCATTCGAGAATCTGTGAGCCTGTGAAACGGAGGAATGTTTGTACGATCCTCCTGCGTGAATGGTTTCTTAAACTAGAAATATAAAACTTCAGTTTTTCGTTTCCTGTCTTCTGTTGTCACATCAGACTGGACAGAAGACTTTGGTCCGCTTAGCGATTGTACGTGGGTCCAGAATTTTCTCCTGTTCTCAGCAGGAGGTTTCGGTAAGAAATGAAACTGGTGGTTGCATGCTCCTCGCCATACTGACGCTCTAATTTCTTCTAAATTTTGGCCTGTCGTCATTTCTGCATTCTTTTATGGACCGAGCATGTATCTATTTCTGTTTCCTGTGCATTTTCCGATTTTTTTAAATTTAATGACGGTGGGACTTTCCAGTACATAATCACCTTACTCGGCACCTACTTCTCCAGAGCCCTATTTACGCTTAGTTTAAACTTCGACCACAGTTCACATTTCCTTTACGTTCATTATATTGGAACTAAATGATGTGTAAGTAGGATGCTAACATCTAATTATCAGCTGTTTCAAGCAAAAATCATCTCCTAGCCTTCCTGACGTCGTTTTGATGACATCATGGTCATTAATCCCCGTCTCTCTAGTGACACGATCGATAAGGTCAGGTCTGTTTGTACCTACAGGTCTAAAATATTTCCATTGACGCGTTGTCTCTGTGTGTGAGCAGATATCTACAATTTCGTTTTCATACAGTGTAGCTGCAGTCAGCACAGATAAATAGCGCTCAACGCGTTTTTCATTTGACGTTCGGTGTCGACGGAAAGCGTCGGTTTGTTTCCGTTACAAACAAAAGCGGAGTTTTACATGTCCATTCGATAGAGTTGTGCATGATTAGACTAGTGCGATATCTGTTTTATCGTTAAGTATTAACAGGGACAGGAAAACGAAGAATAACTAGTATTTCTGCAGTGACAGCACCGCCTTGGCCCTCGCTGACTGCTACCGCCAACCATGCAACGCTGCTGAGCCGCAGCTGGATTGCTGCTTGTTCGTGTTTTAGTGTTTCTGTTAATGCGTATCGATAAAAAGAATGTCGGACTAGACTGTCTGGAGATGCTCTATCCAATGAGCAAGTAAAACTCCGAAACCGACGTTTCCTGTTGACATTGGGCGTCAAATGAAATCAAGACGAGTAGTAATTGTTTGGGCTGACTTGAGCTATACCGTGAAAAAACGAAACTGGTAGTATCTGCTGAAACACCAGAGAGAATATGTCTGACTTACCTTAGGAGAGATATCCGTTACGTCGTAAGCCCGTTGTTCAAGATGTTTCACGATGACTAGTCAGTATTGAGGAATATGACATAAACGATGATTGGAAACAAAAGCTACTACTAAACGTGGGCTCTAAAGTGCGAATCGTAACAGCTATGAGGACTGGTTTATTTTAGTTAGTGTGTCTTCTACCAAGAACTGTTCATAGCTCTTAAGGTGTGTATTTTGGAGCCCATGTTCCCTGGAGAAATTTTTCTTATTTTGATCAATGCTATCTCCTCTAAAAATACGGAAAAGGAAGAGCTTGCAGTAGAAAAGATTTGTTTCGCAGAGTCGAAGATGAAAACGTGCTCATACCTCTTATGGTATGCATTTATTTTTAATAGACATCTTTGTTTCGACTGGTCATTCCTGTCACATCCCGGAATATGGACCTTTTGTCCAGGGACACTCTGCGCAGGACCATTTTTAATGTTAGGGTTTGTCTATCCATCTTGTCATTAATTATGCGTTATCTGCATTTTCGTATTTGTTTACTGTAGTTTCTAAATGGCTACGGAAATCATACTACACATACGATGTGCATTTAACCAGTTGATATCGAGCTGTTTATGGTATACGGCTGTTGCAGTTTGATTAAAACTATGTTGTGCCGGCCGGAGGCGCTACAATCTGGAACCGCACGACCGCTACGGTCGCAGGTTCGACTCTTGCCTCGGGCATGGATGTGTGTGATGTCCTTAGGTTAGTTAGGTTTAAGTAGTTCTAAGTTCTAGGGGACTGATGACCTCAGAAGTTAAGTCCCATAGTGCTCAGAGCCATTCGAACCATTTTTTGAAAACTATGGCTCAAATGGCTCTGAGCATTATGGGACTTAACATCTTAGGTCATCAGTCCCCTAGAACTTAGAACTACTTAAACCTAACTATCCTAAGGACATCACACACATCTATGCCCGAGGCAGGATTCGAACCTGCGACTGTAGCAGTCCCGCGGTTCCGGACTGCAGTGCCTAGAACTGCACGGCCACCGCGGCCGGCTTGAAAACTGTGTTGTGGATGTTGAAAGACGTGCACTTCTTTCACCATTCAGTGCTCGCATTTCATATTTCTAATCTACGCTTTCTGGTATTCGGTAAACTAATAATTCAGGTAATATTAATAATTTATATGGGTTGCCTGATTCATTTCACGATTCTTACAGCTTCTCTCACACTGATCTGTGAGAGGAGCTTGACGCCAGGAATTTTCTTTATTTATGGGCGAGTGCAGCAGTCTTCCTAGCAGCCATGATGGCTCCCCGTTTCCTATCCTTTTTTTCCGACCGCCAGGGTAGCACGTGGTGGCGTTTGAAAGTTCAGTAGTGGCCAAAGTTTCTCCTGCTCTCAGTTCCCCAACCTGCCTTACCAACCTTGTAACTGATATTTCTTCTCAACTTCAACGTCGCGAGGTCGCCTCCCTGTGAAATTCCGGCCCTATGATTGGCCAGTTCAGGTGCGCGCCCGTTTTTCGCGGGCGGGCGCCAACCGCCCTCCGCGGATGGATTGTGGCCAAAGGGGCAGCACCAGTTCTAGTGTGACCGTGCCTGAGGCCGGAGGTGCTGCTTCCAGGAGATGAAGTTCGGTAAGCATGAGCGCCGACGTGCACTGTAGATTCACGTCCTACGGCCCAGAGGGAACCTTATGGGTCATTGTACTGATGTGCGCTCCTTGAATTACGGTTTATGCAATGTTTTCCGTGTTATATGACTGTAGGGGTTTCCTTATACAGTCGGGCATAATGTGCGAGACGTGCTGGTTAGTCACAGAAGCTTGCATTACGGCACTAAAGGGCATACATTCATGCTCACTTTTCCACTTCATCCGACAGTAGCTCTTTCAGTTCTCCTGTGTAAAATTCGACTCAGAATTTATGTCTTCCTAGCTTGAAAACTTGTGCGCTTTGTTCTACGCCACGTGGTGAGTGTCTGACGCCCCTTCATGTTTCGTTAACGTAGTCGGACCTCGAGCCAAAGTTCTATGAATAGTTTCGTTTCTTGCTGGTTGTATTCCTTTAGTACAGGAGGCTACCTAGCGATTCACCCACAGTAGCATCTTTCTTAGTCTTTGGCTTATACATGGTGGTGGTCGTTGCATGCCTGCAACCCCTTCCTTTGGTAAATTGGACCCCATTTGATAATACGGCGATCGTCCCTAAAATTCCTTGTCTCCTGCTATCGTGGCTTATTATGAACGAGCGTTGGGGCAAGCTGCAGAACTCTGTTCTTTCTTCCCCCACCCTCATTTGATTGTATAATTGTTCAGTATTCAACTGTTAAATAAATGAGTCCTTTAATCTGTACATTCTCCCTTTCATTGCGTGAAACCATCCTCAGTGTCACAGTAGAATAATGAAGAAGTATAACGGTTGCTACAAGGTCGTGCAAGTCTCACGCCATTAATGAAAGGATCAGGATTCAATATCGCGCGCCTGGCACGACCATTGCACTCACGGAACCGATAATAGTAATAAAAAGTTTCAATTATCCCCCATTGATAAACTGGGAAGTGTTCACGGCTAAGTGTGAGTACGTGAGCACTAAATCCACTTGATGTGGTGGAAATAGTGGCCTCTGTTTTACCTTGCTGGTTTAAAAAAAAGGAACATCAAAAATTACAGCCCCTACACAGAGGGATAGTAACCTGTAAAAATAAAACGAGCCACCGCTTTTAATGTCTTTCAATACTTCCTCCAAAACATTTTCTTACACATGAAATTTAATGTTCTATTTTTATTAAAGTATAGACGTGCAACTTCATCTCCACTTATTTTACAACTTGGACTTACATCATATAGATTGTAGAATAAATTGAGTATTCGTAGCAACTGGTTTCAATCACGGTGTTGATATATATCATCGAACCCCAAGATATACCCACAATATACTTTGACTAATACGTTAGCCATGGCCATCTGCTATCTGCTGCAGACGTTTACTTGCTATTGCACTGTCATTTGACAAAGGGTTCAGATTGTTTGCAGCTTGTTGTGTAGTTGTTTTGATCTCTGCTGTAAACGTATGCGTATTATTGTTCATCTCTAGCTCCGTTAGATAAAAGTGATATGTTTGTACATACAAGGGTTGGAAAAAACTATGTGTGTGTTCAAACATATGGAGACACAAAGAACACAAAACGTCACCATGACTAATACGATATAGGAAACGCATTGGCATTCAAAGCAGCTTCTAGTCGTCTTGGAAAGGAAAAATATAGGTCTTGTATGTTTCTCAAGAGCATCTCATACCCTTCGTCTTGCAAATTATTGTCAAGTTCCAGTAACGATAATGGTGATGGATAGCGATCGAACGCTCTTCTCTCCCAAGTAGACCACAAAGACTAAGTAATATCGAACTGGTGACTGTGGTAGCCAGAATAGATGCGACAGTTCATCCTTCTACTCAATAAACCAGTCCTGTGTGAACAGGGCACTGTCGTCTTGGAACACAGCACTGTCATTGGAGAATCATCATTGTGCTATGGGATGGACGTGATCAGACAAAGTGATCGCTTAACCGCTAGCAGTAATGCAATCTTACGGAGTAACCAAGGGGTCGACGGAATACCACGATGTGGCTGCCCAGATTAACACAGAACCCCCACCATGTTTCACTGCTGGGACGAAAACTGGACCAGAAGTTAAAAAGCGTGCGGAACAAGACTAATCCGGCAAAATAAATTCCTTCCATTGCTTCATAGTACAGGTTGTATGGCTTCGACTGATACGGGCATTTGCACCACTGATGAGTGATTCTGGAAACCCAGTTCGCGCTGGAATTACCTACTTATGGAGCTCCCTCCTTCTTCTTGTTTTGGTGATTACATGGTTCGCGGGTGTGGCATTTTGCTCTGCAGCGATTTTTGCTGCTGTCTTCCTCTAATTTCTCGTCACAATCGTCTTCAACGACCGCCTTTTGCGATCACTCAACACACCATCTCGTCCCCATTGTGACATAGCCGAAAATTTTTTCCGCTTTCCCTATATTTGGTATAAATCTTTGATACGCTGCTCTTGAAACACCAAATACTTTGGATGCCTTGGTTATGGAAGCACCAACCATACGAGCACCAACAATTCGTCCACATTGGAATTCATTTTGCTCGAGCACAACTACTTAGCACACTGTTCTGACAGTAATTCACACTTGCAACATGCTGAGGGCATTACACAGATAAAGTTCGTGGTCGATTACAACAGCACCACATGTTGGCTTGGCTAGCATCCGCATTTAGGTCAGGCATCCATTTCTTGCGGGGTTTACAGTGTTTTCTTTCCAGCACCTGTAGTTGTCGCTGTGTATGATTGTAATATGAAGTGTTAATTTTACATGATGACACCTTGGATTGAAGTCGTGGTTGATGTATAATCATTTCTGGAGGGGCGCAAGACGCCGGCGTTTGGCGCCAAAACAACATGAAATTCCGGGGACGGTTCAGCTGTGGGTGTAGTGGTGGGTGGATGCACTTAGGCATATTTTGGTATTGCTGCAATTGCAAAAGTTAACGTGGAGGCGTTCGACGTTTGGCAACAAGTTGTTAACGTGGACTCTCGGTACTACTACATACTTACATAACAGGGCCGATGGAGGATGACTTTCGATGAACGACGGGCGGTGACTTGGCTGTCGTCTACTAGAAAATGCTTCTGTAAGCTGTATACATCCAATAATTATGACAGTCCCTACTTGTCTCCACACAAACGCATCAGTCTTTAATTAATGGGAAATAAACATCTGAATTCTATTTTGTGATGTCTATAGGAAATATGTAACAACGGTGATGGGCAATGGTCTGTTGTGTATACATACACATAGGGTCAGCCAACTTCCACAGGACCTGCCAGCATCTAGAATTTTCGAGTATTTAAGAAGTATTAAACCATGACCGAGCATTTCGCTTCGTATAACTAAGTATAGTTGGCACAAAAAGAAAGTTTAACGAGTTTACAAAATAATAGTGTGGGGTTTTGTCTATCGTGCCACACGAATTGGTTAGTGTACCAGGCGGTATGTGATCTTAGTCGATTCCCTAGGCATATCAAAGAACTGAGTAAGGAATGAGTCATCTACTGGATGACTTTCATCGAAATCGTATATTGACGACATTTCATAAAGAAAACGATGTTTTTAAAGAAATTCGATTTCCGATGTATTTTACTTACACCTACTGGATGTCTATTACTACCTCATCCAAAACATCTCCTTAGTGTCGGGTATTAATACATAGATATGGGACATCATATCTCGCTCACATTACAGTTTTCGCTTACATCATTTTCACTGGTGGTGAATTTGGAAAAATTACGCTTGGTGGGGCTGAACACAATCCCTTATGACTCGAAAGTTGTCTGGCAATTGGGTTATCTTGTACCGTCATTAACAATGGACTGTCTTAGAACAGCTTGGTTGTATATAAACTTGGGTTGCATCAAGGTTGTTAATGACGTTGGGTTGTCTTACAGCACTTGGGCTGTTTATGACCTTGAACTGAATCAGAATTTTTTGTGGCCATAGGTTGTGCTATAGAACAAATTGGCTTATTTTATAAGTGTATGACCTTGAACTGTTTCAGTTCTGTTGAAATACTTACAACCTCGCACATAAAGTATCAAGTTCCTTGGAGTCTCGGTTGAAACTAGCTACACTTAGTGTTGAGTTTGGAAATTAAAAAACGAAATTTGTCTAAGCAACAAGTTTGCTACCAGCAGAGATAGTTACCAATTGACATTTTCATACTTAGCTTGGCCCACGATTTGACCTCATAACAGTATCGACTGTACGTTGCACGTCACAACTCTGTGTTGATGATACCCCAGCTGAAGGGAGTTAGTGCACCGCTAGGTGTCCCCATTAATCAGAGACTTACGTTCAACAGGGATTCTGCCGTTGCTCCTTTAATGCACAGCTACTGCATGAGGTTTTGCATCCCATCCGCTGCTGCTGCCACCGGTAAGATAGCATGCAGCACGGTGGCTGCTGTTGCTGTCACATACTGGCCATGGCAGACATGCCCAGTTTACAGGATTCAAAACAGGTGACGTTGTTAATGTCATGACCTGCAATGTGGACAAGCTATAAATGCACTTATTTCTCTGCGACTCTGCGATGACAAAGTGAAAGAAATTTTTGTCTGAGCTCACTCAAGCGTTTGGACTCACTGACGGCGAACAAAGCGCTTGTTTTGTGGGCGTCTAACAACGATGAAGCCGGAGGACTGATAACTACCGCTCTAAGTACTGAATGCTCTTGAACCACCGGATGAGCAGATACTGGGTAAATCAATCATGACTTTAAGTGGTTTTCGTCAGTTTATTGCATAATAAAACGGTTACTACTACTGCTAAGAAAGACTACACCAGAAATATCGTGAAAAATTGCTTCCACTAATACTGTTACTCCGTGAGCCTTCGAAATTTTTGACAAAAACGTGTCTAATAAGGGGCTGGACATGTAATAACATTACGGGTGAATGATTCCGTATAAGATCACCACATTGTTTACATGGAAACTCACAGTTGCATGATAAACCTTGCAAGTGACCAGACCATACTGTGTATCTTTGCTACCGTTGAATAACACACTGATTAAATGTGAGCCTAGTGGCCACCATCGCCGGCCGTGTGGACGAGCGGTTCTAGGCGCTACAGTCTGGAACCACGCGACCGCTACGGTCGCAAGTTGGAATCCTGCCTCGGGCATGGATGTGCGTGATGTCCTTAGGTTAGTTAGGTTTAAGTAGTTCTAAGTCTAGGGGACTGATGACCTCAGATGTTAAGTCCCATAGTTCTTAGAGTCATTTTTTGGCCAACATCTGCATGTGGAGACCGTAACAGACAGTTACAACCACAAACCACAAATACGAAGATAGTTTGAGCTATTGGGGCATGAGAATGGATATACTTTTGGCAATTCGTAGAGTTTGTTACGAGAAGAGTATAATGGAGCACTCTGACGTTCAGCGACAGTAATTTAACTTGTCGTGCAGTTAAGAACAAAATGGCGTAAACAGACATCCCAATTCTCATTTACGTCGTCAAAGCAAGTGAATGATAGATGGAAGTGAGTGATAATGCTGCAGCTGAAGACTGTAGTCAGTTTTGCAGTAATGTAACAGAATTTCCAACTGGTGCTGTTGTTGCCGTGGAATTCCCCCTGCCTACCGTGGTGGCCGAGCCGTTCTAGGCGCTACAGTCTGGAACCGCGCGACCGCTACGGTCACAGGTTCGAATCCTGCCTCGGGCATGGATGTGTGTGATGTCCTTAGGTTAGTTAGGTTTAAGTAGTTCTAAGTCTAGGGGACTGATGACCTCAGACGTTAAGTCCCATAGTGGTTAGAGCCATTTGAACCATTTGAGTTCTCATTTCTGCAGTTGTTGTCGCTGTTGTAGCTGCCGCTGTAGCTGCCACTACTTCAGAAACTCAGGATCCGTGACTCAACAGTGAAAAGGTGCAAGGTGAGAAAGTCCTCGTCGACACTTTTCCATACTACTTGAAGTAGGAAGAACACAGTTTAAGATCACCCGCATTGACGGTGGCGCAGAGATGTGGAACAAACAGTTGGTTCCTGTGACGATGACGGTAGCGTTTACGAAGTGAACTGCTAGTCGATATCAAAGTCCAGAGTATAGCGAAAGTCATCGTAAGAGTGCCTAAACCGTCCATTTAGCTAACCTAAAGGAGAAATGAAACCACAACAAGAATCGTTTAACGTGACATAAGTCCAACCCTTCTGCTAATTGCTGTAGATTTTAATGAATGGCCATCAACAAGTGCCAGCGTGCTAACCATTCAACGAAACATCATCGAAATGGGTTTTCGGGGCCGTAGGCCCACTCGTGTACCCTTGATGACTTCACGACACAAAGCTTTACGCCTTACTTGGGTCCGCCAGCACCGACAATGGGCTGTTCATGACTGGAAACATGTTGCCTGGTCGGACGAGTCTCGTTTCACATTGTATCGAGCGGATGTACGTGTACGGGCATGGAGACAACCTCATGAATCCATGGACCCTACGTGGCAACTGGGGACTGTTCAAGCAGGTGGAGGCTCTGTAATGGTGTGGGGTGTACGCAGTTGGAGTGGTGTGGGACCTCTGATACGTCTAGATACGACTCTGACAGGTGACACGTAAGCAGCCTGTATGATCACCTGCATCCATTCGTTGCATTTCGCATTCCGACGGACTCAGGCAATTCCAGCAGGACAACGCGACACCCCAAACGTCCAGAATTGCTACTGAGGAGTTCCAGAAACACTCTTATGAGTTTAAACACTTCCGCTGGGCACGAAACTCCCCCTAAATGAATATTGTTGAGCATATTTTGGATAACTTGAAACATGCTGTTCAGAAGAGATCTCTACCTCCTCATACTCCTACGGTTTTATGGACAGCCCTGCAGGATTTATGGTGTCAATTCCCTTCAGCACTACATAAGACATTAATCGAGTCCCTGCCACGTCGTGTTGTGGCATGTCTGCGTGCTAGTGGGGGCCCTGCAGCCTATTAGGCAGGTGTACCTGTTTCTTCTGCTCTTCAGTGTAATAATGAAGTGCACAAAGAGAGACAGGTATAAGTTCATTTTATACATATTTTTAGGAGAGCAATTTTAAAGTTTGAAATGTTACTGTTCCAGTATTTGTTAAAATATGCTTTTGTAATTTATACAGTGAACTGAATGACTACTCCCTGATATTCATTAAAGATATTAAAAACATTTTTTTTAATTGGACCCAATATTTTAACACGTTGGAACTATTGTTTTTCAGTTTCCTATTTTCATCCTCAAATTAGATTGTGAAAAGCAGAATATAATCTGACATTCAGATCATGTTTCACTATATAACCTCCACGCAACTCCCACAATATCTAGTTCTCTATCGCTCACGTGCAATTGGGTTTTATTGAATACATTGCTTTTATTTTGAATGAACTTGAGTAAATGCTAGTGATTAATAAGTCAATGTGATACTTTATTGTTCCAACTGTTTTACCCTTGCTAAAACACCGTGTATATAACTTCCGGTAATCATTGTATCAATGGTTACAAGTTCAGTTATTAAACATAAGGTACTGTTTTTGTAAACGGCTGTGTTCATGTTTTACTTTTTACTGATGCAAAACACATAATAAAGAATTGGGTGATTCACAGCCGAAAGGGATGTTTTTAAAATACTCTCGCGCCTCTGCGTACTAAAATACTCTAGTTTAATTAAATTATCTGCGACTATATTCTTTAATAGCTTATCTTTGTAACAGGATGATGAGAACAAAAAACTCCTTCTGCTAATTCTGGTTCCTCTGCCATTCGTACGGCAGGAGCAGTGGTCACTACTGACAGCCAAGTTCCGTTGTCATTGTCACAATATGTTATAAGCCTTTATCTTCTTACTAATTAAATATTGAAACTGACAGTTTCATCGATATCTTGATTACTTCATCGACATCTTGATTACTAGAAACGTCCGCTCAGGTATGATTGCGCCATTAAATTCACCATTATAAAAAACTGGGGTTTTCGCATTCGCATCTTTAGTTTTGTCCATCGAGTTCTTTGGAAGCTCAGCTTTTGTTATACGTCTGATGAGGCCCATGTCTTTCTCACTTTCCCAATTTTAATGTCCTATGTCTGGGAACGTCACACGAACTGATTCAAAACACTTTGCGTGAGGGACAAGATAGTGGATAGACCTGAAATGATCTACTTTTTGTTTTGGCACCCACATGAGTCACAGAAAACTTCCAAATTTTTAACCTCTTGATCCAGAATCTCAGTGACTGAATGATGCAGGAAAGAAAATTTTTCAGTTTAACTTTTCTTCCCCATTGTTTCAGGATAAACAAAGAATACTGCATTAATGTCTGAGAGTCGATGTAGGATCCTTTTGCCGACCTCCTAATTCGGATCATAAAGTTGCTGTAAGGTTCAGAGACGATTTGAGTTTGATTTCAAACACATAAACGACTTTTCTTTAAAGCCAGTACCGCCATTAGACTGTTGTTTACTTGCAGTGTTACATTAACACTTACACGATCATGATTTAGGCTTCAAAGTGCCATTATCAAGTGTTTCCTGAAACCAAATTAGACAATAACAGTGAAATACATAACAAGTGATCTAACCATATAAGAATCCATATTTGTAATGCTTCCTTACAAGTGTCATACAGTGCCTAAGATGGCATACTCTCGTATTTAAAATACACTATTAGACACATTGTTTAAGGGTCGATATTTCTGGTAAAGCCTACTGCTTTGTTTCATCACTGAATATACCATCTTGACTGAATGACAGTTGGCTAAGTGTCAAATTGTCTTGGTCAAAGAAATTCCTGTTACAAGCAGCTGACTTTTTCTTTTAATCTTTGGCCTCAGTCTCCGGTAGGATAGGAAAGGTAAGCAGCAATTTATTTTCTTTGGTATTTGTTACAGCTTTGTAGTACCTGTCTATTTTACACTACTGGCCATTACAATTGCTACACCACGAAGATGACGTGCTACAGACGCGAAATTTAACCGACCGGAAGAAGGTACTGTGATATGCAAATGATTAGCTATTCAGAGCATTCAAACAAGCTTGGCGCCGGTGGCCACACCTACAACGTGCTGGCATGAGGAAAGTTTCCAACCGATTTCTCATACACAAGCAGCAGTTAACGGGCGTTGCCTGGTGAAACGTTGTGATGCCTCGTGTAAGGAGGAGAAATGCGTACCATCACGTTTCCGACTTTGATAAAGGTCGGATTGTAGCCTATCGCGATTGCGGTTTATAGTATCGCGATATTGCTGCTCGCGTTGGTCGAGATCCAATGACTGTTAGCAGAATATGGAATCGGTGGGTTCAGGAGGGTAATACGGAACGCGGTCCTGGATCCCAACTGCCTCGTATCACTAGCAGTCAAGATGACAGGCACCTTATCAGCATGGCTGTGACGGATCATGCAGCCAGGTCTCGATCCCTGAGTCAACAGATGGGGACGTTTGCAAGACAACAACCATCTGCACGAAGACTTCGACGACGTTTGCAGCAGCATGGACTATCAGCTCGGAGACCATGGCTGCGGTTACCCTTGACGCTGCATCACAGACAGGAGCGCCAGCGATGGTGTACTTAACGACGAACCTGGGTGCACGAATGGCAAAACGTCTTTTTTCCGATGAATCCTGGTTCTGTTTACAGCATCATGATGGTCGCATCCGTGTCTGGCGACATCATGGTGAACGTACATCGGAAGCGTGTATTCGTCATCGCCATACTGCCGTACCACCCGGCGTGATGTTATGGGGTGCCACTGGTTACAAGACTCGGTCACCTCTTGTTCGCATTGACGGCACTCTGAACAGAGGACGTTACATTTCAGATGCGTTACGACCCGTGGCTCTACCCTTCATTCGATCCCTGCGAAACCCTACATTTCAGCAGGATAATGCACGACCGCATGTTGCAGGTCCTGTACGGGCCTCTCTGTATACGGAAAATGTTCGACTGCTACCCTGGCCAGCATATTCCCCAGATCTCTCACCAATTGAAAACGTCTGGTTAATGGTGGCCGAGCAACGGGCTCGTCACAATACGTCAGTCACTACTCTTGATGAACTGCGGTATCGAGTTGAAGCTGCATGGACAGCTGTACCTGCACACATCATCCAAGCTCTGTTTGACTCAATGCCCAGGCGTATCAAGGCCGTTATTACGGCCTACGCCCAGAGGTGGTTGTTCTGGGTACTGATTTCTCAGGATCTATGCACCCAAATTACGTGAAAATGTAATCACATATCAGTTCTAGTATAATATATTTGTCCAATGAATACCGATTTATCATCTGCATTTCTTCTTGGTGTAGCAATTTTAATGGCCCACATTCAGAGGACAACGGTTCAAACCTGCATCCGGCGATCCTGGTTTGGGTTTTCCGTGATTTCCCTAAACCGCTTCAGGAAAATGCCAGGATGCTTCCTTTGGAAGGGCACGGCTAATTTCCCTTATCCAACTCTTATCCGAGCTTGTGCTCCGTCTCTAACGATCTCGTTGTCTACGGGACCTCATATATACACTCCTGGAAATGGAAAAAAGAACACATTGACACCGGTGTGTCAGACCCACCATACTTGCTCCGGACACTACGAGAGGGCTGTACAAGCAATGATCACACGCACGGCACAGCGGACACACCAGGAACCGCGGTGTTGGCCGTCGAATGGCGCTAGCTGCGCAGCATTTGTGCACCGCCGCCGTCAGTGCCAGCCAGTTTGCCGTGGCATACGGAGCTCCATCGCAGTCTTTAACACTGGTAGCATGCCGCGACAGCGTGGACGTGAACCGTATGTGCAGTTGCGTATGTGCACAATCAGGACTGCATACGACCGAGGCACACAGGGCCAACACCCGGCATCATGGTGTGGGGAGCGATCTCCTACACTGGCCGTACACCACTGGCGATCGTCGAGGGGACATTGAATAGTGCACGGTACATCCAAACCGTCATCGAACCCATCGTTCTACCATTCCTAGACCGGCAAGGGAACTTGCTGTTCCAACAGGACAATGCACGTCCGCATGTATCCCGTGCCACCCAACGTGCTCTAGAAGGTGTAAGCCAACTACCCTGGCCAGCAAGATCTCCGGGTCTGTCCCCCATTGAGCATGTTTGGGACTGGATGAAGCGTCGTCTCACGCGGTCTGCACGTCCAGCACGAACGCTGGTCCAACTGAGGCGCCAGGTGGAAATGGCATGGCAAGCCGTTCCACAGGACTACATCCAGCATCTCTACGATCGTCTCCATGGGAGAATAGCAGCCTGCATTGCTGCGAAAGGTGGATATACACTGTACTAGTGCCGACATTGTGCATGCTCTGTTGCCTGTGTCTATGTGCCTGTGGTTCTGTCAGTGTGATCATGTGATGTATCTGACCCCAGGAATGTGTCAATAAAGTTTCCCCTTCCTGGGACAATGAATTCACGGTGTTCTTATTTCAATTTCCAGGAGTGTGTATATATATATATATATATATATATATATATATATATATATATATATATATATATATATTCAATCCATAATGGGGAATACATCGGGACTGAGATGAGATACAGCAAAATGTTTTACATAAAAGCTGTAGGTGACAAAAAGGGTCATGTCTCGCTCCTAATGTCTGTGACCTTGAACGTGATTTTTTAGGTTATTGCCGGCCGAAGTGGCCGTGCGGTTAAAGGCGCTGCAGTCTGGAACCGCAAGACCGCTACGGTCGCAGGTTCGAATCCTGCCTCGGGCATGGATGTTTGTGATGTCCTTAGGTTAGTTAGGTTTAACTAGTTCTAAGTTCTAGGGGACTAATGACCTCAGCAGTTGAGTCCCATAGTGCTCAGAGCCATTTGAACCATTTTTTTAGGTTATTAGGAGACTAAAGTGATTTTTGACAATTGGAACCGTAATATTTAACATCTGAAATGGGTGGAAAATATTACGTGTAAAGTAATACATTATTCAAGTTCACGGGTAGTTCAATCGAGGTCAAATAAGCAAATATGTTTTTAAGTGTGCAGGGATTAACTCGAAACAGAGTTTTGCATGCAGTTATGAAGCGGCTTAAGAGATCACATATCATTAATAATAACGATAAGTTTAAAGGTAATTATCGAAAGTCTTTCGAAGGCTGAATTTTGTTTCATGGAATACCCTTTTCCTGGCGTCGGATTTTGAAATAGCAAACATACATTTGAACTTTAAATTTATTTAACGTGTTTATCGACAAAACTAAACACATCACGGCGCATAAATATTATTGTGCTATTTGCACGATAGAAGAAGCATAAATAAGACTTTTCACTCTGCAGCGGAGTGTACGGTGATGGGAAACTTCCTGGCAGATTGAAGTTGTATGCCGGACTGAGACTCGAACTCGGGACTAATGTCTTTCGCGGGCAAGTGCTCTATCATCTGAGCTACCCACGCACGACTCAGGCGCCCTCCTCACAGCTTCAGTTCTACCAGTACCTCGTCTCCTACCTTTCAAACTTCACAGAAGCTCTCCTGCCAGGAGACGAGATACTGGCAGAATTAGAGTTGTGAGGAGGGAGCGTGATTCATGCTTGGGTAGCTCAGATGGTAGAGCACTTGCCCGTGAAAGTCAAAGATCCCGAGTCTCGACCTGGCACACAGTTTTAATCTGCCAGAAAGTTTCGTAGATCATTGATTTACCAGTCGTTCAATGAGTCACCCCACCACTCATTCCTCGGAATATCCCTTCCAGTTTGTATCTAACATTGTATTTTGCTGTATCCCTTCTTTGTTCTAAGTTAATAGCTACTAGAACTGAAAACACGTTTCTACGGTCGCCTCGGGCATGGATGTGCGTGATGTCCTTAGGTTAGTTAGGTTTAATCAGTTCTAAGTTCTAGGCGACTGATGACCTCAGAAGTTAAGTCGCATAGTGCACAGAGCCATTTGAACCTTTTTTGAAAAGACATTTGCTTCTTTGACCTTCATTGAACTGTCCATGACTTTGAATAATGTATCGTTTTATAAGCAAAATTTGCTGATCTTTTCAAACTTTGAATCAAATATTACGGTTCCCATTAAATAAAATCATTTTAACCTCCAAATCACCTTGAAAGTCACATTGAAAGTCACGGCCATTAGTAGCAATACGTAACCCTTTTTGCCATTCTACAATCTTCATTTAGCTATGTCTAATCTCCATCCCGACTTATTCTTCATTACTGATTAAAGTGATTCTCCCTGTGCATAGGGTGTTACCGTAAGAGCGCGCAAAACTTGTAACAGAACTTAGAGAATTCTGAGGTGAAAAATTTGATTTAGGGGACCTGGGGTCGTAGAAGGAAGCTTAAGGAGATGTGGAAGTAAATTTATCTATCGCTAATATAGCGTTGCTGTTTTACAACTTGTATACAACTAACATGCTAACCGGTTTACACGT
Organism: Schistocerca cancellata; assembly: GCF_023864275.1. Lineage (NCBI taxonomy): Eukaryota > Metazoa > Arthropoda > Insecta > Orthoptera > Acrididae > Schistocerca > Schistocerca cancellata. Next base: position 384,749,815 of record NC_064629.1, on the reverse strand, counting down.
ACTGTGCTGTCTATTTACATGTACATTTCTTATTTCCTGCAAGGAAACATGGAGAACGAGCCAGATTACGAGGAAGTAAGGACGCAGGTTTCGTTTACTCTACTTGTCCATGAGGCGGCTCTGTTGTATCGTATTTACATTCTCTCATGACCAAACGTGCTATGAATCAAAGTCGGACGCATTCATTACCCAGCGTTATTGAGAGACGTACAGTACAATACGATAGAGCAGTACCGGTACAGTTTCGCTGAACTCACTGATATGCACCTTGTGAATGGAGAAGAACGTTGCAATGCTCTCCCTGCTGAAAGGCTGTACAGGGAACTATATCTGAAGAGGCATCATCTGCACGACGAGTGTTTATTTTTCTCGATCGACGAGTGCGGGAGTCTGGTTCATTGGAAAAAAGAAATGAGGAACCTGGAAACATGTGCACCACTTGCATACCCGATTTTGAAGAGGAGGTGCTGCAATGTCTTGCAGCGGACCCCACTAGAAGTACTTGTCGTACTGCACGTGAAATGGGCGCTGCACATAACAGTCTGGCGACTACTCCATGAACAACAACTACACCAATATCACCCACAACGCGTTCATGCAACGCTTGTGACTGACATTGCACCAAGGGTCGCTTTGTGTCAGTGGTTGCTCCAGCAGTGGACTGATTGACCAGATTTCTTTAAAATCGTGTTGTTTACTGACGAGTCTTCATTAGATCGTGATGGTATTTCGAACAGCAGGAATAGCCATGTGTGGGACGAGGAAAACCCTCGCGCTTTAGTAGACTCATATTATCAAGTAGGTTTTGCTGTGAATATCTGGGGTGGCATTGGGACGTATCTTCTACTTGGCCATCTGTACTTGAGGTTCGTGGAAAGAGCTCTGCCTGAGTTGTTGGGGAACGTGCCCGTAGCCGTTCGGGAGACGATTTGGGTACAACATAACGGTGCATCATCTCGCTTCTGTATGGACGTCTGCAATCAACGCAGTGCTGTACTTCGTATTGGAAGGGGAGGTCCTGTTCCACAACCAGCGAGGTTACCTGACCTGAATTCCCCTCATTATTTCCTATGGGGCTATTACCTTCTTTTTTGTATGAGACTCCGGTGGATACGAAGATTGAATTAGTTGCCAGAATTGCAACTGTCTGTGATGTGATTCGAAACACCCCAGGGATATTTGCCAGGGTGGGTCAGAATGTCGTTAGCTAATGTCATGCTTGCGTTGAGGTTGATGGTAGTTAGTTTCAGCACATTTTGTAAGATGCATTACAGATGGTACGTTCATTGTGTCAGTGATGGTATTTGCGGCTAACTCTAACTAATGTAAATAAAATATTTCTATTATCTCCTTGCACTGGCTTCTCCGACCCCAGGTCCCCTGCCTCAAATTGTTCAGTGGAGCATCCTCTATGCCCTATTAAAATTTGGCACGCTCTTACGGAAACATCCTGTATAGGCTGAATAGATACAGCATTATGTCAATGGAAGTATGCAAAAAAAAATGGTTCAAATGGATCTGAGCACTATGGACTTAACTGCTGAGGTCATCAGTCCCCTAGAACTTAGAACTACATAAACCTAACTAACCTAAGGACATCACACACATCCATGCCCGAGGCAGGATTCGAACCTGCGACCGTAGCAGTCGCGCGGTTCCATACTGTAGCGCCTAGAACCGCTCGGCCACCACGGCCGGCATGTATGCAAAATCGCGTCCTGCTCAAAGAGGCAACCGCAAACTATCCCCGGTCGAGCAGGATATTAATGTATACGACAGGTAATTCATAGTGTTTCCTTCGCAGTAAAAAGTCAGTAACGAATAAACATAAAACAAAATTTAGGGTGATGTTACTGGTACCAAGCAATATCTAACACCACCTTACAGAACGACTAATTAGAGATCGGTTCAGTAATATTTAATACATATACTGTTTAATTATATAATTTTATGTATAATAGTGACCACCTGTTGTATACTGAATATTAGCTAAAGCAGTTGTTCGAGGGTGAGCACAAACGTTCGTTTAGAGTCCCAAGAATGTTCACACAACGTAGTTAGGCGTAACTTCGTTACCCTTTCTGCAACTCTAGCTTGGCAGTCAGTGATTTTCGCCTTCTTCTGTATTTCAGTTTGTCCTAGTCCGCACTTACGTTGGTAATTAGAAACAGGCTGTTATCAGCTGCTTCCAGGTAACTTCCTAATGAGAAACAACATTGTCGGAGAATTATTTGCCACATTTATAACTATCACTGTTATTTCATAGATCTGAGTATATGTTGCGACTCAAACATCGTTTAGCAAAGCAGGGAGCACCGTTCACTGTGAAAAAAAGGCGTGCTGGATTCCGAATGCTTCTCTCAGCCCCTTATTTGATTAAAAATATTAAACAAGGGGAAGTGTGGTAGAGAAGCGGTAATTATTTTTCATTGGCCGCTCTTTGATTAGTTTGTTTCAAGGCGGCCTGGCCTGCTCTCTGCAGCTACCCTCTTCATCCGCTCAGCGCGCCCCCGTTTGTTCCCTAGAGATTAAACACATTTAACTTATGGCGGCGCTACACTTTGAAGTCTTTGCATTTTTTAAACCGTTATCTAAACTTCCCCTTGAGTCACCTCCCCTCTCGCCATGTGTACGGCTCTTTCTTGCCTTATTTTTTCCCCCATACGACAGGATGCGGGTCTGCATCGGCCCTACAGCCCCCACCTGGGGTTTTCCCCTCCACCTCTCGGAATACAAACAGTACAGGCCGACAATAGCACCCGTCAAAGGACGACAATGAATTATAATTAATGCGTGCTTGTGGAGCTCGGAATGCCAATTAGTGTCGAGAATTTCTTTTATTTCCAGGCACATGACGTTTCTCTCCCACGACTCCAAGCCTTGTTTCGCTAACTGGATGCTTTCCACATTGTTCTAGATTCTGTTTTGATTAAAAACTCCTTGCGTCCGTAGTCATGCTTTATGAATTTTTTCAGGTTTTTTTTAGATACGTGAATATCGTGTAGGCCACAGTGAAAATTCTTATATTGTTCTTGGTGGGCAAAATACTGGAGAAGTTTTTGTAAACAAATGTTACGAAGATTATTGCTATTGACTTCCGTAGAGGATTGATGTAAATTACGTTATACAGAATATTCAAAGAAAAGGTTATCATAATAGAGCTTTTGGTATTTTTTGACAACGTAATCGAAACATCGAAGAGCCCTTTTGGAAAGCCTTCTAAACAGGCCCAAACACCAGGTAATATCACTCATGCGGAATAAAGTTTGGAGATACTTATGACAGAACTGCCTGGACTGTCAATTGCTATAATGGAACTTAAAGGATCTTCGTATAGTCTCTGGAGTCTTTCAGAGTTCAGTAATCCTCTCGTTGTATCTCCCTCTATGTTTCATCAGTGTTACATCCTTCAAACTATCAAGTGCTTGCTGATAAAATCCAGCTGTAAAGCAGCACGAGCGCCAAGAATATCGAATCTGCCACGTCAGAAATCATATTCCTGTATGAAGATGGTCACAGAATATGTCTCAATCTAAGGACGCTTGACCTTTGTATTGCACCGATAATTTATTTATGAACGTTTTCGTGATACCTTACCTAGATTTCGGCATACTCAAAGATGAACATCTAAGCATGAAAATACATATTACCGCAGCCTGTCGGATACGTCGTTCTTGTCTATATGCAATTCAAAATAACTATAGATATATTTTCACTTAAAATAAAACGAAAACACATAAAACCATATGCATCGGTGAACTGTGATGGGGAAGGTGATCAAAAGAAAACTGTCCGATAAGTGCTATCCGCATTTGGTAACAACGTAATATAAACAGTACACATATCATTGGAAAACTACCCCAAATGAGTCATCTCACCAATAAATATTGTTCAAGTAAAATCGCAACCCCTGTTATCTGTACAAGTGGTATCTGAACAAGTGGAAATTAAAATGTCATAGTGTTAGAACATCATTATTGTACACGAGTTAAGTCTTTCCGGCTAATCTGCACGCGTTCGGTCCTGGTGGTAGTGTATGAAAGAGGTAGTGTGAAATATTTGGATACTCAGTTTTGCTCTCAAAAGAAAAGACATGGTTCAATCTGTCCAGATACATGAACAGACAGTATATGGTGTATTATGCATCACAAAGTCCCCATTACTACGTACAACAGCTGTTGTACAACATGACGATAGGTGTATTGTTCGGAATTTACGATCCTGTATTATGTTGGCCCCTCTGTAATATCGGTAACGATACATATTTCAGTAAACATTATATTTACAGTTAGGCATTTCAATCCAAAATCTCGCCGTAGAAGCACCGAGTAAGCCTTTTGTGGATCTATCAAATTCTGTAACGAGGCAAATGAAGTCTTGTGGCAAAATAGCGCCAGAATGGGGTAAGAGAAACAACAAGGCGGGAAGGCTCTATTTAATGTTGCTTTCTTGTCTTCTTTCTTCAGTGCTGATAGCGGTACAGTGGCAGTTTTTATATGTACACGTTTTCATACGCATTGTTCCTACACACACACACTCTCTCTCTTTCTCCTTCTGTCTCTCTCTTTCTCTCGCTTTTATATATCATCCTTCTTCCTTCTCACGTTATTGCTGCATCTCTCCCCCACCCCGACCTCTATCGCTGTTTCTTGACAACTTCACTATATCTACTCTTCAATTTGCGTCTGCCCTATCCACTCTAGTTCAGAAGAGTTCGCGCTATTTTTAGAATTCTCTCTGTCGTCACTTCTTGCTCAGAAACATAACTAAAAATATTTCTAGTAGCCACTTTCACTGGGTTTACGTTGATGAACGCCGTGGAAGGAGCCATCGCGGTCGCACTAAGGTCCTGGGTGCAACAGAAGACTCGGAAGTTTGAAATGTGTTAGCTTTTTAGGTGAGAATATTTAATTAGCCTACTAAGATTTTAGCACGAATGCTCCACGAAATTCATATTACACATACCTGCCAGGTAATTAACTAAACTACTAATTTTGTCTGTTAATATTATAGAAGCATCATAGAGCGTTCCTAGTTTAATAAGACATCATGATTACACTTGAAGAGTGAATAAATAGTAAATACCCACGGGATAAGAGATTACGTGAGACACAAATCAAGTAAAAGAATTCATTTTACAGGCATGTTCGCGAGCGCTACCTCTGCCGTCAAATGGTTCAAATGGCACTGAGCACTATGGGACTTAACATCTGAGGTCATCAGTGCCCTAGAACTTAGAACTACTTAAACCTAACTAACCTAAGGATATCACACACAACCACGCCCGAGGCAGGATTCGAACCTGCGACCGTAGTGGTTGCGCGGTTCCTGACTGAAGCGCCTAGAACCGCTCGGCCACACCGGCCGGCCCTCTGCTGTCACCAGTGAGGTGTAACAGCAGTAACACAGTTAGTTGCTTCATGTGCAATTAGCGTAAAACATTACATTTTTAACGATTGATCTTCTACATTTAAAATTTGTAATATCGCCACTTTTTGCGTGGTCGTCAGATCTCATAACCTATTCTGAGTAACCTACATTTAGGAGGCAGATATTTTAATTTCACAGATTCATCAGACATCCGCAAGGATGTTTTTGTGTGTTACGGGACATGGCTCGATATGGGAAATGTGTATAGAATGAAACGAAGGCACAGTTTCAGAGTTTCGTTGACTGCTAGAATTTCACTGTTTACGTCACTGCTACAGATCCAAATCTCAAAAAAATTAGAAGCAGACAGATAAAGATGATTAATGAAAATGAATTTCCAGAGCCTATGGCATAAACAAAGGATTTTTTTCTCTTCTTATTAAATGTTCTCTTAAAATATCCATTTCTTCGTAAGCTTTCAAGGTCATTCTCTGGAATATCTAATTGATGCCTTATACTCTAAGAACCTATGGATATTGTGACAGTCATTACATCTGTTCCACTATTGGCTTTGAATCCTTTTAAGGTATCACTTATAATCACATCACCTCCCAAAAACCTATTTGCTAATCCAGCGTAGCATTTGCTTGTTCATTCATTTACAGTTCTCTTAATTCTTTGGGTTCATAACTTCAAATGACTTTTTTTCCTTCAGTCAAATATTTATTTACGTTACAGACATGTTTGGTTTCCACATTAATGATATCTTCAGTGGACCTGTGTTGGGATAATTCCTTTTTTCTGTGTTACTTGTAGATTCTAAACAGTTCACACCATAATTTTTGTACGAATAAAAGTGTTGCTTGTGGTGAATCGTTTTTCTTGTCAAAATCTGCGTTTGATCGCATCTCTTGTCAGTTAGAGAGTGCGCTTCTGCTTCACATCTGGAAAATCCGTACACAATCATGTCACGATGTTTTGACTGTGTAGTTTTCAAAAAAATTTTTCGTTACTTTAATGTTATGAAATCCATCATTACTTATACGGCAGGAACTTTGCACTTATTTGAAGAGAGCAGTGAGCAACTTTTATTTGGTCACATTGTGTCCTTTGTCTTCTTTTTATATGCAAGTACTTCAAAACTATTGTCCAATATCTCCTTTTTTTATCTCTCTCTCTCTCTCTCTCTCTCTCTCTCTCTCTCCCTCTCCCTCTCTCTCTCTCTCTCTCTCTCTCTCTCTCTCTTTCTCTCAATATGTTGAAGTATACTTTCCTTTACGAATAAAATGTCGTATGATAGTATGATTGTCCTTCTTCGGCTCTTTTGTGGCCGGATGCCCTTTCTGACGGATGGCATGTACACGTCTTACGGGGATGTTTTGAGTGAGGATCGAATAGCTGTCAGGGGTGGCTAAAGGGGTAGGGATAGGCACGTTGGGAGGACTATCTATTCAGATTACTGGTAAAGTGACCGCCGGAGGTGTCGAAAGGAAAACACAGCCAGGTACAATATGCTTATAAAGATTATTAAACTTTGACAGTCAGCTCCGACAACAAGAAGTGTTCCACATGCAGACTTCAATGAGGTCAAGTCGTGAACATTTATCGAACACTCTGACCTTTCCTGTTTAGGACTTGAATATTTAACGAGCAAACTGACGTCAAGGAGATAATTGTGTTATCTTGACAAACGAACATTAGGCTGAAAGCCGATAAATATCCTTATATAAGAATGAGATTTTCACTCTGCAGAGGAGTGTGCTCTGATATGAAACTTCCTGGCAGGTTAAAACTGTGTGCCGGATCGAGACTCGAACTCGGGACCTTTTCCTTTCGCGGGCAAGTGCTCTACTATCTGAGCTACCCATGCACGACTCATGCCACGTCCTCACAGCTTCACTTCTTCCTGTACCGCGTCTCCTACCTTCCAAACTTTACGGAAGCTCTCCTGCGAACCTTTCAGAACTAGCACTCCTGAAAGAAAGGATATTGCGGAGACATTACCTGAAAGGAAAAGGTCCTGAGTTCGAGTCTCGTTCCGGCACACATTTTTAATCCACCAGGAAGTTTCATCCTTATATAAGATTGGGGTGAAACACTTATGGAACCAAAAAGACTTCTTGTATAATTAGAGAATAAAAACAATGTTATAACGACATAGACTGTTACAGTACCTTGGACTGTTCGAGTTTTTCGTGAAAGGTCTTCAAGCAAGAATATCACACTACTACAGTCAGTACACTTGGTTGAGGACCGAGAGGATAGGCTACAGTAAATGTTCAGCAGGCACAGCCAAAGTTTATGCCAATAGTCAGCAAGTATTACATGGTTCTATGTCCAGTCACGTCATAGGTTCCGGGTTGTGGAATCTGGCATGGACAGTGTAGATGGCGTATCGCTGGCTCTGAGTGAGTTCCATATAAATGAAATGCGCGCGCGTTCTGCGTCTGGCCCTGTAAGCTCACTCGGAGTGAACTAGTCTCCTTGGGCCTCAATTTTGGCCAAAATACAGCCCCAAGTGCCAGGCAGGATGCAGTCAGTCTAGCTTTCTGTCATGTGGCCGCTGTAAGATAGAGGAGCTTGTGTCCAGCGACCTCTATCGGCGCTTCGGTTGCCATGCAGTGGCCACGTGTAGCACGGTAGTCCTCATGAGTCTTCTGCTACAAAGTCTGCTGCCATGTAATTGGGCTGTAATGTGCATTGTTGCAGAGTAGGCATAATCCCATGGTACATCATACCTCGCTCTCTCGAAATGGGAGGAGAGATGGTGACACTTTCAGTGTCCCTGGGTGATGTAGGATGGCAAGGAGAGCGAGGTCCAGCTGTATCAGTCTTCGTGCTGGTTGGGCTAACAAAGCAGCGGACGATCCCTCTATGGAATTGGTTGCCAACTGGAGCTGTGTACTGAGCAGGCTGTGCCAAAAATGTGGCAGCAGCCCATATTCTTATTCCCTAGCAGGGTACCGGCACCCACCACAAGGTGGACCCATTGCACCTGGCAAAACCTTCAGCACCCAAGGACCAGTGCAACTGGAGCCAGCCTGAAAGCAGACCACACAAAGTAACAAAACGAGAGATCTGAGCTAGTGAGACATGGCGCGAAGACCCATGGAGGTAAGCATGTACGGATAGTCTTTCAGCATTAATTGCGTTGTTGGGGCTTTCGATACAGCAGTGGACGGCATCCTGAGGGCGGAAAGAAGTGCGTGAGCATGGTAGCATTAGACTCATCGAATCTGAAGAGCAAAAACGAGCATGGAAAAGATGGAGAAACACGGAGCTGACAGTGGAGAGGAGAGCTGATCCACGCTTGGGATATACAGTTTACATGATGAGAGGGTAGCGACTGATGTGGATGGGAAAATGAATGTGCCCAGGTGGCATTGATAGCTGTGGGATTCTTGTATAAGGTGGTATGGAAAGGACAGGTAAATATTTTGCTCTGTCATTGCGAACAGAAAAAGCGTGTCGACCAACTGTGCACGAACCAAAGAAGGTGGGCAGCAATGAAGCCCAATAGCATGAATCCGAATATAAATGCCTGATGTATGCACAGGCTCGGCCAGGCGAAAGGGGAAGGACAGTGTTATGGGAGTTGGCCAGTAGGAGGCATTAGGAGGTCCAATCGAAGGAAAGTTTAGAGGATGGAGGGTCCAGATTCAAGACAAAAGACGGGGGCTGCAGCAGTGTTGTCCAGCGATGCGTGCACGAATGAGTGCCGGGTACTGCGATGGGAGTCAACTGTTGACGTGATAGTGGAGGCCATCCCCACAGGATCCCCCCTGTAGCCCACGAGATGCGACTGGTGGGAGCTTGTCCCCAGCAACAGCTCCTGTCAATCCAAGGTAAATCAGATGGTCCAAAGCAGCAGGCAAAGAAGAACTCTTGCGATATAAATCAGACCAATGAGGATTTTAGCCGATGGATTGAGTCTCAACTAGCCATCCATTAGAAAGAAGTCGAATTGCTACAGGTTCAGAAAAAAAAAAAAAAAACAGGAGACACCGGGCGAGTGCAGCTATAAGGGAACAAGCCAGGTAAATGGACTGATACTGGAGGAAGGAAAAGATAACGACAAGTAGCATGATGGTGGCCAGCCTAAAGATCCATACCAGCCCTAGGTGAGGATGTGTAGTCACAAGGAAGGCAGGAGACTGTGCCAGTGGCATCCCACAGCGGCAGGTGACCCTTGTGATCGAAGATCCAGATAGCTCCCCCGTGAATGTCCTATAGAGCAGCTAAATACCACAGTTGGTGTAGAGAACCTGACATATGGACCAAAGATGTAATTGGCAAGAGCCATAGCAAGAGCTGGCATACCAAAATCCATAGCTCAAAATGTACGTATGACTAGAAGTGGGAGACCCATTGTCCTTCGTGTCGTAATCGATTTGCACACACTAGAGGGAGAGGAGGCCCCTGGTCCTGTGCCACTACGGCACTGCAGGTGCTGGGTGCCTCATCCAACAACCCTACAACAACAATCCCATGATGATGGGGTGCAGGAACGAAAGCCAGAAAGGGAGCCACACCATGAGAAGGCTCAAGATAGTCGCTCCTAAACGAGACATGTGGCGCCTTACTAGAGTAGGGGCCAACCGAATGGACACGTGTGACTGCCAGACAATAAGCAAGGCAACAACAGAAGACACTAATGACGGAAAGAATTTTCGTCAGTACGTACGCTGGTATCGGTCCGATCAGGGCTGCACATGCCAGGAAAGAAGAGGCCTGAGGATTCTGTATAGGCTGAAGAGGGAGGATGCTTTTGCAGGGCACCTAGCTGTACGAAAACGCCCTGAGCTGAGTAATGGCAGATATAGCCACAGAGTGGGTCTGTGGCAGTCCTGTGGTACCTGAAACTCCCTGGGAGTTGTCTAACACCCGAAAAATTGTGGGGATGACGAAATGTCGGCAGATAATTATGTTGCGTCGCGAAACACGACGAGAGAAAGTACAGGTGTGCTGAAGCACAGAGGGGCGTCACAGGATATGACGCAGGAACAGAAAAATATGCAGGAGAACAGTGGCACTTAGAATCACAAAGAAGTGTTGCAGAAGACGACGAGGGAGTGCGAACTTGCGTCAAAGGACGAGAGTTTTGTGGAAGGCCAATGTATTGTCAGTTGTTTCTTGGGCTGGACATACGGTAATGGCGAATATCGACGCTGGGTTTGAGACTTCAAGAATCTGATAGGCGTGAGCACCAGTATAGGACAATAGAAAAGTGCATTCTAGTGCACCACTGGTAACTGCGGAGACCAGGAATTTGAGATGAGAGGAGACCACGTTTCCATCATCGCATTGAAGCTATGAAACAGTGGCGGCTGTATTGCCTTCACCTGGTTCCATTTCTGTAGCCATTTCTCCTAGCGGCACTTCATCTGATGAATGACCTGAGTTACGTCAGTGTCTGTATGAGCCACTGCGTGTAGAACGATCTGCTGATCATGCAGCAGCTGTCAGAGGTCATGTAAGAGTCCCTGCAGCTCGTCCCTTTTCGGGTATGTCATGCTGGAACGAAATAATTTGCTTAGCATGCCTGACGTTGTGTGACAACACGGCACGTTGGTTCACAATGTCTAAAGGCAAACTACTTATAGAGGAACTGTTAACCAGAGAACAGTGACATGGGGAAAAAAAGGGCCAGTCTACCAGGGTCCTAGCACAAGCGTGAAAATTAATTCCAAAAACAGATCCCCCCCCCCATCGCCAATATCCTTAATATGTTTATTAAACTCAAAGAATCAGATTTTTCCAGGAGGAAGTGTTCAACACACAGGCCAGCAAGGTTAAGTATTGAATATTTATCGAATAAAAGAAACACTGACTCGGACTGGTTAGGACTAGAATACTTAATGAAGAAACTGACTTCAATAAGTTAATTTTGTTATCTTGACAAAAGAACGAAATGATGAAGGTTGATAGCTACAAGTCTGTGGTGATACACTTATGAAACCAAAATGACTTATTGTATAATTAAAAAACGGAAATGAGGTCCGTGAATGTATGTTCCGCTTTTGCAACTAAATGAAATACGGTTCGTTTTTTACCATACGTGATGTAAGGAACAGTTATGTTAATACGTTATGTTTTCTCATGCTACTCTCTTGTCAGGCTAGAGACAACTTTGGCACCACACGTTTCGTGAGGCTAAATTATTATTTGTTGTTACTTACGATTTCCAAGTTGTTAGTTCATGTGTGTTGTCCTAGACAGATTCTGACAGATGAAATGCGAGTACATTCAACACCTGGCCAGGAAGCTCATTTGGAGTGAACTTGCTTACTACGGCCTGAGTGACTGCCAAGTACAGCCCTGAGCGCCAGGATACAGTCGGTGGTGCTTCTGGTCACGTAGCTGGCGTAAGAAAGACGTCCGTGGGGTCAACGACTTTTGACGGCGCCTCGGTTGCCGTTTGGTGACCATGTGTAGCATGGCAGCCGTTTTGGGTAGTCTTCTAGGGAGTCAAATGCCATGTAACTTGGACGTGGTGTGTGTTGCTGGCACAGTAGGTATAAGCCCACGATACAGCAATTGTAATTTGGGTTTAGAAGTCATTTAGAGCTAATCAGTGAAGAGTGATGGAATAGGGACTGTGTGGCATTATTCTCATGCTCATTTATTGAGATGTTCTAAAACTACTTCATCTGTTACCAACAAATGCGTTCTTCTCTCAAGAGACACAGACCTATTGAAGCAGCTGACAGAGTTTTGTATTCTGAAAAAGCAGAGGGCTATAACAGTGGTAGCGTGGCTGCTGGTACACTCACATAAGTCTACGAGGCCATTGTGGAGGAACCAGACGAAGTGGGTCTTTTTACAGTCTTAGATAAACGTCTAAAGATATCTGTCAACAGCCTGAGATGGAAAATGGAACATTACAGAGATGAACACGGCCATGTGAAAAGACTTTGTTTATCGCAACATGGAATGTATAGAGACTGAATATCAAGAAAAAATTCTCGTGGAGATGGGAGCGTTAAGGATTGGTGTGTAGGTTTTAACCTAAACGAATAACAATTGGCAGGAAAATAGAATGAGGTGAGATTGTGGTCACTTACGGTATTGGAAGAAAGAGATGATGAACAGGTATGTCAATAGAGATCTAGGGAAAGTGAAATAAGAACATAAAGGGTTGGGAACCAATAAATAAAAGTATTATGGCTGTCGACTTTTCCAGTTGAGAACATGAGTTCATGTTGGTGGGAGTGTATCCTCCAACAGATGACGATGATAGCACAACCAACAAGCAGTTACATGAGGAATAGTCAAGTGCCCTGGAAACGATAAAGCCTCAAAAGGAAATAGTCTTTGTGGGTGGTTATAGTGCGGCGGTAGGTTCAGAGGTGGATGATGAAATGATAGGAAGATGGAGAGTATATTTTAAACAGAAATGACTAAAGACTACTAATTACATACACTGCAATGGATTTTAAAACTTGAAATTGTTTCTCTTCCTATAAGTAGATACATAAATACACATGGCAGAGTCATTCAATAGATTTGAGAACAATCATGGATTACATCATAGAAAAGGTAACTTCTAGAGTTAAGGTGAATGAAGTAAGGGTATGTGGAACCCACGTAGGTGGCTCCGGCCACATCCTGCTAGGAGCAAAATTTGGCTTTCCACTATGGGTGAAAAGGGTGCTTCAGCAAGACAGTGTCTGTATGAAAATTTTAGATGCAGTTAAGTGTAGTAAAAAAGTCTCATACATGAAACTGTAAAATTTGTTTATAAACCGAGACCAGAAAGCACACTCCAAAGTTTTAATGATGTGGAATGGCGGAAGAGAAATATGAAAAAATAAAAAAATGCATTCATGAGACAGTATATTAAACTGATGCTTAACCAAGTGAAGAAAGAAAACAAAGCCCAGAGTTTTGTATTTATGGGTATCCACAGCCTCCAGTCGCGCGTAGGGGCCGCGCGGTCTCAGGCGCCATGTCCCGGATTGCGCGGCCCCTTCCTCCGGAGGTTCGAGTCCTCCCTCGGGCATGGATGTGTATGTTGTTCGTAGCGTAATTTAGTTTCAGTTAGTTTTTTAAAAAAGTAATGTGTAAGTCTAGGGACCGATGACCTCAGTAGTTTGGTCCCTTAGGAATTCACACACTTTTGAACATTAACCACAGCCTCCAGATGCTTAACAAACGTATTCATGGTCCGTAGTAGGCTGTAACGTGAATTTTATTTAATCGTGGGATTAGCTAATTTCGACTACTTGTCACTGTCAAGCATTGTAAAGCCTACATGGAAAAGCATGCATCGCACGTATAACTGACAATTTACACACCTCACACAAAGATAAAAGGTTATTTTTTATCTTCATGTGAGATGCTTAAAGTGATAGTCATACATGCGATGCACGCAGACAATGTAATGCTCTTCCATGTTGGTTTCACAAGTGCTTGACAATGACAAGTAGTCGAAATTAGCTAATCGCACGACTAAATAACAATCAAGCTACAGCCTACTACGAACCATGCTTACTTTTGTTAAAGCCAAGAGTGCTGGATCGAGAACATACGGTAAATGATAAAGGTGAAGAACAGCTTACTGAGGACGAGAGACCAAGTGCATAAGAAAAAGTATGTGGAAATAAAAATGGAGGTTAAAAAATTATTAAAGTAAAAATGAGAAGTGGGAAAAGAGCTGTAATAAGAGAGATATGTGTATGATTGGTACAAAGATGGCAAAAGCCTGGGAAATAGTGAAGAGTTTAAGAGGTGATGTGAAAGAACGGAACAAATATAACGGGTATTGACATTAGGGAACGGGAAAATCATTTCCAGACACTGCTTAAGGAAGAGAGAATCGAGTATGAGTGAGAGGCACCCACATGCCTTGCTCATACTGTGGCATCAAGCAGTCAGGCCTGCAAGATGAGTGGTCTGCCAAGCGAGTGGATTCATTCTTATTTATCGAGTAACATGAACTCTCGTACTCACAATTAAGTTACAAATTATCCTCCTGTATGAATAATACGCAACGGAAACACGCATCTGACTATCGGTAATTTACAGAACTCTGACTGTACACTACGCACTGGCAATACCACATTTTCTCTCCTTCTTTATTTAACGGCTTTTGTCTACACGTGGCCACCGCACTGAATATGAATGGCGCACACATTATAAATTCGGGACATTATGGCAACATACAATTCAATGGAAAAGTCCACCAATCTTTTTCTTTTCACTATCTTATTTATTCCGATAAATTCTCTAATCTAAACACACAAATTCTATAACCTACAACAATAACACATGAGAAATTCCGCCCAGTGGGCATGACTTTACATTGGTGAATCTCTATATTATGGTCTCGTAATTATTTAACGCTACAGTGCACTTTCTGGACAGGATGGTGGATCTTTTATTATACCCCACACTTCGACTCTCACAATCATCATCACGAAACTTTCCTCCAGACCGAGCGGTACAGAAGGAACAAGCATAACCCACTAATCTTTTGAAACTACCTCGCTACTCTCCCATGCCTACCACACATACCCAAATTACATGACATACACCACACTACAATATGAAATACAAGACAGTGAATAGTCACAACATTATCACTTTCAGCTTTCCCACTTCAATTAATATTTATCCCAGTTTCACACGACACTGCCCCACTTGGTAATTCCACTTTCCTACTATGAACTCTGGAGATATATGCACGTCTTCCTGTGCAATGCAAGCCATGTGGCGTTGCTGGATAGACGGCCGACTCACCTTGCTTCTCTCTCAGAGTTTGAATCTAGCGTCACACGGAATCATATCACGCAAAGTAATATTAAGAACATATTCATCACACACGCGAGTCCTCAACTGATACCATGGACGAATACTTCTCTTTATCCTTTGTCTCATACACAGTTTGAGACTCACACAGTACTCACCACGTGGAAGTACTCGTCTCTAATTTCAACTCCTGGTTCAATGGTTCAAATGGCTCTGAGCACTATGGGACTCAACTGCTGTGGTCATAAGTCCCCTAGAACTTAGAACTACTTAAACCTAACTAACCTAAGGACAGCACACAACACCCAGCCATCACGAGGCAGAGAAAATCCCTGACCCCGCCGGGAATCGAACCCGGGAACCCGGGCGTGGGAAGCGAGAGCGCTACCGCACGACCACGAGATGCGGGCTCAACTCCTGCACACGCCATTTCTTAAGTATTTCAACTTATGGTACACACGCTATTTCTTAAATATTTCAACTTATTGTACACACGCTAGTAATTCAGCTTAACTTAAGCACATGGAAGTATTTCAACTTATTGCTACACGTGGTTTCATTGTGACCGTTGGTCACTTCTGAAGATTACTACAATCCCATTAATATTACCTGCCTGACATTTAATTCTCCCCACAAAAGTTCCTGAAATAGAGAAATTATTATTTCAAATTACTCTTAAATATTCCACATACATACCATGTCTCCACTCTTTCGTCATTACGGAGCACAACTAAAACAGGTCATAACAGCACAAGATCCAGCGGCAGAGTGCTGAAACATGGCCGATCTCTAGGTCATCTCGCACCTATCTCGAGGTGGGGGAAGACCATGCTACCGTATTGGTCAGCCACATTTCAGGCGCTCAAAGCTCAGGTAAATTTCACCTCTTTGGTCCCACCAAAGGTGGCCAAAGGATCGTCTCAAAGATGATCATATATTCACATTCACTATCTGCATTAAGCAGACGACCATACATTCATTCATTTCACAGATCTCACCAAACTGGATGTAGGGATTTACTTTGTGGGAGTGCACATGTGATCAATTAAATAAATAAATTGTCATTCTTTCCCACACTGGTATCCGGCTTCGCTGTATTAATTGAAATTGAGTTATTTTACAAAAAAAATGTGTTGTTCTGACAAAAATAATGAAGTATGTTGTACCTATTTTCAATGTCGGGCGGTACTGTACCCTTTCATAAGGACATAGAATTTGAGTTCGAGAATGAATTATTTGTAGAAAATGTAGACTCAATAACTACTGAAGCAGTTGTAACATCTGTGAAATGAATGGAAAATGGAAGAACTTCATACCAGGGGCAAAGGAACAGAATTAGTGAAATATGGACCAATTGTGTTGTGACAATGTTTGAGTAAATTGTTTAATGCACGCATGTTGGAGGGAGAAGAAGTGCCCAATGAATGGAATTTGGCATACCTTAGTTCAATCTACAAAGTTAGGAAGAAAGTATGTGGAAATTATAATGCATTTAGAATTACAACCTCAGCGTTTCAACAGCTGGGGCCTAGGCCATCCTCAGAAACGCTGTGACAGAGAACAGGTCTATGGACGATGAGCGAAACCCGGCTTCAGAAGGGCAGACTACCACAAATAAACAGACTAGATAGAGGGGATGTTGATGGATACTGAAGAGCAAATTGGAATGCGGAGGGGAAAACCTTCTAACGACAACATTTTTGCTTTAAGGCAACTAATAGCAAAGAGACTAAAAAGGAATCTGAGTACCCATATCGTTCAGGAGTGGGTGTACTCCGGCCGCGCTCCTGCGTACTCCATACATAGATGCAAGCGGGTCTGATAGGGAGGAAGGGTGAGGAAGAAAAGAAAGGCTGCAGCTGGACGTCGTTAGAACAAGGGAGTCTTCTTTGTCTCACGCCAAGCAGCTTGCTAGCGGTAATGGGAGGCTCATTCTAAGGCCCAAACAGAAAGTTTGTCACATAATTGTATTCTGTGTATTTTTTAGTATTATATGAAACAGCATCAGTATGATATGATTTTGGTATAGTGCTAGTGTGGTAGTCGGCGAAATTTTGGCAGGAGTACACAGTGATTCAAAACAGAAAAAGGTATCCACTTCAAAGTCTGCCACAGTAAGGAACAAAATAAGTGTGCATGTACTAAGCCAAACTAAGCTAGAAGGAAAATCAGAAGAGCTAAAGGGAAAAAATGAACGCTTCCGCAGAGAACTGGTTCTGCCAATGGGACGGACACACAGGACAGGATTCTACACCTTGAAGCGGAAATTACCGACCTCAGAGCAGAGAATCAGAAGTTATGATCAGAAAGCAGGCCAATCCCGCTGTATTTTTCAGCAGTGGCAGCTGCTGGCTCAGTTAGAAAGCCGAAAACAAAGGTGCAGGAACGGACAGTCTAGCAGAAGCATAGCAGACTAGTGTTTTGTTTTGAAAATCAGAAAGCAATCAGGATGCAAAGGCTTTGCATGATGCTATAACAAAAGTCATTAATCCCAAATAAGGTAAAGTCAAAATAAGAGCCATCAGGTCAATTGCTAATACAGTAATTCTAGAAGCAGGAACTACGCCAGACAGAGCCGGCCGCTGGTGGCCGTGCGGTTCTAGGCGCTTCAGTCTGGAACCGCGCGACCGCTACGGTTGCAGATTCGAATACTGCCTCAGGCGTGGATGTGTGTGATGTCCTTAGGTTAGTTGGGTTTAAGTAGTTCTAAGTTCTAGGGGACTGATGACCTGAGATGTTAAGTCCCATAGTGCTCAGACCCATTTGAACCATTTTTTGAACGGCAAACAGAAAGAAAATCGTTCATAAAACAACACATTTAAAAGCTATCAGATTGGAGGAGCTTCGGAAATTCAGAGCATTGTTGGCAGTATATCAAGTACTAAGAGCTCTATAAAATAAATCTTAGTGAACACAGCATCAAGGACGAATTTAACGAGGAAGTAAATATTGAATTTGGAACAGGACGGAGAGGAAAACGCATTATTAACAATATCCTGGAAGTCACCAGGATGGTCCGTCACTTGCTGGCACAAAGTGAGAGAGTGCCTGCACAATTACAGACACCGTGCGTCAAGTGCAAAAGCGTTTCAGCAGCTGGGGCCTAGGCTATCCTCAGAAACGCTGTGACAGAGAACAGGTCTGTGGACGATATGCGAAACCAGGCCACAGAAGGGCAGACTACCGCGAATAAACAGCTTTTGGGTGCATTCCGTACAAACGTCGAAATAAGATTTGTGACAAGGCTCGGGGACCTGAATGCTCAACATTCAGGCAGTCATATGACCGACAAATTGAACGCATGGAATTTGAAATCACGGACAAAACAATATAACCACACTGGTGATACAACAAACCCCACGTCAGACATAGGTAGAGACTGTAAAACGGAAACCATAGTTAGGAATAAGTATAAGTTACCATGAACCAGGAAGAGAGATTGGTCTCGAGCGGTCCCCTGGAAGCAACATGGGATTTTTACGAAACGTGGACCTAGAAACGGGCAAACTGTGGTCGTTTCATTCGTGTGATACAATTCAGCAGAGATAGTTTAATATCACAGACTAAACCGACGATGCATGTTTGCAAGGTGTTATAGTCTACCACGTCGCCATGCAAATCAAGCATAACGAGTATCAATGGGCCATCATTCAAACCTGGATCTTACTAAGAATGGAGGAGACTGACGTTAATCTTCATATCTAGATAGTGATAATGCACACACAACCCGAATCATCAATAGAATAATTATGGTACCCAGCACCAGAACAGCGAAATAAATGGAACAGCCATACACTTGGACACATATACATTTGACACACTAACATGTTTCAAAATAGTACTAAAACACAAAGCCCTAACGAAACCACGGTGGAGACACCGAGACTAAAACTAGAATACGAAACAACAAAATTTAGACCTTGTATAAAGCCAATTCACTTAACTTATGGAGGATCTACACACAGTCAACGAATTCGTATACCTGTAATAGACAGCTCAGCAACACGCGAGCAGAAAACATCAGTAACAGTTAGTCGGAAGGAAGGCAACAGTAGTGTATCTGAAAAAAAAAGCACAGGCACGGAGACGAGATTCGTATGTACATATAAAACACATGAAAATACAAAAACAGCAAGAAAATCTGCAGCCAAGACGCAGAGTGTCCCAAGCAAATACGAGAAATAGATCTAGATTCCACCTACAAACCATTAACTAATCAAGAAATCCACTGGGGCATATCAGCAGACGCAGACCAGAAACATGGACGTTACTTAACAAATATAACCTATTATGACATTGAGACAAATCTACGTATTATTAGGCTCGAAAATAAAGATATATTTCAAACAGCAATTCGATTGGTTACACGTCTGAATCATCCTAATGGACACACAATTGGACAAACAGATCGTATGGTCCTCCGAACTGTAAAACTCCTGCCAACAAACGTGAGCACAGCAACCTCCTGGAAGGAGCATGTACACGGAGGGAAGAGGGCTCGAACTTAGAGAAAGTGCACAAGGACTTTGTACGAGCACATGGACGCGTCTATTTCAACGCGAAGGAGCCTACACCTCAGAGTTCGGCTTAGACCAAATCCCTATTCTGAAGATTATACAAGTAAATTGTATGAGGAGTACATTACCAGACATCTAACTCATTAGACTTCTGGACGAAGTGGGAGCGAATTTACTCTATCTCCAGGGACAATACATGCCTGGTGGAAAGATTCCAGGGCTTCCAAATCGTTACTAGGCAGTCACAGACGCAAAAGACGCAATGTCTGAAATTGTAGTAACAGACACCACCTTCACGGTATCAAAGGTTACATAGCTCTGTTCGGAGCACATAGTGACAGCTGAAATCAGTCACAGTTGGGACACATGGATAATCACTTCAGTGTACGCACAGTAGTCGTAGTAGACAGAACCTTTTGCAGACCTAGTCAGAGAAGTTGAACAATTTTCCAGAGATAGACATACTCACAGAGATCAGTGCCCGCTCTAACCTCTGGTATGCTAATAGAAGAGATACTAAAGGACATACTGTGGTTTACATCATAAATCCGTGCAACCTCTCTGTATTAAAGAGGAGAGGAAAAGCGCAAACATACTGTGGTAACGCTGGAGGGGTCAGCAATACAGACATGTCACTAGTAGACAAAAACTCACTAGCATGCGTGACAAAATTTGAAATACTGGACAGAGCAACACACAGTGGTAACAATCCCATAATCATTCACACAGACACATAGGTCTACATGAACACACACACCACGACCTCGAAAAATCAGTGACTACTTCTACGCAGGGCAAACTGGCAGAAAATTAGAGACACAGTAGACGATTTTCCACTACTCACTAACCAAGGAAGCATAGACTACAAAACGCATGCTCTAACAGACTTACTAAAAAGGGCCTAGTCAGCAGCCTTTCCACGAGTGAAAGCCGGACGGAAACATAAACTACAATGGTCTATGGACGCAAAACAAAAGTACAAGAAATAACTAAATAAAACAAGACAAAACCTTCGGGACAACTTTGTAAAGACATAACTACAGAATAACGTATTGGGAGAACCGTTTAATTTACAGAAAGAACGAATGAAGACCCCCAACAGCTCTGTCAACATTAAACTGGGCGGACGGTACGAGATGCTCGGCAGAACTTCTGCTGAGCAAGCTCGTCCTTGATGACGAAGAAACACATGACCAACAACCCCATACGGCCTTACGTGGAGTGGCCGTGCGGTTCTAGGCGCTACAGTCTGGAGCCGAGGGACCGCTACGGTCGCAGGTCGAATCCTGCCTCGGGCATGGATGTGTGTGATGCCCTTAGGTTAGTTAGGTTTAATTAGTTCTAAGTTCTAGGCGACTGATGACCTCAGAAGTTAAGTCGCATAGTGCTCAGAGCCATTTTTGAACCTTACGTGACCAAATGAACAATATTTACGGAACTGGTTGTGTTACCAACCCTTTAGCCCAAGGATATGTAGCGCTGGCGACAGCTAGACTTCAAAACAAAAAGGCGCACGTCCCAGACGGAATACTTTCTGAAACTCTCAAAAATACTGTCACACAGATCACCTTCTTTTTATCGGACATACTAAACGACTCCTTGCAACAAGGAAGAGTCCCTGCTCTGTGGAAAACCGCCAACGAGGTAATTATTATGAAATCGGGTGACAGGGACACAATTGATCACTGAACATACAGATTAATCTCCCTCCTAAACACCTTGGATAAGGTACAGGAGAGACTTCTTTGTGACTGACTAAAATCACACAGGCAGCTCTTTGGCCTAATTCTACAACAATACGGTTTTAGGGCAAAAAGATGAATAGATAATGCAATAAACCGCTCATTAGAAATAATACACACGACCAACGATAAATATCCAGGTGCAGTTTTAATCGATATCGCATGTGCTTTGGATAACCTTTGGTGGCCTGCGTTGTTCTCTAGGTTTATTAATATGCAACTACCAATCGTCCTGCATAACAGCTTACTAAATTATTGCAAAAATAGGACAGCGGAGTGCGTAGCAGGACACCAAAAGGTAGTCAATAAATAACGAAAGGATGCCTGCAAGGCTCAGTCTGTGGACCTTTATTTTGGGACATTGTTAAAGAGCCACTCCTAAACAACTTGGATGCGGATAACAAGGGAAACGTAGTAGTCGCTTATTCAGACGACTTATTAGTTGTTGCTTTAGCAAGCTCATGAGTACATCTAGAAAACAAAACTACACAACTTCTCATAAGTATGAACTGATGCACGCCCTTGCAAGGCTAAATGCCACACAATACTAATTACCTCTGTAGAAGCTACGGAAGCATAACACAGCTTATGTGATAATGAAGATTGAATCCATATTTTTTCTTCATAGTTGGTATTGGTACTGGTTAAAAAGTCGTTTCACCCCAGAAAACCAACAGGAAAATTATTACTTGTACTTGATGGACAGACGTCTTTCACGAGCTGTTAGGATGCATTACAGTTTGCGGAGGAACAAGTGATTATTTTTTTACAACGCCTGCAGCACTTCCGTGATAAATAATCAAGTCAGTAAAATTAACTATTACCATTATCGAAAACTGCTCAGCTCAGCGTGCGCTATTTCAGCCAACAATGAAAGCGGTAGAAGTGGCTTCAAGGCACGTGGCATAATACTACTGAATATGGCCGCAGCCAAGACCACGCCTATTTGTCGTGTGATGCACATGTGCCAACAAACGGAAGATCTGAATGCCACGCTGGCCAACCAACCACTTCAAAGCTTATCAAAAGATAAAGTCAGTCCGCCGGCCGAAGTGGCCGAGCATTTCTAGGCGCTACAGTCTGTAACCGCGCGACCGCTACGGTCGCAGGTTCGAATCCTGCCTCGGGCATGGCTGTGTGTGATGTCCTTAGGTTAGTTAGGTTTAAGTAGTTCTAAGTTCTAGGGGACTGATGACCTCAGCAGTTAAGTCCCATAGTGCTTTGAGCCATTTGAACCATTTGATAAAGTCAGTCCAAGTATATCAGAAGAGCAGAGTTAACTGTACAAGTCGAATTCGTTCACTGACACAATTTCGGACTCCACTCCTACTCAACCTACAACTTCCAAGATTACCACTTCAACACTGACTTCACCTAAGCCAACACCTACGAAACGTCTGAACAAAACCAACAATTCAGTAGAAAATCCACTGTTCTATCAAGCTTTAAAATAAGCAGACAAAACTGTTTTGGGGTGACGTACTTCATTTGTTGTTTTAATTGACCATTTCCTTCATGTTGAATCGTTACTAATGGGTGAATGGGTATCTGGAGAGTGATTTCCAAAACGAAGTAGGAGGAAGTTAGCCAATGTGAAACTCTGCAGTGTACTGTAAGTTTCGTGTGACACCAAATTTTCTGGGTGGCTACCCAGTTTATTAAGAATTGGTAAAATTTAATATAAGAACTGAATTAATAGCTGAATTCGTAAACATAACTAACGTGTTAATATTAATAAAAAGACACAGTGAATATATGGAATGAGCATATGGGAACAATTTAAGTACAACCATTAAATCAAATAATTCAGAGGAAGCGTGAGCTTAAGCCTCAACAAAAATAATTAGATAATCAGACAAAGTCTACAAACATAATGCCTGCCTTTTGCGCTTCAGAAACGCCAGGTGGGATGTATTAAAAGTAATCTTACAAAAAGGGACATGTTTGTCTCAGAAACAGTCATCACAGCTTAGCGTAGTTTGTTAAAATGAAGTATCATAATAAAATTCACAAAATAATTCTAAACTATGATCTGCCGTTGCCTGTTATGTCTCACTTACATTATTATTATGCTGAGTGCTGTGGTACATTGCGGTGATAAATGAAAAGGAGATCTTCGGCGCCCATAGGAAAAGTTCACACAAACCTTCGGGATTCACACACAAGAACAGAGATAAAGAGAATTTTCCCCTCACAGTATATCAGAGGCTCAGAGTTTCATCCCTATCGTTATGATTGAATTATGTGAATAAGAATACTACGGTTCACTTTCTGATAATGAAATTTGTCTGAATCACCTTGCACATCAAACTACGCTACACTGGCGTGAAACAGCCGCAAATGCCGTGAATATTCATGAGCAAAGCCAAATTATATGGGACTCGTGAAAACTTCAAGAACACAAATGCAAGTAATGTAGACACAAATAGCAATGAAATGTCACACGGAATGAAGAATAACACTTATTCAAGATGGTGCTGAAATTACACGGTGAAATTACCACCACTTGATATCAAAAAAGCTACACAATCTTAAAACTGAAACGAAATGAAAAGTAGAAGAAATAAAATACGAAACACAAGAAAAGTTCACTCATACAAACCAGTTAAAAGACAAGTCAGACAACTGAATTATAAATCTGCGCTGGAATAATGAACTTCCTTCACCACGTGTTCTGGTTACACAAAGCAAGGATCGGAAAAACTTACGAAACATTGACAATATACTAGTTGCTACGCTCTGAACAACGAACTTGAACTAGCAGATCAAACGTGTACGCCAGTTACAATTGCTACACACCATCACACATTCACACATTCGCCAGCGCCAGGTCGTTCTATGAGAACCGTCTTCACTCACCAAAGGTCCAGTCCCGAGTGTCGCGAGCACACTCTTAGTGCAACAAACTTCACCCCAGGTAGCCGCAAGAGATCCGAGGGATCCTTTCCACGACCAACTTAACTACTGTCGAATGGCTACCGAAAGGGTACAAATCTCTTTGTCCTGACCGAGGAAGCTACATTGGCTACATTGTTGCTACCACAGCAGACAGCCATATGCTGTATTGCTACTATATAAAAGACAAATTCAACATACACACTCACTCACTCATTCATACAGATGATAAGGAGAGAAAGGAAACTCGAGAGCACAAAATGTAAGTAACACACGTAGGATTGGACGCTTACGGGAAAAATTGGTACTTTAATGTAATTATGTACCACTGAATGGGGACAAACAAAAAGTACAAAACAAAATTACAAATAACTGAGCGTAACAGCGCGAAATACAGGTGAAATCGTATGAAACGAATCTAACAGAGTCGTTTCAATGTACTGCCATTTTTTATATGTTCCGTCTTTCCCAGGGGAGTGATCAATCTCACCCATACATCTATGGGTGAGATGGGCCACTCATGTATATTTCAGTTTATCAAATCTCTTGAATTTTAAGTGGCAGTGCCTCAATAATTTATTTTACTTAAGTTTATACGCTACTCTATACGAACATGCTGGAAGAAGTCATGAAGAGTTTAATAAAAGACAAATCTTCTGCTGAATAAGAAAATTTGTCCAACTGTCCCGGCTTCACCCTCAGTAAATGGCAGCGAGCGACTGGGCGATATCGTGGTGCCATCCAGCAGCCGTGCCAACAATTTGTAAACGACAACTTCTAAGCCGAGCAGCATAACAGATACGCGGAGAAACTAGCTAACTTAATGTCCTAATGAACTTAAAAGCCAAGATTATTGTTAATGTACAAATGTACCGTAACGAGATTAATCGCCATTCCCTTACCTTTAGATGTTCATTCATTTCACTTCTTCTGTGCTACGCTCCAATAGGCGAAGGTGCCTATTAGTTGTTCGCGGGAGAGGAGACTTTGAATTAGGAATGTTGCTATGCTAGAAGGGCAGACTAATTAACATTTACTTATATGCTTACAATTTATGTGAACTTGTATATGCATAACGTAGTATAGTTCTTGTCGTATTTATGACAGTTAACCTCGAATAGGGACAACCATGAATGGATTGGCGGCTTTTAGTCAGAATTGGTGAGAAATGGATACTCAGCAGCGTGCGCTTGAAGAGGGTACAAGACTGATTGTTTACATGGTAGGAAAAAGTGGTGGAAACGCTTAGAACGTTGTGTGAATTTTAATGACGTAGGGTTGATTGCTAGTTCCAAGTAGAGACAGAAAAAGATAAATGGACTCCACTGTTACTAGCAGTGTAAAATAAGAGAGACAATAAGAGAGTTGTCTGTTAACGTTATTTTAAAATAAAGGATGTCAATCCTATTCTTTCGTTGTTAGAAAATCAAAATTTAATTATAAATGTTGGTGCATCACATGTATATTATGTTTAGGAAGTAATGAGCACATTATTTCACTTACAGATGTGCTGCACGTAAAAGACAAAGCTTCTCTCTCATTCCAAATTAAGTTTCAGTTATGAAAAGACTCAGAAAATTTGATAGAACGCTTTATTACACAGAAAAAAAAACACACGATCATACCGATTGTATTCTCAAGTCAACGAGAAAAAGTCAGAAGATAATATACCATGTACCAGGAAGTCAAAGAATTAATTGTATGGAGTCCAAACAATGCGCAATAACAGTCTTGTTCGGAGAGAAGGAAGTAATCAACTGCCACATAGCAGCAGAGTTTTAACTCTCCAGTTTACTACATAAAATCTGGCGACACTTTGGGATCGGTAACGTGTAACTATTTCTTACTGATATTAGCGTGATGCAACCGCTTGACAGTAGTCAAATTAATGTTGCTATTAGGATTTGTGAGCTGTAGGGCTTTCAATTACTGCATGTATGTTTGTAATAGTGCAGCGTTTAGAATTGATGATTAGCCGAAAACTAGGCTGGAACTTGCTCAACTGTTGCTTTTACAAACCAAACACTATCTGTGACAAAAACTAGTTAATACATCTCGTCACAGCCTCATAAACTTCGTAGCAGCGTAGCTATATGCTCGATACCTTCCATAGGTTTCACGTATTGAAATCCAGCTATAAAACAAGACGTTGCAATGTGTCAAAGTGCTGCTTTTTATCGTGTGCTTTGGTGGTCTTAGGACTGGTGTATGGTTATGTGAGTTGTTGGTATACGGTCTGATTTAAATATGAGCTTGTCCTTTTTTCATTTCATATTTGTCACAGAAATCGGGCACAACAACTTGCGTCCGCATTCTGTTTTAAAGTTAGATTGCGCAGTGAATGACTCAAAGTTTGCATTCGCGTTTACCTTAATTCATTAAGGCGAATGCCAAGATGATTCGTGTCAATGTTTTCGGTCTATTTGTAATTACCTCGACGTCAACTCGGTGTTAAACCGGAATATTCTTTACTTTGTCTCTTCGTAAACTCACAAACACAAAATGAAGAGCAATTTCACACGGTAAACAGCAGTTTAACAAAATATGTTGTTGTAGAAGTTTTCTATTCTGGAAATCAAATCCATCTGATTTCGGCGCTAGATGCTTGCTGCTTTCTTATATTCTTTCTATCTTCACATTAGTCTGCTTAATGATAATAATTTAGTTCCCAAATGGTTCAAATGGCTCTGAGCACTATGGGACTCAACTGCTGTGGTCATCAGTCCCCTAGAACTTAGAACTACTTAAACCTAACGAACCTAAGGACATCACTCACATCCATGCCCGAGGCAGTATTCGAACCTGCGACCGTAGCGGTCACGCGGTTCCAGACTGTAGCGCATAGAACCGCACGGCCACTCCGGCCTTAGTTCCCAAAATATATCAGGTAAAACTGTTCTTCCTCTTATATAGGGTGAAGAAAAATTCGCGCGTTCGGACTTGGCAGCGACAATCCTCACGTACTGGCAATGCAAAAACGTCTGTCACAAAATTTCGTCCTACGCATATTACGGGCAGTAAATGGACATCAAATATAGGCAATCGGGCAACACTGTAATCACATGTACGGTAATTACCTTTGTCAGTAAATGCAGCAGTGTTGTGCAGTTGGTGCAATGGACAGAATATTGCGTTAGCATTGAGGTGGTCAAGGATTCGATTCTGGCTCGAGGCGTATTTGCTTTTATTTGCTAAAAGTAGTCTGCGTGGTACAGTAGCAGGTACATACTAGTAACACAGAAATGGAGGTACAATCGTGTCCATTGATCAGCTTTTGAAGTAGCGTTTTGTATGTCGTGGACGCGAATTGTATCGCGCTACTGCATAACCAGAATGGTCCCATCGAAATTATTTGCAAAGCACGTTGCTGGCCCTACTGGTGACGTAGCGCTCTAAAGAAATGTAATGGACCTGAACGTGGCAAGAATAATAGTTGATATTAATCGATGTGACCGTTAGGGAAGGGTACACACTAAAAAAGTCTGGAATCTAGTAGATGCTATGGTGGAAAACAATTTGCGTCCATGACGTGCAAAAGGTTTCTTTAAAAGCTGACCATTCAAAACGATTGTACTTCCATTTCTGTGTTCGTAGTACATAGATGAAACGTTTTGTAGGAGATCCACTGTAATCGCTGTATCACGATTATGACGCCAGAAACTGTACCACGCAGACTACGTTTAGCAAATAAAAATAAATAACCCTATATACAGAATTGGAACCTCAACCTCCTGCATGCTAACAGAAAACTCTATCCACTGCACCAACTGCGCAGCACTACTGTCGTCTCCTGAGAGAGGTAGTTACTGTACATGTGATTCCAATGTTGCCAGATTGCTAGTCTTTAACGTACATTGACAGCCCGAAATATGCACAGGACGAAATTTGGTGTAAGACATTTTTGTACTGCTAATATGTGAGGAATTGCACTGCGAAGTCTGAGTGCGCGAATTTCTCTTCATCCTGCGTATCATACAATACATGCTTCTTAAGATGTTACGAGTGTTTTTAAGAGTTTTATTCTTTGTCTTCACCTTTATAGTTTCGAAGTCGTTCTCTGCCAATTTAGTATGATTTAAAGATGTTATCTTTAACATATTTATCTGTGGTGTAGTTCAAAACTATCCTATGAACAACAGAATTTGCCACGATAGGGTATCTAGCATTTAGCAGTGATTCAGATAGCCGGTCTCGTACGTGCAACTACAGCGAAGGGATATCTGTGGAGGGACCATGTCAACATATGTTTCCTGAGCAGTGGCAAGAGTCCTTACAGTAGCTGAAGGAACAACAGTGTGACTGACCAGGTTTTGTAACATTATCCATCATAGCAATTCTATGTTGATATTGCGACATGGCTGAAAGCAAGGGGACACAAGAGTTGTTGTATTTCCAGAGTCCATGCTGCTCTACTGTATGGTTCAATGAAGAATACAAGGACTGCTCGGGAGGTTATTGTTAAGTAAGAAAACAAATAGGGTGATTTATCGGTCCGAGCGTTTAACCTTAAACCTGTAGATATGTAAGAGAATAGAAAAACAAATTGATTGTTTGAAGCTAGGTATTGTGTTAATTTGTGAAATGTGGTAGAGGAAAAAAAATATTTCACGTCAGGTGAGTTCTGGGTTATCAATTTGAAACCAGAGAGAGACGATAAAGGAGTACGTTTAATAGCGAACAAGAAAATGTGAATGAGGTTGATCTAGTATGATCAGAATGTTAAACAAAATAGACACACGAGATTAGTACAAAAATATTTTACTTTGAATTCCGCACAGTATAAAGATAAATGGAAAAACGGTATAATGAGATAAAGTAAATTACTTGTTACGTAAAGAAAGACAAAAATTTAATTACAATGGGAGACTGTAGTTGGACAGTAGATGGAGGAAAGATAGAAAAAATAAGTAGAGAACGTTTTCTTTCGCTTGGTAGTATTTTATACAGAGTACAGTTTATTCATTGTAAATACTTGGAATAAGACTGGAAAAAAAGGTTACATACGTGGAAGATAGCTGTAGGCACTAGAGCTTTCAGTTAAAGTATAGACTTGCAATACAGACACCTATAAACCAAATTTTTTACTGCAAAACACTTCTACGGGCAGATGCGGACTCTGCCCGTAAGTTATTAGTTACGTTCTTTACATTATGGCTGAAAAAATTGCAGTAAGGTTAGAAAACAAGGAAATGGAAGCTGGATGACTTTCAACTTTAAAGGAGAGATTCGAGCCCACATTGAAGCCTTGCAGCAATCGTTCTTCCCGTGAACCATACGTAACTGCAACAGGGAAAGGGGGAAGCGGCACTTGTACACAAGGTACCCTCCGCCACACACAGTAAGGTGGCTTACGAAATGTAGATGTAGATGTAAATGAAACGACAAGAGTTTGTGGAGAGTTCCGGAGGGAGCATCATGTGACGGCTAACAAAAATAGCCTGAAAAAACACAACTGAGAGGGATGGAAAGCTGTGATGAATAAAATAGTGCAGGCGGAAGAGGAAGAGCTAAATAAAGAGGAACATCTAGTAGAAACTCTTGAATAACAAGCACGATATTAAATTTGTTGATAATAATACTAATTAAGGAAGCGTTTCGCCGATTCCCGTAAGAGTTCGAGCTCGAAATTTCATAGGAATGGCGAAACGCAGCGAGTAATGAGAATGATGGGCACGGGCACTACGTCAGAAGTGTACGGATAAATTGAGGGTTTGGGTCTGACGGGATACGTGTCCACTGTGTCCGGATGGCTTAGTGGTCAGAGCTTCTGCCTAGTGAGCAGGAGATCCATATTTGAGACCCTGTCCGGCACAAACTTTCAACTTTCCCCATTGATGTAAGTCACTGCCCACTGGCAGCTAACTGCCGTTAATACCTTTGTGTCTATGACAAATACGTCCCACTAGGTGTGCGATACACATGAGACAGGCGAAATATACTCAAATTTCAAGATGGATGAAACAATCACTACATCATGTACCGTAAAGTGTGAGCAATACCTAACGGTGATAGGTTTGAGCATTACTGACTGAACAATCAGTTTCAGAAGTCATGTTCACGAAGTACTAACACGAAATGTGTGCAGAACAATCCAACTACTGGCGAGTACCAACGTAAGATGTCATCAGCTTGGTTCCCGTAAGAGAAAGAAAAGAAAGGAAAAGGATCTGAAAGAAAAGGAAATAAGCGCCTTATAGCGTAATTGTCTCGGTGTCCCCGAGAGGAAGGATTAGCCACCTAGTCGAAATAGGTTTTTCCCCTCTCGCGCAATAACCCATTTCGTCATTCTATGTGATAGGTGTGTCGTAAGTTTATATTTTGAGTTATGGTAAGTATAATTAATATGTGTGTCTTCTGGTGTGTTGCTTGTGAGGTATGACGATGACACAAGGAAGAGTGCTGAAACCAGTGTCGCACAGATGGCCCACTCTTTTCGAGTTTTAATGTACACATCCGACAGACGCATCACCATCGACTGTCACATGCTCTTAATCAATCAGACTCTGCAAGGAGTCTGGTGCAAAGTCTTGCGATCAGAAACTATTCACTACGACCTGGTCAAATACTGGTGCTGAAAATTTATTCCACCACCAGTATTCGACACGGCCACCTCTGTGTCGAACGCCACCCGTACGCTAGCGACTTCGGCTGCGGACTTGGGTTTCGTTCCTGAGAAATGTCAGAAAAAGCGACGCATTACCGACACTAGAACATGTCGATCATGTACTGTGATGTTTGTATGGTATGATTGTGACAGAAGCTATTTCAGTAGATGCGTCCAAGTAAAGATCAATGTACGCCTATAGCAGTTGTAGATGTATAAAAAAACTATTGACCACGTTAGCTGGAACTTACGATTTGGGATTCTGAGATTTTCAGAGACAAGTACACGGAGTGAATATATATCTACAAACTTTCTAGAAACCACACTTCTGCTAGAATAGTGTTGTAGAGCAGTGGTTCTCATACATTTCTCCTCTGGGTCCTCTTCAGCCTACTTTATTATTAAAAATAGTAATTTTTTATATTTTCATTCTTTTATCCTCTATTGTATCAAATTAAATGTAGAAGGTTTTATGCAACAGAAACCAAAACTACATGAATTATTATACCGAAAATACGGAAGAAATGGTGTATCTTTATCACATTCTCATTTATTACGATTTTTCTCCTTTAAGAAACAGAGTAACTCATTCCTCAATTGAAACATTCTGTTTAGTACTTGACCGCTTGAAAAACATCGAACATTATTAAAAATGGAGAAAATGAGTCTGTTCAGCATCTGCCTCCTTACACAGAACATTAAAGAGTCTTATATTCACATATTTTTCCTTAATAATATTAACTGTTTCTATAACCATTTTAAGCACTTCGTGTATGGATAGGATAAGTGCCTTAGCGGCCAGAGCCTACCGATGTATCATGCAGTGAGTCCACAGCTTTAACTTTCGCTTGCAATCAACGATGAATACCAAACATTGACTAAGCTCCATCTGTGCACTTACTTACTTTCCGAGCCCGGAACTGGACTTCAGACTTCCAAAAATCAGCAGCCAATATGGCCTTCTCATTTGCCTCCAATAAGTCATTCATTGTGCAGGGCTGGTCTAAATATGGACAGATAAGCAGGTGTTGAGGCTCCTGGACAGAACAACACAGACAGAGAGTGTTCTCATTCTCTTTTAGGAAACCCCATTGCTGCAGGTTTGTCTTGCACTTTGGAACTTCTACCCTCATGCGGTTTAGGGTTCTTCAGACTGTGTATGGTAGGTCTCCCCCAGGCGCCAGTTCTTCTTTTACATCTTTATAGGGGTTTCTCAGGTCGATTTCCCACCTTTCCAAACGATTCTCTTCAGCCGACCCTTCCAGGGCTCGGGTAGGTGACAGGAAACTCTTCCTCGAACAAAGCCGTCGGTCATCAGGCTGGTGTCCATATAAAGGATGACGCATGTCCTTTTCTTGCTTGGTTTTTTCGGATTCGGCAGCGATGTCACGTCGTATGTTGGGCGGTACGATCCCTATGATTAAGTACATCTTGTGCACTGGGGTTGGCCTCAAGCATCTGGTAGCTGTCCGTGTCATTTAATTCACCGCGACATCAACTTTTCTCGCGTGTGTTGATGCAGACCATACTGGAGCGGCGTATTCCGCGGCTGACACACTGAGCGCAAGGGCTGAAGTTCTCAGGACTTTTGGGTTTGCACCCCAGGATCCGCTGGTTAGTTTCCTGATGATGTTGTTTCTAGTTGAGACTTTTTCCCTTGTGGCATTACAATGATGTTTATAGGTCAGTGTGCGGTCCAACGTGACACCAAGATATTTGGGCGTTTGACAATGCTCGAGACGTTCACCTCTCCATATTACATTTAATTCACGATGTGCTTACCTGTTCTTTAAATGGAATGCACAAACCTGCGTCTTGGAAGGGTTCGGCCTTAGGTGGTTTGCCTCATAATACTGGGAGAGAGCTTCCAAGGTACTGGTTAATTTCTCCTCTACATCCATAAAATTGTTGCCTTGGGCTGGAACTGCAGTGTCATCGGCATACATAAATTGGCGCGTGATGTTTGGCACTGGTTGGTCATCTGAGTATATATTATACAGAGCTGGGGTGAGCACGCTTCCATGAGATAGGCCATTCCTCTGATTTCTCCACCTGGTCTTCTTGCCCTAGAGAGAGACGAAAAATCTCCTGTTATGCGGGAAAGTACCTATCAGTGATGTTAAATGGTAATCTCTTGTCACATTATATACTTTCCTAAGGAGCCTCCGATGGTTTACAGTATTATATGCAGCTGAAAGGTCTACAAATGCCACTCCCGTGATCTCTTTCCTCTTAAACCTGTCCTCGATATGTTGGGTCAGGTTCAGGACTTGCCCGCAGCACGATTTGCCTGGTCGGAAACCTGCCTGCTGTGGGATGATCTGTTGTTCCAAGACGCTTTCTATGCGACTTAGCGTCAGGCGTTCCAAGATCTTAAAACAGTGACATAAAAAGTACACAGGTCGGAAGTTTTTCGATAATCAGAGTCCTTTCCTGGTTTCGGAAGTGCAACCACTCGGGCTTTCCTCCACATCTTTGGAATATGGAGCCGTTTTACACATGCGTTTTTCAAATCTAGCAACCACTGTAGGGTATTACTGCTGAAGTTTTTAATTTGCTCATCGATACCAGGAGCTCTGTTAATCTTCAAGCTGGAAATGACTGCAGTGAGTTCTGACATTGTAAATGGTGCCTTGAGGTGATGATTTTCCTCTGCCAGATCATGTGCTAATGGTTCCTGGTACTTTCTGCCGTAGGTTTTGCCATTCATAAGGAGTGTAGTGGCAAATTGGTCTGCCGTGACGTTAGTAAATTTAGCATTTGACTTTTTGGCGTCACCGTTAAGGTTCTTTAACAATTTCCAAGCCAGCCATTTGGCTTTGCGGTTCTCAGCTATGACTGACATGAGTTCATCGCCTGCTAGGATGTGTCTCATCATCAAATGTGTCGTTATCGAAGAGCTTCTGGTATCTTTCCAGTAGTGGCTTTGCGTCCTCAGACAGTCCCGTGATATACTGTGTTCTGCATCCTCACGGAATAGACACCTTCCTAGACACCTTCTGAATGAGTTTGACAAAACAGTCGTACATCTCAGGCTGTGGGGGGATTTTTGTTATTTCTACATCAATGAGCTGTCTAAATTTCTTCCAATTGGCCTTTTTAAAATTGAACCTTCTTTTAAAAGGAATTTTTTCAGGCTTAACAACTGCATTGACCGTGCAAATTATGGGCCGATGCTGCGTATGGGGAATAGGATCCCCAATCAATTCTCCACATTGGCCAGCGAGTTTCTTGCTAACAAAGATGTTATCGGGATTGTACACTTTCTTCCATCTGCCACTATTAAAGGAGCTTAGCAGTTTCGGGTCATGTATGAGCAGTAGATCGTGTACCTCAGCCCAGGTCTCTAGTTCCACTCCACTGCTGTCAGATTCTTTGTAGCCCCATGTAGTGCTCTGACAGTTGAAATCGCCCAACTCAAAATTAAAGTCTTGGTAACTGAAATTTCCAGGCTCAGTGAAGACAAAATCTGATTCTGGGGATTTGTACGCAGAGGTAACGTTATATTGCTGAGTTCAAACGGTTAATATCTCGATATCTTGCCTGTCAGTCAATGATGCAGAAGTGACTCTAATTCCTGGCCTGGCGAAGATGGTGCTAACGTATCGTTCATGTGGTCTCTCCAAGAACATCTTCATTCCATCTATTTTGGGTGTGGGTCTTGTACTGCCCCCATGAGTTTCTTGAATCAGGAGGAAGTCACATTGATATTCTTTACACAAGTCAGATAATAAAACTTCTTTGTCTCTCGATATTCCTTCGATGTTTATCGACATCATCGCAAGTGGCCTTAGAAAAGACCGTTTGGGTGGGATCTTAATGGTCTTCATTTTCTCAGAAGTCCGTTCCGGTTGTTGAAGGATTAGCCGCCGATAAATCAACATTGCCCGGGGTGCGCCCGATTGCGGTTCTCGTTTGTATCACCGAGCGAGGTGGCGCAGTGGTTAGCACACTGGACTCGCATTCGGGAGGACGACGGTTCAATCCCGTCTCCGGCCATCCTGATTTAGGTTTTCCGTGATTTCCCTAAATCGCTTGAGGCAAATGCCGGGATGGTTCCTTTGGAAGGGCACGGCCGATTTCCTTCCCCACCCTTCCCTCACCCGAGCTAGCGCTCCGTCTCTAATGACCTCGTTGTCGACGGGACGTTAAACACTAATCTCCTCCTCCTCCTCCTCGTTTGTATCTTGCTGTCGCAATCTTCGGGGAGGCTCCTTCATTGCACTCTAATGCACCTATTCCCTGATGACACGTTTTGATTTCAAAAAAAGGCTTATAGCTGTGGCTATTTTCAGTATTGGCTTACAGAAAAGCAATTCCTCTCGAATGTTAAACTCATCAATGAAATGAGCAATTAAATGAGCACCTTAATGATCATCAGTCGTTTCGTCCAATTGAAGTGCAATACAATTGCTACGCAAATTATCGATAAACAGTTCGAATAAATCTTCGGAAATGTCTAAAATTCTTCAACGCACTGAGTCATTAGACATAGGAGAACTTTCGAACTGTTGAGCAAATGTTTCACCAGACATTGTGGTACTACACCAACTACTGCTGCGAAAACCAGAGGTTCCGCAATGGCGTGTAGTTTCTTGCATTTATCATTTCCATGCAAAATCCAGTAAGGGACTAAAAGGGCCTTGGATATCACATTCATCTTTTTGCAAAGTTCTTCTGGGTAGAAAGTAATACGAGGGTTATTCCAAAAGTAAGGTCCGATTCGCCGTAACTATTGAAATTTGGCGCCAATGACAAAACACGCATGCGCGCCGACTCCCGGCAAGCCTTGCGCGTCAAACGCCGCCATTCGCTTTGTTACTGTTGCTGAGTGTAGTTCACAGTGTCACTTTACAATGTTTAAGACAATTGATCAGCCCGCCGATTGTGAAGTAAGGGCAGTGATACGGTTTTTGTCTGCAAGAAACAATTCAGCGGCGGAAATCCATCGGCAGATTACTGAAGTGTACGGTCCTAACATAATGAGCGACAGTAAAGTGCGCAAGTGGGTGCGAGCTTTTAATGAAGGACGGGATAATGTGCACGATGAACCACGGTGTGGCCGACCATCAGTGATTTCAGACGATTTGGTCAATGTGGTTGACAAAAAAATTCGTGAAGATCGCCGATTCACTATTACAGACGTAGACATGCATTTTCCGAATGTGAGTAGAACAACTTTGTACAGAATTGTGTCTGAACATTTGAAGTTTCACAAATTGTGTGCCCGTTGGGTTCCCAGGCTGCTTACTGAGCCCCAACGAATGAAAAGAATGGCTTTTGCTCTTGATTTTTTGGAGCGATATCATAAGGAAGGTGACAGTCTTTTAGACAATGTTGTCACAGGGGATGAGACATGGGTTTCTCACATCACTCCAGAGTCTAAACGTCAGTCAATGCAATGGCGTCACACGTCATCGCCAGTCAAGGTCAAGGCAAAGCAGACAATCTCAACACGTAAGGTTATGGCAACTGTGTTCTGGGATAGACGTGGAGTATTGTTAGTCGACTTTATGGAGAGAGGAACAACGATTAATAAAGCCGCCTACTGCGCTACCCTGACTAAACTTCGACGTGCAATCCAGAATAAGCGACGTGGTCTTTTGTCGTCTGGAATCTTGTTGTTGCATGACAATGCCAGACCCCACACTGCAAATGAAACGCAAGCTCTGATCAAGAAATTTGGATGGGAACAGATGGACCATCCTCCTTACAGTCCGGACCTGGCGCCAAGTGATTTCCACCTGTTCCGTTACTTAAAGGAGTTTCTCGGCGGCAAGCGCTTCGACACAGATGATGAAGTGAAAGAAGCAGTTAAGGACTGGTTATCGTCACAGGCGGCCTATTTCTATAACATGGGCATTCAAAAGCTTGTTGAACGATGTGACAAATGTTTAAATAAGTATGGAAGTTATGTAGAAAAATAGATAAAGATGTAAGGAATGTAAATAAAACAATTGTTTTGAAAAAACATTTTAGTTTTGATTTTTTTTTATAACCGGACCTTACTTTTGGAATAACCCTCGTATATTTAGTTTTCGCCGGCCGCGGTGGTCTAGCGGTTCTGGCGTTGCAGTCCGGAACCGCGGGACTGCTACGGTCGCAGGTTCGAATCCTGCCTCGGGCATGGGTGTGTGTGATGTCCTTAGGTTAGTTAGGTTTAAGTAGTTCTAAGTTCTAGGGGACTTATGACCTAAGATGTTGAGTCCCATAGTGCTCAGAGCCATTTAGTTTCCGAGTAAAAAATATGTTTTCGTTTTTCCGTTATTTCAAGATGTTTGAGTTCAAGATGTCTTTTGAATTTATAAGGTTTCATGCTATCAGCAGCTAAGATGGCTAACCCAATTACACAATCCGAACGTTCTTCATCATTGACAGTACGAGGAACGTTCAGCAAGTAATGCAGCCAATTTTTTTTTCTGAAAGCAGGTTGGTTTGTTCAGGATTCCAATACGCCATATTATTCCCCATTCTTTTAGCTACAAAACCCTATTTCTCAATAAAATCTCTGTTCAATGCGACGGCCTTACGCCGTCTTACTGGGAGGGCCTGTATGACCGCATTGTACCACTTTACTGGTCGACGTCAAGGGCATTTTCCTAACCCCCCTCCCACCTCTCCCCCCATTATCCACGTACTGGTTTCCACGGATTGCATCCTTCATGTGGCCAAAAAGTTGGAAGTCGTAAGGTGCGTGATCCGGGCTATAGGGTGGCTGAGGAAGAACAGTTCAGTGAAGTTTTGTGAGCCCCTTACGAGTGCGCAGGCATGTATGAGGCCTTGCGTTGCCATGGAGAAGGAGAAGATCGGTTGTATTTGTGTGGCGACATTGCAGGAGTCACAGCTGTTGACTCACCATGCTTTCGTTCACTGTCAGGACTCGGGTATGTCCGAAAGAACAGATACCATCTTCATATATATATAAGGCTCACCGGCCATTTGACCATCTTCTTCTGTGCAGATGCACAAACAGTGCCCGAACTCTTACGGGTATCGCTAGTAAAGCCGCGAGTAATGGGTATAACGGGCAGGGGCACTATGAATATAGTGCGGGACATTACGTTGCGAATGTGGTTCTCATGGGAGGCGTGCCAGTGATAAGTTCCTGCAGTCACGATATCCTCTGTGTCCTCCATGGCTCCGTAGGATAGAGCGTCTGCCACCTAAGCGGCACATCCAGGGTTCGAGTCCCAGTCGGGGCATACATTTTCAACTGTCCCCGTTGACTTATATCAACGACTGTAAGTAGCTAAGGGTATTCATTTCATTGTAAATTACTTTGGTTGGATAGCACCTCCGTTACAGACACCACTAAAAGGGCTACGTATAGCGGCGCTACCTGTCGGAATTTCATGAAACTGTAGGAACTGAAACGGAAACATTCCACGAAGTTCCACTACACGCCCCGCATTTCTTCAATCGAAATTGGCTGATAAAAAAAGTACTGCTGTACCTATTTAACGTCCGTCGCAGTTTTCGTGAAGCCTAGAAATAAATACACTTCAAGAAAAAAAACACGAAGGAATTATCCGAATGGGACGGAAATCGGTGGATGTTATGTACGTGTACAGACAAACAAATTATTAAAAT
This sequence comes from Schistocerca cancellata, assembly GCF_023864275.1. Taxonomy (NCBI): domain Eukaryota; kingdom Metazoa; phylum Arthropoda; class Insecta; order Orthoptera; family Acrididae; genus Schistocerca; species Schistocerca cancellata. The sequence continues at coordinate 384,711,347 of NC_064629.1, read as the reverse complement.
TTCAGAAAAAATTGATGATTTATTCAAGAGAAAGTGCTTCACAAAGTGAGACAGTCATCAAAGATTTTATTCACATCTCGTCCCTCTGCAAGAAGTTATTCGACTTGGCAAAGGCTGATAGACATGTTGTAGATCCTCTTGAGGGATGTCGGGCCAAATACTGTCCTACTGGCGCGTTAGATCGTAAAAATCGGAAGCTGGCTGGCTGGCCCTTCCCATAATGCTCCCAACGTTGTCAGTTACTGGCCAAGGTATGGTTTGACAAACATGAACACAAGCAGTAGAAACCCTCGCCGTGTGCAGACGTGAATTATCTTGCAGTGTTGTAAGGGCGCCACGAATGGCAAACAAAGGGGTCCTGCTATGAAAATAAACTGTATCCCAGTCCATCACTCTTAGTTGTTAGCCCATATGGAGGACGACAGTGAGGTTGGTATACCATCGCCGTCCTGGGTGTCTACAGACTCGTCTTCGGTCTAGAATTTCATCTACTGGAGAAGCATTGTCTTCAATGGTGAGTCTTGCTTCAAATTGATCCACGGTAACCAAAGAAGACGTGTCTGGAGACGCCCCAGACAGCGGTTGGATACTAACCTGACTGTCGCCCACGATACTTCCCGACATCCAGGCGTAGTGATCTGGCTTTCCTTTCACAGCAGGACACCTTTAGTCCTAATCAGCTGCACCCTTACAGCAAGGCGGTACATCGACGATATTCTACGCCCAGTTTTGTTGCCCTTCGTTGAAGCCATCCTGGGTTCCCATTTCTGAAAAATAACGCCCGCCCACAGACGGCGAGAGTTTCTCCTTTTCGTCTTCGCGCTTCCCAAACCCTGCCTTGGCCACTAGGGTCCCCGGATCTCTACGTAACTGCGAGCGTTATGGGCAGGACCCTCTAATCTAAAGTGCCAACTGGGCAGTATTTGGCCCGACATCGCTCAGGAGGATATCCTACAACTCTGTCAATCAATGCCAAGTCTAATAACTACTTGCATTAGGGCCAGCTGTGGATCAATGCGTTATTGACTTTCTCAGTTTGTGAAGTCCTTCCTCTTGAATAAATCGCCATTTTCTTCTGAAACTGTAATCCATATTTGTATGTACATCTACATCACTTATACCGACTTCCATCCTATTCGGATAATCCCTTTGTTGTGGGTCTTTCTTTTCTTTTCTTTTTATTTTGCCTTAGATTGTTGATCTCATCATACATTATCGTTTTCTTTTTCGCCTATGTTCATGTCCATCAACAACCAGGAGCAGCTTTATACTGCAATCAAGTCTTCCTCGCAAAGTCTGAAAGTCTGTTAGTAGACATCGAGATATACGAGCCAAAGCTTGCACTGTGAGTGATAATTTAGGATACAGTCACAGTGCAGCCGATAACGGACGATTCCGTCGAGGCCGACATAGTTCAGCTCACCCGATCATTTCAGACAATGCTAAAAATATCACCGTTGTTCCACTATTTTCTACTGCGTCTGGAGTAACAATTACATATGCGAAATTCAGTGTTGAGCAGCGGCATCTTCTTTTTTCGAAGGAGAAGTTAAACGTAATTGTTTGTTACTAAAAATTTTCTTAAATATGTCGGCCATTGTGCCCAACCTCCTGGAGATCACATCCTGCAGTTTGAGAGACGCTAGTCTAGGGACAGTGGAGGGAGACCATAATTGAGAAGAGTTGCCGGCTGGGGTGGCCGAGCGGTTCTAGGCGCTGCAGTCTGGAACCGCGCTACCGCTACGGTCGCAGGTTCGAATCCTGCCTCGGGCATGGATGTGTGTGATGTCCTTAGCTTAGTTAGGTTTAAGTAGTTCTAAGTTCTAGGGGACTGATGACCTCAGATGTTAAGTCCCATAGTGCTCAGAGCCATTTGAACCATTTGAGAAGAGTTTGGTACACGTCTGTAGTTTATCATGAGTGTTATTCGATCACTACATTGAGTTAGAACTGTAGTAAAAAGGAGACGTCTTGAAAAGAAATAATGGTTCAAAGAGAATAAATATAAAAGTTAAGGTTTGCCAACACCATTGTGATTTGGTCAGGGACGGTAAAGACCTTGGAAATCAATTGTACAGAATGAATAATGCCTTGATAAGAAAAATAAGAAAAATGAATAAATAAAACAAGAGTAACGGATAAGCAGTAAAATTATGTAAGTCGATGCACAGGGAATTAGATCAGGAAATGAGGCGATAAACATAGTTTGGGCAACTAAATAACTGAGATGACAGAATCAAAGCAGATTTGGAACACAGGCTGACAACAGCAGAAGGAGTATCTGAAAAAGATAATTTTTCTGCTATAAAATGTAGATTTATGTAATAAAATTATAAACAGCGGACCAGCTGCAATGGAAAAAGGAAATATTTTCCTAGGTTTCGACAAATATAAATTTGTCTTCTCCAGGAGGTAGCAATTTTACATTAGTAAGGACTAATGTACCATCGCCGTTTTTAAAATTGTCGGCATAGATCCATTTGCAAAAATTAAATATAGCCCTAATTGACAAATGGATCTATACCGACAATTGTAAAAACGGCGATGGTACATTAGTCCTTACTAATGTAAAATTTCTGCCTTCTGAAGAAGACAAATTTATATTTGTCGAAACCTAGGTAAAGAATTCCTTTATCCATTGCAACTGGTCGGCTGTTTATAATTTTATTACGTGGAACCGTTGCTGTTGTGCCACTATGTTTAAAATATTGTAGATTTATGTTTCAGAATTTTTTTTTGAATTATTTCTCTGAAGCGTATCGTTATTCTGAAGTGAAACGGTGTTTATTCACAGTACAGATAACAAAATAATAGTAACTTTCGGTGCGTAGTGGGCACATAGAATAACTTCTGAAGAGCTACTGAATGAAACTGGGAAGAAAAGAAAATAGTGGCACAACCGAACTAACAGAGATAGCACGTTATAGTATACATTCTTCGCAATCAAGGAAGTATTAATTTGGTAACGGACTCGAACGTTGGCTACAGAACAGGTTCAAGTGAAAGCATGCTGTACAGTTATGAAGGAACTTGCATATGATAGACTAGAATGGAGACATGCATTAAATCAGTCTTCGGATTAAAGACCCCTACAGAACTATGAAATTGTAAATCTTCAATCCATGTCGTGCAGGTATAGCTAAAAAGTATTAATTTTTCTCTGCAACGATATTTAAATTTTACCTTTAGTACCGTTAAGAAAATTCAGACTTATTTTTTTTACTTTGACGAAATTTCGTTGCTGTGCCTGTAGACGAATTAAACTGGACATGTAAAATAGCCCTTCCACCAGCTACTTTATTTCCATACAACAGCAACGATATAGCAATGTAGAGCATCATTTTCCATTGTACAATATCTTTACCGAAGCAAGAAGTGTTTGTTGAAGACTCAAAGATAAATCAGAGTCAACCACATCTTTAGTGCACATCTGTGTAAGTAGTCTACCTCTATTTCGTAAATTAGATGGTGAGTCTCTCCGCCCCCGGTAGCTGAGTGGTCGCAGTTCAGCGCTAGCGGCCGTGCGAAGCGGAGGTCCGATACTTCCGCCTGTGCGGCGTGTGCTCCGCCCCCGGTAGCTGAGTGGTCACAGTTCGGCGCTAGCGGCCGTGCGAAGCGGAGGTCCGATACTTCCGCCTGTGCGGCGTGTGCGAGTGTTTGTTTACTTGTGGACTTAGTCTGCGCGCGGGCTAGTAACAATGGCGAACAAGTACCGGACAACTACATTACGATTCAATATCTGCAAAGGCTACGAACGACCAAAGGCTTTAGCAGTGGAACGATTCATTTGAGAGGAAGTCAAGATACCACCAAACGATATTGACGGAATTCACCTGTCCATGATTAGTCCCACGGTGTATGTTAAGATGGTAAATGACGCGGCGTGTGAAAGAATTCTACAGGCGACAAAAGCAGGTCTCCGATTTTCCATGGTGACGGGATTGTCGGCACGGTTACTGTAGAACATGCTGGTCTGGGTGTACGGATAATACGTGTTTTTGAGCTGCCATTTTAGCTCCCGGCTGACGAAGTTATCGAGGCTTTTAAGCCATACGGCACGGTACATGATCACACGGCAGAACGCTGGACACAATTCGCCACGTAACCCGTTCTTAACGGAGTGCGACAGATCACTATTGATATTCCGAAGCATATACCGTCCTACCTAACAATTGGTGGTTGTCGGGCGATGGTGATTTACGATGGTTAACCAAGTACATGTTCTGGTTGTGGCCAGGAGGGACACCTCAGGTCGACCTTTATGCAACGGCGGATTACGCAACTGCCTTCCGATGTGCGGGAGCCGTCGCCGGCGATGACAGTACTTCCGATCACCTATGGCAAAGCCCTCACTGCGCCCGCTGATGACCGAAAGGACACAGCTCCGATGGAAGATCAAGATGGCACTCTCCGAAACCTTGTAGCAGACGTCGGGATGGCAGAGGATGCTGCTCCATCGAGCATACAATCGATGGCGACAACATCAGTTGAGACCGAACTCCCACCAAGCGCAACGATAGTACACGAAGCAGTTCGAGCGACTACGAATGCTGTTCCCTCTGGAACACACTCTGTGACGACAATATCAGTTTCGACCGAACTACCGCCAAGTACAACGATAGGATTCGAAACACTTCCAGTTCCTACAGATGATTTTCTGTCGGGCAGACGTGATTCCCTACAATCTGAGGACACGGAAGGAAGGTCACGCAAACAACGTTCCCCGAAAAGGAGGAAACGGCGGCGTCGCACGACATCTCCTCGGGATGACTCCCCTTGCCCCGACGACGATGCGCCTGTGGACCAAGGCGACACAACAGCTTCTACGCAACAGGATGAGGCAATGGAAACTGTTCTATCAGACCGGCAGCGGTCTGTCACATTAACGGTACAGGGGCGTGGTGATGCTGAAGAGGAATCACAGCCAGTTAGCACTTCAACGCAGATGCTGTGGCTATGGACACGAATAGATCACTACCTGAAGAGACGTGGTATGACGATATTGAGGAGGCGCCAGACGTCATACAGAGGCAGCCGGCACTCACGAAGACGGCCTAATAATTGCTGAAGGTGAAGGGAAAGGGGAGGGCGAACGTCTTCTAACTCAGCCTCTAGCGCCGATGCAGGGAGATGTTGTTGCGCCTCGACATAGTGGGATTCAACGCCATGCGAACCGTACTGCGACATTAAATATAAATGACGTGCGTTCACCGGCCAAAATACACCTACTGAAGGAAACGATTTGGGCATCTGATGTGGATTTTGCTTTGCTGCAGGAAGTCAACGTAGCTGCATTCCCATTCATCACAGGCTACCAATCCTATTCGTCACATGGAGATCACAATGGGAGAGGGGTGGCAGTTTACGTGCGAGATGGATTCCCAGTGGAAAATGTGTGTTATCTTACGTCGGCCAGGGGAATGGCTTTCACGACGTTTGGGACACGCATCATCAATCTTTATGGACCGTCGGGAAATAATCGGCGGCGGGAAAGAGCGCGATTTTATGCAGAAGACATTGCCCCACTATTCCATGGACGGTATGAATGTGTAATAATTGGTGGAGATTTCAACTGTGTTCTCAGCCAGAAAGACCAATGGTCGCAATCAAACACCAGCCAGGAGTTGCGAATCGTTGTCAACGACCTTGTACTTAATGACACGTGGGAATGACGACAAGGAGATGCACCGGGATACACCTACGTGACAAGTCATTTGGCGAGCAGATTAGATCGCATTTATATCTCACGGGCTCATGAAAATGTTGTCCAGGACGCGGAACGCTGCCCATTGGCATTTTCAGATCACAGCGCTTACATCTGTACGGTGCTTCTTCCCGTAGAGAGGTGTGGAAAAGTAAGGCCCCGTGGAAACTAAACATTCAACATCTACATGATCCAGAATGCCGTCAACGGATCCTTGAGACATGGACGATGTGCGAGCGAAGGGTTGGAAGGTATGCGACGATGCTTGGTTGGTGGCTGACTTGTGCTAAACCGGCGCTTCACCGTACGTTCATCTCATATAGCAGGGAGATGGCAGAATGGCGCCGCCGTACGACCGACGTTTATTTTGCAGCGCTGCGCGACCTGGATGATAGTCCGCCGGGACAGGATATCTGTATCGAACGCAAAAGGATAAAAGCTAAAATAGTGGCTTTAGCTCGGAAATATCTTCAGGGAACCACGGTGCGCGCCAGATGTCACGATACGATAAGGCACGAGATTCCCTCCACGCACCACGCCCTGAATGAACGAAAGCACCGACGACGCGTTTTGGTACGGCAATTAATTACCCGCGAAGCCCGAAGAGTGACGCGTCAAGCGGACATTGTCTCAGCATTTGTCGACCATCACCAACACATCTATCGGGATGAAGCAGCCCCTGTCGATGACCTCGACCGTGTAGCCACGCACGTCTCCCGTACACAGACGGTGGAAGCCGCGGGAACCTTACTGGAAGACATTAGCTGTGAGGACGTACGTGATGCGATCGCACAGGGTGCGTTGAACCGCGATGGTGGCGGTTGATTTTGACAGTGCTTTTGATAAGGTGCGCCACAACTATCTGTACGCTATAATGGAACAAATGGGATTTCCAAACCGTTTTACTGGTCTCATTAGAAGGATTTATGGGGGCGCACAATCCTTGGTACAGGTAAATGGGCGTATAGCAGGGCCCATTCAAATTCGACGATCCATTCGCCAGGGCTGCCCTATTTCGACGCTGCTGTTCGCGGTAGCGTTGGAACCATTAATTGGGAGGCTAACAAATTCTCTTTCTGAGAAGGAACTACGGAGCTACACCTTCAAATGTCGTAAATATGCGGACGACCTCCTGCTGCTCGTTCGTTCTGAGGAAGAGGTGAAGACGGTTCTTGAACTGTTGTTGGACCACAGTGTGACGGCGGGTAGTGCAGTGAACATGAACAAATCGGCGGCAATGCCGGTTGGAAGAGGCCTTACGCCGGAAGAAATCAGTCCGTTTCCTTATGTGCAACGATGACGCTATCTCGGCATGGACTTTACCTCATCTGTACACTATACTGCGGCAGTTAACTACCGACGTATTTTACAGACAACACGTACCATGGTCCGACAACATCCCGTACTGTGCCTTGATCCTTTTGCAGCGAGTCGAGTACCTGAAAACTTATGTGGTTTCTCGAATGGTGCATATTTCGCAGATCCTGCCCCTACCACTCACGCTCGGACGTCGACTTCAATCAGCACTAGGCTATTTTGTGACAAGGGGGGACTCGGACTTATGAATGTTCACTGCCGAGCGACGGCGCTCCTTCTAGCCACGATGTACAAGCAATGGCGTAGCGGGGGTGGTTCCCTTACATCCCGCCTACTGGATCTCCTGGTTCCAGCGTCCCTCACACTTCCGGTGGCGGTGGGCAACATTACGCCACATTTTGTGTATGTATCAACATTTATCGTCAAACTTAGTTATATCAGAGACGAGCTTCCGCGCACGAGACCGCCATGCGCGAAGGATTTTTATGTTTGGCTGCTACGACGGATACGTCGTAATGTCATTGAACTCAACACCCCAGGTTGCATTGGCCGAAGATTTGGAGACATGTGCACCAAAAATTCCTTCCTACCTTCGTTCGGGCACTGTGGTTCTCTGTTGCGTGTGGCAAGTTATACACCAACCAACGGCTCCATGCAATTGGACTAGTGGACACTCCACTATGCCCGAAACGTCGCGAAAGTCAAAGGTTGGACGATCGCGTACCTCTGTGGGGATACTGCCAAGTCGCGCTTTGACTTTAGGTATTTCTTGCGCAAGCCCACAATGAGATTCATAGATGGTCCCACTATCGGAAAACCTTTGCCAACTATCTTCAGCAGTCTTCCTCAACCCACCTCGAAGTTGGGATGTGCCGGGTGCAGTCGGTGTGCACATTTGACAGCTGATGATGAACCTCACGCTTCTCTCACCACTCAATATGTAATGCACATACTATTCCATGCAATGATCTACATGTTCCTTTTAACATATAATAATAAAAAAAAGTGGTCAGAGAAACAGAATTTTAATCCTAAGGGCCCAGGCTGGGTCGGACATTTTCTCCGCTTAGGAACTGGGTGTTTTGTTGTCCTATCATCAGCATCTCATCCCCATCGACGCGCAAGTCGCCGACGTGGCTCAAATCGAAAGACTTGCACCCCGCGAACGGTCTACCCGACGGGAGGCCCTAGTCACACGACATTTATTTATTTATCGTGAGCCTGTCATATGAACATAAATAAATAACTTTCAAATAACTTCCGGGAATTCAGCTAGGTAACACTTTGAGCGACTGCCGATATTTCGGCGGGAGAACACCACGCAATTTTCAAGGCAAACTGCAACGGACAGGCGACGTACATGCAAATTTAAAACCTCGGTTCTCCGACTGATGCAGGAAAGATAACACACACACTGAACAACTAGTGCCACCAAAGATGACCAAAGTCAGAGAAATCGATAGTGAGACTATGAACTCGCAGGTGAAGTAACATTGACTCCGTCCCTCTGTTTTTTTGACAAGGAAGAGAGCCGGATTCCAAACAGAGTTTAAACAAAAACCTCCATCCCTGCTAACGAGGTTGCTCGCTAATTTAATCTCAACTGCCTCATTAATAACACTGTCCCAGAAGCTGGACGTGCATGCCAATATCTCGGTGTTATTATTTAACATGGAGTGACCAGTTTCCAAGTAATGGTCGGCAATAGCAGATCTACTTGGCTGCTGTAATCGTGTGTGCAGTTTATGCTCAGTACATCGGTCCTCCACGGTCCTGATAGTTTGACCAATATATGCCATGCCGCAGTTACAAGGAATGCGATATACATCCGCCTTACGCAGACCAAGATCATCCTTAACAGAACTTAAAAGCACTATTATTTTAAATGGAGGTCGTAAATTACATTTCACATCGTATTTCCGTAAAATACGACCGATCTTGTTGGAAGTGTTTCCTACGTACGGCAAAAGGGCAGTAGACTTAGGTTTCGACTTAGAATTATCATCAATCATCCGATGTACAATTGGTCGATAGCGTAACGCACGTTCAATCTATCACTATAACCATTTTGACGAAACGTAGCTTCAAGATGGGACAGCTCAGCTGGCAAAGTCTCAGCGTCGGAAACGACATGTGCCCTGTGTACCAAGGTACGAAGTACCCCTTCACGTTGAGCCGGATAGTGACAACCATTAACCTGTAAGTACAGGGCGGTGTGAGTAAGTATCCTGTAGATTGCATGTCCCAATGATCCATCATCCTTCCTCCTAACCAACACGTCAAGAAAGGGAAGGCAACCATCCTCTTCCACCTCCATCGTAAAACAAATGTTCGGGTGGATCGAGTTCAGATGTTCTAGAAAGGCATTCTAAATCTCCCTACCATGAGGCCAAACAACAAAGGTATCGTCAACATGTCTAAAGAAACAGGCGGTTTTCAAAGGCGCCGACTCGAACGCACGTTCCTCGAAGTCTTCCATAAACAAATTTGCGATCACAGGAGACAACGGACTACCCATCGCAACTCCATCTGTATGCTCATAATACTGGTCATTGAATAAAAAGTAAGTGGATGTCAAGAGATTAGTTAATTCAGCAGCAAACCTAGCTTCAATTAACTGCAACGAATCAGACAGAGGAACACGAGTGAAGAGAGAGACCACACCGAAATTCACTAAAATATCGGTGTCATTCAACCGCAGTCGCTCCAAACGACGTACAAAATCAGCTGAGTTCCTGATATGATGTTCGCACCGACCTAATTGTGGACTCAACAGAGAAGCAAGATGCTTGGGTACACGATACGTCGGAGCGTCGATGTTACTCACTATAGGACGAAAAGGAACCCCTTCCTTGTGAACCTTCGGAAGGCCATATAACCTAGGGGGAACTGCACTATAGGTGCTAAGACTCTTGATAGTGTCCTGCGACAAACCACTTTTCTTCAGGAGGCTGTAGGTCTTTCTCTCAACACTTTTTGTGGGTCAGCATCGATTCTGCGATACGCTGAATCAGATACTAAATGTTGTATCTCTTGTACATAATCCTGTTTATTTGAAACAACGGTGGCGTTGCCCTTGTCCGTAGGTAAAATAACAATATCATGATTAACTTTGAGAGAGCGTAGAGCAACCCTCTCTGCTGCTGTTATATTACTCTCTGAGCACTATGGGACTTAACATCTATGGTCATCAGTCCCCTAGAACTTAGAACTACTTCAACCTAACTAACCTAAGGACATCACACACATCCATGCCCGAGGCAGGATTCGAACCTGCGACCGTAGCAGTCGCGCGCCTCCGGACTGAGCGCCTAGAACCGCTAGACCACCGAGGCCGGCTGTTACATTACTCTTGGGTGGACGAGCCCTAGTCAGCACACGGCATGCCTCCCTCCTAACCTCCTCTGCAGCGCCAGGAGGTAGTTTGCAAACTGCCTGTACAACTGAACTAATAAAATCAACTACTGGCAAACTCTACGGAGTGGGTGCAAAATTTAAACCCTTCTCAAGCATGGATAAGGTTGTGTCGTCAAAAGATTTCTTTATGAGATTTGTTACAGAACGTCGAGATATAATATCAGACTCCGCGCGATGAAAACGTTCAAACTTTGCCAAATGGTGTGCTGTAAAGGAATTGTATTCCCAGTCTGCTTGAGTCCATGAGGCACCGTCCAAACAATACCAAGTGAAATCAGACAATTCCGATGCAACCAGTAAATGAAAACGATACACTTCTTTGGAAACAGAATCCAAACGTCGACGAGTAAAACGAATCCTTTCAAGAACAAGAGCCAATCGAGCACGTTGTTTGATGCGATTGGTGGCAGGAGAATTAATATGGTGCACAACCTTGGCAAATGTTGGGACATGATTTTCATCACGACATCACAATAAAAACGGCAAAGCACATTGCAGTCTAACTCGACAGCTACGAAGTTTATCCAATTTACGTAAACACCGATACATTTCCTCCCCGTATAGGTAAACAATGTGAGACCTGAGTTTCTCCTGGCGTATACAACTTTCAGATAACTTCTGGGAATTCAGCCAGGTAACACTTTCAGCCGAAATATCGGCAGTCGCTGAAAGTGTTACCTGGCAGAATTCCCGGAAGTTATTTGAAAGCTGTATACGCCAGGAGAAACTCAGGTCTCACATAAATAAATAAGTAAACACTGCCAAGGCAGAAGCTGCAACACACATTTGTGTGTCTACACCTTTCGTGCAGTAATGAGAAACTGAGTCATTACAGGAACTATACAAAGAACGATATGTACGTATGTTCCGTGATCTAACCCAACGTTCAGTGTGTTTCCACTTTTCAGCAAAGAATTAAAATACAGTCACTCCCTTTACTTTAGATTAATGCATCTAACACCAACAGAAAAAAAAGACTGAGAGGAAAAAAGTATGGTATCAATGTTCCGTTGAGTCCATACTAGAGCTCAGAAACGGAGCGAGTACTAGTCTAAATGTTGAGGGCTGCATACTTCACAAAACACGGCGCCGCTGGCACATCAATAATAACGGGCTTCCTTCGTTCCCCGTATAGCTCGCGAGTATGACGAGTTTGAGAACTGTGGCACTGCTGTTGCTTTATACTTGTCGACTCTTTCTCTTTTAATGAAGCATGCAGGAGTGATTCACTGTTAGTACAGAAGACTCGGCGGAGGTTCGAGTCCTCCCTCGGGCATGGGTGTGTGTGTTTGTCCTTAGGATAATTTAGGTTAAGTAGTGTGTAAGCTTAGGGATTGATTACCTTAGCAGTTAAGTCCCATAATATTTCACACACATTTGAACATTTCTTGAAGATGACTACACGATCTTGCTTCTGTAAAGCAGCACTGACAAGGCGTGATCACCGATTGTGGGAATCAGAGACCTTTAACAAAGCTATGTTTTGTGAGACCTTGGAAGGAGTAAGACAAAAATAAATTGAAGCAAAGTTCGCAATTGCAGGTGGGTTCGATCAGAGGAGGAGTGGTATCTTGAAGAAGTTTCATACTACAGTTCATGCTTCACACGAAGTACATAAAAATTTCGTCCAGTGCTAACAAAATGGTTGTGTTCTTGTTTATTCCACCTCCACCATAAGAAAACGTATGTGCTGTGTTAAACGAAAACTGGACACGCAACAACGTCACTGTCATATCCCCGCGAGAAGGTGAGCTATTTTTGTATTCATTTGGTCATGACAACTTGAGTTTATGGGCTAACAGCGAGTTGTGTAGCTGATTATACGTTTTTGTAACTTATTTTAATAATTAATCACCATTTAGAGATTACACTCCATCCTCATATCATGTTTTCTGGTACTGTCGTTACAGGCTCGGTAACACCACCTATGTGTGTATATTGTCAACGAAATTTCTAGACATTCGCTGAATAGATATGAAATGTTAAAATAAATTTACAGGAGTCTTCGTATAAGTTTTATCTATATAAATGAATGAATAAACGACATTCACAGCTTACCGATCAGTCATTACTTTGGTATATAATAATCGTCAAGCTCAGTGGTTGCCTCTGTCACTTAGGAATGTCGAAAATTCTGTGCATTTCGAATTGCACTTGAGAACGGCAATAGAGCCGAAATAATGACTGTGAAATTTCTTTCAAAACCGCTGCGTATGTTACGGTAGTACTGCGAGTCCGTTGTTATACTTAGGAACTCGTGTACTTGCTCTCCTCTCTGAGCGAGTCGAGGAGCGAGGAGAGGGGATTAGTGTTTAACGTCCCGTCAACAACGAGGTCATTAGAGACGGAGCACAGGATCGGATTGGGGCAAGATGGGAAAGGAAATTGGCCGCGACCTTTCAAAGGAACCATCCCGGCATCCGCCTGAAATAATTTAGGGAATTCACGGAAAACCTAAACCAGGATGGCCGGACACGGGTTTAAACCTTTGTCCTCCCGGATACGAGTCCAATGTGTTAACCACTGCACCACCTCGCTCGGTCTGAGCGAGTCGAGTCCACTGGTATCCGATAACAGATCCAAGTGACGAGTCGGCCCCGATGTAGGCTCACGCGTCTAGTCTACGGGCACACGGACACGGCAAGTTTGGAGTGACGTCACAGTACTCGATAAAGAGGCAAAGTAAAGTAAAAGTCGTATGGGTGACCCAGAAGGGCAGGTTCAGCCGCCTAATTGGAAAGGTTTTCACTATCCTCTGCGCCCGCAGAGCCCTTTCCGTCGCGAAGTCTGAGAGCTGTGTATGGAAGAGTATCTGTTAAAGTTTTGTCGTTGTAATTGTGTGTGTGTGGTTTAGTGTCATGTTCGTGTTAGAAATTATGAGAGGAGAGAGGGCGAAACCCGATGCTGGCGTATAGCCTACTCTTCCAGAAAAGCACCAACCTTAACGTCCCCATCCGACGGACGGATCAGCATCACCAGTGCGCATGCCCTCACTTCATGAGACATTGGGGATAGATTTGAAATTTAATCCAGTACATTGGTGCAAGAACAGGTGATCGGAAACTTTACGCCATCACCTCTATTCCCCTTACGTACCAGGTACTGGCAGTGAAAATTTCATTCATCTCCAAGATTCGGTCCGCCTTACCCCCGAGTCGAGCGCCACTGCACAAGTGTAAGTGACATCGGCTACAGAGGTGCGTGAATTTAAAGCGCGTATACGGAGCTCATTTCTGATCCAAAGTACATATCTTTACTGATGTTGTCAGTCATTCAGAGATATTTATTCTACTTCCCTTATTGCTACAGAACATTTGAGTTACTGACTTCAGAATACGAGAATGCATCCCTTCCAAGAAGACTATTTAGGTAGTTTGCCAGAGAGTTTATTCACTCAAGTGGTAGCCGGTAGTGGTTATGCTAAAGGCCTTCAAAGCAAATTATTGAACTCACTCTTCTAAATTATAAGAAGAGTGGTCACTTTTTTTCGATATTTGTCGTGCCGTAACTCTCTGTTAGGAAAATGCTACGGTGTCATGAAAGTCTGACTGAAATATAGAACTAGACTGAAAATCAAATTGGGATGGTTATTTCCATAATGAATGCTCATTCTGCTGCCGAATGTGCGCTGACTTGAAACTTCCTGTCAGATTTAATATGTGTGCCGGACCTGGACTCAACTTGGAACCTTTACATTTCGCAGGCACGTGCTTTACGGAATAGGCTCTCCAAGCACGGCTCCCAGCTGGTGCTCCCTAATTTTCTCCCGTCAGTACGTCCTCTAGTGCCTTCTGAACTTCACAGGAGCTGCTCTGCGTGCCTTACGGGACTAACACCTTAGGATCGAATCTACAGTCAGGTTTACAGTTTTAATATGACACGAAGTTCTAGATTTATGTTGTTGAACAGCAAATCAGTAAGAGTTTATGGCTGTAAATACTTGAGGTAGCAAATACTCGATAAATTGTGTAACACCTTACTGTGAAACAGAGGAAAGTGCAGTGGATCCAAAAAGGTACCTCGACCCATGCCGCAAAGCAAACTTCTCCTTGTATCTCTGGTTGTGAACATCTAAGGACTGATCGCGTAACTCATAGCTGAGCCGTGGAAAAAAAATGCTGTTTCGAAGAGCGCGCCGCAGCGCGTTCTGTGAAGCAGTCGCCCTCCGTTTCTGGTGGTGGCGCCGCTGTGGCAATCGCAGCTTTGGTGTCTCCCTCTGGTGGAAAAGGGGAAAGGTTGCCTGTTCACGTGCATTTGTGCATTTAAGAGGTGCTATAAGCTCGCCAGGCTCCATTCGAGGGTTGGATTCCCTCACTTCTTCATCGAGGACTCGCACTGCCTGGGCTACTCTCAGGGTGTATCTTCGACGCGGAAGAGCCCCACCCTTTCCTTGCCGTGCCGTCTGCTCGCCGTCACTACTGCTCGCCGTCCGGTCCTCCTCCTCGCCACCGCCGCCGCCGCCGCCCTTCTCGCGCGCCGCCACCAAGTCCCAACCCACCACCACTATCATTTTCACCTCTCCCTCCGCTGCTCCAACCACCATCACGTGGAGCTCATCCTCCACCCCACTTCCCGTCCTTCCTTCTCTCCCTGTCCACCCCACCCCTGCGCCACTTTCGGCTGTAACCACCCCCAACTCCCCCTCCCCTATCACTGTCGCCCCATCTACAGCTACTGACTTTCCGCCGCTCCCTGCACCGCCTCCGACGGGTTCCGAGCTGGCACGGATTTCGGCTCGACGTTCCACAGTCTCTGTGACACCCACGCCCCCTCCCTCTGCGTCATCCGCCACAGGGTGGTCCTGCCCCCCGCCATCTCCCCCTGCAACCCGTCTCCCAGCCCCCTCTCCACCCGGTCGTGACCACAAAACCTTAAAAGCGCCCGAATGTTGACCCTTCCCCCGAAATCTCCTCCAAAAAAACCCTGATCCCCGTGACCCACCTACCCCCGTGGATGCGACCCCGACCCCCACCCCCGCCACACCTGCCACCCACACCTTTGTCTTCTCTAATCCTGACCCTCAATTCCTCGATGCCCGCTCCCTCAAGCTCGCCATCCGGAAATACTACCCCAATGCCTCCATCTCCCTTCTGATTCCTCATTAAATCCCCCAATGCTTCCCCACATACCAATCTCCTCTCCTGCATCCCCCATATCCAATTTGGCCGACATGCAACCCTCACCCCCTACCACACCCCATCCTTTCTCCGTCAGCCTCGACCTCCCCGACGTCCGCCGACCTTCACCGCTGTGTTCACGAAGCTTAGCCCCGTTATCACGGAGGCTGAGCTGTTGGCGGAACTCGACTCCCAGCCCGACATTGAAATCCACTCGGCCTGTCGCATCTAGGATGATGCCAGGCCGACTTTTCTCATGCAGATATTCACCGAATCCCCCTCCTCCATTGACCGCCTCCTCACTGAGGGAGCCCTCATCTGCAGTCGCCGTCATAAGGTGGACACCTCCCATTCCCCAGTCCAATCCTACTGCTGCCAACGCTGTCTCACATACGATGACCACGTTACCTCTGCCAGCAAAAACCCCCCAACTTGTCCCCACTGCAAAGCTTCACACTTCCTCAAGAATTACCCCAACCTCACCTCTCCCCCCTCCTGCAACACTTCCAACGAACCACATCCTACCTACTCCTCGAAGTGTAAAGCGAAACCTTCTCTGGTCACCCCTGAGCTCACCGTCCCTGTCCGTTCTGTTGATGACCCCATCCACCCCAACAACTCGCTCCGTCCTCCACCTACTGCCGAGGACATCATCCGTTTCATCACCATTGTGCTCCTAAACATCCACCCCTTCCAGCGCTCCCACACCCTTCCCAAATCGCCCTCACTGCCCGTTCCATCTTCCATTTTACCACCTATGCCACATACTCCCACAACCAGGCCCACTCCACCTTCACCCCCCTCAAAACCCTCAGTTAACTCTCCCCTCCCATGGTACAACAACCCTACCATATCCTGTACCACAACAATCGCTCCCTGCCCACCCACAAACTCCTCTTCCTCCACACCCTCCGTCAGCACCGCATGGATGCCTTCGTCCTAAATGAAACCTTCCTTCAACCCCGTATCTCCATCTCCACGGCTCCTTACACCCTTCACCGCACCGATAAACTGTACCCTTTGGTGCGTGGTGGAGTTGCTATAGGCCACCTCAAGCACCTCCCTGTCCGGCCCCAACCTCTCCGTAACAATCCTGCCAAGCATCTCACCCTCAGCCTCTTCTTCCCCACCCTTACCATCACCTGTGCCACCATTTATGTCCACCCTCACACCCCCATGCCGTACGATTTCCTGGCCCACACTGACCGCACCTTCTCCACCTATGTGATTGCCGCCGACCTCAATATCCACAGCGGTGATCCTGCCTACCTCCAGTGGTGGCATCAGTTTCTCACCACCCTCCAGGGAGACCTGGTTCCCCTGCCTCAGCACACCTGACCCGAATCCAACACCACTCCTGATGTGGTCCTTGCCTCTCCCAACCTCCTTGGGCGCATCACCTCCGATGTCCTTGACCTCATTGTCAGTGACCATGCTCCTGTTCTCCTCACTATCTCTAATGGTCGCCATCCCCGCAACGCTCCTCGCCCCAATGTCCCTCCTAAACTTGTCCATGATTACTCCCATGCCAACTGGGATGCCTACCGGGACTCCATTCACACCCAGGTTGACGGCCACGACCTTATCCTCCAATCTCCTGATGACATCTCTCGCAATGCTGCCTTCCTGCACCAGACCTTGTCTGACGCTGTCGCCACCCATATCCCCACCAAAACCATCCACCCTCACTGCCCCGCCCTGCCTCCACAGGCCGTCCTTCTCCTTCGAGAGTCCCGCCGCCTCTACCGCTCTTTTCTCCGCACCCGTGACCGGGATACACTTACCCGCCACCGGCAATTACGACACATCTGCAACCTGCATACTGCGAAGAAACGCCGTGCCTGGCGCCAGACATGTACACAACTCAACACCACACTCCCCATAAACTCTTCCAAGAACTGGTCTGCTTTCCTCCACCTTACTGGGAACCACCCCCACCTCCCAGTACCCTCTCCTCCTTAATGACTGCCCCTTTCCTGACAACCTCAGTAAGGCCAACCACTTTGCCTCTCACCTCTCCGATGTTTTTTTCCATCCCAAATGATCCCCACTTTGATTATTCGCTCTTCCCTGACGTCATGGACTGTATGAATACCTCTGTTCCTCCCCTTGCTTCTAGCTTCCAGTACTTGGGCCACACCACCATCTGAACTTAACACTCCCATCACTACACAGGACATCAGCCTCACACTCCGCACTAAACGCAACACTGCTCCTGACCACGACTGCATTACCTACGGCCACCTCAAACACTGCCCTCCCTCCTTCCTTTCAATCCTTGCCACCCTCTACAATCTCATCCTTGCCACTGGCTTCCATCCTGACCTGTGGAAAACCTCCTGTATCCTGATGTTCTCCAAACCCAACAAGCCTCCATCTGATGCCTTTTCCTATCGTCCTATCTGTCTCACATCAGCGTTCAGCAAGCTCTTGGAATCCATCCTTTTCCAGCACATCCATCACCACCTCCACCAAAACCACCTCCTCCCCAACACCCAATGTGGCTTTCGACCTTCCTTCTCTGCTGATGACCAACTCCTCTGCCTCACTCATCTCCTCTCCCTCCAGCTTAACTCCCGTCGCTCCGCCATTTTGGTCTCCCTTGATCTCGAAAAGGCCTACGACCATGTCTGGCATCCCGGTCTCCTGTTTAAACTCCAAACCTACGCCCTTCCTATCAACTACATCCGTCTGATGGCCTCCTTTCTCTCCCATCGCCCCTCCTATGTTACCATCCATAATGCCAATTCCCACATCTTCTATCCCTCTGCAGGTGTGCCCCAGGACTCTGCCCTCTCCCCTCTCCTCTACTTCCTGTACACGGCAGATATGCCCCAACCCCCCCCCCCCCTCCAGTACTCCTCTTGCAATATGCTGATGCCACCGAAATCCTCGCCCTTGCTCCTACCCTCCAATGGTCCCAACGCCTTCTCCAGAATCACCTTGACCGTTTTGCTGCAGGGTGTAACCAGTGGCTCCTGAAAATCAATCCTTCCAAGACCCAGGCAATCATCGTAGGTCGTACCACTCGCTCCTTCCGGCTCCTGGATTCCTCCCTTACTTTCTGTGCCCATCCTGTCCGCCTCACCCCCACCCTCACCTACCTTGGCCTCACCATTGACCGGCACCTCACCTGGATCCCTCATCTCCGCTCCGTCCAATCCAAAGCCCACAACCGCCTCCGACTCCTCAAACTCCTCTCTGGCCGGACATGGGGGTTGCACCCCTCTACCATCCTCCACACCTACAAATCCTTAATCCGTCCCATCCTCTGTTATGCCAGTCCTGCCTGGATATCTGCCCCCTCCCCCTAAATTCTATAAGTCCCTCCAGATCCTTGAGCGTCATGCACTCCGCCTCGCCTTCCGTATACGCCTCCTGTTCCCCACGCGGATCCTCTATGATTTCATTCCTTTCTCCCATCTGCTCCTATTCCTCGAACATAGCTGCATCCTCTACACCTCCCGCCGCCTTGAACCCCCTCACCCCCTGGTTGCTCCTCTCCTCTCCCATCCCCACCCCCTGCCAAGTCTCCACTGTTGTGTCCCCGCTACCCTCCATCTCTACACCCAACATCTCCTTTCCCAAGGTGGTTTCCATCAACTCCCCCTCCCGGATGAGGCCCTCTCTCCCTCCATTTATCCCTCCTATCAACTCTGTTCCTCACTCCCCCTCCTTTCCTCTGTCCTTTTCCCGGGCTCCCTCTCCCCCCCTTCCAACCTCTTTCTTCCCCACCTCCCCTCTGTTTGCCGTCTTCTCTCCCCCGAGTCCTTTTACATTTCCCTCCTCTGCCTCCTCTCATTCCCTCTCGCGTCTGCCCTTCTCACCCTTTATTAGTCTTCCTCCTCTTGGTCCCCCCCCCCTTTTTCGTTTTTTTCCTTCCTCCCTCCTTGTTCTTTCCCCTCCTCCAGGTCCCCCCCCCCCCCAACTGCCTTTGGCTCAGGAATATTATCTTTGTGCCGCCACTTTCGTGCAGTGTTCTACAGTGAGTGTTCTACAGTGAGTGTTTTACAGTGAGTGTTCCGTGTTGTGTTTTTTGGGAAGTGTTGCGAGCGGCCATCATACTGTCGCTGGGTGTGCCTTTTATCTCTTGCGAACAGAAACCAGACTGTCGCTTTTTTTTTTAATTGTGTGTGTACTATATTACTTGTCTGATTCCTGTGTCTTTTATTAACGCTGCCAAACCCTTTTACTTTCTGTTTTAACTTTCCGCATTTTTCCGCCATTTTACACTTGACGTCACCGTTTTATCGCCTGTTTTTCTTGTTTCTTTTCTTCCTCCGCTTTATAAAATAAAATTCTGTAGGCTGTAGAGCAGCGTACTAAGCTGCTGCCAGCCCGTCCCCTTCGGGGGGAATTGAAAATCAATAAAGGAAAAAAAAAACCTCGCCAGCCTCAGTTGGTCAGCCGGATCAGTGTGGTACAGTCAGTGTGTGTCTGTCGTCCGGAGTGCTAGGATGTGTTAGGCCGCCAGTCTGCTCGAGCTGCTCAGCCAAAGGACATTGGCGGTTGGATCGATCCGTTGGTCGGTCGCGCAGTGAGACACAAGATGACTTGTCCGTCTTGAGCGTCGGCGCATGTGAGGTCGCCACGTCAGTCCAGTGGGCCGCACCGTATAGCGAGGAGTAGTGGCTTCGCGGCCGACACGAGAGCAACAGGAGTCAACCCACGACACCGGTTTGGCCGGTACGAACGGCGACGCCTTGAGATGAGAGATCGGCGCGCCTTCATGCGTCCGTTGAAGTGGCTGGCAGCGAACGGTCGGGAGAGCGTTTTGGGGGTCCTGCGCCGGCAGTGTAAATTCAGTTTCCCACTCTAATTTATAATCGAAGACATGAAAGAAATAGTATGCTAATGGGGAAAGACAAGCTGAATTCTTTCTCGAAATATATGTGTGCAATCAGAAATATGTTATAGCAACTATGTATAAACCATCCGAAATCAGCACAATCTCATCCATTCGGCGCTAAAGAATTCGATGTCAAGTGTCGAAACAATTCAGTCATAATCATAATCAATATCAAGTTCCCCGTTAGATTTGTTGTTACTCGGATAAAAACGTTATGGGGCACTCAAAAATAGAGCTGCAGACAAAATGTCGCTGTGCAGGTCAAATAGATTGTATGACACTAATGATACGAGCATCTCTGTTCTATTTTCAATCCATCTACGCCACGTAATCACACTCCTGTACTTATAACATTAATTCATTAGACAGAAAAAGTAATTCAAGACAGAGAGACTTTTGTTCCTTGCCTTTCTGCCAATGATGTGATACGCTGAATTAGTCTGTACAGATGGCCAGAGAAATGATGCGCGTAATAACGCACAAAAACATAAATGACGCCAATAATAATGCCGTATGAGAGTATTGTATATATAGTCAGTGGCAAGATATTAGCAACGAGCTGACATTTGACCGTAAAATAAGATCTTTACTCACAGGTTATGAGAAACATGCTGTTCAGTGCTTATTCTAGGTACGAGGAATTACTGTCCGATGGCTGACTTTAGAGTTGGAACGGATAATGAGTAAGATATACTCTCCAGACTGAAGACCCAAACGAACTCCAACTTCTTAATTTTATGAAAAATACAGGAATCTGTGGATTAAAGAGAAGCAAAGGCGCCGAATGCCAAAATCACGTTTGCCCTTTTTGTTGTATAAAGCGAGTTGTATCCTGCATTTATGTTTGAGAGCCGCACAGCTTCGACATAGGAAAGGCAAAATCAGATGCTGTTTTTTCAAGTCTCTATAGGCGAATTACACAACTTTTTCTCGACGCCAGTCAGTCCTTAAGTTGTGATACATTATCAGTCATCAGAACCACAAGATTACTCTCAGCGACAGATGGTGTTTTCTTAGTAGTGAAAGGCATCATGAGACTCACCTCTGAGGCATTAGTAACGATGAAATGACCGTAGACATGATTACCAACATTGACGAAAGTATTATACTGTTTCTCAAAAACCATATTCAACTTCTCTCTCCTTAGCAATACTTATCATAATGAGTAATAAGAAATGTTAATCAACCTGGCTTCAGAAAAAGCTATGGCTCTCTACTTGCATTTATTAAAGCAACTGAGTATCTCAAACAAGCTATGGTTATACACGAAGCTGCTATTTTAGCGATCCTAGATTTCATTAAGGCGTTAACTACAGTTGATGGATATACCTCACGTTAAAAAAAAAAATCAGTCAGTTGAATTTGTCCAACAGTACGCTACTACGATTCAGCAGCTACGTGAGTAACTGGTTTCAATGAGTAATGTGTTAACCCCTGAAGTCAACAGAGATGAATTTACTAACTGGTGCCCCTTGCCCCCACACAACTCCAGTCGTTGACCCACTGCCTATCTTTCTGTACATCAATTACACAGTATCTGTGTTGTATTGATGCTATCATTATTTATAAAAAAAATGATTCAAATGGCTCTGAGCAGTATGGGACTCAACACCTTAGGTCATAAGTCCCCTAGAACTTAGAACTACTTAAACCTAACTAACCTAAGGACATCACAAACACCCATGCCCGAGGCAGGATTCGAACCTGCGACCGTAGCAGTCCCGCGGTTCCGGACTGCAGCGCCAGAACCGCTAGACCACCGCGGCCGGCATCATTATTTATAAGTGGATGGCGTCATAGTTCATGAAAGTAACAGCACTACTAATACTGCTTCTGCCATGACAAGCAACAGATATTACTTGCATTCACGATCAAGATGGGCACAAAGCGCCAAAGTATCAAAGTCATAAAAATCACAAGTTATTCTGATATCGACCTGGAAGTTAATCGGTGGAACATTTACGTATATCAGTTCCTCGCATACTTCTTAAACGTGTCCAGTGAAAGAATTTATGTAAATGAAAAAGATCTCAACACCCTTCCGCACGACCATCTCAATGTGGATGGACGAACTTGCACCAGACGCAGAAAGTGTTTCTCTTGCCTATCTGCAATTCAAAAATAATTCCACCTAAAGTAAAACAAACGCTATCACACTCATTAGTTCCACTGAACCTATAGAACTGAGATTCAAAAGGTTACCAAAACACAGGCTGTAGGAAGCGCTGTGTCCAGCGTTGGGCGTCAACTGATACCGGGTAGCCCCGCTCTGGTTGCCGCATACATAGCCGTTCGTTCCGTCTGACTCCGGCAGGTGGCGTAATGGTTTTAGCCGAGAAAAATTGGACGATTATGAATTGCCCCTGAAAAGAAGCCCAATAAATTCATTTCGCCATTTAGAAATTGAAGCATGTGTATCAGAAGCGACTACTAACACAGCTAAGCAGAAACTCAAGCTAAAACATTGCAAACTAAACAGTACATAGGCTGACCAACCAGATACTGTTGCTCCGCGTCAAATTGATATTACATTATACTACAGGCTATTATCACGGCGGGATTAATCCTGAAATGGTCTTTTCGCTGCTGGTGCATGGGTGCATTTCTCAGAATACGTGAACTCGCTGAACAGTCACTGTGGAAGCGGGTGAAAGTACTATTTATCGTAACAAATTTTCTGTTTTGCATAATCAAAAGATATCAACTCTAGCGACAGATCCTGAATGAAGTAGTATGGAGTTACTTCAAACCAGACCTACTCTAACCGGTGCGAGTTTCTGAACTCACAGAACGCATGCCATTACGCATTATCCTCATCAATACTATGAGCAGCCGTTGCATTCTGTTAAGACTTGTGTTTTCTGTGTAATTTCCGGGCCGGTTTTATCTTACCTACCCAACAGATTAACACGGCAGAAAGAACAAGAACTCTAGACCAGTCGAGCTAATCGCGAGTAGCTTCCGTAAGATATTTTTAATCATGTCAGCCCTTTCTATGATCAGAGTAGATGGGAACCGGCAAAGGACGTGATTTTAACTGTTTTTGTTTCCATCAATGGCTTCTTAGTACTGGTGCCCTGGATACCTATAATAGGATATCAATCTTCTATCTTCATTACGTTACTGAAATACAAGATCTGATATGTCCAGCTCTAAATCTCCTTCGTCATTAAAGCCGCACGATCATGGACGAATCTGTCCAGTTAACTGTATCTAATTAAGAACCACACGTCTGCTAAGGCACTGTTATCGTCGGTGTAGTTTCCCTATCGACGTATCCCACCGTTCTTCCTCTGTTCAAAAGCTAGTCAGTATCTCCGTAACAACGTCAGAGCACCAGTAGACCTCTACGCCCATTCGTCGGAACAGTTACATTCTGAGGATTGTAGTTCACATGTTATTAATGACATTGAAATTACTGTAAACCTATGTTAATTACTAACGCTACCATTATTGCTATTAACGTTATTATTATACAAATTCTTGCTGAAAAGTAATACCTCCGAATTTCTTATGAGAAAACTCTTCAATACAATGAAATTTATCAAAATTCTGCAGCTTTATTCTTCATGTCTATGTATTTATTTCTCATTATAGTCTCTTTGACAACTAATATATTTCTCCCAAAGACAGACCAGTTCGTTGACGCCATCACTGTACAACGTTAGACTATTTTGACGGAACCACAATCTCACCTCTGCTTGTACCGCTTCATCACTACCAATGTGATGTCCTCGAAGGTGTAATTAACGTTTTTGAATCAGATGGAAATCGGATGGGGTCATGTCGGGACTGTCTGGAGGATAATAGCTGACTGTTAAACAAGGGCGTGGGAATGGTGCAGATGTCGCAGCGCTCCAGTGTGGTCTGAGATTGTCACGCAGAAGGAGAGGGTGCGCCATGTGTAGACGAATTCTTCGAATCTGTGTTTACAGGTTTTTGAGGGTCTCGTAGTACCGTGAAGAGCTTACAGTGGTGGCTTTAGGGACGAATTTGAAATGCACCGTATCTTGAATATCCCGCCGGCCGGAGTGGCCGAGCGGTTCTAGGCGCTACAGTCTGGAACCGCGCGACCGCTACGGTCGCGGGTTCGAATCCTGCCTCGGGAATGGATGTGTGTGATGTCCTTAGGTTAGTTAGGTTTAAGTAGTTCTAAGTTCTAGGGGACTTATGACCACAGCAGTTGAGTCTCATAGTGCTCAGAGTCATTTGAACCTTTTTTTTTATTGAATATCCCAGAACACTGAGCATGGTTTCGCCTGCTGATGGCATGGTCCTCAACGTTTTTAGCGACGGTGGTCCTTTGTGGCAGAATGCCAGTGATGCTCTTTTTTCGGGGCCGGAAAGAAGAACCCAGCTTTCACCACCTGTCGCAATGTTGTTAAGGAACCCATCACCGTACACCGATTTCATTGTTCTACGGAGTGAAATTGGAAGCACGTTTTCTGTGATTAGAAATTCGAGTACAGCACGCTGCTTCTCATGCACAGACATATTTACGTTACACACTGCCACGTAACACGCTACAATTAGGAGCCCTATAGCGACAGTGGGTTGCACCTTGCATCAACGAAGCAGAAAGCGACAATTCAGAGGCGTTACGTTTCAGCACACCTATGTACTTACATTACGTGCAACTCATCTAATGTACAAGTTTCTGTGTTAGCTGTAAACGGAATCTATAAGGATACCTGCCTACATTTCACAGAAGTCCCAAAATTCTTTAATCTTGTCAGGTAAAATTAATCCACAAATTAATGAAACATGTAGATGATGTTTGTAGGGGTATACCGAAATTAATATCCAATATGCTGTTCATAAAGTATTATCAATGTCAAGTCGCATTTCTTAAACTGTATTATGTCTTGAATCACTTTTAATATCCAAAAATTAGTTAATATGGTGTCAACGTATGTAAAAGATAACAATATAAGTCATTACTGGTAGAACCGAATGCAGAATGGTTAGCAAAAATGGCTCTAAACACTATGAAACTTAAAATCTGAGGTCATCAGTCCCCTAGACTTAGAACTACTTAAACCTAACTAACCTAAGGATGTCATACGCATCCATGCCCGAGGCAGGATTCGAACCTGCTACCGTAGCAGCAGCGCGGTTCCGGAGTGAAGCGCCTAGAACCGCTCTACCACAGCGGCCGGCGAATGGTTTGCAGGTAGACGCTGTCCCACTTTCCCCATCTTCAATAATAGTATCTTGGCCAGAGGAAATATATTCGTAGTAAGAATACACCAAAGAATCAATTAGAGAATTCATTTTCTTGCCAACTCTAGTCAAATTTTATTATATTAATATTTCGAATAACGTTCTGTACATCTATTATAGCACAGACTTAACAATAATGATCCGCTTCGACGTCACTGCTCTACAGTTAATTCTAATCGTTACAAGGATTATCCCCAACTGATGAAACATTCCGTATGTTAATGACTCTTTTTGCTGTTGAAAGGTGTATAAAATGTTGAGTGACGAGTCACTGAAACCGCTCCAGAAACAACAGAAAATCTTTAGTTCAGTTACGTTCTCCCTCCATAAATTCCCTTCAAGACCTATGAGATCGTGAATTGATCTGAAGACAAAACTAAAGTGAACCTGTCTGAATGAAAACTGCTTTTTTGGGTGCCATGTAGAAAATCAAACATTGAATTGTAGATGTAGGGATTGATGGCCGTGGTGCTCTAGTGGGTAGAGACTCTGGCCCTCGAAGTCCCAGGTTCAATCATGGATAGTGGCAGGGAACTTTTCCCGTTCCAGTCCCACTGGGACTGCTCCCAATTGTACCACCTCGACTGCTGATCGGAACGTAGTTAGTTTACCCACGCCCGGATTCCCGGGTTCGATTCCCGGCGGGGTCAGGGATTTTCTCTGCCTCGTGATGGCTGGGTGTTGTGTGCTGTCCTTAGGTTAGTTAGGTTTAAGTAGTTCTAAGTTCTAGGGGACTGATGACCATAGATGTTAACTCCCATAGTGCTCAGAGCCATTTGATTTTTTTTGAGTTAGTTTACCGCATAGTCACGCGTGCCTGGGCAGGTTTTCCTCAGTCTTGTTTGAATTTTCGTGTGTGTCACATCGTTGTTTGATCCGTAGCCTTAGTTGTGTGTGGCCGTTGTTAGTGTCGTAGTCCACTCATAGTGTCTGCCATGGTTTCCAAGTGTTTTCCAAGAAAAATTAGAGTCAACTTTCGTCTTGTCTATTTTGATTCTGATTACAGGTTCCCTTTAAGTACCGTGATGGTTCCATAAGTAAAGCCGAAATGGATTATGTTAATAACCGGGTGTTCAGTCTCCCGCCGGAATTTGACGACAGTTTAATTGAGGATATGTCGCTAGTTTGTGGAGATGTGAGGGGTATAAGACTCGAACGCTGGTCCACTCAACACCAGTTGCAGTTTCATAGCGGAATCCGTTCATTGAAGGTTATAGTCAAACTTAACATTCTTTCCCAGCTACAGGTCTATGGTTACTGCAGTCATGTAACGTATAGCAAGTACGTGGGCACATGCTTTCTCTACAATGAAAGTGGACACCTTTCATATAACTGGTCGCGGCATATATTTGTGTCGGAAACTGATGTTAGATGATCTTGTTTCTACTGCTCAAGAAGTTGGTGCCACGTCTTCCCCTGGTGCAACGGAACAACAGAGCGACATTCAGCTTTACCCTCGCAGCACGGCACTGAAATTTTTTGCTGCCGAGTCGGCATTGTCCGCAGTGCAACATGAGATACATCGTATGCACCATGGTGAGGAGTCGAATTCGCCTACTCCTCCCCTAACCCTTTCAGAAGTAAATTTGTCGGTTGATGTATCTTGTAGTGCTAAGTCCCGCATTCCTGATTGGGCCGATGGTGCGAAAACAGCTCCTGGAGTCTCTAATAGTCTCCTAATATTCCTCCCACGATCGAGGTAACTCCTCCAGAACCGTCCGGTGGGGAAGTCGTTGAACCTTCTGATGTTTCAGTGATTCAACAGTAGCAAATTCGGGCGACCCTATAATTACCTGGTCGCTTGATATCACCCACTCACATGACGTTGGAACGACCAACTGGACTGGACCTCTGCGGCTCCTTGTTTGTCACCTACTTTGTGTAATGTTCAAGAACCACCCACGTCCCCGACTGCCGATGCTGTATAGCCTTGTAGCCGTTGTAAGAACGCATCCATTGTTAACGTACGGTGGCTCATAAAAAGAAGAAACATAAAGACTCCAGAGGCTGAAGTGCAAGCTCCTTCCCCATTTTGTGACTCGTTAATAGACTCAGCAGTGGATTTTAACACACACTGATGACGTAATTTGGTTGGACAGCAGATCGAATGTCGTATCTTGTTTTAAAGTATCAAAGGTTACACATTTCTTTGTTAATAGGATGGAATCGGACCTGCGGTTCTCTTCGTATCTTAAGTTTTTCTACACTCCTGGAGATGGAAAAAAGAACACATTGACACCGGTGTGTCAGACCCACCATACTTGCTCCGGACACTGCGAGAGGGCTGTACAAGCAATGATCACACGCACGGCACAGCGGACACACCAGGAACCGCGGTGTTGGCCGTCGAATGGCGCTAGCTGCGCAGCATTTGTGCACCGCCGCCGTCAGTGTCAGCCAGTTTGCCGTGGCATACGGAGCTCCATCGCAGTCTTTAACACTGGTAGCATGCCGCGACAGCGTGGACGTGAACCGTATGTGCAGTTGACGGACTTTGAGCGAGGGCGTACAGTGGGCATGCGGGAGGCCGGGTGGACGTACCGCCGAATTGCTCAACACGTGGGGCGTGAGGTCTCCACAGTACATCGATGTTGTCACCAGTGGTCGGCGGAAGGTGCACGTGCCCGTCGACCTGGGACCGGACCGCAGCGACGCACGGATGCACGCCAAGACCGTAGGATCCTACGCAGTGCCGTAGGGGACCGCACCGCCACTTCCCAGCAAATTAGGGACACTGTTGCTCCTGGGGTATCGGCGAGGACCATTCGCAACCGTCTCCATGAAGCTGGGCTACGGTCCCGCACACCGTTAGGCCGTCTTCCGCTCACGCCCCAACATCGTGCAGCCCGCCTCCAGTGGTGTCGCGACAGGCGTGAATGGAGGGACGAATGGAGACGTGTCGTCTTCAGCGATGAGAGTCGCTTCTGCCTTGGTGCCAATGATGGTCGTATGCGTGTTTGGCGCCATGCAGGTGAGCGCCACAATCAGGACTGCATACGACCGAGGCACACAGGGCCAACACCCGGCATCATGGTGTGGGGAGCGATCTCCTACACTGGCCGTACACCACTGGTGATCGTCGAGGGGACACTGAATAGTGCACGGTACATCCAAACCGTCATCGAACCCATCGTTCTACCATTCCTAGACCGGCAAGGGAACTTGCTGTTCCAACAGGACAATGCACGTCCGCATGTATCCCGTGCCACCCAACGTGCTCTAGAAGGTGTAAGTCAACTACCCTGGCCAGCAAGATCTCCGGATCTGTCCCCCATTGAGCATGTTTGGGACTGGATGAAGCGTCGTCTCACGCGGTCTGCACGTCCAGCACGAACGCTGGTCCAACTGAGGCGCCAGGTGGAAATGGCATGGCAAGCCGTTCCACAGGACTACATCCAGCATCTCTACGATCGTCTCCATGGGAGAATAGCAGCCTGCATTGCTGCGAAAGGTGGATATACACTGTACTAGTGCCGACATTGTGCATGCTCTGTTGCCTGTGTCTATGTGCCTGTGGTTCTGTCAGTGTGATCATGTGATGTATCTGACCCCAGGAATGTGTCAATAAAGTTTCCCCTTCCTGGGACAATGAATTCACGGTGTTCTTATTTCAATTTCCAGGAGTGTATTAATCCTGTGCGGATAGCAGATGTCGTATTCCTACAGAAAGTGTAGCTTACTCGTTTTTCTCTCTGTTCCTTTTTTTCGCTGTGGTTACTGTGGCTCACGGAAATTACACGGGTTCAAAATGGTTCAAATGGCTCTGAGCACTATGGGACTTAACATCTATGGTTATCAGTCCCCTATAACTTAGAACTACTTAAACCTAACTAACCTAAGGTCATCACACAACACCGGGTAGTCACGAGGCAGAGAAAATCCCTGACCCCGCTGGGAATCGAACCCGGGAACCCGGGCGCGGGAAGCGAGAACGCTACCGCACGACCACGGGCTGCGGACAATTACACGGGGATTGCCGTGTTTCTAGGGAGGGCAATCCTACTGAACGGATTGAAGTTCTTGATAATGGTAGAGGAATAGGATTTACTTTTCTTCACTTGATTTGATTCTCCTTTATGCTCCATCCGGTACGGAAAGCACTTTGGACTGTTCCCGATTTTGTAAGGAATAGCTGGTTTAGTTGCTACAGCAAAGTCCGCAGAGTATTTTGGTATGTAGTGATCTTAACTGTGTCTGACGCCCTGTAGATTAGTCTCCTAATTTTCATTTTTAACGGGAACTAAAAGATATAGTTCGTTCTTTGAAACTGCAAGATGTTTGGGTCTGTAAATATTGGACTCTTGTGAAATTTACCTATTTCAAGGCCACTTCTATTTATCTGATAGGATTTTGGCTGTCGGTGTCATCCTCGTCGGCTTCAAAGACAACTATGCGGTGATTGTTACTTTACATCACACGCGACAATCGGTGAAATTGTTTCGATCACCTTGGTTGCTGGATGTGGTGCATTTAGAGGATCTGTCTCTGGATGACGTGTTCCGGGAAGTGTGGGACCGTAGTTTCCGTTCAACTGCGTGATATGCCTCCATTTTGGAATTCTGGATGCAGATGTCGAAGTCGAAGCTCCGACAAACGTTCATGCTAATCTGGGCTGATACAGCGCGGAGATATCGGAGGAATCAATGATTTTACTGCTCTCCTGTATGTGGCATTTATGAAAGTGCTCATCAATCTCCGCTACGGATTGCAAACGTCAGGCGTGTAAATACGCAATTGCTACCGTTCAAGCACAGCCAAATGGAAGGGTTAAGGATACGATCCAGACCTCGTGCCGTAGTAGCGGAGGAACTGAATTCTTTACATCATCCGATTCGACGTCAGACCCGTCGCCGACGTCCATGTATCACGTCACTCTAGACAGAGGACTGTAATTTTGTGACGGTAGCAAAGGTTATATTGCATGCTCCACGTCAATTCTACGTTGAGCTTAATGTGCTACCCCCTCCTGTCAGAATGACATCCGATTTGTTTGCTAGGGATCTGGATCGCAGACGTACACCTGCTCAAAATACTACGCTTTTAGACGCTTTTCAGTGTGACGATGTCTATGACCTTCTTGGCAGATCGCCTTCTAGCAACCTGCCGGGGTTGGAAGGCCTGCCTAACGAGTTTTATGTGCGTTTTTGCCTTTGTTGGGTACTACTTTTACATTGCACTTGGACGAAGTGTTGAGAGGGGCGTTTGTTTCAGACTCATTTGAAGTTGACGAAATTGTGTTAAATCCTGAAAATCTAGGTCATGCAGAAAATGATATATTTCGGCCGATTACCTTACTAAATTTTGATTGTAAGACAGCGGCGAGGGCGGTAAATAGCAGGCTCTCTGCGTTGCTGTGGGATGTTTTAGCGACCATTAAAGTTACACTATGTGATCAAAAGTATCCGGACAACTCCAAAAACATACGTTTTCCGTATTAAGTGCAGTGTGCTGCCACCTACTGCCATACCAGCGACCTCAGTAGTCATTAGACATCGTGAGAGAGCAGAATGGGGCGCTCCGCTGAACTCAGAGACTTCGAGCGTGGTTAGGTGATAGGGTGTCACTTGTGTCATACGTCTGTACACGAGATTTCCACACTCCTAAACATCACTAGGCCCACTGTTTCCGATGTGATAATGAAGTGGAAATGTGAAGGGATACATACAGCACAAAAGCGTACGGGCCGACCTCATCTGTTGACAGACAGAGGCCGCCGGCAGTTGAAGAGCGTCGTAATGTGTAATACGCAGACATCAATGCAGGCCATCACAGAGGAATTCCATACTGCATCAGGATCCACTGCAAAGTACTATGACAGTTAGGTAAGAGGTGAGGAAACTTGGATTTCAGGGTCGAGAGGCCGCTCACAAGCCACACCTCACGCCGGTAAACGCCACACGACGCCTCGCTTGGTGTAAGGAGCTTAAACACTGTACAGTGGAAAAAGTTGTGTGAGCGACTAATAGCGGTACACAATGTGGCTATCCGATGGCAGGGTGTGGGTATGGCGAATGCCCGGTGAACGTAATCTGCCAGCGTGTGTAGTGCCAACAGTAAAATTCGAAGTCAGTGGTATTATGGTGCAATGGTGTTTTTCATGGAGGGGCTTGCACCCTTCGTTGTTTTGCGTGGCACTATTACAGCAAAGGTCTACATTGATGTTTTAAGCATCTTATTTCTTTCCACTGTTGAAGTGCAATTCGGGGACGGCGATTGCATCTTTTAACACGATCGAGCACCTGTTCATAATGCACGGCCTATGGCGGAGTGGTTACAGGACAATAACATCCCTGTAATGGACTGGCCTGCATAGAGTCCTGACCTGAATCCTATAGATCACCTTTGGGATTTTTTGGAACGCCTACTTCGTGCCAGGCACCACCGACCGACATCGATACCTCTCCTCAGTGCAGCAGTCCGTGAAGAATGGACTGTCATGCACCAAGAAGCCTTCCAGCACCTGACTGAATGCCTGCGAGAGTGGAAGCTGTCATCAAAGCTAAGGGTGGGCCAACACCATATTGAATTCCAGCATTACATATGGAGGGCGCCACGAACTTGTAAGTCATTTTCAGCCAGGTGTCCGGATACTTTTGATCACATAGCGTATGTTCCTGTTCCTACTATTCTTACACTAATAGCTGACTGTCGTGATGTCGTAGCTCCTAGTGCCCTGGCATTTTTGGATTTTGTCAAGGCGTTCGATCGGGTCAGACATGCCTTCCTGTTGCAGGTCCAGGAATTGAAGAGCTCAGGGTCTTGTCTAATCCGTTTACGGGTATCCAAGCTTCGGTGGCTGTAAACGGCCAACTGACACCCCCGATTACGATCCGTAGGGTTTTCCTCAAGAAAGTCTGCTTTCAGTGTCGTTGTTTGTTCGATCATTTGAGCTCCTTCTTCGAAGAATCGTCGCTCAGTTATAAGGATGAACAGTCTTGGCCAAGACGCTCTCAGTATGCGCATAGACAGATGACGTGATAGTGTTACTCCGTTCTCCTGCTAAGATTCCATTGCTGAAGACTACTTTGGATGTCTTTTGGCTTGTATCTAGTGCCCGCAAATGTCGATTTATCTAATTACGGTGTTTTGATAATGCTGTCATTTCGTGGGTGCGGTGGCCGATATATGACCGATAGACATAAATCTTTAGAAGTCATAATTGTTCGTTTTCCTCTCCAAACGGCTACACTTAATTGGAAGTTGTTTCTGGAGAGCAGCAATACTGGAACACGAACGGCGTTTCCTTAAGCTCTTCAGAAAGTTCGGATCCTGGATACCTACGTCTTGTGCAATGCAGATCACATCGCTCAGGTTTTTCCCCTTCCCGCGATGATGGCGAGGAAACTAAACCGACTGTCTAGTCGTCTTTTATGCAATCATAAAATTTTTCAGTTACGATATGAGGTGGTTGCGCATGCACGTTTCTCAGGAGTTTGGACTTTCTGATATTCAAAGGAAAGCGTGTGTATTATTTGGTCGGCGCACTGTACTGCCTATCTCTCACGCAATCCACACATTTACGTCTTCGTTATTGTACTGTATGCGGCCGGGCTGTTTCGAACCGCCTGTCGATGTTGGTCGATTCAGTTTCCTGTTAAAACATTTTCATGAATTTTACGTTGCTGCCACTTATTTGGGAGTTGATATTCTACAGTGGTATCATCTCAAAAGCAAATTTTTATCATTGCGCAGGGAAGGGATTGACGGTACGGCTCTGCTTGAACGGGAATCGGTGCAAATTTTTGGGAAGACGGTGTGATTCCGTATTAGCCTTCCTGTTCTACCAATGGTGGTGGCGTCCTCGTGGTGTCAAGTGGTACACAACGTTACCCACCAGTGAGCGCATATTTCGTAGCGGACTCACTGTCACGGATCAGCGCATTCGTTGTCCCATCATAGAAGTGCTACAACATA
Organism: Schistocerca cancellata; assembly: GCF_023864275.1. Classification (NCBI taxonomy): domain Eukaryota; kingdom Metazoa; phylum Arthropoda; class Insecta; order Orthoptera; family Acrididae; genus Schistocerca; species Schistocerca cancellata. Next base: position 384,677,806 of record NC_064629.1, on the reverse strand, counting down.
GATTTACCTCTGATCGTCAGGAAGCGAACTGGCACCGGATTAAGAAACAGTGTTTCTAACTCGATCCGTGGATACTGTATTTTCGGCTGATACCCTATTGCGTCCAGGCTGCTCCTACTTTGTGTGGGCAAAGTCTAATGCAATTGCATGATTGTTGGGCTACTATGCTCATTACATAGTAGATGGATGGGGTGATAGGGTCTCACTCGTCTTCCACCAACATATGTCCACTGCGTATTCGAATTGTTTCGCTTGTCACAATATCGCCACTTATTCGCCAATTCGTTGAACCTCGTATTTCTTCGTCAAGGTATAGGATGATTTAGCCAATCCTTGCGGTCATATTCTCATGGCCCCTTTTGAGGAATAATCTTACATAGTTTATTCCATTTTTGTGGCTCTGCTCGTCTTGTTTGTTTTAATTTATAAAAGTTAAAAAATTTTTTGCAGGCAATGACTGGATAGGGACTTTTTCTTAGTGTAAAAGTGGCGGTGCTATATATGACTAACTACGGTTTTGTTTTATTCCTTTTTGAGTAGCAGGGTATAAGGTATAAGAAAAAAGCCAAAAAGACGGTAAAGTGCGTGCCTGGAAACCTACAGGTTGTAAACAAAACAAAAGGGAAAGGGGGGGTGGGGCGGGGACGTCTTTGGCGTGTGATCAAAATGTCAGAATGTCATAGGATCTCGGACTCAAAAGAAATGTTCAGATGCGTGTGAAATCATATGGGACTTAGCTGCTAAGGTCATCAGTCCCTAAGCTTACACACTATTTAACTTAAAGTATCCTAAGGACAAACACACACACCCATGCCCGAAGGAGGACTCGAACCTCCGCCGGGGCCAGTACATGACTGCAGCGCCTTAGACCGCTCGGCTAAATCTCGGATTCGATTCCAGCTCCAGTGCTTCAAAAAAAATCAGAGAGAACAGCAGGTTCAGTCCGTCGACGTCCAGGCTTCATTCCCGAATAGTGGCAGGGAATTTTCCTCGTTCCAGTCTCTCCAGGATGGACCCAAATCCAGTCGGGGGGTGGGGGGGGGGGCACGGATCAGTCACCACTTCCCCTCCTAGCGCCGCGGTGAATGCGAAGGCTGCACTCCACATACCGTCACACCAATAGTCCGATCACTGGCTTTCTCCACTGACTTTACCTCTTTTACCTTTCCTTACCTAGAGAGTTGCTAAGGTTGCGGAATGGAATTGTTGGCCAGTCAAGATCTCTTTGGGATCATTGTTGTGGACGAAGAGAAATTACCGCTATTCTCATTGTTTCGAAAAGTATTCCTTATTACACATCCCTATGGATATAAATCGCCAGCGAAATGTTTGCTCAGACAATTACGGACAGTGGGTAGCTTTTATGTTAGTGCATGTTAACCAGGTACTGCATGTAACCACGCCTAAATACAGTACTTCCTAGTCTGAGAGTGTGCCTCTGTTTTTTCTACGACGTCTGCCGGAGTGAGCGCAGACAATCCATTTAAGTGCGACGCCAGGAAGTTGACGCGCCGCTCTCTAGGCATTTGGCGAACGTTTCAGCCTCCTCTCCCGAGACTACAGAGGAATTAGGGGGAGAGACAGCGTGAGAAATGAATGGGGGATACGTAAGGGTACCCTCAAGAATACAGAATAAGTGGGAGGGGCGAGGAAAGTTATTTTTATAAAGATTTAATGTCATTTGTGTATTTTTAAGAAACACGGCACCAGAATGGACGGATTGTAAAAAGAAGAAGAAGCAGCAGAGCTGGTGCATTTTTATCTCTCTCTTTGCAAATTCACTTTGCGGGAACACGTGGGGAATATTCAAGCCGGCCGGCCTTAAATATGCTTTATGAATTTGCAGCGTGCCTTGTAACGGCCTTCTCCCGTGAAACACGTCTCGCGGCCTTCCTCCCGCTGCAGCTGCCGGGTGAATTGAAGTAATTGCTGGAGTAATGTAATTTAAACATAAAGCGTAGGAGAGGTCTTCCATAATTTGAATGAAAGTGCTCTTAGCATCGACTCAACTTGTTGACGATTTCCTACGGTATCAAACACAAGTCGCTTTCCAAACAACTATACATATTTCAATGCACGAATTCATTTTGAACACAACTGGCGAAGGTCATTTGTCTCGTTACTGGTCAGAATCCACATAATTATTGTATGCACTTTTGTTATTCTTTAGTCTGTGCTACCACATTTACTGTACAAGCGTTGTTGCGGGAATTTTTCAAAATACCATATCTCCTAAACTACCCACGCTAGAATCATGAAACAAACACCACTGACATTCTGATTTACCCTACCTTTAGTCCGTTAATGCCAAGCATTGTTCCATTTAAACAAGTATATGTTTGTACGTAAGATACACCTTTTTAGTATTATTACTATCTCTTCATTGAAAAGTTACTATTTTTAAGTACTATTACTTATCTCTTGATTGACTAATAATACGAGCACCTGACTGCTAATCCATTCCGTGTAAACCGTATATCAGTAGAACTTTTCATTTCCGCAATATTTGCGGAGCCAATTTTAGGTGATTCATCCTGTATAGTGAAGTGAACTTTTTCATTAAGTCCCCACATAATTGGGCTCAAATTTTACCCACGGCCCATGGTTGGGGAATGCGATAACTGTACAATGGGGCACCGGCACATTAGGTTGCTGAAATAAGACAACATGTAACGCTTAAATATCTTCCAAGATGGAACGGTGGAGCTCCGTCTGTACCTTGGTCTCCAAGGTCATCTGACCGCAGTCCTCAGGATCTTTATGTTGGGATCGTCTCAAAAGTGAAACCTACAACATTCCCGTTGATTTACCGGAAGCACTGCAGGAACGGGATGTATAGCCTTGTCAAGATCTTCGATGTGATCCCGATGTGTTTTGAAGAAATTGTAAAGTACTGCAGCGACGAGTGTAGCCCTACTTTCAGATATGAAGATGGCACGTGGAACCACATCATTAGCGAGTGTACGGTTGTCTCATTTCAAGGGCTCTAGCAGTATCATATCGTCTGTTTTGGAGGCAATGGATGGAATTTGAGCACAGCTATATGGGGATTTAATCGAAATGTTTACATTTAAAATTCATACTAAAGTCAGTGATGGTTGCAATCACATATTTGTAATTATTTCACTAACTGTTCTTTTGTTAACACACATTTATTGTAACGTTTTTGTTTCTGTTACCGTATACTTTCAACCGTGTCAGCTTTCGATAACTACTATGATACGTCCAGGAGAATGACATTTTCTGGGTAGTTGTTCCTCCGTTTGGAAACTATTTAAGTGAAATTTTGAACCGATTACTAGGATTTTACGAGGCCAGTGTATCCAATACGATAGTAGAGAAAGTAAAACAGATATGCTCAGTAACCATTTGGAAGGAAGGTGACGTTTCTGTCTCTAGTTCCTTTTGGATAAATTTATATTCCTACAGGAAGCAGGCTGCAAAGTCCCTCCATTCTGTAGATATGTAACAACTAACGTAGAAGCACGTCGCAAACCTATCTATTGTAGTTGTAAATTACACTTCGTGTTTCCCATAATGAGACAGATATGGCTGTTTTAGCGCTTTTACGTATGTAAGGATAGACAAAAACGCGTTAACATTTAATATCTATGTGATTTCTAATTCATATTTTATAAGAACCTTCGCCGTTCTATAAGGACAGACTCTGTTTTGAACTGTTAAGTTATCAGCGTGTATTTTTTTCACTTATAAAAATACGATACTGGTTTGAAATACTATATAAAATGAGCAAACCACTTCGAAATTTCACTTGTTGTTCACTACAGTAAAATGCTTTCATAACACAGATTTACAAACCAGCTCTTACCGTACTGCTAAATAAGGATCTTATTTAGTTTTGTTAAATTGAGAGAGGATAATATGGGCATCTTGCCTCATATTGATGCACACGTCTGCAAATCTGCAGAGCACTGAGGTATGTACTCAACCAGACATCGCGTTACAAATTCTGCCAGTTTCTTGCGCGTAGTTCACTCAGCGCATTCTATGACATCCTACAACCGAGCCGCTTTCGCAGAATGAGGTGTTTAATTCCAGAACTTACTATTTTACCTGAATAATTGAGCTGAAAGAAACGGAAAGAAAACTGGATGGAAAAGAGATAGGAAGTAAATATTGACTTTCAGTCGCACAGGGCGTATGGCAATGCAAAAGCGCGAGTTGAAAAATTGTACCAGACTGGGACTAGAACCCGGATGCCCCGGCGACCATAGTGCCCATCGAAGACATCGGACTACATGTGTATTGAAGCGCGGTGGTAAAGCTGTCCAACTTGGATTTCGACAAGCCTGGCAAACTTCATGGTACCAGTTATGCCTGCTGCACCTGACAACAGGTTGTGCTATCAATCCAACGTAGTTACACAGGTATATATTTGCGTAGATAGTTTCACTGCAGCTCATTTATCTTAACGATGGGAGCAGCAAAATGAACCAATGAAACTTAAAGGAGGCTCAAGAGAAATAAGAATTGAGGAATACTATACCAGTCACGAAACAGAGCCCAAGTGCAGCAGGAGAAAATGTTGCATGTTTATGAGGCAGCTTCAAACAAATCGTTAGATGTTTCACAACGCAAATTGTATAAAAAATTACTAAACACTCATTCGGGAACCTCAAGCATGTTACATGTTTGTATAATTAGCCACAAATTTTCTCACTCTATAAATGTTTTGAAAGAGGACAAATACTTAGTGGCTTCAAGTGTGAGGGAATGTGTACCAAGCATTTGAGGCCATTTGTCAGTACACAGGCACTCTAAATTTAGGGCAAACATTGATTGAAATCGGAAAAATAAATATTGCTCAGTGGACAGTAAACACCACATTCTGGTGGTATGCAGTGTTGTGGAAAGGAAGCTTGGTAAGACAGGAAAGCTTCTTCTATCATGCACGTAAATTTAGGCTAACAGAACGTGAAAAACTAACTTTGTGTTTGCTAAAATACTTTTGGGGAATTTAGAATGAACTACTTTGATCATTTGGAGGGTATTCACAAAACCCCAACGCACTTCCAGGAAGAAGTAATTAAAATTATTGTAACTGGGGTCAAAGTTGGCTGGAACACGCTAAGTATACAGAAACTAGACTTCCAAAAACTTTGCGTTGCAGTATAATAGACATCTTGAGATTCTTAGGCGCAAAGGATCTCGACCTTTAGAGATAGTTCTGCCTACTACAGAAAACATGCATTAGAGGTGATTTGATGATGGGTCGAATTGAGAATAGCGGGTGCTAGATGGAAGACGGCGAAGTTGCAGAGTAAATTACCTGAAATACGACGAGAATGAAAAAAGGGTAACTAAAAGGCAACAGTTTCTTGGCCAACAAACATCCAAAATGAATATATGTTTCATTGAACACGTATTGTGATACTCGAATAAAGGAAGACTTTTCATCATCTTCTGAACTCTATTAGTAGCACTACAGTGAAGGCGTACACAATAAATTGCTATGTACCGTAGCACAGCGGGAAGACGGACAGGCAAGGAAAATTACTTCAGGCTGCTCGGATCGGGCGTAGATTGGCTTGGAGGGAAGTATAGCATCCCGCCCGTTCTGCTGATAACGTTCGGCAGCTTGCCTGCCTAGCTAACAGGCAAGCATGGGCAGGTTAAAAGCGGAATGTGTACACCACTACACGCTTCTCATCAGATCCGAATTCATAACTTCCCACTCGCCGCACCACATAGAGCCCCGCCCGTTTTACTTAACCCCAGAACAGGAACCAATGATCATACAATGCTTCGGCACATTACGTTTGAAACAACAATCTATTCACATCTGAGAATTCGTGTTTATAAGAAACATAAATACAAACGACCAGTTACGGTTTTCATTGTAATGGACCACATTCCTCATATCAAAGAAAAAGGAAAAGTCATAACCCCCGTGGGTGAGTGAAACATCGTATCGTATGTCTTACAAAGTACACTTCCGACAACTAGTATGTTCTATATGGATAATGGGCGAAAGGTAAGAGAAATACGGGCGTGCACGGAGCAAAAAAGGACGTATTTTTCCCTCGGATAATACGTAAACGAAAGAGGACTAGGCGTGATCAATATTGGAAGGACTCAACACCTGGCATGTTCATACTGTGACTCTCGCATTATATACGTTAAGAATTAATAAAACTGTAGAGTACTCTGAAAAAGACCTGACTTCGGAAAATTTGCAGAACAGAGTATAAGTGATAACTGAGGAATATGACACAGTGACGGTGTACCAACAGCGACCTCCCTTGTGTCACTGTTATGGCCAGACCAGTGATTACAAACAAAAAAGGAAATTTTATTGCGCCCTGAAGAGGTGGAAGGGACTTTACGAGGGGCTTTCAATAAGTAGTGAAACATATTGTTTCCTCATACTATTTCAGTTGATAAACTGCGGATTCCGTTGTCGAACATCGCGGGATAACTCCGCTTCAGCTCCTATAGTTTCATGAAGTTTCAGAAGGTGGCGGCACTATACGTAGCCATCAAAGTGGCGTTTGTAACGAAAGTGCATTCCAATCAGAGAGCTGTCATTGAGTTTCTTTTGGTGGAAAACCAGACCAATGAAGATATTCATAGGAGCTTGCACAATGTCTACAGATATCTGGCAGTGAACAAAAACAAAGTGAGTCGTTGGGCGAGGCGTCTGTCATCATCGCAACAACGTCAGGCAAACCTGTTCGATCTACCGCGTGCCTGCCGGCCACACACAGCTGTGACTCCTGCAATTTGGAACGTGGAAACACTCTCATTCGGAGAGATCAACGGGTCACAATCAAACACAATCAAATCACACAGGCCTGCACACCAGAAAGGAGCCCACAAAATTTCATAGCATGTCATTCACCCTTCAGCACGGACCTCACACCTTCCGACTTCCATCTGTTTGGCTCAATGAAGGATACACTCCTAAGGAAACACTACGTGTATGATTAGGAGGCTACTGATACAGCAAGACGTTGTCTCCGACGTCGACCACTAGAGTTCTACCATGCGGGCATAAAGGCCCTCACAGTAAGGTGGTGTAAGGCCAGCGCATTGAACGGAAATGCTATGAGATGAAAGTCATGGGATAGCTATATGCACATTACAGATGGCAGTAGTATCGCGTACACAAGGTATAAATGAGCAGTGCATCGGCGCTCACGTGATTCATGTGGATATGTTTCTAACATGATTATGGCCACAAAATAGGAATTAACAGAATCTGAACACGGAATGGTAGTTGGAAGTAGAGGCATGGGACATTCCATTTCGGAAATAGTTAGGTAATTCAATATTCAGAAATCGCAGTGTGAAGAGCGTGACGAGAATGTCACATTTCAGGCATTATCTTTCACCGGTCAACGCAGTAGCCGACAGCCATCACCTAAAGATCGAGAGCAGCGGTGCTAACATAGAGTTATCACTGCTAAAAAGCTAGTAACATTGCGTGAAATACCCCTAGAAATCAATTTGGGGTGTACGGAGAACGTATCCGTGGGGTTAAATTAGGTATTAATGGGCTATAGCAGCAGAAGACAGATGCGAGTGCCTCTGCTAACAGCACGATATTGATTGTAGCGCTTCTCCTCGTCTCGTAACCCTATCGATTGGACCCTGGGCGACTGGAAAACCCTAGACTCGTCAGATAAGTCCTGAATTCAGTTGGTAAGAAGTGTTGGTCGGGTTGGAGTGTGGCGCAGACCCCATGAACCCATGGATGCAAGTTGCCAACACGGCACTATGCAAGCTAATGGTGACTCCATAATGGTGTGGGCTGTGTCTACATAGAATAGACTGGATCCTTTACTCCAACTGAACTGATTATTGACTGGAAATTACTATTTTCGGCTACTTGGAGAAAATTTTCAGCTGTTAATGGACTTCATGTTCCCAAACAAGGATGTAATTTTCATGGATGACAATGGGCCATGTCGCTGGGCCACAATTGTTCTCGACTGGTTTGAGGAACATTCTGAACAGTTCGAGTGAATGCTTTGGTCACCCAAATGACCCACTGAACTTTTATCAGACATCAAAGAGAGGTCAGTTACGGCACAAAATCCCGCAGTGGCAACATTTTCGCAATTATGGATGGCTATAGAGGCAGTATGGATCAATATTTCTGCCTGGGACTATCAAGGGCTTCTTGAGTCAATCCCAAGTCAAGTTGCTCCACTATGCCGGGCAAAGTGGTATCCGACGCGATAGTAGGAGTTATCCATAACTTTTGTCAGCTCATTTTAATGTTGAGAAATAGGGTTTTGCAGCCAAAAGAGCGAGGAATAGTATGGTCTATTGGAATCAATCTTGCTTTCAGAAAATAAATGTGCTGCATTACTTACTAAACGCTCGTCATAGAACCGTGAAACTGAGCGCAGACAGTCACCGAGTGAGTCAACGAGTTGTCATCAGTCGCAGCCCAGACGGAGTCGCAGTTGCAGTTAGCTCAGCCTCTAGCTCAGAGTCTGTCACTAACTAGTGTGCACAGCGGAACTTCGTACTTCACCATCAGTGGGGTTAACATGGACTATTACAGAGAGCTTGTACCAGAGCACCTAGACTATCTTAAGTTAAGTAACTTATTTAATAAAGAACCCTGTTAATATATGCGTGCAGTTGTGTTATAGAAAGAGGATAACGGGCACCAAACAACATCGTCTCCTTGCGTCCCATGGTACAACGAGACGACAGATTTTGCTTGCTTCTCTTGTGTTTTAGCTTGCACGTGTGCTCGTTTCTAATTGCTGCTTCTTGTTGTGTTCTTGCATGTATTGCAGGAGGAGGACTAGTCGAATTTCTTTCAGCTTGTTTTTTGCTATAAAGTATTTGTGTAAACCATTGCTACCCCGCCCCCTATACCCCCTACACGACCCTCAGCCGCAGACAGCAATGTGAAGGATCTAACACAGGTTTTTCAGTTGCAGAACCAACCAACTGCTGTCTTGCTGACAACGGTACAACAACTTCTGGCAGCACAAGTTACGTACGCCGCACAACAACAACTGACCGACCGACAAACGTAACAAGTGCTGCCGACCAGCATACCACGGTTACGGCAATTTAGCGACATCGAAGGGGAACGGCTCTAATACCTGACGCAATTCCCAGCACATCGTGAAGTTCATCGAGTTCAGAGTACTGTAGAGCTACAATACTTTCTTTCGATTGCGGGGTCTGCCGGCCGCTGTTGCCTGGCGATGCTAAACGCTTCAGTCCGGAACCGTGATGCTGCTACGGTCGCAGGTTCGAATCCTGCTTCGGGAATGGATGTGTGAGACGTCCTTAGGTTAGTTAGGTTTAAGTAGTTCTAAGTCTAGTGGACTGACGACCTCATATGTTAAGTCCCATAGTGCTTAGAGCCATTTGAACCATTTTTTGATTGCGGGGTCTCCAGTGTTCAGGTTAATACAAAAACTGTTCCCAACAGCGTCTGCCGACGAACTCAGTTATGACGAAGTAATCGCTACATTAACTGAGTACTATGACCAGCAAGTCCAAGTAGTTGCAGCCAGATATCAGTTTTTTCGCCTGCAGAAAAAGCGAGAACACAGGTACCGTCAATGATACACTGAATTAAACGGACATGACGAGGAAGTGTAAATTTAAGTTTAGTTGTAGCAACTTTTACAGTTATTTAATGATTAGAGATGCAATAACATTCAATTAGAGATGCAATAACACTCAATGTTTCACGTAGCAGACTACGAGAACAGATCTTAAAGTACTCCGATGCAAATCTTATTGCCGCTTGCTGGCGACTGCCCCAAGCAGCACAACAAAGAGCGCGAAAACAGCCGCGCGGACAGCCACGTAGACAGGTTACAGGCCTGTGATCTTAGTGAAGTCTTGCCCGAGGTGTCTTGGTCGCTATAAAAGACAGGATTGCCCATCACGTAACGCAACTTATTACACCTGTGGAAAAAAGTTCATGTCCAAGCAGTTTGTTTGCAACACCACAAAGACGCCAATTTTGCCCGCTCCAAGAGAAAACAGGCTCGTGCATAAGAAGTGAAAGTTGCGTTTTCCAAACCTACAACAGCTTCTGACAAAAGTAAGATAAAACTTGTGCCTCCTTTTCACTCTAGTGCTGTGCAACGTCTTTCTAACAAACTATTTGTCTCACTACGAATTGCTGGCCGTCGTGTGAACTTCCAGTTAAACACAGGTGCCTCAGTAACTTTGCTTAATCAAACAGTTAGGCTCACCACGCCTTTCTAAACCTAGCAAGCACCTCACCGCCTACAATGGACAGGAAAACCCAGTACTTGGACAGTGTAGATTGCCTGCCACTTACAAATCTCACACCAGGACAGCGAACTTTACTGTGTTGAAATCAAGAGACAGTGACAAAATTTTCGGTTTAGATGCCTTTCATTTGTTTGGCCTTAGCACAATAGTCAATGTAATTTCCATATCGGCTATTGCACCAAAATACAGTGTCGCTAGCTTACTTACAGAATTTCCTGAACTATTTTCGGATGGAATGGGAAAAGCTAATAAATTCGTAGCGCATGTGCACAGCCTAAATTTTTCCGGGCCCGCCCCGTTCCAGTTGCTTTGTGAAAAAGTAGCTAGTGAAGTGCAAGACTTGCAAAAGAATGGTGTAGTTGTTCCCACTTAAGCAAGCCTATGGCCAAATCCTCAAGTTCTGTTGCCTAAGCATTCTGGTCCCATTCGCATTTGTGTTGACTTCAAGTTTACAGTCAAGCCATAGACAGTAGTTCACACTTATCCGTTACCTCCCCCGAGGAACTCATGGACAGGCTTTATGCAGGACGCTACTTTTCTAAGACAGATTTGCGTGATGCCTATTTGCAAATTCTACTGGCTGATTTGTTTTTATTTCATTCCATTTATTCCTCATTTAGAGACCTCTTGCCTTACATTTTATAACAGGACGCTCATTTTACAGCTTATCATGATGATTACAAAATATATTTCATATTACAAAAAGCAATCATTGTTTTTGGCAATTACAATGGAAGTCATAGTAAATTAAAAATGCATTAGAAATTCAAAGAAAAAACACAAAATATTCAAGTTTAAGAAGATATGGTGATAGATGACAGGAAAGACATGGATTGTTAGAGAAAGAGAGAGAAAGAGAGAGAGAGAGAGAGAAACAGAGAAATGTTACTCTGTCTGAGCCAGCCTGGCCTGAAAGCCTTGGGACTACTTTGAGCCTTGCAGTCCCGGTTCTCTACAGTTTGATTTGCTGATTAATTTTATATCCAAACACTGTTTACAGGAACACTATAACTGTTACATACATGCCGGCCGCGGTGGTCTAGCGGTTCTAGGCGCTCAGTCCGGAGCCGCGCGACTGCTACGGTCGCAGGTTCGAATCCTGCCTCGGGCATGGATGTGTGTGATGTCCTTAGGTTAGTTAGGTTTAAGTAGTTCTAAGTTCTAGGGGACTGATGACCATAGATGTTAAGTCTCATAGTGCTCAGAGCCATTTGAACCATTATTTTGTTATATACATTGTGGAAAAGCGCAGTGATGTGTGAGTGCAAAGTATGTTATTTCTTCGGGATATTAATTATCCTTCAGTTCCTATGTTATACGTCTTAGATTTTACCTGTTATGTTGCTTATATATTAAGTGTTCAGTTACAAATGTTACATCCCAGCAGCGGTATAATGACCGCGGGATGGACATGCCTGATGTTTACATTTAAGCTGAAAGTGTTTTATAGCGTTGATTGCGTTACACTGTTTATTTTGATACAGTTTAATTATTGTAGATTTTGTGTAGGATTGTCTGTTTTACGTGTTAGTGAAAGCGGTCGCTGTTTGAGGGAATGTGTGTTTCAGTGCTGCTGTCTGTGTTGGTGCTCGAACTGGAACAGCTGTCTTACGTGCTTCGTGTGTGTTGCAGTGTTCTGTTATACGACCGTGTCTGTTGCATTCGTCATGTAATGGCCTTGAGACATCATCAGCGATTTTGTTTACTGGTTCCTACTCGACTTTGTCTCTTATTACCTGTATCATGTCATTGTTGTACTGCGTTGGTGTCTCGTGCGCTGCTCTATATAGGTGACAGTGAAAAAGTACGTGTTCTGATGATTCCTGTTCCCCACATGTACAAGTAGCACTCTGGTTGCGGCCTACACGGTGTAAGTGCGCGGGGTAGGAGCTGTGACCTGTCAGAAAGTGAACCATACCCCGGCTGGGATTTATATGTCCCAGCCTCAGACTTTCCCTGATGTCCGGGAAAAATTTGCATATCCTACGGTCCTTATCGCTTAACTCCCGTTCCCTTTGCCAGGTATCCACCCACCATTTAATGAGTTGGCGCGCTTCTCCGTAATGTCATGTCCGGTGATCTCGGTTACCTTCTTCTGTCTCCCCCTCCTCAAATGAAATGGCTGAAATGGCTCTGAGCACTATGGGACTTAACTATTGAAGTCATCAGTCCCCTAGAACTTAGAACTGCTTAAAACTAACTAACCTAAGGACATCACACACATCCATGCGCGAGGCAGGATTCGAACCTGCGACCGTAGCGGTGGCACGGTTCCAGACTGTACCGCCTAGAACCGCTCGGCGACTCCGGCCGGCCCCCCTCCTCAGCCAGTACATAGCAGCCCGCCAGTACATTGCAGCCCGAAACCGAATGGTTGTGTTGATAGCGAAGGTTCAGAGCACCACGCAGAGTGAGTCCACTGACGTGGTGTTGAAAGCCCTTGACAGCCTTAACAGCGCACTTCTCTGCCCTCGCCGCACGATGTTCCGATTCGTCACCAGATGAAGATTGAATGAATAATCACAGAAAGTGTTGGTCGTCAATACACACTTAAGACTGAGCAAGTAATTGCGTTTGCCCTTCGGCAGTGCTTCCGCAAGCGCCATTTTTTAACGTTACCTGGAACAGCTCACTGCAGAGGTGCCATTTTGTTCAAGCTACCTTGACGATATTGTTGTCTCCGGTCGTACACTAGAGGAAAACATTGCGAATTTGCGTACTTCTTTCGAGTGTAGTCAGAAACAGGACTTTTTCCAAACTGAACTACAGTACTTAATTCATGTGATAAATAATCAGGGTGTGAATACCCTCCAATCTCATTTGATGGCTGTTCCTTTCAATGTGTCTGAGCTGCAGTCAGTATTAGGCAAAATGGCATATTACTTTCGGTTCACACCTAATGCTACTCAGATCGAGGCTCCATTGCATCGCTTGCTTCGCAAAAATGTACGTTTTCTGTGGACTAAAGAATGTCAAGACGCATTTCAGAAACTCAAAAATGCCTTGCTCAGTGACAGATGTTTAATGCATTTTGACCCTGCGAAGCCGGTAGTTTTGCAAGTCGACGTTTCTTCCTACGGAGTCGGTGCTGTGCTTTCGCACAGAATTGCTTTTGCCTCAATGTTGTTAACTCAAACTCAGTGTCATTATTCTGACATAGAAAAAGAGGCACTCGCTATTGTGTATGGTGTGACTAAATTCGATCACTATTGTATGATCGCAAGTTCTATTTAGTGACAGGTCGCAAGGCTTCGTAGTTCTTGTCTGATCCGTCAAAGATGGTTCCTACACGCAGGCTCAAAAATTGTAACTGTGGGCTTTGTTGCTTTCGCAGTATCAGTATGAAATTGTGTACAGACCTACGGCAAAGCATGGCAATGCAGACATCCTATGTCGCCTTCCGATTGGTCCAGACTCTGATTTTGATACATCTGCCGTATCTTCTTGCCAAGCCGATGGGCTGGAATCATTTCCCTTGCATTACCGAAAACCTGCACAGGCCTCGAAAGCGGAACAAAACTTGAAGATTTTGCGCGTCTTGACCCCGTTCATTGAACTGTCCAGAACTCAGTTCTGCGCCGGTATTTTGCACGTCGACATAACCTTTCAGTTCAGCAGGGCGTGATTCTAGTTCAAAATGACTATGGACAATCCCTTGTGCTTATTCCCAACGTGTAGCAAAAGGACGTGTTGCGATTGCTCCACCAAGGACAGTGGGAAATTGTTTGCACTGAACAATTATAGCGCCGGCACTGTACTTGGCAGGGCATGGACGCCCACATTGAACAGATGATGGCACAGTGTCGAGCATGCGCGGAGAACCAATCCGCTCCGCCACAGACTTTCTCAGCTTGGCCCAAGACTCAATCGCCATGGCAACGAGTGCACATTGACTTTGCTGCGCCATTTGGAACGCTCGTTGGTTTATAGTTGCAGACTCTTTTAACAAGTTTCCCTTTGCGGTACCTATGAACTCTACCACATCACGTAGCATCATTCAAGCGTTGTTCTCCATATATTTTGAATAGAGGATTTGCCAGAAGTACTTGTGTCGGACAACGGACTAGAGTTCACTTCACGTTATTTTGAACAGTTTTGTGAACGAAATGGAATCCGTCATCTAATAAGTGCTCCGTTTCACCCACAGTCCAACAGAGAAGCAGAACGCTTCGTACTCACATTCAAGCAACAGATGGCCAAGCTTCGCGTCACCCACGTGCGGAAACGAGAACTGCTACCCTTTCCTATCACTCCCACCCACGAGACGAACCATCAGCGGTAGAACTTCTGCATGGCCGCCGCCATCGGACGCTGCTACACTTGCTACACTCACAGTAGCATCCGGCGCCGCCAATGGTCAGCAAGTATCGCTTTGTGCCATACGATCTTATTCTTTTCAGAGTTGGTGGCAACCGTGGGCACTGGGAAAGAGGCGTGATCCAGGAAAGCATTGGCTCTTCTACGTATCTGACGTTCCGATGGTTTGCAACGCCGCCAAATTTACACATTTCATTTGCCGTGTGATTCTGCTGCCTTTCTTCCCCCAGATTCGCGGCATCACGGGACCGTGCGGCCTTCGCTCGCCGACACCATGGAGCTTGACCCGCCATCGCCGTCGCTGTCATCGCCCCACGACGTGTCTTCAGGCCTGGACGTATGCAGCAGTTTTCTGGAGAATGTTCCAGCTGTCTCGCAAGCCATATGGCGGGGTACAGACGGGAGTACGCCGTCCGCCACAGCTACGGCTCCCGATGTCCCGGCATGAGCTGTCGCCAGCACACCAGGTGGCAAACAGGTTACGGAAAGATCGCCGCCGGGACCGGAACCGTCACACATCCAGTGAGTCAATAAGTCGAGTCATCAGTCGCAACCCAGCGTGAGTCGCAGCTGCAATTAGCTCAGCTCTTTTGAATAAATATCGCTGTTAATATATGCGTTCAGCTGTGTTATTGAAAGAGGATACCGGCCACCAAACAAAATCATCTACTTGCTTCCCATGATATAGGTCTACAGTGACAACGAGAACGCACAAAAGAAACTGGGTTCTAAGGGGGAGGGTAATTGTCTCTGGGTTCCTGTAACATAGCATTTCATCTCCTACTGAGCACTGAGCATGCTGCTACGACAGTGATGCGCGTTTAGGAACAAAGTGCCGTATGCAGCCAATGTTTAGCGGACTGCAGTGCTGGGTGTGTGCCACTGGTTTGCATGGTTATAACGCACGTTACAATGTCGTCCGAGGACATGCGGTTAGCACTGTGCTATTCCGACCGTCCTGTCGGTTCCTACCACTGTGCTAAAGGATCCATCTACAATTCTCTCATAATGTGAAAAATTTGATTACTACCAAAAACTGTAGCTGGTTCCTCCTTCAACTAGTCAGACAGGCTAACCATAATACAGGTTTCCGTAAGCAGCACTTCAGTGTCGTCGTCTCTCATGGCCAAACGAAACACAGAACTGCTGCCACATCATATGACTACCCTTGAGCGCTCTACATGTGACCTGTAACTTCAGCAAGAGCATGATCAAACTAATAGCTCTCCAATTGTCGGAGGAACGTTCCACCGTTATGTTTCTCTCTTTCTTCTCCCCCGTATGTCATATGACCTCAGCGTTACTAAACGGCTCTTCAATGCTTTTTAATCCATAATCCGACGGGTCGTCTTTCCGTCAGCAAAAACGTCCATGCTACATATTGTTAGACTGTTGCCTTCAATTCATTTGATCATGACTGTAGTTCCGAATATGCATGATGTTTCTTTCTTTCTTTAATTATTTCGTCCTTCTTCTCTTTTCCAAATCCCTCTGTATACAACTCTCTCTCTCTCTGTCTCTCTCTCTCTCTCTCTGTCTCTCTCTCTCTCCCTCTCTCCGTCTATCACATACACATTCACACACATCACATATTTTACAAAGATAATGAATAATTCCAAGCCTTACGGGAGTTGCATGTAACCAACAGTTTAGAAACGTTGGACGGTAATACTATGGATTAACCAGGTATGTGTCTGCTGGATATTCGTTCCTGGTTCTTGTAGCAAGAGATTGTTATATTTTAATTATAAATCGTCTTTAATAGCTACATCAACCAGTCCACCTAGTACGTGCATCGTACTGCTTACGCAGGGAAGTACTGCCAGAAAACCAACGAACAGATTTTATAATTTTTGTTGCAGCACTCTCTACCCCTTGGACCATGGACCTTGCTCCGTTGGCGTAGATAACATGCCCCAACGATGTAAGTAATGGTACTGTATGAGCAACCACGTAGGAGGAGCTTCTGTGGAGCGACCAGAACAACATGTTGTTCCTAATGTCGGCAGAAAGTTTTCATTAGTTGCAGGAGCAAAAGTCTGGGTTATTGACGTGCCTGCCATTGCAGTCCGGCAATTTTATCTCGGATGTTGCCCGTGTATTTCTTGTTGATGTTAACTGAAGTGGTCGACATAATATACAGAAGACTAAAACGAAAATCAGTAAGTACTAACACAATATAAACAGAAAATGAGATACCAGTTTACAATTACGTAGGCAGCCTCTCGGTCAAAACTGCGGGAGGGTAATGTAAAAATTGAAAGGGAATCCACAATTGCAAAGCAATAATATCTAGAGAACAAGTACAAGTCTGTAGAAACAAGCATGACTAGGGGAGAGATAGATGCCACCAAAAGAAATATTAAAGAAACATTTGGACACAAGGAAAGCAGCTGTATGAGTATCAAGAGCTCAGATGGCAAGCAGAGGATTTATATCAGGGGTAGTCAACCTTTTATACCTGCTACCCATTTTTCTACCTTTGTTAGTAATAAAATTTTCTAACCGCCCACCGGTTCCAAGGTAATGGTGATGTATGATATTTTTATTTTTTTCCGTCAGACTGGTTTGATACGGCTCGCTACGATTTCCTCTCCTGTGCCAACCTATTCATCACAGAGCAACACATGCGACCTACGTCTTCAATTATTTGCTGGATGTATTCCATTGTCTCTCTTCCTCTACAGTTTTTGCTCTCTACAGCTCTCTCTAATTCCTTGGAAGTCATTCCCTGATACCCTAACAGATGTCCTATCATCTTGTGCCTTCTCCTTGACAGTGTTTTCCACATATTCCTTTCCGATTCTGCGCAGAACCTCCACATCAGTCCACCTAATTTTCAACAGTTGTCTGACACCGCATCTCAGATCCTTCGATTCTCTTCTGTTTCGGTTTTTCCAGTCCATGTTTCACTACCATACAATGCTGTGCTCCAAACGTATATTCTCAGAAATTTCTTCCTCAAATTATGGCCTATGTTTGATACTAATAGACTTCTCTTGGCCAGGAAGGCCCTTTTTGCCAGTGCTAGCCTGCTTTTGATGTTCTGCTTGCTCCGTCCATCATTGATTATTCTACTGCCTAGGTATCAGAATTCCTTAACTTCAACTATTTCGTGACCGTCGATCCTGATGTTAAGTTTCTCGCTGTTCTCACTTCTGCTACTTCTCATTACTTTCGTCTTTCTTCTCTTTATTCTCAAACCATATGTGTACTCATTAGTCCGTTCATTTCATTCAGCAGGTCATGTAATTCTTCTTCACTTTCACTCAGGATAGCAGTGTCATCAACGAATCGTATCATTGATACCCTTTCACCTTGAATTTTAATTCCACTCCTTAACCTTCCTTTTATTTCCATCATTGCTTCTTCGATGTGCAGATTGAACAGTACAGAAGAAAGACTACATCTCTGTCTTACACCCTTTTTAATCTGAGCACTTGGTCCTGGGACGTCCAGTCTTATTATACCCTCTTGGTTCTTGAACATATTATATACTACCCGTCTCTCCCTATAGCTTACCCCTATTTTTCTCAGAATGTCGTGCATCTTGCACCATTTTACATTGTCGAACGCTATTTGCAGGTCGACAAATCCTATGAATGTGTCTTGATTTTTCTTTAGTCTTTTTTCCATTATCAATGGTGGTGTCTTTACCTTTCCTAAAGCTAAACTGATCGTCATCTAACACATATATATGGTGTAGGGGTGAAAATGTACTTTACAAAATTTATAAATTAAACGAAAGTTGAAGTATACAGTGATAGTTACTTAGCTAATACTTCATGTCAAAACTTTCTGAAAACCTGATGAAAATGTTTTTAAAATCCCTACCACCCACCGCCCACTGTGAGAGCTGTAACGCCCACTTGTCTACAAGAAGATAGCAGAATCAAGAAAAATAGTGTGGAAAGAGGAGGGAAAGCAGACGATGATTAGGTGGGAGATAAGGCTTAGACAAAGCACTGAAAGACCTAAGTGGAAACAAGAGTTCTAGAGAAGACGACATTCTCTTACAATTGGTTAGACAGTTGGTGTGGGATCCTGCCCTCTCGTCTCTTATAGGGTGCCTAGGAAGCTGTTTTCTCACGTAACTAGTCAACATACAAGCATAACATATTAATGTAGTTTATTATGGTAATTGAATTGACAGTAGTTAACTTTCATTTCTACATGATGGGCCGCAAGCAATTGGTGACATGCAAATAATAAATGTCCTTTGATAGATACAATTTCGATGGAAGCTAATCACACAAGTTCATAAGTCACTGCTATCGTTGATACCACTACGACTCTTCTCGTGCATCCGAAGCTAGGCGGTGCGTCACTTTTATTCTCTTCGTATAGGTGACGCTCTTGTCGTGGTGACGCCCTAGTCAGCTTGCTATTGGCTGACGTCGTCTCACAGCCCTCTCTGCTGTATCGTTCTTGAGCTTCGTGCCGGCACTTGTCGTTACACTGAAACAGTCCTGCCCCCAAAGCGACGAACAGTCGTCGTGTAAGGAGCGCGACAACGGCAGAGGAGTCAGGAGTGTGGGTGCAGTGTTGGACCGGAAGCTGTGGCTGCAGGGGACGTCAAGCTTTCGGTTGTAACCCGCCATCAGTCCTCCTCTCTGGCTTAAACGTCCCCTGGAAAACGACCACCTCCTGATGCCATGAACCAGATGAAGAAGGCGGCGACTGCTGCGGTGTGGGTGGGTCCAGCTCCATGGGTTGGACGAGAGGAGGCGGAGGAGGCGAAGGCTCCGTCTCCATGGGGTCGTCCCGCGGTGTAGTGATGACATCACCTGGCTGCTGCTGTGATCGCGCTGTCCTCGGGATCCGTGAATCTCGGGGAAGAGACACTGAAAGATCATCGTGTACAAGACAGAGGTGAAGTTGATTTTGAGGCCGGCGCTGTAACCATCTGGACCTGAAATAAGACACATGCAAGCGCCAAGTCGACGAACGATCTCGCTGCTATAGCTAAAAACCCTGTAAAAGACAATATCATCAGGAGCGATACGACACTTGCGCCCTTCCTTCGGCGCCGGATGCTGAGGAGAGTGGAGCAGGTTGAGCAGTGTTCGATTGCGGCGGCCGTGAAGCAATTCCGCCAGCGATGGTCCATCTCTGGGATGTGAACGATAGGAGGAGAGAAACAGCCGCAGTGCTTGATCGCTGGTGTGTGTTCAGCGAAGTTTGACCCTCTGCTGCTTGTAGGTTTTGACAAAACGTTCCGCTTCGCTGTTCGACCGTGTATGGAACCGTGCACTGGTTGGATGCTGTTTGCCACTGCGTTCATAGAATGTTTCAAATTCATTTGACGGTAACTGAGGGCCGTTATGTGACACTATGACCTCAGGTAAACCTTCGAGGCAGAAAATTGAGGACAACACCTGAATTGTGCTACTTGACGTTGTCGAGTTCATTGGCAAAGCAAAAGGGAAACTTGCTACACACGCAATCACAATCGGCCAACGAATGCTCCAGAAGGGTCCCGCAAAGTCAATGTACACACGTTGCCATGGGGCCTGCGACTTAGGTCAAGCAGAGATGTTTTGTGGCGGTATGGACGGATTTTCCGCACGTGCGTGACACTATGACACCATCTGTTCTATTTGTCTATCATACCCTACCAAGAACGTTGTCGACGCGCTAACTGTTTCGTACAAACTATCCCCCAGTGTCCTTGGTAAAGTGATTTGAACACTCCTTTTTGCAAAGCTTTAGGGATCAGCACAAGTGACTGGCCACTGTCATTTTGATCAAGAATAACTCCTTTCTATATAGCGAGGTTATGCCGACGTGCAAAGTATCGGCGCACTACAGTGTTCTCTTTGCTATGCAAGGAACGAGGCCAATATGTGCGAATGTATGTTAGCAAAATGTTCAAATCTGAATGGGCTTCTGTGGCTTGTGCAATTTTCCTATTCTTCAACGGAAAAGACAGAAGCAATTCAGCACCCTGAGCATCAATGTGACAACAAGATGCGGCAGAAGCGTCAATGTCTGTATCAGCGCCAATCGGAAGACGGGGAAGTGCGTCCTCATTACCAGGTTGAGCTGTCGGACGATACACAATCTCGTACTGGTATTAAGACAACAATAAAACCAATCTCGGCAAATTTTAGACAGTTCGTTCAGGAACCGGTTTCGCCGGATGAAACAAGGACTGCTAAGGCTTGTGATCCGTTACTAAGTAGCATTTTCTGCCATAGCAATACTGATGGAATTTGGTCACACGATACACCATAACCAAAGCCTTTTTTCTCATTTTTGGAACAGTTACACTGAGCTTTGCACAACACTTCTGATGCGAAAGTTATAGGCTTGTCTTTATTACCAGTACTGTGCGAAAGGACTGCACTGATCCCATAAGACGAAGCGACAACTTGCAATACAACTGGTTTGTTACGGTCAAAGTGAACAAAGCATCAAATGGTTCAAATGGCTCTAAGCGCTATGGGACTTAGCATCTGTGGTCATCAGCCCCCTAGAACTTAGAACTACTTAAACCTAACTAACCTAAGGACATCACACACATCCATGCCCGAGGCAGGATTCGAACCTGCGACCGGAGCGGTCACGCGGTTCCAGACTGAAGCGCCTTTAACCGCACGGCCACACCGGCCGGCGAACAAAGCATCGATCACTGAGCAATACATCTTTAAATTTTTGAAAAGCTACTTGGTACTCCTCTGTCCCAACAAAGGGGACGTTCTTTCGACGCAAGCGATGCCATAGAGCCGCTATTTGCGCAGCATTCGGCATGAACCGAATATAGTATTTCATTTTCCCTAATGCTGACTGCAAATCTGTGGCTTTGCGAGGAACTGGCAAATCTCGTATGGCTAATAAATGCGACTGAAGAAGATGAACACCTTGACTGTTTATGACATGACCAAAATACTGCAACTGAGATTTTTTTTAAAAAATCACACTTGCCCAGTCTACACTTTAGTCCTGCATCAGAGAACACACGAAACATAGCACGTAAATTTGCAATATGTTCTTCAGGTGTATGGCCTGCTACGACAGTATCGTCCAAATAGTTTGTACAGTTTGGCATTTGTGCAGTCAGCTGTTCCAAATAGCGTTGTAAAATGGCCTAAAGGTAAACGCAAATATTTGAACAAGCCTAAATGAGTATTCACTACACACACTTCTTGAGATTCTTCACCGAGTGGTATGAAGATAGGCGTCGCGCAAATCAGTTTTTGAAAAGTAGTGTCCAGTGCCTAATCTGTCCATGAGATCCTCTGGGTGTGGCTACGGATAAGCATCAATCACAGTTTGTGGGTTGACTGTAGACTTAAAGTCATCCCAGAGGGGAATGCGACCTGAAGCTTTGGGGAGCAAAACCAGTGGGCTTGCCCATTGACTAGCTGATATGGGCGCAATAACTGCTATTTTGCAATTCTTTAAGTTCAGCAGCGAATTTATCCCGTAATGCAATGGGAACTGTTCTGGCCCAGAAAAAGTTTGGCTGAGCATTGTATTTCAGAGTAATATTTGCAATAAAATTGTTAGCCTTGCCTAAAGCTTCAGAAAAGAGTTCGGGAATTCTTAAGCATGCACTGTGCATGGAATGCAGACACTGGCAACACAATGTCCTGAATATTAAAGCCAAACAAATGAAATGAATCAAGACTAAATGTTCTCTCAATTCTGAGATTGCAGCACCATAAAAGTCACTGGTTACATATGTGAGAGATACATGACAGGCAAAGCACATTTTCCGAGAACGGGAAAGTCTTGTCCATTATAAGCTGTCAGTTGAGTGCTACTTTTAGAAAGGCATGGAGAGCCTAACAGTTCATATGTGTGACAATTTAGCGATGTGAGAGAGGCAATCATTTCCAACTGAAATTTTACACGTTTCCTACACAGAAGTAAATGAACAAAAAGTTCGTTTGAGTGGCATACCTCTGAAGAAACTGCTTGTGTGGCAGTTTTGTAAGTGCTTGTTGCAGACCTCGAATATACTGCATGAATGACAGGGGCCTTGTGACTAGAGTTTTGTGAGTGGACCGAATTTCAACGTTTGTTCCGTTTGCAAACATACGGACTGTACATGTACTTTCCTACCACACGTGTGAGACGGAGGTTGTCGAGAGCGGCGGGCTTTGCATTTGTGCCGTGAATGACACTGAGGGCAAGACTTAATTCTGTTCGCCTGTGTAGCTGCATGTTTAGCGAACTGCTTACAAATTGTGGAGCGTTGTTTACTTGGCGTGGCTAGGGCAAGCTCATCGTAAGCAAGGGACTCAACCTGAAAAATAGGCGGCTGCTCATATTTATCAACCAACAAGGCACCTGAATCGTACTGGTCTAGTATTTGCACTACCTGCTGAAATGATGGATCGGTCTGTTTCAAAATCTGTTCTCTGAGTTTCACATCTGGTACATTGTACACGACTGCATCACGCAACGTAACATCTGAATATAAAACACCACAAGCACATTTGAATTTGCATTTCCTTCTCATACCCTGCTAATCTGTTACCCACTCCCAATAAGTTTGTTCTGACCGATTTTTGCAGTTGAAGAATTGGTACCTAGCTGCTACCAAATCCGCCGGCTGGGGTGACCGAGCGGTTCTAGGCGCTACAGTCTGGAAGCGCGCTGCTACTGCGCTCGCAGGTTCGAATCCTGCCTCGGGCATGGATGTGTGTGATGTCCTTAGGTTAGTTAGGTTTATGTAGTTCTAAGTTTTAGGGGACTGATGACCTCAGAAATTAAGTACCATAGTACTCAGAGCCATTTGATCCATTTGCTACTACATTCACCTGTTAGTCATAATAGTTAGTTAGCGAATCTACCACGTTTGTAAGAAAGTGCACTCGGAGTGGCATTAGGAAATAGTTTGGTGATGAGTTCTAACACTGCATTTTCAACCATGGATAATAAATAATGGCTTTTCACAGTACCTGGTACATTGGTATGTGAGCTTCAGATTTTTGCAACCACTCAAGCCATTCCTCTCCCTGTTCACGAAACTGTCGAAAAGGCGGTATAGCAGTAGATGTTGCTGTAGGTGGTGCTTTTTCCGCCGTGCGCTTAGCGTTGGCCAGTAGCTGTGAAACGTCCCCTTTGAAAAATTTATACAAGACTGTGCTTAAACTGACACACAATATTTTTAGCGCAACGCAATACAACAGTATTCCTTATCATAGTGAATGTAGCTTAATAGCCCGCATCTCGTGGTCGTGCGGTAGCGTTCTCGCTTCCCACGCCCGGGTTCCCGGGTTCGATTCCCGGCGGGGTCAGGGATTTTCTCTGCCTCGTGATGGCTGGGTGTTGTGTGCTGTCCTTAGGTTAGTTAGGTTTAAGTAGTTCTAAGTTCTAGGGGACTGATGACCATAGATGTTAAGTCCCGTAGTGCTCAGAGCCATTTGAACCAACCATTTTGTAGCTTAATATTAAAAGAAGAAAAAATTCTATGAAACTACACAGAGACAGGAAGAAAACAAATACACAAGGGTACACAAACACATAGTGGAATAACACAAAAGGAAAGGACAGGGTTCGTTTTCAGTGTAACATTTGGTACTGCAGTCCAACCCAAAACTTCATTGCATAGATCGTTCATCTTATTTCAACCTTTGCTTCCACCAAAAAAATCCTATACAAACATGCTTTCTGTATTTTTCTCGTATAACCTCTCAATGCATTTCTTCAAATTCATCGCAACTCATTCTCTTATATAGTCTACCCCTTCTTAAGCTAACTTAAATCTACTGAGCTCAGATGCTAAACTAAGGGACGAGGCAATGCAGCAGCATAAAACAATTAACACAAACAGCAATGACAAAAAAATGGAAATTGGTGAAGCAACAATATTACAACTAAGATAAGGCACTGTGCAGCTAACAAGAAAAATAAATCAGTAGTAAAACTAGCTTAGAAGAGTAAGACAAATTAAAATTCAGTAGCACTATGCCTGGCAAACAGCAGCAGCAAATATAAAAAGTATAAAAAATATAAAACTTATATCTATACATGACAAAGCTCAAGCAGAAAAAATATTACAGTAAAAATGGCCATGTTTAATACCTATGTCATATCTTAACACTAGAGTGATGCATCACAAAAACTTATCTACCAAAAAAAAATTACCAAGTAGTTGAAAAGAAAATTATGTATGCAGTTCCTGTGAAATGTCTTTGTGCTCCCCCATTTTTGGGAAATGTATTACAGAATTAGTGTTTACTGGATTTGTAGACAGAAAATATTTATATTAGTACATCTATAAAATTCTATTTCAACCAATGCTGCAGTGCAGCTAGAAACTTGATATTAAACAAAATGTGTAAATAAATACATAAAGCAAGCCATATGGCATTTTTCTCAACTAGCAAGACAATAGCCGTGAAATGTTTCTCATCGTTTCGTTAGGTATTTCAGTAAATATCATAAATTACGAGCTCCACAGTATGCTTTCAACAAGGAAATGTCAATAGCGAGGAGAATGGCCTCCCTTTTTTTTTTCTTTCCCTGTGCTTCCGAAAAGGCACACCCTAATGGCTTGTTCTCCAGGTGTCTGACACAGCTGGGTGCCCACGACGCATTACATGCAGGTGGTCACTTAAGTTTCTTACGGAAATATTTACGACAGCAGTTTCCGCTACAGTGACAGTCTCATATAAAAAAATTCCACAGGTTGAGAATTTGCGTTACAAATGTGTAGAAACAAAATCCTATTGATATAACAGTGTCCAAAAAATTTTCGTCGGCATTGTAATACATTCACGCATTTACATACATTTCATAACTCTTAAAGTACGATTCTTGGTTTCCAACAACCTTTTTCACAAACCTGAGTCCCTCACCACTACTCATTATTCCTTACCTTATTACACATATACATATTCGTCGACACTTCTTCATTATTTCATCATAACAGATATGTAGCATAATCAAATAACTCATATAGCATCAGCTTATTAATCATAAACATACCTCAGCAGCATAATACACATTGTCGTCGTAATAATAACATCATAACACCTCAGTCAAATCTCACAAACGTCGTAGCTTTCTGCAATAATTGCAAAACCTAAAGAAAATTCTCTGCTCATTTCAGTAGTGTCATCTACCTCAAACGTACTTTAAAAATCATGATCTCATACCAAATACATCATTCAAAGCCCTCATAGTATCACAAAGGTTCTGAAAAAATATGAACAGTTCAAAAAGTACAGACAAAATACAGTATCATAAGTGTGAAGTTATCCAACTGTATAATTGTGTAAACATGTGTCACTGATTTAAAAAGAAAAGTTTATCTCTCAGTTAAATGATCAGATAGCTGTGTAATTTATGTGTTAGAGAAATATGGTACCGATGTGTAAAGTTGTATAAGCAAATACCATATTAGCTAGGGCTCCTTGTGCTTGCCAAACACATGGTACACAAAGTAAGCGTGTACCCCCCTGAGGTGGTGCAGATTACAACAATGGAATGAAATGTATTACGGAAAACCTTTGTATCGTTGTACTTCAAATATCTTTATAAATAAATGTTTTAAGTACAAAATTAATCACTCAAATACGTGTCCTGTAGCGCTAAATGTGCGTCTTGCTGTAAGATAATCTCTGTGGAAGTGTCGTAGTTATCGTCCTCCAAAAGCTAAGTTCTGCAGAAGTCAATGTACTTACCTCATGATAAACAAAAGTGAAATGCTTTGCGTATACATATCTTAGTTATTACGCTTATTGTTGTGATGAAGAAATTACTGTGCTGTAACGTATTGTTGTGCTACGGAAAAGGCTGTCTCCTTGTAGCTATACCAAAAAAGTTACTACTAAAACATGTTTCGCTTTCCAGAGGAATTCAGAAAAACCGTGCAGATATAAAACAGATACACCGCAAAAGCAACAATGTAAATTGTGTCACACATTAGTAACGTCGTGATATAATCGTGTAGCTGTCACATAAACTAACCACTGTGTCATCTGGTATCTCTCAGAAAGTACTTTAATTCAGAATGTATTTTCAAGTACACCAAAATGTTTCATTAAAATCTCATTAGCAGTACTGGTAAATGTTCTAAGTATGTGAGCCTTATAGTCGTTACGTAATCGTGCAACTAACAAGCAAGAATGTACACACACAATAACACTGTGTCGTCTGTTCGCAATAACAATGCATTCGTAATTTCTGTTTGAATAAGTTATCTTGGTTCTTGACTGGATAGTTAACTTTAAACATTGTTGCATGGTAACAGTTTCTAAAGCATACTAGTAACGTGAAGTGAAACGTTTTATGGCAAAGACAAAGTTAAAAAGATGATTATCTTTCAATAAACGGTTTTACATGTGAAATGTGGTGTAAACCTTTACTCTTCCTAGTACGCAGAGTTTCAACTTCAACGCAATTATCATATGGTATACGTCGGATTCTGTAAGGTCCATTTTAAACTAGAAAGAATTTGTGACTCAAGTGTTTCTTCTTATGTGACAATGAGTGAGCTTTAATGAGAACTTTCTGACCAATATATAATTTCTTTGCATTTGCTTTACCATGTAGTTTTCTCCTTTTGTCTGCTGAAGATTTTATATTTTTAAGAGCCAAATCAATTATGTCTTTGTGTCGAAGTTTACGTGTATTCGGGAAAGGTACAAGCTCTCTGATTCTGTTCGGTGGTTCTTCATTCTTCAGTACAAGAGTAGGTGGTAAAGCAGTGGAATCATGAGGCATTTCATTCAGCACATTTTGAAATAAGTGTAAATATCTGTCCCAATGCTGATGCTTTCTGTGACAATAAAGTCTGCAAAGCTTATTGATTTCATTCATAATCCGTTCAGACGGGTTACAATGTGGTGAGTACAATGAAATCAAAACAGGTTTGATTTTATGATTCCGAAGCATGCGTGACCAAACAGCAGATCTGAATTGCGGTTCCGGTATCTGAAATGACTTTACTAACGTGTCCAACTTCACGTAAGAAATTGTTAACAAAGGCGTTGAATACAGACTGTCCAGTGGCTTTACGTAACGGAGTGAAAGAAACAAATTTTGAAGTAAGTTCAACAGCGACTAGAACGTATGAAAATCCATTCGATGTTCTGACAAGGGGTCCCAAGAGATCAACAGCAGCAAATTCTTTTAATTTAGAAGGAATAATAGGAAACAACGGATCACGATGTGAGATAGTAGATGGTTTCGCCTTTTGACAAAGTGTACAAATAGACAAGACTCTTCAAATTCGCTTTTCCATATTGTTAAAATAAAAAGTCGTTCGAAGAATATGATAACATTTTCGTGGGCCAAAATGTGCGTAGCTGAAATGAATGTACCAAATGAGCTTATTAACAAAATCGTCTGGAATGCAAAGTACCCATAGCTTGTCATCAACAGTGCAGCGTTTGAAGACTATGTTGTTTCTAACCAGGTAATAATGCCGAATCTGAGTGTGTGTCTTTTCATGCAATTTACTTTTGATATCTTTCCAAATCGGATCTTTATCTTGTTCATGAGCAATGTCCTTTAAAGATGTGGTGATGAAGTTTTCAAAGGCGACTTTCTGAATGTAAAGAATACTGAAATTTTTCTCAAGGTTGCCTTCTGTGTTACTTTTCTTAAGCCCAGCCGGTGCGCGTGACAGCGCGTCCGCAACAATGTTCTCCTTGCCGGGAATGTAGACTATTGTGAAGTGGAATTCTTGCAGAAACAATGCCCAACGTTTTAACCTGTCATGATTTAATTTTGAAGACATAAGAAATGGTAATGCACGATGATCACTGTGTACTTTTACGTGCTTACCAGAAAGAAAGAAACGGAATTTGTTAAATGCCCAAACGATAGCTAAAGCTTCTAATTCAGTAACGGAATAATTTTTTTCAGATTTTGTTAGCACTCGGCTAGCAAAAGCAATGGTTTTCTGAACAGTAACGTCATTTTATATGGCTTCTTGAAATAAATGGGCACAAAGACCGACTTTAGAAGAATCCGTGCTAAGGCAGAAATCTTGTGACAGATCTGGATGAGCTAGTATTGGAGCGTGAAGTAACGCTTCTTTCAAAGAATTGAATTCCAACTGTGCTTGTTCGTCCCAGTTCCAAATAGTATTTTTTCCAGTGAGAGAACAAAGTTTTGGTGTAACTAGAATTTGCATATTCAGAAAACGACAGTAAAAATTTACGAGACCTAGAAAACTGCGGACTTGTCTTTTTGTGGATGGAACTGGAATGGCTCTGATTGCTTCTAACTTTTCAGGATCCGGCTGAATGCCTTCAGAAGAAATAATATGCCCCAAAAACCTCACCTTTGACCTACCGAATTCAGACTTTTCCAAGTTAACTGCAATTCCAGATTCTGCAAAAATACGTAACAAACTGTTTAGGATGCGATTGTGTTGTTCCCATGAAGCTTCTGCTATCAGAATATCGTCCACATATAAGGTGATATGACGTTTTAAGAACTCAGGTAATATGGAATTTAACCCGCGAATGAATGCTGCCGAAGAAATGTTCAAACCAAAAGGAAGTTTCCGAAACTGATAACAAACGCCGAAACAAAGGAAAGCTGTGTATTTCCTACATTCTGGATGAAGTTCGATCTGATAAAAGCTGGATCTGAGATCAATGGAAGACAACACTTTTACACCATTAAAATTTTGAAGAAGTTCTTCCATCGTCTGCGGCCTGTCTGTTTCAGGAATAATGATAGTATTGATATGTCTCGAATCTAAGACAAGCCTGATCGATCCATTTTTCTTCTCAACAACATGTAACGGATTGTTGTATGAGCTTACTGCAGGCTCAATAATGCCCTCGTCAAGCATAGATTGTATTTCTGTTCTAACATGGTCCCTATAATGTGCTGGAATTACGTATGGTCTAACACAAAATTTAGTATGCTCACGAACACGAAATTGGTATTGAAATCCCTTGTTTGTTCCTGTTCTGTGAGTAAAAACTGTGGAATGTGCTTGTAAAATCTCAAAAAGGTCCTGCCTATCAGTGTCATTACAATTCTCAATTGTTTGAATTTTATTCTGAATTAACTCATTAGTTTCAAATATGCCGTCGATATCATCCCTGTCAGTACTTGCAGAGTGATTGTTAGTGTCTAGTTCCGTAGAAATTTCCGAACTGTTGTCCAACAGAAGGTAAAGCCGATTAATTTCCTCATCATGGTTTGAGAGCCAGTCTTCAAATTTCAAAGCTATTGACTTACCTTCTTTCTCTAAACTTATTGCAGCATCGTGAAAGCTTAAGATTGCTTTGTATTCATTCAAAAAGTCTACTCCCAGTATAATTTCCGTCGACAATAATGGAACAATAAGAAAGTTCATAGAGAAGCTGTGGCTTTGACAAAAGAATTCTAAGTTGGTTTGTTGGCGTACATCTACACTTTTTCCAAAGATTGCACCTTGTAATTTAATCTTACGTAACGGAAGTGTGGGGCAATCGTTCGATTTGTTGCATTTGCTAAAAGCTATTTCACTAATTACTGAAATGGGACTGCCAGAGTCAAGTACTGCCGTAAATTTTACGTCATTTACAGTAATGTGAATCACAGGATATGCAATGTTGTTATGTTTTACGTCGTGTTCCTGGAGTAAGATGTCCCTAATGTCTTCCATTTTTACGTAATTACTAGCTACGGCAGCTGCGTCGTCAGTTTCATAAGTACGTTTTGTGGCTGCCAGCGGTGTGAGTCATTGCCTATTGTCTCTTTGTTGGCGCGCGTCATTATTGGGATTAGGAGACCTAACTTCCACATATTCACGTTGTCGACAGTGCTCTGCTCTGTTTGAATCCCGCCAGTTCTGATGCAATTCAGATCTGTCGTTACGATCATATCGTCTGTCGTCATGTCGGTAGATTCCATAGTTTCTTTCTTGTCGGTCACGTGGTGGAGAATTTCTCCCTGAATCGTAACTGCGCGCTGGACCGTTGCGTCTGAAGTTATTCTGTCTCCCATGATAATAATAGTTCTGGTTGCCAAATTGTCTGTTTCTATGATTGTCTCTGTCATATTCATTACTACGGAAATGCGATCTTTCTCTGTAACTATTACTATGCCAGTGGTTGTCATACGTGTGGTGACTGTTTTGGTCACGATTTACGTTGTAAGAATAGGCTTGTCGTGGCCATTTATTGTTTCTGTCGTCACGGAATTGTGACGGATGTGACCTGTAGTGATTTACTGTTTTCGCATCCCGCGACTGTCTGTGTCAATTTCTAATTCTTGTAAGAGTCCCTGAAAAGCTTCAATGTCGTCTTTGCAACGTCCTGCCAAAATAATATGCCGTAAATATTCAGGTAATTTGATTAAGCAAATGCGGATGAGTTCTGAGGGGCTGTATGGGTTTGACAGGTACTGATTCTTGCGCAACATGTCTTCAAAATATTTGACAAGCCTGGAAAATTCAGATTGTTCAAAGTGTTTCATCATCATGATGCTATGTTTTACTCGGTCTTGTGTAGCTTGTGACCAATATGCTGAGAGGAACGCATGGTAAAATTCTCCTTCACTGTGACAATCGTGAATGACCGATCGCATTCTTACAGCTGGTTCACACATAAATTCTAACCTGTGCTCCAGTGACCAGCTGGGGGGAAAACAATGAGAGAATTGATGGAGCCACGCTTGTGGATGAATGTCGTTGGCAGAATTCTTAAACGTTTTGAATTTACGTGTAGTAATGAACAGCTTATAGTCAAAATCATCGTGTCGGCGAGTAGCATGTCGGTCATTGTTACGTCGTGTCGGCGGTTCCATCTCAAAATTCGGTGCACATTGCCAATTTCTTTCATAACTTCCGAAATGCCCTGTGTTATTATTTTGTGGCTGTTCCGTATTTCTATGTCCCTCTTCCCGTATTGGGGCGCGGGTGTCCTCTGAAATACGTAATTCTTGTATTACCTGTGTCAGCTGATCTTGAACTTCCCGGATTTCTCTTTTGTACTGTGCATTGATTTGATTCAGATTTTATTTCAGTTTCCTAATTTGTTCGCACTCTTCTGTGTCATTAAAGGCTATCGGTTTTGTGTCATTCAGATTGTCATCTACCTTCGTAGATAAATTATTTAGCTGATCCGAAAGTTCAACTACTTTCTCTGATAATGAACTAATTTCCTCCATGTGTCTTTCTACTGTGTCCTTTAAGTTTTCCTGAGCTTTTGCAAGTTGCGTAACCGAATCGGTAGATGCAACTGAGTCCATTTTAGTTTGCAAGGTCTCATGATTTTCATGAACAATTGTTTGCAGTTCTTTTATGGCTGCTTCGTGATTCTGTAATGCATTTTCATGACGCGAAAAAATAGGTGGGAAATGCTCACAAATTTGTGTTTTTACGTCATTACAGACTTTCTGACATTTCGATTCAATGTTATGTAACTCAGCAGTTAAATCTTCACGTGTTTGTTCGAGAGTTTGTTCCAATGAGTCTAACTTTTGAAGCTTTTGCTGTGTTCGTCTCTGATTTTGTTCCATTGTGTGTAACTGTTGCTGTGTTTGTCTCTGGTGTTGTTCCATTGTGTCTAACTTTTGAAGATTTTGTTCCATTGTGTCTAACTATTGAAGATTTTGTTCCATTGTGTCTAACTTTTGAAGCTTTTGTCCCATTTGTTGCATTAATTGTAATAACAATGCACTGGTGTCTGAAACATGTTCCTCAGTGCTATTCGGCAATGCATTTGAACCGGCAATATTCGCAGTTTGAAAAGCAGAAAATGTGTCTTGACTTATTTGAGAAAATGGTGAGGACGCAAAACCTGAATCTACAGTATTTGCAAGATTGTGTCCTGTCATTTCGGATTCCTGAGGCAAGCTGTTGCTGACCGATCGATCGACAATGCTTCCCTGTTCACTAATTGTTTGACTGTCTACACCATTGTTTGCAGCCCGCTCCATTTCCCTATGTACAATTACCAAATTACTTTTTTGAACATTATTTAATTCATTACTCGGTGGCGCTAACACACTGCTTTCGTCTTCACTGTCATTTCTCAGTTTACTTTGGAGCCTAGTATTACGTTTTTCCCACGCCATTATTGTCACAATATTTCACACGACAACACAGAAAAACACAATTTGAAGAGCAAAAATAAGAGAACACATTAACATAGCACTGAAAATAATATCTAGGTAATTGCAGCTGCGAAATACTTGGTGCAAATCTACATGCATGCCACAACTGTTTTACTGTGCAACACTGAAAAACCACAACTACAAAGGAATTTCTCTCTATAATTACGCGCTAGCAATAAACAAATGCTACACTAATTACACAAACTACAAGAAAAAATCAGAAGATTCCAGTGAGGTATCCTCGGCTAAGGGTCGACATATGAAACGTCCCCTTTGAAAAATTTATACAAGACTGTGCTTAAACTGACACACAATATTTTTAGCGCAACGCAATCTGACTTTCAAAATTCCCTACAAAAGAATGGCCCTGACTAACATTAATCTATACCTTTCACAAATTACTTACTTCACAAAAATCTTCATTACTCGAACTACTGCAATACAGCGAGCGCCACTACTGCCAGCTAAATAAAAGATTCAAAATACGGAAGGCACTAACTACTAGTAGGCATAGTTAGCAAATGAAAGATTTTAATAGAGAACAGACAATGTATTTACCTTAATATAATCAAAAGTCATAATATATGTAATTTCAAAACTCCGCCATTTCCTTCCACACATCCACCACTGCTGGCGGCTCACCTCTAACTGCGCAACGCTACGCGCTGTTCACATCCAGCTGCCGCTGCCCAACACTACAATGGCAGACAACAATGCAAACTAGCCACAGACTGCACACAGCACAGCCAGTGATTTTCATACAGAGCGCTACGTAACGTTGCCAATAAGAAAACCTAAACAGCCTACTTACACAATGTCTCTAGCGATGTGAAATAGTGAGAAGAACTTGAATGAGCACAGAGAGGACATATTCTGAACGAGGCACCTCGAATGAATGACATTCCCTCACAGTTATTAACATAATCCTTTCGAGAAAATACTATGACAGCTGTTACTCCTAGTATGTGACATATATTAGACAGGTGGGACGTTCTCATAATTCAAAAAGTATGTAATAATCCAAATTCTGAAGAAGGCAGATGCTGACAAGTATGAATATTACCGAACTATCAGTTTAATAAGTCGTGGTTGCAAAATATTGACACAGATTATTGACAGATAAATGGAAACAGTCTAGCTTGGAAACGGCTATTTTCGTAACAGTGAAATGTAGGTTCACGATAGGCAAAACTGACCCTGCCATTTTATTTAGGAAGGCATAGCAGTTGCAAATTTAGAGAAAGCTCTGTAGTGTCTTCAACAGACATTAGAAGATGAACATTCTAAATGTTACACAATTGAAATGCAGTATATTTTATTTACTTAGGTGGTGCTGATTGTTTTAGAGTAATAAATGAGACACTGAAAGTGATAGATGAAGTTTGATGTTTCGGCAGCAAATTAACTGGGAGTGGCAGAAGCAGAGAGTCAGATTAAAAATATTAATGCAACTGACCGTGAATGATAACACCGTGAGGCAAAATAGATTATTATACTGCTTTTAGCAACTTCTACTGTATGATATTACGTACTCACAAGTGGAATTTTCCCAGTTTCACGTTGTCACTGTAAATTCTAGGGGGTATTAAACAGACTTCTATTTATCTCAATATGCCTCTCAAACTAATAGTCACTCATGTAGTATAGAGGCTGGTGTCAATGGCATAAATTTTTACGTTGTCACTGTAAATTCTAGGGGGTATTAAACAGACTTCTATTTATCTCAATATGCCTCTCAAACTAATACTCACTCATGTAGTATAGAGGCTGGTGTCAATGGCATAATTTGTTTTGGTTATGGAGAGTGTTTATATACTCCCAATACAGCAGGGTTTAGTTTAATGAATAGAAAATTCATTAATAAAATTGCGTAATGGCATTAATATTTAAATGTATTCATTATGATTAACATAATATTTGGTATTTACTATTACTGATCATAAAGCCTACACATTATGCAATAAGCACCAGAAATCAAACTTAATGCAGGATACTTATAGGACGTACTGTTATGTTGTGCATGCATTGACGAATCTAATTTTTGAGAAAAATTTACAGTACGAAAAGATACATCTGAAGATGAGATCTTAAGTCTTGAAAGTATTCGTGGAATAAAAATGTTATAGTACCTTCCTTGTAGCCTGAGGCTATTTTATTTATTGTTTTCAAAAATGGATTATTTCAGGACACTCCTCAAAGACATGAACTGGAATGATCTATACGGTGCTCATGGCATGACTGAAAAATGCACACTTTTGTTAATAATGTTCTTACCTTATTTGAAAACTGTTTATCTCATTTGAAAACTAACCCGCATTAGACCACAGACTACAAAGAGTCCGCGAGCAATAAAGGTCCCTTGTACCTGAAAAGCTCTGATATTGAGGCTATAGCTCATTACAAGCCATAATGCGACATAGTAAATATAATAGTGACATCAAAGCAAATGCGTTATGTAAAGAAGATAATCAGGTCAAATAACAAAATAAAGACCATATGGGATTGGAGGAGGAGACCAGCAAAACGAGAAATAAAGAGAAGCTTATTGTACTAAGTGTTAATAATACATTGTTAACAGATGTGTACAACGTCGTAAAACTTTTTGCAATCATATTATAACTGTTATGGAAAATAAGGTTGTCAGGTTCAGTAGATCTTACCCTATCGCTACAAAGCTTCAGTATAATGAATGCGACCCTCACTAAAGCAGTAGAAGTAACGTCCACACAAAAATCTTTAAAATACTAGTGGTGATAATAAAATATCAACAATCAATAATTAAAAGGTTTGCTCCTGAGTTCAGTAACATATTAAGTTGTCTTTGTAACCAGACATGAATAAGTGGAACGTTTCCTGAGTAGAGGAAGCACGCTGAATTCAAAAACTAAACTAAACTTAACTCCGCTTGAGGAGGCCTCGGCAGGTCCCACGGTACCGACTGACCGCCGTGTCACCCTCTGCCGATAGGCGTCACTAGATGCGGTTATAAAGGGGCATGTGGTCAGCGCACTGCTCTCTCGGTCGTTAACAGTATTCCTGACCGGATATGAAAGAAAATCATATAAACGCTGAAACAAACGACACTGGATATTTAAAGCAATAAAGCCTTCCCACAGTCCTCCCAAGTTTCAGTATAGCATGTGATTACAAATGATCTGAACATACTTGAAAGCTCATGAAACGTGGCAATACAAACTAATTGTAAGCTAAACCGTTGAATTAGATAATACTCTTACATTAACTAGAAAATTTCTGAAAAGTGATCAACCCTGGCAGAAGTCGTCACTTGAATAATGGAATTTAATGATCAAACACAGTTCCATTATTCATCTTGCTTAAGTAGCAGCTGTCAGTTGCTATCTTTCTCACCATAAGATAATATGCTTGATGCAAATACGAGAGGTTTTCAAAAAGTAAGTTATATATTGATATGGAAGGCTAAGTAACTCTTATAGAATACTGCGCTGCACCTCAAAGTGACAAGGATACACTGCAGTATTCTTCAGTATAGTCGCCAACTATCCGTAGACTACAGTCGGAACGTTCTAGCAATCGTACACACCGAGCGAGGTGGCGCAGTGGTTAGCACGCTGGATCGCATTCGAGAGGACTACGGGTCAAACCCGTGTCCTGCCATCCTCACATAAGTTTTCCGTCATTTCCCTAAATCGCTTCAGGTAAATGCCCGGATGGTTCATTTGAAAGGGCATGGCCAATCGTACACTTCCTCTACGTTAGAAATCCACTCTTTGAGACGAATTCATTCGCGAAGCGCTGGGTAAACGCCGTCAGTTTTGGAAAATCTCTTTCCCAATAAGATTTATTTCAGTTTGTTAAAAGATGGAACTCGCATGGTGTAAGATGTGGGCTGTATAGCAGATAGGCATCAACGACATCTTTTCGGCAGAGGCCAAATTGATAGCACTATTTCCTTATAGTTGCATTTGGTCCGTACCCACCGGATTTTTCACGGTGAATCTGTGTGATGCATAGACTTTTCCCAACTGGAACCGTACCGTTCCGGGTACGTCAGCTTTATTTTACGTTTCCGCTTGCCGTGTCGTTAAGTTTTACATATTTCAAGAAGCATCCTAGAAATATAAGAAAGGGAGAGAAGTTGTTTTTAAAACGTGTAATAACAACTTTAGGATTTTACCAGTTCACAAAAGTAGGAAAAGAGAAACAGTATGGACGAAGAAAAGAAAAGTATAACGTGGGGAGCAGATGAAAGAAAACTGTAAATACAAGAGACCACAAAGACTTTGAATGGAGCCCGATTTTCATTTGATAAAACTCAGTGGTTTAGACGAGCGGACAATAAGAAAAGCGAAATTGTTATATTCAGTACACGTAAAGCCCTGAAAAAAGTTTTACGCCGAGTGGATAGCTTTTTATAATCTCTTATTCCACACACTTTTGACCACAGAAAATCGCTGTGGTCCGCCACCTGTTTAATGAAAGTATACCTCATTCACCCGTTCTCAGTGCAGTGAGCTATAGTGTGCTGTGGTTACAAGCGTGAATGGAACAATGCGGCTTCTGTACACCGTTCCGTCTGTCAACATGGTGCCAAGTGTCATTTCGGGCTTGGACTGTGCGAATATTGTCGCTCTACAACAGGAAGCAGTGTCAGCGCGGGAAGTTTACCGGCGATACAGTGATGTCATTTAAACATTCATCTGCTATTTCAGACAGTAAACCAGTAAACACTGCAAAGTGTTCACCCGCGGTCAACAACATAAGCTGGTGATCGATACTAAGTGTAAGTACTGCAGGTAGTTTCCGGTTTGGGACTGGGAGAGCTGTTTGGAGCCAAACGGGTGCAAATATTTGTGATTAATAAGAACTTGTGTGAATTGCTTGTATGGACATTGTATATAGCGAATGACACTGATTACTTCAATGTCGCCAATTGCTTGCGACCCAAAGTTTAGTACTGCCAATCTACTTTATTGTAATAGAAACCATTAATGCGATTTGCTTGAACTGTTGCATTGCGATCCGAGAAAGCCGCATCCCTTAGGCACCCTATAGGAGACTAGTGGGCATGATACCACAAAGCACATACACTCTCGAAGACATGCAGATAGCGCAGAACTTCTTTGAGCTTTTATATCTGTTAGGCAGTGCAACTGAAGAGGCATGTTAGTATCATCTTGACTTCTTTGTTGTGTTTTGGGCTCTAACTCCTTACCTGAGAGCATCACGTACTCTATGCTGTGTTCGAAACTATCTTTCTATGTAGTAAATGTACCATATTCTACGGAATACGGTTAACCATCACAGGTTACTGATAACAGTATCATCACACAGGGCGTTTCATAATTCCTATTGCAGGATTCTGGAGGGACTTTGTAAATAAAGTTCTGATGAGGAACCCATATCCGGAAATGTATCTTAAGGATATGAAAGAAGTTTGAAGATCGTATCACTTTCAAATTACCTGCTGCAGGGTATGCACTCAAACTGAGAGGAGAGAGCGATCATTAGACTCCATACCATTTTCGTCCGACTACAACAACACCTGAACTAAACTTGTATATTTGCAACTGGCAGGGTTGACTGTGGTGCTCCATGGATGCACCATACTCTCCTCTTTGAGGAGGACGTCTTTCGTCATATAGCAATAACCACGTGCAGAAAAACAGTACCAATTATTGATAGCATACTTGCTAGCAGGTACTTTTGGGTCATACCGAGAAACAGGATAAGGTCTTTAAAGACGCTAAATGTGGTCTACCTTAGGCGTCTGTCCTCGTCCCGCTGCCGTTTAGTCTCCGGTATGTCAGAAACTAGATCTCGTGAATTTGGATACGCAAATGACTAAGTGCTGGCAGTGGGGCACCAAAATTTTGAAGAAACGGAAGACATCTTTATGTCTGGTCTTATGATGAAGGGAGCATACTTTCAAAGATGGAGACTCACATAATCAGCATCCAAAATGTCGAGGAGTTACACTGAACCAGATAATGTCCTATAATCAACATCTAGAAAACACCGCAGTGAAGATACGCACAAGAAACAACATTCTTCATATGCTGTGCCGAGCAAGCTGTGGCTCCTCTGTCGAATATGGTGTTCCTGTATTGCTCAATGTTCAAAGTACACAATTGCTAGATCTACAGCTGATCAACACTGTAAGAATTATCATTGGCAGACTAAGATCGGTCCAGTCACACGGCTGCCCATATTAAGTCACATTTCGCCCTTTCGCAGCTCTTCTCTGTGAGTCTAAAGGCATACAAAGCAACCTAAAACAGCCTCTCCGTCGAGACGCGGTCACCATAGATAGGTCCCACTTTTAATCAGGAAAACCATCCGTGAAATCAGCCGTGGAGCTGCACATATCTCGTTTCAGTTTATCCTACTCAGGGGAACGAGACTAGGCTAAGGCTTGCCCTTCGCATTGCCATAATTTCCCCTGCATAAGGAAAAATCTCCATGCTTCGACGAATGGTGCAGAGCATGAACAATGATTAACAGAATACGTATCAGGCCTGGCAGAAGAGCAGACTCTTCATAATGGGGTGAAGCTCCATCTACAAATTGTGATTCTGAAGTAATGAGGCCTACTGTATGCCACAGTGTTATGGAATGTTCCAACTGGGCATATGGACAAACTTCCGATAATTTACTGATGGAAAGGATTGAATAATTCACTGTATTGAAATTTTAGAAGTCTGTTTGTAAATTACATGCGTTATTGTTTGTATTTTACTTCATATTGTGCTTAAACATCATACGATATATACATACATACATATATACACTCCTGGAAATGGAAAAAAGAACACATTGACACCGCTGTGTCAGACCCACCATACTTGCTCCGGACACTGCGAGAGGGCTGTACAAGCAATGATCACACGCACGGCACAGCGGACACACCAGGAACCGCGGTGTTGGCCGTCGAATGGCGCTAGCTGCGCAGCATTTGTGCACCGCCGCCGTCAGTGTCAGCCAGTTTGCCGTGGCATACGGAGCTCCATCGCAGTCTTTAACACTGGTAGCATGCCGCGACAGCGTGGACGTGAACCGTATGTGCAGTCGACGGACTTTGAGCGAGGGCGTATAGTGGGCATGCGGGAGGCCGGGTGGACGTACCGCCGAATTGCTCAACACGTGGGGCGTGAGGTCTCCACAGTACATCGATGTTGTCGCCAGTGGTCGGCGGAAGGTGCACGTGCCCTTCGACCTGGGACCGGACCGCAGCGACGCACGGATGCACGCCAAGACCGTAGGATCCTACGCAGTGCCGTAGGGGACCGCACCGCCACTTCCCAGCAAATTAGGGACACTGTTGCTCCTGGGGTATCGGCGAGGACCATTCGCAACCGTCTCCATGAAGCTGGGCTACGGTCCCGCACACCGTTAGGCCGTCTTCCGCTCACGCCCCAACATCGTGCAGCCCGCCTCCAGTGGTGTCGCGACAAGCGTGAATGGAGGGACGAATGGAGACGTGTCGTCTTCAGCGATGAGAGTCGCTTCTGCCTTGGTGCCAATGATGGTCGTATGCGTGTTTGGCGCTCTGCAGGTGAGCGCCACAATCAGGACTGCATACGACCGAGGCACACAGGGACAACACCTGGCATCATGGTGTGGGGAGCGATCTCCTACACTGGCCGTACACCTCTGGTGATCGTCGAGAGGACACTGAATAGTGCACGGTACATCCAAACCGTCATCAAACCCATCGTTCTACCATTCCTAGACCGGCAAGGGAACTTGCTGTTCCAACAGGACAATGCACGTCCGCATGTATCCCGTGCCACCCAACGTGCTCTAGAAGGTGTAAGTCAACTACCCTGGCCAGCAAGATCTCCGGATCTGTCCCCCATTGAGCATGTTTGGGACTGGATGAAGCGTCGTCTCACGCGGTCTGCTCGTCCAGCACGAACGCTGGTCCAACTGAGGCGCCAAGTGGAAATGGCATGGCAAGCCGTTCCACAGGACTACATCCAGCATCTCTACGATCGTCTCCATGGGAGAATAGCAGCCTGCATTGCTGCGAAAGGTGGATATACACTGTACTAGTGCCGACATTGTGCATGGTCTGTTGCCTGTGTCTATGTGCCTGTGGTTCTGTCAGTGTGATCATGTGATGTATCTGACCCCAGGAATGTGTCAATAAAGTTTCCCCTTCCTGGGACAATGAATTCACGGTGTTCTTATTTCAATTTCCAGGAGTGTATATATGAATAAGTGGGATATTTGAAAGAGATCCGGCGTTTATACTTATTTTACATCAAAATGGTACAATGCTGGAAACGAGTTCTGCTGTGTCAGGACATGTTGTCCGCCAGCCCGTAAGGCTAATTTGATGGGTGGACGTAGCACGTCCCAATAGGGTCCCCGGCACCTTGAGCCAAAACAAACAGTTCCGAAGAACGACAACAAACAGTGGTGAAACTCCGGCAGCCGCTTCTGCGAACAGAAGCGCCCACTTCGCCAAAAGGTGGCGTTAACATAACTATTAGAAGGTGCTGCTGTCAGATGCTAAGCAATTCACGAATGACACTGCTAAACAGAGCGTGAAAGCTATGTTAATACTTCACGACAGGGCGAGGCATAGCGAGAAGAAACACGCCGAAGGCTGATGTAGGCGCAAGCAAGCACTTGAACAAATACGTCACATGCAGTAACGGCTTAGGGAAGATACGGAAGATGATACTGAGGATTCATAATTAACTGATTCAGAAGACTCCTCGTCTGTTGTTGGACATTGTGCCACTGTGGAGAGTGATGTTGAAAGTATGGACAGTCAGGCCGTCGTAGACAACGTGTACGGGGAGATATTTCAACCAGTGTAACGGAAGAGGACTGTCAGTCGGAGGAAGGCTGAGGGTCTCGAACACGTGACGCAACAGCCGCTGGTCACCACCAGCAGTTAGGACACCATAGCTGGCGAGGTGTCACAGGCTGCTGTGGCTGCCGAGTCGACAACGTCGGTACCATCATCTACGAAAGTACTGCTACCTGATATACAACTGCTTTAAACCACGTAAAACT
The DNA here is from genome assembly GCF_023864275.1 of Schistocerca cancellata. Classification (NCBI taxonomy): domain Eukaryota; kingdom Metazoa; phylum Arthropoda; class Insecta; order Orthoptera; family Acrididae; genus Schistocerca; species Schistocerca cancellata. Next base: position 384,636,205 of record NC_064629.1, on the reverse strand, counting down.
CTGCAGGTAATTGAAGAAAATTATATTTAGAAGCTTAAGAGCAGCATATACCGGAGATTATGTGAAGTTTTACGTCGAATTTAAGAACTGCGGTAAGGCCATCAGGTTCTGTCAGGATCAGCAACTGCCATTCCGTACTTAACAGGACGCTACTAACAAGGACATGCAGGTGGTCGTTAAGCATTTGGCGCCACCTGCCTCCGCGGGTTGGGCCCGCGAGAACCTACAAGACAAAGGGTTCGCCACTGAGGAGGGAAAACTTCGTCCACTTCCATTGTATGTGGTGGCACTACCTAAAAGGGGAATATTGAGATACCATCTACGGCGTTTGTTACGTATGTTCTGCAAAGGTGAGGGGGGGGGGGGGGGGGGGAAGACTATCGCTCTCGCAGTTAGCCGTCTCAATGCACACGATGTCAAAGTTTGTTACATACGACTAATTACTGCTGGTTGCCAGTACGTTGTGCAAACTGTAGGAACATGCACCACAGTAAGAAAGCAAACCTCCCAACAACTGTACTTGTGAGCGTGTGGGATGCCAAGCGTAAGTTGATGATTCCTAGAAGGGCTATATTGAATTTCAGAAGATGCTTAAGAAGTTCCAGTCCTCGACGTGAAACATACTCACGTCACAGAGGACGAAGTAGGCTCTTATCGACAGTGTGAAACATCTGGTAGTTGACACTGCTGGAACGCCCTCCCAACAATCTAGTCCTCCTCCACAACGGACCAGCCATGGACAACTTCTTCGACTAGCGAGAGTGGAACTTTCGTTTCGAACTTAGGAAAGACGCTGCGCGACACCAGTCATTCAGCGGAGAGAGAGACCCCAGAAAAGGATACGAACGAAGCCATTAGGAAAGTGACGACAGCTTTAAATTTCTGTTTCGAACTTAGGAAAGACGCTGCGCGACACCAGTCATTCAGCGGAGAGAGGGACCCCAGAAAAGGATACGAACGAAGCCATTACGAAAGTGACGACAGCTTTAAATTTCTATGTAGTCGAAAGTTTTGATGCAGACTCATCGCCATCGCGAAGATTTTGACCGCTAGAGACAAATTTTCAAATATCGTCACCCAGATGGAAAGTTAGCGTAACTCGAGGGCTCGGATTAACGTATAGTGGCACTTATGAAGTGTATTCGTCTATGCCTTTGGAATGTAAATAGCGTGCGGACTAAGACAGTTTAATTACAAGATTTCATCGACTGCCAGAAAACTGACACCGTCCTTCCATCTGAAACTCAACAGAGACCGTCTGAATTTTTCAAGCTTCAGAATATGATGGTCTGCCGCCATAACCAACCCCAGGGCCTCGGTGGTGGCACAGCGGACTACCTTCGCCGTTCATCGGAAAGTAGTTACACCAGATTATGGGGCATGGAGGCGAACGCCACTGCAGTTTGGAGAGACCAACGCGAGGTAACCTTTGCCCCAACGCTCATCTTCTCGAAGAAGATTTATACGCTATTCTCACTCATCTTTCCATGCTCTTTATAGGTGCCATCTGGGATGGTAAGCATCCCACTTAGCACTTCCGTACCATTGTTTCCAAAGGACTCGAACTGCATCGACTGGAACAGATTGTAGACCTCGAAGTCTGAGGGCCCTAGAGACAACACATATTCCGCACCCCTGCCGCAAAATGCTGGACGTAGTGGATACTGTCATCAGACACGAGGCTGCCGTGGACCCTCGTCTCGGACCACAGCCCAGTACTGGCCTCGCTCCCGAGAACGAGACATCGGATGTCTCGTCGTGTCTATATGAAACTAATAGTCTCCAATTAAAATGGTTCCTGAACAACAATATCGTCCGCACGACTGGAAATTCAGAGGCCTGACCTGTTCAAAAAATTCAGTTGACTCACAAGCCATCACAAACTGTCATTGAGTACTGCTGACACGTCAAGCCACTGCCTTTGTTGCGTGAGGAACTTCGACTGTAGAATAAACGCTATGAGAGCTATGGCAGGAAACGACAAACACGGCCTACCACCGCCGTCTGGTATCCCAGACAGCGGCGGTTACAATAACGTGTGGAAAGATAGGAAGACAAAAGTCCTCTTTTCTCCTCCAGCTTGGGAGGAATAGAGGCTGTTTCAGAATTTTCGAGCTCACCCAATGTCTATATGACCAGCCAACACTCCCCAATTACTTACTGTAGATCCTATTAACAAGGCTGAGGCGTTTGTGGCATCCTTTGCGGAACCATTGAACGTCACAAAGCAGTAATAAGAAATTACTACAGTTCAGTTCGAAGACAGGATTATAGCAATCGAGGACAGACTGCCCCAAAGTCTTAGGTTGTCCAGCGAGGTCAGGACCATCATTAAAAAACTGAACGACTGAGGCACCGAGTGTGAATAAGGTCGCCATCCTCCATCTGAAGAATCTGCCTCGAAAGCTGTTGGTATTATTGGCGAGGAGTTAGAATGGATGCCCGTTAGAAACATTTTCCTATCTCATCGAAGACTGCCATGGTGGTCCCAATTCCAAATCCGTGAAAGGATTTAACATGAGCCACGAACTACAGTCCGTTAGTCCTCATAGCGGTTTGGGAAATATATTTGAGAGAGTCATTCAGGCATGCATTCTGGAGCCCCTCATTGTGGACGGTACTATCCGAGTGGAGCTTTACTGGTTTCAACACACAAACTCTGCAGAGATGCAACTACGTTGCTTGGTGGAACTTTTGTCAGTGAACCTGAATGTGACCAAGGCTACTGCTGCGATCTGTTTAGGTATGCCTTCGAGAAACTATGTCTGTAGCAACTAATTCGAAAGCTGCACGAAACCACGGGGATTCCGGACTCTTAGGTGAAACTAATTGCTAGCTTTCTGATTGATCAGAAAATGGTTATTACTATCGAAAATCAATCATCCGACAGCAAACTTGGAGAGCAGGGACTGGCTCGGCACTGTTTAATATCTATGTAAAAGATATGCAAACTACCGAGAGCGTGCGAATTGCACAATTTAGAGATGATACGGCTTTCGTTACCAGTGGACAAAATGTACAGGCCAATATCAGGCACCTCAGTCACCGACTGGATGCCACGACAACTTCTTACGAGACCAACAAGTTTCATCTCAGCCGGGTAAGAAAATGGCAACTTGTTTTAACAAGAAACGCTCTCTACTTCCAACTACTTCCAACCACTTTTTGAACAATTGGTCAGGACATCCCTTCGTGTTCCACTGTGACATATCTAGGGATCACCTTGGTCTAATGTTTCTTCCTCGACAAGCAAATGGTTTCCGTCAGGACCAAGGCCAAGCAACTAGTACCTTTTTATTTGAAAAAAAAAAAAGCACGCATGTAAGCACAACCTCTAACTTAGGTTACATAAACCGACGATCCTCTCAACAATTTTATATGGCCGCTCAGTCTGGTGTTCAACTCGTACAACAAACACAGAGCTGCTTAATGTCCTTCACCTCCCCCCCTCCCACCATCCGTGAACCATGGACCTTGTCGTTGGTGGGGAGGCTTGCGTTCCACAGCGATAGAGATAGCTGTACTGTAGGTGTAGCCATAACGGAGAGGTATCTGTTGAGAGGCCAGACAAACGTGAGGTGGGCAACAGTCTGAATGATTGACTGATCTGGCCCTGTAACATTAACCAAAACGGCCTTGCTGTGCTGGTACTGATAAGGGCTGAAAGTAAGGAGAAGCTACAGCCGTAATTTTTCCTGAGGGCACGCAGCTTTACTGTGTCGTTAAATGATGATGGCGTCCTCTTGGCTAAAATATTCCAGAGGTAGAATAGTCCCCCATTAGGATCTCTGCGCAGGGACTATTCAGAAGGACGTCATTATCAGGAGAAAGAAAACTGGTGTTCCACGGATCGGAGCGTGAAATGTCAGATCGCTTAATCGGGCAGCGGAATGTATAGGTTAAAGTAAGATATAGTGGGACTTAGTGAAGTTAGGTGGCCGAAGGAACAGACTTCTATTCAGGTGAATACAGGGCTCTAAATACAGAATCGAATAAGGCTAATGCAGGAGTAGGTTTATTAATAAATAAAAAATAGGGGTGCAGATAAGCTACAATGAACTGCATAGTGAACGCATTATTGTAGCCAAGATAGACACGAAGCCCACGCCTACCACAGTAATACAAGTTTGTATGCCAACTAGTTCCGCAGATGATGAAGAGACTGAAGAAATGTATGATGGGATAAAAGAAATTCTTCAAATAGTGAAGGGAGACCAAAATTTAATAGTCATAGGGGACTGGAATTCGTCAATAGAAAAAGGAAGAGAAGGAAAAGCAGCAGATGAATATAGACTACGGGTAAGGAATGAAAGAGGAGGCCGCCTGGTAGAAATTTGCACAGAGCGTAACTTAATCATAGCTAATCCTTGGTTTACAAATCATGCAAGAAGGCTGTATACGTAGAAGAGGCCTGGGGACACCGGAAGGTTTCAGATCGAGTATATAATGGTAATACAGAGCCTTAGGAACCAGGTTTTAACTTGTAAGACATTTCCAGTGGCAGATGTGGACTCTGACCACAGTTTATTGGTTATAAATTGCAGGTTAAAATTGAAGAAACTGCAATAGGGTAGGAATTTAAGGAGATGAAACATGGATAAACCGAAAGAACCAGAGTCTGTAGAGAGTTGCAGAGATAGCATTAGGGAACGATTGACAAGAACAGGGAAAGAAACACAGTAGAAGAAGAATGGGCAGCCTTGAGAGATGAAATAGTGAAGGCAGCAGAGGATCAAGTAGGTAAAGAGACGAGGGCTAGTAGAAACCCTTGGTTAACAGAAGAGATATTGAATTTAATTGATGAAAGAAGAAAATATAAAAATGCAGTAAATGAAGCAGGCGAAAAGGAGTAAAACCATCTCAAAACTGAGATCGACAGGAAGTGCAAAATGTCTAAGCAGGGATGGCTGGAGGACAAATGTAGCGATGTAGAGGCGTATATCATTCAGGGTAAGATAGATACTGCCTACAGGAAAATTAAAGAGACCTTTCGAGGAAAAAGAGCCACCTGTATGAATATCAAGAGCTCAGATGAAAAATCAATCCTAAGCAAAGAAGGGATAACAGAAAGTTGGAAGGAGTATATAGAAGGTCTATACAAAGGTGATGTACTTGAGGGCAATATTATGGAAATGGAATAGGACGTAGATGAATATGACATGGGATATATGATACTGCGTGAAGAATTTGATAGAGCACTGAAAGACGAAAGCCGAAACAAGGCCCCAGGGGTGGACAACATTCCATTGGAACTACTGATAGCTTTGGGGGAGGGAGGGGGGGTACCAGCCCTGAAAACACACTGCCAACTGGTGAGCTAGATGTATGAAACGGGCGAAATATCCTTAGACTTCAAGAAGAATATAATAATTCCAATCCCAAAGAAATCAGGTGTTGAAAAGTGTGGAAATTACCGAAATATCAAATTAATAAGTCAAGGCTGTAAAATAGTGACAGGAATTCTATACAGACGAATGGAAAAAACTGGTAGAAGTCGACCTCGGGGAGAATCCGTTTGAATTCCGTAGAAATGCTGGAACACGTGAGGCAATACTGACTCTAGGTCTTATCTTAGAATGCAGATTAAGGACAGGCAAACCTACGTTTCCAGCATTTGTAGAACTAGAGAGAGCTTTTAACAGTGTTGACTGGAATACTCTCTTTCAAATTCTGAAGGTGGCAGGGGTCAAATACAGGAAGCGAAAGACTATTTACAATTTGTACAGAAACCAGATGGCAGTTACAAGAGTCGAGTGGCATGAAAGCAAAGCATTGGTTGGAAAGGGAGTGAGATAGGGTTGTAGCCTATCCCCGAAGCTATTCAATCTGTATATTGATCAAGCAGTAGACGAAACAAAAGAAAAATTCGGAGTAGGAATTAAAATCAATAGAGAAGAAATAAAAACTTTGAGGTTTGCTTATGACATTGTAATTCTGGCAAAGGACCTGGAACAGCAGTTGAACGGAACGGACAGTGTCTTGAAAGAAGGATATAAGATGAACATCAACAAAAGCATAAGGGGGATAATGGAATATAGTGGTATTAAATCAGGTGATGCTGAGGGAATTACATTACGAAATGGGAAACTTAAAGTATCACATGACTTTTGCTATTTGGGGAGCAAAATAACTGATAATTGTCGAAGTAGAGAGGATATAAAATGTAGAATGGCGAAAACATTTTTGATGAACAGAAATTTCTTAACATCAAATATAAACTTAAGCGTCAGGAAGTCTTTTCTGAAACTACTTGTATGGAGTGTAGCCATGTATGGAAGTGAAACATGGGCAGCCAGCCGGAGTGGCCGTTCGGTTCTAGGCGCTACAGTCTGGAACCGGGCGACCGCTACGGTCGCAGATTCGAATCCTGATTCGGGCATGGATGTGTGTGATGTCCTTAGGTTAGTTAGGTTTAATTAGTTGTAAGTTCTAGGCGACTGATGACCTCAGAAGTTAAGTCGCATAGTGCTCAGAGCCATTTGAACCATTTTTTTAAACATGGGCGATAAGCAGTTTAGACAAGAATAGAATAGATGGTTTCGAAATGTGGTGCTACAGAAGAATGCTGAAGATTAGATAGTTGGATCACGCAACTAATTGAATAGAATAAGAGGAATTTGTGGCACAACTTGGCCAGAAGAAGGGATCGGCCGGTAGGACAAATTCTCAGGCATCAAGGGATCACCAATTTAGTATTGGAATGAAATTTGGAGGGTAAAAATTGTAGAGGGAGACCAAGACATGAATACACTAAGCAGATTCAGAATGATATAGGTTGCAGTAGTTACTCGGAGATGTAGAAGCGTACACAGAATAGAGTAGCATGGAGAGCTGCATCAAACGAGTCTCTGGACTCAAGACCACCACAACAACAACAAGGATCTTCAAAAGAAAGTCCTTCGATGGATAATTAGTACCAGTCGGCACACATGCGTTATTGACCTCCACGCCGAACTTCCTGTGAATACGGTCATTAAGGCAGTTGAGAAAAGTCTGACTAAATTACACCGCATAACTGACTAATTGCTAGACTGAGTCTATCACATTCAAACTCTTGGTTGGGCGATATCTCTCCCACGGCATAGGTACAAGGTACCAAGATCCTTCGTACAGTAACACTCCGCGGGACTGCTACGGTCGCAGGTTCGAATCCTGCCTCGGGCATGGGTGTGTGTGATGTCCTTAGGTTAGTTAGGTTTAAGTAGTTCTAAGTTCTAGGGGACTTATGACCTAAGATGTTGAGTCCCATAGTGCTCAGATTCATTTTACAGTAACACTACGAAGCTATACCAACTTTCGGGTGTACCTTACGGGCTGACACATAGGCACTGAAAAACTGACCACAGAACTGCAATAAATAAAATAATCCCAATTAAATCCTACTTTACACCTTTAAGTCAACACTACTACGTTTGAGAAAATTAAAAGAATTTTAAAAAAGCATCCACGTCCTCAGAAGCCGACGCACCATCCTGGACACTATCGCCTTTGGAGGCCTCTACGAGCAACGACGAGCGGTCTTGGCCATAACTGACTCCAGTGCCAGGATGAGGTATCCGACCGTCTTTTAGTTTTTCTGTGATTGCAGATTCTATATAGGCTTCCAAACGGTGGTCCGGCTGGACATAGGATTTATACTGTCCACAGTGAGAGTGCTCCACCACGGACTTCTAATTACAAACTTGGTGATTACAGCGTTATCAGACCGTTTCACAGTTTTTCAATTAATCTAAGATGTCTTATTATGTTTCTATGACTGAATTAATAGTCTTTGTGGTTTAATGAGAAGTGTCATTTTATGTTTTTGTTAATGAAGTGTTCATAGGTATTTGTCTACCCTGGAGCTTGATCTTATGTATCGAGCCTCTCACGTCATTTTTCAAAAATTTATGTACTTAGTCCTCGCTACAACTCCTAGAAGGTTGTAATAGCGATTCTGAAAACACTGTAGATGAAACAGCTTCACAAATAGAACAGTGATGGGGGAAGGAAAAGTTGCAGCTTAAAAGATTCTACATGGCGTTCTCTTCCAGAGCTTGCAGCAAACCACGAGGAATGGAGTGGGATACAGATCACAGTTAAGTCCGGAGTAATTTTTTATTAATACTCCGCTGACGCTGGAATACTATCATCTGAAATCACATTCTGAATGCTGGAATGTTTCGTATCAACAATCCCATACACTCTTCAAAAATCTCTAAGCCACTCTGACTGATGACGTCAACTTCTAAAACATGATAATTTCTAATTCCTTTTCTTGCTTTAGGTTGTAGCATTTGTAAAATAATAGCATATTTCTTTACGCGTATTTCTGCTTCCGAGAAGCTGTTATGCTGGAGGCTGTACCAAAATTTAACCTCACACAGTGAAGACACAGCCAAGACAAAAAAGTTACATAAAGAATGTAAGATATGTATCTCGTGCAGGAGACATTGCTGCTCGAATTTTTATGGTGTGAGAGATTTATAAAATTTTCAATTAGGCCAGGTTACTTTTACTCTAAAAATGTTATCGTTGTTATTCGGTCAATGACAGCACACGGAACACCACGTGTCATTAATTTACGCGCTGATGACAAATTTATTATCAATCCCCGACACAGGAAAGCGAATACTGTAGCTAATGGGAGAAAAACACAAACCATTTAGGACGGACAAGCATTCCAAATAGCATTTTTAGTTACTAGTCCAGCCTATCGTCACTGTATTGCCCCTCACAACCTGGGAGCATTTGTCTTAGTGATAGTTCTGCTCCTCTGAGAAAGCTAGTATTTCATAACATGAAGGCCAGATTCACAATAATACGCCTTGCAGTCATAACCTGCGGTCGCTGCATGACGTCGTTCTCAAAATCTGGAAGAGTTATTGATAATTTGCTTTCCGTCAAGACTGAGTTAGAATTCACATCATTGCAAGCAATTATTAATGTTGTCTTCACAACAACGTGTAATTAATTCTGCTAGTCTTACTAAAAAAAGATCTAATTTTATCATTGTAATATGAGAGCTCTTGAATGCATAATAAACCATACATTAAAAACTGGTATAATAACAGGGAAGTCTGATTCCTGGATACATCTCTGCTTAACGGATAGAATGACTAGAGATCATGGGATCTTGGGCTTTTGTATTTGACATGAGTCAAGGATTTTCGAACGGTATCAGTACAACAGTAAAAATAATAACAACTACTTCAGCTGTGTTAACTTCCTCTGCAAATCAGATTTCACAGAAAATTATTGATTATATTTCTTCATCACTTCCCCACACAGCATGGGCACCAAATGACGGTAGCTGTAAGATCTAAAATAAAAAATAAATCGATTCTAAGTTCCCACTGCTACTCATCCTAGGAAAAAAAGTCCGGTAGCAAGTCATTAATCCTCGGGAATATAGTAACCTTTTTTTGTTAACCACAACAATTACTATCACTTTGAGGCTATTAATATGCATCCTCCGTTCCAGATGGATCACCTATTCGTAATTGAATTCTATTCGTAGTTTTTCTCTAATTTTATAACAAAATGTCGGTAATTTGTAAGCACTCCCAGCTTCTCAAAACAAATATTTTAAACATAGGTATAGTTTTTAGACACAGTTTTTAGTATTGTCCTTCTGCTGATTTCATTTACATTAATTCAAACAGTTGTTGTAAAGCAGAAGAAACAGTTTTCTTTGAGTACTGTCTTCATCACTTTAACAACGTTCATTATGCCTACAAACAAGAGCTATATGGCTGTTTTCTTAACGCTTCCCAGACTGTTATTTCTTTATTATTAAAGGAGAGTAGTGCAGAAATATTATGCCACATCGCCCCTTTATTGTTAGTGGAAACGAAGACAAGTTTAGTTAGGAAAATATGTGCAAGGAAAACCTGCCATGATTTATTCAAAAGCAGTAAGCCCTCAGAACAATCGCTTAAAATGATCTAGACAAAGGCGGACAGATAAACCTGGATGGCAGGACGCGAGTGTGAAGGATGCTTCTCCCGAATGCAAGACCAACGCTTAACACTTTCGAGGCGGGCTCAAGCCACCATCGGGCACTGATCCAAAGCCATAAATGTCATACCTCCTGAAGTATGTGTCACAAAATAATATAAATTTGCAGGTACGATTAGTATTGTATGTAGATACTGTGTGCAAGATTTGTTACGAACACAGTCAGTGGTAAAGAAGTAATATATTAAAACGTCATGTCTGTGAGAGTTGTTTCTATCACTAAGTTGTTAACAGCTGCATTATCACGCTCTACAGAGGTTCTTGCAGCCAAAGAAACAGTCTTTGCGAGGAAAATAACTTCGTTATTTCATCTACCTTACCAAAGCTTAATCCTTGTATCTATTTATCGTTATATTTAATTTAAACTAGGTTTATTTTTGATAATCATACGGTATAAAAAAGACATACAGCTTAAAAAATTAAAGAATAATTTCGAAAAGTAATTAGAACTAAGCTTTATCCGTACTCATTCACAATTCCTAATACAAATAACGTTCTTAACCATCGTAATACCAAAGGGGCGGGGGAGGGGGGGGGTTACTTTATGTGCACCTTTTGGAAATATTGTAATCAAGTCATATATTTAACATTTTAAAATTTTGAAGAAAAGAATATTGTTTTCAATCATTTCTTAAACGAGATACCATAATGTGGCTACGAAGTCTTTCGCGACGTATTTCTTGAATAAAAATCTCTCGGTATACATGCCGCGTCAATTCAGGATAAAACCATAATGGTTTTAAATCTTTCAGTAGAACATAATTCAGAAATTTAAGTAATAGTAGAGATAGTAGTAAACGTGAGTTTCTGCAACGTTTGTGATATTCGTATTTTCAGGCTCAGGACATTTCTTACGCGTCTATACATTTTTAAATACGCTGTGAATAAAATTCGTTGGCAAATCAAGAAATCAGTTTTTTTTCGGTCATTAAGTACCTCTCCCCCTGCGTACGCATTTCGAAAAATGCATTGGTATTGTATTGTATTGAATTGGGGACCTAGAAACGATGGAGAGGCTTCGTCCCCGCCGTAGCCCTCAGTGCCTCACAACCCCTCAACAGGCTACAGCAGTCCACTCACCCCACGCCGCCCCACACCGAATCCAGGGTTATTGTGCGGTTCGGACCCCGGTGGACCTCCCCCCTGCCCCCCCCCCCTCCCTCCCGGGAACGTCTCACACTAGATGAGTGTAACCCAAATGTTTGCGTGGTAGAGTAATTATGGTGTACGCGTATGTGGAGACAGTGTTTGCGCAGCAATCGCCGACATAGTGCAACTGAGGTGGAATAAGGGAAACAGCCCGCATTCGCCGAGGAAGATGGAAAACCGTCTTAAAAACCATCCACACACTGGACGCCACAGCAGACCTCGACACTAATCCACCGGGCGGCTGCCTTCCCGCCAGGAATGCATTGCTATTACTAAGAAGGTGCTAAATATATTTTTAGGTCCTGGATCCTACTTATATGTGAGTACCTATTTTAAAAGATTCTTGTTAATAAACGTTAAAGGCAATCAATGATTTTTTATTATTTTGTATGACGGGCATAAAGTATCCCCCCCCCCCCCTCAGCTACTCTTGGTAGTACAAGTTATGGAAAATTTGTTGGTATTACTATAGTTTACAATCACTTTATGGTTCGCAGATTCTTTACGCTGAAAAAGGTTCGCCCGTGTAAAGCTGAACCCAGTTTGTTACAGAGGAATTTTGAAGCTAAAAATGGAATGACGATAGCCACGGATCGAATACCGGAAACTTTAGGTCAGAGTAGGTAGAGGGGAAAGTTTCAAAGTTTTAAAGCAAAGTCTTATGATCCGTGGCGGGATTAATACGCCGTTAAATCGCTCCGAAACTAGAGACCAAATCTGGCGCCGCCTGCGCCTGCCCCAGCGAAACATTTTAACGCTACGAGCAGAGAAAAAGAGAGAGAATAGGGAACAATTTGCGTCAGTGGCTTCGGCGGAGTTTTCAAGCCGCCGGTTTTACAGATGGCTGTGCATGTAAAAGCTTTTGTTGGTTCGACCGAGCTACTTAGCTGCTTAAAGCGTGCACCGAACCGGCAGTGCAAACGGCGTGCGAGCCCACACCAGCTACGGCCAGCGGCGCCGCTTCTACTCAAAGCGAATTTGCTACGCTCACGTTTTTGTTAGATCCGCTTTAATTACATATTCTCCGTGGCGTGCAAGCATTGTCTTTTCGAAAAACAATGGCTATACTTTGGTACATTACGTTTCTTTCTTTTCTGTATAATGTCACACGGAATTCATCAACTGCGGTTTCACCAGTAAATGAGAAAAATTCGGATGAGGGACTGGTAAAAGAACGCAAAATAAATTTATCTGGAATAAAAATACCATTTAAAATCTGCTAGACCTTATATACGCAGAGTATTCGAATACGGTATCTTAATTATCCGACACAAAAGGAAATGTTTCTTTTAGTTCAGCTGTTATTTTACAGCATCGTTGGACCTCTAGCGTAACTAATATTCCACACTTCTTTATTTGTACAGATAGCTTCTGTCTGGTGTGTTTCATACGAGCTTTCTGCAATTAGTACTTTCTCATCTTTTCCACATTCTTCGAAATCTCATGCGCACACTTTCTTAGGTATTCTGTCACAACCGATACGTCTCACGTGGCCATGGAGTTTTAGTTGTTCCCTTTCGGTCCGGTATACCAATATTCTGTATATCCCAATCATTTCCTTGATGACCTAATTTTTCGCACTGTCCGTTACCGTGATTTACAGCACATTTACAACACATTTCCGTTAGGATGAGTTGCCCTCAAAACCATTTATCACTGCCCATCCTTCCAAACTATTTGACAACTTTTTTTTCCGCCACAAAATTACACCTTTATAAATATATATATAAAGGTGTAATTTTGTGGCGGAAAAAAAGTTGTCAAATAGTTTGGAAGGATGGGCAGTGATAAATGGTTTTGAGGGCAACTCATCCTAACGGAAATGTGTTGTAAATGTGCTGTAAATCACGGTAACGGACAGTGCGAAAAATTAGGACATCAAGGAAATGATTGGGATATCAGAATATTGGTATATCCAATCCGCTTTAATTATATATATATATATATATATATATATATATATATATATATATATATATAATTAAAGCGGATTGGATATACCAATATTCTGATATATATATATATACCAATATATATATATATATATATATATATATATATATATATATATATATATATATATACAGGGTGAGTCACCTAACATTACCGTTGGATATATTTCGCAAACCAAATCAAATACTGACGAATCGATTCCACAGACCGAACGTGAGGAGAGGGGCTGGTGTAATTGGTTAATACAAACCATAAAAAAATGAACGGAAGTATGTTTTTTAACACAAACCTACGTTTTTTAAATGGAACCCCGTTAGTTTTGTTAGCACATCTGAACATATAAACAAATACGTAATCAGTGCCGTTTGTTTCATTGTAAAATGTTAATTGCATCCGGAGATATTGTAACCTAAAGTTGACGCTTGAGTACCACTCCTCCGCTGTTCGATCGTGTGTATCGGAGAGCACCGAATTACGTAGGGATCCAAAGGGAACGGTGATGGACCTTAGGTACGGAAGAGACTGGAACAGCACATTACGTCCACACGCTAACGCCTTTTTATTGGTCTTTTTCACTGACGCACATGTACATTACCATGAGGGGTGAGGTACACGTACACACGTAGTTTCCGTTTTCACTTACGGAGTGCAATAGAGTGTGTCCAGACATGTCAGGCCAATAGATGTTCAATGAGGTGGCCATCATTTGCTGCACACAATTGCAATCTCTGGCGTAATGAATGTCGTACACGCCGCAGTACATCTGGTGTAATGTCGTCGCAGGCTGCCACAATACGTTGTTTCATATCCTCTGGGGTTGTAGGCACATCACGGTACACATTCTCCTTTAACGTACCCCACCTGCACATTCCGCAATTAACACTAGGCTGACCATTGACAGGATGTTCGACGGGCGTTTCATAGGACGTGGAGGACGCATAAATTGGCCAGCCCGTTCTCCTGATCTTACACCTCTGGACTTCTTTCTGTGGGGTACGTTAAAGGAGAATGTCTACCGTGATGTGTACGACATTCATCACGCCAGAGCTTGCAATTGTGTGCAGCAAATGATGGCCACCACATTGAACATCTATTGGCCTGACATGTCAGGACACACACTATTCCACTCCGTAATTGAAAACGGAAACCACGTGTGTACGTGTACCTCACCCCTCATGGTAATGTACATGTGCGTCAGTGAAAAAGACCAATAAAAAGCTGTTAGCATGTGGACGTATAAACCCCCCCCCCCCCCAGCATGTGGACGTAATGAGCTGTTCCAGTCTCTTCTGTACCTAAGGTCCATCACCGTTCCCTTTGGATCCCTACGTAATTCGGTGCTCTCCGATACACACGATCGAACAGCGGAGGAGTGGTACTCAAGCGTCAACTTTAGGCTACAATATCTCCGGATGTAATTAACATTTTACAATGCAACAAACGGCACTGATTATGTATTTGTTTATATGTTCAGATGTGCTAACAAAACTAACGGGGTTCCATTTTATAAAAACGTAGGTTTGTGTTAAAAAATATACTTCTGTGCTTTTTTTATGGTTTGTATTAACCAATTACACTAGCCCCTCTCCTCACGTTCGGTCTGTGGAATCGATTCGTCAGTATTTGATGCGGTTTACGAAATATATCCAGCGGTAACGTTAGGTGACTCACCCTATATATATATATATATATATATATATATATATATATATATATATATATATATGATACAGAATTTTATTCCTTGCCGGTCTTAAACATTTTGTGCCAGTAAACCAGATTTCAACTCGGGGAATACTTTGTGTATGAGTAAAACGCTTCACTTCATGGATTCTACTGAAAAATATAACACGGTCTCCGTAATTATCTGTGTGAGAAATTTGGCAGGTAAGAGGAAGCCAGGAGCATATCCACTCCATTAGCATCACGCCAGTGTGTTCAAACAAGCGTTTAGATTTGTTACCACGATTACGTGACCTGATACCACGCTGTTTCTTACCTTACCGTGAAATACGTAAATAAGCTGTTAAAATTAGATAATGCAGATATCTTGAATTACACCTTTCCTCAGTCCGAAGGCTAATGTGGACACAGTGCTCTATCGGGCATGGCCTGCTTCGGCTTACTAACAGATTCAGCCAGGTAATTACACTTTACCTTTGGATTCGACGCCGGTGTCACATGTAATTTCTCACGTATACAAATCATTGTCAGTTGTAACAGAAACAATACGTGACAGAAAAAAAAAACCAGATCGGTTGAGCAATGAAGTGCTGAGCACTGAAATTTGTAGCCTGACGTTTACACACTGAGCAACAGGACCAAACAGCACAGCCACTTTTCATAAACTATTTCATTCTTCCATACATTGCTGACGTACAACGTCTAGTTAACATATTTGGATTCCGTATCTCGACTGCCTTGTGGAAGAACTTACTAATTCTATTAGAAGGCTGGAAAACCAAAAATTTATGTTTCTTTGACACTGTGACTATTGCGTTGTCCACTCAAACGTCAAGACCCAACGCAAAGCTTCACTCTAATACTACATCTCCCTCACCACATGAAAAAGCACAGAGGTTCTCTTGCACATCTTTTTTGGACTATAACCACTAATAAAACCACGTGGAGAGGAATGGCTGATCCCCATAAATCATTGGTTCTCCATAAGCGACTAACCAGTTTGAGGCGGAGAGCACATAGCGTACCAGTAAAAATTTTCTGTTCAGTTTGCGGGTGCCACATAGGAAAGAAGACTCTTCATGGCCATCATGGACATGACCCGACACAATGAGGGAGGAACACTACGTATTTCTGACTCGTTTTGGAAATTGGGCCCTCGAAGTTTTGTGAGTAATGTTCTCCACGAAACATTTGTTGTAGCATCTCCTACAGAAATTTCTTGAGCATATCTGTGATATTATCCCGTTGAAAAAACTAATCCGAAACGAATTGTATAGCTCCTCCTTGGAACTTCTATAACTCTTCTGCTAATTCAACGTAATAAAGATCCTAAAACTTGGATCAGTACTAAAATTTGTCGAGCCGTGTTAAGTAATTGAGCTACTTCGCACGTGATTTATGTTCCGTTGGAATTCTTGTAAAATCGTCACGCCTTCCGCAAGTCTAGATTTATGTGATCATTCCACTTTAAATACCACCACCACCACCCCCACCAGCAAAATCACCGGACGAAAACACTTAGAAATTGTTACTGATTCCAGTTTTCATCACTAATAGCGTAGTCAAACAGTGTTTTTGTCCATCTACAGAAAATGATCATCATCATCAGTTAACTACAAATTTTTGCACCAGGCGTTGATTATTTGCAAGTCTCTCTTAATTTTTTAAGAAGCTTAGAACGATGTTACTACCCTATACTCAGGTCCAAACGGCCTCACAAGGCTACAGACTTTATCTGCCAGGTCAGATAGGGAGATAGGGAGCAACAACGGTGCTTGAAGTACACCGAGCACTCCTTCTGTTTTTGATGATGCCTCACCATCAAGAACGATGCACCCAGTTCTGCAGACTTCGAGGCCCTCAGTCAATTCGGTCATATATTCTATTAGTAACTAGACACGTATTTTGTTACGGTTTATGGCTAGGAATGAACCAACCACTATGTAGAGGAAAGTACATTGTCATGTGAATTCCTGACGGATTACAACTGGGCATTGCATGTGCTTTTGATAGCAAATTGTTACAGTAACAGCTGTACGAGGAAGCACACATAGTTTTGCGCTTTGCGCCATCGATACGCATCTTTCTTATGTCACAAGAAAAGTTTTTCGGTCCAGAAATATATTGACACCGTTTTATTACTGCAAGTGAAGATACCTGGTACACACTAAATTGTGGAAAGAAACACTTCAATTAATACAGTGATTTTTTTATTTATAGCGTACTTTGCAGACGCAAACGCTACTGTAGAAAATTAATACAAAATAACACACACAAAAAAGTTACTATAGTCTGAGATACACAAAGTTCTGAACAGTTGTTACAGATGCACTGAGGCAAGGCTACATTTTTTCATAGCGCAGCTTGTGCTACCCACATTTTTCTTTAAAAAAAGTTACTTGCATTATTTTACTCTTGCTACATTTTCTGCCTGCAATAACATCGTCGTCGACTTGATAATCATCCTCAATCATTCTCCCTTGCCCACTACGTGTTTCGAGTGTGATGTTCACCGTCCAGCGAACATGTCGATCAGTTAACACAGAGATTTAACGAGAAAGCCCTTTACGTCCGTCGACATACTGCCAGAAAACGCAAGACGCTCTGCATCTGTCCTTTACCTATGGCACCTAAGAGATTCTGCAGTTCTATGCCGCATGTCTTCTGAGTCCGATTGCATCCTATAAAAGCTCTTGTTTCCGTTTTCCTACACCCGTCACTTGCAGGAAATCTTAGTATTAAACACGCAACACTCAATTGTCTCAAACATTCATCATTGTTTCACAACTGCTTGGCTCCGTGTTTACTGTTTCTATGTCATATACAGGTTGTTTGACAAACGCTTTTGTAACCTTTTTAGAGAGATTCCTCACATCAAAACGAGAAAAATATTATGTAAGTATAATTCCTTACGTATTTGTTTTTGAGTTATTCACGTTGCCGGCCGCTATGGAAGAGCGATTCTAGGCGCTTCAGTCCGGAACCGCGCTGGTGCTACGGTCGCACGTTCGAATCCTGCCTCGAGCATGGAGGTGAGTGATGTCCTTAGGTTAGTTAGGTTTAAGTAGTTCTAAGTCTAGGGGACTGACGACCTCATATGTTAAGTCCCATAGCGCTTAGAGCCATTTGAACCATTCTTTATTCACGTATGAAATTATAGGAACCTCACAGGCCATAAATAAAAAAAAAAGTGATAAGCATGTTCACGGATCGCTTCTAAATACGCATGCACTCTTTCTGACAGCCCTGGCAATATTTTAGTGGTTTCGTATGATAGGGTGTTACGCTAAATATATGTTTCAGCAAAACGAATTTCTGTGGCATAAAGCATATATTTCGTAGGCCCAAAGACACTGATCGAAAGGACAGATGTCGGAGCACGTGCAGCCGATGTACCTGGTCCTGCTCAATTCGTCCACCTGTCCCGATGGGCCGCGCGAAGTGGCCGCGTGGTTTGAGGCGTTCTGTCACGAACTGCGCAGCCCCTACCGCCGGAGGTTCGAGTCCCCCATCGGTCATGGGTATGTGTGTTGCTCTTAGCATAAGTTATTTTAAGTAGTGCGTAAAGTCTAGGGACATATGACCTTAGCAGTTTGGTCCCTTGGGAATTCACACACATTTGCATTTTGTCACGGTGGGTATCATCTCGAAGAAAATTGATGGAGTCACATTTGGCACAAATTACAGGCTACGTATTAGCAACAGTATCTCCGATAACATTAAAATCTACAGAATATCTAGCTTATTAACCAGTGGAATTTGTAAACTAGAGGACACAAACTCCTGTCTCAATCTACCCTTCACCTGAATCAGAGTGGCAAGTGCTGCTTGATTGAAACCTTTGTAGATAATTACAGATGCTTGACAATTTTGAACAAACCACTGCATGAAGTTTGGGATTCTACTGCACATATGTCGACGAATCAGCAATGTGATTTATCTGAGCATATAACATAAACAAGCAAATCACAGGAAATAAAATATGTATAAAGAATGGTCTATACTAGGTGTTCATAAGCAGTCTGAAATGCTTGTAGGCGAGCAGCAGTGTTGGATGAGCTGAGAAATAATTGTTAACAAAAAAAATTCTATATGTTGCGCCGTTTCCGAATTAATTATCATTGATGTTAGCCAGTTAAGCCGTTGTGATTGCAAACTCTAGCAGACTGCCAGATATAAATCTACACAGTTGTTCTCATAGCGTGATGATATCACACGAGACTGCTCAGGTTTTTCTCGGGTCCAATACTTTAACTATCAGCAGCTGTCTTGTTCAGTTTTAGAAAACCAAACGAAGCTCATCTTTGGAGATACTGTCTCAAATGGCCCGCTTGAATTTGCCCTCGCAACCGCCTGATTTGCTGACTTCAATGCTGATTAACCCGTAAACGGCGTAACGTATCGAATTTTTTTCTTAACAACTATTTATTAGCACAACCTACCCTCACAAGCTTTTCAAACTGTTTCTGACCTCCCTGCCTAAGAGAAACACGCACGCACACACACACACACACACACACACACACACACACACACACACACACTTGATAATCAGCAACGTGCACCCACTACGGCACCCACCTACCTCCGGA
Organism: Schistocerca cancellata; assembly: GCF_023864275.1. Lineage (NCBI taxonomy): Eukaryota > Metazoa > Arthropoda > Insecta > Orthoptera > Acrididae > Schistocerca > Schistocerca cancellata. The sequence goes on along the minus strand of NC_064629.1, from coordinate 384,616,829 downwards.
CTCCCAACCCCACCATAAGTGAGCAACAATCTCTGGGATCTACATGTGATGGGCGACAGCAGCAGAAAATTTCTTTTTTCCCAGTATCTCTTTAATTCCACAGTTGCCTATCTCGAATGGTATGTCTCTGATGACAGCTTTGATGACTTTTGGGTGAACTTTTGGGAATAAGTATCGCAGAACCTCAGAGGTTCCGACCGCTTCTCTCACCTTTACGTGGTTAGTCGTATCTGTGAGTACAAGCTTTAGTTTCTTCCCTCCAGCCTTATCTGCGATGAATGTGTCACAACGGTTCGCTTGCAAACAGTCGTGCAGTTTTGTGTAGTTTCCTTTATATTGCGGAAAGATGGTCGGAATCCTCAGTTTATCTTGATGTTGTTCTCCTGACCCTCATTCGAACAATCCATTTCACTGTCTCGAATAGCAATCGCTTGTCTCTGCTGTGGCTGTTTGTTCGACGCTTCTTGCCTTTGCTTGTTTTCCCTTTAGTGGTTTTTTGAATTCAGCGTCAGTGACAGATGATTGATGGACAGCGCTCGTGACAGTCGTAGGAGCACCTCGCTCCATTCCACTTGGAGTCTTTTGATGTTATATTCTGTTCCGTTAGACGAATAGGTATTGCTGTCCCACCCGAAATCCGGAAGTCGTCATTGGCCGCAAGCGGGAAAAGCCCGGTCAGAGGGCGATCGGCCGACTCCGAAGCGGCCGAGGTGGCTGTCTCATACTCAACTACAACACCACCACCAGCTTTAGCAGTGCACCGTTGACAAACTATCTGAATTGTCCCTTAGGGTCTTCAACTTGCTAGTACCCCACAACGGCGTGTACTCAACAGCTCAGGTGACGTCTGTGAGACATTGGCGGTGTTCCGTCTGTCAGTCTCTGTGCTTCGTGAAGGGTTGTAGTAGTCAGTGGTACATGTGTGTGGCGGATGTTACTGTAGGCCATGATGAGAGGCCAATGTGAATCCTATGGCTGCTCATCTACTGTTCTTTTTTCCAGGAATCAATTGTTAACTGAGTTCCTTCTATCCACTTTAATCGACCACGATGCTGTCATCAACACGATGACGCCAACAATAGTTGACTCTGCTGGTGGCGATTTTCCATCCTAGCAGTATCGGCCAAAGAGTATGTAAACGGTCCCCACACAATAACCCCGTTCCAAATTAGAATCATCTTTAAAATAATATTAAAATTTGCATTAATATACTAATAATATTTGCCAATGTAAAATAATAACTAGTGCGTCCTATATTCTTTATGTGATCCTTGATGTTGTATTTTATCTACATATAGATCCATGTTTTATGTTTTACATATGTTACCATCGTATGTTAAGCCCTATTGGCCCTCAGTGATGTGATGCAGCAGGTGAGGGCGGGAGCTTCCTCCATATAACTTGTAGCGTTTTGATGCTATTTAACAGTTACCTTTACTCCTCCGACACTTACCAGCTCTGCGCCGTCATCTCTGCTCACCACCTGATGGTATACAAACATTTTATTTTGTTAAGTCCGGCTACCCATATTTATTATGCAGATGAATTATGTAAGTCTGACGCCTGTTTCCCTTTAATGAGTATTAATGTTCAACGTTTTGGAGATATGGTCTGAAGACAATTTCTGATAAAATCGAAACCGGTCACAATTTTGGTGGCTGATTTTTAGTTTTTAATAAGTCCATGTGAACAAGACTGATTAATATTTTAACTATCTTTCAGATTGCTGTTAATTTCCAGAATTTTTTAAAAAGTTATTAAGACTAGGGTTAGATAGAAAGTAGTAGCAACATTATCGTAACACGAGGGATGTGAATCCAACGGCATGCGCGCTGTCAGTAGCTGATAACGGCAGGTCAGTCGAAGTAGTGCAGTGAGCGGCAACGGCTGTGGTTGATTCAGTTGCAGTGTGTAATGTCTTTAAGTATTGATCAAGACCGATGTGGCTCCTAGGACGAGTGCACAGCAATGTTTCCATGAACATCGTGAAGAGTGTGGTGATGCCGCATTGCCATAGAGCATGGTAGTGAAATGGGTGAAAGTTTTTCGGAATGGCAGGAACGACATTCAAGACAAGCCCTATTTGGGAAGTCCCCCATGGGCAACATGACAATTAATCTCATTGGCTCCCAGATGTATGTGGGCAGCCGATGGACTGTATCCCATCATCCTTCACGACAATGCACGATGCCACACTGGGAACCCTGTGCAGGAGTTCCCGCATAAATGTGGCGGGAACGTCCATCGTATTCACCCGAAATGAGTCCTTGTTGTTACAACTTATTCGACGAAATGAAGGAAATTCTTCGTGTCATGTGCTTCAATACAAGAGACGGTATCATCCGTGCCATAGGGCAGTCCTCGCGAGACGTCCACAGAGATGAATACGTTGACGGCGTATGAAACCTGCCACTTTTGTAGGAGAAGGTGGTCGAGACGCGTGGAGAATATATTGAGGACATGTAATACGGCGAACGTCTGTCAATAAGGTCTATTATGAATTATAACATTGTCGCCACTACTTTTTATCCAACCCATGTATGTTAATACTTGAGAAGTAAACAAAATTGTCGAGTCCACAGCAGAAACAATAAAGGAACTAGTCCAATAGAAGTGGTAACGACTTTTTCTTAGGAAGATTATTATCTGTTACTACGATTTCGCATCGTTTGTAAACATAGGAACAAATATCGGTACGTATACACGGAGAAGATTACAATAGTGTAGTTAGGATCTGGTTGAGCTTGTCTAGATTCTAATTTAATTACGTGAAATTTTACGGCTGATACGTGCGAAATACATTTAACTAATTGGCACGTGAAAGGGAAATCACTACTCTCTATTAACGAAGTAATGATGCTGTTAGACAGGCAACGTGTAGATAAATAGTACATTTTGCATCCTAAGAAAATTGTTTGATTTCTTCTTAGGTCTGATCTTGAAGTTTTCGCAGAAGATAATCCAGCGGCCCATATAAACCGCTTGCATTAGTGAAGGTAGCTGCGCCGCGCAAATGTTAGCAGTTGTGAGGTGGATAATGGCGCCTTTGTGAGCTCACAGCGACGAGCGAGGAGGATGAGGTGGCTGCGCGGAAGGCGACGCCACAATTTCTTTCCTCGCAGTCTCTGCCGGCGCAACTTCCTGTCACGTATCAGTTTTTATCCAGAGCTGGAGTGCTACACGGAAACACACTTTCAAGGACGAGTGCCTGTTACAAGGCGCATAATCTTGACCCAATTCGATATACTAGGAAAGCCGTTGTGAAGTACTTCGGTGCCAGTTGCAATGGAACTCCAAAATGTTTATTTTACTCTGATTCCACGACTTTGGTATTTGTCAACCTTTAAAAAGGCGCAGGAGTTCGTAGCAGCTCTCGCCGTGAAGTAAATACGTACGATGAAGTTAATTTTATTTTCTGTTACAGATGCGAAACATCACATTTTCTCTAATTTATTGGTTCATAGTAACCCGATTCAAATGGAATGGGACTGACCGTGTTAGAAAAGACACTTCGTGCTCGTCTGGTCTTCCAGCATCATCTACGTCCCAAATAACCATTGAAATCAGTCAAGTGAGTAGTTGCAGATGACCTGTTTACTACAAACATGTCCATTCCCTCTACAGAAAAATGTGATCGACGTTTGACAAATACACCGCAACGCAATTTTTTTTACATGCCGATACATTTAAATAATAATAATTACCTTCCCGAACAGGATCCAATAGAATCAACAAAGATTCCACTGTTCGAAACATGTCTTCATAGCATTCTCCGTTATGCTGATCATGAGCTTCGCCACCGGAGCACAAAATTTCTGCTGTATTAAAATGCTTGTACACTGCTACTGATCTTCATGGCATTTGTCACAGCGGCAGTTCAAGCAAAAAAATGCTCTCCGATATTTAATAACCGGCAGTCTCGTTACTTTTGTGTGGACGCAGTATTTTCGCTTTCTAATTTAGACATAAAGTGCGAAACAACTAAGCCTTATCCAAAAATCAGTATAATGAGTTGTCTGATCACTTATCCTTCACATCCTTCTTCCCTCACTTACCAATTTGTCAGTAATGTGTTATGTAGGAATTTAAGTATAAATATCTTAGATTGCGTAGAAAGTGTGCTGTCAACTAAGTATCGTGGGAGAGTATAGAGATTTAATGGAGGGTATAGGTGAAGAATTTCAGTAACTACGTTACTTGTGATTCAGTTATGTAGATGTTATCCGGACTTCCAGAGACACAGCTTGCACAAAATTTGTCTCAGCATTATGACTAACAGTGAAAGCATTGTCATTATAAAGATAGGAAATCCTCGTTTAACAAGAAATTCTCTTTTACTTTACTTGTAGCATTAAGAAATGTGTTTGTAAGTCAGCTCCTTGTGCAAAAGATATTTCTGTTGAAACGGAAGATAAACGCATATATGAAAAATGTTTCTGAAATTTATTACAGGACATAGATGGCAGGTCTAAAACCCCTCAAACATTAACGTTCGGATATTTGAACATCCATACAGATTAAACTTGTATACTTCTGTTTTCTTGGTCATTCTCTTATCAACGAAGCCATCCAAGCATAGCGCCCAACAACATCGACCATCATTCTCCATTCAGAGGTTTCACTTTACAGGTCATTAAAGTGTTTAAAGTAAAAATTCTACCTATAGCTTGTGTTAATGTATACTATCGAAAAACATATTCAAAAACTCTGCTCTATGTAGTCGCTCATTATTTCGAAATATGTATCTTTCAGCTCAACAGACTGCACCAAGCTTCGCCGTGCTAGTACAGTGTATCAGTGGCGCTCGCCTCGAGGATGATGAGGGTGTAACTGGCGTCTGAATGTAAACGGTTTTAACCCAGTAATTAAGGAGCAAAGGTTTTGTTTAATTGGAATTAAGTCAACAATTTCGATATAATAGTAAAGTAGGATCACGCCAGGTACTACTGACCATACGAATTATCTTAGGAGATCGCTTAAGGAAAGACAAACCTAAGTATCTAGCATTTGTAGACTTAGACAAACATTTTGACAATGTTGACTGAAATAATCTCTTTGAAATTCTGAGGGCAGCAGGGGTAAAGTACAAGGAGAGAAGCCTATTTACAGCTTGTATAGCAACTAGATGGCAGATTTGAGAGGCCTGAAAAGAAAGCAGTAGTTGAGAAGGGGATGAGACAGTGTTCTGTAACCTATCCCGATCTTATTCAATGTCTAAACTGAGCAAGCCGTAAAGGAAACCAAATAAGAATTCGGAGCAGGAGATAAAGTCCAAGGAGAAGAAATAGAAAACTTTGCGGTTTGCCGATGAGACTGTAATTCTGTCAGAGACAACAAAGAACTGGGAAGAGCAGTTGAACGGAATGGACAGTGTTTTGAAAGGAGGATATAAGGTGGATATCAGCGAAGGCAAAACCAGGAAAATGGAGTGCAGCCGAATTAAATCAGGTGATGGTGAGGGAATTAGATTAGGAAATGAGAAACTTAAAGTAGTAGATGGGTTTTGCTATTTGGCCATCAAAATAACTAATGACGGCCGAAGTAGTCAGGATATAAAATGTAGACTGGCAATTTCAAGAAATTTCTTAACATCAAATATAGATTTAAGTGTTAGGAACGATTTTCTGAAAATATTTGTCCGAATTGTAGCCATGTACATAAGTGAAACATGGGCGATAAACAGTTTAGTCGAGAAGAGAATAGACGCTTTTGAAATGTTGTGCTACAGGAAAATTCTGAAGATTAGATGGGTAGATCACGTAACTAATGAGAAGGTACTGAATAGAATTGAGGAGAAAAAAATTTGGGACACAACTTGACTAGGAGAAGGGATAGTTTGCTAGGACACATTCTGAAGCATCAAAGGCCTCCTAATTTAGTATCGCAGGAAAGTGCGGGGGTTCAAAATAGTAGAGAGAGATCATGCAGATTCAGAAGGATGTAGATTGCAGTACGTATTCGGAGATGAAGAGGCTTGCACAGGATAGAGCAACATGAGGAGCTGCATAAAACAAGTCTTAGGATTAAAGACCACAGCAACAACAACAACCGTCAAGGAAAATAAACGCGAGAAGTACAGTGCACTCAGAAATGTTGGTCGAGATATTACAGAGACGGTGAGTAACTTGAAGTGGGGACTTAAAAAGTGACTCTAAAAGGAAACGTTGGAGTACAACTTGCATAACTGATATCGTAACTAGAAAAATTTTGAACGTACTTCCGTATAAGTATTTCTATAGACGTTTAGTATACTGTAGTCCCGTATACTGGCATTTTGCTTGTTTGTCTCTTTTTCTATTTCTTTCTCAAAATGGTAGTTGTATAAACGATTGCGAATATGAAAGAAATACCTAATAAGTTACATTTTTAATAGAACACTCGTTGATATGCTGTAGTTTAGGTTCTGAGAAAATGTGAATATTTAAGTAAAATTTTGTTCTATATGCTTGTAGAGAGGAAAGGAGCTGTAATATTTTGTTCCATTCTTTTCGTCCGATAAAGAAAGTCTCATCGAAGTAGGTGCGACAGTAGGAAACATTAACAGTTCCTATAATAAGTACACCATAAGAAAAGTTATTCGCTTCTTTCAGAGGGGTTTTGGAGCGACGTAGGTTGTGTAGATGCGGTACCAGGTGACCATGTGATCCTCCACCGCTGCATTAAGTCATGGCAGTGAAGTGTTGTATATGCGTCAGTCAGTTGCATTGAATCGTTGTAGTAAGATGGGTTGAGGTCGAGACGCGACAAACTGGTAGAAGTGAGTTTGGGCGTGCTTACGAGCACCGAACCCCTCTACAAGGAATTGTGTACCAATCGCAGACGTGTAACGTGGAATAAGATTAGTGATTGTAAAAATAACCTAACGGCCAAAGACTGGAGTCAAGTATCATGTTTTCTCAACGACAAATTGTTTCCAAGCCAGCCGGAATCGCAGCTGTCAGTGAATGCAGGTCCATCTATAACAGATATCGAGCTATCATTGCGCAGTTGCCATTTCGGGTCGGGTAACTCGCTAAAAAGGCTACTTGTCACAGTAACACATAAAGACAGATCTGTTCAGTGGGCCAAACAACGCAGAAACTAAATGGCAGCTGATTCGATGCACGTAGTGTGGTACGAAGTATTAGTCTTTTTTTCTCTTTAGAAATGACGTAGGACACTGAATGCACCAACAGCCCAATGAGGCGTTTAACTCATAGTGAGTGGAGACTCTAGTACAGGCCAGAGATGGTTGTGTGATTTTTGGGGGTATTTCCTCGTACCATGACGTGGATCTACTCCTTCAGGTTACCGTTAACATGAACCGGCATGATTATTTCAACACTCACGTTGACCAAATGTTGCCCTTTCTTTTTCAGCTTCACGACGAGTTTGCTGTGGACGCTCAAGTCTTCCAAGACGTTAACAGCGGTGTTCTAAGAGCTGAACGCACATTGTCCTATGGTATCTCGACTGGCTCACCAAATAAAAACAGGTCAACTCCATTCAACATATCTGGCACTGATTGAAACAGAGTGTGCAATGTAGTAATGAGCATCACCCAGTTGGGAAGCACTGTGAATTCTAACAATCTGTGAGTGTCTTTAGCTGGATATGGAATACCTCAAGAAGCTTACGGACTTTCTTCACGTCCTCACTAGCCCTCGAAATAACAGTGTACTTTCAATAACGTGCAATCCCAAAGGGGATGCGGGTGGGGTACCTTATGCCCACAACAAAGAACACTAATAAAGAAAAATAAAACAAAAAAATACAAATACCGTCAGTTATAGTTAATTTTTACTCACAGCATACTTTTTAAAGATTTATAGATGTGTAAGTTGGATCTTGTACCTCAAAATATAGAATATGACATTTCTTGTGAAAAGTCACATTTACTACAAAGACTTAAATTTATGAGTTACGTTTAACTGAATTTAGCGGAATTTTCTATCTACAATTACATCTAAACATAAACGCCACGAGCCACTGTACAGAGCATGGCGGAGTGTCCTTCTTACCAATACGACCTAGATTTTCTTGCATAGTCCATTCGGGAATTGAACGGGGGAAAAAATACTGTGTACAAGCGTCTGAACGCATCCTAATCTCTCTTGTCTTCTTGTAACTATCACTACGCGATATATATGACCCTGGCACCATGAGTGACAGCGTTTCCTGTTTCATTGTATACTTTAACAGTGTGCAATCACTTTTCTCTTCCGTTGCTTCTCCGCACCTTTCTCTCATGCCGTTTACATCACGTAAAACCGATTTTACCATAATGTCTAACTATTTCTGTACATACCATGTGCGAATGTAAACTGTATGCATGTGTCTCTTTCTTTATCTGTACTACTGTAATCTTTAATTTCTAAATTTAGTGTAACACGCTTACTCAAAAATGTGTAATGTAATCTAAGAGCAAGCGTGGTGACCCTAATCTTGCTAGGTAAAATAAATTAATAAATAAATAAAAATATATAAATAAATTACGGTTGTTCAGTCTACTTCCAATAGAGGTTCTCTAAATTTACCAAATTCGACATTGCAATAACTGCCTTCTTGTTCTTTCAAGGATTCCTGCTTAAATCCCCAGAGCATTTGTGTCGCACGTTCATTAGAGCTATTCCGATCAGTTATGATCCTAGCAGAGTGTTTCTCTATTTTTTGATGTTCGTTGTCAAGTCTACTTCATAAGGACTCCATATATGGAAAAATATTCTAGAACTGGTAGCGCTAGCGTCTTTTATGCTATTTCCGTTACAGATGCATTAGGCCTATACTTTCCTAGGTCTCTTCCAAAAATACGTGATGTTCCATTCGCCTTCCTTAATACTGATTCGACTTGATCGTTCCATTTCTTATCACATTTTAGGTACATGATGACTGTTTGGTACAAGACAAGCCACGAACAGTTTGACGGTCAACTAGCGTCGTCTATGAAACCGCATTATTGTTTGTTAAATGCGTCCAGACTCTTCAGGGAGGTCTAATGCGTTTGAAAAAGGTCAGCGTTCAATCTAAACGAATAACTGGGAAGCCTTAAAATACTTTGCAACTGCGTTCCATGGCTTAAGAGAAGTGAAATGAAGAATAGCCAATAATTTTTTACATCATGATCTTACGAAAATTTTATGGATTTTTCAGAATGGCGGAATCACTTGTGTTGAAACCAGACTCTTTCATTTAAACACCGAGGGTCGAAGGCTTTCGTTTGCATAAAAGCTTTCAGGATCCCCTTACCGGAAGCTGCCACAACCTGAAAGACCACTGGATCACTCAAAAACTTACTTCTGAAATCGCTGGAGGGGCGGATGGAGAATTTCATAGATTTTCTCAAACGTCGAATACCCATTAACAAAGAACGATATTTTCCGTCCTTGGAAAATGTACCTTACGAAGAAAGAGGGCGCAGTTACTGCGATAAGATATCAAATTTCGTCATGATAACACTGGGTCACAGGCTGCATACGTGGCGGTTTGGAAGACTACCGAACCATGGCTGACAGTGGTGCAACAATTCCTGCACAGCCATAATGCAGCACCACTAGATTACTACCATGCTGGACTGTTGAAACGGATCTACATGGGAGACAGATACGAGGTGTTAAGGAAATCATTGTGTTTGCGGAAAAGCTTGTTTCATAACCAATATGAATTGTTTTACAAACATTCATTCGTGCCACTGAAGCAAATATGACTCCAATGCTGGAGCCACATTTATTATACGTTTATTGATATTTTCTAATAATCGTTGATTCTCCTTCGGAAATTTCATTTCACAAAAACTATAGTGTGTTTAACTACAGCATTGTAAAGATCGAATATTGAGGAGTTGGCAGGAAAAGGAGCAAAATGAAAAATCGTTTAAGTATGAATATTAGCTCTAAGCCTTGTATCCTAGGTAGAGGCATACAGACAAGTCGCTTTCGTCAGTCAATTAAGAGGTCATACGCATTTAGAAACCGCTGAAATCACGCTTACTGATTGCTAATTGGAGGTAAAAAGTGACGCAGTGACGTTCCATTTGTAGGCAAACAGCCCCAAACGCCGTTTATAGAGACCCTCAAACTTCAAGCAATGCAAAGTTCGATGGTTCGAGAGTTCAAGAGTTGCAGCGAGTAGTAGAGTTCCAGACCGAGAAGAGTTCCAGATCGAGGAGCCTCGGATGACCACAAAAGCCTACAGCAAATCCTATGTAGGTGAATATTATCTTCAGTTAAGATGTGCACTAGGAAAGACTTGCAAAACTTGCTTGTACTTACTTCCGTACTAGATTTATTGGTTTCCAGTGTCCATTTGTCTACATGTACCTGTGTCTGTTCATCACTTTCATTGTGACGAGTACTTGAATCTAAGGGCTCGATAAGAGCAATAGAAAGTGACACTTCCATGGTGTTTGGTCTGTAGTGCTGTATGTTATTGTGTATACCAGAATGTTTATAAAGTTGTGGCTCGGGGTGACTTTTGTTCCGGCAATTTATTGGAGGATCTAGCGAGACTCACTGTTTTGTAGGTCTACTGTATATCTATAATACTGAGCGTTCTCTTCATCATGTTCATTGCAAACACATGAAGAAGCAATGAAAAGCAGACTTGTAAGCCAACCCAGAGTCTCCTTTCCTATAATCACCATATCTATCTCATTAGCCTAGCATCTAAGTCTTCCTGTACTGTCTCCAACCAAAGAGACCTGAAAAATATCAGTTTTATCCGTCGCCGTTACACTCCTGCACACATCCGCTAACGTATCAAGAAAGCAATGACCTCAAATCCCGCTTCGTAGTAAACATGTCACTACCCAAATCGAGTTACGACAGTATTACGAGTCTCACTTTTTCGCCAAAATTTGTTTTATCGTTGTTAACTCATCTTCTACTTCAGTACACATAGAGGTGGCGCAGTGGGTATCTTAGCGGACTAACAGACGCACTGCCGGCCGCTGTGGCCGAGCAGTTCTAGGCGCTTCACTCCGGAACCTGGTGACTGCTACGGCCACAGGTTCGAATCCTGCCTCGGGCAGGAATGTGTGTGATGTCCTTAGGTTAGTTAGGTTTAAGTAGTTCTAAGTCCAGGGGATTAATGACCTCAGATGTTAAGTACCATATTGCTTAGAGCCATTTTAACAGACGTGTGGAGAGTGGCTCAAATTGCTCTCCGACCATCGTGATTTAGGTGTTCCACAATTTTGCTAAATCGATTAATGCAAATACCAGGATGGTTCGTTTGAAACAGTCGCGACCGGTTTTTTCCCCATCTGTGTCTACTTCGCGCTTGTGTTGTGTCCCTAACGACCTTGTCGTAAACAGGAGATTAAATCATATGCTGCGCTCCTTTTTTTCCCCCCTGCTCCCTCTAACCCTTGGATACATAACAGGGGTCCTTTTAGACCTGGTAACCTTTCATTTTCTCATTAAATTGTTTTAAAATTTATTTATTTTGTTTGATATCCTGTGTAATCCCTGCAAAAACAGTGAGTGTTTTTCAGAACGAACGTTATTTGTTGCAAGTCAGTTTAATTATTTTATTTTCTGAATTATGTATTCATACACGTATAATATATGACACGGGTCTTTTGCAGCCTTTAGCAAATTAGCACTATTTCTGACACATTATTTATCATTTACTTAAATAGTGCGTTACAGTAGCTACATTACTGATAATAATTGCGCGTTTGGCACAACAGTGCTCTTTATTGAGAGATCAGAAGTACTGTAAAGGCTACATCCCAATACTCATTCGACTGTGAGTGTAGTTTTCAATGTATGCATACTTTCAAATGAACGTAAGTTTTGTATCTTAAAAAGAATAAGTATGTAATACACTTTTATTCCTTACTTGGAACGTACATACCGTAGTAGCTCTCAGAGACACAGTAACATAGTCTGAAGTCAGCACAAGCGATCAACACTTCAAATAAACCGTTACTGAATGGCCAGAAAACGATAATCTCTTCCATCAAGAAGATAGTAGAGATACAGACACTGATGTTCATGAGGAGTGGGTAGCACACTGGACTGGCATTCGAGAGGACGACGGTTCAGACACGCAACCCGCCATGTAGATTTACGTTTATCGTGATTTCCCTAAACCGCTCCAGGCAAATGCTGGGATGGTTCCATTGAAAGGGCACAGCCGATTTCCTTCTCCATCCCAGACAAAATCCGAAATTCTGCTCCTTCTCTAATGATCTTAATGTCGAAGGGACGTTAAACCTAATATTCTTTCCTTCCAGCTTTTAGCGTCCCAAGTGAAGCAAGCAATCCACTCCAAATGAAGGCTTCCACATCCAGAGAACTTTTAATATCACAATTTTTCATCTAAAAGACTATTTAGTAATTGTACGTTGTTGGACAAAGACAACAAATGTGTGTTGGATTAGCCATGGTATTTTGTGGAATTACTCACAACAGATGAAGACTGCAGAAACTGAAAGATCACCGACACGGACATGATTCATATGCAAATGAAAACAAAATTATGCACAGAGTATAGTGCAATTATTTGTGTCGAGTGTTACTTTCAATGATTAAATACTCCGTTGTGGATTAGTAAAATTGAGAGTCAGTTTTTCAACTCTGGAAAATTATAGCTCAATTTATAATATTCTATTTCATATTATATGAAAACAGAGGTTACAGAATAATAATAAATGCTATCACATTCACCCATTATCACCAACCCATTCAAAATTTGATGTTTCTTTTAATACCAACATTTAGTACTTGTCGTCTCACACATATTTGCTAGTTCAGCCAATCGTGTATACAAGGATTAATCATACATTTAACAATTACGCAAGTTCTGTTGTAAATGTATAAAAATGTCCTTCAGCTCATTCAAAGTAACTACAGTAGCATTTACCTGTACAGGTATAGTGAAACTTCATGAAACCTAAATGTGGATGGCTTGGCGGCATTTGACAACTAGCCCTCGTACATACGCATGCACTGCCATAACCATTACCCGACGATTCTCAGTCATTAACATCTTAGAGACAAATATATCAACGATATGTGGGAAGGGGTTCACTTTTAGGTCTACAACGTTTCTGATGTACCTTGACTATCCATTATAACTGTCCCTCTTGATCGGTACATACATTTACATATTTTTTAAATTGTACGCTTTAATACATTTCGATCACAGCCGTCATCATGATATGTCAGATAAACAGAAGAAATGAGAAGTGTTGTTTCGGCTACCGCAGGCTTAGCAGGATCGAAATGAACAAGGCAACCGCCACTCAACAAGGCATTTTTTTAGGATATAATATGTCAGCTTCACGAGAACTGACTGCAATTCCGTCACGTACCGCGTGACAGCTAGGTTCCAAATGGCCAGAAAATGTGAGTGAAAGGGATGAAACCCCTGAATATTAAAAACATGGCCTAATTACTAAATTTAAGACTGAAAACGGGCACATTTGTACAGGCGACACTTCGAACCTGCAGCTGAAAGTACCTAAAAAAGAGTACAAAAGTTACTGATATGTTCCTGCGGTGTAGGTAATGACACCACAATATAGTCCAAGTAGTTTGAACGTAATGGAATATTTGCAGTAAGCTTTTGTAAGCAGCGTTTGAATATGGCAGGACGGAAGCGCTGCCAAAGGGTAAGCGCAAAAGATTGAACAATCCTAAATGTCTGTTGACACAGACACTTTCTGAGACTCTTCATGAAGCGAAATTTGCAAATAAGTGTCTCGTAAGTTAATTTTTGAAAAATAGCGGCCTGCAACAGGCCTGTCTATTAATTCCTCAGGGCAAGGCAACGGATAAGTATCAACTATAGTGACTCCAGTAACTCGGCGTAAACTGTTTATGAAGGTTTCTCGGGTGTCCAGCCGGGTGGTAGCGTTGTCATCTCGCGACGTTTCGGGAAGTGTCATACTAGCCGTCTTCTGGCGAAGTGTAGAGGTTCTTTTTTTGGAAAAGGATGGGGCCCCTCCATGCCCACACCAACGTGGTGACCAAACCAAAAGTTCTACTGTCACCTCCGTATAACATGTTAGTTTTTGAATCAGGAGTCACAGGATGCGGGCTGTGATGTTATCCATGCGTCTGGGTAAGATTACTCATTAACATGGTCCATCAGGAGATAGAGAGTGGACGAAAGCGATCGGAGGGTAGCGGTTTTAAGGGCAGAGGAAAAAAGTGCCAAGGCAAGAGCCAAGGGATAAAAAACCTCTGCGACAGTAGGACGAGTGGTAAGGGCAGTAGCGGCTTGCTATCTGCGACAGTGCATGCAAGGTGTGGTTATGTTAGTTCAAGGTATCGTGCATCGTTACCTTTGTCGTTGTTGGAGCTCGTTGCGGCGCTTGCTGCAGTTGTTGCGTCCCTGCAACAGTTCAAGGTCGTTGTAGATTAGTAGGCGATCGGTCATAGATCGGCTCACAGACGGTGTAGGGGGTGTGTGTGGCTGGTTTGCGTGCAGTGTACAGTACGGTTTCCCTGCGGTTGCCTGTTTTGCGGCTGGTCGAGCATCTGGGGTTTCCAGTAATAACTGTGTTACAGGGGCTCGCCAGTACTGTCGTGTTAGCGTTCTATGGACCATAGATGTTTAGTTCCTAGTCAGTAATGTCTTTGGTCTGTAATGCTTCGATCTATGGTTGTGGTCGTAGTTACCCAGAGAAAGGATAAACGGGTTGCGCGAGTGTCTCGTGTTATTGTACAGTCGTGTGGAGAGTTTTTGTAATACCTGCAAGATAGTATCTAGCCGGTATTCCCGGTGAAGTTCCGCGATGCGTGTGTAGCGCAAAGCGTTGCTTATGATTTTGAGTACTTTGTTCTGTATGAGCTGCAGACGGCGCAGGCGAGTTGGGGCAGCGTATCCCCAGACAGGGGCTGCGTACGTCATCAAGGGTCGAATAAGTGTCATGTACATGGACCTAGACACACTCCTGTTCAGTGTGCTACGCCTGTTAAGCATAGGGTAGAGCTTTTTGAGCCTCGCATTAGCTTTGTTGGTCACGTGTTGAATGTGGTAACCCCAGAGTAGTTTCCTATCCAGCCAGACACCGAGGTATTTGACCTTCTCGCGGAAACATATTGGGCGTGTGTGTAGTATTATTGGGTTGCAGTGCTGATGTTTGCGCAGTTGCTTCGGTCTTATAGTGAACAGAACGGCCTCGCACTTGTCGACGTTTACTCTAACACGCCATTTCACCAGCCAAGGCTCCGCCGTTCTGAGTGCAGTCTGTAGTCGTGAGTTAATGTTAGACGGCTTCCAATTTTGCGCAAGGATGGCGGTGTCATCCGCGTAGATTGCTACCGTCGTGTTGTGTGTAGCTGGGAGGTCGTTAATGTAGAGGTTAAACAGTAAGGGCCCTAGGATACTTCCTTGGGGTACTCCTGCCTGCATACCATGTCGATGTGTAGAGGTTCACGGAGAGCGGGCTATTTAAATGCGCGGTCACCCCCTCCACTAGACCTGGGGTGGCTGCGGTGACCAGCGGCGTGCGCGCGGTGGTGGGGATGGCGGGCGCCCCCGGCGGCCGCGTTCGGTTCTCGGTGTAAGCATTCTGTCTGCATCCGCGACGAAGGACGTTGACGGTCGCGCTCCCGACGGATTGCCGCTATCTCAGGGTTCCATGCTGCGCTGAGTTGGTATCCCTCGTCTCTGTTGACCAGATTGTCATGAATCCTTATTTCTATGGATTCATTGATAACGCTTTCCCAGAAGCCAGATGCTCGGCACAGTACCTTCGTGTTTTCGAAGTTGAAGGTGTGTTCTTCATTTATGCTGTGTTCTGCTATAGCTGATTTTTCTGTGTGACGTAATCGCACACGTCTGATATGTTCTTCGCAGCGTTTAGATATACATCGCTGTGTTTGCCCAATGTATTGTTTTCCGCATTCGAATGGTATGCTATACACTCCTGGTGTGTTAAGGTTCAGCGCCTCTTTGGCAGAACCTAGGAGCTCCCTCGTGTTCGGTGGTGGTCGGCGAACGGTTCTGATATTGTGTTTGCCCCGAAGTCGTAAAATTTTGGCCGAGAGCGGACCCACGTACGGAATGAATGCGAGTCGTTGGTCTTATTCTTCTTCATCATCCTCTTCTGGGGTTCTCACTGCTACCTTCTTCCTTTAAAGCGTCCTGTTGATCAGCGTTTCACTGTAGCCATTTTGGTGGAAGACTTCCCTCAGGTGTTGCGGCTCGGATAGTAGGCTGTCTTTGTCGTAGACGGCGCGCGCCCTATGTACCAGGGTGGTCAGTACTCTTTGTCTTTGTGCTGGATGGTGGCAGCTTGTTGCATGATGGTATTGGCCTGTGTGTGTCTTCTTACTATGTATTGCATGGCCTAGTGAATTAATTAAGAGGAAGGCAGATGGTTCACTAGTCCATGCAGTACATAGGAAGAAGACACACATGCAACAAGCTATCACCATACTTACTATTCGAAGGACGCAGGCTAAGTACCGTCTACGTATTACTCTGTACTGATGTTACCGAAATGGGCCGACCAGCAATGGCAGGCTGATTAAATCAGCGTTGACAGGCGGCGCTGAACGCTGTTTTTCTGGATATGTGGCGTTGGTCGGTTTCTACATCTACATCTACGTAGTTTCTCTGCAATTGACACTTAAGTGCCTGGCAGAGGGTTCATCGAACCATTTTCATACTACTTCTCTACCATTCCACTCTCGAATGGCGCGTGGGAAAAAGGAACACCTAAATCTTTCCGTTCGAGCCCTGATTTCTCATATTTTATTATGATGACCATTTCTCCCTACGTAGGTGGGTGTCAACAAAATATTTTCGCATTCGAAAGAAATTTCGTAAATAGATTTCACCGCAAAGAGCTGACTGCCACCCCAGCTCGCGTAACATATCAGTGACACTCTCACCCCTATTGCGCAATAACACAAAACGAGCTGAACTTTTTTGCACTTTTTCGATGTCCTCCGTCAATCCTGCCTGGCAAGGATCCCATACCGCGCAGCAATATTCCAGCAGAGGATGGACAAGTGTAATATCGGCTGTCTCTTTAGTGAGTTTGTCGCGCCTTCTAAGTGTTCTGCCAACAAAGCGCAGTCTTTGTTTCGACTTCCCTACAATATTATCTATGTGGTCTTTCCAATTTAAGTTGCTCGTAATTGTAATTCCTAGGTATTTAGTCGAGCTGACAGCTCTTACATTTGTGCGATTTATCGTATACCCAAAATTTATCGGATGCTTCAGGACTCCACAGGAAGTAATATTTCTACCACAAATACTATAATGAGTCTTATAGAACAAAACGAATACATACTATATTTAAGACCTCGATTCACTGTATCTCCAGTCACCTATGAGTATGTACCATGACAAGTTCCGTTTAGTGAAGTTGCAATCTTATATAACAATCTGTGGCTGTTAGGCAGCGTTACATGCAGTCGAACTACACTCCTGGAAATGGAAAAAAGAACACATTGACACCGGTGTGTCAGACCCACCATACTTGCTCCGGACACTGCGAGAGGGCTGTACAAGCAATGATCACACGCACGGCACAGCGGACACACCAGGAACCGTGGTGTTGGCCGTCGAATAGCGCTAGCTGCGCAACATTTGTGCACCGCCACCGTCAGTGTCAGCCAGTTTGCCATGGCATACGGAGCTCCATCGCAGTCTTTAACACTGGTAGCATGCCGCGACAGCGTGGACGTGAACCGTATGTGCAGTTGACGGACTTTGAGCGAGGGCGTATAGTGGGCATGCGGGAGGCCGGGTGGACGTACCGCCGAATTGCTCAACACGTGGGGCGTGAGATCTCCACAGTACATCGATGTTGTCTCCAGTGGTCGGCGGAAGGTGCACGTGCCCGTCGACCTGGGACCGGACCGCAGCGACGCACGGATGCACGCCAAGACCGTAGGATCCTACGCAGTGCCGTAGGGGACCGCACCGCCACTTCCCAGCAAGTTAGGGACACTGTTGCTCCTGGGGTATCGGCGAGGACCATTCGCAACCGTCTCCATGAAGCTGGGCTACGGTCCCGCACACCGTTAGGCCGTCTTCCGCTCACGCCCCAACATCGTGCAGCCCGCCTCCAGTGGTGTCGCGACAGGCGTGAATGGAGGGACGAATGGAGACGTGTCATCTTCAGCGATGAGAGTCGCTTCTGCCTTGGTGCCAATGATGGTCGTATGCGTGTTTGGCGCCGTGCAGGTGAGCGCCACAATCAGGACTGCATACGACCGAGGCACACAGGGCCAACACCCGGCATCATGGTGTGGGGAGCGATCTCCTACACTGGCCGTACACCACTGGTGATCGTCGAGGGGACACTGAATAGTGCACGGTACATCCAAACCGTCATCGAACCCATCGTTCTACCATTCCTAGACCGCCAAGGGAACTTGCTGTTCCAACAGGTCAATGCACGTCCGCATGTATCCCGTGCCACCCAACGTGCTCTAGAAGGTGTAAATCAACTTCCCTGGCCAGCAAGATCTCCGGATCTGTCCTCCATTGAGCATGTTTGGGACTGGATGAAGCGTCGTCTCACGCGGTCTGCACGTCCAGCACGAACGCTGGTCCAACTGAGGCGCCAGGTGGAAATGGCATGGCAAGCCGTTCCACAGGACTACATCCAGCATCTCTACGATCGTCTCCATGGGAGAATAGCAGCCTGCATTGCTGCGAAAGGTGGATATACACTGTACTAGTGCCGACATTGTGCATGCTCTGTTGCCTGTGTCTATGTGCCTGTGGTTCTGTCAGTGTGATCATGTGATGTATCTGACCCCAGGAATGTGTCAATAAAGTTTCCCCTTCCTGGGACAATGAATTCACGGTGTTCTTATTTCAATTTCCAGGAGTGTAGCAACTAAAGTCGTTTAAAAATATACTATGAAAGTGATTAATTCACACCGTCGTTTAAAAATATACTATGAAAGTGATTAATTCGAATTGTCACGCTAAAATTCAAAGTAATAACTACAAATTAAATGTAGAGACATTTCTCAAAAAATAGCTTACAGTCATTTCGTAAAAGTAATCCATAAAAATAAAATGGGTATTTTTTTTAAATAGTTTAACCTATGGCTTTGAAGCTATACAAGAGTGAGCTTAATGTAACATTATCTCCACTTTAAGTAATGTAAAGTTGTATTGCAATTTCTTTTCGTAAATTGAGAATAAAAATCGTAATAACCTTAAGTGTATACCATGGGTACATAAATGATGACATAGGAAGAGGTGCCGAGTTCAGGGTCGTTTCCATATCGCTGCCGTCGTGTTTATATGTGCCAACCACAAGAGCACGATCTGCTGATTTGGTCTCCAAAACGTGACCTTATCTACAGCGGACAACGGCGGATGCACACACGATGAACGACAGGAAAGCACAAATTGCATTTAAGGCCACCTAACAGTCAGAAATTGTTGTATAATGCAGGCTGCCACTCTAAATAGCACTAATATTTGTACCAGTCTAGGTGAACTCAGTTGACATGATACGTTGTACAGAGATTTTAAGTGTGATATGTCTCCGTTTTGCTCTCTAACGATGTCTTATGGTATTTCTTAGTAGAAAAATTTCTTCTCATTTCTTCTGGTTATCAGACAGATCCGGATGATGGTTGTGGCCGTTACGCGGTAGGTCAAACATTTAATATATATATACGCACTCTGGACAGCAAATTAGTCAATTGCACACTCGCAGTTCAATCGTTAAACCTTTACCGATGGCGCCGCGATCAAGTCACATACTCAACCTCGCGCACAATGCATATCACAACAGCTATGGTGAGACATTGATTTTCAAAGCGGACATTGTATGTAAACATGGGTAAACGTACGTGACAGAGTAACAAAAATGGATTATTGTGCTTGGCCGTGCCCAAGGCCATGCGTGTGTGAAATTGCTAGATTTGTTCGTTTTTCGTGGCGGTCTGTTCAGAGTGTCTACAAGCAGTGGAGTAACACACATGTCACTAAACACGACGTCTGAATTGTGGTCGGAAAAAGATCGTGACTGAAAGGGACCAGAGGCATGTTTGCCGGATTGTGAATTCAAGTCGCTTCCAAACCCGACAGCAGTTGCTGCAGGCAGTGATTGAAGGTCCATCCAAAACTGTTAGCCAGAGAATGAGAGAATATAGCGACGGGAACTGCATGTAGCGATCATTTGGAGTCGGTCATCTCACAAGAGGTCATTGTTCACGCCAACAGGAAACTTTATCGGGCTGGAAGAAAATGTGACTGGCTTTCTCAAAGTCCCCCCCCTCTCCCTCAAATAGATTTCGACGGACCTCCAAAATCGCCGGCCGGGGTGGCCGAGTGATTCTAGGCACTACAGTCTGGAACCGCGCGACCGCTACGGACGCAGGTTCGAATCCTGCCTCGGGCATGGATGTGTTTGATGTCCTTAGGTTAGTTAGGTTTAAGTAGTTCTAAGTTCTAGGGGACTGATGACCTCAGAAGTTAAGTCCCATAGTGCTCAGAGCCATTTGAACCATTTGCACCTCCAAAATCACATCACTTGAGCCCCATACTAAATCTTTGGGACATGTTGGAATAACAGGTAAAATGCCGACATCAGCATCCCCGCAAAATGGTGGAGCTGCGCCATTAAGTCCTCAGCGATTGGCGTAAGCTTGTGGTGACGTACGTGCACAATTTTGTGGACTCACATCCTAACCGAATCTATATGAAATTGGAATCTGTTCTTTCGGACATATCCGAAAGAGCAGATGCAATTGGTGACCATACAGCTCTCTGGAATGAAATTACAAGTAAATCAATACCATTAGCTGCCGACGGGCATTGATATACATCTACGGGAACAGTTGAAAATGTGTGCCCCGACCGAGACTCGAACCCGGGTTCTGCTGCTTACATGGCAGGCGCTCTGTCCATCTGAGCCAGCGAGGCCACAGACGATAGCGCCACTGCAGGGATTTATCGCTGGCGCGCTCCCCGTGAGACCCACATTCTTAACGTATAGTCCACACACAACATTCTTAGTGCCCCTGCTATTATACCCATTACTCGCGGCAGACAATCCACCGAGTCCCGTAAGAGATCAGGCAAATCGTGTGCATCCGCACTGAAGAAGGTCCTCAGCCGGTTAGCCTTAACGATATGAAGATGGCATCTGTTCTCCGAAAGAACAGATGCCATCTTCATATAAATATGGCTTACCGGCTGATGACCTTCTTCAGAGCGCATGCTCGCCTCGGTGGCTCAGATGGAGAGAGCGTCTGCCATGTAAGCAGAAGATCCCGGATTCGAGTCCCAGTCGGGGCACACATTTTCAACTGTCCCCGTTGATGTATATCAAATCCCGTCAACAGCTAATGGTATTGATTTACTTGTAATTTCATAACCGAATCTAGGTGGTTATCAAATCAAGACCATGGGCGGGATTACACAGTATTAGATGACACTTGTAATTAGAGAGAGGGATACAGAGAGAGAGAGAGAGAGAGAGAGAGAGAGAGAGAGAGAACGATGAAGGCCGTTATAGTGACTTATAACGACTAGTGATAATGATTGCGGATTTGTCCAATGATTTTATGTCATTTATAGACAAACCCTTTCACTGTTGCACTGTTGATAATAACTGGAATTTGGTGTAGTACGTATGTAATGCCCAATGGTGCCTTCACCCTTCATGATAACTACACGGAAGGTTTTACGGTGGCTATAATATTATGGGAGACAACTTTCATCTCCACAGCGTCTCTCGCACATCACTGAGGTTAGAAATGAAGCGATATTCGAATTTGTCGAAACGATTGTTGCCGGACGCGCGCTTAAAGTCAAGTGTGAAGACAAAGGCATATATAGTACATAATATCCCAACTTTCTTAAGGTGTGCTTTCACTACCAAGTAAACTTCCGCAAGTAGTTCACAGAATCTACCTCTGCAAGTCCGGTACATGCACAGCATACAGCGCACAAACAGTGGCAGCTTTGCTGCAGTGCTCCAGCTTCGCGCCAACATAGAGATGAAATCCACTGTTGTGTTACTATCACATGTACAGCGTGTCTGTTCAGAATGTGACTTTGTCATAATGTTCCGTCACTTTCATTTTTTACGACTCTCTTTGGCTTACATTCTCGATACAAACATCGATATAGGGGCAGCACGTCTACCATGAAAAGAGCTACAGTCAGAGAAGTATAATATTCACACATAAGGCTCCTTAATTTCGTAAGTTTGGTGAACTAGGCATCATATGCTTTCGAGCAACATTTGTGACTGGCCAGACAACGGTTCACAATAAGTCTTGTAGCCCTCGTACGTATTTTTGCTGTGTAGTGCGAATCATTTTGTGTGTCACACCACGCTCTGAATGTCAGAGCTCATTGTGCTACAGATTTTAAAAACAATGACATATACAGCAGGTTAAAATGCAGTCATATGTAGGAGACAATTTTTACTTGACAGTGTACGATTTATCCACTAAAGCCAACATTGACACAATTTTATATAGCAGCTATTAATTTCGCAATATTTTTCACGAGCCTAAGGGTTACATTAAGATCATCCTAATTTCCAGAAGTAACCCATAAAAAAGAAAAATGAGCGTACTTCCTGAATAAGATAATGTAAATGTTACAAGACGAGGTAAAATTTATATAGAAGGCATGTGGCCTATGCTGGTGTCCAAAACGCTTAATTATAAAACTGTGAAACCAGAGATGTACATTTGATATAAAAAAATCATCGGTAAACGCCAACTGGTTAACAATGGATACGATTACCCCCATCTGCAAAATATACTTGACAACTGTGTTGTGTGCTCTACGTGAGAATATTCAAGAATTCTTTTTGGATATTGATCCCATTCCCGAGAAACAGCGGCGTAACGGCGTAGGTAAGTCCTTGGTGGAGGATGATGAGCTGCTGTTCTTGTTTTCAATGCATTAGAAATGCGTTTTTCAGGATCCAGAACCGGAAACCTTGCTGGCCGAACCACACGCGGGACGCCTTCAGCGTACTGAACGTGTAGACGATCCAGTATAGTTACTCGTTAGGAGTCAGGAATAAATGCATCTCAGAAAATTTGCGCGTGTGGCTCTAGTACATCATATCTATAATCTTGTGTGTTAACAGTAATCCTCCGCTGTCAGAAAAATATTCAGTGATCCAAGTGATCTGCTTTCACCATCATCCAGCAATTGAATCAACTCCCACTGTTACTCCGGAAAAATGTATGATGAGAATTATTCTGAAAACCGAAATGATATTCGTCTGTGAAGAAGTTGTTGTTCTCAGTTATGTCTTATTCACGCGGTGAGTAAGAGTTGTATCATACGCTTGTCTGTGAACTGGATTGGAGGTGAATGTAATGTATGTGTTTTTAATATGTGTTATGTGTGTGTTGTATGATGATGAGACAAGACAGAGGGTGAAAGCCGGTGGTGGTGTATAGCCTACTCCTCTCAAGTAAGACACATGAGAGATCCATAAATTAATCCAGGATACTGGCGCGAAGTCTCGTAGGGCGCTAATAACCTCGTTTCTGAACATCCTAAATCCACAAACACACACTCACACACTCACTCACACACATAGACACACACACACACACACACACACACACACACACACACACACACACACACAAGCCTGTTGATATGTAACTTCATGTCAGCATCTCTGCTGCTTTTACCGGACAATTAAGGGCGGTAAAAAATTTCACCCACCACCACGATTTATACCAACTACTTCCAGGTCAAGCACTACGGTAGAGGCGTGCTTTAGCGACTTAGACTACTTTTTCCTTACATTTTGGAACTTTTTCTGAAAATCTGAAAAATTTTGTTTGTGAACAGACGAACATCCGAAATACAGAGAAACTCGTCTTAAATAATCTAATGATGCCTCTGCGATAAACTAATAAACATCTTTCGAATTATTCAGACTCTTTCTCGAAACATCATAAAATCCTTCTTCAGAAAAACTGAAACTTCTTCGTTAAAATAAACTCTTTCCCCGAAGAAATGAAATTCTTCCGAGAAGAAGAATTAATGGATTTCCAGTTTCCGCCATGGGTGATAATGATTTCTGCTCCGATATTTGTTGTTCTTACACGCTCATCATTAGTTAGTTCAAGATGTCCCCAGTAGGTCGCATTATGAGGGCCTCCCCTTGGTAACTTGTCTATAAACAACAGCCACAACGACACCATCGTGTCTACTGGGGGCTTGTGATTCCATTGTGTTGAATAATACCTTTAAAATGTGTTTGTCTTGGTTATTAGAATTTGGTTAGTACTCACAAGACCTCCAGAGGCGGTGGTCCAGATTGCTGTACACAACGGCACCTCTAATACCTTGTAGCACGTCTTCTTGCATTGACGCATGGCTGTATTCGTCATGGCATACTACCCACAAGATCATCAAAGCACTGTTGGTCCAGATTGTCCAACTATTCAACGGCGATAAGGGGTAGATCCCTCAGTGTGGGCCGGCCGGGGTGGCCGAGCGGTTCTAGGCGCTACAGTCTTGATCCGCGCGACCGCTACTGTCGCAGGTTCGAATCTTGCCTTGGGCATGGATGTTTGTGATGTCCTTAGGTTAGTTAGGTTCAAGTAGTTCAAGTTATAGGGGACTGATGACCTCAGAAGTTAAGTCCCATAGTGGTTCAAATGGTTCAAATGGCTCTGAGCACTATGGGACTCAACATCTTAAGTCATAAGTCCCCTAGAACTTAGAACTACTTAAACCTAACTAACCTAAGGACATCACACACACCCATGCCCGAGGCAGGATTCGAACCTGCGACCGTAGCAGTCCCGCGGTTCCGGACTGCAGCGCCAGAACCGCACGGCCACCGCGGCCGGCTAAGTCCTATAGTGCTCAGAGCCATTTGAACCTTTTGAACCTCATTGTGGCTGTTGGGTCACGTCGTCCATAAACAGCCCTTTTCAATCCATCCCAAGCATGTTAGATAGGGTTCATGTCCGAAGAACACGCTGGCCACTCTAGTCGAGCGATGTCGTTATCCTGAAGAAGTCATTCACAAGATGTGAACGATGGGGGAGCGAATTGTTGTCCATTAAGACGAATGCCTCTCCAATATGCTGCCGATATGGTTGCACTATCGGTCGGAGGATGGCATTCACGTATCTTGCAGCCGTTACGGCACCTTCCATGACCACCAGCGGCGTACATCGGCCCCAGATAATTCCACTTCAAAACAGCAGGGAACCTCAACCTTGCTGCACTCGCTTGACAGTGTGTGTGTAAGACGTTCAGCCTTACCAGTTTGCCTCCAAACACGTCTCCGACGATGGTCTGGCTGGAGGCATATGCGACACTCATCAGCCGGCCGGAGTGGCCGAGCGGTTCTAGGCCCTGCAGTCTGGAACCGCGCGACCGCTACGGTCGCAGGTTCGAATCCTGCCTCGGGCATGGATGTGTGTGATGTCCTTAGGTTAGTTAGGTTTAAGTAGTTCTAAGTTCTAAGGGACTGATGACCTCAGCAGTTAAGTCCCATAGTGCTCATAGCCATTGGAACCATCTGACACTCATCGGTGAAGAGAACGTGATGCCAATCCTGAGCGGTTTGTGTTGTTGGGCCCCATCTTTACAGCGCTGCATGGTGTCATGGTTGCAAAGACGGACCTCGCCATGGACTTCGGGAGAGAAGTTGCGTATCAAGCGACCTATTGCGCGCAGTTTGAGTCGTAACACGACGTCCTGTGACTGCACGAAAAGCATTATTCAACAAGTTGGCGTTGCAGTCAGGGTTCTTCCGAGACATTATCCGTAGGTAGCCTTCATCCACTGCAGTAGTATCCCTTGGGCGGCCTGAGCGAGGCATGTCATCGACAGTTCCTGTCTCTCTGTATCTCATTCATGTCCGCTTTGGTTGACTCCGTGACTCCTGAGCACTTCACTTGTTGAGAACCCTTCATGGCACAAAGTAACAATGATCAATGCAGACGCGATCGAACCGCAGTATTGACAGTCTAGGCATGGTTGAATTACAGACAACACGATCCGTGTACCTCCTTCCTGGTGGAATCACTGGAACTGATCGCCTTTCGGACCCCGTCCGTCCAATAGGCGCTGCTCATGCGTGGTTGTTTACATCTTTGGGCGGTTTTAGCGACATCTCTGAACACTGAAAGGGACGTCTGTGATACGATACCCACAGGCAACGGTCTTCAGGAGTTCTGGGAACCGGGATGACGTAAAATCTTTTTTTATGTGTGTATATCAGTTTTGGCTTTGTACCGATTGTCAGTACTCATTGAATTCCTTACGCTTTACGATCTATGCAGTCCTGATCTCACACTGGTTTCTCCCCAAACATATTAAGGAACATTCTTCTAATTTGCGCCACTACAAAATTCATAAGTTCTCGTAGTTCCCATCAAAATTTTCATTTGTAGTTGATTGCAGTACTCATACACCAACTGCATAAACCTATGTTAGAGCTTTTAGCTGTCTAAAATTTAGCCGTGAAATGCTCATATGTATCCTGTTAAATACTCTCTCTGTAGCTATGGTATGCATGGGGTGGATGGTCACTACGGCAGGTGGCGGAACTGGTTTGTTGGTATCAAGAGCCAATGTTTCACCACCATGGGCGGGATAGCAGTTGTCCGGAGAGTGGGAGCCTGGTAGCCGTACAACATATGAACATCATATTATCTTTGATAAATACACATTTTATGAGTGGACACACTACACCAATCGCAGTGACCCTGTGCCGTGGCAACGCCCTCCAGAGCTTCTGTTAAGGATAGCAGTTGTGGAGGCAATAAGGTAAGCATGCTGCCTGCGGTGTCTGGCACTCCCACCGTTGCTTGTCAGGAGAATCGGTGACGTCAGTGACTGAATGGAAATGCTGAAGCGAGGTGTGAGTGATGAACTGGGCAGCGCGTGCACCGTTTGCACGCAGCTTCACAGCTCAGTTCAGGACACATCGGTAGATGCGGAATCCTCCGTAGATCTCTCAGACCAGACTGCTCCAGCTGGTGCGCTCGCCCCTCAGCTGCAGAACGCTCAGTTGCCCGCGGGGCACCGCCTCTCAGCCATGGGCTGTGGTTGTGTCTGTACAAATGAAGGGGCCAGCCGGGGCGTGACGTAAGGACGAACTGCAGCTGTACTCCGAATCCCACCTCGGACACGGTTGTTTGTGAAATCCCCCTGATTATAATTTAATCTGCATGAAATTAATGACAATTATAAAATAAGGCCATAAAAAATAGCAGCTAGTAACGGACCAGCCGGCTGTGTGGAAGGGGCGAACAGAGCAAATTATCCACATACCTTTGCTCAACTAAGAAAATATTTATCGATTTCTTTTGTTTCTCACAGAATTTATTGCGACACAACCAGCTTATACTGTGCGATATATTGTTTGCTGCAGCACTATGCATCATACTTCGTATTTTAAGGTCCTGAAGCAATGACCTTTCTTCGTTTTTTTTTTATCCTCATCATTGCAGAGAATAGCTGCTCACAACAGTATGTTGACCCTAACATGCAGTTAATTCCAGCTGCATTCCTATGTATTCCGGGGAATGTTTCTGTCTTTACACTTAGATGCCTTTGAGACAGAAACAAATACTTGTAGAACTTGGCCATTAACAACGTTGAATTTTGTAGCTCAGTTACAGTTGCTCTGTAGATGTCACATCATCAAGTTCAGTTCTTGGAACCTCGAATCGAAACCATTAATTAGCTGTTTGATTATCATTGATAGTTTACAAAGGAGATGTCAGCAGGTAGATTTAGAGAGTGAGGAGGAGCGAAGAACTTTCTTTAAACACCCTGCATTAGATTTGCCATACGTGTGTACTAACAACAAACCTTTCCCCTGTACTGACACTTTTAGTGTATTTAGGCGTATCGTCATATTGGGCAGAAAAGCGTGGTCTGATGTCTATTTTGGCTCTCTGAGGCAAGTAATTTTTTCCCCCTCTTCTATCTAGAAACAAAGTAATTTCCTCAGAAATTTAAAAAAAAATTCTCGATGAAACCCTATGAGCTGAGGATGGTTGACACTGCCCCTCGTACAAAATTCATAGACTACATCATAATGCTAATTACATGACGAAGCTCCACAGTTTCAGCACACAATTCCTCCTGCTGACCGTATGAAGTAGTGTATACCGCAGATGTCCTTTCCGAAGTTTATTTCTAAAGCGCAAGACAAAATTATTCTGATGGACAACCGTTTGTGGTGCAACGTCTGTGGCCACAGAAAGAAGCCTTTCGTACCACTGATTCATGATGTCCACATACTCACATACGGCTTCAAAAATATCGAGCCCTAATGTCGTGTAATCCCGTTGCACCGTAGTTATTAGATTCTCCGTAAGTTGCAGCAGCATGTCCGTTTCATGTACGGAAATAGTAAGTTGAGGCCAGTCGGATATACGAGTATGTGAGTTCTCTTCGAGCGCGGGAGGAAAAGCTATTAAACTCTTGACTTTATTCCTCAGCTGTGCCTTCAAATTAGCAACCGAGTCGAACGTACGATGAAACAGCATTATCTCCGAGAGACAAACGTCCTCAAAAGGTGCTAATTCCCCTTGAACTGGCGTTCTGCTGCTGCTACCAGACATGATTTAACGAGACGTCCCAAAGAGGATGGTTTGCCAGTCAGTACTGTGGCATAGGTTACTTTGTAATTTGCGCTAATTACGACTTAGTTTCGGTTTTATTCGGCAGTATTCAGCAGAAATGTATACTCGTATTACGCTAAGACAAAAAGTTTTCCACAGTTCTAAAAATCCTCAGTGACAGTGATTTTTTTTTTGTTTTTTTTTTGTTTTGGCGTAACCACAAGCGCCGGAACGAAGACGAAGAACGGAAAACGAGAGAAGGTGGTGAGGAAACGTCAGCCAATAGCCGCTGACAAGGACCGAGCCGCGCCAGGAGCCCCCCCTCCCCCCACCCATCCTGCCTTGAACGCTCAGGTCGGCGCAGTGCACTGCAATAAGTGGAACGTATCTGCGGAACGTGCTACAAGAACAGTTAGTTGTGATCCTTATTAGTTACTTGTATGGACGTTGTCTACAGCGAAGACTATTGCTGTTTGCTTGTCACTTGCGACACCGGTGTTATTCCAAAGTTAAGTATTATCAGTTCTCCTTCATAGAAATGAAACTACTAATATTATTTACTTGAATTGTTGTATAGCATTCCAAGCACCCTATAAGCGACGAGTAGGCAAGATACAACATTTTTAACTTGCATCGTCCTGAATGTTGCCTTTTAAATTTGAAACCATTTCCTTGCAAGCAGTCCCTTCTATGCGATCGTAAACTACTGCGTGAAGGTGGTTGTAACGATGCTGTAGGTTGTATTTCTTTGCGGAAACAAGCAATATGTGACGCAATAGGCACTGCGAACATCTGTCTCTGTCACTGAAGAAGTATGCTTCTTCTAATGAAGTAGGCAGCGGACTTCCAGTACTAAACATTTTTGTTCCTGTCACAGCCACGAGAACTGTAAAGGCGGAGGCACATCTGTTTGCTTGTGCCCACAGAGTACTTGTGTGCCTGACGTTAGCTCCCCTCACGACCGCGGCGTCGCTCTGAGGCCGCGAGTGCTCGTGAGCGCTCCTGCCCGCAGGGCACTTCCTTACTTCCTGGGGCGAAGGTGGTTAGATGACCACACCACTCCATGTTAAATAACGTGCATTTCGCGTAAGGAGCATGAAGATAAGATCAGAGAGATTAGGGCTCGTATGGAGGCACAAAGACAATCATTTTTCCCTCGCCCTATTTGCGAGTGGAACGAAACAGGGAATGAGTAGTAATAGTACAGGGTACCCTCCTCACGTACCATACGGTGGCTTTCGGAGTTTGTATACAGACGTAGAACGTAACTCTCCAGAACTGGAAGCTGGCAGTGTCTGGAAGCAGGAGCAGAGGCAGCCCACTGGCTCTCCGGTGCGAAGTCCACTACGTAGTCCTGTAGTTACCTGGGGCCAAATCCCCTGGCGGCTGCTTCATATCGACCCATAGACCGGCGCTTGCCTCTCCTCGAAGCCTACGGTTGACAGATTCCATGTATCTATCTAAACATAAGAGGTATTTATAAGGACTTGGCGTGTATTTGTGTTGCCAAAGCACCAATTCTGGCCACCTAGCTCAAACAGAGCCCGTGGCCCTGGCGTGAGGAAGTCAGGCCACCGTACTGCATCTTGGTACCACTATCTGATCCCTCCAACCCTGTTCCACTAGCGAATACTTCGTTGGAAGAATGATTGTCGGTAAACTTCTGTACTGGCTCTAATTTCTCGAATTTTCTCCTCGTCGTCAATACGCGAGATGTACGTGGGGAGAAGTAATATGTTGTATGACTCCTCCTGAAAAGTGCTGTCCCGAAATTTCAATAGCAAATATCTCCGTGATGCACAACGCCCCTCTTGTAATGTCTGCCAGTGGAGTTTGTTTAGCATCTCCGTAACGCTCTCTCGCCAGCTAAACGATCCAGTGTCGAAACGCGCCGCTCTTCGTTGGATCTTCTCTATCAGTCCTACCTCATAGGGATCCCAGATAGATGAACAATACTCAAGAATCGGGTGAACGAGTTCCTTATAAGCCTCTTATTTCGTGAATGAGTTACATTTCCTTAATATTCTTCCGATGAATCTGAGTCTGGTGGCTGCTTTTCTCACTATATGTTTCATATGGTCATTCCACTTATGATCGTTCTGGATAGTTACGCCTAGATATTTTACGGCAGACGCTGTCTCCAGCTGTTTGTCATTAGTAGTGTAGCTGTGCAGTAGTGGATTTCTTTTCCTGTGTATACGCAATATGTTACATTTATTTACGTTCAGGGTCAACTGCCAGAGTCTGCACAATTCTCAGTTCTCTGCAGGTCGTTCTGCAAATTCTTACTATCTTCTGGGGTAGGCAGCAAAGATCCTATCACACATCTCTGTGATACTCAAGATATTACCTTTACATCTGTCGATTTAGTTCCGCTAAGAGCGACGGGTTGAGTTCTATCAGCAAGAAAGTCTTGAATCCAATCGCAGGTCTGCTCCGATACTCCGTAAGCTCGTACTTTTTTCATTAAACGACAATGCGGGACTGTGTCCAAATTCCTTACTGAAATCAAGGAACACGGCAGCAACCTGAGTGCCGTTGTCCACTGCACTGTAGCTCTCATGGAGGAGCAGAGCGAGCTGAGTTTCGCAGGATCTCTGTTTTCGGAATCCATGTTGATTTTTATACAGATTTTCATGTTCCAAGAACGTCATAATCCTTAGCAAAAAACGTGTTCCCCAATTCTACAACAGATTGATGTCAACGATATAGGTCTATAATTGTGTGGATCTGTCTTACGGCCTTTCTTAGAAACGGGAATTACCTGCGATGTTTACCAG
This sequence comes from Schistocerca cancellata, assembly GCF_023864275.1. Taxonomy (NCBI): domain Eukaryota; kingdom Metazoa; phylum Arthropoda; class Insecta; order Orthoptera; family Acrididae; genus Schistocerca; species Schistocerca cancellata. Next base: position 384,585,541 of record NC_064629.1, on the reverse strand, counting down.
TCGTTAGATACCTTTCGTTGCTCAAGCGATCTATTTATTTCGCATAAACTTTATAGAATCTTAAAGGTATCTCATCTGGTCCTGAAGCTTTTCCACAACTAAGCAATTATAGCTGCTTTTCAGTTCCGCGATCGGTTACTTCAATATCTGCCATTTTGATGTTCGTACGACGATTGAAAGCAGGGGCAATGTTACGATCTTCCCTGGTGAAACAGCTTCGGAAGACCGAATTGAGTATTTAGGCCTTCTCTCTGTTATCTTCCGTTTCGGTGCCGGTGTGGTCACTGAGAGAATTAATAGATGATTTTGACCCACTTACTGATTTCACATACGACCAAAATCTCTTAGGGTTATTACTCAGATCTGTTGACAACGTCTTACTTTCAAAATCATTGAACTCTTCTCTCATTGCACTCACTACGCTCATTTTCGCTTCTTTCAGCTTTTGGTTTGTCAGCTAGGTTTTTACTTCTTTTGAATCTGAGAAGAAGTGCTCTTTGTTTACGTAGCGCTTTTCTAACATGGTTATTAAACCATGGTGGATCTTTCCCATCCCTTAAAACCTTAGTCGGAACTAACTTATCTAGGGCATATTGAACGAAGCCGTTGAATTTTTTCCATTCTTTCTCCACATATTCGTCCCCAACGCCGAATATTTGATGCTGAGATATGCTGAAATTTGTATCTTGTCACCCTTGCTGAGCAAATATATCTTCCTAACTTTCTTAACGTTACTTGTAGGTCCCGTCGTCATAGATGGTGTCACAGCCTTGTTATAAGTGATTCGATAAGTTCAGGTCTGTTTGTTCCAGGAGGTCTATAACGTTACCCTCACGAGCTGGTTCTCTAACTGCACAAGGTAATTTTCGGACAAGACATCCAGAACAGTGCCACACAATTCCCTGCCTCCGGCACCAGATTTGATAGGATAAGACTCCCAAACTATACGTGGCAAGCTGAAGTCACCCGCTATTTCAACGGCATGATCAGGAAAATTACTAATGATATTCTCCAAGTTCTGTCTGAAGCACTCTACAACTACAGATCCTGGTCTATAAAAGCATCCGGTCACCATTTTTGACCGTTCTTTGATACTCAGTTTCACCCAGATTAATTCACATTCGGATTCCGTGAAACCCTCGCTAGATTTTATCGAATATTTTACTGTAATAAACACGCCACCACCTTTGGCTACTAACCTGTCCTTAAGATAAACATTCCAGTCTGAACTTACGATTTCGTTGTCATTGACGTTTGGTTTCAACCAACTTTCTGTTCCCAATACTATCTGTACATCATAACGTTCAGTTATGATGTACATCAATTCTGGGACCTTTCCTTGGATGCTCCAGCAGTTTACTAAAATCATATTAATCTTTTCTTTCTCTTATCTGCGAGGACCAGGATTCTCTGAGGTCGCAGTGGCTGCTTTAAGAGGCAAATCATCTTTGCTCCCAAGGGAGGGGTCCTCTAACCTAAAAGAAGCCTCATGTGCACGCCACACGTACTCTGTTACCCCAGTACCCGCTTCCTGCGTGTAGTGCATGGCTGACTTATTAATCGCAACTCTACAATTCTGCATTAGAAACCGGAGATCGTGAAATTCGCATCCGATACCGTCGCAGAGCCGTTGAGCCTCTGGTTTAGACCTTCCACTCTACTGCAGACCAGAGGAACGCTATCAACGCTGGGTACGATACTACAAATAAAAGCTTATCCTGCACCCCGGGTGCGTTCCTAGTTGCCTTCATCAAATCAGCCAGCCGCCGAAAGGAGCCGAGGATTGCCTCAGAACCCAAACGGCAGGACGGACCGGTCAGATGTTGTTTAACGGAAGCCGCCGTGACGTCCGGGTCACCAGTGGATTCCAGTGGCACCAAAGGCGTCGCGGGTCTCGTCACTGGCGCCCCGACGCCACCGCAACTTTGATCATTAGCTAGAAGCTTTTCAACGGTAGCCAATGCCGCTTCCAGCTGTTTAAGCACAGCAGCCAGCACTCCTTGTGTCCGCTCACAACAAGCACGGTCCCCAGCCATGTCGTATTGGGTATAAAATAGATATAAGGTCTCAAATGGCGCTACTGAGTTTGAAAATATAACACGGAGAATAAAGTAACACCAAAAATTGTTGTGCAGATTTCCCACTGTACTCTGAGACCACAAGCTATTAAACAGAATTAAATCTCTCTATGTATTTACAGATACCTGTTGTTAGAAATTCTGTTTGCCGAAAACTTACTGCACGAGATAAATATTGAAACTATAATGCACTGATGTAAACTGTGTGCTGCCTACTAGTACAAAATTCAAACTTAGTGGCGTGACAGTTTCTGGCGACGGGAAAATTTACTCTAGGAAGCCGCCCTACACAAGTATATTCACAAGACTTATGCAACAAGAAAAACTACGATTATTTTTCTAACCACTACTCTACACAGTAAAATACACACATACAGTTCACTTCTTTGCAGAAGCACGTGAACAAAAAGCAGAGACGAAATTAATTTTACAGTTTATCAGACAAGTGCTGCTGCATCTCTGCTGCGCGTCCTCTCGACTCGGCGGCTGCCGCTACCGCATTGGATTTGTCTTCCTGCTGCGTCCTGGTTATTACTACGCTGCTCTCTCTCCTGCCCTCATGAAGTCGTAATTCCTTTTGTTGTTGGTTTTCTGGCCGTGAGCATTCAGCTATCTCAATAGTAATATCAATTATGACGACACGACAGTAAGGACATCACAAAAGCTAGTCCATAAAGGGAGAAAAATCTCCGACCTAGCCGGGAATGGAACATGGGCTCCTTTGCGTAGACATCCGTCGCGCTGACCACGCAGCTACCGAGGCGGACAGACGCGTTAGCCGCCTGTCCTTATAGTGGTAATTTTGGTATCGGCAGGCCAGCCTTCATATAACAGTGTCTGGTCGGCTCCAGTCTGAACCGTTTCCATGGTCTCTTACTTTTGCTGTGGCGGCGTCATTATTTTATCAACAAGGAACTCAATTCTAATCAAGGTATCACTTATTCTATATTCCAGTTTAAGTAAAAATTCATTACCAAAACCCACTGCAATCATCTCTGTCATGTATTTACTTTACACCTTATCGCGGGCACCTTCAAAGTCTGGAAAAACTAAATTCACTGCCAAATATGACTCCCAGTTTAAGTGGACAGTGTCTTTCTATGTTGGCAGGGTGTTCGTCATTGTCCTAAGAGGTATTGCAGTGTTCTGATGTGGTCCTAATACACGCCACATGATTTATTTTATTCTGTGTCTTTTGTAAAACATAGTATCCATAGAATGAAATTTTCACTCTACAGCGGAGTGTGCGCTGATATGAAACTTCCTGGCAGATTAAAACTGTGTGCCGGACCGGGACTCGAACTCGGGACCTTTGCCTTTCGCGGGCAAGTGCTCTAACAACTGAGCTACCCAAGCACGACTCACGCCCCGTCCTCACAGCTTTACTTCTGTCAGTACCTCGTCTCCTGCCTTCCAAACTTTACAGAAGGTCTCATGCGAACCTTGCAGAACTAGCACTCCTGAAAGAAAGGTTATTTCGGAGACATGGCTTAGCCACACACTCCACTGTAGAGTGAAAATTTCATTCTAGAAACATCCCCCAGGCTGTGGCTAAGCCATGTCTTCGCAATATCCTTTCTTTCAGGAGTGCTAGTTCTGAAAGGTTCGCAGGAGAGCTTCTGTAAAGTTTGGAAGGCAGGAGACGAGGTACTGGCAGAAGTAAAGCTGTGAGGACGGGGCGTGAGTCGTGCTTGGGTAGCTCAGTTGTTAGAGCACTTGCCCGCGAAAGGCAAAGGTCGCGAGTTCGAGTCTCGGTCCAGCACACAGTTTTAATCTGCCAGAAAGTTTCTTAGTATCCATGTTTAACAGGGCTACTTCTTCCTTTTATTGACATCGTGGTGGGATCCATTCCGCAACACAACGATTATGCTCTCTTCGAAAGTAATCAAGAGGCTTTCCGGTTAGTTCATCAGGTTCCCACAATGGCCAATAGTTCCACAGGTATGTCATCTACACCCAGTGCATTATGCCATAGAACCCTCTTGATAACGCTTTTCACGTCCTCTCTGCTGAACGATTCCCTTTGGCTCGGTTATGAAGTGCCGATGAGGTAGTGTGTAGTGCCACACGTTTAATTCAAGTATTAATCTAACTGCCCACACTCTCTGCAGTACAGCTCGCAGTAATGTATAATTTTTTAAAGTATACTTGGAATTGATGGCATCAACATCAGCTTTCCCGGAATCACTAATTCGGCACTTGTGCAGTGACTTCTCCACTGCTCTCCCATGTAGACAACATTATTTTGCCGAGAGGCGCCGAGACATCAATGACATGCAAGCCCAGCCCTCCACCCTTCGAGCAGTTTTAATATTTGTACTTTTATACTGCTTCCATGCATGTGCATTTTACAGATTCACTGTGCTATTGTGATAAATTAATGACGTTTATATTTAGGTTTTTGTTGTTATTGTTTCAGACGAAGACACGCAGGTGTTACACGATACTTTAGTGCCTCAGGATACCTACCCAGTCTATCGAAACTGTTGTTGATCGGCTGTGTCATGGTACAGCCACAGCAGAGACCGCTTGCAGACCAAAGAGCCCGTAATCCAATGTTGGCAAATCTGATGAACCTCGCGACGGAGGTATTCCATGACCCATTACTGCCCCAGCTACAGCATCAGCCTTCTACATCGAGTTTATTTGCCTTCCAAGCAATCAGGAAAAATGACTATGAATGGCTATAACTCTAACTGTGAACATTAATAATACCGACAAACTGTAGGTCCTGTAAACTTATGTCCGGAAATGCATCGTTACCATAGTAGATTATGCTAACGTATGAAAGACCCTCTCATCACGTGCCGTGTCTGTAGCCTAAAGATGACACTTATGCAGATTTATGATGGCAGTTCCGGTAAAGGTTTGCTTAGTCGGTTACGAGAACTGATGACGGAAATCCAATAATTGCGATGGTCTATATCGAAAACCATCGACAAAACCCTTCCCGTTGTGGGAAATCCGTTACAGGTGATAGGGATAATAGCGGTTGTCATTCAGGATACACATAATCGTACTTTTGCTTACAACATGGTGGAAGGCCATTCGCCTGGAGCTTGTACTAGAGTTACTCCGGCCCTGCAAATCTGATGTACGCTCAGTCCGCCGGCTCCTTGCACGTTCGTCTGTCTGAAAGGATCTATGCATGATCACATAACGCCCAAAAAGGTCTTTAAATGTTGTGTGATGTGATTGGTGTCTGTGAAGTTACTTCTTTTGATATAGCAGTTCAGCCTCTCGACTCTTTCCATCTGTCTGGCCACAAACAAACACAAACTCGGCTTGTTTCCGACATGAATACTGGACCATTCTACTGCTTACAGTACACTGCGTCAATCACAAAGCCTGTAACACACAAGGAACACACTTCATAGCGTGTGCGCGTAAATAAATATGTCCTATAATTAACCCTATCAACCAATAGCTGCATCTACACACACTTGACCTAACTGTGACGTATACGGAGGCGGAACACTGGCGCTACACCGGCGAAACACGTTCCTCTGGCGGAATATCTTACGTCAAAGTATACATCACGATGTCGACCGCGGTGGCCGAGAGGTTCTAAGCGCTTCAGTCTGGAACCGCGCTGCTGCTACGGTCGCAGGTTCTAATCCTGCCTCGGGCATGGATGTGTGTGATGTCTTTAGGTTAGTTAGGTTTAAGTAGTTCTATGTTCTAGGGGACTGATGACCTCAGATGTTGAGTCCTATAGTTCCCAGAGCCATACACTACGGTTACACCACGCACATACTGAACATAAGAAGTAAATACGCGGTGGTAAGATCCTTTCACAATATAAAATAGTTACGTCTTTGCATAGTCTGTAAGATGTTAGCTGATCGGCGCCAAATCTGTAAAGTTGGGAAACTGGTAGGATACGCTCAAACTCGGGTGTACAGCCACAAAAAATAAGTACTTTATGTGGATGGAATATGTATCTGCCTATCGTGAAAATGTAGTAAAATATGTGTGCAGTGGAAATAATTTGCTGCCTGAAGTAGTCAAATGTAGGTCTGCACCCAAACAGCACTCGAGCAATAGATAATCACAGTGTCACAATGAAGCCTGTAATCAAAAGTACCTGAGTTATTTACCCTTCTTGCGATGTTACTCCAGCCAACAGCTGTGGAGCTCTGTGCTCTTAGGCAATTTGCTCTCCATTCTAGGTCGCCGCTCTATGGTGAGGGGATTAGAATGTGGGTATCGATATCGAAAAAATTTCTATGAGGCAACAGGTCTTCCACTGCCCTCTGTGTGCACTAGTGCGCTACATTAACTACTCAACAGACTTCGCATTTCTGCGAGTGTTAGCCTGTCCCCACACATATTAATTTCTACCAAGTCAGTGACTATTCAAAGTCTTGACTAGGTTCTGTTGTAAGCCCCCAGTTTGTTGAGACATACTGCAAGGTGGCTGTTTCAATCAATGTTAATTTCGCACCTGACATGAGCTTTTATACGTGGTAACAAGTAGATGGATATGTCACCTGACATACTTCGGTGGTAGTGAGCAGATTTGCCTATCAAAACGTACAGTAGGTAATTTCAAAAGGGATGACATTCGATTTGATGGCATTAACACACGAAACTCATTACCTATATATCAGTGAGCAAAAGGTGATAAAAGCTGCTGGAAGAAACGTTTTAGTTTCGGGGCAGACACAGGTTGCACTGTCACGACCCACATACAACGAAAGGCTTCTAACAGGAGTAGGTGACCCGCAGCGAGAGAGACAACGAACGCACCGGGCGATACAGTGACGGGAGCAGGTAGCGGCCTAGCGCTGCCTGTGACCGAGAAATTCATAGAAAACTGCGTTGTGAAATTTCCATGATACAAACAAGACAGAGACACAGCTGATCACGTGAACGGCCCGTGGTGCTCTCATGATGCACGTGTGTAACTTTCAGGCACCAGGAGCGGGAACAAAATATCTGATTGGGTGGAATAAAATGGAGTAAAATGGGTGGTATTTCCACGCAGTTTAAGGGTAGAACTTCTGTGACTGGCTGGGATAGTTTCAACTAGATGAAAGGAATGCTCCCATTGGTCTAAAAAAGCCGTGACGTGAAGCATGAAAGGACGAAGGTGGGGGACACTTTGTTACGAAAGACACAATACCGAAAACTTCGGGGACTCTCCTCTGAACCTGCATCAAGTGTAGAACAGGGGGGCATCACGCTCTGTACGACGCCAAAAGAGGAATTTTTGTTTGAATTCTGCATTCACTTTGACTAACATTCAGCTAGAAATAATCTGAAGAGTCTGTCCCGAAATTGTCATATCACAATCTCTGTAAACCCGTGAGCTTCTTTGACAACAAAAGAGAAATTAAACAAATTTTACAGCTAATCACCGCTATAATTTATTCTAATGATGCTAGCGCACTCACAGGGTTTTTTGCTGATGTCTGACGAATGTGAAAATGAGTGGAGTGTCAGAAATAGCGGAGAAATGAAACAGACACGTAGTTAATTGGTTCAAATGGCTCTGAGCACTATGGGACTTAACATCTTAGGTCATCAGTCCCCTAGAACTTAGAACTACTTAAACCTAACTAACCTAAAGACATCACACACATCCATGCCCGAGGCAGGATTCGGACCTGCGACCGTAGCAGTCCCGCCGTTCCGGACTGCAGCGCCTAGAACCGCAAGACCACCGCGGCCGGCACGTAGTTAATTGTACTTGCGAGAGCTGAGAGGACGTTGAACTATAATGCTGCTCCATCTATGCACATGTATATCGCCAAATTTTCCAGACTATGAATGAGTGCATGTTTTTATTGCCTAACGAGAAACATAGGACAGTTTCATCTGATAAAATCAGTAAAGATTTTGATTAGCTTTTTACAGGATTTTCAGAGGGCGAGAGCAGTCATGCAGCCAACAGCACGTTGCAGCTAAAGGTAAATGCCGCTGGCAGAGGCATAAGATTGTTGGATCACCAGCTTGCGTCCACTGTGAATGTAAGCAACCTTGAGTAATCTTTTGCTCATTTTGTCACAAAAACTAACCATCCTCCGTAGACTTGATTGTCATTCTAAATAGTACCGAACTTAGAAGCGGAACCGGATGATTTGTCATAATATTGACCATCTCAGACGAGGTCTGGAAGTAAGAAAAACCTTGTATGGAACCTTCTATTTAAAGTTCATATTGTTGTGTTCACGTTATTTCTGCTAATCAGGACGTAATACGTTATCTTAACAACTGTCCCGAAATTGTCATATCACAATCTCTGTAAACCCGTGAGCTTCTTTGACAACAAAAGAGAAATTAAACAAATTTTACAGCTAATCACCGCTATAATTTATTCTAATGACGCTAGCGCACTCACAGGGTTTTTTGCTGATGTCTGACGAATGTGAAAATGAGTGGAGTGTCAGAATACCATCTACTGTTCGAATCGGATCATAGGTCTTGTGAAAAGAGAGCTGTGTAAGAAACGCAGACTAATATCTACATGTGTATAGTTTTAATTTAACGAGGAAAGCAAGACCCTGCAGTTTCATGTCTTTCAGCATGTTGTTGACCTATTCTGTGTGTTAAACTTCGATTTATAACCCGAGCAGACAAGGAATAAGTATATGTACTACGGCACTCTGGGTGTAGCAAATAAACCTGACGTTTATACGTCGACTTGTTATTTTTGTCAGGTGTGGACAAGCGTATAAAATGACTACAATGCAAACGTGAAAAGATTCGGTGGAATAAGCTGGCTGTCAGTAACACTACACGATTAGGGGCGCTGCCTCCACTAGAAAGAACAACAAACCTTTACTTTCCTCCAAAGAGTCGGTGCCCTGTCAGTAAGCACGACTACTGATTCACATCCTTAAAGAGTAAAGGCGTAGCTACAGAAAAAAGGGTCCATGTATCTACAGCGTGATTCATCCTGTCACACGACACCACACATCAAAAGCATACCACATGCCCTGTCACCTTACACACCAACACTGCCAGCTGTACTACTTAAAAAAACTGTAGAAAGTCATCCAGATTAGTAATCATTCCCTCTCACAACTCCCCCAGAATACTGGAATAACGTGCGCCATGCACGCATATCTGTGTCAGCACTACATCTTAACGCATACCTAGAAATTAAAATAGAGGTAGACAGTACAGTACCAGGACGTCACGTAGCTATACGGAATGGAATGGACGAAGCGCTACGTCCTCCGCCTGCCTCTCAACTTGTCAACAGCAGTGAATTCACACATAAATGTCGCTAGCCTTGACGATGAGAGTGTAACGTACCCCTTACTTTCAAACCACATTTTACTTTATAATTTTCAAGATTTACATTTTATATCGAATCCGCAGATATCAGTAGCATCCGATAAAGACAGGAAGCACTGCAAAACCCATAGCATGGAGAGATTTTAGTTCCCATGCTAGATGAAGTAACCGCTGGACCATCTGTCCTCACCAGTAAACGGTGGGATGTCTAGCTGTGAGAAAAACTGTTACATCAGCACACGATAGTAGGGAAACTACAGCCATTCTGGCGTGAAGCAAGTGATCAATAAATATTTACTAATAAAAGACTATTTCCATTACAGATATTAGGAGAAGCTTACTAGTAATTTGCACATTCTTACAATAATATTACAATAGAAGAAACCATTCGTCTCAATAAAGAAATGATTACTGTGTAAGGTAACGAAGTTATAAGAAGAGTAACGATGTTTCACGATTGTAAGTGCGATATGATGCTTTCCGAACTAGTTATATTCTATTGTTACTTCATTCTCTCAAGAAATTGCTAATTTTGAGTTAATAAGTGATATATTGTTTCATTATTATCTGACTACAGTGTTTTCGTAAATAGACGCATCATAAGGACACCCACGAACATTATGGCAAGTGATGTAGCTTCCCGCATTATCACTTGGAATTACAGGGCCAAAGAAACTGGTCAAATACAGAGATACGCAGACAGAATATGGCGCTGTGGTTGGCCACGCTTGTGTAAGACAACAAGTTGGTTGGGTAGGGTTGTTTGAGGGAAGAGACCAAACTGCGAGGTCATCGGTCTCATTGGATTATGGAAGGACGGGGAGGTAAATCGGCCGTGCCCTTTCAAAGGAACCATCCCGCCATTTGCCTGGAGCGATTTAGGGAAATCACGGAAAACCTAAATCAGGATGGCCGGACGCGGGATTGAACCGTCGTCCTCCCAAATGCAAGACAAAAAGGGTCCGGCGCAGTTGTTAGATATGTTACTGCTGCTTCAATGGCAGGTTATCAAGTCAGTTTGAACGTGGAGTTATAGTCGGCGCACTAACGATGGGGCCTAGCATCTCTGAGGTAGCGATGAAGTGGGGATTTTCCCGTACGACCATTTCACAAGTGTACAGCGAATATCAGCAATCCGGTATAATATCAAATATCCGACATCGCTGCGGCCGGAAAAAGCTCCTGCAAGAATAGGACCATCGACGACTGAATAGAATCGTTCAACGTGACAGAAGAGCAACCCTTCCCCAAATTTATGCAGATTTCAATGCTGGGTCATCAACAAGTGTCAGTGTTCGAACCATTCAACGAACCTACATGGATATGGGCATTCGGAGCCGAAGGCCACCCGTTGATGACTGCACGACACAAAGCTTTACGCCTCGCCAGCGCCCGTCAGCTCCGACATTGGACTGTTGGCTGGAAACATGTTGCCTGGTCGGTCGAATCTCGTTTCAAATTGTACCGAGCGGATGATCGTGTACAGGTATTGAGACAACCTCACGACTCCATGGACCTTACATGTCAGTGGGGGAACTCTTCAAGCGGGTGGAGGCTCTGTAATGATGTGGGGCGTGTGCAGTTGGAGTCTAGATACGACTCTGACAAGTGACACCTGCGTAAGCATCTTGTCTGATCACTTGCTTCCATTCATGTCCATTGTGCATTCATACGGACTTGGACAAATCTAGCAGGACAATGCGACACCCCAAACGTCCAGAATTGCTACAGAGTAGTTCTAAGACCTCCGCTGGTCATCAAACTCCCCAAACATGAATATTATTGAGCATATCTGGGATGCCTTGCAACGTGTTGTTCAGAAGAGAACTCTTGCCCCTTTTTTAGTCGAGTCCGTACCACGTCGTCTAGCGACAATTTTGCCTGTTCGAGGGGGGCCTACACGATAATACGCAGGTGTACCAGTTTCCTTGGCTCTTGAGTGTAGAATTTCGTTTTAGAGAGAATCCGATGGAGCTGATACTGCTTCTGTGAGGGATATAAACTACGAGAGCTTTGCTGCAAAACATGCAGGAAAAAATCCTATTTGGCGACTTACTAAGGTAATCCAAGGACAGATCATGATCTCTGCAAATCTGGGATGAACATGCATGGCCAGTCATACTGTAGGCCTCTCGTGCTATCTGCTACGGACTCACTAACTATACTGAAACTCATCAGAAGGTTTACTAGCGTGGGGGTGGAGGGAGGGGGCATCTTGCAAGCGCTGGCAGCGCGCGTCATTACGCAGTGCGTTCTCGTTTCAGTTTGGTGAAACACAAATTCCATAAACGATAAACGTTAAGACATTTATACGACAGATAAATCTATTGTTTGAATCGGACAGCCTTCGATACACAATCCAAGTACAGAATAGTAGTTCCAAATATCAATTTGTGACGACGCTGCATCATATTCCACATAAAACACGAAGAATCCACTGTGACATGTATGCATGCGTATATGTAAACACTGGACTGTTTTACCACCGCCACAGTGAAAAATAGGTTTCCATCGTATATGAGTGCCTTGTAACCTCTTGACAAGTAATACAACAAGTCTGCTCGACACATTCACTTCTGTATGTACCTACAGTCATGCTCATTAATTAAGGATAATGCTGATACATGGTGAAACAACGCTCTGGTGGGCGGTTTGCGGGTTTAAATCACCTCGGGGTATGAACGTGTTGTGCATCTGATCAGCGGTCGTCGCACTGTGGTGGTGGCAGCAGTTCACATTCGCAGAGGTCTGTTGGTGCATGTCAGAGTACGGTGCAGCGAGTAAGAGTGCAGACATTTTCAGGCGTGCTGATGGTGACTGTGCGTTGAAAATGGCTCAAAGAACACATATTGATGACGTTATGAGGGGTAGAATATAAAGCGACTGTAGGCTGGTAAAACACAGCAGGTCGTAGCACGGGCCCTCCGTGTGCCACAAAGTGTGATATCAAGATTATGGCAACGATTCCAGCAGACAGGAAACGTGTCCAGGCGCTACAGTAAGGGACGTCTCCAGTGTACAACACCACAAGAAGATCGATATCTCGCCCTCAGTGCTCGCTAACGGCCACGGAGTACTGCAGGTAGCCTTGCCCGGGACCTTACCGCAGCCACTGGAACAGTTGTCTCCAGACACACAGTCTACTGACGACTGAACAGACATGGTTTATTCGCCCGGAGACATGCAAGGTGCATTGCACTGACCCCTGGTCACAGGAGAGTCCTTAAAGCCAGGTTTCAAGAAACAGTACATGGTCATTGGAACAGTGGTCCCAGGTTATGTTCACGGACGAGTCCAGTTATAGTCTGAACAGTGATTCTCGCCGAGTTTTCATCTGGCATGAACCAGGAACCAGATCCCCACCCATTAATGTCCTTGAAAGGGACCTGTATAGAGGTCGTGGTTTGATGGTGTGGAGTGGGATTATGATTGGTGCACGTACACCCCTGCATGTCTTTGACAGAGGAATTGAAACAGTTCAGGTGTATCGCGACGTCATTTTGCACCAGTATGTCCGCCTTTTCAGGGGTGCAGTGGGTCCCACCTCCCTCCTGATGGATGATAACGCACGGCCCCACCGAGCTGCCATCGTGGAGGAGTACCTTGAAACAGAAGATATCAGGCGAATGGAGTGGCCTGCCTGTTCTTCTGACCTAAACCCCTGGGATGCTCTCGGTCGAAGTATCGATGCATGTCTTCAAACCCCTAGGACACTTCAGGAGCTCCGACAGGCACTGGTGCAAGAATGGGAGGCTATACCCTAGCAGCTGCTTGAATACCTGATCCAGAGTATGCCAACACGTTGTGCGGCCTGTGTACATGTGCATGGTGATCATATCCCATGCTGATGACGGGGTGCATGCCCAGGAAACAGTGGTGTTTTGTAGCACATGTGTTTCGGGACGGTTTTCTCAACTTATCACCTATACCGTGGACTTACAGATTTTTGTCGTGTGTGTTCCCTATGTGCCTATGCTATTAGCGCCAGTTTTGTGTAGTTCCACGTTGTGTCACATCACATTCTGCAATTATCCTTAATTTATGAGCATGTGTGTATGTCATTGCCAGCAAGACAGTCAGGTCTCTAAAGATACACAGGTACGTTATTTTACCTCTTACCTCATTTCATACGGCTGTGGTTTAAAACACTGCAAATCCGCGTTTGTGCAAGGTATTAGATTTTCTATTTCACATTCTTGCAGAATTTCCGTGTAGAAATTTCGGTTAACAATTTCTCCAAACGAATTACTGTTAATAGTTGTCATTACATTGATTTTAAACTCTGCAAAAACAGTTCTCATGTTGCTAGGTGTATGGCATATAGTCCACAACATTTAGACTCAATGCAGCCATCCTTTTATCCAGATCCAGATGTGGCTGGGGCTTTGTAAGCAGGTTTTTCACTTATCCCTTAATCCACATAACAGTCTCGAGTCACGCAATTTTTCGACCAGACCTCCAAAGTATGCCTATGGCTAATATCTCCCTATGTTGAAAGCAATATGTAAATCCTGTTGGCACATCTTTTTCCACAAGTGTCTTCTTTTTCTTCCGTTTCCAGTATAGAGGGTGTATCAAAAAGGATGGCGGAAACTTACACGGCTGAAAGCACACGATAATAGAAGCACAAATGTCAAGTAAATATGGGCTCTAAAACGCGTATCTTAAGAGCCATGAGATATTCTTGATTTTCAATATTGTGAAACAAACCCCTTCTACTGCAAGTTCTTTTGCTTTCCATATTTTCGAAAGTGGTAGTATGGACCAAAAGAAGAAATAAGTGTTCAGTAAACATGTGCCCTAAAATGCGTACCTTAGAAGTTATGGGCACTTGTTCATTTGAGGAGTTGTTTTGCAAAGTACCGAAGATGTACAGGTGCTCATAGCTGTTAAGGTATGCATTTTAGAGCACATGTTTACTGGACGCTTTTTCTTGTTTTGGTCCATACTACCATTTCCCAAAATATGGAAATCAAAGGGCTTGTAGTAGATGAGATTTGTTTCACAATATTGAAAATCAAGAATATCTCATGGCTCTTAAGGTATGCAGTTTAGAGCCCATGTTTACTTGACATTTGTGCTTCTATTATCGTGTACTTTTGGCCGTGTAAGTTTTCGCCATCCTTTTTGATACACCCTTTATATATTCTACCTTTATGGTAGTTTTTTTACTCCATATACTCCCTCATTTTGTTTCTGGACTTCGTTTTTCTCCATTTCCAGTTTTCTTTTTCATGTGCATTACACACAAGCCGTGATTAGGGGCATGCATAGGACTGGGTGTACAATGCCATCGAGTCCGCATCATTTAGACACATATAACCATGCTTATTTAAGCTAATCCGGATGTGAGGTCTCGTTTGCCACATTTTCGTCTGGCATAGAGTAAAGTTGTAAATAATATTTGTTGGTCTTTGTGCAGGGTCAAACAAACGATCCATTCTGTGCCCAGCTAAAAGATTATATTTTGGCTTCAAATGATAGAGATATATTTATTTGCTAAAGCTCTACGTCTATGCATATGGCTAGGTATACAACATATAATCTGCCAAATTAAGACGAATATGTAACCACACTTTTGTAAGCAGATTCAGATTAGAATGAAGCCAATACAACAGGTTTCTTCTTGTGTCCCTTAATGCAGTAAATGGCCTCGATTCCGACATTTTCGACTAGTTCTCCAACGTATGACTATTGGCCGTTACTGTGGTTGGCAGCCGGTTTCCTTTGTTAGTGGTAAGGATGAGGACAAAAATTAGTAACCGGAATTCAAAGAACAGCTGCATATCTCTAGGAACGTGACTGCCTTGCTGCCAAAGATATAAATACATAGAGAGGTCAATACGTGTTACTTTGGTGCTCTAACACTACAACAGATAACATTATATGTATAATTGTCCTACAGTTCCCCCTCGCTACGCTCGTGTTAAAGTTCATGCGTAAAAGTACCCATGATCAACCGTCATGTTCGATCCATTATGTAATAATGTATTACATACATAATATGTGTCTGATTTTCGTGGCGTTTCATGTGTAAAAAATATGAGATATGTTCTTCAGCCTGGGATACTTAGCAGAGTGGATTAATAAATGTGAGGTCTAATTATGGCGAGAAAATATGATGAAAGCCTATTTTTTACTGTGGGGATGGTATGTGAGTCAGTGTTTACATACTCGTATGTCCGAACAATAGTTAGAGTGTAACGCTAGCTAGTTCTGCATATGTATGGCAGAGTCATTGTGGTTTATATGGGCGGTGATGCAGCGCCATCACAAAGGCATAC
Source organism: Schistocerca cancellata (assembly GCF_023864275.1). NCBI lineage: Eukaryota > Metazoa > Arthropoda > Insecta > Orthoptera > Acrididae > Schistocerca > Schistocerca cancellata. Next base: position 384,569,931 of record NC_064629.1, on the reverse strand, counting down.
TACGAACTACTATTCTGCTGTCTGTGTGCCTATTGAAGGTTTCCTGATTCAAGCAATTGATATACCTCTCATATAGAAGTCCTGATACTCATACTTAATTTGATCTGCATGTAACTAAATTGGACGCATGTTGCCCATGCGAGGTATCTGACACTCATCGTCAAGTCTAGTGACATCTATGTTTGACTGTGCGTCTGGCGGGTTGAGAGACTGGCGGAGTAGTAGAACCTCGCGAACTTCATGCAGTATATAACTGGTCGGTTGCGTAACATCTCTGTGCTCTACAACTCTAATTTATAGGTATAAGTGTTCCTGTTTGCCTTCAGGAAAAAAAAATGGTTCAAATGGCTCTGAGCACTGTGAGACTTAACACCTAAGGTCATCAGTCCGCTACAACTTAGAACTACTTAAGCCTAACTAACCTAAGGACAGCACACACATCCATGCTCGAGGCAGGATTCGAACCCGAGACCGTAGCAGTTGCGCCGCTCCGGACTAAGCGCCTAGAACCGCTCGGCCACCGCTGCCGGCTTGCCTTCAGTAGCGCCGTGTACAATTTTCACTGTTTTCGTTGTAACCATAGTGCAGTAGTATAATATCTTCTTCCTCGTATGTTAAGTAGTACTGTAATTATAAAAAGAAGTTTAACACAAAAAATAGATCAACCAGATGCTGCAAGACATGAGACGACACGGTCTCGATTTCCTCAAATTATTAAAACTATCGACGGGTAGATAATACTTTGCATCTCACACTATGGTTCTTTCTCACAAAACCTACGATCCTATTCGACCAGTATGTGGAATGTCCTAACAAACTGGGGTCTTACAACAGAGCTTAGTAGAAATTCATGTGTGAATGGACAGACTGAGACTCGCAGAAATGCGTAGTCAGTTGAATACTTAATGTTGAAGCACATATAGGGCAGTGCAAGACGTGTTTCCACTTAGTACTTTCTTAGAATCTCGATATCACCTCCGTATCCTGGTCCAGCAGCCCTGACAGGATTGGATTAAGGGCTCTTACGGCTGCGGTCGGTTTCCACTGAGGCTATGCTACGACATAGTAGAACAACAGGTTGATAGCTCGGGTAGACATCCCGAGGTACAAGTACAACGCGGAACACCTGCGTCTTTTCGTCTGTAACATTAACAACAGAGGCCTAAGTGTAAATGTTATTAATTTATCAGAATAGCTCAGCCCTTTTGTAAGAAACACATGCATGGTAACAGTAAAACGTTAGCTGTTGTCCTTGTGCACCGATTTGCAGTGCTGCGATGTGCTCACGCAAATAGTGGAGCTTTTTTGCTAATAACAACAATATTTTTGTAACAAAAATAATTTACAAATACTTACTGGTAGTCTTCTTCGCCCCATCTGATCGCTGCTGCTAGCGGTGCTCCTTACTGGACGGACGCAAGCAATCGAAGTATACAAATTAAAATTGATTGATGGGGGGGGGGGGAGACGAGCTTGCACCTTATTCGTACCCAAGGACCTGTCGACGTAACGCCATTGGTGACAGTGGTGAGTGGGAAGCATGATGGTATTGCACGATTACCGGATGTGGGCGCCATCAAGTGAGGTAAAACCTGATTTTGTTATTAGCAAACGTCCTGCCAGTGCCTACACTGACCCTCCACTATTCATTAATGTCGTTTCTGTATAAGAATCCGTTTTGTAATCGTACACACGTATTGGAGTTGCTAGGTTTCTGTAAATATTCGTAACCAGAGCAATGTCCCTGAGCAGTAGTTCGTTATTACTCTTTTTTAGGTATTGTAGGAGCACAGTTGTGTATCCAGTTTAATATAACACTGAAAATCTCAAAAACACAGAACTTTTCTTTTGCTCTGTATGACGAAACGTGATAACTCGTTAGAGTTGGCCTTATTCAGTGGGACGAACGGTAAACGGGGAAAAAGAAGCTAGTGACAGGCGTTAATTAAATCTGCGTGTCTAGCAGCAGTTGGCGGAAAATGCGAGGGAGCGTTGTGTGACAGCATGATTATGGAGAGGCGCCGGGGGCCGCGTCACGCTAGTTATTCCTGTCGTCTCCACGAGACAAGCCCCGCGGCCACCATCCGAAACACGTGTCGGGTCGCCACATCTACCCCAGGTGCCTCTAGCAACAGCCAAGTCTCGTCAACTATAACGCTGCCAACACAGTTTTTATTTGGTAGACGAAGTAGTTCAGCATCTCGTCCGCGTTGAGATCATCGGTGACGAAGCTGAAAAGTATGTGGTAGGGATGCTGCTGAGGGTGTCTTAAGAAACCATGCTAGAAGGACAGAAGATTAGGTTTTAAATTACGTCGACCACGAAATTATAAGAGCCAGATGAGACCGGATGAGAAACACGTGAGATTCTACAGAAATTATGAAACAGAACTTGTTCTCCTTCTAGCAGCAGTTTGTCGTAGATTGTTGGAGAAACTAATAGAAGCCACTGACTGAAGAAAAAAAAAACAGATCATTCCTGGTTTCAAGGTCATCGGAAAGACGCATATAACTGTAAGCCTACATGGCTGACAACAATCAGTATCAAAATTTTGGAGCATGTTTCACATTCACATGTTATGACGTTTTTAAAATGAACATCTTCTCCGTATAAATCAACATCAATTCCATAAGTAGATATCTTGTGGAAAAATCTTGCTCTGGTAGTACATGAAATACGGAGCGCAGTAGGCAAAGGTATCCATGATTACAAAGTGTTCCTTGGCATCCGGAAGACATTCGATACACTTCCGCATTGTAGATTTATCAACAAAGTAAGTGTCTGCCATAAAGCAAGTAGGCAACAACATATGCAGTGTGCAGCGATATAGGTTACGTGCAGCGAAACGTTTAAATGTGGCCTATGAACTGGAATAAACCTGTACTTTATAAATGTAGTACACAGAGAATAACACGAAGATAAATGAAAAGGACATAATAATGAATGCTACTGAAGATGCCTAGCACGAATAGGTTCAACACGTTTGGCACATTCAAATAAAACATACATTTGCAAGACACGTACGTGATAAAGCGTAAGTGTGGTAGCGCTTGACGACATTAGCTGCCAATATTAACAAATATGAGTTTATCGAGTATCAGACCAGATTTGTGACTGGATGCAGGGCTTCCTAGCCATAGAACTCAACACTGTCGTCATGGGTCCGAAGTCAACATATGTAATTTTCTGAGTACAGAAATGTATATTCAGGGTGAGTCACCAAATACGTAACACCCCCTTTTACTTCGTGAACGGTTAAACATATCGAAACGCAGTTTTCGGCAAATGTCAGAGCGCTGAGGGGCACGTATGCTTTTGTTTGCTTAATGTTTTTATCGCTGTTATCAACTGAGATACCGAAGCAAGTACGGTTTTTTAAATGAAGCCATATACTTTTTATAACTGCATTCTATAGCTCTTGAGAAGACAATTACAGTGACATAGCGTTTGTTAATGTTGACGCTGAAAGCTGTCGCAAAAAAATTTGATAATTGTCCTAGAATTTGGGAGCACGTTGGCCGGAATCGGCAGTAGCGGTGCAAACACCGTCAAGCAGAGCTCTCGCGTACGCTGTATCAGAGTGTCGACACATTTGCCTGTTTACTTATCTGCACTGCAGGCCACTTATTTCCTCCCCAACATCTGTTGCACACCATTAAGGAGGAGTTTTGATATACTAGTTTTATGTTGTGAATGTAAACGAAATGCCATGAAAACAGTACAGGGATATAGGGCTATCTATCCGGATCACCAGTGTCCAACGCGCCAGGAAAATGCACGAATTATTAAGACTCTAGTGTAGACAGCCTGCTTGAACGTCAAAAAGAGGACAAAAAAGAAGATTGCAGCTGGCAGAGAACACGAAGAAGCTGCTCTCGGTTCGGCATTTGCAGTAAAAACATTGCCAAGCAGGCGTCTCGGGCCAGACTGCTTAGTTCTATACCGTAAGGTAGGCCTGCACTACGAGGATGAATCCTTATTTCCCCTTGAACCTATTCATGACCAACTTGAAGATTCACCTACAAATGTTGTATATGGAAATACGACCTAGTCTAGACTCTACAGAACCACAAATGGCTTCGCAAAACAGTTTCACATTTGTGTAACCTCCCAGATTCACGTGAGCTGAGTCAGAGAAATCAACCATTCATTCTTCAAAATTGAAGAGGTCTTGTACGTTTCAAAATGCAACTACTGTATTAAAAGTCTGAACGTTAGTAGAAAGACTTGACCTGTCTTTTCCTGTACGTGGTAGTGTGCTTCTTTGAGGTAAAATACATGCTGTCGGGCAACTGTCTCTACCTACATTGTTCTAAATAATATCATATGGGTTCGTTCATTGAAGTGAATATTTTATTAAATACACATTGGTGGCCAACTGTACACCGTAAGATACATATTCTTAACGAAAAATCGTTTCATGCTGAACGTAGGCGCGTAATGACGGTGTTACTAGCTACGTGCAGTATACGCTGTCGATTTATTGACATTACGATGAAATTTCGTACAAACGTAAATGAAATAAACAATTTACTAACAATGAATTGGTACCCACCCAAATCATATAACAAAAATTTTTTCTTCTAAAAAAATAACTTTAATTTTTATGTAAGCATGTTTTCAAACAGCTGACCATGGACTGAAATGCACAATTTCAATCGCCGTTCGAAAGAACGATGAACCGATATAATTACAGTGGATGATATTGTAGAGCATGCACTGGCGATTCGACGACACATATCGTCTCGCGCAGTTGGGGCTTCGTCATAGACTGCATCTTTGAGTGCTCTCCAAACAGAGTAAACAAGGGGAGTCAAATCGGGGGAATTCGCAGGTCAATTGACAATAGATTCAACGTCCAAAAAAGTTGTCATTCAGTATTTGTGTTGCAACACGGGACGAGTGAGTTAGACAACAGTCATGTTACAGCCACATACACTGGTGGATATCCAGTGGTACCCCTTCTACATGAACCGGCACAATGTGTATCAATGCCTATTTAGAACGTCTGATATGAAGTAAGGCCCCACAATGTAATTTCCTATTATGTCGCAACACACGTTTAGAATCCACGGCCGTTGATGCTGCATCTGACGAAGCTAGTGCGGATTTTCAGCTGCCCAGTAGCGCATGTTATGCAAATTTACGTTAGCTTGGTTGGTAAAGGTTGCTTCATCGGTAAAGAGCACACGGTGGAGAAATGTAGGGTTGTCTCTCAGTTGCTGAAGGGCAAACCGACAAAATTCTGTACGACATTCAAAATCACTGTCGTCGAATGCCTAATGCAGTGACAGATGATAGGGATGGAAATTCTGTCGTTGCAGGATGCCAACGACACTCGTCTGGCTGTCTCTACATTCCTTGGCAATATATCTCGTACCACTGGACGGATTCACTATCTTCGTACCCAGGATAGCTTCGTGGTGCTCTCTGTTAGTTGTAATATTCTTTTTTTGTCCTCTTTTTGACGTTCAACAGCCTGTCTTAATAGTTCGTGCATTTGCCTGGCGTGCCGGACATTGGCGATCCGGATGGATAGCCTTATACCCATGCACTGTTTTTACGACATATATTTTACATACACAAGTTAAAAGTAGTATGTAAAACACTTCCTTGTTGGTGTACATGTCTGCGCGCAACGAATGTTGAAGCAGAAAAGAGCGGCCTGCACTGCAGACAAGTAAACAGACAAATGTCTTGACATTCTGACGCAGCGTAGCACGTGAGCTGTGCTTGACATGTTTGCACCACTAATGCCGATTCCGGCCAACGAGTTCTCAAATTATAGGACAATTCTCGATTTTTTTTATTACGGATTCCAACGGCAACATTAACAAACGCTATATTACTGTAATTGTCTTCTCAAGAGTTATCGAATGCAGCTATAAAAAGCATATGATTCCATTTTAAAAAAGCGCACTTGCGTCAATATCTCCGTTGATACCCACATTAAATAACCAAACAAAAGCATACGTGTCCCTCGACGCTCTAATATTTGCAGAAAACCGCATTTCGACATGTGTAACCATTCACGAAAGAAAAGGGATAAGGTCTGAAGCTTCATTGACTTTGTTCCGATATGAAGCAGTTGTCTGCAGGAAGGCTGTAACGCCAGAAGAGAGTGGAGAGATAGAGGAATACCTGCATAGGTTTTATGAATGGTGAAGTGACTCTTTTTAAACGTGAATGGAAATAAATGTAACGATTTTTGCATAAATAGGCGAAGAAACCCACTACTGTTTAAATAAGCTATTCGAAATAAACAACGTTAGACAATAACAACCGAAAATTTCTTTGAGTAACCGCCCGGAGTGATGGAACGTTGATCAACCACACAGAACTAATTCTATGAAAAGCGGATACGAGGCTGAGGCTCATGGAAGAAAATTAAGGAAAGACATGTTTTACAAAATACTTGTTCAGACGATTCTGAAGTATTTCTCGCCAGTCTGGGACTCTAGTATTAGTAAAGGAGATAAGGAAGATCTAATGAAGAGCGGTACTTTTCATAGCGACATCTTTTCGCAAATGCGAGAGCGTTACTCAGATGCTCAGGAAAATCCAGTGGCAGGCCCTACAAGAGAGGTTTTGTTTAGCATGAAAAAATTTACTATTGGAATTCCAAGAGAGTACGTTCCAAGAAGAACAGGCCAATATATTACTTCGTTCACGTGTATCTCGGGAAGTGACAGTCTCGAAAAAATCTCGTAAATTGGAGAGCGTTCGGAGATTTATCGACAGTTATCCTTCCCAGTCACCATTTGTGAATGGAACAGGGAAGGGGAGAAGTGATTATCGTATCAAAAATACTCTCTGCCGCACATCATAAAGTGGTTTGCGGGGTGCAGATATGGATGTAGTACAAGCTCGGGTTGACAAATAGTAGGGGTTGAGGCCGTTAGTGTCCGCTCCAAAAGATCAATCCCGATTTTTGACTTAAAGAGATTTAGAGAAAATATGGAAAATCTAAACGTCACTGCAGGTAATTCTACCCCACTCTTCTCCAATTCGAATCCAGTACCTTGTCACTGCGCCACCTCTTCCAGTGAAATTTTGTTACCATCTACCCTGTATCATCTACATACACATGGATACATTGCAAGTCACACACCTTCACAATAATCTCCTATTATTCCACTATCGAACAGCGCGCGGAAAAACGAACACCTGTATCTTTCCGTGCGATTTCTGATTTCCCTTATTTTATTATGCTGCTCCTTTCTCCCTACGCAGATCGTAATCAAAAAAATATTTTCGCATAAGGAGGACAAAGTTAGTGATTGGAATTTCGTGAGAACATCCCACCGCAACGAGAAACGCCTTTGTTTTAATGATGTCCACCCCAAATCTTGTATCATGTCAGTTACACTCTCTTCCCCATTTCTCAATAGTAAGAAACTTGCTGCCCATCTTTGAACTTTCTCGTTGTACTCCGTTAACGCTAGCTGTAAGGATCCCACACCGCGCAGCAGTAGTGCAAAAGAGGACAGTCGAGCGTAATGTGGGCAGTCTCATTAGTAGATCTGTTGCATCTTCTAAGTGTTCTTGCAACAAAACCCAGTGTTTGGTTCGCCTACCACACTACATGTTGTCTGTGCTCTTTCCGATTCACGTTGTTCGTAATTGTAGTTCCTAGGTATTTAGTTGAATTTACGGCCTTTATATTCGATTGATTTATCGTGTAACCGAAGTTTAATGGATTTCTTTAACACTCATGTGGATGACCTAACATTGTTCATTATTTACGGTTAATTGCCAATTTTTCCACCGTACCAATATCTTTTATAATTTGTTTTTCACTTTGTTTTGATCTTATGATAACTTTATTAGACGATAAACGATAGCATCATCTGCAAACCATCTAAAACGGCTGGCCAATTTGTCTCCTAAATCGTTTATATATATATCAAGAACAGCAGAGGGCTTATAACACTATCTTGGAGAACGCCATAAATAATTTCCGGTTTACTCGATGACTTTCCGTCAGTTACTATGAACTTGACCTCACTGCTAGGAAATTACGAATCCAGTCGCATGACTTGAGACGATATTCCATAAGCACGCAATTTGATTACAAGTAGCTTGTGACGTACGGCGCCAAGAGCCTTCTGGAAATCTAGAAACACTGGATCAATTTGAAATCACTTATCGATAGCACTCATATATGATAGGTTTCCTGACATCACAATACGTAGACTCATTTAGGAGACCTGTGATCGATAATATGAATTTATTTAGCAGTTATAACAGCTATGACTCTGTCAATATTTTATTCTGCGGACAAATCCCGTTCAAGAAAGGTTACATACTTATAAAAAGTCTCTACAAAAGCTGAAGACTGTTAGTGGTGAATCGCGTACATTTAAAACACAGGCAAATACTTTCATACCAGTAATCGCCTTCAGTTTCCTGCAGCAATATGTTTACTCCATTGGGCTAAAGAAAGGTTCTTATGGCTTTGTTATTAAGTCTCTTAATCTGAAAATTTTTGCTTCCTCCACTCACTATGACCACTTTCCATACAGTATACGAGACTTGTGCCTACAATGCATGTACTAAGATCGGGTAATTCAAATGGGTATATGTTTAACGCTCTGTGATGCTTGTGATGTACAATGATGAGAGAAACGGTTGCCGGCACAAAGGCTACTCCTCTCGATTCCCGACAAGGTAGCTGAGTTTAGCGTCCCCATCCGATCGATATACCACCAACAAGAGTGTCGCATTCTCTTACTTTAAGAGTTTGGAATTTAATCCAAGAGACTGGCGCAAAGCCCCTTCGTATATTTCCTTTCAACACGGAAGCGCATTCAATTAGATCAGGGCATTTTAAGTTAAGAGAACGCGTGGATATTTTTGAGGTCCCTTCATTGTGTGAAAGAAACTGTTTTTTGTATTTTTTAATCTTATCTTTCGCATTGAACATCAGTCTTACACTGTGTGTTGTAGTAAAGGATCAAGAACTGAAGCCACTCACAGGTGGCACAGATTAGTTACAGCTGCAAACTGTCACAGTCTTCAGTAATGATAAGTGTTCAGATGCGATTAGTGTGCCGATAGGGCTCTATGTGGCCGCTACCGAGACCATAGTTTCATTGCTGGCGTATTGGACACTGCTGTCGGTTTCTAAAAATCGAGCTCGTGAAGTAAACGTTTTGAAGTTTAGTACAATTGTTTGAGAGATGTTTGTGACATGCTATGAAGCGATGTATTCGGCAGTTTAGAAACTGCTTCAGTTTCAGTCACAGCATTTATCTGTTTCTAAAATTATGCACCATGTGCAGAAATGTATATAAGATTAGGCCCGTGTTTGTACCTGTCTGACGAGTGCAAGATCGGAAACTAGGGTGCGAACTGTGTCAAACTCAGCGCTGGAACTTTTTCGGAAAAAAAGTCTAAAATATCTTTGCAACAGCTAAGTATTCACATCTTAGATACCATGAAAATAAATAATACTGAAGTTACAGATACTGTAAAACCACAACCTTTCGTTTATAACAACTATGTGGAGATGAATAAACTGCAAATATTATGTGTATCATGCAAAAAAGTAAGAAAAATGATTATTATCAAATGTTTCTGCAGTGTCAACGTACTTTTAATTCAACGTACTTTTAATTAATCATTGTAGGATTATCTGTGGAATTAAAAGTACGTGTGCGTGATATGTAATGAATGATTAGCGAGTTATGTCCTGAAACCTGTAAAATCAAAGATACTACTGGCAATACATGCTCCCTATTCCAATAAACCAAGCCGGCCGGAGTGGCCGAGCGGTTAAAGGCGCTACAGTCTGGAACCGCACGACCGCTACGGTCGCAGGTTCGAATCCTGCCTCGGGCATGGATGTGTGTGATGTCCTTAGGTTAGTTAGGTTTATGTAGTTCTAAGTTCTAGGGGACTTATGACCTCAGCAGTTGAGTCCCATAGTGCTCAGAGCCATTTGAACCATTTTTGAACCAGTAATCCACTTACGTTTCTTTAACGGGAATTCCAATAATTGGAAATGATAACCATGTCTGCTGAGCCCCAGCAGACATGCACAGACACATTGGTGAGGAAATACCAAATGACAACAACCATGCTTTGCATGTTTTCATTATTATGGAGGTTAAATTTTATATTTGACTGACGCCTATAGGCTATATTTTAACGTAGCTCTGCCACAATATGAAATACAAATTTCAGTACTTTCTTCGGAAGAGGACGTCTTTATAAACGTTGAAAGCATGGTAGAGGGGTTTTGGTAGATGGTGGTAAGTTCCTACGGGACGAAACTGATGAGGTCATAGGTCTCTAGGCTTACACACTACTTAATCTAGCTTAAACTAACTTACGCTAAGGACAACACACACACCCATGCCCGAGGGAGGAATCAAACCTCCGACGGGGGGAGCCGCGCGAAACGTGGCAGACTGGGTGTTGTGTGATGTCCTTAGGGTAGTTAGGTTTAAGTAGTTCTAAGTTCTAGGGGACTGATGACCATAGCTGTTAAGTCCCATAGTGCTCAGAGCCATTTGAACCATTTGAAACGTGGCAAGGCGCCTTAGACTGCACGGCTACCTCGCGCGGCGGAGGGGTTTAATACACCTTCCATTTAGCGAATGATTGGCTGTTTACTATTACTACAAGAAGATTTCACCTTAAAATTGCTGTTCCATGCGTGAACAAAACTTTGTAATGTACATTTTATCATTTTTATCAGTTCTTATTACAGTACTTCTCTTTATTGTTGGTGTTTAAATTCACAACTTAAATCATAGTTTTTTAACTAAATATTTATCTAGTACAAGTATTTTTCCTCAAATACTGTCCATGAGTAAGAATTGCTCATACAGGGTTTCAGCAAAGAGGATCGTTGGGATGGTTCTCATTCACGTAAATAAGCATAGAAAATAGTATATAGATGGTTAAGACACAGCTAGTACTAATGAAATTCGTAACACTCAGCGGGGGTCGTGAAGAAATGCAACTGTACGAAATGGGTGGCTGCCAAAAATGTTGAGAACCCCTGATCCAGATCTAGGCAAGGGAAACGTTGAATAGGTGAAGTGTACAATACTAACCGCATTTGTATAGTTTTCTTTTCCTATTCCAAAATTTATTCGCTATTGTTCTTGAATATCCTCATTCATATCTGAGTAGTCAATTTGTGTCTGCCATTTGAAGGACCTAGGTCCATTGTCTGGTACAGACAGGGATTTTCCTTGGTGGGAGAAGAGGAAAAGGGTGGTCTCACCCTGGTGAGGCTTACTGAGGAGCTTCGGGATTGAGAAGTAGCGGTTCAGAAGTGTGGAAAGCTGACATTGACCGGGCGAGGGATGTGCTGTAGATCACTGCAAGCCAGGTTCCAATCCACGTGGCGTCACCCGGCTGCTGTGTGCGAGAGAGAGAGAGAGCTAATAAACGTATCACAGCTTGGCAGAAGTTGCCGAAGATGGCCGACAGTACATGGCCTAATGGCACGGCTGACTGTGCAGCCCGAATTTACAACGTGGAAGTTACCCATAAGCACATAGAAACCGAATGTACATTTTCGAATCGCTTCTTCACTGCCTCAAGCTGTGTTGTGACACAGTTAACCGCCACGTTTCCTCAGCACGAGGAATGGTCCACATGCCTTTCGAGTCGCAGGCGGTGGGTACCCACCCATGTAATAGCGAGTGAGGGCAAGTTGCGCGATCGTCGGGTGACAGATAATGAGTGCCGCTCCGCTCACTCTGCTTCGCCGTGAGGATGTGCTCACCTGATGTTCCTCCACACTACGAAGTGTTTCCATATGTCAGAAGATGAACGGCGACCGATCAGCTCTGTGTGTTCCTCTGGGCCTGATGGCGAAATTGCTTTTCATCATTGCTAAATATGAGTATTAAGTTCAGTTTAGGCGCTGCTTTTCTCTGAAATTGTACCATTAAGGGGTTCTGCGACACCTGTAAGAGTAATAGTAGAGCGTCACAGATCGAGACCGCAATTTAAGCTGTTATGGTGACATGAAATCAATAAAAAGAAAATTTCGATTACCGTTATTTTTAGGACGGTGGAAAACGCAGTTCTTCCATTAAGAAAATCGTATACAAGATTCTAATGCGACCAGTTCTAGTGCTCCAATCTCTAGGGTTGACATAAACTCCCCATGATGTAATACGTCGACGGAATTCTGAGACCACTTGTAGGATTGTAACGGTTCGGTATAGTAGTTACACAAGTGTAGGAGTCATGCTCAGGGAGTTTAAACTTGAGTCGCTGGAAGAAGGGTGACGTTGATATCGCAATATCTTGTTGAATAACGCATTTGAGTCACACATAATTACACATCTAGTGCAATGGTCAAGAAGACAAGACAGACTGAAGCACTTCTGGTGCCAGACCAACTTTTTCTCGTACTCCATACTTGAATGTGGAAATAGAGGATACAGTTTAGTTATTTACACAAGTAGTCTCACAACAATGTACTCTTAACCACACATTGTACATTGGGGTCTATACAGGGTGCTGATATTTATAGTGATGGCTGAGTTAGTACAAGCAGTATGTTTTAGATTGCTTTGTACGTATTGCACAAGCAAGATATTCAGGTTTATTTTCCTTTGGGGAGCAGGTCATGTGTTGAAGGGCGGATGCGCGAAAACAAATGAGTAGTCTATACTGACGAGCGTAGTTCACACGACCGTGTAGAAAAAAATCAGATTGTAAATTAAGTGAAATGTTTGCAGGAAAATTGTTAGAAGCAGCCACTAGCCTACTTACACATTGAAGTTGGTAAGTATTAAAGCGCAAATGTTCACAACATCTGCACCTATACCCATAACACCTGCACATATAAACGTAGAGACTCTGTGGGCACCATGTCCGATGCCATTTTCTATCTCTTTCTGTCGAAGCAAGTGTTCAATCTCTAATGCCTCATCATACTTCGGATACTGAGCTCCGACATTCCGTTTTTAACATGTGTTTTGTTTGACATAAAATTGATTATCTGTTAAATAGCTAGCACTTGCGAATATATTTAATTTGTGAGAGATGAACTAGGTAACGTTCTTTTCAACATTCTTTTTCCAATTCATTATGAGAAAAATGTTAAATCCCACCCGTGAATCGCCATAATTTGCTCACATGTATACGGTATGACAGTTTCAGGATATTTTGTGACATACTCATTAAGCATTTGGCACACGACCTTGTTCCATTCTGTTGCAGTTAAAATTACAGACATTCCTCACTTCCTCAGCTCAAGTACTTCTAACTGTTTAGTCTAACTTATTTATTGCTAACTATGGTTTGTAGTTGAATACATACAATAATTTAATAAGCCACAAGTTCAACGACTTTAAGCAAAACAATAAAATAGGCATCGATAGTACACTGAAGTTTTATAGCAGATAGCAAATGAGTTTAATCATGACACGAACCGCACTTCAACCTCTGCTCTTGTCGAGGATATATGAATAGGGATGCAATTTGTATTGCACTGCACGTTGAAATGCATATTTATCTCCAATTCGGCAGGAAATGGCCAGAATCTACAACTCTAAGATAAACTGACAAGTACCGGGTTTATAGAAGGATTATTCTGTAACACCCTCCACCCTTCCTCAACCTCTATAGGTGGCCTAAGGGTTATTGAATTGCGGTTATTGAACAATAAATGATACATGAGCCTTACAATGAAAGAGCAACTAATAGTACAGTAATAGACTTTCGATTTAACGTTTGTATTAACCGTTTGTCGCTTAAACACACACTTTTATAACCGTCAAGGGGTGTAATAGAAACTATACCGGTCGTACTAAGAAACGGCGGTGATTTACGGCTAGAAGTAGTCCAGTAAAATATTGTGATGCAGGCATCGTATTTCTAAAGCTTTGGCAAATTAAATTCTAGAGTGTCAGTTTGCCTCTATTTCTGACAAGTATATGTGTAACCAAGTCATAGCGGAATATGATAAATGTATGACATCTTCAATTTAAGGAAACAGGCAGCAATGGAAGTAATGACCGACCAAAAGACAACGCAACGGAGAAGAGAAAAATTAGTATATTCGACATAATCAATTCTAATTACTGTGCCACAACTCAACTTCACATTTTTGCAATTCAAAATCAACTGATGACGATGTGCTAGAGATATATTAAGTAGAGACATAAAAAATTCACGTACTTCACGAAAGCAATGCGCCCGATCACCAAAAACGTGACGAATTGCAAATATTATTCTGGGAAAGTCAGATGTCTACGAAGGGTTATTATGTCGTGTGATCTTACCTCTCGAGGGTTCATGCAGATGAGTAAATCTCCACGAGTATCACATTAGCGTTTGTGAGTTACTGAGCAACATACTTGGACATTTCAGTTATTCGCCAGAAGTGTAACTGTCATTTGGACTAAATTATATAAACATTACACAGTCAGGTCATTTTGTAGGAAAACAAGTCTCTTCTACATAGAAACCCCACAAATGTTTGCTGCCTCATAAAGTAAAGAGGAATAAACAAAGGTTTTCTCCGAAGGAGTACCACAGCACTACATTTCAGCCTCTAAGTGCGAAGTGTGCATAACATATATTTGTAGAAGCGCAATTGTAAAATTCAAAACAAAAATTGTAATCGTTCCGCTCCATTTTTCAACCTCATTGTAAGATCGACGTTTATGTTACTGTATCTTCAATAGTGCTTAATAAATAGATATCTAATGGACGTTGGGCCGGATAACATGTTGAAAACAATTTTTTTTCTCGATTTCTCACCAAACGCTGAAACTGCGGCTGTTTGTTAATGACAGTTCTTCAGTTCCCCTCATTCGGTAACTATATTAATTCTGTGAAATTTTTTTATGTGACCGAAGAATGTCATTATAGCTTGCCAATGGTACTGTCTATTTTAGGAATACCAGCTTTGCCAGTAGGTATTTCACTTTTACTATTTCAAGAAAAGAAGTGAGAATTACAAAAGCAGTTTGAATGTACGTAAAAGGGTAAAACAGCAATTGGTGCTAGCAGTACAGCACCAAAAGTTTTAGTAAAGACATCAAGCGCTTCTTTATGGAAGTGAATGTAAATTATAAGAACGGAAGGTCATTCGAGTGAAAAACGGAAGGTCATTTGAGTGAAACGGGACAGTCAGACAGGAGCGGGAAGTTGAAGCTAGTCTATGGAGGATAGTTAAATACTAATATTAAACAGGAACAACATCTCGAATGTTTTGCAAAATATGATTTATTTGGTCATCAGTCGGCTTAGGCTTCGTAGGGCATTTTCAGGCGCCACCCGATGATGCTCTATGAAGCGAAACCCGGCTTATGTCCAGTTTCCAGAACATCATCAATATGTTTCCTATTTAATATTGTTGTTTTGTTCTGGAAAGCAAAGACGGAAAGTTCAGTGGCTAAACACCTCTAAGCTAGACTGCTCCAATTACAGTTAGTTAAAAAATGAGATGGCAGAGTTAGTATATAAAGATATAGGAAGCTATGCCCATTCAGTTCATGAATATGGGATACGTTTGAAACTGAGTTTGTGAACTGCAAACTAAGAGAGGGAAAAGGAAGGGACATCAAATACAAAATGACTACTTCCTGACGGATTTGAGATTTAATTCTTTATTTCAATTTTAGGTGTCTGCATTGTATGTTGATCATTCGGATCGTGGAAGCGTTGATAGTCTGTTCATTTACAATCATTACATCATTCCCCATGCAGGATTATCCAAGTTTTGTTGTTAACAGGAAGTTTTGGGCGTGCCACGTGACGTGGGCGCTTTCCGACAGTCCATGTGCCACGGTGTGTAGAGTGTATAATGTAAAACCGCCATCGTCAGAGTCAACTTCCTTGGGCTACAACGAGTCGACGGAGTTCGCTGGCGTCTATCACGGCTTGTAACTGTGGGCAGACAGGCCACAGAGCACCAAATCACTCGACATCCCATACAAAACCAGTTCCTCGGTATGAGGCTATGAAGCCACCTACCAACAACTGTATTATTACTCACCACATCTCGCAGAGATTACTATGCCCTCAGGATCATTCCATTCGACGTTAGAAGTATGGAAAAAGATCTCCTGGACTGAAGAGTAATTGCATCATTTTTTACACCCCGATTGGACGGTACGGCCGTGTTGAACAAATAAGGTAACGTATCAACCATTCCAAGAGTTTCACTGAGAAAAGTGAAGCAAAAAATAAGTTAGTGTAGAGTTTAACATCCCGTCGAGAGTGAGATCATTAGAGACGGAGCACATGCTCGATTTACGAAAGGATGGCGAAGGAAAACGGCTGCTCCCTTTCTAAGGAACCATCACCGCACTATCTTCGAGCATGTTAGGGAATCACAGAAATTCTAAATCTGGATGATCTGATGGGAAGGATGGTGGAGCTGGCATTCTCGTGTCAGTTACATTTACGTGAGATGAAAGGAGGTCCCTGGTAAGACTGACATTGTCCCTCAACACCGAGTGATACAAAAACCTAAGGAACAGTCATCCGTTTGTTTGCAGGCAGAACCACATAGACAGTCCGTTAATCGCTCTTCTAAATCCACAGAATGACCTTTTTCGTTTCAGAAAGCTAATAACTGAAAGGAGGATAATTTTTCACAATATTTGTTAGAGTCTCATTATCACCATCAAATAATGTAACAATTCATTAGAAAGAACTTCTGATGAATACGGATCACACTTTGTGAAACACAGGTGCTGCATGTGTGTCCTTAAATTTTTCAGACTTACTAAGCAATAAAAAAGGTTCATAGTACGGAGGCGCATAAATTTCATTTCTTCCACTGTTATGATAACTGTATTAGATTTCAGCCCTAATTTGAGTTATTTGAAGACTTTCACTGAAGCGTAGTGCTGTTTTGGAATTTTTGCAAACGACTGGTTTCCGGAAAAACCGATCAATAGACTAGCCTGTTAGCACTATTTTATGTCTCCTCATCTTACACTCTGAAAGGGAGTAGAAGGAAAGAGGGACGTCCTGCAAATGCAGCGCTAGTATCAACTGTGCTGTGCGCCGTTTGTCGATTGGTAGAAAGATCGCGCTTTAACTACGAGGACGGCGAAACAGCTCATTGACATTTGTAGCCCGGGGCGGTGGCAATGATTGGTTCCAATACGGGTAGTGGAAATCTAATCACGGGATTCGATTGCATAGTGACAGCTAATCAGTGTCGCGAGGAGCTACAACGTACATGGCGCACTCGGTACCATCAGTGGAGTCTCTGGTCGACTATTTCGTTGGGTGTGCGAGTCTTACGAACACGGTTGTCAGACGAAATTTCATAAAATAAACAACTAAATGAGTGGCGTACAGTAAAAAATAAGTTCATTAACTAAAATATTAACAAAAAATGAAAACCTGGCCAAAAATATTTATGCAATATGCGCTGTCGACAACACTGATTCAGACAAAAAAATTAATTTCCTTGTAGTTAAAAATTATTGTAACTGTTCACATTGAATGGTTACAGCTATAACATAGCAGCTTTATATATAGTTTTGCTCCACATGCACTAATAAGATACTAGAAGTATTGTCCAGAATATGTGATTAAGTAAAATTGAAGTTGTTAACAAGAGTGACAAGACAATGAAACATTATGTAAATAGAATATGATGTGTGAAAATTAGAATTTATAGAAAAATTTGTCTTTTAACTTGTGGAACTTTGATTCACAGTGAAGACTGAGTAGACTCTGAAAGAGTTCTGGAGCCATTCTGACTACTGAATATGCTCTTTATCATAATACACACGACTGAGTTATTTTCACTTTAGAATTCTCGGATCTAATGTGCTTATGAAATAAATATTGATGGTTCGCATGTTTAATATTTTGAAAAATTGCGCATATGCATTCTCTGATACACAATAAATTTTGGAGAATCCCCCACATTTTTTCTTTCGAATCTGGAGCCCTGATTCACAAGAAATTTCTGGGCATGGGGAGTCGCTGTCAGGATTCTTTTTCGCCTTTTTAAATTCAAATTCCGAGTAAGCCTCTCTCTCTGGATTTCTGTCACTGTTATATAAGTAAATTCTGATGTTTTAAAAACTGGTTTAAACCTATTCTTTTAAAAGAGGCTAGAGGTTACTGCAGTCAGCAGAAGCTGTTTGACAAAAGCCCCAGCAAACGTGGAGGAACACGTCTCAACTCGCTTTTTCTTCTCTCAAAAACAGTTCCAGCTTGTTTGGGTTTATCTCTCACGCTTGGTATATGTGGGGAACTGGAGTTTATGTGAATACGATTGCTTAGTCTCTGATTCAGCACGAAATATAACAGAACTCTGCTGACTGAGTGGGCAGGCGAGGGTGTAAAAAATGTAGCATCGACTCACAGAGAAGTCATTCCTGCCGAATCTTCAGAGCTGTGAACATCACCTGGAACGGTAGAAATTATAGGATCGGTTGCGAGTCGAGAGAGCAGAACTACAGCTTCGAGGAAAAAATGTAAGTGTCCTTCTCGCTGTCTCCTATAATCTTATCTTTTACTGTAATTTTGTTATAAATGTTTCGTCTCTACATACAGTTTCTTATTTAGTGCTACAGACTGTGCTGTATTCAAGTTGTGATTCAGCATACACGAGGTAAGAATGCTGCCTCAGCAGCAGTGGGAAGGCTCTCTCCGAAGTATTCGACGCATTACGGAGCGATTAAAAACCATAACTTCTAATTTACTGAAGTCCTTTCTGCTTCATCTTCAGACCTGCAAACATCTTTTGAGTTCCTGGAGTCAGAGCCAGCTGAGGAAAGAATCTACAGGAAGGAGCAGAGTTCCTGCACAAAAGCAGTTGGGAGTCATAAATTCAAGAAAAATGTAAGTATTGCTCTTCTTATGCAGTCTGTCATTTTTATACGTGTTTCATATATATGAGTGAATAGTTTTTCTCATTTAATGTTAAGAATCTGCAGTCCTCTTGATTGAACAGTGAATAATCTGTGGTCTGATCGAGCAGCTGGAGCAACAGTAAATCGGCGAGAGGAAGAAGCAGCATTAGCAGAAACAACAGCAGCGGAGAATATGGGGAAGACGACCACCTCGGTATGCTGAGCTTTCATTGACTAAACCAATAATAATGATAGTAATGTAATGGGTGAATCAGCAGATGAATTCTTTAAACAAATAATCTCAAATTGCCTGATGCCCAGTCTGTATTTGGAAGACAAATATGGACCGGTGTTTTAGAGGTTGGGCTTGGATTTAAGGACCATACATGTTTCTTGGATGTCTGTTTTCACATTTTCGAGACCAAAGTGCGTCGTATGAACCCACCTATTAAGATTAACAGTTTGCTACTCTGCACCAGTTTGCTCTCTCTCCGAAGACAGGTGAGGAAAACAGATACACCTCAATATACAGAGAGAGTCATAATTGAGGAAAAATATGTCATGCAAAGTGTCACACACTGAGCTACAAACATAAATTCGTTTTCCGCATGTTCCTACGTCAATAAATGACAATACAATTGAATGGTAAAAATACGGAAATATGAAGTGGACTCGGGTGTTACTCTGCGCAACAAGTACAACATGCGAGTGTTGTAGGTAGTCTAGCCGCTCACGAGAAGGAGAGGTATGCGGCGGCAAGCGACGGTCTGCGTGACTCTGCGAGCAATGACAGCGCCCACATCTAACTCGTACCAGTTACGCTGGTCGGTATTATGTATCGTGGCTAGTTGGCATACGGAAAGGAACGTGGGGAGGGGCTGCAGTACTCGACCTGCATGTTTTATAATTTGATTTTTGTGTCACAGGCTTAGTTTTAAGAAACGAGTACATAGAAGCAGAATGCAAAATACAACTACACAGGTATGTGGCAGTTAATACAAACGAATACAGTACAGCTGTACAAATCGAAACTAATATAGAAACACATGACCAGAAGCTGCAGTGGCGGTTTATAAGTACTGTTCGAAATGACGGCCACGATGTGTGCGGCAAAGTTGAACTCTTCGCAGGAAGGATTGCTGAACACGATCCAACATGTCTGTATCTCTTTGCGTAATATCACAGGCATGTTGTATTCTGCGTTGAAGGGTCACATCAACAACCTCTCCTTCATAAATAAAAGATTTCAGCTGGCCCCACAAAAAGAAATCCAGTGGATTCAGGTCTGGCGATCTTGCTGGTCATGCTACAGGGCCTCCACTACCGATCCATTTCGAAGGGAAGGCATTGTCCAGGCGGCGTCGAACTGTGCTGCTGAAGTGAGCGGGGGCACCATCATGCATGTTCCACAGATTCATACGAGAGGCCAAACTGACGTCTTCCAACAATTCCGATAATGTAGCAACCAGGAAACGCAGATACCGCTCTCCTGTAAGCCTTTGTGGTGATCAATAACACCACACCAGATTTTGACACCGCATCGTTGTTGGTACCATCGTATCACTGTGCTGTGGGCGTTTTCTTCCGCAAACCCCTGCCAATTATGCGAATTCACTATACCCTCCTTCGTGAAATAGGTTTCGCCGGTGAACAGTAGGCCGGCCGGTGTGGCCAAGCGGTTAAAGGCGCTACAGTCTGGAACCGCGTGACCGCTACGGTCGCAGGTTCGAATCCTGCCTCGGGCATGGATGTGTGTGATGTCCTTAGGTTAGTTAGGTTTAAGTAGTTCTAAGTACTAGGGGACTGATGACCTTATAAGTTAAGTCCCATACTGGTCAGAGCGATTTTAACCAATTTGGTGAACAGTGTTGTTCGTGAAAAATACTGGTCGTGGGTCTGAAGCCGTAGCATAAAGTTCCAGAAGTCCAGCCTCCTCTGGTAGTCTTCCGGCAATAATGCCTGCACCTTCTGCATGCGAAAGGGATGGTAATATTTTCTATGGAGTACTCGCAGAACAGTAGATTGTGACATTCCGACCACAGTGGCGAGAGACCTGGTGCTTATTTTTCGGCCCCCCACAACAGTTTGTAACAGTTTTTCTTCGTTATCCGCACTGTACGTCGACGGTTGGCCACGACCACTAAATCCTGCAGGTGCTACACATGCACCATACTCCCTCAATGACCTGTCCACAATAGTTTTTGCGGGTGGAAGGCGCTGGCTAGGAAAACTTTCGTGATACAGTTGCCTTGCAACGTCAGCTCTTCCATCTGCAAGCCCGTAGGTGAGGTGGATGTCGGCGTATTCCTCGTTTGTGAAACTTGCCATGGTTTTGTAGTAACACTGCGACGCGGCCGTTAGCAGCTGTTAACACGGCGAGTATCCGGCAGAGTTAGCAGCGCAGAGGTGTAAACACGTCATGCACGCCGCGGTTTTACTTCCGCCATTGACCACTCTTCCGCTTACAGGACACACATGCCCTAACATGGGACTGTACATTCCGTTGCCGTCGGCAGCGTGTGATTCACAAGTTCTCATACAATTTCACATACATTACGATGGGATTTGTTCTTTCTCGTATCTTTCAACGCTGGCAGATACACATCAGCTAATTGGTGTGTCATGTATTGTATCTATGGGTGAATGACAAGTCGTGATCGTGAGGCTCGTCGGTATCTCGTTCAATGGTTAACAGGTGTTTTTGCTTTACGTACACAGTACACCTAGGAGAACGAAATTAATAAGGTGCGTCACGTGTTACGCATAGCAGTATGCGGTCCTCGACACATTTTTCCTCATTTATGACCCACCCCGTATAGATTGCACCTCTGTCACTGTCTGCTGACAATAGTGAAATGGTATTGAGCAAGTGTCACATAGTGTCTTTTAAATAACTGGAAACTTTCCAAGTCCGCTATTCCTGCTGGGCATTGATGAAACTAGTTAAATTGTGTGTTAATGAAAAAAGGGATTTTATGTAGAATCACACAGAAACTATTAAAAGTAGTAGAAAATTAAATTCCAGTGATAAACATTAGGTAAGTCGATAGTGCAAATTTTAAGTGGTCTCTTCCAACAGGAATGTATCCTGTAAATAAGGATGTACAAAGTGCGTATAAATATTGGGGTTACGAAAATCAATTAAAGTTTACCAGCATACCATTCCCTGCAGAGCTGAAACATATTCACACTTTCGAAAAGCAGAATGATGACGTGTCTGTAAATGTCTATGGCATCCAGTACTCAGATTGTGAATGGATGTTTGTGAAAGACAAGAGGAAAGATAATTAACTCCGTGTTGCACCTCTCTATTTTACAAAATACCGTGACGACAGTCACGCAAATCAATTTATCTCGAAGAATGATAATAATACAGGTAGATGTCACCCCTACTGCATAAAAACTTGTTGAGGCTCCCACAGAGTAGTATTATTCCTTCGATCAATATGTTGTAAAATCTGAATAGGGCCTGTGTCATTTTTATTCCAAAGAAAAATCACTTGCACATTCAGTTGACAATCAGCAGTTTCAACCAGTCACCAGTATAGTACCTACTCCCAAAATCATGCAAAAAATGTATTCAGGTGATTCACCAAGAAACGCACTGCAATATAAATTTCAGATTTATTGATTCGCCAAATTTTCTGACATGTTCCCTTGAAATGTGTGCATTTTATGATAAAGCGAATGAACTGAAGGTAATGGAGCCGTATTTTCCCAATGACGATGAGTTTAATTTAGTTAGCCAGAATGGCGTTTGTCGATATGAATAAGTAAGCAATCGATTCTCCTGCAAGACTGCCTGATCGCAATCAAAACATTCAAGAGATTGACGGCCGATTCACTAATAACGGAGATGGAATACCAGAGAGCCTCCAGTGTATGGAATACATTCAAGTGTAAAACACTTAGAGCACATTCTGATTTGCATTTAAAAATTAATGTGCTGCTCCTTGACAATGAGTTCAAAAACTTTTCGGTCTTTTCCTTAGGATATATGAACTGGATCCTGCAAATTATCTTACCTCCACTTGTCTGGTATAGGACGCTTTGCTCAAAATTATTAAAATGGGGTTGCAACTTATTACCAACATCTAACAAGTCCAGTTTATTAAACGAGGCATCAGATCTAGATTGTTCGTTGTTCTTGAATACATGTAGTTGTGAATAATTCATTCATGTTCGATTATTATGAAAAAAGTATGGAGTTTGTTTCATATATTTCGATGGAAATACGTTACACAGCTGGGCAACGATGCAATATCTTCCCATATCTAAACCTCAATGGCCTCCAGAGCGCCTCGAAAGTTTTGTGGAGGAGGACATACCAGACGATTCGGACAAAGGGTACATACTGGAAATAGACCCTGAATGTTGTATCTCCGGTGGACACAACAGTAATTCTTAGACTAGGAAACAGGAGACCCACCAGGGTAGCTGATCATACTAAGTAATATCAGTAGACAGTGCTACAATTAAATAATCAAATACATTTGCTTACCTTTTGAGAAGCAGTCATGTGAAACGTAACAAGCACTTTCGATCTCTGAATAAAGTCTTTTGTCAACTCAACAGTAAACTACATTTCTAGCGGCGCTGGTTCTTACTGACCTAACAAATTATGACGTCGGCAACCACTGTCCCATGGAGCTCAGTTTTCGAACTGAGGAGATGATCTGCGCTGATAAACTGGGCCCCAAGCGCTGTCGTCAGAGTCCTTAATGCCAACGCTGGAGAGGGGACTGGTGTCATGTAGTGTTCCCGTAGAAGGGTGCTACGGCGTCTGATTTGCGTATACTGCCATTCTGGCGCCACCTGTAATGGTATGCAGATACTGACCTTCGCGCGCCTGACCAAAAGGCGCAGGCCCACATATTGATCTGAGACAGACAGAATGGTTGGAAAAGCCGATACAATGTCAGGAGGGGTAGATGCGTCGCTGGGAGCAAGCAGAAGCGCCTCACGGTCCGATAACAGAGGCGAAGACAAAGGAGTCTGGCTCGCATCAAGGTCCATTGGCTCTGGATCCAGTACTGCCTAGTCCGAGCGCAACGGGACTGAAGACGGCGAAGGCAGAGGTTGCAGCAAACGTGATGACGAGGGTGGCCTTAGCCATGTCGGGTACTGGTTCTGAAAGCAAAGAGCCCGTGGAGGTGTCAGTAATGTCAGCTGGGCACAGCTGGTTGAGATAGCTTCTCAGTTGGTGCACATCGACAGCGCAGAAAGATACGTATATAGCTTCTTTTCTGTGTTTACTTCGTAGATTCTTACTTAAATTGCAAGTGAGTTTCGTATAGGAGGTGTAATTTCGAGTTTTAGTTACTGTAATCGTAAATTCAGGCAGGTTGTAGCGCAGTCGTTAGGCATTTGTTCAGGTTAGTTCATACATTCTTTGCGTGTTTCCCTTGCGTTATCTAGGCACGGATTCGTGTTTCAGTAACTGTTGTTCAACATCGATTACAATGGACAAGGACTGTGATTGCTGTGTTCGAATGAGGGCTGGCATCCCTTCGTTCACAGCTGCAGGCGGCGCTGACTTCGGTCGCGCAGCTTGAGGCTGTTGCCAATGAGCACCACTGTGGGGAGCCGGACTTGGGTATCACGGGGATGTCAACCTCGTCCCGTCTGTCCCCATATCGGTCTGCCACTGGTGGTTGCCCCGGTTGCTGCCCGCAGTGGGGCTGAACCCTCGCCTGTGGTTGATTGGGAGGTCGTTCTAAGGCGTAGCAGGCAGCGAAATGCGTCCCCAGAGGCTGATCAGAAAGCCTCCCCGGTGCGTCTGACAAACAGGTTTCAGGTACTGTCTCTGGCTGAGCCAGATGCAGCTGCCTGCCCTGTTTCAGAGGATGATTCTCAGCCTTCAAGGTCCAGGGAATCGCAGAGGGTGGGCTTATTGGTAGTTGGTAGCTCCAATGTTAGGAGCGTAATGGGGCCCCTTAGGGATATGGCGGCTAAGGAGGGAAAGAAATGCAGTGTGCACTCCGTGTGCATTCCGGGTGGAGTCATTCCTGATGTGGAAAGGGTCCTTCGGGATGCCATGAAGAGTACAGGGTGCAGACAGCTGCAGGTGGTGGCACATGTCCGCACTAATGACGTGTGTCGCTTTGGATCAGAGGAAATTCTCTCTGGATTCCAGTGGCTATCTGATTTGGTGAAGGCTGCCGGTCTTGCTTACGAGATGAAGGCAGAGCTCACCATCTGCAGCACCGTTGACAGAACCGACTGCGGACATTTGGTGCAGAGCCGGGTGGAGGGTCTGAATCAGAGGCTCAGACGGTTTTGCGACCGTGTTGCCTGCAGGTTCTTTGACTTGCGCCATAGGGTGTTGGGGTTTCGGGTTCCGCTGAATGGGTCAGGAGTTCACTACACTCAGCTGGCGGCTACACAGGTAGCGGAGGCTGTGTGGCGTGGATTGGGCAGTTTTTTAGGTTAGAAGGCCTCGGGAAAGTACGGGGTGGGCTGCAATCTCAAAGGGTGCATGGCAAATACAGGACGTGCTTGGATCAAGGAACAGTCGGAATTGTAGTTGTAAATTGTTGTAGTTGTGCTGGGAAAGTCCCTGAGCTTCAAGCGCTAATAGAAAGCACAGAAGCTGAAATCGTTATAGGTACAGAAAGCTGGCTAAAGCCTGAAATAAGTTCTGCAGAAATTTTTACGAAGTCTCAGAGTGTGTTCAGGAAAGATAGATTTAGGCAGAATTGGCGGTGGAGTGTTTGTGTCTGTCAGTAGTGGTTTATATTGTAGTGAAGTCGAAGTAGATACTCCGTGCGAATTGGTATGGGTTGAGGTTATACTTAACAGCCGAACTAAGTTAATAATGGGCTCCTTCTACCGACCCCCAGACTCCGATGATATAGTTGCTGAACAGTTCAGAGAAAGTTTGAGTCTCGTAACAAATAAATACCCCACTCATACGGTTATAGTTGGTGGGGACTTAAACCTTCCCTCTATATGTTGGCAAAAATACTTGTTCAAAACCGGTGGTAGGCAGAAAACACCTTCCGAGATTGTCCTAAATGCTTTCTCTGAAAATTATTTCGAGCAGTTAATCCACGAACCCACGCGAATTGTAAATGGTTGCGAAAACACACTTGCCCTATTAGCCACAAACAATCCAGAGCTAATAGAGAGTATCATGACTGATACAGGGATTAGTGATCACAAGGTCGTTGAAGCTAGGCCCAATACCGTTTCTTCCAAATCTACCAGAAACAAACGTAAAATAATTTTTTTTAAAAAAGCGGATAAAGTGTCTCTAGAAGCCTTCCTAAGAGACAATCTCCATTCCTTCCGAACTGACTATGCAAATGTAGACGAGATGTGACTCAAATTCAAAGATATAGTAGCAACAGCAATTGAGATATTCATACCTCATAAATTGGTAAGAGATGGAACTCATTCTCCCTTGTACACAGAACAGGTCCGAACGCCGTTGCAGAGGCAACGGAAAAAGCATGCGAAGTTCAGAAAAACGCGAAATCCCAAAGATTGGCTAAAATTTACAGACGCGCGAAATTTGGCACGGACTCCAATGCGAGATGCGTTTAATAGGTTCCACAACGAAACATTGTCTCGAAATTTAGTAGAACATCCGAAGAAATTCTGGTCGTATGTAAAGTACACAAGCGGCAAGACGCAGTCAATACCTTCGCTGCGCAGTGCCGATGGTACTTTACCGACGACTATGCCACTAAAGCAGAGTTATTGAACGCAGTTTTCCGAAATTCCTTCACCAGGGAAGACGAATGGAATATTCCAGAATTTGAAACACGAACATCTGCTAGCATGAGTTTCTTAGTAGTAGATACCTTAGGGGTTGCGAAGCAACTCAAATCGCTTGATACGGGCAAGTCTTCAGGTCCAGATTGTATACCAATTAGGTTCCTTTCAGATTACGCTGATACAATAGCTCCCTACTTAGCAATCATATACAACCGCTCGCTCACCGATAGATCTGTACCTGCAGATTGGAAAATTGCGCAGGTCGCACCAGTGCTTAAGAAGGGTAGTAGGAGTAATCCATCGAACTACAGACCTGTATCATTGACGTCGGTTTGCAGTAGGATTTTGGAGCATATACTGTATTCAATCATTATGATTCACCTCGAAGGGAATGATCTATTGATACGTAATCAGCATGGTTTCAGAAAACATCGTTCTTGTGCAAAGGAGCTAGCTCGTTATTCGCACGAAGTAATGGCCGCTATCGACAGGGGATCTCAAGTTGATTCCGTATTTCTAGATTTCCGGAAAGCTTTTGACACCGTTCCTCACAAGCGACTTCTAATCAAGCTATGGGCCTATGGGGTATCGCGTCAGTTGTGCGACTGGATTCGTGATTTCCTGTCAGGAAGGTCGCAGCTCGTAGTAATAGACGTCAAATCATCGAGTAAAACTGAAGTGATATCAGGTGTTCCCCAGAGAAGCGTCCTGGGACCTCTGCTGTTCCTTATCTATATAAATAACCTGGGTGACAATCTGAGCAGTTTTCTTAGGTTGTTCGCAGATGATGCTGTAATTTACCGTCTAGTAAGGTCATCCGAAGACCAGTATCAGTTGCAAAGCGATTTAGAAAAGATCGCTGTATGGTGTGGCTGGTGGCAGTTGACTCTAAATAACGATAAGTGTGAGGTGATCCACATGAGTTCCAAAAGAAATCCGCTGGAATTCGATCACTCGATAAAGAGTACAATTCTCAAGGCTGTCAACTCAACTAAGTACCTGGATTTTAAAATTACGAACAACTTCAGTTGGAAAGACCACATAGATAATATTGTGGAGAAGACGAGCCAAATGTTGCGTTTCATTGGCAGGACACTTAGAAGATACAACAAGTCCACTAAAGAGACAGCTTACACTACACTCTATCGTCCTCTGTTAGAATTTTGCTGCGCCGTGTGGGATCCTTACCACGTGGGATTGACGGAGGACATCGAAAGGGTGCAAAAAAGGGCAGCTCGTTTTCTATTATCACGTAATAGGGGAGATAGTGTGGTAGATATGATACGCGAGTTGGGATGGAAGTCATTAAAGCAAAGACGTTTTTCGTCACGGCGAGATCTATTTACGAAATTTGAGTCACCAACTTTCTCTTCCGAATGCGAAAATATTTTGTTGAGCCCAACCTACATAGGTAGGAATGATCATCAAAATAAAATAAGAGAAATCAGAGTTCGGGAGTGGAATGATAGAGAGATAGTATGATTGTGGTTCGATGAACCCTCTGCCAAGCACTTAAATGTGAATTGCAGAGTAATCATGTAGATGTAGACTTAGATGCATTGCGCGTTCAAGGCAACGGTTGATCGTCCCCGTATCCCAGTGACGATTTGCGCGAGAGCACCAGAAATAAAAACAGGCACCCTTGGGATACTTAGATGTGGGGGCCGGCATTAGTACCACCCAGTGAAACAGATGCAGCAGCTGGAGCAAGGTGCGGTGGTGGCGGGCAGGCAGCAATTCTGCACGAGACAGTCCGTCGCACAGTTGGGATCTGTATGAATACAAAAACAAGAGGAGATCCTGGTCGCGCGTGTGGATAGCTCATATCTTTTCCATTTGTTGCTTGAAGGTGTGGACAAATCGTTCAGCTTCGAGGTTCGACTTGAGGTGGAACGGAGCATTCGTGATGTGGTGAATGCCTGAGGTCGCATAAACTGCTGGGACTCGGGGCCAACAGACTGTGGGTCAATGTCGACCACAATGGCTTCTGGTAACCCTTTTGAACAAAAAATCGTAGATAGGGCCTGGTTCGTGGAAAGAGCTGTGGTGGAGTGCATTGGCACTACGGACGGAAATTTACTAAAGGCGTCCGTGACGATGAGCCAATGTGTCTTCTAAAAATGGCCCGCAAAATCCAGATGTAACCTCTGTGCCACATTACCTGAGGCCTAGACCCAGCGAAGAACTTTTTAGGTGGTGCCGCGTGATTCAACTGTTCAGTTAGTTGATCCATTCCGTGCAAATGCGCAGTGATGACGTTTCAACTGCTTCATGGGAACAACGCCCCAGTGCGCTTGATAGAGAAGACGGAGTACTAGCTGCTGAAGAAGAGAAGGAATCAACACATGTGACGAGTTCAAGTCCGTGTACAATTAAATCACCCCCTGGTGGACCGTGAGACTGTGCCTGAGAGCAAAGTAGTGGCGAAGCAAAGAGTTCTGGATTTGGAATACTGAACTTGGCCAGTTATTGTGAATGAAATGCAAAAAACTGCGCTAAGCGGGGTTAGAGGCTGTGGCCCGACCAATTTGGCGGTAATCAAGAGGAGAGTTCTGCACTGTATCCGAGTCCTGGACATCCAAGATATAATAACAAACAGCCGAAGTATCAGAATCAGATCCAACAAGAAGATGGGAGAGTGTGTTGGCGTTGGCCAATGCAAAATTTAGTATTGACAACTGGACAAAAAAAAAGTTCTATGCAGCAGCTTCCATGCAGTGTATGGCGGAATAGTCTTGGATGGACTAAAATAGGTTTGCAGGCGCTTGTGGTTTGTTACCAGGAAGAATTTGTAACCAAACAAGTACTGGTGAAATTTTGTTACACCATAAACTATAGCAAGGGCTTCCTTTTCAATCTTAAAGTAGTTCTTTTGAGCATCTAGAAACAGTTTGGAAACAAAGTCAGTCAGATGGTAGTAATAACTGGATCCGTGGGACAAAACGGCCCAAATGTCAAGAGAAGGGGCATCAACAGCTGAACCAACAGGCCTTGTTCGGTCAAAATGTGCAAGTCAACGATCATGAAGAAAGCATCTACCAACTTTTGAAAGGTGTCCTGACGATCCTGCAACGAAACAAGACGAATCTTCTTTTGGTGTAGCCGATGCAAGGGGGCCACGATTTGAGCGGCTTTCTCAATAAAACGGGTGTAATACATTAATTTGGCCAGCACAGACTAGCCGGCCTGGGTGACCGAGCGGTTCTAGGCGCTACAGTCTGCAACCGCGCGACCTCTACGGTCGCAGGTTCGAATCCTGTATCGGGCATGGATGTGTGTGATGTCCTTAGGTTAGTTAGGTTTAAGTAGTTCTAAGTTCTAGGGTACTGGTGACCACAGAAGTTAAGTCCCATAGTGCTCAGAGCCATTTGAACCAGCAGAGACCGCAACTGATGTACAAGTGCGATTGGAAGGAGGAACACCGTGAATTGGTGACATGATCAAGGTACTCGAATTCAAACAGAAAGAATACATTTTTGTCCTTATTATACTTCGACCCTGCGTCAGACAACACCTTAAACAGAGGTTTTGCAAACATTCATCAGGCTTGCAATCGGGAACGACAGTATCGTCGAGATAATTAAAACAAGACTGAACTGTTACCGCCACCTGTTGTTCAAAACAGTAATTAGTAGACTAGGAAGCAAGAGAACGACCAGGGTAGTTGGGTACATTACGGAATATCCAAATACTGTGCTACAACTGAACAATGATACACATTTGCTCACATTTTGAGAAGCAATCATGTAGAACATAACAAGTGGTTCCAATCTCTGAATAAAGTGTTCTTTCAACTCAGAAATTAACCAGCTTTCTAATTGCGCTGGTTCTCGTAAACCTAACTAAGTAAGATGTCGGCAGGCGCTGTACCATGGAGCTGAGCTGTCGAACTGAGGAGACGATCTACACTGACGGACTGGCTCCCGAGCTCTGTGGTCGGCATCCTTTATGCCAGTGACGGTGAGGGCGTTAGCATCGTGTATTCTTTCCGGGGAAGGGATGTGCGGCGCCTGATTTGGATATACTACCACGCAAGCGTCACCCCTCGTGGTCCGCAGATGCTGAAATTCGCTCTGTCAAGCTTTCGACGGCCAGCACGTGAGTGGTGTCTTCTGAAGAGACCACACTGAGTACTCTGAAAGTATTCACAATTTACAGTCAGATTCACCCTTATGTCCATAAAAAATGGCACCACCGACGGACAGCTAAAAAGCAAAGAAATTGTATTCGACCATGAATGACAAGATGAACTATAAAATGAAATACAAAAATCTAATACAAGGCTTATAAAGGAAACCGGTTTTAAAAAAGATTAATCGAAACTTATCTCGTAGGTTAGCTCCCTTCATGAAGTCATATCTAGAGAATAACACACAAAACCGCAGGAGTGCACAGAATGACTTTGAGAAAAATTTCTTCAACCTCGTGAATAATGATATATTAGGCAAAACCTGCAAAATCTGCAAAAGCTACTTGAAATACTCGTATCATGAAGTTATTTCTTTTGTCGTCGGCTGTTAAATTGTGAATCTGATGGCTGAGCGTTTTTTATTCACTTCATCTGATAGGATATTTAGCTCTCGTTTTGAGGCGTTTATAAGTACAGTAGAGCGTCGATTATCCGAAGTAATCGGGGGACATGGGTGTTCGGAAAACTGGTTTGTTCGGATAATCGAACTGTACATGTTTATTTGCCAAAAGCCTGAGACAGGTTCTCCTTCCGATCTCTTTTGTGTAAACCACTTGTAAACTGCATCACTTAGATCTGTGTTAGTGGCGATCTTCATAGTTTTACGGCTTGTTGATCCATCAGTAGAATCAAGCGTAGCTATAAAATTTGCTATGCTCCTCTTTTGTTTTTTTATATCCATAATTGTCGACTTCCCTCATTGGATAAAATGGTTGCAAATTCACCTTCTTCTAACCTTTTAACAATCTCGTACTTGTCCCTCATCGAAAGGACAACACGTTTACGTTTAAGCATTCTGTATCGTTAAGTTCACTTCTTCACGCAGCAGCACACAAAGTGGTCGTAACAGAGAACAGAAAGTGACTGTTTGCACCGTGAGAAGCTCTTCTTGGGGGCGCGCAATCCTTCAAATTGCGCGGAGCGGCACGCCTCAGCTCTAAGCTGGCGCAGCTGTTGCTGTGAACAGCTTTGATACTACCGCTACTTCTACTGCCAGTGCCAAGCCGACAGAAGTGTGCTGATTGTTGAATAACAGCGACTGGCGGCTAGGCCGGTCAGCAGCGCCTTGTGAAGGCCCCATTAGAAGCAATGTTTTGCCAGCGGTGGCCCAGTGCGGCGACTACTGTGGGAAACTTGGTTTGGGAGTGAGGGGGATGATGGACGGTAGGGTGAGAGAGTAACAGGTGCGAGCGAGTACACAGTTCGGTTAAGCGGTCGTTCGGTTGACCGACGTTCGGATAATCGACGCTCTACTGTATTGCTGTGTCATACATATATGTTTTGTAACATATAATTTCATCTGTAAATTGTGGTTGGATAATTATGGTTGGATTAATGGTAAGAAAATAAATCGTATGAAAATTCAGGAAAGAGACTGGTTGCACATTACGCCCACATAAATCGTCAATTAAAACCAAAGTTTTAGTCCTCCATCGACACTGGATATAGTGAATTTACAACAGTAGTAACTGTTTCTGTGTGTTATAATGTTGTTAAATGACAGTGACATTGGCAGTTTTCGTTTGTGTGTGTTCCTGCGGACTTGGATTGATTCACAGGATAACTGACCTCATTGGTACTGAACAGTACACTCATATTTTCGTAATTTTATGACTTAAACTGCGTGACAACTATATCCTTAGTTATTAATATATTTCCAGACGAATCAGTGTCCAGTACACATCTGAGTTGCTGTGTAGGATTGGTTTCCAGAACACAATGGTATTTCAGTTCTCTATTGGCCTCCACCTACACCATGCCTCAAGCCCATTGAAAACGTATGTGCTATGACGAAATAGGCAATAGAGAAAATTCGCCTGATCCTGCTCTAAGAACTCACAATGACCTTTGGAGTGTCAACATACAACTTGAGAGGAGATAGCAGGATATGAGAGAGTTATTACTAACTTCATACACTATCTTTCTCACTGGCTGTAGACGGTCATTGAAATGGAAGGCCTGTGGATGCGATATCAAGTGGCTAAGTAACCACATTCTGTGCTCATTTGCGACCCAAAAACATATTAATTGTTGTGTACGAGTACATTAACGTTAAACAAAACATCAAGATTTTTTCTAAAATATTACATTATTATAAATAAAGGCACGGCAAAAAATATGTTTGCGTCGACATTATTCGCAATCAAATCAGTTACGGATACTGTGTGCAGAAGACGCTTCTGAATAGTCTGTGTTACTTTTCAGGTTACTTATATGCCCGACTAGTGTATCTATCTCCAGCAGACGGTTGATAATGACAATATAACACCACAACAGATCATAAACTCCAGTAGGGAAGTAGTTAGTTTCAATACCGTTGCATTATAACCATCAATGGCGTCATATGCTGCACGCCCTGTGACACAGCAGGGGCATGAAACTTGATACGTTATATGGGGGCATGGTCAGGTGATCAGGAACTTAACATCAGCAACCCTCCTCCCCTTGCCTGAAATAGTGGTGGAGGAAACCTCTTCTGTCACAAGGATTCGAAAAGGCAGCCTCCGAATCCAGAGCGATCTTAACAAGTGAACGTTAGGCACCACAGGTATCGTGATTGTAATGCCAAAACCCTGAAAAGGCTCGTACATGTCGGTAAGACCAAATACACTCCTGGAAATTGAAATAAGAACACCGTGAATTCATTGTCCCAGGAAGGGGAAACTTTATTGACACATTCCTGGGGTCAGATACATCACATGATCACGCTGACAGAACCACAGGCACATAGACACAGGCAACAGAGCATGCACAATGTCGGCACTAGTACAGTGTATATCCACCTTTCGCAGCAATGCAGGCTGCTATTCTCCCATGGAGACGATCGTAGAGATGCTGGATGTAGTCCTGTGGAACGGCTTGCCATGCCATTTCCACCTGGCGCCTCAGTTGGACCAGCGTTCGTGCTGGACGTGCAGACCGCGTGAGACGACGCTTCATCCAGTCCCAAACATGCTCAATGGGGGACAGATCCGGAGATCTTGCTGGCCAGGGTAGTTGACTTACACCTTCTAGAGCACGTTGGGTGGCACGGGATACATGCGGACGTGCATTGTCCTGTTGGAACAGCAAGTTCCCTTGCCGGTCTAGGAATGGTAGAACGATGGGTTCGATGACGGTTTGGATGTACCGAGCACTATTCAGTGTCCCCTCGACGATCACCAGTGGTGTACGGCCAGTGTAGGAGATCGCTCCCCACACCATGATGCCGGGTGTTGGCCCTGTGTGCCTCGGTCGTATGAAGTCCTGATTGTGGCGCTCACCTGCACGGCGCCAAACACGCATACGACCATCATTGGCACCAAGGCAGAAGCGACTCTCATCGATGAAGACGACACGTCTCCATTCGTCCCTCCATTCACGCCTGTCGCGACGCCACTGGAGGCGGGCTGCACGATGTTGGGGCGTGAGCGGAAGACGGCCTAACGGTATGCGGGACCGTAGCCCAGCTTCATGGAGACGGTTGCGAATGGTCCTCGCCGATACTCCAGGAGCAACAGTGTCCCTAATTTGCTGGGAAGTGGCGGTGCGGTCCCCTACGGCACTGCATAGGATCCTACGGTCTTGGCGTGCATCCGTGCGTCGCTGCGGTCCGGTCCCAGGTCGATGGGCACGTGCACCTTCCGCCGACCACTGGCGACAACATCGATGTACTGTGGAGACCTCACGCCCCACGTGTTGAGCAATTCGGCGGTACGTCCACCCGGCCTCCCGCATGCCCACTATACGCCCTCGCTCAAAGTCCGTCAACTGCACATACGGTTCACGTCCACGCTGTCGCGGCATGCTACCAGTGTTAAAGACTGCGATGGAGCTCCGTATGCCACGGCAAACTGGCTGACACTGACGGCGGCGGTGCACAAATGCTGCGCAGCTAGCGCCATTCGACGGCCAACACCGCGGTTCCTGGTGTGTCCGCTGTGCCGTGCGTGTGATCATTGCTTGTACAGCCCTCTCGCAGTGTCCGGAGCAAGTATGGTGGGTCTGACACACCGGTGTCAATGTGTTCTTTTTTCCATTTCCAGGAGTGTAAAAGAAGGAAACATCAGATAATTAATAACTGTACAACTAAAAATAAATTTTTAATATAACACTACTTTAAATCTGAATGAAGAATATGAAATAATTTATTGTAGCCCCATTCACTTTTCTAACCTTACACACACACACACACACACACACACACACACGCACACACACACATACACACAAACACACAAACACACACAAACACACGAACATAGGCATGCCTATGCCCCTACATGTTGCAGACGAACTAACAGTGCTAATGCTTTTTTGTGGCAGCTTGTCTGTTCGTGGTTGGTGGTAGTGCTGGGTGAGGTGGATAGATGGAGTCGGAATGGGCAGGCAGGAAGAATGACTGGAGGTGGGTGAATAGCGGAGCAGAGAGGGACAGCCTGTTTGCTAGCTAGGAATGTGAGTGGGAAGGGTGACAAGTATACGGGCTACATCAACTGTAGCAGCTGGTGGGACGTGGGTGGCACATACTGAAGGCGACGTACAGAAATGAATTGGGAGATAGAGACAAGATGGAGGAAGAAGAAACTGTTGAGTGGAGGGTGCAGGGACAGAGGATTAACTGAGATTGAGGCCAAAAGCAGAGGATGTGTTGTAAGGAAAACTCCCATCTGTGTTCTTCAGAGAAGCTGGTGGTACAGCAAAGGATCAAGATGATTAACTTTGTGAAGCTGCCATTGAAATTGAGCATGTTGTGCTCAGCATCATGTTGTGCCATTGGGTGATCAACTTTGTTGAAGATATCAGTTCGGTGGTGCCTTATCATCCTGATGGACTACTGGGGACAGGACTGAAGCAAGAATGGTGGGTGGTGGTTTCGGCAGGTCTTGCATCTTGGTCTGCCACAGGGATAGGAAATATGAGTGGCGAGGGATGGCTCAAATTGGTTCAAATGGCTCTGAGTACTATGGGACTTAACATCTGTGGTCATCAGTCCCCTAGAACTTAGAACTACTTAAACCTAACTAACTTAAGGACATCACACACATCCATGCCCGGGGCAGGATTCGAACCTGCGACCGTAGCGGTCAGGCGGTTCCAGACTGAAGCGCCTAGAACCACACGGCCACAACGGACGGCTGGCGAGGGATGGACTAGGATATTGGGTAGGTGATTGGAAAGCAGAACACCACTTTATGAGCGTTTGGAGGGATTTTGGGTAGGATGTCCCTCATTTCAGAGCAGAATGAGAGATAATCAAAGCCATGGCAAAGGATATGGTTCTGTTGTTCCAGTCCAGGGTTACATTAGGTGACGAGAGGGCACGACTTTATATCTGATTCTTTGGAGTGCGGGAAGGATTGGAGGGTTTGTGAAATAATATCAAAGGGAAATCTTCTGTGAAGGCCTTTGTAAGCCCTTCAGCATACAGGGAGAGGGAGATCTTGTCACTGCAGACTACATCTCCCACAGTGGCAAGGCTGTGTGGCAGAGATGTTTTGCTGAGGAAGGGATGGTAGCAGTCGAAGTGTAGGTATTGTTGGTGCTCAGTGGGCTTATGTGGACAGAAGTGTGGATGGAGCCATCATATAAATGGAGGGCAATGTCCAGGAAGGTGGCGCATTCGGCAGAGGATGACCAGCTGAAGCGGCTGGAAGGAAAGATCTTGAGGTTGTGAAGGAATGTGGATAACGTCGCCAATGAACCTGAACCCAGCTAAGGGTTGGGAAATTTGGCCGCGCGTGATTAGCCGAGCGGTCTAAGGCGCTGCAGTCATGGACCCGGCGGAGGTTCGAGTCCTCCCTCGGGCATGGGTGTGTGTGTTTGTCCTTAGGATAATTTAGGTTAAGTAGTGTGTAAGCTTAGGGACTGATGACCTTAGCAGTTCAGTCCCATAAGATTTCACACACATTTAGGAAATTTGAGAGAATAGGAAGATCTCCTCTAGATGGCCCCAACAAAGGAAAAGTAGTTGTCAGTCAGGATATAGTTGATAACCTGTGTAAGGAATGACATGGGGGTTCTGGAATCTGAAGGTCATTCGGAGAGATAATGTTTGATGGGACCAAGGCCATCGGCGTGAGGGATGTTGGTATATTGGGAGGTGGTATTAACAGTGATGAGTAGCAATCCAGAAGGTAAAGAGTGGGGATGGTGGAAAGTCGATGAAGAAATTCGTTAGTGCC
Organism: Schistocerca cancellata; assembly: GCF_023864275.1. Classification (NCBI taxonomy): domain Eukaryota; kingdom Metazoa; phylum Arthropoda; class Insecta; order Orthoptera; family Acrididae; genus Schistocerca; species Schistocerca cancellata. Next base: position 384,533,044 of record NC_064629.1, on the reverse strand, counting down.
TTTGATGTAGGAGGCTAGGTTTCGAGCAGTTCGTTGGTGGTGTCGGTCAAAAACAGTGGAAGTTCTTTCAGTCGGAGCAAAGTATCCAGCTACATCTACATCTACATCTACATGGATACCCTGCAAATCACTTTTAAGTGTCTGGCAGAGGATTCATCGAACCACCTTCAGAATAATTCGGTATAATTCCAATCCTGTATAGCACGCGAAAAAGGAAACACCTATATCTTTCGGTGCGAGCTCTGGTTTTCCTTATTTTATAAAGACGATCGTTTCTTAGCATGTAGTTCGGCGCGAACAAAATATTTTCGCATTCAGAGGAGGAAGTTGATGATTGAAATTTTGTGAGAAGGTTCCACCGTAACAGAAAACGCCTTTATTTTAATGATATCCACCCCACACTCTGTATCATTTCAGTGACACTCTCTCCCCTGTTTCGCTACAATACCAAACGTGCTGCCCTTCTTTGAAGTTCCCCGATGTACTCTAGCAATCATATCTGGTAAGGATTCCACACGCGCAGCAGTATTCTAAAAGAGGATGGACAAGCCTAGTCTAGGCAGTCTCTTTAGTAGATCTGTTACATTTCTAAGTGTCCTGCCAGTAAAACGCAGTCTTCGGTTAGCCTTCCCCATAACATTTTATATGTGTTCCTTCCGATTTAAGTTACGTGTAACTGTAATTTACGGCCTCTAGATTTGATTGATTTATCGTGTAATCGAAGTTTAACGAATTACTCTTAGCACTCATGTTGGTGATCTCACACTTTTCGTTATTTATGGTCAATTGCCAATTTTTGCACCATATCTTTCATCAATCGTTTGAAATTTGTTTTGATCTTCTGGTGACATTACTAGTCGATAAGCGACAGTACCATCAGCAAACAACCTAAGAAGGTTGCTCAGATTGTCTCATAAATCGTTCATATAGGTATGGAACAGTAAAGGGCCTATAACACTACCTTCGGGAACGCTAGAAATCACTTCTGTTTTATTCGATGACTTTCCGCAAATCACTACGAACTGTGAGTTCTCTGACAAGAAATGACGATTACAGTCACATAACTGAGACTATATTCCATAAGCATGCAATTTCACTACAAGCCGCTTCTGTGATATAGTGTCAAAAGCCATCTAGAAATCTAAATATAAGGAATCAATTTGAAATTCAATGTCAACAGCACTCAACACTTGATGTGAGGAAAGAGCTAGTGGTGGTTCACAAGAACGATGTTTTCTAAATCCGTGTTGACTGTGTCAATAGACCGTTCTCTCCGAGGTAATTCATAATGTTCGAACACAATATATGTCCCAAAATCCTGCTGCACATCGACGTAAATGATATGGGCATGTAATTTAGTTGATTGCTCCTATTGCATTTCTTGAATATTGGTGTGACTTTAGCTAGGTTCCAGGCTTTGGATGCGGATCTTTCGTCGAGTGAACGGTTGTATATGATTGTTAAGTATGGAGCTATTGTATCAGCATATTCTGAAAGCAACTGGTATACAGTTTGGACCGGAAGACTTGCTTCGTTAAGTGATGTAAGTTGATTCACTACTCCGAGGGTATTTACTTCCACGTTACTCATGTTGGCAGCTGTACTTGATTCGAGTTCTGGAATATTTACTTCGTCCTCTTTGGTGTAATAATTTCGGAATGCTGCGTTTAATAATTCTGCTTTGGCAGCCTTGTCGTTGGTAGTATTTCCATTGATATGGCGCAGAGAAGGCACTGATTGTGTCTTGCCGCTAGCATACTTCACATACGACCAGAATGTTTTGGCATTTTCTACCAGGTTTCGAGACAAAGTTTCATTGTGAAAACAATTGCAAGCACGTCGCATTGAAGTCTGCGCTAAATTTGGAGCTCTTGTAAAAGATTGCCAATGTTGGTGATTTAGCATCCGTTTAAATTTAGCATGTATTTTTCGTTGTTCCTGCAACAGTGTTGTGACCCGTTTTGTGTACCAAGGAGGATCAACTCTGTCGTTTGTCAATGTATTTGGTATAAATATCTCTATTGCTGCCGATACCATTTCTTTGAATTGAAGCCACATCTGGTCGACACTTACATTGTTAAGCAGGAAGGAGTGAATATCGTCTCTCAGGGAGACGTCAAATGAATTTTTATTTGCTTTTTTCAATAGGTATATTTTTGGTTTGTTTCTGGAAGATTTGGGGGTTACAATATTCAGTCTCGCTACGACAGCCCTGTGTTCACTAATCCATGAAACCGTTTTGTTGCTTGTTATTAGCTGAGAATTATTTGCTGCTAAGAGGTCAAGTGTGTTTTCACAAGCACTTACTATTCGCGTGGTCTCATGAACCAACTGCTCGAAATAATTTTCAGAGAATGCATTTAGCACAATTTCGTATGACGTTTTATGCGTACCTCGGGATTTAAACATGTCATTCCGCCAACATATCGAGGGTAAATTAAAGTCAACACCAACTATAGTTGTGTGAGTCGGGAACATGTTTGAAACTAAACTCAAGTATTCTCTGTACCTTTCAGCAATGGTATCATCTGAATTGGGAGGTCGGTAAAAGGACCCAATAATTATAGTATGCCGGCTGCCGAGAGTCATCGCTGCCGATACTTACTCACAGAAACTATCTAGTTGAATTTCGCGACAAGATAAACTACTTCTAACAGCAACAAACACGCCACCGCCAACTGTGTTTAGCCTATCCTCTCGGAACACCGTTAGGTTATTCGCAAAAATTTCGGCTGAACTTATCTCCTGCTTTATCCAGCTTTCCATACCTATGAAAATTTGACCATCAGTGCTTTCTATTAGCGCTTGGAGCTATGGTACTTTCCAAACACACGTACGACAGTTTACAACTGTTATACAGATGGTTCCTCTATCTAGGTTCTTCCTGTGTTCGGCTACACCTTTTGAGACTGAAGCCCTTTTCGTGTTTTTCCATGACCCTTTAACCTAAAAAGCCGCCCACTTCACGCCACACAGCCTCTGATACCCGTGTAGCCGTCTCCTGCGTGGAGTGGACTACCGACCTATTCAGCGGAACCCGAAACCGAATCACCGTATGAGGCAAGTCAAGAAGTTTACAGCCTAAGCGGTCGCAGAACCATCTGAACATCTGATTCAGACGCTCCGCTCGGGTCTGTACGAGAGGTCAGCAATAGGTCCTGTCTACAAAACTGTAAATAACTTTCATCTCGCAAGCAATACTGGCATCCTTTACCACTTCTGTTATCCACTCGAAATCGGAGACAATCTCTACCTATCCAAATTGACATTCAACACTGGTACCGAAGTGAGCCACCACCTGCAGTTGGCTGCACCCCGTGCTCTTCATGACATCCGGAAAGACCCGTTCCACGTCTGCAATGACTCCACCTCTGCTATGCACACGAAGTGCACATTGGCTTTCTTCTCCTTCTTGGCAGCCATGTCCCTAAGGGGCCCCATAACACACCTAAAATTGGAGCTCCCAACTACCAATAATGTCAACCAGCGTGCTTGCCCGGATCTTGCAGGCTGAAAGGTTTTCTCTGAAACAGGACAGTCGACTGCATCTGGCTGGGTGACAGTGTCAGCCACAGACAGCACCTGGAACCTGTATGTCAGGCTAACTGGGCAGTCCTTACGTACAGCCACCTGGGAAGTCTTTCGCCGCTTGCCACGGTCTGAGGCGAGGTCCCACTCGACCACAGGTGAGGGGTCAACCTCAGTGCTATCAGTAATTGAGCTGGTCACCGGCGAGGACCGATCGGTAGACTCTGATGTGTTGCTAGTCCGTTGGATCCCCACAGCTGGGCCACAACAGTGATGCCCATCCACTGCAGCTTCAAGCTGTGTAACTGAAGCCATTGCAGCCTGCAACTGAGGGCGAAATGTTACCAACCCGCCTCACATCCGCACACAACAATCACAGTCCCTCTCCATACTTAATTCCATGGAAAACTACTCTACTCAGAGAAACAGACTATCGACACGTGCTGCGAAACTCTACTGCAAACCCTGACGAAAACACAAGAAATGTGTGCAATAAATTAGATTAATACGCAGAGATTCAAAACTCAAACCAACGAAACACTCAGGTGAGATTTCATAATTCACCCTTGATTGGGAACTTGTAATATGTCACAAAATCGGTTTACTTTCCGGCGCTATCGAAAACGCCAGAACTGTGTCCATAAGATAATTATTAAGTTAATATGCAGAAACTCAATAAAGTAAACTATCAAAGTAAACGATGAAATTATCCAATTCGCTCCTGGTTAAGAACTCGTAAAAGTCACAAAATCGGTTACTTCCGTATGACTGCTTCTGTCTTGGCTCGATGGTGCTGCCTGACTGCCACAATGTGGTGCCCAGGATTCTTGGGTTTGTAGATTTTGGGTAGCATTTGGAAGGTGGGTGTGCAGAGTGTTGTTGGGGAAAGGAAGGAGATGAACTCAGGTGAGACTGTCTGGGAAGGGCCTATGGATTTCAATAGGGATTGGAGGTTAGGATGTCCAGGATGAGATCATTGTTGCAGGAGTCAGACAGCTGGTCTGGCAGGTAGTCACTGTAAGTCTTCACAACTCCCTTGTCTACAGGGGGGATGATTAGGTCTGGATGTATTTTCACGTTTTGTATGGCTCTTTTCTTCTGCCATGGCACAGTTACATGCACACTCGTGGCGTCTTCCTGTGCCAGCCTTTTTATTGGTTAGCTAGAAGAAACTTTCCTCACTTCAAAAAACTCCCAATTCCTAGTCTGGTTCAGGTTAATTGAAGATATTTTCATGATCTGGTCCTGGTCAAAGACACCCTGCCCACATTCCTTCACAACTTCAACAACTTTTTCGCATCTCCCTGACTGAGTCGGCCTCTACCCAACATTCAACCTCCCTGGACGTTGATCTTCAACTGTCTGATGGCTTCATCCACAATTCTGTCTACGTGAAACACACTACCTACCAACAATACTTACATTCGACAGCTTCCATCTCTTCAACACCAAAAAATCACACAGCCCAGACAACGTCCCCCATTATCACCCTGGACTTGAAAAACTGAACCGTATCCTTCGCCATGGCTTTGATTATCTCTCATCTTGCCCTCCACCGAGGAACATCCTACCCAAGATCATTCCCACCCTTCCTTAAGTGGTGTTCTGTCATTCACCCATCCTACGCAACATTTTAGTCCATCCCTAAGCCACTCACACTCGCTACCCCTTGGCACAGGGATCATATCCCTGTGACAAACCAAGGTGCAAGACCTACCCAATCAACTCACTCAGTACTGCTACTCCAGTACTGTGACAGATTCATCCTACACCACCAAGGCTGAAACACCTGAGAAAGCAGCCAGGTCATATACCAACTCTGCCGCAAACACTGCCTAGCCTCTTCTGTTGGTATGGATACCAAAGCTGTTGTCAAGAACAAAGTTGGTTACCTGGTGGCACAACACGCTGGTGAGTGCAACATGCTCAATTTCAGTGGCTGCTTCACAACCCAAGGCATCTGGGTCGTTCCCTCCCTTAACAGCTTCTCTGAACTACACAGATGGGAGTTTTCCTTAGAGTGCATCCTCAGATACCACAATTGTTCTGAGCAGAGGCTCAGGTAATCCCACATTGAACATTATACAGATAGTCTTAATAGTTTGTGCTTGTGGGTTTTTAACAGCTATGACAATGCTGCTAAGTTTGATGAGGAAAAAGTAGAGTCTAGCAATACGTAACTGATTCGTGAACAGTTCACCTCCTAACGTTCTTAGTTATAAATCATAGGAGATTGTCATAAGTACTAAAAGTATACATACACAAATTTTCAGGTCTATCTGTATAGGATGGGGAATCTGTACGTGGTTAGGAGAAATTATTTTATACTTTTTAGTCTTATTTAAGAATGTGTTGCATTAAAAATTTATTTTCATTTTAATAATTATTTTCTGGTTTTAATCTTCTGTGTGTGAAATGTCTCTATTGATTTTAATATGCAGATGATATTATACTTTTTATTTAAATAATTGTTTATACATACACTACCTCTTTACTTGCAGCTCTGACCATGAATGCATGTCAAATACATTGAACACATCTCTGCCCACCTACCTGTAAATCTTCTTGTCCACCACTTCTCTGCTCAGCCGCGCGTGTCTGCTTTCATACTGCCTAGAATGCATTCTGATACTACCACATAATGCGGTGTTTCTGCAGGGCACCTGAGATGTCAGGTGTTACCAAATTTGTCACCCCCTTCTCCACCACTATTGCAAACGTCCGACAAGAGAGCGTGTCGATATTACATTGCCATCTGGCCCTGAGCTATGTTTAAAATTATATGTCTCTGGCTCATTGGGTTGCTAGTTTAAAGTCAGTTGCAAAATTTGTAGCGAACAGACAGGCAAGAAAGCGACCTAATAAAAACGTGCTACAAACATGTGACTGAAGATTCCAGACCCTTTTTTCATGACTGACTAACAGCTAAAATTTTTATCATGCGTATAATTTTATTTTGAAGTGCCCAAAACTTTAATTGCAGGCTTATCCTTCATTAATAGTGGAGAGAGAAGTGAGACCGCCACAGATACAATCCTGTCATATTGAAGAACAGTATGCCGAAATCTATATTTGGATGTGGTTATTTTGTGAGGATGTGATTATTAGCCCAAGATGGTGGCAACCGTCAAATTCGTACAAAATTTCAAACATCTCTTCTTCCTAGAGGAGGCACGATGTTAAAAGAACGGCTGTGTTTCGAAGATTAGCGTCAAGATAGGAGAGAAAACCCCACGGAAAAAGGCTATATTTGTTCTTTGTGTCACAGCAGGAAGTCCTTGCCCACTGCGCCTCCCAAAAATCGGTACTAGCTCTATTGTTTGAGGTCGTAAACAGTGCAGCGTGAAGACGTTTAGAAGCCTTAAACCTCAAAGCGCAGAAACAGTTACAGCAAAACCACACCCACCGAGCGAGGTGGTGCAGTGGTTAGCACACTGGACTCGCATTCGGGAGGACGACGGTTCAATCCCGTCTCCGGCCATCCTGATTTAGGTTTTCCGTGATTTTCCTAAATCGCTTCAGGCAAATGCCGGGATGGTTCCTTTGAAAGGGCACGGCCGATTTCCTTCCCCATCCTTCCCTCACTCGAGCTTGCGCTCCGTCTCTAATGACCTCGTTGTCGACGGGACGTAATAACACCAAAACCACACCCGACGAGCACGCGATATGCTCTCGGTATTTGTCGGCTTGAGTCGGAGTAATGGTTGCCTGCTGATTACCTTGGTCAGGCGGTAGGAACGTCAACCACATATAGGGGCCACAGTTTACAACTGGCGAGCTTGACTACGTCGTACTCTTGTAGTCAGACGACACACTCCGCCATGTAGTAAGCCATCATGACAACCTCCCTTTTTCGTCACCTCGATAGCTACTTCATTGGTTCAGCTCTTTCTGCAATCTACGAGTATTAGGATTCTGGCTTGAATTCAACTTTCCCTTGCATTTTAAGCTCCACAAGCCTTTTAAGATCTTTTGGTAAATTTTTATGTTGATTATTGCATTCATTGATTACTATCTCCGTGTGTCAGTAGTTCATCTGATCAGTGATGGCTGCTCTCGGCAATGCCTTTGTAAATTCTAGAAGAACTTAACCTATTATTGCATATTTATTTGTCTTAGAGTTGCATATCATGTGCGCTTTCCTGCGTCTCCTAATTGATTAGGATCGCCTGCAAGTAGGGGTGATATTGATATCCTTCCGCGGTCGAGACTAAATTACATCTCCATTAAAATTCGTGACAGTTTGCACATGGCCGCATAAGTGGCAGAACCAGTTGCTGTGGCACTGGAACTTCGTGGCGAGGCGTTTACGCTCGGCCACAGGGCGCTGAAAGCCCGTTTTGCACGAGCAAATTTCTGGTTAAAACCGAACACTCGAAGTGGCTGTGCCTTTCATGCCTGTTTGTAAATCAGCAACCAACCGCGATGCGAGTATGTCTATGACGTCCATGATCTCAAACTTGTGCCGAGTGTGGAGTTTTACATTTCCGAGTAACCTGCACAGTACACATACGTAGAAACTTGGAACTATGACGGCGTCTGCTAACATCGGAAGTTAATCTATTCTGGCAGAGCTTACTCCCATTATAGAATTGCATTTTGTGCTTTCGTGTCATCTTAATCTTTGTTTGTAACTCTCGATTGTCTTATTGTTACGGTATTATAAAGTGAGTACTTTTTATTTGCATTATCTTCCAAACTTATTTTTGGTGGCCTTTTTGACTACTTCGACTCCAGGGATGCTCTATGTTTATGTAAAAACCACATAAATATTATCTTTGAAATATTAATGGTAGTCACTGATTTTCTGCTACATAGAAATTCCAGTGCAAACAATTAGCATCACAGGACCATAATCTGTAAAAAAATCCGTAAGAAATAACTTTATAAGATGAAGCAATAAAAAGTAAATATGTAAATTATGTGATCATATCATCACAAAAAGACAATCAACATTTACGCTCCAAGATGTCAAATGGGCGTCTTAATTGCAGCTAGGACGTAAGCATAAGGTGCATATGTAGGCATAGACCAACGCAGACGTAAGGACCGGTATTGCTGCCGCGCGGGGTAGCCGTGCCGTCTGAGGGCCCTTGCCACTGTTCGCGCGGCTCCCCCCGACGGAGGTTCGAGTCCACACTTTGGTGTGGATGTGTGTGTGTTGTCCTTGGTGCAAGTTAGTTTAAGTTAGATTAAGTAGTGTGTAAGCCTAGGGACCGTTGACCTCAGCAGTTTGGTCCCATAGAACTTACCATAAATTTCAAAACAAAACTAAAACGGTATTGTTCATATTATTTCATCTACACTGGTACACTTCTTGATAATGGTATAAGGTCGAAATGAGCTAGCCGTGTAATTTATATCACTACCAATAAATAAATAAACAGTATAGCAAAAAACTTGTACTTAAAATAAAAAGCCGATCGTATAAAATGGTCTCAAGGACATATAGCATGTGGGATTAAGCCTGGATACTCAATATAAATAAGACAATTTCGGTTTGTGGGTTAATCTTTTCGGTCAATTACAGCGATTGATCAAGTGTTCTCCTTTTTCTGATATGTATAATATTAGCGAAAATTATGTTGTATTACCAGTGGTACTTCACACTTGAGGTGATTATTGTTATAGAAAAGGAAGACGTACAGTGAAGCTGTTGCTGATGACTGATGTGTATTGAGGACTCACGGAGCAACGGCTCGTCGATTTCCAGCAGCTGCGGGTCGGGAACGAAATCCCGGAGTTGTTCCCTCGGCAGTTCGCCGGTGGCCATCTTCTTAGCAACTATGCAATAATTAATCCGTCTGCCAGAGCCGTCGGTCTGCGAATGCGGAGAATGTCTACGCGGAGCATTCCAGTGAGCAGACCACACGGCGCGTTTCTAACGACGGGCCGAGGCGGGCTTTTTGCGCAGATTCCGCAGGCCATTCGTATCGCCGGCGTGGTGGCTGGTGCAGCAATTATTTGTATGGAAGTGAGCGAGCGAAGCCAATAGGGCACAGCTGGGAGTGGGAGCGTGCCCGGCCCTCGGGCGAGCGCATTAGCGCGCGTGCCGCGGCCCTTGCCCGAGCAATTCCGCCGACAACGCGCTCATACGCTGCGGCCCTCGCCCCCGCCCCGCTGCAGCACACTTTTCTCATTTCCCTACTAATAAGTAAAATAATTTCTTACGCGAAATATGTCTTAATGGTAGATCTTCTCTTCGATAGATTAAACCAGATGTATTATATTTTTGAAACCATTAGCACCTCTTCGTCACCTGTTAAGACATAAATATAGGAAAGTACGCTCCAGCAAAACCGTATCACTCTCTCGAAGTCCTCGATTTCCGTGCATTCTTTCTCTTGCCATTTTGTGACAAAGCATTTTGACTCCCACCACTCTGCCCTGTACGCATTCCTATTTCGTATACTAAGCTGTATATAAAATTTGGCTGATTTTATTTTCAAAACTTCGATGTTAAATTTCCTACACTAAGCAGAAGTTATGCAAATTATCAAAATTTTAGAAACAAATTCCCTCCACAAAACTTTATTATTCACAAATGATTCCAATTAAAAGTTACAGCAACTATAAAATTTCGTGCATCTAACCTTAGGGAAAATCTTATGAGCTAATAAATAAATTTGGCAGGAATGACCACTTCCAAATTAAACAGCTACTATTCCTCTTTTCAGCAACGCATTTACGTTAGCTTAAACAAAGTTTAAGAGTTATTTTTCATTAAAGATATCATCTGATCCTGATTTTCAGGGCCACTTACGCCATACTACTGTAAATTTCCGGACCTCTTAACGTACTTTTGATCGCCAGATTTTTCTATATCTATTAACACCCATATTGATGAGCAAGGTTCCTAAATCAAGAATGACTAATTTTTCTGTAACAAAATTTTCATGTCCAAAATGGATCCAACAGTCATAAACACGAGATTCCCAACTCCATAATCATAAATTAATACTGCCTTTTTTAATAGCTGCTGCTCATGATAAATAATATACAAACAAACTATATCAAAATCAGCAACCGATAAAAGGTGAACTATCTGACCTACAGGACTGTAAAATATTATAAATTAACAAAGTTCATTAATATCCTGGAGCGGGTTTTTATAAGGCAAAAGCTCGCGCCATTTTCAGTCGGTCTGCTTTTAGATATCCGTTATTCTGATCATCCTGCTTTTAGTCTACGTGTAGTATAAGTTCAAATTAGCTAGTCTGTATTTCATCCCAGCCTCGGGAATTGTTTGTGATGCCTCACGCTAAGAGAACGAATTTAAATTGTGACTAATAGACATCAAAATGTGTTTTCTGGGTCATTTGAATTATTTTTGTGACTATAGTAACAGTTCTGTGACTTTTTTTAATTAATTGCGTGTGATGCAACTTTTTATCACTTCTTCTGTACCGTGTGCTCATTTAATTTCTGATGAAATAGGAATTATTAAGCTACGCATATTTCTGTAATAGCTACCTGCTTGTAAACGTTGTTAGAGTCTCTAAGGAACCTGGTCATAACCGGTAGGATCCTAAGAACGCAATTAGTGATTGTTGAACTTCCCAGTTTGAACTTATGAAAGAAGCCTCTGGCTATTTATTTTAAGGATAGATTCTACAAAATTTTATGTGGTCATCCAGCGAGACTGTGCAGCTACTGAAGGCATATTAGTTGACAGGTAGGTTTAGTTATCTGCCAGCTTGAAACCTGTATCAACTTATTAATTTCCCCTCTCTCATTTCCCACACTGATCTCCTTCACATGTTATACTTCCCGCAAACTTGATTCCTACCACACGGTTGTTTCGTCACAGGTTTTAATCCTTGGACCTTCCCGTACTTACAACAACACATCCCATGAACATTACACTTACACACACTCACCGACAAACCCCAACGAAACAACAACCGCCCACTCACTAGCTGGCCTGTAAGTCCGCTGAGAGATCTGTCCATCGTTCCCCGTTCAAGAGGTTTCTCCCTTCCCTCTCCATTTCCTAGCCCCTCTCCTTCCTTTCCCCACTGCTTTGTTCTAGGTCCTCTTCCTCATCATTTACATGTTATTTCTTTTTCCAGTCACTCTCCTACAGGAGCCTGCACCCTTCTCTTTCACGTGAGCCGCCACAAAGTCCTCGCCTGTACCAACCTTTTCATCTCAGCGTAGCAAATACAATCTACGCCTCTAATTATTTGCTGTACATATTCCACTCTTTGTCTTCCTGTACAGGTTTTATCCTCTACAGCTCCGTCTAATACCTTGAAAGTTATTCCCTGTTGTCTTAACGGATGTCTTATTAACCCGTCCTTTCTTCTTGTCAGTGTTTTCCATACATTCCTTTCCTCACCCATTCTACGTAGTACTACCGCATTCCTTACCTTATCAGTCCACTTAATTTTCAAGGATTCTCTGTGGTACCACATTTCAAATTCTATGATTCTCTTGTGTTCCTACAGTCCATGTTTCACTGCCAGCCACACCACTAACTCTTCTCTTGACGCTCCACATCAGTATATTATACTAATCATCCTTCCCTACTTCCTGAACTCCGTACACAACTACAAGCGCACAGAATGCTAAATCAGTCTGTTTAAGTCATTACCTTTTTAATTATTTTGTCATTATGAAGTATACGTTTCTAATTCTATCCGGGGCTTTAGAGCGAACACAGTTGTTAACAGTGACAACTTGTCCCCGACTCTCCGTGACCCTCCGCCCCCCCCCCCCCGGACTGAAGTGAGAGGGATGAAAGATGAAATCTTAATAACGAAACAGAAAACGAAAAGAAAAGAAGGCCCTAGCTTCCGGGTCACGGAACACAAATGCCAATGGAACATATACGGGGATGATCCTTTCGAAAAACGCCGTCGTACGCTATAGTAGCTGCGCAGTCAGTGCGGTGTATTGCTAAGAGAATGGGCCCGGGTTCGATGTCAGAGCAGACCGGAGATTTTTCTCCGCTCGGTGACTTGGTTCCTCTTGTCCTGAATTTGGTATCGTCATAATTGACATTACTATCGAGATTGTTGATTGAGCACGGCCCAAAAGCCAATAATAAAAAACAAGAAACCACAATCCTGATATTCATAGGCTACATCGATACCCACAAGGTCATCCTGAACTGTATCTACTAAACTGCAGATTTTTTTATGAGGGTGTCCTTCCCACTGGTGGTTCGCAATATATCAATCACGAAGTTTCATGTTCTTGGCTTTGTTGTTATCCCAAATACCTTTGGATCTGTGGAAACACCTAGATAACAGCGAAAAAGCCTGTAGCACACAATCAACAATGCACGTAGCATAAAACACGGAGTAATGCAACAACACTCAGACAGACGGAAAAGTATTGTGATGTGACTGTCGCTGCTGCTGGAGAGCTCAGCGCAGCGTTGTTGCGCGTCACTCGTCCTTTGCATTCAGGAAACCCACACAGCAAATGCATATCGGCAATCCTGTTAGCACCACTGTGCATTACATTTAACATTTAGCTAACACTATCGGGAAAACAAACACGAGGTAGAAACGAATGGCTCTGAGCACTATGCGACTCAACATCTGAGGTCATCGGTCCCCTAGAACTTAGAACTACTTAAACCTAACTAACCTAAGGACATCACACACATCCATGCCCGAGGCAGGATTCGAACCTGCGACCGTACCAGTCACGTGGTTCCGGACTGCAGCGCCTAGAACCACGTGGCCACCGCGGTCGGCTAGAAACGAACAGTACTAAATGCCAGCTTGAGGGCAAATTCTAATGCGGGCTTCATTGTTGTCACCAGTGGTCCAATGAGTGAATAGAATATGCTTCTTTCCAAACAAGACACGCAACGCAGTCAACATTTCTACTGTTGTGTAGATATTTTCAGTGCAATGCAGACACAAAAAGAATGGTTCAAATGGCTCTGAGCACTATAGAACTTAACTTCTGAGGTCATCAGTCCCCTAGAACTTAGAACTACTTAAACCTAACTAACCTAAGGACATCACACACATTCATGCCCGAGGCAGGATTCGAAACTGCGACCGCAGCGGTCGCGCGGTTCCAGACTGTAGCGCCCAGAACCGCTCGGCACACCGGCCGGCAATGCAGACACAAAGATAAATGGTGTTAAGAAGTGAAACTCAGTGCCATTACTCTGTAGCAAGTGAAAGACGTGCATTTCAATCTCATTCACTATGTACCTGTCATTCTTTATTCGTTTTGCAATTCTCTCATAATCTTAAAATGTCAGTGGGATCCTACATTTTCTGTGTCTATATTACGCTAGTCAGTGAGAGAGGATGGGCGCGGGATATTTTTGGTTACTTGTGAACCCAGTTTATCAGTCTCCCTGGAGTATCCATGATGGCTTCCCTTTTTCCACGTTGATTGCTGCTGCAAGGAGCACGTGGGACCAGTTTGAATGCTATGTAGTGGCCAAAGTTGACCCCCTACCCAGTGTTACAAGTTGTGGTACAAATCCTGAAGCTCAACTTCTCATTCCCTTTTAAGGCTGCAAACTAGCTCCTTGACGAACCTCTGACCGTCTTCTGACGAATCACGAGCCATTTTCCGGTGTTCGGTCGGTTAGCCATAACGTCATCGTGTTTCCCGGCAATCCCGTGGCCTCTGATTGGCCGGGTTAGAAGTGCGTCAATTCTAGCGACGCAACGCTCCCAGCTATCCCTTGGAGACGTGAAACCTCGGTCAGTTCTGTCTTGTTCGTACTCGCTGGTAGAGGCTTGAGGTGGCGATGCTGATATCGGTAACCATGTGTGCTCGCAGTGAATGCCAACTTAGTTGGTTAAAATGCACTTAGAACACTAGGGATTCGTTAGTGTGAGAGTACTATCGTCTTTTAGTTTCTCAAAATTTTATTTATTTAAGTCGATAATTCGTGAGTTATGTTAGACTTGGCATCTGACCTTTGTCCGTTACGACCGCGAGGTCAGCTGTGGGCAATATCAAGATAAAGATTCTGGTTCTCATAGTATCGCCTTCAGCATCTCTACTTTATTCTTTTTCTTGTGATCCACGTGTGGAAATAAGTGTCTGGATTGTAACTTCGCGAAATGACTCGTGGTCCTTTGTGCTAGAACACGTAACCACGTGGGGAGCGGCTGGTCTTCCGCACTGCTAATTCCATAGCAACTTCTTAGCCTTGCAGTGATTCTGTTTTCTTCGCTTAAACGAGGGAGCTACGACGGATATACATGTGAGTTGTCTGGTTTTCGTTGGGGAAGCCACTTTGGCACTTTCTTATTCTGATATTTATCCCTTACTCTGTTTAGTCTACGGTAGTGGCGAGTGCCTGATGGCAACTCCACTCTTTTGTGGAAGTGGTAGCGTCTTCTTTTAGTCACAACGATTAAAATCCTTATTCCTCTTTCAGCCACTCGTATCTCTCCGCCATTGTAGAGGGAGCAGACTGTTGAATCAATCTTTTCATTCACCCGCAAAATTACGTTCAATAGTACTGTGTGACCGGAAATAACGACATTATTTTCTTTGCATTTATGCAAGTTCTCGTTTACGCCCTTTTTGTAAGAAAGATGCCATACTAATGTCTATCCGTATTCTTCAATTCAATGAAACTCCCCTCCCACATAAAAGCAGTTTGCAACCACCAATTAACCCTTATGATCAGCAAATTAAGTAATCAATAAATGTTTTTGTTAGTCGGTCTCTGTAACGTCGTGCAGATCTCGCTCTTTTCTTGGTTGGGGCCAGTTTGTTCTCGCAGACCCGTTGCGACCATTGCATTTACGGAACCGCTGATAACTAAATAAAATTCTTCCCTTTCGTATAAGGGAAAAGTCTTGACTCACTGAGAGTCATCAACAAAATTCCACTTGAAACGATGAATGTAGGGTGCCTTATCCTAAATAGGTGATAGAGACTTTGAATGAAACAACTACCTGCGATTCACTAAATTTATTTGTTGAGAAATTTTTCCACAGTTCCTATAGAAAGGTATTTAAAACAAACAAGGCACCGCTGTTACGAGCCACTCGTCCTTCATTTGAATATACTCATAAAATGCACCAGAACAACTCTACTATATCGTACTTTAGTCAGTGGAGTTCAGATTCACCCAATATACTCCGCAAGTCGCCTTATGGTATGTAGTCGAAAGTTCTTTGATTAGCAAAATCTTTCCTATTCTTTCCTGTTGCATTCGCGGATAATACGCAGGAAGAACTACTTTCTGTACGTCGGCGTATGATCCTATATTTCTGTGAATTAACAGTCATGATCATGTCTCGAGATGTAGGTGGTAGGAAGTGATATGATGCTTGCCTCTTATTTGAGCTTACCTTCTCTAAAATTTAATGGCGAACCTCTCTGTAGTGCATAACGCGTCTCTTGCTCATCTGCAGCATCAGTTGATCGACTGTTCGTGTCGTTCCGACACCAGCTAAACGCATCCCCTACGAACCTCGTTTCTCTTCTTAGAATGTTCACTGTGTCCCTGTCAGTCGGTCTTAAAAAGGTCTCAGACTGGCTAATCTTACTGAAGAATCACTCGAACAAGGGTTCCACAGTCTATTGCTGTTGATGAACGAATTTCGTTTGCATGTGATTCATCCAATATCTTCCAGAGTAGCATATGCTTTGGTACAAATTATTTATGCGGTTGTTACAATGGAAATTCTTGGAGACGAATGCTCCTATACAGAACTGTTTTGTCTGTTTTCAGTTATTGGTCACCAGTTCTCCTGTAGATCAGTAACGGATCTTTCGTTCTATTCAGAATGCAGTACAACACCCATTTACGTCAAGGTCCTGACTCTACGCGTCACTCAATCGCATTTCGCTACTGTTTCCTAGCGTTGAGTCGTCCCCACGCCTGATAAAAGATAATGCACCCAGAAGTGGAAGAGAAAACAAAATGAAAAATCACTGGTTGAGTGGGTATGTGATGTTATTGCACTGATTACAAAATCGAGCTCATTTTGCACATAACTTGGTGGTGTGAGCCCACTTATCAGTATGACATTGTATCCCCGCTGGGCTTGATGTATTTGATTCGGATAGAAAGGGTGTCTTAAGGCCATTGTATTCTCTCCTGAGATAAGCTGGCTCACAACTGTTATACTGGTTCTTTATATCCTGCGTACTCTTGGTACATAACCTGCAGTTCCAGCAGAGATTCTCACTAGAATGCCCACTGGCTTCCCCACTGCATTCCCCCCAGTGAAAATACTTCGAACAAGTCTCACACCGCAATCCACTACTCACGAACCTACGGCAAAGCCCACATTTCTCACTCATGGTAAAATTTTACAGTTATTGAAACAAGAAAACAACTTGCTCCACAAGGAAAGTAACTACTATTATTGACAGTGTTAATCAACAACAAATGAGAATATAACAAAATACAAAATACTAACACAGAAAGAAAATCAAACGTCTAATGACAGTAACGAAACAGAAAGCAGTTCGTAAAAATTTCATCTGAAGTTATTTCACCGCCGGCCGAAGTGGCCGTGCGGTTAAAGGCGCTGCAGTCTGGAACCGCAAGACCGCTACGGTCGCAGGTTCGAATCCTGCCTCGGGCATGGATGTTTGTGATGTCCTTAGGTTAGTTAGGTTTAACTAGTTCTAAGTTCTAGGGGACTAATGACCTCAGAAATTGAGTCCCATAGTGCTCAGAGCCATTTGAACCATTTGTTATTTCACCGGAAAACACCAAGAACACCGGTTGAAGACTACTAAAGTTCCTAAATAAACTACTATACACAAACAATTAATTAGTACTTAGCTTTCGATGCGCCGCTACAGCTGCAACTGGTCAGCGCGGAATGTAAGCACGGGTAAGAGGTTAAGTTGTTCGATACGAAACATTCACAAATATCAGGTCACAACACAAGAAAGGCAGAGGTGAATGAAGAAACCACTAATAAGTCACTTATATAGTAAATATTATCACAAAAACCGTTAAAATATATATCTGCAACCTAAAAATAGACGAAAACTTAGAGAGCGGTGTATCAAGATCAACTAACATCAGTGTCTTAACGTTTTCGTATACAATTATGCTGACCGTTAATCTGGATGATAAATCGGCTGGAGAGTCAGTTATTGTTCTGTAAGAAGTTGGAGGTGCTCTACCCCCTACTATTCTCTCTCTCTCGAGTGTGTGATCTTGTAAGGGCAGTAGGGAACATTTACGTCACTGTAAGCAATAGTGGGCAAATAGGCGTAAGAGGACTACAAGGACTACAGATATGGTAAGAGCACTACTTTTGGCTATTAGCTGGTCAATATATCTTGCTTTTGCTTGATTTTGGTTCAGCGTATTAAAGTCATACTTCTCTAGAGCAAACTGTCCCTCCAGAAAAGTTTGTGACATTACAATTCATACTACCAGGAACCATTGGACAAATTCAACCTGTGAATGTTTGTTTTTTCTGTGCCTATAAAGCATATTATCGCACTGTATGCACTACGCCTTAAAGGATAGCCAGTTTCACACTAAGCTCCACGACAGACTGTTTCGCAGTCGGTTGCATGCCATTACATTCCATCAGTTCTCATTACCCCGTTGCACCAATATGATTCTATATGCATTCTTTATAAGTGGATATCTAACTGAACGTCATGCACGGTTTGTAACTCTCAAGAAGTTTACCTTCGATCTTGATGGTGCGAGCCTTTGTGATCACTATGGCGCGCCATTTTTCATTTGGTGTTCATGGTGCAAGTTAACGATTTGTTTTGAACTTTCCTTGAATCTCGAGGGTGTCCATTTTGCGGAGTGTAATACATACATCCTACAGCAGGTTGATCTCTGCATCTCCCGGACACTCATTTTCTGTCGCTAATGTTTTTTGCTGTCATATTTGTTAACACAACACTTTCAAACGACCGTTACTAAAGACAGAACATGCCACCTCGCACTCAAGGGCTTCCTTGTGAGGATGATCAAGGGAGAGCTAAACATGTTGTGCATTAAAAATGTGGAGCTGAAACTGAAAAATAAACAAGTAGTGTTTTACATATCAATACAATTTGTGTCCTCTCGCTAAGAATATGTCGGGTGTAGTATTATGTTTTTCTTCCGTGCTTTCTTGGAACTCTTGTATCTCGAGAACTTTCCCCTCTTCCTTGTGTTTTTCTGAGTGTTATTCTGCCTTTATACCCACGTCTACTTGTGTTAAATTCTTCTACACCTTCAGGCATTTTCCTAAACGTTCTTATTTTTCAAAATGCTGTACAGTTTTTCTCGTCAGTCTGAAAGACATCATTCACTGGATGTTCTCACTGAAGATTAATCTTTCTCTCCTAATGTTTTTGCTATTGTCGTATTTGCTACGCTATCTGTATTCTAGATGCGGTGTTATAAAAATGAACATGGTTCCCTATGTCCCACTAACGCGTATTACGTCTTCTTCCCAATTCAGATATGTCAAGATTTAGTCGAATAACTTAATTTCTTTAATCATCGTTTACCAGACGTGAGGCAAAGTTGACTAATTTTTGGCAATCAGCCAGGAATTACTTTGTCTCTTATCTTTTTGATTTAGTATCTGTGTGTTATTGTCAAAGACGACGGTTATAGATTTGTCTGTGATTCGTTCATACTTTACTCTGCGTGCATGTGTTTACACGAATTTCAACTGTTTTTGTGGTGTGATCCTAAAGCGAAGTTGAGGAACAAGCCTGATTCTTACAAAGACAAGTGAAGCAATCAGCCTAAAAACAACGCTCAGGATTACTTGCCTGCCATACCTGCGGTCGTTAACATACCACGCGAAATCCATCTGCCTTTGGCAGACATTTATGTCGCACACACTAATGAACTGTCCGCTACATAATGCAAGCAAGGCATCTGAAAAACAACACCTGCCTAGATGTACTGAGTACAGTGTCACTTTGTTCTGATAAAACATTGCTTTGGATTCAGCCTGTGTAATAATCTTTTGCAGATCCGTATTATTTATCTTAAGGATTACGACGTTGAGTCATAAATCTAATCGCACACTAACTTCTAGACGAATACTAAAATCTGGGGTACATTAAAATTCCGTATACTTTTTTTTTAGAAAACCACGGAAATGACGGAAATTGTGTCACCTTCGTAACTTCCATCAAACCGGGTTTGACTGCGATTTCTCGCTTTTCACGATGTGGTGAAATGGCTTTGATGCCATCACGCCAG
The DNA here is from genome assembly GCF_023864275.1 of Schistocerca cancellata. Lineage (NCBI taxonomy): Eukaryota > Metazoa > Arthropoda > Insecta > Orthoptera > Acrididae > Schistocerca > Schistocerca cancellata. The sequence goes on along the minus strand of NC_064629.1, from coordinate 384,513,372 downwards.
GATGTAAAATTTAACGAGCTACAGCGATGCTGAGACGGGGTTAATGTTGTGCTCGCGAGCGCTCACCGTCGTACATTGCCGACGCTTCATTAACTTTGTCGCTGCTCGTTGCCAATATTTGCACAAGCAGGCTAACAGGAAGCCTTTGCGTGTATGGCCGCGCCGGTGGGGGCCGGATGTCGGCTGTTATCGCACTCACTGATCCAGACCCCAAAAATTAGCGCAGTTTGCCGCGTTCATTAAAACTTGGTCTCGTCTACCTGTGGTGAACGTATTCCAACTTTTAATGATTCTGCTTTATGTGTGCATATAGAGATGTGCTCACAGACTAATTGCTAAGACGTACGCTACTACATAATTTATTTGCAACGATGTGGGGAACTTGATACGTCTCGACCGCATTAGCCTCCAACCCTTTCGGTGGAATGTAGTTATTCATTCACGGTGATCCGCTATACTTCCCAGAACTCACGTAAAAAGTTTTTAATTTTTTATCATAATGATCCATACTGTTATTTCACTTATAGACTTAAACCAAACGCAGGCACCATCGGTCTATTATTAAAATAACGAGCTTCATGCGTTACAATATTATTTACACGACGTATTTTCACTATAACTATTTAAATCTCATGTTATATATATTTTTCAGTGTTTTCCATATAATGAAGAAACCCCTAAGATTTCAGAAATAATTCAACATGTAGAAACTAGGTTTGGGGAAATGAAGATTAGGGTATAATATACGGCTGTCAATGTGGTCATAAGAGACGAGAGGTTTGGAGAAATGAAAGATGAAGAGTGTCTTCCTTTATGGCGGAATATTACCACGACATTAAGCCTCATGTGCAATTGGTCAGAGACATGGTGGTTTCTCTGGCGCAATGTCCGTACAGATGATAGGGAAACAACCGCACAGATTGTGCTGAAGTTTCAGACCGTGCATATCCCGAAAGTTTTTTTATTTGTGGTAATGTCTTATGGGACCAAGCTGCTGAGGTCATCGGTCCCTAAGCTTACATATTACTTAATCTAACTTGAACTAACTTACACTAAGGACGACACACACACCCACGCCCGAGGGAGGACCCGAACCTCCGACGGGGGAACAACGCGGACAGTGGAAAGACGCTTTAGACCACGCGGCTACCCGCGTGGAAATCCCGAAAGTGTCTCATTAATACGAGGGGGAGTGTAACCGATTCCAGACAGTGAAAAACGAAGGAAGATTAGTACTTAACGTCCCATCGACACCGAGGCGGTTAGAGATGCAGCACAAGCTCGGATTGTTTCCACATGGGGAAGGTAATCAGTCATGCCCTTTCGAAGGAGTAATCCTGGCAGTTGCCTTAGATGATTTAGGGAATTCACAGAAGACGTGAACCAGGATGGCTAGACACGTTCGGTTTTACAATGGGACATATCCCAGAATTTGAAAAAAAAAAACATATGGTTCAAATAGCTCTAAGCACTATGGGACTTAACATCTGAGGTCATCAGTCCCCTAGACTTAGAACTACTTAAACCTAACTAACCTAAGGACATCACACACACCCATGCCCGAGGCAGGATTCGAACCTGCGACCGTAGCAGCAGCGCGGTTCCGGACTGAAGCGCCTAGAGCCGCTCGGCCACAGCGGCTGGCCAGAATTTGCAGCCGGTTCAAATGGTTCAAATGGCTCTGAGCACTATGGGACTTAACATCTGAGGTCATCAGTCCCCTTGAACTTAGAATTACTTAAACCTAACTAACCTAAGGACATCACACACATCCATGCCCGAGGCAGGATTCGAACCTGCGACCGTAGCGGTCGCGAGGTTCCGGACTGAGCGCCTAGAACCGCTAGACCACCGCGGCCGGCAATTTGCAGCCGGAACCTTTAACATACATGCCAACGCAATTTTTAATAGAGCATTGGTATGCAGAAGGGGAGTTTCAGGAAGAAGGAGGAGATTAACGTTTAACGTTTTGTCGAAAATGAGGTCATTAGAGACTGGCGAGAGCCTCGGATACAAAGTTAAACTCGTGCCGAGCTGGCGGGCAGGTTGAAAGAAACTATAGCTACGAGAGATCAGAAACGGAGCACGTATGAGTCGAATGTTGAGGGTTACACACATCAGAAACCGGGACGCTGCTGTTACGGCGGTGTGTACTGTCTTCTCTCCTTTCCACTATAGTTCTGCAAATATGACGAGTCTGAGAACGGTGACGCTGCGATAATTTCCTTCTAGTCGACTCCTTATCTCTTACTGAAGCGTGCAGGAGTGTAACACCAGACGTAACGTTGTGTGGATGTTGACTGCACGATCTTCCTGTTGTTGTGTAGCACTGACAGGGCAAAAACGACGGAATCTCGCTATCAGATGGCCTCTAGAGAAATTGTGCTTTGGGAGACTGTAGGGGGTATAAAACGCAAATGAAGTGATGGTGTGTACATACCTGCATATGTACTCCAGAAGATAGAGATTTGCCTCCAGAGAAGGTTCGACGGTGTTGTCCACACTGCCGACGGAAAACATACAAAATTCGTACGGTGCAAACAAAATTGTTCTATTCTTGCTTATTCCACCTTCATCATGAGAAAACGTGCACCATCAAACGAAAACAGCGCAAAGAACTACGTCATTGTTATGTCACTACAACCTACCCACCTCTGATTTTGTTGCACTCCTGCGCTGGGAAGCCGGCCGAAGTGGCCGAGCGGTTCTAGGCGCTTCAGCCTGGAACCGCGCGACCCCTACGGTCACAGGTTCGAATCCTGCCTCAAGCATGGTTGTGTGTGATGTCCTTAGCTTAGTTAGGATTAAGTAGTTCTAAGTTCTAGGGGATTGATGACCACATATGTTAAGTCCCATAGTGCTCAGAGCCATTTGAACCATTTTTTTGTGCTGGGAAATTCTTAGACCATTTAGAATTGTTCATGGCTTTGGTTTCAAAAAGGTAGCCCATGAACTTATACCTGTAGTAGATTAAGTGATGTAAGGTAATGTGGTATAATATGGGGCGCAAATGCAACCGTTCACTACCAACCCCCTTTGCAGATGAGCCACGTGAATAATAGGTAGTGAACGAGCCCGGGTAGACTTGCAGGCAGTGAAGCTAATTTTGAGGCTGTGCTACCTCTTGCGACTACCGTTAAGAATCGAATAATTTTCATTACAGATGCTTTTAAAAAGGGGTTGGTTCTACGAATTACTGCTGCTATTACACGATAAATGAGGCTTTTTCCATACTAATACATGGACAAATGATGCACGTAAAATTACCTACACTACATTAACTGTATCCATCATTAGTGAAACGTGGAGGTAAACCAGAAATTAGAATTTCATCGGAATTTATCAGCCGTTTAGTGTCCTTGAAAATCTCCGAGGGCTTAATGAAGTCAGCACCTTCAAAAAACAGACCAAGGTTCTAATATAGTGGCAGCTCAGACAAACTTCAATAGATGTCCTTGAGACTGTCACTGTCTTAGAAATTTTTAGCATTGCAAGGAAATACTAAGTCGTGTTGGAGGGACAATGAACCCGTGTAAAGCACTAGAGGCAAACTGTAAAAGAGTTGGTCTGTTAAGGAGATACTCAGAATCTTTCAGAGTAAGAGTTCAAGCCCAACGGGACACTGTTAGACATCCTGGTTTCAGTACGTGATACTGTTAAGTAGGCTACAGAATACAGACAAGCACGTACTAAAAGCTATACAAATCTCCATTGGTACTTCTCTGTCGGTGTACAGTTGACCCCTAATGATTTAGATAGTGATTCACGTCAATACTTCATTAGTGCAGAACTCACGTAGATGAAAGAAATGATAAGACTAAACTGCACCTTTGCCAAAACGTCGAAATATTTTTTATGTCCCCCATATCGTGATCTCTTGAAACTGCGTACTGAAGACAGAGATAATGTTTTAAAAAGCCTGGTGCTCTGTTTGTAAACATTTCAGATGAGGAAACAACTAGATATGGTTATTATCCTATGCTCTTGAAACGTGAACACAAGTGAATGATGCTACAAATTACGACTTCTATTCCTTCTAGTCGCTCGAGATTCATACGAAAGTACATCAGGTCCATAAAAACGGCTGTATCCATTGAAATTCCAAAGCTATGCAAGAACTCTGGACAATGCGGATAAACACTGCGAAGTTACGTTGTACCTCTCGGTCGTTGTTACCGGGAAAGATGCAGAGGTGGAAACTGATTTTCTTGGATTGTGGAAAGAACATGAAAAGGCGGTACCTTCTATGGCAAGAGTACCTACGAGCATACTTGTATCTCAGGTTCAAGTGGATCTACTGAGAGGAACGTCAGTGCTGTAGATCTAGTTGTAACCGAATGGAATGTCGCATTTATCGGGAACCTAATGTTATGGATTACATTTTATTGGTTCACATTAACAATGATCTGTTAAATACTTGTGACTTAGGTTAATTTGATGTGTATAATATTTAGATATTAAAGTAATATTGTAACATAATGTTAAGTAATTTTAATAAGTGCCCCCAATGGTCTTCTAAATTGCCTATTACGTGGAACATCGTTCCCCAGCAATTTCTTGAAGATCCGATATCAAACGACACAGCTTTGTCGCATTACTAGTACGCGTTGCTAAGTAACGCTTGGGTGGTTTTCAACCCAAGGAGCTACGAACAGGAATTTTAATGTATTCTCTGTGGTTGCACAAAATAGAATTCCATGTACAACAATAATGGAACGATATTACTAATAAGGCAAGTGCCTCAACTCTGATGTCACAGTCCCAGATAGCAGAATTAACCGTGGGGTTCAAAATTGTGCACATGACTAGAACCGCATACATGGGCGCCATGTTTAAAACTATGCGAACAACCTGAATTGCGTTCATAAAACAAAAATTCACTATTTAGCCCTAGTTGCACCATCATATCCATATTCAGAATTATCTGAATGAACTGAATTGCGTAAATTGGCGACATGCTCAAAGTATCATAACCGTGCGAAATATTTATAAAAAATGCATGAAGGTATTCACAGTACTGATGTAACTTACGTTAGTTCCACATCTGAAATGTTTGTTATGTTTACGAAAATACACGCGACACTAACGCTCTAACTTACAGGTTAAGCTGAACTTGACAGTCAGTAAACTTCGATCTCTATATCACATTTGGTACAAGGTACTGTGAAGCACCAAATCAAACATTTCCACTTCTGAAGTTTTTGTATCATTGTTCTACAAGCGTAAAAAACACATGTTAGCTAAAATAATATGCTAAGTGTGCAAGGCAATGACAGCTGGCCGGTCGAATCAGATAGGCAGTCTCTATTGTTATTCTATAAATGTACAGAACACCTGTTGGCTAAAATGATATACTAAGCAGGCAAGGCAGTGGTTGTTGACAGTTCCAATCAGACAAATAGTTAGTCTGTATTATTGTTATATAATTATCGGTACTGTAAAAGCGTAATTATTGTGTATCTTACTGGTTATGCTAAAATAACATGATCAGCATGGTAATGCAGTAATAGTTGATCGTTCCTCTTAGTCCTAAATGGTACACCTAAGCAAACACTATTTTAGTGAGGAGAAATTAATGCACCAAGTTCTACAATATAAAAATATTATTCACGTTTCTGACTGAGTGCTATGGTCTTTATCAGTTATATTTTCTTACTTATGTTCCACTGGTGTACAAAAGCATACTTTCAAGCAAGGCTGCAACATGTACTGGTCGGAAATATGGCGTCAAAGCTTTCTGAATACGTTTACAAACTGTTTATTCATAATCAACGACTAAATATATCAATGGTTATAAAATGTTTATCTTTCGATGTTGCATTTTCCGACGCTTTAGCTAACAAAGAATACTGAAACACAAGTGGTTTGGATAATTATACAATATGGTGTATCACTTAATCTGGAATGTACAAGTATAACATTGAAAAGTGCCAAATACGGTACGTTAACTTTATAATAACTTGGATAAACTTGGCGACTGCTCTGTTTCATCACGTCAGAGACAATGATGGAGAAAGTTCACGTAGACAAAGTACATGAAATTTCTTCTATACCAATACAAAACACACGTTGCAGTGCTGATGTAACTTACAGGTTAAAGTGCACTTTACAATGACAGTACTTGGAACTTAATACCACAATTTAAAGACATTAAAAAGTTGTCTGCGTTATTTATCAAAACTCTTGTGGATCACTTAGTGATACCACTGATCTAAGGTACAGTTTAAATGGCACTTGCCAACGATAATAGTTGGACTTTTATGCCACACTGTAAGTAACAGACCCGAACGAAACTAACAAAATTGCCACATAAGTCTTCATACACATGACATGGGACAGGTCATTCTGCTGTAACAACTAGCCTCCTGACAAAATTGTAATACATTGCTCCATAAGTCGCCATGCGAATGACGCAGGGCAGATTTTTACGCCACATGCAACTAGGAGGAAAGTTGAAAGGGTGAGGGGAGACAGCATGTATGTGACATCAGGGGGACTGTGCTTATATAGGTACATATGCTTAGTCCACAAGGTCTCAGTCAAGTCAGGACTTGCTAATGTTTACAAACTTACATGTATCTCATTTACCATATGATAGAGATCCTGGCAGCAAATTTATTAGTTTGCTACCACAAGAGGACAGCTGTGTACTAGTGGACAGTCAAGAACAATTAGAAAAGTTATAAGGTGATGATAAAACAACATGTAACTAAAATATAAAAATTTTAAACTTTTTAACGTAAAACTGCGCCTAGTCTGCTGTTGATATTTTAGTGACTGATTCTAACTCGTCACTGAACATTGTACCACTGTTGTGCTATCCGTGAATTCTAGGGACTAAATGCTTTATTTATGTACAGAGATTATCAGTTATAATACAACTCATTGTAGATTATCTTCCTCTCATTCAAAGTGGACTCGATTGATCGGTTCCTATGGGATTTGTATGATATTGTAGTAAGCATCCATGAAAGCTGGAAAAGAACAATGTCGTTTCCTTTTGTGCGTTTTTTTTATGATCTTTATGCTCTTAGCGACTAAGGGTGGAACTGAACTGGAGACAGACTTAGACTGGCTTGTACACTTTGAAGTTGTACAGTCGATGTTCCAAAGCGTATAGTTAAGAATGGATGATCGTGCCACAAAACCCTAATAAAAATGTGAAGTCACAAGTTAATGTTTTTCACGGATGTCAAACTTTCCGGACACAAACTGTGACGATGTAATTGCACCACTCGTAAGTCAAGAAAAATGTCTATGAGTGACATCATGGTAAACGATAGTTATCTACGTTAAAAGGAGTATATAAAAATTGTGTAACACTGTCATCACCACAAATTACGACTGCCCATCTGCTACAATGCAAGAAATTTTGTACACTCATATCTAGAAGAATAGAGAGAGAATAGTAAACACATGTTAACAATGAATTCTGAAACAATATAGTTTATCAGTTTATAGTAGTTCTCTGTTATAATATTACCTACGAGCCATTTCTATCCAGTTTCCTGTGTCGTTTTAAAAAGACTTGGTTTATTGGGAACTGCATTTCATATAAATTTTATAATCTGAAACGTCAATGTTAATATGTTGTTTAATTAACAAAGTATATATTTTTGGAACGACGGAAATGATGAAGTCTATTGCGAATGGTCTACATTCATTGCAACGATTACATTCGTTTTGCTATCATTTTAATATCAATTGTAAATGAATTTTAATAATTATTTCAGATAATTTTTTCTTACGAGATAGCTACAAAGCTATGTAGTATAGGTCTTGTAGGTCTTGCTGCCACCCATCTTGATTTCAAGTAACTTTAAAATAATAAATGAAAATCTTTCATTAAGATATTTGAGTCCATTGCAAAAGTAATATTCACAATTTTTTTCCTCAGCACTGGCTACCATTATGTTGCATATGTGGTATCTGTTTCACGTGGAAATACTAATGGTAAGTTTGCTGCTGAAGTCAACCTCATGCTGAATAACAGCTTTGTTTGTTCAGTGACTGTGAATCAGTTACCAAAAACTAGATAGGCAGCACAGCGAAGGGAATTCAAAATGAATTTTGTGTACGAAGAACCTAAACATATTTCCACCCAGTGCTTTGGATAATTCAGGATTACTAAACATGACATTTTTCGACTCTAAGAACAAGAAGAACTTTGTTCTATACAAAAATAAACTAACATTTGGCGCGAATTTGTCATCATGCGAATATCAGTAATTTATGGAAGATATTCTATGAATAATTACTGTGAAAACAGTTTATGAAGTTGTAATACTTGAAAGGAAGATCATCAAAATCAGAAGTAGAGCGAAAATTATGGAAAAAAAGTCCAGATTATTCTGAAAGATATGTCGGCAGTAGCCACAAAATGTTCAATGAATTTTTAGAAAACGAGGGTCGTTGTACTCATTGATCATGACAGAATTAGAAAAATCAGAGACGCCAAATGTTAGGAGATGTACCGAAAAATTTAGTTGGACTAACCCTGCCAACCAAATCTTATCCTAAATTGTCTGCTTTACAGAAAACAAACAGAAAATTGCAAATATCCTATGCAGGATCCTATCGAATAGTCAACATATCACACACATCTTTTGGATTTTCCTAAATCTGGTAAAAGTAAAAGACTTTACTGTCACAAGGATCTGAAAAGATATGAATATATGTAACGGTAATGGTCTTGTTCTGTGATCTGAGAAAGCTTTGGATGTAAAAACGTTTTTACAAGTGACATGTGCGGAAACTGAGGTAAACAAGAAAAAAAACCTACGTTTTGTAGTGCGAAATTTAGATTAATTAAATATATGTAAGGAAAGTTCAAAGCATAGAACACTACTTAAGACAATCCTGCTGTAATACGTGCAGATTTTGTTGACTAGTGCGTACTGCTTTTATTTACTGAACAAGTAATCATGGGCCAAGGGATCCTGTGAATCATTACATGAAACGCTCCAATTGTAAAAAATTATTGTAATTACAACGTACTTATATGTGGAATTAGTAGAAAATTAAGATGGGAACATTGAAATGTCAGGCTCGAAAGCATATTTACGAAAAAACTCATGTTTTCTTCAGGCAAAGTCTAATAAGTAACCCTTACTTTTTGACTTAGTTACTATTTATTCAATATTGGTGTGTTAGTATGCATATATATTAGTCTTTAAGTTCTATTATGCAGAAGAATGGTCCCTTAACCACGGCCTTGTACTGATTGAAAGTAGTATGAACTCATGAGGAGCACCAACAGTGAAATTTAAATATTGGTTATGGAATCGGTGTCTTAACGTGTGTTTGTACTACATTGCTCAACAAAAGTTTGGAATACTATTGCAAAATGTATTCTACGACACCCCAGGTCTTACTGACCTAGGCACTTCATGCATTATCCAGTTAGAGCCCATATACTGTATGGTGTTTACTACTGGTATGGTTGGTGGCCGTTTCCCAGTCTTGTAAACATACCACTACCGCAGCGGCACACAGCACTCCAGTGTGAACAACACCTTCATTCAGCTTGTGTTCGGCACTATTGTAACATGCCACATACAGGCATACAACACTTTGATGGAGTCAGCATAGTGGCTTTATTTTCAGCAGGCCACACAGAGCAAGATGTTGCAGATCGGTTGCACGTCACTGAGAGTGGTGCGTCTAAGGCATGAAGAAAGTACTAAGTTGCAAACTGTGAACGATATCCCTTACAGTGTTCGTCCTCGTACGACAACATCAATGCAGATTCGTTTTCCCCAGCTCGCAGGCACCAAATATCAACTGCTAGAAATATTGGAAATGACTTCTCCGGAGCAACAGGTCTTCGTATCTCAGAAAAAACAGTGAGTAGGAGATTGCATCAGGGTGGTTTTCATGTCAGAAGACCAATGAGAAGTTTTTCACTGAACCGACGGAAAAGACGCAATCGAAGGATCTGGGCTCATGTACATCAGTACTGGACCATTGCAGTACGATGTAATGTCATGTTTGATGGCGAGACAAGGATTGGTTTGTGACTGAACACTAGACGTGTGAATGTTTGGTGAAGTGCTGGACGACACCAGGAGTACGTTCAGGAAGTCTATCCGTTTGCAGGTTGAAGAATTATGTTATATGCGGTAGTAATGATGAGACGGCAGACCCCACAAATTCCACCCTACGGCAGTTTGACTGGTCCACGTCACCTCAAAGGGGTCCTAAGAACGATTGTAAGGCCCTACAGATGTGAAGTCGGTGACAACTTCATCCTAGTCGATGACAAGGCACGCTCTCGGTATCTTCAAAGATGCTTCAAATGGTTCAAATGGCTCTGAGCACTATGGGGCTTAACATCTGAGGTCATCAGTCCCCTAGACTTAGAACTACTTAAACATAACTAACCTAAGGACGTCACACACATCCATGCTCGAGGCAGGATTCTAACCTGCGACCGTAGCAGCAGCGCGGATCTGGACTGATGCGCTTAGAACCGCTCGGCCACAGCCACCGGCTCTTCAGAGATGCAACAAAAACTGAATGCAGTGACCAGCATAGTCCTCAGACATGAAATCAACTGAGCACGTGTGGGAATTGTTGGAGGTGGGTATTTCACAGCGTCCGAATCCACTTGACAGTCTTGAGGACCTCACTGAAGCGGCCATTGAGGATTGGAACCTCTTACCCTAAGATAAACTTGATGGTCTCATCCAGAGCATTCCTCGCAGAGTGGAAGAACTCATCCGTGTTTGGGGAAGACATACTCACTACTAAAGACTGATAAGCATCAATACGCGATAAAGTTTTTCACTGTTTCTGTTTTCAAAATGTACATTTATGAGAGAGGCTGCTCTGTTTTTTAATGATATTTTGCAACTAACGAAATTCTTTCTTGTTTTCGGAAGGACTTATTTTTATTTTGTTAGTAAGGTATTGCACAAACCTCAGAGCTTGTGTTCTACCAACCTATATCTGAAAAATAATAGCCTTGAGCCTAGAGTACGCACTGATTCATTAACTTTAAGTAGATAGGTATTAATAACTAATGAGTGATAGACGAATATTTCATTATGAAATTGTACATATGCTGAGATGTAATATTCCTCAATTGGAGCTATTCTTTATTTTCGGTATTGATTTATGTATATTTTCGAAGGTCTCCTTGTGTTTAATCTGCTGGAAGCAGATGCTTCTACTTCGTGGCATATGGAGTACCTGTTGCCCAAACGATTAAAAATGATGAATCGGCGTAGTAGGACATTTAAAAACAAATCGACCTACCCTTATCTGAACATTTGTTCCTTAACTTTTAAATTTAAATACAATGAAAACAATTTTTGATTTCATGACAAATACAGAGATCCACAGGGACGAGTTGCAACTTAAATATTGTAATGTAAGCGACAAAGCTGTAAATTATAACTTATCGACTTAAGTTACAGCGGAGTTATAACGTGTTGAAAGAAAGGGACCATTAACCTTGTGTGACTGAGGTGGAGGACGTGCGACAGGCATAAAGTGTAAACGAAATCTTGTGTTTGGCAAGCGTTACTATGTATAACGTGAACATGTCACGAACGCGGCCGCGTGAGCAGGAGATGAACACATCGCTTACTGGACTTGATCCTGTGAGCATCTTCTACATCTACATCTACATTTATGCTCCACAAGCCACCCAACGGTGTGTGGCGGAGGGCACTTTACGTGCCACTGTCATTACCTCCCTTTTCTGTTCCAGTCGCGTATGGTTCGCGGGATGAACGACTGTCTGAAAGCCTCCACGGGCGCTCTAATCTCTCTAATTTTACATTCGTGATCTCCTCGGGAGGTATAAGTAGGGGGAAGCAATATATTAGATACCTCATCCAGAAACGCACCCTCTCGAAACCCGGCGAGCAAGCTACACCCCGATGCAGAGCACCTCTCTTGCAGAGTCTGCCACTTGAGTTTGGTAAACATCTCCGTAACGCTATCACGGTTACCAAATAACCCTGGACGAAACGCGCCGCTCTTATTTGGATCTTCTCTATCTCCTCCGTCAACCAGATCTGGCACGGATCCCACACTGATGAGCAATACTCAAGTATAGGTCGAACGAGTGTTTTGTAAGCCACCTCCTTTGTTGATGGACTACTTTTTCTAAGGACTCTCCCAATGAATCTCAACCTGGTACCCGCCTTACCAACAATTAATTTTATGTGATCATTCCACTTCAAATCGTTCCGAACGCATACTCCCAGATATTTTACAGAAGTAACTGCTACCAGTGTTTGTTCCGCTGTCATATAATCATACAATAAAGGATCCTTCTTTCTATGTATTGACAATACATTACATTTATCTTTGTTAAGGGTCAGTTGTCACCCCTGCACCAAGTGCCCATCCGCTGCAGATCTTCCTGCATTTCGCTACAATTTTCTAATGCTGCAACTTCTCTGTATACTACAGCATCATCTGCGAAATGCCGCATGGAACTTCCGACACCATCTACTAGGTCATTTATGTATATTGTGAAAAGCAATGGTCCCATAACACTCCCCTGTGGCACGCCAGAGGTTACCTTAACGTCTGTAGACGTCTCTCCATTGATAACAACATGCTGTGCTCTGTTTGCTAAAAACTCTTCAATCCAGCCACACAGCTGGTCTGATATCCCGTAGGTTCTTACTTTGTTTATCAGGCGACAGTGCGGAACTGTATCGAACGCCTTCCGGAAGTCAAGGAAAATAGCATCTACCTGGGAGCCTATATCTAATATTTTCTGGGTCTCATGAACAAATAAAGCGAGTTGGGTCTCACACTATCGCTGTTTCCGGAATCCATGTTGATTCCTACAGAGTAGATTCTGGGTTTCCAAAAACGACATGATACGCGAGCAAATCACATGTTCTAAAATTCTACAACAGATCGACGTCAGAGATATAGGTCTAGAGTTTTGCGCATGTGCTCGACGACCCTTCTTGAAGACTGGGACTACCTGTGCTCTTTTCCAATCATTTGGAACCTTCCGTTCCTCTAGAGACTTGCGGTACACGGCTGTTAGAAGGGGGGCACGTTCTTTCGCGTACTCTGTGTAGAATATGACTATCGTTTAAAGTGTGCAAGAAGGATGTCCTTGGAAGGTTCTGCAAGGCATTCCATATAAACACTACTACAAAAAGACGTTATCCAGTTCATGCCAGTGCCGACGAACCGTACGTCGCACCTGCGCGGCTCGAACCTTACCACAATCCCATTTGTGCAGTGCAGACTTGATTGTCGAGATAGGTTTTTGTCTACGTGGTTGACGTTATGAAAATTCAAATTACGTAAATAAAATGAACAGCAAATACAAACTTAATACAGACACGACCTGTGCCTAATGTAAATTTTCGTAAAATGTTGTATTATCCAGGCACTTCTTGTGCTGTGTAATTAAAAGAAACTCGCGTCCCTGAATAAAACTGAGTTGATCTCTTGGTATATTGTAAAATCTCTTAAAATCACTTAGGACTTGTATATTCATGTTATTTTAGAAATGCAAGTCTTGTACCCTTCGTATTTTAAAGAGTTTATTTCAGCACAGCCATTCTGAGTTGTGCAGAATCACCACTCATTCTGTCATACAATTGTTTCATGACCCCGACTTATCTGAAAGATTTGATGACCACTTTAATGACGTCCTGGTCTAGTCGTAACATACAGGAACAATACAGAGAAGAAACTCATCTCTTGGATCCCATCCCCCTGAGTGGAACTGTCTGTCAATCTTTGTCGTCTGCTATTATCTTACTTCCCTGAGCACGTGTTCTAGATTTTCACTGATCGCTTATAAAACAACTGTGTGAATTAATTTAATAAACTTGAATATGGAAACTAAAAACGAATCAAAAACTATTAATTTTTTTAAAAAAAGGAAGAAAACGTTTTCCCCTGTGAATGAATAATTTCTACCTACGTAAATGAAATCAGTATATATGTTGGTACGTGTATATGGTAAAATGTACTACTTGTTATGCAAGTTCACGAACAAAAGAAATTAATAGACATGATGTAGTTACTTTGTGAACGGCGTTGTCAAAATCATGGTGAGAAATAGTGCCACACCATGCAAGGGGTTACGTAATCCCACAATTTATTATCATCATCACAGTTTTCCGATCTCAGAGACATGTCCTGTGAATTATTTTCTCTCCTAATCTGATTATAGGACAAATGCTACTGTCTCATTACTGTCTTGCGCTCTTTTTCGCCGTAATCGCCTTAGTAAACGGGTGTAATAGAAGGTTGTTTCTTAAGATGTTATTTAAAAGAAGCTGAATTTAACTTTATTCATTTGTATCATTTAATTTATCCTTGTCCTGTTCTGATAATTTTATTGTTTTTTCAGCAAATATTAGTTGCTGGTCGTCTGAACAGGATGATGCAATGAATAGGCCGCCATTTTCGCAGTCTTACCTGCTCACAGTACGTTCCAGAAAACGAACTTACCTGCATCCATTTATATTATAACTAAATCCAAAGCCCATTTAAGAGCGTCATTTTATTGCTGAGTTAATTCTGACGCACAAAACCGATTAATCATCTTTCCACGGTCGACTTTGGCGATTTTCCTCGTTCATCTCATCATTATAATTGTCCTTTCTCACTTTTGCCTTTTGTATTCACTAAGACCAGCACCACCAACTCACTAAACGGAAAGATCGATTGCACAAGTTGTCAGCGTCATTTTTCGGGAAGCTATTTCCAGCGTGCTTCAGGAATGTAGTGGTCTAATTACATCTTTGTGGACTTTACAGGTCTAACATTGACTGCCTCTTTTGATAATTTCCGCTCATTGCTTTGTGACCTAGGTGGCTTTCCCCACATACTACGTTCGGTAACAACCGCGTCGTTACCTTCTGTTTTCTATTGAATGATGTCGATTTTAGGAATATGTTGTAATCAGCACATAGTTCGATCAGTCTTTCCCCAATTGTGTTACTACGCATACGTGGAGAATGTATTCCAAATACCTTCGTGCATTTTTTCTCTATTCCAATTTGTACGTTGAAATCACACAACACAGTTATTATGCTTTGACAGTAGTTTACTTACGTAGTTACTGTTTTCTCCAATTATTCGTATACATTATTTTTGGTTTTCTCCTGGTTTCTATCGTTGGTTGGAGCATGAACGTTAAAAGTGTTACGCATTTTATTTATGGATATGAATGTTAGAGAGGATGTGCTTCAGTTTGGTCGAAGTCCACTGCTGAGTTTCAGTTAGAAATGATGAAACCACTGTGGAAAATGGATGTATACTGCAGTGGAATTTGCTCTAATAGATACTGTACCCGTTTGATTCAAAAGGCTCGTAATTCACATGGCGTGTTTCCTGTACAGCTGTAATCACAATGTTCTTTTGCCTAAGAAACCAGTTATTGCTTTTGATTTTCCAAGTTTAATGAGAGACTGAACGTTTAATGTTACTACGAATATATATCAGTACTTAGTCGACACATGTATCTCTCTAGCGAAAAATACCGCTTCCTCACCGACTTTCCACTCTGCAGCTCAACTTCAATAACTTAGTGTTCTGTATTATATGTCCGTACACATTGTGACACTACAAACGGCTGAGAAAAGAAAAAAAAAGTATTTCCTTAGCGAGTTTATTTCAATTCACAAACCCGCAGACGTCTACCCAAAAATCTGAAGACGAAGATAAAACGTACTTATGTTTTCAGTCAGAACAGAAAGAGCGAGAGAAAAAATGCTTTCAGAAACCAGAAAGAAAGAACAGGTTCTCTGCGGCAATTCCTCTTCTTGCTGGCCAGGAAATCCCGTGTTCTTCCGCGGCATTAATTGTAATACCCTACATTTATTTTACCAAGTCTTATAATAACAAGTTAAAGTCGGATTTCAAAAATACGGTTCTGAATGATTTAAGAGAAGATTTCGTGTAATTTCTTTTTATGTATGGAAATGAAGGAAAGTTCTTGCATATTCAAACGGAATATGCAGTCTTGACAAGAGAGCGGAGATAAGTAGCTCGTGAATTACCTGGAAACTGCTATCTTCTATAAACGGCGAATTTTTTCCGATACATGTCATTTTATCATAGACACGTCTTAACGTTGAGTCCTGGCCCATTTGATGCGCACGTAAAAAGCTCAGTTCTTTTTCACGTGGTCGTGCGGGAAGAAAGCAGATTGCGTACTGCCTACGAAGCACCGCGCTGGGCGGTTTATACCGCATAGTTTCCACCATCGTCCTCAGCAACAGAAATTCGATGTAGCTTCATGTAATCCGAACGATTAGTCTTTACTGTGCAGTTGTGAGTGCGCTGTGGTTAGTTGACAATGAAATGGCGGGATCGTTACTTGAATGGGGACTGCCGGTATAATTACATCGGGTAGTTCGAGAAGAGTGGAGTTAGTTGACGGGAACTCGCGCAAATGGAAACGGAGCAGTTGCTATCATTCTCCTCAGCAGAGAAAGCATACTAATATACAGTGAGGAAAGAGTTGTTGTGAAGCGACGTGAAACAGTGGAAAAAATATCATTCTGACAGTACACATACATACACACTCCCCCTCCCCCCCCCCCCCCCGCTCTCTCTCACTCTCTCTCTCTCTCTCTCTCTCACACACACACACACACACACACACACACACACACACGCACACAACAGATTACATTTGTCGTTCTAGCAATATCAGTGCTCGAATTCAGTCTTTACCGATTTCGTCGTCGACGCGACTTTACACTTTAATCTCCCTACTTTCTGCTATGCGGAATAGCTCCTACGAAAGAGCTGCAGCATTGCCCATCCCAGTCAATACTGTCTTGTGAATCATCACCAGCTACCGTTCCTTAACTTGTTTTTTAGTAGCCAAGTGGTATGACCAATCTCATTGTATGCACCACAATTTTTAAAATTTACAATTCCTCATATTTCGAATGAAAACTCGGAAATAGGACAACAACATGGTCAAGAAGAGATATTACGCATCTGATTGCTGAAAAGAAGAAACTTCAATTATAACAGACAAGCAAATCCAAAAACAGGTGGAAGAAAAGTTAGTTTTGGCAAAATTTAGTCTGAGGGGGAACTCATTTGCGAGCAAATGATGACATTGTTCATGCTGCGGTTGTTAAAGTACACCGTGTTAAGCTTTAATCTGACGCCAAGTAGTGTAACGTATAGGAGAAAAATGTGTTGAAATCCACATAGATTTGTTCTGTAAAGTTTTTTAGTGACGTCTTGCGAAACGCTGAGGACTCTTAGTAGAGGCCGCAATTTCTGCCAAGGCTGGCATCCCAACTCGGTCATGGATCGCCCGTGGGTACGTCTGCTGCCTCTGCCTCCATCCTTTCGGCTCCAATACATTTGTGAACAACAGTATTTCAGTGACCGTTATGGTGTTCGTGAATCCTAACTCTATGGGTAACGTCACTAACAATCTACATATGGAAAACTTTATGGGAGGCGTTAGGACTAAAGCGAGTTGAGACTTGCTGTGCCATATGACCTAGAGAGTAGTGAGAATGGTATCAACAGGACAGAACTCTCCACTAGGTAATCGCCTCCATGTGCACACATAGTGTTAAAGTTCATTTCGAGTTAAGTTTTTGGAAGAGCAACAGATGAACTATACAGATAAAGGTAATACTTCAGAAGACATGTTGAGCTATACAGACCCTTTTGCTACCTGCAACTCTAAAGCATTTCTAGGTGGAGAAGCCTGGATCTTCTCTCCCATGTGCCACACAAACTCGTGAGAAACTCGATTGGAGACAGCTGCTGTGTTGACAAGTCACCGCCCCTGTCATCACAGTGAATAGAATTGTACGGCGAGATCAGTGAATAGAATTGTACGGCGAGATCAGTGAATTTCGCCACACTTCTACCGAGGCGTAGCTCCAATGTCTAAAGGAACAAACCTAGGAAAGTAGAAGATTTCATGAACGATATGCTGTGGGCGAGGGGGAGGGAGAAGGAAAACAAGAAAAAGACAAGGACGAGAAAAGCTGGAAGAATGTTGATAGTGGGACATCACTACTGATTCTTTGTTGAAGAGTAGGACCACAACGAAAATATACCACTACGATAGCACCGTAAGTAAGAAAATGGAAGGATTCAGTCTTCTAGTCAGTGTAGCGTTGTTTTGCTTCCGATTTGCTTCTGTGAAAGGGTACGTGTGAGTGACAATCCATTGTTACTTTATCTGCGCAAGAACTGAGTAAGAACGTCCATTAAAACAAGTTACAGTTCAGCGAAGAATCTTCACAGCGATAGTAATAAACGGAAAAACATAACTTTGTTTCATCTTAGAGACAATGGTAAGTAAGAAAGGGTGTCAGTTGAGAGTTCCCAAGGGTTAGGTTAAACCACCTATTTGGAATGGTTTTTCTTCCTTCGTTTACAGTCGCACCTTTCCTTCTTGGAGCATGCGAATTGTGTTTCACCTATGACTCCTGTTGGTGGCTCTAATGGGTGAGCATATAGTGCAGTGTTGTGTTGTATTATTTATCATGAACAGAGAAGAAAATGATTAATTTGGGTACCGTCTTATGGCCTGCTCCAAATGAAGAGTACCAAGGGGACCTCCGACCAATCGGTTCACAATCTACAGCATTGCACGCTCTTCCCCCTCGTGACACTGCTAGAGGGCTGAAATTTAATGCAGTGCATTTGCAGGAAGTCTGACGATTAGAATCTGTAAGCCACCACCTCTCCTCCACTTGCCAGCCAGATACTGACAGTGATAATATTATTTTTTCACCATTCGGATTCATTCCGCCGAACTCAGGGTCGAGCATCACTGCACAGGCTTGGGTTAGTAATCTTGATTATGAAGGTAAAAATAAAAGTGCTCCCTAGCAGTAGTAGGTAAATTCATCTGTAGATTACTTTTACAAGGATATTTGATATATCTTAGTATTTAGCTCTAAAACAACAAAATTAATGTACTAATAAAGGTTTCTCGGGTTTCCAGCCGCGTCAAGTGGTTTAAAATCCACGAGCTTTCGGCAGAGTACACCTCGGTAATTGTCAAGTGATGACTGTCTTGTTTGCTGCTGTCGTCCTTATATAGCCGCACTGCCCGCCTTACATCACTGGTAACCGCACCGGCACCATTTATAGTAATGTTAGCGTCGTGCGTCCGCCGCGCCCGCTTCAACTTTCCGATGGCCGGGCCCCACGCTGTGCTTAGCTGCAGCCCGCCGTCTTTATTGAGCGCGTTGTCACAAATCTTTATTTATCTTATTTTATTATGTTATCCCAAAAATTGTTAGTCCGTGTGATAATAGATGTCTCGTCGAATGCAATACGGTGATCGTTTTCTAATGCATACTCTGCTACCGCCGATTTCTCTGGGTACCGTAGACAAGAACCTCTCTCGTGTTGAACACAGCGCTGTTCAATGGTATGCACAGTCTGTCCGATATACAACTGTCCACACCCACATGGTATTTTATATACTCCTGGCGTTCTGAGGCCTATGTCGTATTTCACAGGCCTCAAGAGTTGTCGAATATTTGCTGCAGATCTGAAGACCGAATCGATTTTATGCCTCTTTAGGAGCCGGCTTATCTTTTCTGTTATTCAGCTACAGAACGGCAAGAACGCAAACTTCTACGAGTCATCTTCAGAGTCTTTCTGCTTAAGTATTTTCGGAAATGGCCGAGGAATGGTTCAAATGGCTCTGAGCACTAGGGGACTTAACATCTGTGGTCATCAGTCCCCTAGAACTTAGAACTACTTAAACCTAACTAACCTAAGGACATCACACACATCCATACTCGAGGCAGGATTCGAACCTGCAACCGTAGCGGTCACGCGTTTCCAGACTGAAGCGCCTAGAACCGCACGGCCGCACCGGCCAGCGTGGCCGAGGAGTACTCGGCCGTACGCTCGTGGGTTTTAATCCACTTGACGCGGGTGGAAGCCCGAGAAAGTTTTATTACTACATATCGCCGTGAACGTGTGCGCTCCTATAAAATTAATGTAATTCGATGGATGTGAGGTCCGCCAGTTATACAAAACACCGTTTTTTCTCAGTACGCAAACATGTTTCGGCACCACTGTGCCATCATCAGTAGGTTTTCGTTTTTATTTATCCTGTAATGTGAACATTTTTGTTAAATGATTATAAAATTATGTGCATCTTTAGTTCAAACAATAGATCGTTCGTTTTTGTTTGAAATAATGACGTTCTAGAGTATCTCTAATAATTTCTTTGATATTTTCGACGTTCTATAACTGCAGAGGTCTACAGAATCATGGATGCAATATAATTCCGGTCACTCTGGCTTAGGCTTTTCGCAGTTCTCCTCAAAGAGCTTAACAAATAGCTCCGATTCCGTTCAGAAAACGACGCCGACCGCAATTTCTTTTTGGTAAACCCAATCATTCGTGTCCTTTCGCCACGTTGTCCCCATAGCTCAATTGCAGCGAGACGCTACTGGGTACGAAGCCTCTGACACTATTCTTTCAAACGATACCTTTCCTTCACAGCCTCTGGGATGCTGATTGATGAGAACCTGGAGTAAAAGGCGTGTTTACCACAGATTAGTTCGGTGCTTGGAAGTTTCTTTGCACAAAAATTTATCATGATATTGCTACATATTACATCATTGTGTTCTGTTTTTAAATTAAACATGTCATTCCTGACTAATTTTTACGAATGTATGCATGGATCGTATGTTTAATATTACTTGATGAACACGTATAGAGCCAAGTTGCGTTAAGTTTTAGCTGGGTGACAGCGCAGTGGGGAATGCCACATAGAACAGTCACGAGACAGCTTTCAGAGCCGAGAGGGGGTGGAGATGGCCAGTTGCGACTCCCAGCACTGGAAGAGAGTGACAAGTTTTGTGTGGAGGAGGATGTCGCAGTGGCGGAAAGTTTATGTCTGACTTAAGCTAAGTCAGTTTCAGTTCCGTCGGTTGGAAGCAAGGTTGGCTGTATGCACTGTGAGCGATGATGGAGATGTATTGGCACAGAGATGCAGTAGATAACGTACTTGGTACGTAAATATTCTTAGTGTGCAAAATATCGTAAGTAAAAATTACAGAAGTTGAAATTAACTGGAAAGATATTATTTCTTTTTTAACTATCATTTTAACTGTTTTAACTCTTTTATGGTCTGGCCCGTCAGGCCTGGTACGAAAACATAATTCATTTGCTCAGAGAGTGCTTAACCTGTTGACAAGTAAATGTACTTTTCGACATATTTCTCAATGCTTTTCAATCAAATCAGCCATCCGTTTCAGTTACTTTAGTAGATTTCAAGAGCCATATTAGCGGCATTAGTAAAAATTATAACTCGTCATTTTAACATTGTTTCATTGCTTGCTCTTACTGATATTGAATTTAAGCCCATGTAAGTTGAAGAAGTTTATTGTCCAAACTAAGCTAATGAAGACTCCAGAAGGTGTAGTCAAAAAGAGGTGAAACTCATTAATTTATATTTTCGTGGATAAGATGTACTTGTGGTCCTGGCCACATGAAAAGACCTTCACTTAGAAGGGACTGCACATTGTGATCTCTGTGTTGTTCGGGGTAGTATTAATTTTCTAGATTAGTGTCAAGTGGAAAGGATATTTTTGGTTGACCTGGAGTTTTACTACACTATGTAACAAAGGAGAATCAATCAGGAAGGCCGGTATCTGATGGCAGTCTTCTCTGTAGAACAGCTAAGTGACGAACCATCTTTCCTCGGGATATTGATGCCACGGTCTCGAACGGGTACTTCTATTCTTTACACCTATCCCAGGCAACGACTACACTGAAAGCGATATGAGGCAAGGCATTTAGTTTGCCAGCATGGTACCCTTTAGGTGCATCTTGGAGGCATTCTCATGTGCATGGGAAGGTTCAAAATGGTTCAAATGGCTCTGAGCACTATGGGACTTAACTTCTGAGTCCATCAATCCCCTAGAACTTAGACCTACTTAAACCTTACTAACCTAAAGACATCACACACACCCATGCCCCAGGCAGGATTCGAACTTGCGACCGTAGCGGTAGCGCGGTTCCAGACTGAAGCGCTTAGAACCGCTCGGCCAACCCGGCCGGCTTACATGGGAAGGAATGAGCCTGTGTTACGACTTCCATCATTTCTTGCCGCCGAAATACGTATACCACTATTATCTTATCATGTGCGTCTGTGTGTTCGCATTGAACTATACGCTGGTGACGTAGAAATCCCGCGTACAACTTCAGCAAGACACTGTCCCATCCAGTCACTTTCCAGTTATTTGAAAATTAGACATGCTTTCGTGGTCTTGCAAGTTGTCGTGTCACGTTCAAAAGTGAGAAGGCTCTTGAGCCATATGCACATCTTGGACCCAGCTTCTACCAGTTTCGTGAGTTTTGGGCGGCGCTCGAGCAGAAAATAATCAATGTTACCTTCCATCGCTTACAATATCTCAGGAAGCAAAGTCAAAACGCATTGTTACCGTCATCTGAGAGAATATCGGCGCTACCTGACAGTTAAAAGTATTTCTAACTCCGCTGCCCCTAAGAACTTTTATTTTCGATGTCTTTTTTTTTCAAGTACATATTCTCATGTTTATTTCAGTCAGACACGAAAATATTTCATAGGTAACCCAAACCATACACAAGATTTGGGCTTAGAAACGATATAAATATGTTATGTTATAAGGTCCGCCCCCGGTAACTGAGTGGTCAGCGCGACAGAATGTCAATCCTAAGGGCCGGGGTGTTGTGTTGTGCTCTTCATCCTTTCATCCTCATCGACGCTCAAGTCGCCTAAGTGGCGTCAAATCGGAAGACTTGCACCCGGCAAACGGTCTACCCGACGGGAGGCCGTAGTCACACGACATTTACATTTATTTTACATTATAAAATAAAGCAACACAGGTAATTCGCTTTCGAAATGGAAATAGTGTATCGTGTATGAAAAAAAACGGGAATAAAAGTATGTGATAAGCTGTTAAAACCCACACTTACGGCCATGGGCATTAACACGCTCCTCCATTTATAACACGAAAGATAAAATAGTAATTACTTATTTCAGTATAAGAGATTTAAGAGAAGTGGTAAAGTGACATGTCTTATATACCACTGCTTTCGATTCACTTTATCGAAATCCGTACCATATTTCTGCCGATTGTGGTTATCTGGACTTGATTAAGTCAATGTTATCGGTTATTGCTGTGATCGAGCCGCTAACACGTAATTTAGTTGCCCTCTGTCTCTGTATTTACCTGAATGTCCTGGATTTGTTGTGCTGTATGGAACTGATGGGGTTTTGCGTGGGATATCGTAGAAGGAGGGGGCAGAGCTGCAGGTGGCCAATTCGCGGAGCTCCCAAGGAAGACTAGCTGTCCTCTAACGGCTAGGCCACATGAGCGCTGGGAGTGACCCGGACTCTTGCCATCAGGTAGGTGTTAGTGGCACCCTGCATTGTATGGTTCATAACTAGCGACGTGTGAGCGGCCAATGTTTAGCGGAGTCTTCTCATTGGTGGAGTATTCTTTTTTCAGGGTTTTGGGCAGAGTAGAAATAAAAGCTAGATTTTTTTGGATATTCTGAGTAGAGACTACGAAGCAGACACACCGGGCTTGGAACCGAGGAAAAGCGAACAGGCAGACGTCGGAAGAGTGGCGGAAGTCGGACCTGCATTTCTGGGAGCCATCCGACCAGTCGGCGACAGATGATTAATGGCAGGCAGGAGACTCCATCAATCCTGGAAGCGAAATTCCGACTCATCATGTGCGGTGAAATTATCTTGCAGGTTAGTGTCACCATGAGAACTGAATATCAACGATTTGTTTATAGTTTCCAGATAACTTTCTTAACATTCATGACAACATACTGAATTGAAATGAACTGAACTGAACTGAGTGCAGGTGGGGAAGGAATGCAGGTAGTAGTTCTTCAGGCCACTGCTTCTAAACTTCTTTTGGGTTGGATGATTTCACACCTTGTTAGGGCGTCGAGGCCTCGCCTATGACCGAGGAGAGTTGGTGATTTGCAAGCAGACTTTATACGTCTTTCTGGCGCAATCGGGCAAATCACTGCTCACCCATCCGAAGTTACGTATTTTAGAGAATGACATATTGAGACAATGCTCACTCCCATACCACACGTTCATTGCTGACTTTAAGAAACGTATCTACCACCGATTTAATGACCTTTAAATTTTCATAACTTGTAGCTAGTCTCACTTTGTAACTTATTTCTCACTTTAATGTGTAGTGATCCCTTCCTTGATTATATTTGTGCTTATGAGGAATAATTGTAACAAACTGGGGTTAAACTGGTACGAGACCTTTAATTCAGTAGTTTGATAAACCCGCTTCTTATTACTAAGACTTTGAATGGTTTTTGTAAAAACCAACACCTGGGACTCATTTGCAAGGGCCACTCTACACATATCGTTCAATCTGTTGCACGACAGATACATTGCCGTGTCTAGGATCGTGGGGAGCAATCTCTCTCTTGACATATGACTGCATTGTCTCCCAGCGAAAAGTAATGATAAAATTGTCTCGAGCTTTCAACCGCGTCTAAAAGATTAAAATCCACGAGCTTTCGGTAGAGCACTCCTCATTCATTGTCAAGTGGTGACTGATTTTTCGTGGCTAGTATCGTCCTTATATAGCCGCGCTGGCTTCTGTGCCTCACTGGTGTCCGTTCCAACGCCACGCAAGGTAATGTTATCATTGCGAGCCCGTCGCACCCGCTTCAGCCTTCCGACAGCTGAGTTGCAGGCCTTGCTTAAGTGTAATCTGCCGTGTTTGTTAGGGGTGTTGTCACAAATTTTAATCTCGCCTTCGGTACCCTGAGAAATCAGCGGTAACGGAATGTGCTCTAGAAAACGGACATCGTATTGCATTCGAAGAGACATAAGTTATTACACTGATAAATAGTTTCCAGTTAGCGTAATTAAAGATGCGACCGACATAAAATTTGTGACAAATTTAAACCACTTGACGTGGCTAGCAGCTCGAGAGAATTTCCCCAATCTCTCTCAGCACTGACATAACAGGCACAGATCACCATAACAGCCAAAAGGCTTGCTTGCTCTGTTGGCGTCTTACAAATCTTATACTTCTCTTTCCTTGGAATCTGTTCTGGATTCGGTTAGCTGGGATATTCTGATGCACATTCAGAATTCCTAAACATGAGAGACGCACGCAGATTATCTTCCCGAAATTTTTAATAAATTTTGGACTTTTTGCATAAAAAAATCACTGCCACTTATTAAGATTCACTTGGCTTGAGTTTTCTGTGATTTTTTGTTATTCTTTTAACAAATGTTGTAAAATCAGAAAAGTTTATTTAAGTTGCTGGACATGTGATCAAACATATTTTCTTACGGCATTTTTCTGATATTGTGTCTCCATGTGATGATTAGAATATCAGTGATGGGATTTCCCATTTACATTAAAATATAAACGAATGCGAACGAGGAGTCACAGTAAAGTTAAAAGAAAATTAGAAAAAGGGTGTAGCGACAGCCACAGAGCCGAGAGGACGCGTATTAGAGCAGCAATAGCACTTGTCTGATAAACTGTAAGCTAATTTAGTCTTTGATTTTGGTTCACGTGTTTCTGAAAACAAGTGATCTGTATGTGTGTATTTTACTGTGTAGACTAGTGGTTAAAAAGTTAATCGTAGTTTTTCTTGTTGCGTAAGTCTTGTGAATATCCTTGTGTAGGGCGGCTTCCTAGCGTAAATTTCCCCGTCGCCAGAAACTCCGTCACGCCACTAAGTTTTAATTTTGAGCTAGTAGGCAGCACACAGTCCAGATCAGTGCATTCTAAAAAAAATTGGTTCAAATGGCTCTGAGCACTATGGGACTTAACACCTGAGGTCATCAGTCCCCTAGAACTTAGAACTACTGGAACCTAACTAACCTAAGGACATTACACACATCCATGCCCGAGGCAGAATTCGAACCTGCGACCGTAGCGGCGCGCGGTTCCAGACTGAAGCGCCTAGAACCGCTCGGCCACATCGGCCGGCAGTGCATTTTAGTTGGAATATTTATCTCGAGCAGTAACGTATCGGCAAACACGATTTCTAATAACAGGTATCTGTAAATACATCAACTTCAGTAGAGACATTTATTTCTCTTTAATAGCTTGCGGTCTCAGAATACAGTGAGAAATTTCACAGCATCTTTTAGTGTTACTTTATTCTGCTTTGGTGTATTTTCAAACTCAGTACCTCCATTTGAACCCTTGTATCTATTTTATACACAGTACGATATGGCTAGGGACTGTGCTTGTGAGGGGACGCAAGGATAGTTGGCTGCTGTCCATAAACAGCTGGAAGCTGCGTTGGCTACCGTCGACAAGCTGCTAGCTAATGCTCGAAGCTGCGATGACGTCGGGGCGCCAGTGACGAGACCTGCGACACCTTTGGTGCCACTGGAATCCCCTGGTGGCCCGGACGTCACTGCGGCTTCCGATACGCAACATCTGACCGGTCCGTCCTCACTTCAGGGTGGGTGGCAGATAGTGGTGGACTCGCGTGTCACTGGGTGGAAGGCGAAAGAGGGAGCAGGCCTTGCGGCTGGCTCCCTACGTCTTAGCAACAGGTACGAGGTGCTAACCAGTGTTAATGATAACTCTGAGCAACCACGGGATGCCTCTACTCGGTCGATTTCACTGTCCAGTGCGTACAAGTACATAGGGTGGCTATGCTAGTCACTGGGAGCTCCAATGTTTGACGGGTGATGGAGCCCCTCAGGGAGATAGCAGGCAAGGCGGGAAAGAATACCAGTGTGCATTCGGTTTGTTTGCCAGGAGGTCCGTGATTTGGTGGAGGCCCTGCCGGCGCAATGAGTGCAACCGGCTGCATGTAGTGGCACATGTCGGCACGAATGACGCCTGTCGCTTTGGTTCTGAGGCGATCCTCGGCTCCTTTCGGCGGCTGACTGATTTGGTGAAGGGAATTAGTAAAGCACGCGGGGTGTAGGCTAAGCTGTCTATTTGTAACATCGTATCCATGGTTGATAGCGGTCCTCTGGTTTGGAGCAGAGTGGAAAGTCTAAACCAAAGGCTCAGATGGCTCTGCGACGGTATCGGATGCGAATTTCTCGACCTCCGCTACAGGGTGCTGAATCGTAGGGTTCCCCTTAACAGGTCAGGCGTGCATTACACACAGGAAGCGGCTACTGGGATAGCGCAGTACGCGTGGCGTGCACATGGAGATTTTTTAGGTTAGAGGACCACACCCTTGGGAGCAAAGGCAATTTGCCTATTAAATCAGCCACAGCGACATCAGAGAATATTCGACCTCGCAGATCAGAGATAGAAAAGATTGATATGATTTTAGTAAACTGTAGGAGCATGCAAGGAAAGGTCCCAGAATTAGTATCGCTTACTGAAGGTTATAATGCACATATAGTATTGGGAACAGAAAGCTGGTTGAAATCAGACGTGAATGACAAGGAAATTCTAAGCTCGGACAGGAATGTTTATCGTAAGGATAGGTCAGTCGCCAGTGGTGGCGGCGTGTTTATTTCAGTAAAATATTCGATAAAATCTACCGAGGTTAGCACGGTTTCCGAATGGGAATTAATCTGGGAGATACTGAGTATCAAAGAAGGGTCAAATATGGTAATTGGATACTTTTCTAGACCACCTGGGTCAGGATCTGTAGTTGCAGAGCCCTTCAGACAGAACCAGTAATTTTCCTAATCATGCCGTTGTAATAGGGGGTGACTTCAACTTGCCAGGTATAGTTTGGAGGAGTTATGCCATCAAAACTGAAAATGAGGGTGAGGAGAGCAATGAGAGAAGCGTTCAATGATTTTTAATGTAATAAGTTTCAACCGATGCGAGTAAAAACCCTAAGAGATGTTGGTCGAATGTAACCTTAGTAAGTGGGCCAAAATCATCTATTCATTCTCTCAGCGACCACGCCGGCACCGAAACGTAAGATCAGAGAGAAGGCCGAAATACTGAATTCTGTCTTCCGATGTTGTTTCACCGCAGAAGATCGTAACACTGTCCCTCCTTTCAATCGTCGTACAAGATCAGCAAGGCGCACAAATTTGTGACAAAATATAAAACCATTAAAACGCAGAGGGGAAGTAAAGTTTTCTCATAATAAATGTAAAGAAGATACACATGTGGAGGTGCATAAGCAAGCGGTGAACAACAAGAAGGACGAACAATTATGTAGTCAGGAAGTAACTAATTACATTATGTCTGAACTGAAAAACATACTGGATGAAGAAAGTTTAGTAGGATTGATCAAAGGGATATCCTGCAAGCTCCACAACCCAGAGTAGACGGGTGCGAAGTGCTACCTGTATACAATGCAGCAATGAAGATCTTGCAATTGAATGCATTGAGGAATAGAATTGTAAGTACGGAACCCCCCAAGCTAGCCCAAGAGTTTAACGTTGATGTCAAGTGCATTCAAGAGCCATATAGTAGAAATGGGAAATTAATATGTTTTCCCCCCGAACAGCTCAGATAACAGGAAATAGAGAGGCTATGGCTGCTATAGTGGTAATGGACACCAAATGCCCGACTACAAAAATCACAGTTGTGCAACAGACATGTTGCAACAGTACAGGTTACCAAGGATACAGACAATTGAGTCACATGTCCACACAATTCAACCATACACAGACATGATTCAACAGATAGCACTTTATTCAAGAGGGAAAAAGGTGATAATTGCTATACCCACCTTGTGGCATTGTGATCAGACTGATGATCGAGGTCACATCGCCAACAAGAAATGGTTCAAATGGCTCTGAGCACTGTGGGACTTAACTTCTGAGGTCATCAGTCCCCTAGAACAGAACTACTTAAGCCTAACTAATCTAAGGACATCACACACATCCATGCCCGAGGCAGGATTCGAACTGGCGACGGTAGCGGTTGCGCGGTTCCAGACTACAGCACCTAGAACCGCTTGGCCACCCCGGCCGGCTCGCCAACAACGTCCTAAGTGCGAATAACCCGTACATTATCAACAAAAAAGGATAACCACCTACACATATAGGGCGTACTGGTGGTAGTAACAATATAGACATAACTACTGTTAACCACATATCTGTACATACGGAAATACATCAGCGTGTGTATGTGAATGGAACGATAAGTTATCATAATGCAGTCATCATCGACACAAAGTGTACTGCACCTTATACTCCATCATCAAACAAATATATGTCAAGCAGGGCACTCTGGGAGGAGATTAAAAGCTATGTAAGAGATAAACTGGTAGAAAACGTAGAAGAACGTTTAGACCTACGGGCATATAGACTTCAGCAAATATTAAAATATTCCAAAAGAAAGCACATACCGACTTTTACTAACCAGTGTAACACTGATGCTCCCTGGAGCTGCGAGATATCTGGACTAAGACAGGATATGAGACGCAAGAGAAGGCTCTACCAGAAGGAAGTTACCACTCGGGACAGACAGATTCTTCTATAAGAATACAGGGACACAAAAACTACATTCAAAACCGTACTAATCATAAGAGATAAGAACATTAGGAACACTACGTCACAGCAAATCTGCAACAGAACACATGGTGAATACTATTTAAACTTATAACTGAGAAAATTAAGTCCCCTCTTGTCCTGGCTACGCTAAGGCAGGACGACGGAATTGTGACACGCAGATATAGACAAACAGCACAATATCTGCTAGACAAACTTCTCCCCGATGACGATCCACGAACAGATACACAAGCACACACACAACTTAGGGAGACAATGTATAGGTATTACACTACAAAAACGCCACTTGCTCTTTTGCAAGACAGGAGGTAGCGCTAGCAATTGCTGGCTTGAAAAACGAGAAAACAGCAGGACCAGACCATACCCACTCGGAAATACTGCGCCTTGTCTTACCGCAGATAGGCCTATATTTAACAAATCTAATAAAGGATGCCCTGAGGCTTCGACGGATGCCTCTATTCTAGAAAACGGCCAACACAGTGATTATTACAAAAGCCGACATCATAACCTAAATCGTACCAATCAATTTGCTTGTTAACTACATTGGATAAGGTCCATGAGAGGCTTCTATGTTACCGCTTCCAAGCTCACATAGAACTCCATGGCCTTAGTCAGCACCAGTTTGCCTTTAGACCGAGAAAATCTATCGACGACGCGATTAATCGGGCTTTCCAAATTGTAGAACAGACATTCAGCAGTATGCAGTTGCGATTCTTATTGATATTGCTGTCGCCTTTGATAATCTTTAGTGGACAGCAATATTTGCACGATTTCGAGAACTACAGGTACCCGGATCCCTGTATAGTAGTCTTCGAGACTATAGTAGTGACAGAGCGGCTGAGTGGTAAGAGGGTGAACGCAAGGTTGTAAAACGGGATTACCGAATGATGTCTCCACAGCTCTACCAGCGGACCTATCTTATGGGATATCGCAATTGAACCGCTCTTGAATTTAATCGATGAGATTAACGTTGAGATGGAATCATTGCGTATGCTGACGATCTGTTAGCTGTGCTATCAGCCAACGCAAGAGCAGTGTTGGAAAACAAGACCAGTGGTATACTACACATAATACGACAGTGGTGTAACCAAAACAAATTGTCCTTAGCAGTACAAAAAAAGTACAGAATGTTTAAAGGATCTCTACATAGACATCTGGCAATTAAAATAAACAACACCAACATAAAAAAGGGAAGTAGTAACTACATCTCTCGGGATACACATTGACGAACGGCATAGCTTCAACAATCACATACGACTAATCACAAGCAAAGCCGAAAGTATACTTCACAAACCAGCGACAGTAAATTCGACACGATACAGACAAACACTCACACAAATAATTATGTACCACTGTGCACTTTTCGAGTCGGTATTGAGCATTGTAGCTAGTACCTGGGCACAAAGACCCGCTCTTGTCATGAACAGGATCACTGTTAGGTGGGGGCAGATGAGTGTGCTTCTTAGACTACCTGGGGCGTTCGCCACCACATCAGTCGATTCACTGAATATGGTGTTTGGAACTTACCCTATCGATATAACCATGTGATGTGGGGCTGCAACATACTGTGTGAAGATGAGTAGACCTGAGAGAGTGTTAGATCACTGGGCAGCACATTGAAGTTAGGAGCCTACTAAAAAACTAGCGTGTCGACACTTGGCAAAATGAGTGGGACGAGAGTGATAAGGGCAGTCGAGTCCATTCATTTTTCTCCAATATCAAAGAGTGGTTACGGTTGCGCCATGTCAACCCCAGCCGAGGGAGGCATGGTTCATTTTGCGACTGGATATGGCCCTTATCCCACGCAGTTGCAGGACATGTCGCTTTCAGAAACCAATCGTTGTACATGCGGGGAACTGATTTCTCAGAAAACTTTCTTTTGAAATGCATTAGACACAGGCACTTACGTAATAACATGGAACACATTACAGAAACAACACTATACGGTGCATTGAGGAACCCAGGTACATGGATACAGTTGAACGTAATCGAAAACAACATCTCAAATGCGGAACATGACATATACAAACAGACTTATCAATAAAGAAGGCGCAGAACACGAAGGCAGGCCGACATAGATAGCTCGAGTAGCTCCAGTACTGACGATGATACGACTAACAGTGACAACCGTAACGTAACGTAGACACACAAATTATGCGTAAAATAAAAACATGAAACATGCATAACTACTCACGTAAACATTAATCACATGTTGCAATTTATATCTTATTATGAATGAGTCTGATTAAAAGTAGGAGTAATTAGAATAGTCCATGGATAGATATTGTTCAGGAATCACGTTAAACCTGTACCCAGCACTTTTAAGTAGTTATAAAAATGAACACATCATTGTAAATGTAATAATATAAATGTAATATAAATTTAATATAACGTAAGCAAGCAAAATTAAACAGTTTAAATATGCATCAGAATTAGATTATGATCTTACGCGATTATACAAGATTATTGGGCCTACTACTCAGAGAAGTCAAGTTTTATTCTACAAACATGTATTTACAAGGTTAATAATAGGGTAGTGGTGGCTTGTTATTTCTCCTACAGCTATGTAGGAACAGTTTATCACTTAATTAGATTACATCGAGACAAGATATTGTTCCAAAGCCATGCAGAATTTACCAACTAACCTAGTGGTAGTGGTTGTTATGTAACTTAACGAACATCAACTCACACACCACTCTAACAAACAACACCGACATAGATTAGTTCCTCATGGACTGAACAAATCGAGTTTTCCCAAATAGGGATGTTCCTGTAGGTAATACTAAAATGGGTAGCACTAATTGCGGTCTTGAAGTTCAACACAAAGCCCCCTTCAACAGGTGCTGTTGATGAAGGGATATCTGTATCTATTCTTTCCTGTCTCCATTTATTCTCTTCTCAAGTTACTGTACAAATTTGTAATTTCCTACTTCCAAGTTCCTGTATTTTTCTTTCAAAGATAAGTGTGGTTACTGTACGCAAATAAAAGATAACACCAAAGTGCAGACAAAAGAACTCCACGCAGTCCCACTTCCACGTGATGCTGCATGGGCCTACGTGGAGTAATAAGATGGCAGACTCTAGTAGTCCTAATGCAGCTTGAAAAAAAAAGTGCCGTATCACCATGAGTACTTAATATGTACGACCCTAACGTCAGAAGCAGTATGAGAGAATTTTTCTTGTCGAATGTCTCACACTCGTAAAGGCCCACTATTGTGGAAGAACGGCCATTTTATGTCTTTTTATTTTGGATCTCGGATTGGTCATGGATTATTGTTATCTGAGAGCAGGTTTTTTTTTTTTTTTTTTTTTTTTTGCCTTACGTGGATCAGAAGGGGCAATCATAACTAGGATGATGTGGTACCCAATGTGGGAATAAGGTGACCAAGGACCTGTAACTAAACTTTAACTAAGGTAGAATGGTAACTGGAGCTAAGCTAACACAAATAAATCTTTCTCCCTCCAATTATTCTTAAGTAGGTTTGCATAGGCAATCACCATGCCAATGCGAGGGGGACCACAGGAGGATCAGTCTTAAAATTGTAGGATTTTCTGAGGACTAGGTGTGCACAGATAAGAGCCGCTGATGAAGAGAAATATTGCAAATCAAACAAGAGTAAGCCGGACGTGGTGGCCGTGCGGTTCTAGGCGCTGCCGTCCGGAGCCGCAGGACTGCTACGGTCGCAGGTTCAAATCCTGCCTCGGGCATGGATGTGTGTGACGTCCTCAGGTTAGTTAGGTTTAAGTAGTTCTAAGTTCTAGGGGACTTTTGACCTAAGATGTTAAGTCCCATAGTGCTCAGAGCCATTTGAAACAAGAGTAAACAAGAAGACAAACAAGGTCAGGAACAAAGAAACGAGAGGTAATTACACTTGAGTATGAAAGTGAAGGCGTTAATGTACAGCGACACATTTAGGGTTTATTGTTGTCCACTCCGTGTTCGCTGAGGTCAATAAAATGTGGTATTCTCTTTCGCAGATAATTGTCTGCAGATACAGTAATGGTCAAGTTTCCTATAAGGTGATCGTAATGGTCGCTACCATATGACTCCATAAAGGAGGCTGGGAAAAAGAGTGGAAGAGAAAGGAGGATAAGACCAGGAAATGGGATAAGAGCAGTGTGTGCCCAGGTATATGAGGCTTAGGGACGGTATGAGTAGTTTTTTCTTGCTTCTTTGGTAGGTCTGAGCACATTTGGATCTTACATTACTTAAGTTAGTGCACAAAACTAACTGTTACGGAGGGAAAAGCTGCCTTCTGACATAGTAACCAATCGATGAACGAATTTACCCCAACTATCGGATGAGCCTGTGTCCCAAGTGGTAACTAATTTTTGCTGTGGCCTCTCAGATAATAAAATTACTTCATGTATTAGACATTAACTGGCCCATTTGCCTGTTAGATCACTGCGTGCAACTGTATACATCGAAAAATAAAAGTATAAACAAATACGTAAATTATGGTTACGATTATTACTTTTCATATTTTCATGTAAAGAGATTATTTTTTGTTTTGTTATCTGTTCATTGATCCATCTACGGTCAAAACACCTGTTGAGAAAAGGCCCATCTTTCCTCAGGAACAAATCATGTCTATCTGGAAGAATCTTTTGGTAAATACTTACGTTAGGATTTAAATAAGGAACGTTAGGATGTATCATAGCTATGATTGATGTTGCTTCATAGAGTGTTTCTCGTTTAATGTGTTAGGAACCATGCAAAACAATGTTACTAATTAAGATGTTAAGTATTGTACAGAGCTCATTGTAAAGATCTCTTCAAAACGCTGGGGAATTTAACTGCTCCATGTGAATACATTTACCAGTCAGTTGTACACATCAAAAATAACACTGGTAATTACTGCACAAACAGCTCTGTCCATGACCATGGAACAAGTGATAGACTCAACTTACATTTACCAAGAAAAAATAAACATAAAACTCAAAACTGCATTTTCTGCCAAGGAATAAAACTGTAAAATCAGATACCAAAAGAGATTAATGAAATTACAGAAATACTCTTATTTAGAAAGGCAGCTAAAAGGTACGTATTATGCAATACATCTTATACATTGAAAAATTACTTAGATAAAACAGAGTAGGGGTTTGATAAAAAAATGTTATACAAATAAATAATAATAATGAATATGAAACATCCAACATTCCACATAACACCTTCACTTTATGTCTTTTTTTCTTTCTAGAAATACTTACCCCCAAGCTATGCATAGCACAATACTAACACCTCTTCCGCTTTCTGAGTTCAGCATCTCACTCATTATGTAGGGATGCTGACTCAGTTTTTCAGGGTAGCAAATGGGAAGTCGAAGTACAGAAAATGGCCCAGAGATCACCAGTGTGTGTGTGTGTGTGTGTGTGTCGTGAGTGAAGTGTCATGAAACAATGTGTGTATAGTATGACCAGTGACACAGTGACATAGGAGTGAACAGTGTGGCATTACATTATTCAATAAGTTATTTGTAAAAAAAGTATTGTATAGCAGGAGTAAATCTAATGGTTGTCTCTACCTAGAAGTCTGTATACATATGTGTATAAGAAATAGCTTATTTTAAATTAATCTAAACTTGTAAATACTTTGATATTTCCTATATCCTTGTAAAAAGAGATCTAGGGATGAATAAAGCTACTGCTACGACTACTAGTCTTCTCTTTGATTACTTGTAAATCAGTTTCTCTAAGGGGCTGACTCCTGATCTATGTTATCTACCAGAGTGCACTGAGGAGACTGAGACTTCAGGAGCAACATCTCACTCGCTGTCCTTGTACAACCAGTGTCCTCCTTCTTAGAGTACCTCCTGGTTTTGTTGGTGTTCTAGAGACGATTTAATGACGTCTAGCGCAAGTAACTGTACCTTCCACTTCCTCACAGGATACCTTCCACGAAAATAGTTTAGCTTGCTTGATTGCAAAGTTGTATTCCACAAGAACCAGCAGATTTTTGTCCATTTCCCTTCCGCCCTTGCTCGCCTGTTTGAACAGTCCTCTTACCTTCTGCCTTTGCACATTCAGACTGTTGTTTCACCAAGGTACATCTCGGTTTCTGCACTTCTTGGAGACTAGGGGACAACAAGAAGTGATGGTCTGGGATTACACTTCATTTCATAACGAAATCAAAAAATGGCTCTGAGCACTATGGGACTTAACTTCTGAGTTCATCATTCCCCTAGAACTTAGAAATACTTAAACATAACTGACCTAAGGACATCACACACATCCATGCCCGAGGCACGATTCGAATCTGCGACCGTAGCGGTCGTGCGGTTCCAGACTGTAGCGCCTAGAACCGCTCGGCCACCCCGGCCGGCATACCGAAATCCCGTTGGTTGCCATTGGCCGCACTCTTTATAGCACAATGGTAAGTTAACGATGTTGTAAGCTCCTTTTTGTCACCCTTCATGGCAAGCCAACCTGGGCTTATATCTCACCAAGGTAATGCCCGCCAGCATACTGCGAGAGATTCTACTGCCTGTCTTCATGCTTTCCAAACCATACCCCCGGGTTCCCGGGTTCGATTCCCGGCGAGGTCAGGGATTTTCTCTGCCTCGTCATGACTGGGAGTTGTGTGATGTCCTTAGGTTAGTTAGGTTTAAGTAGTTCTAAGTTCTAGGGGACTGATGACCGT
Organism: Schistocerca cancellata; assembly: GCF_023864275.1. NCBI lineage: Eukaryota > Metazoa > Arthropoda > Insecta > Orthoptera > Acrididae > Schistocerca > Schistocerca cancellata. The sequence goes on along the minus strand of NC_064629.1, from coordinate 384,477,316 downwards.
AGATGTTAAGTCCCATAGTGCTCAGAGCCATTTGAACCATCCAAACCATACCTTTGTCAGAAAGTATTACCGATCTCTCCACAGCTGAGAACGTTTGGAGCATAATGGGCCCTCTAATAAGCTCGGGATTTTGACCATGACCATCTAACGCGCCCATTGGACATAATTCGGCACGATATCCCTCAGGTGGATATCCAACGTATCTATCAATCAATGGCAAGCCGAATAACTGTTTCCGTAAGGGTCAGAGTCATACCATTATTGACTTGCTGAATTTGTGAAGCTCTTTCTCTTGAATAAACCATCCAATTTGTACAAATATATACAACGCTACACAAAAAAAATGGCTCTGGGCACTATGAGACTTAACATCAGTCGCTAGAACTTAGAGTTAATTAAACCTAACTAACCTAAGGACATCACAGACAACCTTTCCCGAGGCAGGATTCGAACCTGCGACCGTAGCATTCGCGCGGTTCCATGCTACACAAAAGAAGAGAACCACATAGAGTGGCAGGAGGAAATGAAATACAAGCTCATGAGTTTAGCGGGTAAGAGTATGTCATGTCTTTCGACTGATTAAAAAATTCAGTCAGTTTTACAAACAATATTTGCAGTCTGAGCCCACTTATCACCATGACGTTGCATCCCATCAAGTCTGTATGGATGCACCAATTCGGTTGGCAAGTGTGCTATAAAGGTGTAAAATCTCCTGAGGCTATCATGCTGACAACTGTTACAACGGCGTGTTAATATCATGGATACTGGGTCTGGAATTGTCCTGCTGAAAACTGGACCACGATACTACTGTATGAGAGGTAACACACTAGTATTCCGGATTTCCGAAACGGTTGTGCGGTCATAGCTCCCTGAATCAGTACGAGCAGAGAGCTCACGTCATACACGGTTTCTTCCCACACAATGACGTGAAGATTAACACCACTGTGCCTCTCGAAAACATTGGACTCACGGTTCGTTCCCTAGGTTGAAGCTGTACTCACTGACGATTGCGCAGACCACGATTTATTGCTGAACTCAGTGCGACGCCGTTCATCAGCAGTCAGTGCTTCCCAGTCACAGCACCACCCCATGCGAAGCTGTTTCCGATGTAGTGTTAATGGCACCCTACACAGAAAAACGTAATTCCTTAGTCCAGCTGCCGATAGTCTCTGACTAATGGAGCGGGATGACACAGAATGTTACACGGAGTCCATTACTTATTCTCGGATGCCGATATGACGGCGGATGCGCCATACTGCGATCCTCACTAGGTTATCAGATGTGGTCTTAAAGAAGATTGATGATGAGTATGCCTGCTCTCACGTTCCCATGCAGTCCAAGTTCGTGCCATTGTCACACGCGAATGATTCAAATATCTGAGTACTACACAATTCCTTAATTCGGCCTCATGGAGACCCGCATTGAGGTCGCTTTCAGACTCTTCCAGGAGCTGAGAACGCTGTACACGAGTACGTGGCATCTCGCTGTTCTTCGTAATGGCCACTAACCATATGATGCTGTTCACACATCTTACAGACCCTACCATCCTTGGTAATAACACTGGACATGAACAACGCTAATGTTCTCTTGCAGTCGTTCTACCTGTCACAAAGAATGGAAACTCTAGTTATCGACGTATCCACCGATATTGTGTACATGTACGAAGTTAGATTGATACGCGATCATGGATGTTTCACTTTTATTATCAGGCAGTGTATAACATCAAAACTTTACTATATTGCACAAATGCTGTCACTGTTTCAGAGCGTAACGTAATGAGTCATGTCAGCTGTAGGTCACATTATGACTTGTGGTCACGTCTTAAATGTGAAGTATGACGCAGTAACACTCCCTGCCGAGAAAGGAGGATTAAGTCTAAGTGATGCACTTAATAAAACAAGGGCGGTCTATGCGTATAGTATGTATAAATGATAGACGAAGACACCGAACAGTTTAACGGCCTGCTAGCGCACGAGACATTTCCGTTTAGTTTGCATTCACCAAATAATGTTCACAACTGCTCCAATCGTCTCGGAAAGAACAGATACAAGTACTTAACAATTTTTAAGGAAACTTTATACCATTCTCTCTGCAAAAATTTGCAAGTACCGATAACGATGATGGAGGTGGATAGTGATACGCACCATACTCTCTAACCTAAACCACAAATGTTCAACAACTTTGAGATTTGGTGACTGTGGTAGCAAGTAGAGATGCGAAAACTCATCCTAGTGCTCACAAAACCAGCTGAGGACGGTGCGACCAGCATGATTAGTGGCCCTGTCGTCTTGGAACACAACATACGCATTGAAGAACAAACTTTGTACCGTGGGATGGACATAATCAGCCATAAGGGTCACATAATCCTTGACAGCAATGCGATATTCCAAAGGAACCATTGGGTACATTGACAATATGACTGATAACACGATATGGCTACCCAAATAGTCAACGAACTCCCACCGTGTATCGCTCTTGGAAAGTAAACTCGGTCAGATGTTGGGAACGGTGTGAAACAAGACACAGCCGACCAAATGACTTTCGTCCACTACGCCAAAACCCAGGTTTTGTGGCTACGGCACCACGTTTTCGTTTCTCCGAAATTAGCATAAGTGATGAGTGGTTCCGTAATTCCAGTTCGCCCCGCAATTCCTTGTTTATGGAGTTCGCTTCATGTTTGTTTGGTGTTGACAGGTTTCGCTAGTGTAGTATTCACCTCTGCAGTGACTTTTGCATCTGTCGTCCTCTTATTTTTCGCCAATCTCCTCTTCAACGACCGTCTGTTACGAACACTCAACACACACATTCTTCCACGTTTTGTCTCAGCGGATGATGCTTTCCCTATATGCAGCACCGATCTTCGGCACATTGCCTCTTGAAGCAGCAAACACGGTGGCTACCTAGGCTACAGAAGAACGCAATGCACTCGGAATTACACGGAACTCAGTTCTAACCATGTCTGACACTTGCAACGTATTTAAGTCATTGCACAGGTGCCGTTCGTGGTAAAACACAAAAGCGCAATCCTGCAGGCTTCGTTATCATCTTTTGTATGTTCAAGCGTGCATTTCTCATAGTGTTTCCATACTTCTGTCCAACGTCCATGTGTGTGGATATAATCGAAGATAGGTGCGGATATACAGCATGAACATTAATAGGCCCGACACACTGCAGAGGCGTATTCCTAACTGGAAATGGAGGTAAAAGATCTTACAAACATGTGTCCGGGAGTTGTTGGTGTGCGTGCAACGACAACAAACTGTCCCGAACACAGTACAGAGCTGTACCGCATCCACGTCACAACAGACGTTCAAGGTGGTCTCAGTGGAATTGCAGGTAATACTAACAGTAGCGGTTGTCGTACAGGACACACATAATCGTACCTTGGCTTACACCACGTTGGCGAGCCACTAGCCTGGAGCTTGTACTAAGCTTGTAGAACCCGGTCCTCCACATCTGGTGCACGCACCGTCATCCACCTCCCTGCACGTTCAGCTCTCTGAAAGGACCTATGATACCAGAAACGCCCGAAAAGGTCTGGAAATGTTGTGTGATGTGGTTGGTGTCTGTGAGGGTACTTGTTTAGGTATAGCCATGCTGCCTCGTGACCATGACCATCTGCTAGGCCCGTACATGAATACCGGACCATTCTGCTGCTTACAGTACGCTGCGTCAATCACACAGCCTTCACTACACTAGGAACACACGAGACATGGTCAGAGAAACTGTCATTCGTCATCTACCGTGGCAGCAGTCCATTTCCGGGCACATGTTCGTAGGACCTTATTTCCTCCATTTCCAGTCAGTAGTCCGTCCCTGTAGTTTGTCGGTTTTATTAATGTTCACTCTGTACAATCGAACAGATATATCTAAATTTTGGCTGGCTGTCAGTTTGGAATTGCAAGCGTGGCCTTCCTTCAACAGTGAGTTTTACTTGGTATTTCGCAGTTAACAGGAAAGTAGGTACCAACTCAACACTACATAATATACCTTCAGCCGACTAACAGAAGTGTTTAATATGTAATCTAAGATGTACTGAAGAGCAAAGGTTCGCATGCAGAAAACGTAGTATAAATATAGAACTAAGCCAGGGAAAAGTTCACCTACATCACTAGAGAAGCACTAGACACTACAAAACTGGTAGATTTCCGAAATACAGCTGGGGTACCACTACTAGGCATAAAAAAGAAAGTAGTTTAACGGGTTAAAGGACAAATAACTCTTTTTAACCCGAAAGAGAGGAGAAAAACCAAAGGAGATTACTGGATATCATACGATGGGTAAGACCAAAAAGTAAGAAAAAATTCATATTTAAAAATAATAAGTACCTAGTACCAAATTAGAAAAATCTTATGGACAGTGCTGTACCGAAGTAATATAAGACTTGTTGCAGCAATTAAACCACAAGGAAACACTTCAGTGAATTGCTAGTTATTTCCTTTCTAAGTCACCTAGTTATTAGAACTGTTAGTCGAGAGCACCTTAAATTGTAGTTCTGTATCTTTTAAACTTTAATGTGATATAAAAGAAAGAAGTTCTTCACTCTAATGAGAGAGGAATATTTTAATTTATTTTCATAATAAGAATCGAAAATTCATTTCTTTTATGATAAAATAATCGCTGTAAAATGAAGGAGAATTTAGTTCCAGTTAGGATATGAAACTTTTAATGTATCATACGAACAAGGGTTTCTCTTCTTTATTAACAGTGTTTTAAAAGAACTTGGACATTAAATAACGTGTATATCAAGAGCCTATGAAAAATCAGTTATCGCGTATACGTCTTTATCTGAGAACACTTTACAGTCTAAGGACCTTGCGTTCAGCAGGACATCTTACATTGGCAGAAGAGTGTAATCTTTACTGTTGAACACAATACGCCAAAACATGGCCATTAGACTTAAACAAGGTGCCAAATAACGTATAATTTTAGCTATGGTCTATGGTTTTCTTTAACTTTGTGTCCGCCCTATTAGCTGAACGGTCAGGGCGTTGGAATGCCACGCACGGAAGCCCGGGTTTGATTCCCGGCTGGGGTGGGGGATCTTCTCCCCTCAGGGACTGCGTGTTGTGCAGTCCTCATCATCATTTCATCCTCATTGTCGACGGGCAAGTCGCACAATGTGGCGTCGCACTCAATAAGACTTGCACTTGGCGGCCGAACTTCCCGCCTGGGAACTCCCAGCCACAGACGCCATTCGCTCATTTCCATTTAAATTTGTGAAACTTTTGGAACGTCATTACCAAAATTGTTTTCCATATACGGTAACTGACTGCAAAGAAACTGAGCGAGCACGAAATAGAATCCTGTGGATCTGTATTTCAACATATTCCTTAAAACTCGCCATGTGCTGCAAGGAAATCGGTCACAATTTGAAAAAATGACATAAACTCTCATGATAACAATAATTAGTATAATCATATAGCTTCTTTCGCCTATTTTCCGTTACTTACCCGTAGATAATACATGTTTAGATGCCTCAAAACTTCTAGGCTACCGAATACTTAGAGGAAAGTGAACTAAGCGGAACTGAAATTCAGTAGAGACAATACCGCCAACACCTGACGTCATAACAAACAAAACAAAACAAAACAAAGAAAAAGCTCCGTGAACCTTCGTATATGAACTAGAAAAAGGATAAAGAACACAGCGATCGCTACGCTTTCATCCGCTGAAGCGATGCTCGCAGCCGGAGAGACGATCACATACTGGAAAAAGGTTATGTTGCACTGGGAAAACAGTACAGCAGCGAGCAAACACCGGCTAAAAGCCCTAGCGGGGCATTGATTGGATGCTGTGCAACGGTCTCACGTAGAGTGGCAACACAAAATCCTCCTAAATGCTGTGTGCCGTACCATCCGACACAATCTAACCAATGAAAAGCCACGTTATGAAGATCCTCCATGCAAATTTTGGTTTGTGTACTTAAATAACTATTCGATAATTTCCCTCTAAAATTATATATCCACAAGAATGTAAATGCCCGGTTCAGGTCACAAAGACTTTCAGCCTTCCGCTCATTAATTTGGCTAACTTGTCAAATTGTAACTGTCGCGTTTTGGCACTTGTTGATAGCACAATGTGACCTGAGACTTTGCAGTTTATCTTTGTATTTTATGTACGTAATTACGAGTCGAACTTTTCCAGAACTCTATGGATATTGTAGTTAATTGTCAAAGATGATAGTTTGCTAGATGACGGTTAGTAGAAGAGCGTTGTTCAATTTGGTTAATCTATCAGCGACGTGTAATGGCCTCTTGACAGAAAGGCCTTTAACACGAAACACTAACTTTAGTACACTGAAGCCATTTCTCGGAAGACCGAATACGGCATTCGTCTAAAAATTTTGCGAGGGAGATAACGCAGTGGCTATAATGATGTAGGTAAATTCGTAAGGAGTAATATTCAAGACATAGGGCCTATATTCTGCTACATCTTTGTCGTGTACGAGTTGCACTGGGAAACTAACGACCTCGTTGTCGACGGGACGTTAAACCAAACCCTTCCTTCCTTTTCTTCATTTCTTCCTTCCTTCCCACATTCTTTCGCGGAAAACCTTAATAGCTGGCCATTAAAGCTGTAACATCAGGAAGGCAGCAAGCAACAAACTGTAATTGATATGGAGTGTACCACATGCTTGAGTATGCAAATGATAAGCACTACAGCGCTTCTGTAAAACTTAAGAGTAACCCCATCTGTGTTCAGTAAATAATAAAAGATTATGCAACCAGTATCTTGCTTAGGGACAGCATCTGAATATTATATGTTAGAAAATCGTGCTATGCTTCGTGTAAGAAGGAAAAACGTCTGCGAGCACATTTCCGGATTCGACAGTAGCTGCATGCTGTCCTTTCGGGACAGCAGTTTACTATTCCGCAATGCTGCAGCTCGCGTAAGTTGAAATCCAGATAATACCATGCGAATATGGAACTAATGGACTCAGAAGTACCATATATACTTACATGCAGGTCCCTACGGCCACAAACGCACTCCGCCCGAGATCCCATTGTCTCTACCCTATTTTGGAGGTGTCTGTGACGTTATCTTCAAAAAAAATAATGCGAAACTGTATGTTGCCCAAGCTGCCCAGACTTACCGCAAAAAGTGGGTGGTCGACTGGTATCTACGAAGCACGTTCTCTAGAGGCCTCACCCACAGAAAAGAATTTGGCCATAAGTTGTAGAAGGACTGGCACCCCACCGCTCGCCGGCCACTCGGTTGATGATGTCTGGCACAGCACTAAAGCTGTTTGGAATGAAATAACCGTATCTGTCATTAAAGCTCCACTCGAAGTTGAGCCAGATTAGATCCATTGTTGCTGCCAGAGGTGATAACACTGTGAACTAAATTTCGTACCATATTTACTCCCCAATCAAATAAAAATTAATCACGTATTCTTCCTACTATGCTGAATACTCATAATATCTAGAATATCTTTGTGAGGATAACGTGAAATACAGCTAGTCTGATTCAGAAATGAAAAGTCCATTCAAACCCCTTGTCTAGAAGTTTCTAAAGACATCGAAACGTGGGTCAAGGGGTTTGAATAAATCTTTAAATATTTCAACTGATTGGCTGTATTTCACTTTATCCTCACGAAGATTCCATTCTACAGTTACTGCAATCTGCCATGTTCAATACTTTGAAACTAAAGTATTGTTATTTTAATATCCTTCCTGGAAGTGAAATTTTAATGTCCAGCAGTGCCGATCAGAATGGTGGGGCGGGTTATTAAATCCCGCACTTCGTGAGTGCATCTATATTTTGCCACTGTACCACCTACGGAACATAAGTAGATCATTGTTTCTACGTCTTATGCATGTCATTCGATACATTTCATTAAAAGTTACCTACAGAAGTTCCTTCGAATTATGTCAATTTTTCACTAAAAGAGGCCTATATTTGTCGTTATGATTCTATTACTGTGGCTGTGTGTACACAATATTGTCAGCTACGTTTCCAGTTAGCTTCAGTACTCAGTTTATAGTTGAATTATCTACGGTATTAGCTGCAGTATGTTGCCAATGTTCTCTGCCTCGTGATGACTGGCTGTTGTGTGATGTCCTTAGGTTAGTTAGGTTTAAGTAGTTCTAAGTTCTAGGGGACTGATGACCATTGATGTTAAGTCCCATAGTGCTCAGAGCCAATCGAACCATTTTTTTTTATGTTGCCAATGCTTCGAGTCGAATTTTGCCGTTAGTGACTGCAAGAGAGCGCATGTTACAGCAGTTTCCCAGAAGAATATCGCATTGATCCACAGAGTAAACTCAGTAACGCCCAAGAAATAGTACCGGCGCTACACATTAATTATTTCATTAACTGTCCTCGGAGCAGGTCAGGTTGGAACCTCTGCCACAACACTAATCTCTTGGAGACAATTGTGGAGGGCTCTTTGACATTTTCTATCCCTTCGCCGCGAGAATTGGTGGGCACACTAAAATTACCGCAACGGACTTTGACTGCAACTATTACTTCCTCATTTTATGAAAATTTCTTCCCGCCAAGTCAAGGTTTCAACTTAGAGAACAGGAAGAAATCACCTGTGGCAAAGTCTGGTGAATAGGTTGGATGAGGGATCAATTCAAACCCCATTTCGTGCAGCTTCACCACTGTTATCGATGATGTGTGGGATGGTGCATTATCCGGGTGAAAGAGTATTTTTGCGTGCCAACGCAAGTTTCAAACAATCCATCAGTGAAACATAATATGGTACAGTTATGAGTCTGCCTTTTTCCAAATAATCTATGAGGATCGGTCCTTGTAAAGTCCAAAATCATAGAGGCCCTCACCTTATCAGCTGACAGATTTGTCTTTGCCTTCTTCGGTGCATTTTCACCAATCTTTATCCATTGTTTTGAATGTTGTTTTGAATCTAGTGTGTACTGGTAGCTCCAGGTTTCATAAACAGTCTCAAATCGGCGCAAAAAGTCTTGCGGACTGCGATTAAGCATAGTCACACATTGTGTTGAAATGTTGTACCGGTTGCGCTTTTGGTAGATTGTCAGCAAGCAAGAGAGCAGAATACAAGTTCAAGAAATGAAATTTTTAAGAAGAATGGAAGGATGTACAAGGGAAGATCGAAAAAGAAGTAAAGATATCAGTACAGATTTAAGAATATATATTCTAAATGAAAAGATAAAGGAAAATAGGAGAAAAAGGAAGAAAGAGTTGCATTTGAGGCACTCAGTTACAATTGCACTGAAAGAAGAAATGTAGGAAGACCATACAGGAGACAGAGTACCATAACTGCCAATTTACCTAATACATGAAGTGAAGCAGAAGAAGACATACTTCGCCCATCTCTCTTTACTGCACCCCAATTCTGTTAAATCTTATTCAAATAACTCTAAAAATATCTGAGTACCATGGCGTACACATGTCTGCCTGGGGCTATAATTTTCGATGGAGTTCCATGACAGACTTCTGATCCATGCATTATAAAGGTACCTCCATCGCTTCAATGATTACGATAATAATACAGCACATCACATCCAGTGTGCTGTCAAACACCATGACGACACTTCCAACTTTGAACTTCTTATCAGGAGAGGGGTGGAATTTAATGCTTCCATCATCTTTTTCATAACTTGCAAAAAGTTGTTCCTCATAATTGAATGTTACAATAGTATCCGATTCTAATTAGTGGTAATATTTCTACACTATAATACACGTAAATGATTCAAGCTGCGGCGGTATCTCCCACCGTCGATGATACTTAACTACACCCCCTGTTGATGTATCGGATCATAAGATGATGATGTTATCCTCCATAATCAAATGATGATGATATTTCAATGGCGTCATCGTCATCACCAGCTATTATTATTATTAGGCCTATGGAATAACGTGATTTTGATATAATGTCTCATTCTTTTTCTGTATTCCGTCAGTCCCTTACCATATATATATATATATATATATATATATATATATATATATATATATATATATATTCCTGGAAATTGAAATAAGAACACCGTGAATTCATTGTCCCAGGAAGGGGAAACTTTATTGACACATTCCTGGGGTCAGATACATCACATGATCACACTGACAGAACCACAGGCACATAGACACAGGCAACAGAGCATGCACAATGTGGGCACTAGTACAGTGCATATCCACCTTTCGCAGCAATGCATGCTGCTATTCTCCCATGGAGACGATCGCAGTGATGCTGGATGTAGTCCTGTGGAACGGCTTGCCATGCCATTTCCACCTGGCGCCTCAGTTGGACCAGCGTTCGTGCTGGACTTGCAGACCGCGTGAGACGACGCTTCATCCAGTCCCAAACATGCTCAATGGGGGACAGATCCGGAGATCTTGCTGGCCAGGGTAGTTGACTTACACATTCTAGAGCACGTTGGGTGGCACGGAATACATGCGGACGTACATTGTCCTGTTGGAACAGCAAGTTCCCTTGCCGGTCTAGGAATGGTAGAACGATGGGTTCAATGACGGTTTGGATGTACCGTGCACTATTCAGTGTCCCCTCGACGATCACCAGTGGTGTACGGCCAGTGTAGGAGATCGCTCCCCACACCATGATGCCGGGTGTTGGCCCTGTGTGCCTCGGTCGTATGCAGTCCTGATTGTGGCGCTCACCTGCACGGCGCCAAACACGCATACGACCATCATTGGCACCAAGGCAGAAGCGACTCTCATCGCTGAAGACGACACGTCTCCATTCGTCCCTCCATTCACGCCTGTCGCGACACCACTGGAGGCGGGCTGCACGATGTTGGGGCGTGAGCGGAAGACGGCCTAACGGTGTGCGGGACCGTAGCCCAGCTTCATGGAGACGGTTGCGAATGGTCCTCGCCGATACCCCAGGAGCAACAGTGTCCCTAATTTGCTGGGAAGTGGCGGTGCGGTCCCCTACGGCACTGCGTAGGATCCTACGGTCTTGGCGTGCATCCGTGCGTCGCTGCGGTCCGGTCCCAGGTCGACGGGCACGTGCACCTTCCGCCGACCACTGGCGACAACATCGATGTACTGTGGAGACCTCACGCCCCACGTGTTGAGCAATTCGGTGGTACGTCCACCCGGCCTCCTGCATTCCCACTATACGCCCTCGCTCAAAGTCCGTCAACTGCACATACGGTTCACGTCCACGCTGTCGCGGCATGCTACCAGTGTTAAAGACTGCGATGGAGCTCCGTATGCCACGGCAAACTGGCTGACACTGACGGCGGCGGTGCACAAATGCTGCGCAGCTAGCGCCATTCGACGGCCAACACCGCGGTTCCTGGTGTGTCCGCTGTGCCGTGCGTGTGATCATTGCTTGTACAGCCCTCTCGCAGTGTCCGGAGCAAGTATGGTGGGTCTGACTCACCGGTGTCAATGTGTTCTTTTTTCCATTTCCAGGAGTATATATATATATCCCGTAGCAACGACATAGATGCGTCCAGCTCAAACAGAAAATTATGTGATATATTACACATAGTGTCTTGACTTCAACCATAGAAATCATCCGATTTTTGTGTTGAAATCACCACGAAAGGAGTTTTTGTTAAAAAATACAACATTAATTTTATTACTCTCATACAAACATATTAATACATATTTACTACTCCTCCTGCATCACAACCATACACTAACATTCACCTTTCTTGCATGTTAAATCCTGTAACATCTACATGAACACTGCCGCATTATACACCCCATAACATTATTGCTTTACTCTGTATTACAAACTGCACAGCATCATATACACTTCATAAAACAACACACACTAAGTGAAGTCTCTTAATACAGTAGTTTCAGCACTTATACTAACAAGACGGTGACACGATCACTACCGTTGCTGCTGGTGTTAGCATCTCTGCAGGAGAATATGATGATGCCTGCCTCATGTGGGCTTTACTTTTGTTGGCGTCAGTATTATAATTCCTAACCTCTCATGAGATGGAGCGTAGTTTTAAAAAAATGCTGTTTTGTTGGTATTTAAATACGTTTCCACAGTGAAACCTCGCTCTTGATTGGCTATCACATCTGTCTATGGTGAGAGATCACTGCAGGATACTAAAATATATTTGAGCCAGAAATATTTTAGAAGAAGCAGTAAATTGGTCAATGGATACACATAAATGTTACAGAAAAACTTTGTATCGAAATTCTCCCTAACCATATCAAAATCTCTAACAATATATCTCCAAACAGCAACAAAATGTCAGCCAAACTACAGCTTCCAGCATCACATGAGCGTTTGATACTTTACAGTCCGTAAGTTCCACCTGCACAATTGTGTCTTACATTAATGGGGGGGGGGGGGGGGGCTGTTTATGGCCATTATTTCGAATTTCTTGTCGTAGGCTCGAAATAGAATTGAACGTTGGGCGAAGTCCAAATTATTCAGTCAAAAAATAGTTCTACTAAGCACTCCTTCAAGTAATAAAATTTAAAAAAGGTAATGTACGAGAATGCTGCTAGACGTTTTACATTAGCAATAAGTCTATTTCTGCATTATCGCTATCTTCAGGAATAAAATACGCTTTGCTAAATTATGAAAACTTCTGTACTTGAACCTTGCTCAACACTAACTCTTTAAGATACCGGTCGTTTTTTACTACTGCAAGGTGCTGGTTCGAGCACCTTATCAAAATCTCTTTTCTGATTTCCTAAATCCGAAGAAATGACTATGCAAGTAGAACCTATATTTGCTTGCCTCGAACAAGTACCAAACACAAAATTTTTGATTAGTGGGCCAAATTTATTTCAATATTAATTAATTATACTGATAAAATTGCGCCACCGCACAAATCATTTGATGATTTAATAAAATACGAATCCATATACTGAATATACAATAATCATAATAAATTTCATCGAAATTTTACTAAGGTAAGGTGAAAACTGACTGATTTTAAGAACCCTCACTAGGGAGCGGAATGGTGGTGTGAGATGTACTAGCAACGAATTTAGCAATAATTACCTTTTATTTCCTCATTAAAAGTAACACACACACAGATGTTAAGTTAAAACACAGTTACTTGGAATGTTGGCACGTGAATCTCGGCATATGGTGCATTATACAACGCAACTACTGCGAAATTACTGGTTATGATTTATCAAAATCATACACATGAAGTTTACACCCATCGCTACTCACACCACGAAAGATGTCTGCCCCCGGTAGCTGAGTAATCAGCGTGACAGAATGTCAGTCCTAAGGGCCCGGGTTCGATTCCCGACTGGGTCGGAGATTTTCTCCGCTCAAGGACTGGGTGTTGTGTTGCCCTAATCATCATCATCTCATCCCCATCGACGCGCAAGTCGCCGAAGTGGCGTCAAATCGAAAGACTTGCACCAATCGAACGGTCTACCCAACGGGAGGCCCTAGTCACACGACATTTAATACGACGAAAGATATAATTTAGAAGAAAGTTTCCCTATTCTACATGTAAGCTCAATGGGTCAGAGAGCGACTATCCTTAGCCGTTAGTGTCGGAGAACAAAGCACACTTCTGGTATTCCGTACAACGCAGTAATCTTGTAAATAAATTACCAAACATGAGCACATCTACTCTGCGATGAAGCTGAGGCTTCATTTCGAACCTGGAGGCGTTTACGTCGAAATGGAGCCAAATTGTGTACAGAGAAACGCACATGGTGCAGCAGAGTACGGGCTACTACGTCCGTTGAGGTTAAATACAAATTGGACGATAAATTAAATAAAATTTAACAGATGATTCCACAAAGCACACGAAGAAGTCACATACAGGGTGTTACAAAAAGGTACGGCCAAACCTTCAGGAAACATTCCTCACACACAAATAAAGAAAAGATGTTACGTGGACATGTGTCCGGAAACGCTTAATTTCCATGTTAGAGCTCATTTTAGTTTCGTCAGTATGTACTGTACTTCCTCGATTCACAGCCAGTTGGCCCAATTGAAGAAAGGTAATGTTGACTTCGGTGCTTGTGTTGACATGCGACTCATTGCTCTACAGTACTAGCATCAATCACATCAGTACGTAGCATCAACAGGGTAGTGTTCATCACGAACGTGCTTATGCAGTCAGTGCAATGTTTACAAATGCGGAGTTGCCAGATGCCCATTTGATGTATGGATTAGCTCGGGGCAATAGCCGTGGCGCGGTACGTTTGTATCGAGACAGATTTCCAGAACGAGGGTGTCCCGACAGGAAGACGTTCGAAGCAATTGATCGGCGTATTAGGGAGCACGGAATATTCCAGCCTATGACTGGCGACTGGGAAAGACCTAGAACGACGAGGACACCTGCAATGGACGAGGCAATTCTTCGTGCAGTTGACGATAACCCTAATGTCAGCGTCAGAGAAGTTGCTGCTGTACAAGGTAACGTTGACCACGTCACTGTATGGAGAGTGCTACGGGAGAGCCAGTTGTTTCCGTACCATGTACAGCGTGTGCAGACACTATCAGCAGCTGATTGGCCTTCACGGGTACGCTTATGCGATTGGTTCATCCAACAATGTGTCAATCCTCATTTCAGTGCAAATGTTCTCTTTACGGATGTGGCTTCATTCCAACGTGATCAAATTGTAAATTTTCACAATCAACATGTGTGGGCTGACGAGAATCCGCACGCAATTGTGCAATCACATCATCAACACAGATTTTCTGTGAACGTTTGGGCAGGCATTGTTGGTGATGTCTTGATTGAGACTCATGTTTTTCCACCTACGCTCAATGGAGCACGTTATGATGATTTCATACGGGATACTCTACCTGTGCTGCTAGAACATGTGCCTTTACAAGTACGACACAACATGTGGTTCATGCACGATGGAGCTCCTGCACATTTCAGTCGAAGTGTTCGTACGCTTCTCATCAACAGATTCGGTGATCGATGGACTGGTAGAGGCGGACCAATTCCATAGCCTCCATGCTCTCCTGACCTCAACCCTCTTGACTTTCATTTATGGGGGCATTTGAAAGCTCTTGTCTACGCAACCCCGGTACCAAATGTAGAGACTCTTCGTGCTCGTATTGTGGACGGCTGTGATACAATACGCCATTCTCCAGGGCTGCCTCAGCGTATCAGGGATTCCATGCGACGGAGGGTGGATGCATGTATCCTCGCTAACGGAGGACATTTTGAAAATTTCCTGTAACAAAGTGTTTGAGATCACGCTGGTACGTTCTGTTGCTGTGTGTTTCCATTTCATGATTAATGTGATTTGAAGAGAAGTAATAAAATGAGCTTTAACATGGAAAGTAAGCGTTTCCGGACACATGTCCACACAACATATTTTCTTTCTTTGTGTGCGAGGAATGTTTCCTCAAAGTTTGGCCTTACCTTTTTGTAACACCCTGTATAATACACGAAACCAGCTAAAACTGCACATCATGTGGTGGCACTGGTCGCCCACTCCAAGCTGCAGTTGCACAATAGATCTTAGCGAATAAATTGAATACTAATGAAATTAATACCTTTCCCTGAGTGAAATAGTTGGTGCGGCGTGATTATCAATGCTACACATCAAAGTGACTACCGGACACTCAAAGACAGCTCTTACGCATTTCAAATTAGCATCTAGAGATAGTACTCAGAGCATCCTTGCCAGCCGGATTGGCTGACCGGTTCTAGGCGCTACAGTCAGGAACCGCGCGACCGCTGCGGTCGCAGGTTCGAACCCTGCCTCGGGCATGTATGTGTGTGATGTTCTTAGGTTAGTGAGGTTTAAGTAGTTCTAAGTTCTAGGGGACTGATAACCTCAGAAGTTAAGTCCCATAGTGCTCAGAGCCATTTGAACCATTTCAGAGCATCCTTATCACCAATGTTCTAGGGAAGAGTAAAAACTAACCGGCCCCGTCGTTGGAGTCTACACCGCCACCCGAAAAGTCCCAGAGAGCGTAAGAGGTTTCTCCTATAGCAACCTTACAATACACGCTGACTAGTGGCCACTAATGCCTCTCTGACCCAGCGCAGCAGTATTCAAAGCTCAACACAAAGGTTGTATAAACTGCTCTCAACATTCAAGAAAATCTGGTAACTAAGGAAATCTGAAGTGCCAGCTACAGACAAACCACACAATCATACTAGCAGACGACATAGGGGATAGGAAAAATATGACATGAATACATGGTACTGGATTACACAGATAAGTGCAGAACATAGCTATGAATTTGAAACTGAAAAATACATGTTCCTTTGGCGTTGAAATGAGGCTGAGACATAATGCACTCCCGTACATCATTCTCTCCAGGCGTAGTCATGCCGAAATTGTGAGTTATTAAGAAGTGTAGTAGAACTGAAGGTTGGTTTACAATCTCAATGGAAGGGCTCACATGGAGATGTCAGCTCCTATGCACAGCTGTATTTATCAGAAATGCTAATACTCTTGCCCTCTAATTACTCTGATGACCCTCCCATTGGAATCTGACTCAGGTGAATACGATTTCTCTACAAAATTCATATTTCAAAGTATTAATCAAGCTACTTCTATTTCCTCTTTGTGTGTTATTAGGCTTGAATAATTGTACTGTATAAAATTAGACATGACACCAGTACACTGTCAACTCAGTTTTTCAAAGAGATAAAATAAATGAGAAGATCAGTTTATTTGTTCCTTATTACAGCCTTCACAAGGCTTTTTAATAAGAGGAGGTCAGTCAGCTTAATAATCTGCATTCAAATTATTATATTCATAACAAGATTGATACATAGAAATAAACACAAGACTATAAAACACTCAAGGTAGCCATTGTGAAATACCACATAAAATGGTATCAGAGATTTTGGAAACTAATATTAGTCTGCTCTGTTCAAACTTTCTTTCTGTAAGTGTCAAGAAGCACCTTACACACGCCCCCAGATGTACCTCCTTCATTCCAAACCCGTAGTCTTGCAGCGATACATATTCAGGGATAATTATGTGCAGAATCCTCAGGATATCTGAACTTAGTAGATTTCTTGAAAACACATGAACCGAGCAGTCTCAGTTCTCCTTTAGCAGTGATTTAATGGATGTGTTAGGAGTAGGGGACGATGCTTCAGTGATCAGTATTTGCCACATACTCCCACCTAAATTAACAGTTAACCCTACTGTTTTGCATTTATCTATTATCATAACCTCCCACATGATTGATGGTGAAGAGCCCATTTCTGGTTAAATACTATTTTGTTGTACATCAGGTACAGTAACCCATCTACAATATTTTCCAAATAAGTGATTCTCATATGCCATAAATTCAGCATGTATGGTGGTGATTCATATGGGTGGAGACTTAGCTACTGAACATAAACATTATCTTATACACAGGTCTAAGTCATTCATATGCACACTCGACTCACACGGATAATGCACAACATCATTGGATGCAGCTTTAATGTACAGCTGCTACCCATCCAGTCTGTCTAACACACCTGATACTGTATGCCATTTTTTGTACAAGTTCATAACATCCGAATAGCATAGATAAATGAATGAGCCTCCAGATCCCACCTCGAATGTTGCTTTAACAGACATCTCTAAAATGGCTATCTTCATGCCAAGTAGTAGAACGTCTGGAGGTAGAGCATAAGATGCATTATACTATGTAGTCATACTTCTCTAACATGTCTATCTTAATACCAAATAGTAGTACGTCTGGAGGTGGAGAATAAGATGTATCATACTGTGTAGTCGTCTGGACCATCTGGACATCGATGTATGGCACTGTGCAGCATAGTTCATTCCAATTATCTTGCGTAAACTGTGCTTTAACACCATGTTTGGCATTCTCATTTCCTATTATTATTTCACATCCTATGTCTGATGCTATACCCTCATTTACACATTTAGACCCACTTGCAACCAAATTATATGTTCTGGCAAACAGTAGCACAACTTACTATGGCTTGATGACTGGTTGTGTGACATGATCATATATATCTGGTATCCCGTATGTGAACTACTGTGCTTTTATGAGTGATGGTGGGCCAGAAGAACGTTTGACTATGACTTGATGAACTGTTGTGTGTCCCACTCAGACACATTCCTTGGACTGGTAGCCCTGCACAAGGCCGCACGTACAGAGACAGAGCTCTCGTGAAAGATGCGTTATTTAGGTTCTAATTAATTGTAGTTGAACACTTTTAACTAGTTAAATACGTTCTTTAGTGTACTCTTCAACCTCACCATTAAAAGTTTTTCTCTTATTTGTGTAGTGTTCTAGTAATCGCGAAAAGTTCGTTTGTTTACTTACTGCTGCTTAGGCCTAATTTTTCGAGAGTGCATATTTAGCGTTATACCGCAATTGGAAGTGCATTTGCTGTAGTTTAACTGATGATATACGTTCATTAGGGTGCCTTTCAAGCTCACCATTAAAGGTTTTTCTTTTATTTGCGTATTGTTCCAGTAATCTCGAAAAGTTCGATTTTATTTATATTTCGCGGCTTTGCCTTACTTTCCTAGTGTGCATACTTAGCGTTATTCCGCAATCTTAAGTGCATTTGGTATAGATTAACTAATTAAATAATTCATTAGTGTGCTCTTCAAACTTGCCATTAAAGGTTTTTCTTTTATTTACGTATTCTTCCACTTACCGCAAAAAGTTCGTTTTGGTTACATTCGGCTGTTTAGGCCTAATTTTTAATCGTACAAATTACCATTATACCACAAATTTAAGTGCATTTGGTAATAGTTTACTTACATAATAGTTTCCAAAACATATTTAGTGTCCTTTTACATCTGTATTTAATATATTATCGTTATCGCTTAGTAAATGTCTTAACTCATAAACAATTTACCATGGTTACTAAGTGTGTGAGACGCAGTAGGGAAGTTAGTTCAGGGGTTTTGTGCAGCTGTTGTGACAGGTGGTTTCATTGGGGAAATTGTAGCGGCGTGGGAATTTGGGAAGCAAACGAGACTCTTCCATTCCCTTGCAGGGTTTGCTCAAGGGATAGGATTATAGCTGAACAGGAGGAGAAAATTAGAGCCCTTCAGGCTGATTTGGACAGAGCGAGGGAGGAACTGAAGAGGTTAAGGGGGAGGAGGGGAAACAGCGTGGGAAGTGGTAGCTGGGAACAGGGGCCACAGAAAGAAGACAGTGTCTGACAGTTTCCCAATTAGCACAACCAATAGATTTGCCTTGCTACCACAGTTAAGTAAGGAGGAGGCTCCAGTAGAAGTAGATGTAGTTAAGATGCAACAGAATCTCACTAGGAAACCAACTGTTTAAAAAAAGTAGAAGGTAAGAGGAAAGTTCTGTTGCTAGGTAGCAGCCATGGAAGAGGTGTGGGCCAAATTTTGCAGGAAAAATTAAGTGACAGGTACCAGGACCCAAACTTTTTCAAGCCAAGTGCAAGTCTTAGCCAGGTGGTAGAGGATATAGGTTCCTTGTGCAAGGGATTCACAAAGCAGGATCATGTGATGATAGTGGGTGGAGTGGGAAACAGTATTGGTAGGGATCAGGACTACAGCATTGAGTGTGACCTGGTGAAAATAGCTTCACCAACGACCCATACCAATGTTGGGCTGGTGCCTGCTTTCGTGCGGCATGATCAGCCCCAGTTGAACCGCTCTGTCAGGAGGGTGAATATGGAGTTGGATCAGTTGCGTAGGGTGGCCACTCTGTCAGACATTGGATTGGTTCCTGTCGAGGCTATTGATAGGGGGGATTTCACAAGGCATAGCCTACATCTCAATAGGAAATGGAAGGTTAAACTGGCAGGCTTGTTAGCGAAATCCATAAGGGGGGACACTAGTACATTTTGAATAATCATTTTATAAATGTTGTAGAGAAAATAGGATCTAAATGTTCATTAGAAGAAGCAAGGCAGTTAATGGAAGAGGACTTACGCACACCATTTTATACAAATGAAATTCCACCCAACTCTCCTTCTGAAGTTAGGAAGATAATAAACTCTCTCAAGAATAAAAGCTCACATGGAACTGATGGCATTTCCAGCAGAATAATAAAAGCTTGTTCCCAAGAAATAAGTGAGATTCTTAGCCACATATGTAATAGCTCTCTGAAGCAGGGCATTTTCCCAGATAGACTGAAGTATGCCATTGTTGAACCACTGCATAAAAAAGGGGATACGACTGATGTCAACAGCTCCCGCCCAATCTCTCATCTGTCTGCCTAATCCAAAATTCTTGAAGAAGTAATGCATTGTAGAGTAGCTTCACACCTTGGTAAAAATGAAGTTTTAAAAAAATGTCAGTTTGGTTTCCAGAAGGGTTTCTCAACGAAAATGCTATATATACTTTCACTAATGAAATATTAAATGCTCTGGGTAACCGGAAGTCACCCGTTGGGATTTTTTGTGATCTGTCAAAGGCTTTTGATTGTGTAAATCATGGAATACTTCTAGATAAGCTCAAGTACTGTGGTATGAATGGGACAGTACTCAAATGGTTTAAATCATACCTAACTGGAAGAGTTCAGAAAGTTGAAATAAACAGTTCACATAATATGCAAAAAACTGGTGATTTCTCAAACTGGAGAACAATCAAGAATGGGGTGCCACAAGGTTCGGTCTTGGGTCCTCTGCTGTTCTTAATATATATTAATGACTTGCCATTCTATATTGACGAAGATGCAAAGCTGGTACTTCTTGCCGATGATACAAGTATAGCTATCACACCTGACAGACACGAATTAACTGGTGAAATTGTAAACGATGTTTTTCAGAAAATCATTTAGTGGTTCTCTGCAAATGGTCTCTCATTAAAGTTTGACAAAACACAGTATATACAGTTCCACACAATAAATGGAATGACCCCATTAATAAATATAGACTTCGATCAGAGATCGGTAGCTAAGGCAGAATATTCAAAATTTCTTAGTATGCTCTGATGAGGGGTTGAACTAGAAAAGACACACTGAGGATCTGCTGAAACGTTTGAGTTCAGCTACTTATGCTAATAGGGTCATTGCACATTTTGGCGATCTACATATGAGTAAATTATCTTACCACGCCTATTTTCGTTCTCTGCTTTCGTATGGCATCATAATTCGGGGTAACTCATCATTGAGTAAAAGAGTGTACATGGCACAAAAGCGTGTAATCAGAATAATTGCTGGAGCTCATCCAAGATCATCCTGCAGACACTTATTTGAAGAGCTATAAATCTTCACTGTAGCCTCACAATATATACACTCCTGGAAATTGAAATAAGAACACCGTGAATTCATTGTCCCAGGAAGGGGAAACTTTATTGACACATTCCTGGGGTCAGATACATCACATGATCACACTGACAGAACCACAGGCACATAGACACAGGCAACAGAGCATGCACAATGTCGGCACTAGTACAGTGTATATCCACCTTTCGCAGCAATGCAGGCTGCTATTCTCCCATGGAGACGATCGTAGAGATGCTGGATGTAGTCCTGTGGAACGGCTTGCCATGCCATTTCCACCTGGCGCCTCAGTTGGACCAGCGTTCGTGCTGGACGTGCAGACCGCGTGAGACGACGCTTCATCCAGTCCCAAACATGCTCAATGGGGGACAGATCCGGAGATCTTGCTGGCCAGGGTAGTTGACTTACACCTTCTAGAGCACGTTGGGTGGCCCGGGATACATGCGGACGTGCATTGTCCTGTTGGAACAGCAAGTTCCCTTGCCGGTCTAGGAATGGTAGAACGATGGGTTCGATGACGGTTTGGATGTACCGTGCACTATTCAGTGTCCCCTCGACGATCACCAGTGGTGTACAGCCAGTGTAGGAGATCGCTCCCCACACCATGATGCCGGGTGTTGGCCCTGTGTGCCTCGGTCGTATGCAGTCCTGATTGTGGCGCTCACCTGCACGGCGCCAAACACGCATACGACCATCATTGGCACCAAGGCAGAAGCGACTCTCATCGCTGAAGACGACACGTCTCCATTCGTCCCTCCATTCACGCCTGTCGCGACACCACTGGAGGCGGGCTGCACGATGTTGGGGCGTGAGCGGAAGACGGCCTAACGGTGTGCGGGACCGTAGCCCAGCTTCATGGAGACGGTTGCGAATGGTCCTCGCCGATACCCCAGGAGCAACAGTGTCCCTAATTTGCTGGGAAGTGGCGGTGCGGTCCCCTACGGCACTGCGTAGGATCCTACGGTCTTGGCGTGCATCCGTGCGTCGCTGCGGTCCGGTCCCAGGTCGACGGGCACGTGCACCTTCCGCCGACCACTGGCGACAACATCGATGTACTGTGGAGACCTCACGCCCCACGTGTTGAGCAATTCGGCGGTACGTCCACCCGGCCTCCCGCATGCCCACTATACGCCCCCGCTCAAAGTCCGTCAACTGCACATACGGTTCACGTCCACGCTGTCGCGGCATGCTACCAGTGTTAAAGACTGCGATGGAGCTCCGTATGCCACGGCAAACTGGCTGACACTGACGGCGGCGGTGCACAAATGCTGCGCAGCTAGCGCCATTCGACGGCCAACACCGCGGTTCCTGGTGTGTCCGCTGTGCCGTGCGTGTGATCATTGCTTGTACAGCCCTCTCGCAGTGTCCGGAGCAAGTATGGTGGGTCTGACACACCGGTGTCAATGTGTTCTTTTTTCCATTTCCAGGAGTGTATATTTACTTATGTAATTTGTTATAACCAATCCGAACAACATTAGGAGAAAGGATGATCTTCACTACTCAAGGTTAAATCTAACTTTGGCTCAGAAGGGGGTAAATTATGCTGCCACAAAAGTCTTTGGTCACTTACCCAATAGCATCAAAAGTCTGACAGATAGCCATATAGCATTTAAAAGGAAATTAAAACAATATCTTCATGGCAACTCATTCTACTCATTAGATGAATTTTTGGACATAGTAAGAGGGTAATTTCCCAATCCAACAAAAATAAATAGATAAAAAAAAAATTTTAAAAATTAAAAATATTTCATGTCATGTAATATTTTGTCTAATGTAATATCTTGTATAGACACCTTTTATTAAACTGACACGTTCCACATCATTACGAAGTGTCGTATTCATGATCTATGGAACAAGTACTAATCTAATCTAATCTCTATTTGGTAACCTACCTGTCTGCGCACAGCTTTGGCTCTCCAATTGACATTGCATATGATGGGAGCCTGATTAGTTGCATGTTCTGATTCATTACCAATTGGGTGTTGCGCTATTGAAATGAAGACAATACATACATATTATATGAGAGAGCAAATCTAAGGAAGTATAAATGTATGATGGTAACAACTATTATGAGGGTCAGTACTTACATGCACATATTTTCTTCTTACTTTGTCTGGATGTGTTAGATTCCTGAAACATGGAGCCAGGGAGGGGTTGAACAGATAAATGTCATAGACTGTCTGTGTGCTGCAGTGGCTGTATGAGTGACGATTCATTTGTTGGAAGCCTGATCATGCGCTGCTCTGATACCTCAGTGGAGTGTTGAACTATTAAAAAAAAAAGTATTTGAGACAACTCACTCACACCCACTCACCCACCCACACCCATATATATATGGCAACTACAGAGCCTTAGGGTAAGCGACTGCATAATTAGTAGTCCACAATCTTGGTAGCCATCTTGCGACGTCATAGGTAGCCATCTTGCCAGCTATCATGTGAAGTCATACTTTGACTTCATAGACTGGCCCAGCTTCTCACAATTTTCTGATATGGGAGCTGGGATGGGAGAGTGAGGCATTCGGCAACAAATGATTTCTTGTAAGATTATTCTGATCTGGAAGGCACCAGTGTACATAAGCTTATATAAAGTATGGCAACCTCATGATAATTTTTATCTATTGCTGCTACTGCCATTGGTTTATTTTTTACATACATATTGTATACATTCTGACACTGTTTGCAATAACACTTTCCATTAACAATAAATTGCTCATGTAGTTTTACAGAGGCTCCCACGGTTCTCAATGTTAATTCCGATATTGCCAAGCATATGTTATTCCGAATTCCTATGCAATGCTCCTTCAGACATGCATGCATACAAGGAACAGGCACTGCAGCGGCTACAGTAGTCATGAAATACTTTAAATGTATTCACAGTTGGGAATATGGAAACTGCCTGCTGTATAATGGAATGACAACAGTGAAAATTTGTGTGGTAAGGGACTCAAACCCAAATTTTCCACTTATAGCGAGTGGTAGCCTTACGATTTCGTTATCCAAGCACGAAACATGGGCAGACCCAAACTTCTACCTGTCGTGAACCATGTGTCAACAACCTGTACTCGTACATTCATTATGTACATTGCTATAGAGGGGAGATATTTTACTTGAAAGTCGCTCGCCTCATGTCGTGAATAAATACGACATTGCAGTGACTGTGTTATTCCAAATTACGATGCAATGTTCCTTTGGACGTGCATGCATGTTCCTGTCCAGAACAAATAGTCATTGTCATCATGCTATGATACAGCTGTTGGTTATCCATATTCGCAACTGCGAATACATTTCATCTACTTAAGGCTAATGATTTTGTAATGTTCTGCTTTATGTCAGAATTTCTTGCAAATCAGTGTCTAGGAGTTAGATCTCCGTCCCATAGACATTCACATGCTCTGCGTGAAGTAGTGTACTCTACCGCCCATCCTCATCCTACTGACTCAGGGGGAGTGTGATTCTGATGTTCTGTAACACAGCTGCAGGTTTAGAAGTTCTTCTTCTTCGAAACACGATTTTGAATTTTGAGAGGCATGGTTCAGTCTTTATACACTGTAGAAAAGAAAACTGCCACTACGGTGAACACAATACGAGTGATTTGGATGGAAGTCACTGCTGTGCCACCGTTTATCTGCTGCCCTGTCTGCCACAATCTATCATCTTGTCTGCCACAGTATGCCATTGTCTGCCATCTTGTGTGAGTCATAACGCACCACCATTTCTTTCTTCGGCGATGTTGGGTTTTATGACGGCTCATGCTCGCTGGATCTACACCTGTCAGTCTGGTCACAGCTTCCGTGGGGTTGCGGGCCAGAGGTACTGATGGAGGGCCTGAGTGTTTGTCGCAGATGGGTAACCAGCATTTGACTTCTCATCGTGAATGTGTGCACACGTGCCCTCACAGCTGCCACCATCCATCGGTTCTGCTCGTCAGGATTTGGGTGTGTGCTGTGTGGCACACAGCAGAAGATGACGTTTCTCATATTTTAAATAAACACTTATTTCCTACACTTCCTAGTGGTACAGCAATGTTTCATATT
Organism: Schistocerca cancellata; assembly: GCF_023864275.1. NCBI lineage: Eukaryota > Metazoa > Arthropoda > Insecta > Orthoptera > Acrididae > Schistocerca > Schistocerca cancellata. Next base: position 384,452,213 of record NC_064629.1, on the reverse strand, counting down.
GATTGCCAGGCATTTCTTTTCAGTAGACTGTGTACATGTGTTTTTTAAATGTGTAATATTTCGTAATTATTGAATTTGATGATCAGCTATAATTACTAGCTACAGTGACTCGGTGCAATAACACCTTACTATTATGCTGTCTGTACCCTGTACTTTTCCACTATGGCGGTCTTGTGTTTTTTAAACTGTGGTATACCTATTGGCCTAGTATAATTATATCAGCTCTCATTTTCTTCTCATTTTGTCTGGTTAGCATGTCAGATCATAGGGAAAAACTTGTGGCAGTGGTTTCAACGTAATACATGTTGCTGACGATTCCTTTAATATGTATTCGAAGGTAATGTCATTTGTCATGTGAGGTCATGAGTTGTGCTTTTCTCCCCTAGAATTAGCAAAATTTTGGGTGAATTAGAGTAGAGGATCCTCTCGCTAAGGTTTGCAGAACACAAGTGCTGGGCAAGCATACAGAGTATGGGAGGCCTAGAGCAATAATGGTTTAGATTTGACAATCGATTTTAAGCCGCACAATTGGACTACAGAAGTGGAGGGGGGGAATGGGTCGAGGTAGAAGTGGAGGTGGGAGCAGATGATATGGAATGAGGGTGGGCTGACTTAGAGCTTGTCCCTGGGAGATGGAGCAGGGTAACCTTGACCTTGCCCTAGGGAGAGGGGAGAGAAGAAAGACCTGTTAATCAAAATAGCCAAGAATATAATCTATTCCACTATTTAAATACATGGGCAATGCTGGGTAGTCAGCTAGTTTATTAACATTGTTTTTCACAACTACTTAAAGACAGTAAGTATAGACAATCATTACAGTCAAAGGTGATGTACAATAAAGAAATAGGGAAAAAAGTAATCACTTGTCACCGCTAATGAAAATGTATTGCACCGATCCGTTAACGTTAAAAGCCGAACGTGGAAAAATCTGAAGTAAATAATGTCCCCTTAGATTTTACAAATCCCATACTGTGGGGAAACTAGCACACGAGATGTACCTACATGTAAATTTCATGGAACTGTACATCTGTGATTATCTGTTGTATACAAACCTCATGACGTAACTTCAACTTAGGACAAACAAGGTTAATGAATTCAATTTTACTGAGTGATATAGCAAACTGGTTAAGTCACTTCCCTCCTAGTCGCAGATAGTGGAATTCATATCTTGTTTCTCTTATCTATATTTTGGAATTCTGTAATTTCCCTCCATCTTCCTGTGATCTAGAGCAACACTGCGGTAGTTCTCGAGGAGATATCATAACCATGATAGTGCACCGAGTACAATGAGCTCGACGCAGAAGAAATATTGGACTCTTCATTTAATTCCCTGAATTCAGTGTTTGGAAAATAACAGTATAGCCCGTTACGGACATATGATCTCGTAATCTTCCTTTGTAGCTAATGTCTGGCCCTGTGTTTCATCAGTGGTTGCAAATCGTCAGCCTGAGTCAGGTTTTGAGTTGAGACATAACTATTAAAATGCTAGTTCTAAATGTATCTGTTCGAAGCACTTGAGTTGTAGTCCTTTTTATCCTAAAAACTAAAATGACATTTAATTTTCCGCGCGCCTACCCATAGTGCAACTATCAGAGTCATTTCTTTGATTGACGGAGCTAAACGTGTAACAGAATACGAGCCTTCGTTTTTCTTCATTTCAATATCAGCAGAAGCAGAACCGCACTCAGACAGCTATCGTTCGATTCCTGGGCACAAGGTCGGGGGCCCCGAAATATTTTGCTGTGAGCCCTTGTTAATTTTGAAGGGTTCATTATCAAAAAGTACGGTGGACTCGGTTTTAAACGATTGTTCTATAAAAGTAAGGGCGGCATTGCTTTCTTCATAATGATGGCGATTTCGAAAAGACATGAAGCCCTTAAACCAGTCTTATGAAGCACGAGACATTAGTAGTTTTATAAAGACCTGAAAGTGGAATGAAAAGCAAAGTCTCTCATAATCAGTGGTTTTATATAGGCACTGCTACACCAATGAACCCGAAGAAACACTGCAGCTACGTATGATGAAATAAGGTGTTGTAATATAAACGTTTGGGCGTTTTTCTGTACCGTGCACCATTACTTGAATCCTTTCACATTGTCATGGTTGCCTGACCACAGACATTCAACTAAATTTCATCTTCTAGATTGCCGTTATAGAGAAACACACTTTTCTGTTGAATGATTATGTTCCAGGGTTCATCTGGGGAAATATCCTATTAATACTTGCAAGGAACCAATCAATTTGTGGCCGGCCGAGTGGCCGAGCGGTTCTAGGCGCTTCAGTCTGTATCCGCACGACCGCTACGATCGCAGGTTCGAATCCTGCTTCGGGCATGGATGTGTGTGATGTCCTTTGGTTAGTTAGGTTTAAGTAGTTCTAAGTTATAGGGGACTGATGACCTCTGACGTTAAGTCCCATAGTGCTCAGAGCCATTTGAACCAATCAATTTGTTCTCTCTCTGAGTTCCTGTTAAGGAAGTGATTTGCTTTCTATTATGGGAGTGGTTTACCAACTTATTGAAGGATATTTTTGCGCTTGTTTACTGTGGAGAATAATGAAATGCAATCTGATAAAATTTTTAACCAGGGTCATCAATACGCCAAGAGGAGACGATATTGTTTGGAAATATTAACGGAATGTTAATACTAAAAACTACTGCGAGTTTGGCTGTAACAGTAGTGGCAAATGTGCATTGGAGAGATGCATACGACTCCTGGTAACTTCAGAAACAAGGCCTCGGAGTGAGCAGAACACCACATAATCTAAGAGAGTCAGTACATTTCCCGATCACTAAGATCAGAAGTCTAAGAGAATAAAGTGAAGAAGTCTTATTTCTGTAGGTCGACCATTTGGTCTATGACATCATCCCAAACAACACGTGGAATTTGCCGAACCTGATTCAAGAGAGATCACAATTAGAAGCTCCAAACGTCCTTGTGACAGAATCGAACTCTGTTAAACAAACGTCTGACCAGTAAAGAAGATATTAAAAAATGTTTTCTTCCCAGTGAGGGACATGAATCTGTTATTTTCAGATACTTGAGGTGTTCATTGTGAAAGAACTGTTTAGAGCATCACACCTGAAGACAGCGAACTTGTTCCTCTTGGGATTCGAAAGCTCTTAGCGACACGGGTACGTATATGGCTTTGCTGTTGGAAGAACTTTGTGACAAAATTTCGGATATAGTTTTCTTGAATGATTATGACGTCAATCTTCACTTGAGAAACATCGTAATCAAGCTGCAGTCACTAGTACATAATCAGTTCTTCACACAAAAGTTTACCAACGTACTGAAAAATGTGCGAGACAAATCAGTATGCTTAGTGGATCACAAATGACAATTTCAAACCCAGCTGAGTTTTGTTTTATATTATGTTCTCTGTCGTGTATATCACGTGAAGGAATTTCGTTTATTTAGTGTGTATGGTGTAAAAACAGTTATGATTTTAGCATTTCTTTACAGAATAATGTCTTTTTATCATAATAAGTTCTTTATATTTTCAATTATCAAAATACATGTACGAGAAATGGTAAACTAAAAAATTAAAAATCGTTAATGTAGAATGTAAAATAACAATTTAAAACACAAAACATATACAAATAAAATAATTAATTACAGTAGTAATGAATGGTTAGATGATTTAAATAAGTTATGCTGAAAGTACTCTGACAGCACACTCTACACAGACTGAAATGGTATTTTCCAAAACCGATATTTCAGAAACCAGCTGTGTTACACATGCATGAATGTGGCTTGAAAGCTTATTTAATTAATGCTGTAACAAAAGTTTTCCCTTTTATAAATTAAATAATGGTGGTCGGTTATTTTCCAAAGCTTCAAATTATTACAAAAACTGATTATATAGTTTTCAAGAATATTAATTACATATCAATTTTTAAATGAAAAGCCTTTTTTGTTTTGAAGATATTCCTTCTGAACTTAATACCCCCAAACTACTATTCAGGCTGTGTTAAATGGTCTATAAACAAAAAGTTCATATTACATTACTTTTTCCACTCTACACATCTGCCAAGGTTCTTCAAAAATCGTTCTCTTGGAAGGCATTGTATGTAGATTCACACAAGGTCATTTGCATTTGTCATTGCAGAAAATAAATTGCAACGCCATCTAAAGTTCTTCACATTCGCTATCGAGTCCTGATAAGATTCAGTTTGCATCTTACACCATTGATAGGATTCTGTCAGAAAAAAATATTCGAAGCGATTTGCAACAACAGTATTGAGACAGTATATCACAAAATGTAGGGAGCGATATACTGCTTCGATCATTCAGCAAGCTTAACTCCCAAGCTGACAACTTGTTTCATTTGAATATGAAGAGAGAAAAGTTAATATATGAATACATGGATTGGTTAGCTTAAGTGCTATGATTTGATGCAGAAGACCCTTCAGTTACATTGGCTGTTCACCAATATAGTCGATACGCAATGGAAATGGAGGAATTACCGGTGTGACAGACGACACTTTTACTAACACCGTAATCTGCTGCTGATAACGTTCCTCTTGTTGTTCCTGACGCCTTTCCAGGTGTTACTGTACAACTACGATTCACTATTATTGTTGTTCTACACATTTTGCATCCACTGGGTCAAAAATGATGGTGCACAGACTGAGTTTGAACAGCCTCATCACCAGAGTTGCAACATGTGTCATTTATTAACAACACATACAGAAACCACAAGTATGCTGCAATGGACACGCTGGCACCAACTGCCGACATCAGCATCAGCATTCTTGGAATTCTGAAATCATCACATCCAAACAACTACACGAAGGCCATGAAATAATCATGTTAGTGCACTGTGAAGGCAATCGCACCCTGCAGCTTTGCACCACATGCTGCACAGCAACTAAGTCATCATCACCTTCCCCCACCGCCGTGCCCTCCAGTGCATGAAGTACCTTCACTGAAAGGGGCTTATTGCAACCGACAACCGACTGCTACCACTGTGATACTGTAAGCCAGGAAATGGAGATGAATGGATCACTACTTCCTGATAGTATTTGTGCTTTGATTGTTGGGCAATCCGATTCTGAGAAGACTAATACTATTGTGTAACTCTTAACAGCACATGAGGAGATAAGGTTCCTCTTGACCGATACAAAATCGAGGAATGCCTACAACTGCTGACAGTATCACCTCACACATATATATTTTCTAAAACTGGCGTAACCTACCATACATTTAGTGAAAGTAGTGATATTCGACCGCGTGAGAAAGTAAAACTGCAGATGTGTTCACATCTGATGATGTTATAATGCAAAACCAGTTACGCAAATATTTTTGCTTTGGTCGTTTTATGGATGCCAATGTCTTTTAAAGTTAGTAGTTGTAGTCATTCCACGATTTTGTTTGGGTCATCGTATTGAACATACTCCAAAGGTAGATTGTTCAGTATTCTATGCTGAATTTCAATGAAATCGGTCATAACACATGACAGTCACCCCATACATTTAACCTAGAACAGGCTGGCAATAAGGATTCTGAGAAAACATCTGGTTTGTTAGAGGTAACACTCTTAAAGAATTCAAATGTCAAAAAGTATCTCCCAAAAGAGATAAAAGCATACAGTGTAGTACTGCATATTACATACTCACATAGGAAAGCCAACACCGCAAAAGAATGAGTGAAAAACTTAAGCAGTAATAAATACAATAATGTAACTAAACCCTTTATATCAGCTAAACTTCGTGCAGGCAATGGCACTGAAATTCAGCATAGAAGAATGAACAATCTGCCTTTGGAGTATGTTAAATAGAATGACCAAAACAAAATCGTAGAGTGACTACAACTACTGATGCTATCAGTTACCTCAAGGAATACAGGTGAGATGATCGAATTCGTATCAATCATTTTAGAATTTTGAGAAAGGTGTATCATCAGGCAATCATAGAGATGTTTGTTCATGAGCTCCACACACCAGCATGCAAAACATTCCCATGAAGACATGTCATGATACAAAGGCTGATCTCGTAGACACATGAGAATATTCATGATCGAATAAAGATTTCAAATACAATGTAATGGTCATAGATACCCATTCCAAATTTGTGTGAACTCCGTCTGTGAAGGTAAAGATGGTGAAGCAAGTTGCAGACTGGGACAAAATGGTATTCTGGGAACCTTGAAACCGACCATGGAGGAGAATTTTACTATAGATATTTCAAAGTGATAATGCAACAGCATTGACTAAATAACTACTCACTGTTCCTAATTTGAAAGCTAGTATTATTAAACAGTTGACCAAGATGAACAAAGCTGATGTGAATGCAATTTAGTCTTTGAAGATCATACAAGTGGCTAGACATTCTATCACAAATTATTGACTCGTGTGTTGGGACTACTCATTATACAATTAAGATGAGACATTTCGACGTCCATGATAAATGGTTTGTAAATACGGTGTACAATCATATTTAAATGGTGGATCCATGGGTGCAAAACTTCAACATAGGTGATTCGATGCGTAGTTCTAAATACAAAACTAAGTTTGAGACGTCCTACCTGCTGAACTGATCAGCAGATATATTTACAGTTTCTAAAGTACAGTTCACAACTCCATGGACTTACATCCTAAACTACTACTATTGGCGAAACTACTGGGAATTTTTACACAGAAGAATTACATAAAAACTCTTAACCAGACGTGTTCCTAGTACAATGTCTCATAAGGCGCTGTGGGGACAGAGTGTTAGTGAAATTAGTGAAAATAGTCCTTTTGCTGTCAAAGCACTACAGTTGGGTGAACGCTCACGGCCTGCTATGCTATAGGACATACAAACTACAAACCATGCAGTATTGCAACGTGTGTTAGGAAATGCAGCAGATGTGAGGGTGGTTTTCTCAACAAGCTACTAGTTGAACTTCATATCCCTGGATGCTACTTCTGTGGACCTGGAACGAAGCTGAAAAAGTGTATAGCTTGAGAAGATAAGGGAATTAACGTACAAGACGATGCATGCAATGAGTAGGATACTGCATACTCTGCGAATCAACGTTCAGCAGAACGTCACATTGTGAATAGAATATTGGGTGATAAAGCAAAGAAGGTACATAAAAGAAAGGACATTGGTAGAGGACAACATATTTCTGCATTCACTGTTGATAAAGCAACATCTGCAAAACTTAACCTCAAACTTAAATTGGGTGCTGGAATAAACTTGATGCAAATCATGAATGCAGCTCGTCCTACACTAAAGAGGACGAAAATAAGAATGAAATGTTTAAAAAAACTGCATCCAGTTACCAGCAACAGCGGCGAAAAGTGCTTTGGAACAGAAAGAAGGAATCTTTAAACACCCAGGGTTCTGTCAATACCTAAGGAATCTGGTGGAATAGTTCCATTTCTAATGCTGACATTGGCTGATCTTTCAGCCGTTGGTTCTTTCTGTAACAGGAGGAGCCGTCACTGTAATTCAAGCAGTAAAGAGCGCTAAAAACACAGAGAAACAGCTGCAGGAGTCTAAAAGAGTTAATAAGACAATGGAGGTCATCACTATTGGTAAGGGACTATACTTAAAACCACGGAAGGAAGGGCTTCTACTGTTCATGAAAACAACTCATAGTGATACTACCAGACAGATAGCTTACAAACATATCTGCTTAAATTCATCAGGAAACTTAAAATCCAAAGATATCGCTATGTTTTAATGTGTGATACGTTGCCAAATACGATTTGGAAAGGCATAGAACGCAGAAATCTCAGTTTAGATATTGCAGGAGGATATGGGACCCACTGAGCTGTCTATGCCAAAAAAAGGACCTATTATCATCTAAGACTTTGATTCAATGGCAATTTCAGGCCATCTCAAGAATTGTGCCATTACTTTACCGACAAAAACCAGATGTTGTATAATTTTCGACGCTACCGAGACGTTTCACATCTTTGCAGTCGTATATGTCTAATGTTTCACCTGCTGATTGCATAAAAACAAGTAGTATGAACTTCAGTGCATCAATTGAAGTTTAGGTAGCTGAGTGGTCAGCACGAGAGAATGTCGATCCTAAGGGTTCGTGTTCGATTCCCGGCTGGATCAGAAACTTTCTCCGCTCATGGATTGGGTGTTGTGTTGCCCTAATCGTCATCATTTCATCCCCATCAACGCGCAAGTTGCCGAACTGGCGCCAAATCGAAAGACTTGCACCCGGCGAACGGTCTACCCGACGGGAGGCCATAGTCACACGACGCAATAAATTTATAAAACTGATTAATTCAAAATCTCAGCACACACGGATTTCCAGCCCTCAATGAGCTGAAGAGGAACAGATATAGAGAACATGACTTTTCGAATACTTCAGAAAATCTACAACAATCACTGAATTGGTTTACCAATGTATTATCGTGTTTTAGAAAATTTTATATTTTTTTATTCACTGCAGTTTTCCAACTCCTCACTTACATGCTTAAGATAAGTATTTTGAACAAGTATTTCCTACGCTCATCATGGAGAACTGAAGAGAATTTTGGACACATTCTCCAGGCGATTGGAAAGCAGCAGCAGTCAACAGTAGCTTGCATCAATGGGCTCTTGATGACTTCTCTGTATCTCGTAAAATGCCAATCGTCCGGTATGTCAACTAATGTAAACACATTATCTGGAAAGTCAGCTCTTTCTCTATCCTCCATGGCCTGCACCAGAAGACTCGACTGGGTGCAGTGTAGTTTTCCCTGCAGTGGCCTGGTGGTACAGAGCACACCAGTTCCTGAAGCTATCGTCAATACTGTCTTGCCTCCTGACAGTGGCATATGTAGACCAGCATTTCACACATCATGTCACTACCAGTGGCTTGCACTACTGTATTCTGTTGTTGTGCCTTGTCACCTGAAGGCTTGTGACTTGTTTGAACGAACCGTGTATATTTTGTCTTCATAGCCACCCTCCGCCATCTTGTCAAGCCACTGATAGTATTCTGTAGAAAATAAATTAATAATCACACACCCATGTCGCACCATTCAGTAGATGCTAAAGGAAGTCACTTTATGCAGAAGTATAGAAATTACGCTGCATGCTCGGTCAGGAGTAGTGGTTTGCTCAGCACTGTACAAGGTCCGCAGTTGGTGCGCCTTATGCATTTCGATATGCGTAGGCACTGATAGCAGAGAAAATGTACGAAATCATTGTTTGAACAGAATCGTCTAGGCATCAGTCAGGAAGTGTCAGTCAGTACATACTGATGGTGATGGAGCAAGTAAGTACTCTGGCTTCAAGTAGGGGATGATGATGATGAAGCTGATGATGATGATGATGATGATGATGATGATGATGATGGGAGCCAAGTGTCACACCTTCTAGACAATATATTATAAGCTGAGTTAATGCATGACAAGGATATTGTGTGTAAGTATCAGTTATTTTGTGTTGTCTGTGTGTGGGTGGGTGGATGGGTGTGTGTGTGAGCGCATGTATGTGTGTTTCTAATTTTTGTCGACCCTTATTGACTGTGATTTTTTTTAGGCTTGATTGGTACTGAGTCCCACAAATATGAGTCAGGGGTCTGATGCAACTGGTCCTGGTATGTAACATATCTCTGTACATGTCTGAGTGTTTTTTTCTTACTTGTCAGTGTTTCTTCTCGGTACTGCAGGATACATTGCTTATGGTCCAACATCACAATTCATGGAATCAGAAAAGCATTACACCCACCCACACACACACACACACACACACACACACACACACAGACACACACACACACACACACACACATATATATATATATATATATATATGTGTGTGTGTGTGTGTGTGTGTGTGTGTGTGTGTGTGTGTGTGTGTGTGTGTGTGTGTGTGGGTGTAATGCACACACACATATATATATATATATATATATATATATATATATATATATATGTGTGTGTGTGTGTGTGTGTGTGTGTGTGTGTGTGTGTGTGTGTGTGTGTGTGTGTGTGTGTGTGTGCCAAGTGCGGTTGTTGCTTCATACATACTTAATGATGTAGATGGATGCCTGCTGTGGTGATGATGCAGAGTTTCTACAAAAATATCTCTATTTCATGACTGCTTAATCAACAGAAGGTGCCACCTCTATAACGTCCATCTGTAACACCCTAAATTACACTCACAGATTAACTAAATGACCTGATTATGCAGGGAAGTGTGCCTTTAATGCAATCACACAAATGAGAGTTTTTTGGTAAGTATCTGCCTACATATACTTGTGTGAGTCTGTACATGTGTATAATTTCACATGACACAAATAGACTGTGGTGATGAGTGTGTTTCAGAACCGCTTAGAAAACTGGAATTGCCGCCATCTCGAATGGTGTTCCGAGGTGAGCTTGCTGCACCTCGACTTCTGTAGGTCAGACCTTTGCTACCAGCATCAGTGTGAACAAGAGTGCTCCTGGACCCGTTATTGACACAGCCACTGATCACCCACCTGTTCTCCCATAACTTGGATGATTTCAGCTTGGAGAATTAGGTCAGTGCGACACCTAACAATGCAGAAATTTCCATTTCGTTCTCCAAGTGAACAGCGAATAATGCTCCGCTTTCTAATTCATTGTGCTTCATGCATGCATCTCTTCATAAACTTGCAGGGAGAATGCGTCAGGAGGATATTCATGTTACCAAAGCTTCATATTCCGATGACACAAATTTTCAGCCTGTCAAAGAAGGAGGTCTCTCCTTAGAAATACCTGCATTCAGTGGACCCGCTCCATGGGATTCATTTCTGGCCGTAGCCGCATTCACTAGTAAACCCGTAAGTATTGCCATATGGGTGTGTAGTATGAGCATGCAGCGATTGTTTGGCAAACGTTCAATTATTCTGATTTAGAGGAGTATGCTGTGTTGTGTACGGACACAGAGGTATGCCTGCATGCAGAACTTTTTGAGAAATTCCGTAGTGTATTCATGAACAAATACACTCTCTATTCCGATTTCTATTACTCCATATCAGTGCTTTCGTGAGACACAACATCAAAAAAGACATATAAGAACATCAGACAGTTGACTGACATCGGTAAGTTAAATTTTTTGACTTTGCAGTGCATACTTAGTTATGCTAAGCCAAATAACTCGCGAATTAGTGAGGATAAGTATAGATCATCTGACGATTTCAGTGGCATCCTTTGCTTGGATGTACAAAATCTCTATTGACATGTCATGCAGCAATCTTTTCCATTTGGACGGTTCCAATGGCTGTCCAGAGAGAAAATTTCCAGAGTGGAAAAATTTACCAAAGATGAGGCGGCTGATTAAGGTGAGGGGTATGTTTTGGCATAATCCACACATTATCATGACAAGCCCAGCAACTTGCCACTGTTATTTTTTCGGTGAAACCATGGAAAATAGAAGAAACCATTGTGAAATTCTTTTATTTTACCTTTAGTATGGTCAATATGGAGCAAGAGATTACATCACAAGGCCAAATTTTAAGCAGATAACTATCTTCAATGAAAGAATAATCGCTGTGAAGTTATGAAGCCTGTCTATATCAGTGTGTGTATTCAGGATCTCTCCTACCACAATATGAACTAATTAGGTATTCTGCTAGACTGGAAATGCACATGATAATACTCATCGCAAGATGTATCAGAACTAGAAGATTATTGGCTTGATGAAAGATGAGGTGAATGGGTCGTAGACTGTGGAGACTGTTAGGCTTGAAACAAAAATGTATGCAGGTGTCACCCAAAGACAGGTAATGGTGTGCATCGTGTAGCCTCGCAGGCCCTTACGCTTGGAGCACAAGGAGTGCCTGTGTGGCGGTATTGGGAGGCTTCAAAGCATTCATTGTGCCAAGCAGTCTTTTGGCCATGAGTGCGTGACGTGCATTCTGCACTGCATCTGGAAGTTGGCCTGCCATATCATGGTGACAAATGCTTCATTACTGACGGCGGGATATGAACCCTCCCATTCTAACACTCTTTACTTGAGTGACTGTGTGTTGTTTGTGTGTTGTTTTTTCCTCCCAGATGTGTGCTGATAGTTCTCCATATAGTCAGTGTATGTGTGGTATGTATCTCTCTGCATAGTCAATCTTTTTGAAACTGGTCATACAGATAAAATTATACAATGAACTTTATATAAAATCGAGATCACTTCCCCTATATTCGTGTTGGAGTGGCAAATTAAATCTATATCTGCAATAAATATATTCAAGTTTACTTCCAATGTTTAGAGGAACATTTTAGCATATTTTCTACTCTTGATTGAGGCTACAACCGCTGTAAATATTGGAATCAAGAGAAGAAAAAATGTTAAAATGTTACTGTAAACATTGGCAGTATATATATATATATAGCAGAGATACATTTCTTTTGTCACACCAACACGATTATAGGCGAAGTAATCTAGATTTTATATGAAGTCCATTGTATATACAGGGTATTTCACTAAATGTGTTTGCCTCTGTAGGTTATGAAGTAAGAGGTGATGGAAATATTTATTGCGGTAGGTTACCGTAAGAAACGTTACACTGTCTGCGAAGCTATAATCATAATTTATTGTGTTATTATCCAAAGAGATATAGCAAAAGGATACAATTTTTAAATGGAACAATAGTTGTTTCTATCATGCACTGAAATCAGTAACACCAGCTGTGTGTACATCAATTTAAATTACATGCCTGTCACTTTTAGTTTGGGTGCTACAACCCTTCAAAATTTCAGAGGCAGATACCACACACGCTGCGCATAACGCAATGCGCCTTCTAAATGTGGTACGGCCGAGTTGTAACGTCGTCGGTGACACAGAGCGAGAAGCTTCCTCGATGCGCTATTAGACTGCCGACTGCCGCCGCACACTGCCATATACTAGACAGTTCGAGCCACACAAACAAACGGGGCTCAGTTACTGACATCGGATGAAAATGGCATACCCTAACAACGAGTACGTTGACATGTTGCTGATGCTCAGCGAGTGCCGACGCGATGCCACTGAAGCAGCCATGGCGTACGACGTGAGATATCCTAGGTGAAGAGCTCCGACAGCCATTACGTTCTTACATGCCAAAAAAAAAAAACATTGGAAAACAGGCAGCTTGGTAAAGCGCCGCAGTAACAGACGAAGAACTGCAAGAAGTGGGAAGACGGAGGTCTTTGTTTTAGTTGCAATATAACATGATCCTCATGTCAGCTTACGAGCCGGTGCTGCAGTCGCTGGTGTCAGTGTCACATCTGTGTGGCATACAGCAAACGGCCACATCTTCACCCGTACCGCCTGCCACTGATCCAGGAGCTGCATGGGAACGATTTCCGTGTGACAGTTACATTCTGTGAATGGGCCATGCGTAATTTCACGCTGGAGTCTTTACAAGGTGTTATGTTCTTTGATGAGTCCACATTCACAAATTATGGTGCAGTGAATCGCCATAACGTGCACTACTGGGCTGCAGACAATCCTTGGTGGGTACGACCTGTCGACCGTCAATGTAGGTGGTCTATTAATGTATGGTGTGGAATACTTGGGGATGAAATCATCGGTCCACAATACTTCCCAGGTACACTGACAGGTGAGTTATATCGCGCGTTTGTAGTCGACAGTTTGGGTGGTCTCCTTGAACATGTGTGTCTACACACGAGAGTCCATATGTGAATGCAGCACGATCTTTGAAGGGTTGTAGCTCCTAAACTGAAAGTGATAGGCATGAAATTTAAATTGATGTATTTACAGCTGGTGTTACTGGTTCCAGTGCATGATAGAAACAACTATTGTTCCACTTAAAAAAATTGTATCTATTTGCTGTTACTCTTTGGATAATAAGACAATAATCTATGTTCATAGCTCCACAGATAGTGTAACGTTGCTTGTGGAGACCTACCGCAATAAATATTTCCGTCGCCTATTACTTCATAACGTACAGAGGCAAACACATTTAGTGAAACACCCTGTATACAGGGTTTCTAGAAGAAAGGGTCCGGTATTTATAGATGATGTAGCATGAATCAAGAAAAGAAAAAATGTTCCCGTAGACATTGGAAGTAAACCTGTAAATAGTGTACATACTAGATGATTCTGCAGCACTATGTGTTTGCAATGGTACCAAGCACACACCCAAAACAAGAAACGTGTATAATATTTCACAGCATACTACAGTAAGTAGTGTATCTGTCAGGTATGTTATTTGCATCTGGTGTACAAGTAAAGTTCACTGGTGCACTGCTTGTTGTGACACAACAGTACATTAAAGTGGTTTGTTTCTTTGTCCATCACTGGACCTACAGCTCCAGATTCAACACTGGATATGGCAGGCATGTTCTTCATCTATATGGAAGCAGATGGGTGCAGAGAATACATGTTGTGCGACTGCAATGTAATCCAGCAACAACCTGGAGAGTTTCAACAAATGTGTGATTCCATAACATGCAGTGGATGGCAGTCACATCGATCACGTGTTGTGAAGAGTAGTGCAGAGACATAGTGACCACTGACATTAGGTTGATAACCAATGTTTATAAGCACTGTTTTTCTTCCCTTGTTGCATACTACATCACCTATGAGTATTTGCATCTTTTTACAGAACCATGATTAAACACACCAAAAATCCATAGTAGTATTAGTGCAAATGAAAAAGAAAATGCCTCTGCATAGAAGGTATCTGTTTTAAAGCAAAGAAAAGCTTTTTAACTTTGAGAAGTTAAATGTTTTTTCAATGATAAAATTCATCTCTACATGTTCGAACAACCTTTTTTTCTGTTTTGTTATATTGTTAAGGGCTGGTAATGAAATGGAACTATAGTCTGTTATATATCAGTGTTGCTGCTATGCTTAAGGGATCCTGATTCATTTTCACTATGAATGTTATTTTTGATAGTGTAAGGTAGAAACAAATACAAATAACTATTTGTAGAGCTCCTTTTTATTTACATGTATACAGGGTGTCTCTCCTGTGAGTTACCAGTACTCCAGCACCGACTGAGCAGTGCTGCTGCATGGTGGTAGCAGTTAGTATGGGCCAGGGCAGTGCTGTCACTGCTACATTACTGGTTATTCTTCGTGTTTAGCCATCTCTGTTAATACATACCGATAAAACGAATATCGCACTATACTAATCTGCGACTGCCCTGTGGAATGGGTACATAAAATTCCGCTTTAAAACTCATTTTGTTTGTAATGGAAGTCATACCGACACTTTCCGTCGCACTCAGCTTTGCATGAAAGCTGTTATGACCAGTATTTGTTTGGACTGACTCCAGCTACACATCACAAAATCTAAATGGCGTATATCTGCCGAAACACCAAATAAAGTGTGCCTGACGACTCCTGGGAGACAAACCCGGTATATACATCATCAGACATAACCATTCAGTTTTTTTGAAGTGTTATTCAAATAATTATTGTCTGTACACATTGAATTCAGTCAGTATCATATTCAGACGTATAGATGCTATTACAAACATAGGCATTACTCCAATAAATTCTGCTCCCATAGATTCTGTGGTCATACAGTTTCCATATTGCTATTTTGGTGCTGGATGATCACAGGCATTTATACACTTTTCTATTTATACCCACACTCTCCTCACACAAATAGTCAACAAAGTCACAATATAAAGCTCTAACATAATGACATCAGCAGATCATTCTGTCTACATTGATCTCTGAACCAGTGTCCACCTTGTTTTATTTCATTACAATGTAATGTTTGATATACGAGGGTCACTCCCAAATAAATGCACACTATTTTTTTTTTAATCCATCTTTTGTTCTACATATTCCAAAGTTTTACAGTGTGTAGATACGTCCTATATTTTCATTTCTTCACATAATTTCCATCCCTCACAACTGCCTTACGCCATCTTGGAACCAGCGTCTGTATACCCGCATGGTAAAATTCAGGGCCAACCGGTTGGAACCACCGTTTGGCAGCATGCACAAGGGAGTCATCATCTTCAAACCTTGTTCCAAGAAGAGAGTCTTCCAGTTTCCCAAAGAGATTATAGCCACATGGAGCCAAGTCAGGACTGTAAGGCGGGTGTTTCAGTGTTGTCCATCCTAATTTTGTGATCGCTTCCATGGTTTTTTGACTGACATGTGGCCGTGCATTGTCGTGCAACAGCAAAACATCCTGCTTTTGCCGATGTGGTCGAACACGACTCAGTCGACCTTGAAGTTTCTTCAGTCTCATCACATATGCATCAGAGTTTATAGTGGTTCCACTTGGCATAATATCTACAAGCAAGAGTCCTTCGGAATCGAAAAACACCGTACCTATAACTTTTCCAGCAGAAGGTGTGGTTTTGAATTTTTTTTTATGAATTCGCATGATGCCACTCCATTGATTGTCTCTTCATCTCTGGTGGAAAATGATGGAGCCATGTTGCATCACCTGTCACAATTATCCCAATAAATTCATCTCCACCATTCTCATACTGTTCCAAAAGTTGGCTGCATACCATTTTTCTTGTTCCTTTGTGAGCCACTGTCAACATCCTGGGAACCCACCTGGCACAAACCTTTTTAAACGCCAACACTTACAGTATTCTGCAAACACTTCCTTCCCCTATCCCAACGTAGCGTGACAATTCGTTCACTGTGATGCGTCTGTCAGCAGTCACCAATTCACCTCTGCACATTGTCTGGAGTGAGTGCAGTACGAGGCCTGCCGCTGCGGGGACAATCCTCAATATTGCCGTGCTCGCTTTCATAACGTAAC
The DNA here is from genome assembly GCF_023864275.1 of Schistocerca cancellata. Taxonomy (NCBI): domain Eukaryota; kingdom Metazoa; phylum Arthropoda; class Insecta; order Orthoptera; family Acrididae; genus Schistocerca; species Schistocerca cancellata. The sequence goes on along the minus strand of NC_064629.1, from coordinate 384,435,570 downwards.
CTGTTTGCCCACCAACTAACTGTACTGCGATCGACAGCAGCATCTCCATACATCTTTTTCAACTTCTAGTGGATGTCTCCCACTCTCTCGTTTTCACAGCACAGGAATTCTATGACAGCACGTTGCTTCTGACGAACGTCCAGTGTAGCAGCAACCTCGAAGACACGCTGTGATGGCGCCACTCACGGGAACAGATTGAACTAAGTTTGAAATCAATCGGGAAGGATGTATCTACACACCGTAAAACTTTCACACATGCAGAATGAAAACTGTAGTTTTACAAAAATAGTGTGCATTTCTTATGGAGTGATCCTTGTATATGACTGTAACATCGTATTTTAACTCATGCACTGACTCATACATATCGACAATTGATGCCCTATCCCATCACATATTGATGCTAATAGGACTATTTGATGCGTTGTGTTCAGTCATTATCTTTCTCTCTGTGAACTGTTTCATACTACACAGATGGTCTCTTTAGCAGCACGTATGCTTCAGTCTAGTATGAAGATAATGAACATTACCTATTTCAGTTACCATCTCGATGTCACTATGAGGCCCTAGACCTACATTTGAACATTTATATCCACTTTCAGCCAAATTGTATATACTGACAATTAGTATTATTCTGCTAGCACTTACTAAGACGAGTTCTGGCTGCAGTTGTGCCACAGAATGGCCAAATAAGAACATTTTCAATAGGTTGGGAAGACATCCTACGGACTGCTGTTGCTGCTGCTGGGGTGCTTCAGGTAATAGCACATCGCTCTTCACTCGACTGTCTTCATCCTGCATACGATCATAGTCTGTAACAATAATAAAACCTAAGTATAATGAAAGAAAGCACACGCAGTAATAATTAATGATAGATGGACAAAATACTTGCTGATATCCTTCTTTCTATTCTGCCAACTGCTCACTCCTGGAGTTTCGTACTAGCCATCTCACCACAAAGTGCAGATATCGAATGGTTATGGTTATTATTCGTATGGTTTACATGGGCATTTTATATTCGTATATAAATGGCGAAATTAACAAAAAAATACATAGGATAAAGGCAAACTTAATATAAAAGACAAGCACTCGAAAATTGTATAACTGAACATCTACATAGGTCTCTTGACCAGTACATTGATCTTGGTGTCATCAAATGCAGTTCACTGAGTCCACCAGCAAAATTTTGTAACAGATACTCTTTAGTGAGGTGCTGTGTAGTTTGCACAGTGATCTCACAGTTGCATGTTGGGATATCCTTTAACCACCAATCAAACAAACAAGCACCACATTTCCATACCCTGTATGGAACTGATTCAGAGTTGTCGATAGTTTCCTGGGAACATCAAATCCGTTTACATGTTTTGTTGAACCACAAATGAGGTGATAAATAGTGGAAGGAAACTTCCGCCAATCCTCTCTCCATACTTTATATATATCATATGTAAGACATATTTCTTGCATAGTTTTCTCGATTTAAGTCTGCTGGCAGGTATAGTTTGTAGGTGGTTAAGCAGTTCTGTGCCCATTACACTCTTAGTTGCCGGTGTTGTGGTGTTAACATTGGCACATGCACGGGTCATCGGTTGCGGAGGCACATCGTTAGAAGTGTTGAGTGCACTGTATGTTCAGACAGACTTGTACTCTGCCCAGCAATATTAAAGTCTGATGTTAGTCCTGCCTCCAGTTTCCGCCTGTCCTGTTTACCAGTCTACCCAGCCTACAATGTACGACGACTGTAATGAGTTGCTGCCCTACCCAACGACGTTTGTACGTGGTTTCACCTTTGTTTCAACAAGTGATGAAGACACTCACCGCAGCACTCCTCAAATACCTGGCAAGTCATGCAGTTTCTGAAACGCTCGTGAGAAATCTCTGGCCATTAAAATCTCCACTTGGTCAAACTCTGATAGGTGGTGCATCTTCCCCATTCCACAAGCGGACACAATGTTTACTGATCCTACATGCACCGTGCGTCTGTCTGACTAGTAGTCATTCCTCAGCAGGTGACGCTGCTATTTCCTGGATGGGTTTATGTCAATAATAGGTCTGTGTTCATAGTGTTCTGGCTGGTATGTATGTATTAAGAACTGTGATTCACAGTAAATTTTTAGTAAGTCTGCAAATTAATTAGAAAGCCCCCTTAATGTGCTGGAGTGTGGGGTGCTCAGGCGGCATGGGGGGATGTGAGGCATGGGGGAGTGGGAGGTGTGGGGGTGGGGGGCATAGGTGGCGAGGTCGGCGTGGGTAGCACAGGGTGGGAGTGGACTTCACAGGGCAGTGGCATGATGATGACATAAAACTGGTGCAACTGTCCAGATGTGATGATGACAGAATTCTAGGAAAAATGATGCTGATATCAACAATTTGGCTCACATTGCCCACGCCTAGGAGAGGACACCAACAGCTGTAATTCTTCCTAAAATTTTATTATTTACGCAGTCAGTTTCGACGATTAATTAGCGTATTCTTTAGGCACCTATGCGATAGAGGCGTGGAAGCTGGTTGCTTAAATAATAATTTTCGGCAAGAATTATGGCTCATGGTAGTCTTTTTCTACTAATTATTGATCATCCGCCTTCCCGCATCCAGATCTATATGACGGATCTACAAGAATGCCCACTGTCCTTAAATTAGAACACAGTTACAAATCCAAAAGTTCAGAATCCGTGCAGTGCTAAGTCAGTGTACATGTGCAGTATCAATACTGCCAGAGACTAATCCAAAAGAACTTCTAGTAACATAAGTAATTGTTGTCCTAATAGCATCTGTGTTGTGTATAGTTACACAAGTAGAAAGATATGAAATAAAATACTGAATCGAACACTCGAATGTGACTTAGTCAGTTTCTTCATATGCTACGAAAGTATCAAAATTTCAAAATAATTAAATAGTGATACATAACGATAAATATCCATTTAGCAATTACATAACTAAATTATGGTTTCTGAATATATATGAAAAATTTCCTCTGCATTAAAGAGTAACATACAAACTCTGTGAACGATTTATAACATCATTTGTCTTGTTAACCGGAACGCAATTTTCATACAATACATATTGTTGTGAAATACCCACCCAAAGACGTTTTAAGTTTCTGTTTATTACACAGGAACTAGTATCGATCTAACAGTCATTCTCGGACAGAAATTTTAAAATTTATTGATTATTTTTTAAAATTTTTTCTTTCGACTAAAAGTAATATATCTTTGTGACTATTTCTTTGTGTATATTTCTGTTTTTAATGTGAAGTGTACAATGTAAAAATTGTAAGTAATGTGTAATACGTGTGAGTTCCTGCATCAGAGGACAATAATAAATCGGTAAGTAAAAGTTATTTCCCAATTCACTATTATCTACAGGGAGAAATACATCAGTAATTAAAGAACTAGGTCCCTTTCTATTAGAGAAAATTCATCACACTACTGCTGTAACTCACTTACTGTAGCGGCACTCCTATAAAATCATAATTCACGAGATACGCACTTGATACAGGGAATTATTTCCCTAAATGTCGTCCAGAAAACAAATTAAAAATAGTTATGTTGGGCGTCATATTTCATTTTCTAAGACATAAAATCTTTGATTAGTTAGTGTTGCACACAAGCCGCCTAACACCACCACAATGTCATCCTTCCAGTAGAAATTGCAGTGTCTTTGTAAGCGAACCAATTTTAGTGTCGTGGGGTAAGTGGTATGTCCAATTCACCAGCACAGTCCAGTTCTTCCGTAGTACTGTGCTGCAATGAAGCTGAAATATTGCTACAATAAACAGATAACTATGAGGGGGGATAAAGTAGCTACTACACTAACGACTGACGTAAGACGGGTCTGACAGAACTTGATATTATTAGTAACATGTGAACCTTACAGGGCTGTACTGCTATACTGTTTCTTGAGATCACATTCACATCTATTCACTGCAATCGACCAAGGCGTCATTCGTGATAATGTGATTAATTCAGTCCTTCCCCTCACACAGCGCGGCAGATCCAGTCGGGCATTAACTCGTATTTCTTGCGATTCTAGTTAACTAAAGCAATTTTGCGAACCACCGCTAGCATTAAGTGATTTGCTAGTGCAAATAAACATCACTGAGTACATTTTTATCACTAAATTAAGATCCTTTCGGGACCTCATTCTTCACTAGTTCCATCGAGTGAGTCAGCCAACAAGTATGTAACTAGTCTGTGTACTTTTTGAGACAGCCATTACCAAATACGTGCCCAACAAAATCGAAACAAGGTGCGCTGATGTAAATATTGCTCTCAACAACGATAGCAGCTTACATCCAGCTACGAAAATTTGTTTCTAAACTCTGAAGTAATTTATGAAAGGCAGGTCTCCTTGGGGTAGGTTGACGTAGGGACTCTGGTACTTGAGGGTTTACCCATAAGGAAGAGGAAACAAGAAAAAAGTCATGAGTCGTAAGAACGGCAGAAAACATAGTGCACAAACGTCGTTTCGTGTAGTATACCACTTTTAGCCAATAATAGTTATTCACTTGAACTCACACGTCTGCTTTGATGAGTTGCACAAAAGCAATAATTGGCAGAGATTATACAGGAAAACATCCCTTATTAGACTGGGTTCTATAGTGGAGTCAAAATACAATGAGAATTACAACAACATACAATAAACTTGAGAATTTAGAAGAGAATTGGGACACAGTTACATAAGAGCAACACATTAACTGCAGTGAAGTCAAAAGTGCCACAACGCTAGTAAATGCAGTGTATAGAAAATAAGACTTAGAACACCCATGTCTTAATGTACAGTGCTACCAGACGAATCCCAGGAAAAAATGTTTATTAAGTAAAGGATACAGAAATTTCACAAAACTATAGAACGAAATCTATCTACAAAAAACATAACAAAACATACGACACTCTCCAATATTACAGTGCAACTGAACACAGTTTGTTCAGCACAATTACCTGAAACACATGAATATACCTAAAGAGCAACGCTACCACACGCAGTCTGTGTAAACACTGAAACAGAAATGAAATTAAGAAAGAAAATCCTTCATCAAATGTCGGCGCACCTAAAGAGACTTCCACGAGAAATATTGACCTTACTCATGCAATCACTGCTAGGGGAAGAGGGAGGTGGTTGTTCCTGGACTGCGGTTGGAACGGCCATCTGTTGCCAGCTCCAGGTGCGTCACCCGAGGCCATGGAAGTCTTCTTCAGAGCGTAGCATCTCGAGGCAGCTGAAGGCTCCCACAGTCCATGAAAACTCACAGTTGGCGCTCCATTACAATTTGTCCTACCAAACAGCTTAATACATAACACTGAAGGCTGACGAGCTGTGGTCATCATCACAGTTAAAAAATACTCGAAATCTGACAAAATAATGCCTATCTAACTACATAGGAATGTAACACTAAATTACGCTCAAGCTTACGTAATGAAGTCAGCACCTACTTAATATAAAGAAAGTAAATAATACACACTCAAGTCATACACAGAATCTTAACCCTTAACACTTTATGACATCACGTATGACGAAACAGTTCATACAACAGGAGCAGCATCGTCGCCTTGCAGTTCTCTATTTTAATTTCTTGATAAGGACATAGTGACCAATTTCAGAGTGATTTATGAAAATTTTATTTTTACCGAGGAAACTTGTTCTTTTACCACAGGGGCCTCCTTACATCGATTATTTTTATAAAATAAATCCATACTGCTATGGACCTATATTCCAATGAATTTGACAGCAACTTTTAAAGGTTCTGTGGGTTGTCTCTCTGTGCTAATTTAATTTTGTTTACTGGTCTGGCCTCTAATACTATTCTGAAATCATCAGTTTTTTCTATGATTAACAACGGACTGTTGATCTTGCTGCAGTTCCAATCATGATTTCCTTAACAATTGATTCTCGTTTTGTCTGTGGAATTAGATATGGTTGTACAAGGAAATGTTCATGTTCCATGTGCGCTTGTTTACCTTCTGCTCTGTTCATAATGCCTAGTTTGTTTGCAAAACCTCAATTTTTCTTCACTGTGCTGCTAAGACAATTCATCTCTTCATGTTCATCTTCTTGTAGCGAAACTGTCTCCTATCTATCTGCTTTTTCTGGGTCATCAACTATAACCTGGTCTTCCACCTCATTGCTTCTTGTTCAGTGCTGAAGCTTCACCTGTGATGCAATGTGTTGTTCCATGGTAGAGTACAATCTAGTCACTCTTATCGCTTATTATGCAGCAACATCTTCCTCTTTTTCGTTAATCACCCTCACATATCTGGCACAAAATCTGAGCGAGCCTGCTGCATTGCGAACCATTTTTATTAATCATCATTATATTTCGATTATAAAGTTGAGTGAGTTTAACCGTAATAGTGCGTTGTTACAATCAAATTGCCGCTGCTGACGGAGGTAGTTATCGTATGGCATCTAAACGTGGTAGATATGCTAATGCGTTAATGCGTAACCGAACTACGCTGGAAAAATGTTTCTTCAAATGTTGACCATAGTTTGCATATCTGGTGCTGTACATCATCTCGTCTATGTCTCCAGTGCCCATATTGAAAAAACTGTGTAGGTGACGGTTAATAACAGAACAAACATCTATGCATTTCTCACTTATTTGACCTTTTCTGCCCATGTCCCGTTGCTAATCCACTGCAAATCAAAACGCTGCTACACGTCTATCTCGCATTCTCAGTGCTAGATTTGCACCTGCAGCCAACATTGTAACTAAATTTTTTCCCAGCATAAACCGGTACTGCATTAAGGCATTAGAATATCTACCAAGTTTAGATGCCATACAATAATTGCAGCATACACTGGACCATTGTGCGTAGCTGCGCTTTAGTTATAACCACTTGGTACCATGGGCAGTCCCAGCCCAAGACTTACCCCGTGCTGTAACATGATAACCCTTAAGGAGAACAAACTTGGCTCGTTTACAGTCTTACCTTTTGTCGCATTAGAGGCTATAATCCACATTTTATTCACCAGAAAACTCAGTATTTTCATTTCATTTAGTAGCCAGGTGTTATATAATTCTTTGCAACATCATATTAATAGGATTTCCTGAATCTAATACAGCATCATGCTTTCCGTCACAAATGTCGCCTTACATTGAGTCACACAGATTCTTTAGGCGCCTTTCTATCTTATCACAGCAAAACCTCCATTGGTTCGTTCTTCTGCTACGATGTACAAGCTATTAGCATCTGTGCTCCTGTTCCTCAAATCCAAATTGTTCCTCATCAAGAAACGAGTCAGTTTCCCTCGTAAAGATCGCATTGCGGCACGTGAATCTCATTGTTTAAACCTGACCCTGTCTCAGGAAGGTCATTCACTTTCGCTCCTCGTTCTCAGCATTGTAGTGAGTGACGTTACCACTTTCACCTCTGTCGTCGTCGTATCCAAACTGATATCTTCCGTATTCAAAATAATTTTCTGTTTAGTTGCGGATAGTTTGTTTCTGTCCGCCCAGACAAAGAATTTCTTTTGTGTTTCTGGCATCTACATCATTATGTTTTGCTAGGTGACCATCACTCTTCCTTGTATCACCGTTTCTACATCTATATCCTCTTGGTAATCACGTATTTCGCTTTCAGTCAGTGTGAATAATTCCCGTTCGATCAGTATCCGTATTCTTTGTTACTCTTCCATTGCTTCCATGTCGTCACAAGCAGCAGTGATGCCTGCATGTGTTTTGTTCAAAACAAGACACAACACGTTTGGTTCAGTTTCTTCACGTATTTGATCTTGGAAATAATACTTCTATTTATGTCGTTCCTTACGATGCTGATTTGTAACTTTAACTTCACAAATAGCCGCTCATCGCTTTCCGCTTGCAGAGGATCCAAATGTTGCATCCACACCTACTGTTGATAGTAAAGACGTAACACCTTTTCATTCACTTCCTTCGCATGTCCTGGTTGAAAAGACACTGGCAATTCATGTCGTTTCTAATAGTGACTTGTCTTTTTTAACTTATCTGTTACAGTCTTCCACTGCCTAGCTGATTAAGAAACGGGATTTCGTTGGCTGACCGAGACGTATGATTATCTGACCTACACCTTCCTTACATTCTTCGTTTATGTCACAAATCTGGTTCTTGGGTTCCTCCGTTATGTGGTTCTGTTTCCATCTAATTCTTGGCATTCTTGACCAAATTCTTAGATTCTATAGAAAAACTTCACTGATTTCGCTCACTTATTTTATTGGTATCTCCTGACTTTGGTTGCTTTGTTCTTCTGCAGCTTGTTTAATAGCTTTGCTAGTTAGCTAGACTTCTTATACAAGTTCTTCATTACTAGTTTGAACCTCGGTTTCTTCTGTGGTTTGATCCGCTTCTTTCTTCTTTTTTGGATCCTTGCACCAACGTTTTGAAGTTTGCGGCTAGGTCTTCACGAAGTTTCCGGACCTCTTTCATGAGAACTTCCTCAGCTTTATTATTTTGTTCAGTATCTTCCCTAACCTGTACAATCTCTTCCTTGAACCCTGCTGCAAGGTTTTTCTGAGCCTGATCACTTTCAGTTCTACTTTTTTTAATATCAACCTTAAATTTAACTCTACTACTTTTATTATTTTCCTAGTTTTTATTAGATAACGTGTAGTTACTGTAGACATTTATTATAATCTGTTTGTTAACAGCTACATTCTATGCAAATAAAGCATGCTAGTCTAATTCCTGAATTCGTTGTTCTGGTCTGACTGTATCATAATCTTAAAACAGGTCTGCACTCTTATCATAGCAGCAATACCCACACTATGATCAACTAATTCGTCATTGTTAGCCATCTTGGTTTCTCAATTAAACAATTCTCGTAAACCGGAATCATCTAGCACCTCATCGTCGACTAATTTGGTCTTTACCTTCCATGGCTCTACCTCCTGAGCTTCGTAATTAAATAATTTTGTTTCACCTGCCATATCGACTTCGTCATTGATACTTGCCATTATAGGACTCAAATGGCTCTGAGCACTATGGGACTTAACATCTATGGTCATCAGTCCCCTAGAACTTAGAACTACTTAAACCTACCTAACCTAAGGACATCACACAACACTCAGCCATCACGAGGCAGAGAAAATCTCTGACCCCGCCGGGAATCGAACCCGGGAACACGGGCGTGGGAAGCGAGAACGCTACCGCACTACCACGAGATGCGGGCTACCATTATAGGATTAATTACTTCCATACGTCAGACTAATTTCAGTCACAGATCCTAAACCTGAAGTACACACAACAATACAACTGGGTAGCAATTCACACCAACATCGCCGGAACTCAACGCCAAAACAGTCTCTGAAATCAATAATATAATGATCAGCCTGAACATTATGACACCCGACATACTATCGATATAAGCCCGCCCAGGCGATAGCAGCGTCACCTGGCGAGGAATGACTGCTAGTCAGACACATGCAAGGTGCATGTAGTATCAGTGAGCGTGCTGTCAGTCTGTAGAATGTGGAAGGGGCGCGATCTATCTGAATTTGACCGAGGGCAGATTGTGATGGCCTGGAGGCTAGGCACAAGCATTTCAGAAACTACATGAATTGTCGGGTGTTCGAGGAGTACTGTAGTGAATGTCTTCAACACTCCCAGGTAGAACCAAGTCCAGATGTCGCGGGGTTGGGCGGCCGCCCCTCATTAAAGTCGTCGGACGTCGCAGGTTGAGCAGACTGGTAAAACAGGATAGACGGCTAACTGTGGCGGAACTAACACCAGTCTTTAATGCTAGGCAGAGTACAAATGTGTCTGAATACACAGTGCACCCAACACTCCTAACAATGGATCACCGCAACCGACGATCCATGAATGTGCTAACGTTAACACTACGACATCGCCAACTACGACTGAAATGAGCACGTTACCATCGGCACTGGACGTTGGCGCAATCTGATGAATCCCGATATCTTCTTTTCATGCTGACTGGAGAGCGCGAACCTGTCGTCTCCCAGCGTAGGAGCTCCTTGATAATTGTAGTCCGGGACGGAGACAAGGTGGCGGTGGCTTCATTATGCTCTGGGGAGCATTCACGTGGGCATCCATGGGACCAGTGGACCTTGTGCAAGACACAATGATTGTCAATGAATATCATACACTGTTCGCAGATCACGTACAGTCCTTCATGACGATCATGTTTCCCAACGCCAGTTGCGTTTTTCAGCAAGATAATGTGCCATGTCACAAGGCCAGAGGTGTGACGGGATAGTTAGAGGAAGACAGTGGCGAGTTCCAGTTTATATGCTGACCCTCAACTTACCAGATCTGAACCCGATTGAATACTTCTGGGATGTGATTGAATGTGGCGTCAGAGCTCATCCCCCTCCCAGGAATTTACGGGAATTACGTGGCTTGCGTGCAGATTTGAAGAAATCTCCCTCCAGCATCCTACCGAGGACTCATTGCTTCCATGCCATGATACATTGCCGCCGTTATCCGTGCCAAAGATGGACATACCGGCTATTAGATAGGTGGTCATAATGTCCTGGCTGATAAGTGTATATAATAATATGTGCTAGTAGTAATCTTTAATATTCATTTGTTAAACAAACCTTTATTATAGCGTATACATTCATGCCTATTCAAGGGTAACAGCGACTGTTAATTAATTTCGTCATGCAAGACAATACATTGGAACTACTGATTGCGTTCTCAATTTTATATCTGATACTGGATACGCTGCTGTTGTTAATTTTGTTACACAAGTATCGCTACAGTTACACCTTCTAATTCGTTGCGGAACGATTGGGTGTTGTTATTACGACGTCAGCTCTGCTGCTGCTCCGTGCTGTGGTGACTGGATAGAAAGAGATGCGGCTCGTGATACTCCGTTGTCTTGAGATCAGCTCTCCTGTTGCCATGCGACGTGGACTGTAGATCATCTGTTACGATCTTCAGTTGTTGGTTGTATGCGATGGAGGAGAAGTTGGTACAGTCCTACTGTCACTTCTTTACCCTCAAGTTCTTGCGTCGCAGTGCCCTGGTACTGTATCATCTACTATAACTGTTCACTCATGTTCTTTGTCCATCAACACACAAAACACTCATGGCGTTACGGCCACGTTGTTACGATAAATAGACAAGTAAGAGGGGAATAAAGAAGATGCTACACTACCGATTCACATAATACGAATCTGACTGAATTTGGTATCATTATTGATTTGTGCACTATACAGTGCTGCAGTGTTGACATACTATAGTATATACTGAAGAGCCAAAGAAACTGGTACACCTGCCTAATATAGTGTAGGGCGCCCGCGAGGAAGCAGAACTGTCACAACACGACGGGGCATGGGCTCGACTAATGTCTGAAGTAGTGCTGGAGGGAACTGAGACCATGAATCCTGCAGGGCTGCCCATAAATCTGTAGGAGTAATGAGTACGAGGGGGTGGAGATCTCTTCTGAACAGCACGTTGGTAGGCATCCCAGACATGCTCAACAATCTGCATATCTGGGGCGTTTGATGGCCAGCGGAAGTGTTTAAACTCAGAAGAGTGTTCTTGGAGCCACTCTGTAGCAATTCTGGACGTGTGGGATGTCGCATTGTCCTGCTGGAATTGTCGACGTCCGACGTAATGCACAATGCACATGAACAGATGCAGGTGACCAGACAGGATGCTTACGTACGTGTCACCTATCAGAGTCGTATCAAAACGTATCAGGGGTCCCATATCACTCCAACTGCACACGTTCCACACCATTACAGAGCCTCTACCAAGCTGGACTAACTCCTGCTGAGATGCAGGATCCATGGATTCATGAGGTTGTCTCTATAGCAGTATATATCCACCCACTCGATACGATTTTAAACGAGACACTTCCGTCCAGGCAACATGTTTCCAGTCATCAACAGTCCAATGTCGATGTTGACGGTTCCAGGCAAGGCATAAAGCTTTGTGTCGTGCACTCATCAAGGGTACACGAGTGGGCCTCCGGTTCCGAAAGTCCATATCGATTATGTTTCGTTGAATGGTTCGCACGCTGACACTTGATGACGACCCAGCATTCAAATCTGCAGCAATTTGTGGAAGGGTTGCACTTCTGTCACGTTGAACAATACTCTTCAGTCTTCGTTGGTCCATTTCTTGCAGGATCTTTTTCAGGCCGCAGCGATGTCGGAGATTTGATGTTTTACCGGATTCCAGTTATTCATGGCGCACTCGTGAAATGGTCGTACAGAAAAACCCTCACTTCATCGCTACCTCGAAGATGCTGTGTCCCATCGCTCATGCGCCGACTATAGCTCCAAGTTCAAACTCACTTAAATCTTGATATACTGCCATTGTAGCAGCAGTAACCGATATAACAATTACTCCAGACACTTGTTGTCTTATATAGGCGTTGCCGACCGCAGCGCCGTATTCTACCTGTTTACATATCTCTGTATCTGAATACGCATGTCTATACCAGTTTCTTTGGCGCTTCAATGTTTCTTGAGATAACATTCACATTTATTCACTGCAGTCCATCAAGGTATCGTTCGTGGCAATGTGATTAATCCAGTCTTTCCGTTCTTGTGGCACGGAGATGCACATGGGCATGAACTCATATTTCTCACGACTGTATACTGCTGGAAAAAGTTGGTAAACCCTTCTAGAGGATTCCAATTCACTGAAGATTTATTGTTGCAACAGTGCATACAGAGCACAGGAAATGATTTAAATATCAATAGGAAGGGTGGTTCTGATGCATTAAGTATCGACCCATGCTGAAGTACCCATGGTGTAGCGTCCGCAGGCGACAGTGCATGCGTTGACTTAGCCATCAAGTCAACGGTGAATACTGACACAGGGTACCTTCTGCCCACCTGCTCGACCTCTTTACTTAGTTCTGTAAGACTTTTCGGTTGACGAATCGTAAGAGTCACACCTCGTGCCATCATATTACACACGTGATCGATTGGAGACAAGTCCGGAGATCGTGCTGGCCAAGGAAGTTGCTGTTCGTCTTGCAGAGGACGTTGAGTTTCCTGGGCAATGTGTGGGTGTGAATTATCCTGTCAGAATAACACATCACTTCCTGTTGCAAGAACGGAAAAAGAACGGGTCCAGCAACATTCTGCATGTACCTTATAGAGAGATCAAAGGTGAACGAGAGTTGTAGCCTATCACATCCCAGGCCATAAAGCTTCGGATGGGGCCGGTATGTCTTGGACGAATGCACTCTACGAGACAGCGCTCACCAAGTCTCAGTCATACGGGCAAACGATCATCACTTGCATGCAGGAAGAATCTGCGTTCATTGCTGAGGACCACGGCACGCCATTCGATCTTCCTAGTGATCCTCTGACGACACTAGTCACCGGCCGGGGTGGCCGAGCGGTTCTAGGCGGTACAGTCTGGAACCGCGAGACCGCTACGGTAGCAGGTTCGAATCCTGCCTCGGGTATGGATGTTTGTGATGTCCTTAGGTTAGTTAGATTTAAGTAGTTCTAAGTTCTAGGGGACTGATGACATCAGAATTTAAGTCCCATAGTGCTCAGAGCCATTTGAACCATTTTTGACACTAGTCGAGCCCTACACGTCGATGCTGTGGCGTGAGTTGAAAATAGGCAAGCGGTGTGCGTGCCTGTAGTCCCACTGGCAATAACCGGTTCGCACCAGTTCATGCTGAGACACTTTGGCTCATAAGCCCTCTAATCTGTGCTGTGATAACTGTACGATCTACCACTACTCCCCATGCAGTATGATGATCTGGCAGGCGTCTGTGCTTCGTGGACATCCAGAACCTAGTCTACGACTGTGAGAATGTTCACGTGACACTGACACCAGCATCGTTGTGCAATTGATGCACCATGAGCAATTTCGTGAAAATTCTCCTAAAGGCCCCGCTACTTCAAGGGCCACAATGTCACCCCCTTCAAACTTGCTCAGGTGGCTGTAGGAACCACAAGTCCGTGTCCATGGGTGGCTGCTTCCTTCATACGTCTTCACTAAACTGAGTCTCCTGGGTGTCAGCTCAGCATTCTGTATTAAACGATTGACGTTGATGACGCTCTGGTAGTTGTGCCACTACGGTATTTACTGGCGGACGCGCTGAAACCATTATCAGTAAATCTAATATACCGCAGGTTGCATATGCCGTCATCGGATCAAAACCGACGTTGTCTTCCCATGCGTACAAATTTATTTCGGCATCGTATTTAACTTACCATGTTTCGCTAACCGCTGTTACCATTACGAGATGTACACGTGCGAATACATATCACTGAGTAAATTTTATCAAGAAATAACGTTCTCTGACTACCCGATTCTTAAGCTGTTCCTTCGCGTGAGCCAACCATATAACTAGTCTTCGTTCTTCTTACTGCCAGCTGGTACCAAATGCGCGCCAAACAAAAGGGAGGCAAGGTGCACTGGTATAACTATTGATCTGAGCGATGATAGCAGCTTACACTCTTACAATTAAAGCGCCAGTACAAGCACTTAATGGTATTGAGAGATATGAAAATGGACTCCTGAGAGACAATGGTCCACAAAAAACTTCAAAAAAATTTTTACTTGAACCACATGGGAAATATCCATTACAACAAACACACTACATGACGGACAGTCAGATTCTAAAATATTTAGCCGCAACTCAGGAATGTATCGAAGTAAGAGATACTGACCAATGGCTCCAGGCCGCTCAGTACATAATGTAATATTCGAAGTCCGCTCTTCACAGCTCTCATAGATCATTCTGCAGTCACATAACATACAGGAATATTAAACACACACTATACGATCAAAAGAATTAGGACACCTATTAGTTGACATCAATACGGGTTGTATGCCTTTATTGCAGTTTGTACTCTGCTGGCGACACTGAAATAGGGCATCTGAATCTCAGTGAAAGAATGGCAGCCCATTCTTCCTCAAGAACAGAAACAAGAGAAGTTTATGATGTTGGACGGTGGGGTCTGGTGGGAACCAAAACTGTTCCATTGGGCCGGCCGCAGTGGCCGAGCGGTTCTAGGCGCTTTAGTTTGGAACCGCGCGACCGGTACGGTCGCAGGTTCGAATCCTGCCTCGGGCATGGATGTGTGTGATGTCCTTAGGTTAGTTAGGTTTAAGTAGTTCTAAGTTCTAGGGGACTGATGATCACAGATGTTAAGTCCCATAGTGCTCAGAGCCATTTTTTTTTTTTTTTGTTACATTGGTTTCAGTTCGAAATCCTGGCCAGCCTAGTACATTTCATAAATGATATTAAACTTCCTGGCAGATTAAAACTGTGTGCCCGACCGAGACTCGAACTCGGGACCTTTGCCTTTCGCGGGCAAGTGCTCTACCAACTGAGCTACCGAAGCACGACTCACGCCCGGTACTCACATCTTTACTTCTGCCAGTATCTCGTCTCCTACCTTCCAAGCTTTACAGAAGCCTATAAATTATTACTTCACACATATTGCTTTATGAGAAGATGCATTGGCATTCTGAAACTGTCATTGCCTTCGCTCTGTTCCTCTACTCTACGCCGTACGCAACGCTACAAAATGTGCGTTTTCGTAAGTGTATTAAGGGGACGTTACCAGATCCACGAGAAATATCCCCATGTTGTAACACCATTTTCTCCGAACTTCACTTTTGGCGCTATGCATTATGGCAGGTAACGTTCTTCAGGAATTCGCCAAACTCAGAGCGTTCCATCGGATTTCCGCAGGGGATGGCGTGATTCACCAATCTAATTTACATCTTATTAATTACATAATAAAACAAGGAAAACAGGGCCATAATAATGAAATTAACTGTGTAACAATACTTTTGAACGGAACCACAATGAGAATGCCACAAGTACCGATTAACTCAACCGATATCTTGAGGACGAAATTTAAGTTTCCGTACATTGGCGAATTAGTCGCGATACGGTGGTAGGCGGAAACACTTTCTATATCTAGTAGTCATAAACTAGTAAAAGGTGAGGGGGTTCCTATCGAACCCTCTGTCTACAACGTAATGAACATATTGGCTTAATAACTATGAAATGGTATTTGACTTTGCACTCTGAAAGTAGGAGGAGCCTGGACGCAATAGGCAGTCTCAGAGGATCAAGTTAAAAATGCTAATTGTTTTATTAGCCAGTGCCAGTTTTCTTCGTGACCTTGACAGATAAATATATGTTGTAGCGTGTCCACCGTTGGTGGATAATAGATTCTGTACCACATGTTACCATGAGGAGGCCAC
Organism: Schistocerca cancellata; assembly: GCF_023864275.1. NCBI lineage: Eukaryota > Metazoa > Arthropoda > Insecta > Orthoptera > Acrididae > Schistocerca > Schistocerca cancellata. Next base: position 384,419,432 of record NC_064629.1, on the reverse strand, counting down.
CGCCGTTGGTAAAACAGGAAGGCCCAGATTAAACCACAGTATCTTCCAAGAAGTTTGCGGTGATGTCCGTCCAACCGGCACCGTACAGTCAGTCCCTCCCCAAATAACTGACAGCAATATAAAATTCGCGGACACGTTCTAACTGGAAATTCACTCGACCAGCATCAACAGGCTGACCAAGATTGCCCGGCGGCAGGCAGTGAAATAACCGGGTGTGTGGATTACGTGAGAGGTAATCAGCACGGTGGGACGAACAAATAACACAGACGGTTTCCTTTGAACATCGGTAAGTCCCAAATCCTAGCACGCGCAGAATCTGAACTTTCTAAAGCAGGTTAAGGCAACGCCGTTCGTGTTCCAGGATAGCTCCTTGTATCTTCTCTGTAATCGACTACCAATTAAGTGTAGAGAACGGTCAATTATGACTTCCAAAGATCGACCACCGTCACCTACGAAATTACAACATTTTCAAAACCCATAATTTCATCAATCGACATTTGCCTTACTTTATTCGGCAGCACATATAAGGCAAAAGACATCCGGCGCAGCCTCGATCAATGGATTCTCAGCGAGAGAACGGAGTAACACCGTCATATCATCTGCATATGCGCGCACCGAGATAGGCTCGCCATGTAAATTTGCGATACAGAGCCTGAACAAATAATTCGGACGGCGTAACGACAGGAACGTGTACCTCATTGAGCCCAACGTAAAATTGAGGTAGAGCATGCAAAATACACCTTTGTGCCATCACAGCATTGCCGTACTCTGTCTTGAGAAACGTAATGCATACACCTCGACGACGAGTTTGATGTCGAATGATATGAAGGCGTCAAGTCATCCCCTACCACGAAACGTCGCTTGGGTCGCATCCTTAACCCTTCCATTTTATGCTGCTTCACCGGTAAAAATTGCGCCTTTACACGCCTGACATCTGCAATCCATAGAGGAGCCTGATGTACACTTTTATAAAGATCACGTAAGAGACAGCAGTCAAAGTGTTGCGTCTTCCGAAATTCTATCAGCGCAGAATTGTATCGACGTCTGTCTGAGCCTCGGTTTTACCATTTCAACCCACTATTCCGAAATAGAGGCGTGTCGTGCAGTTGAACGGACACTACGATCCCTCACTTTCCGGATCACCTCATTGAGAGAGGGATACTCCTACAGCGCCACATTCAGCACGCAGGGCGATCGAAACAATTTCACCCACTGCCGCGTGTGATTTTAAGTTCAAATGTGTGTGAATTCCTAAGGGACCAAATTGCCCAGGTCATCTATCCCTAGATTTACACACTCCTTAAACTAACTTATGCTAAGAACAACACACACAGCCATGCCCGAGGGAGGACTCGAACCTCCGGCGGGAGGGGCCGCGCAGTCCGTGACATGGCGCCCTAAACCGCGCGGCCACTCCGCACCACTGATTTTAAGGAACAGTCACTGTACAGAGGTCAGTGAAGCTGGCGGTGATAACTCGTCGTCGAGGTGTTTGTATTACGTTTCTCAAGACAGAGTACGGCAATGCTGTGGTGGCACAAAAGTGTATTTTGCATGCTCTACCTCAATTTTACGTTGGGCTCAATGAGGTACACGTTCCTGTCGTTACGCCGTCCGAATTATTTGTTCAGGCTCTGTATCGCAAATTTACATGGCGAGCCTACCTCGGTGCGCGCATATGCAGATGATATGACGGTGTTACTCCGTTCTCTCGCTGAGAATCCATTGATCGAGGCTGCGTCGGATGTCTTTTGCCTTATATGTGCTGCCGAATAATCCCATATCCTATAAGATAAATAAAATCTTTAAGGCCTGCAGCTAGAAATAACAGTAAAACTGGTATATTTGACATTAGTTGGATATTTCCAGACCCAAAAATCTTGCAGTGTCAAGGAACGAACTAAACATTGCAATTCCCGACAGAAATTAGAATTGGGAGACTGATCTATAGCGCACAACACACAGTTAAAATCACCATCTATGATAACATTCTGCGGACTTAAGTGTAACACATAAACCACCCCTTCCTTAAAAAATCGCAAACTGTCCAAAGTGTGTCCGTTACCAGACTGTGCGCAAAGGAGAATAAAGGTCTTGTGGAAAATGTAGATCTTACTCCTCTACCGTTAAAAAGAACTTCAGTTCCTTCAGTGGGAATTTCTCCCTAAACAACAAGGCAGTCATCGCGGAACATTCGGGAGCCATATTAAACACAGTGCAAAAACCAGCGAGAGAAAAGAGAGTAAACTGCACTTCTTGTGTGAACATGACATCTGCACAGGAAATATACGTAAACTGGCGTCACGAAGCGAGCCGCAGATCCGACTGCACCCTATTAACATTCAACGAAGGAAACGTATAAGCATGCATGCTCTAACAACAGGAAACGAAATTCGACGCGCTCACCAACTGAAATACGTCATCAATGAGTCCAGTGACAGTCGCAGACGTTGGCGGTTCTTGAATGTTAACCAGAGTATCTGACAAACAAGGAGCCGCAGAAGCCCACTCCTTAGTAAGGGATCCTTGTAATGCGGATCAACACACAAGAGAGGGGGCAGCTCCCATAACATCTGGGTCGACAGGTGGCCGCCAGTCGCCTCCACTGGAGTAACAAGCATTGGTCGTTCCGACGTCACCTGAAAGGGTGACGTGAAGGGAACAACACGTAATTTTAGGGACGCCTCAGTTTGCTGCTGTTGAATCATTGGAAGTTCCCCACCCTTGGGTGGTTCTGGAGGAATGACTTAAACTGCGGAAGGAATACTAGGAGAAACACGGGCTGTTTTCGCACTATCGACGCCATCAGGAAAGCAGGGCTCAGCACTACGAGATACACCAGCCGACCAAGTTGCTTCAGGGAGAGATGGGTGAGGAGTAGACGTATCCGACTCCCCTCCATCGTGCGTGCAACGTTACTTATGTTGCCCTGTGGACACTGCCGGCTTGGCAACAACAATTATAGGACTGTGCTGCGAGGGTAAAGGCGGAACGTCAGAAGCAGTAAACTGCGCATCCCTTGATGTACCACTGTATCCAGGAAAGACTTGAAATGAACATTGTGAGCGTACAAACGAGATCAGCTACGGTAAATTTTCTGTGCTCTACAAATGAGGACTTTAATACAAATACCCCTCGCAGGTAATTATATCTAAGATGGTCACATTCATTGCAGATGAAGCATGGCCCCTCTTGTCCACCATACGTGATATGAATGCAGTAACCACATACCTGCAGATGGGAAGGAATGTTACGTTTAACAATGAACGGATTCCGCTATAATGTTGCAGTGGACCATCGTATATCGCTTCGTATATCCCTCACATCACCATATGGGATCAATCTCTCCTTAAATAAACTATCTCAGCTTCCGGTACAAGACTGAATATTTGGGCACTGATATAAATCCAGTTCAGCGTTAGCAAGAAGCACAATACTCATGGAACTATCACGATGCTTCTATAAAAGTGGAGAACCATAACGCAAAAGCGAACTATCCTCTGGTAGTGGATCCAAAAATTTTACGAAAAAGTCATAGTTATCAGAATCAAAATAGGCAGTATGAACCTGATCACATGTTACATGAATTGTATCAAGGAGCCAATCATGACTCTCCAAAGATTGTGGCTGCTCGGTACACGTGGATTTATCGAAATTAAAGGTGACTGTATCTTCTTTTGTGACACACTTGGAAACCACAGTGAACATTATGAGCGGGATAAGCCGCTGTTTATGGAATCACACAACAACTAATATTGCGGACCAGTAATGTGACGTACATGAAGACACAAACAAGACTGAAGAAAAGTTGTCCAGGCGCGCGACGGGGTGCGGCGATAAACTAATAACCTTCCTGCTCGGCGCTCGAGGAGTAACTGGACACTAGACCACCAGGCCCAATGTAAACCTCGGTCCTCCAGACACGCTTCCAGTCGAACCCAAATCTCAACTTGTCACGCGCATGTAGCTCCCCTACCCCTACAACACTTTTCATCCAGGTGACTTCTACCTTTCTTCTGCTTAACGTGGTCTTAATCCACCAACATAGGGTGATCACAATGCCATGCTTTCTTGGAGCTCTAGCTATGGAGCGAATGTCATTTTGTTAAAAGCCACCGAAAGTCCATGAACATGCAGAGAGTAATTTCCTGAATGTGTTGTGATTTTTCGGCCTACCCAACAAGTTTGTAAAGCGCTGTTTCACATGACCTGCCTAGCTGACACACAATTCAACAAAATCTGACGTTTTAATTTCACAGAATGGGCAACTTGTTAGTGAAACTGAACAGTTCAGATTTCTAGATGTTCAGATAGACAATAAACTGCCGTGGAAAGCCCACGTTCAGGATCTTGTTCAAAGACTTAATGCTGCCATTTTTACTATTAGAATGGTATCTGAAGTGAGTGATCGTTCGACACGAAAATTAGTCTACTTTGTTTATTTTCATTCGCTTATGTCGTATGGTATTATATTTTGTGGTAACCTTTTCCATTCTAAAAGGATATTTTTGGCTCAGAAACGGGCGGTTCCGGCAATGAGAGGTGTAACTTCACGAACCTCTTGTCGACCGCTTTTCACTAGTCCGGGTATTTTGACATTGGCCTCTCAATATATACAGGGTAATCAAAAAGTCAGTATAAATTTTAAAACTGAATAAATCACGGAATAATGAAGATAGACAGGCACAAATTGACACACATGCTTGGAATAACATGGGGTTTTATTAGACCCAAAAAAATACAAACGTTCAAATAATGTCCGACAGATGGCGCTTCATCTGCTTAGAGTAGCAATAATTAGCGTAACAAAGTAAGACAAAGCAAAGATGATGTTCTTTACAGGAAATGCTCAATATGTCCACCATCATTCCTCAACAACAGCTGTAGTCGAGGAATAATGTTGTGAACTGCACTGTGAAGCATGACCGGAGTTATGGTGAGGCATTGGTGTCGGATGTTGTCTTTCAGCATCCATAGAGATGTCGGTCGATCACGATACATTTGCGACTTCAGGTAACCCCAAAGCCAATAATCGCACGGACTGAGGTCTGGGGACCTGGGAGGCCAAGCATGACGAAAGTGGCGGCTGAGCATCTGGATCGGACTTCCTTAACTCTTGTGCAGAAAGGTGTGCAGAATACTACTGCATCCATTTTCAATAAGCTACCACTAGAATTCAAATATCTTAGCAGTAATCTACGTGCTTTCAAGTCTAAACTGAAGAGTTTCCTCATAGGTCACTCCTTCTATTCTGTCGAGGAGTTCCTTGAAAAATTAAGCTGATTCTTGGTGTATTACTGATAGCGTTTATTTAAATTTATGGCTTGACTTTTTTCGGGTTCACAAAAATTTTATTTTTATCTGTTATTACTTTTATGTTGTAGTTTCGTGTACTGACACGTTCCATGACCTTGGAGATTTTGCTCGTCTGTTTGGTCCTACGGAACTTGACGTGTGAATAAAAATAAATAAATAAAAACACAGTCTGGGCTATCAACATGCACATTCTTATTTTATTAATAAATCAATGTGTTTGCCGACCCGCAGTATGTATAAACTGTCTTAAGATGATACTGTTTCTGTGTTTGTAATAGGGCGTGGTATCAACATGAAGTGCGATCTTGTAGGTGTTACTGCTATTGTACCGTTGTGTAACCCATCACGATACAAAACTCAGGGAAGCATAATACTAATCAGCGCTGCCACTCTTCCACTTTTCGGCGGGACTGTACCGAAATTTATAGTTCGGTAAGGATGTCGGTTAAAGGTATTAGGGACACATTTTTATATCATCTTGTGCCGAATTTGTGAATCGCAGGAGGAAGTGAAAAAAATGATGTGTGAGTTTCCTGCCTGTACATGATTCAAAATACACATTTGCCTGATAAATTAGAGATTATTGCGTAGCCAAGTTCCCAGTACGTTTCACGTCCAGGATAGGTAGTTTAGAATTAGAAAGGACCGGCGTTCGGAAAAGATATTTCGTCCTTCCTCTAATGATGAAGACAGTTCATCAGGTTTGTCTGGCATGAAGAATAAAATTAAGATATATACGGCTTTCCACAAAAACTGGTTAGAAAACAAAAATTTTTCCATATGATTGATGAAATGAAACGACGTCACACCACAGTGTATGATTTGCCCCTCCACGTTTTAGATAACAGTTGATGGAAGGAAAGTTCTAGTGAGTCATCAGAAGACACAAAATCACATCTGGCACAACAGTAGTGTCATTAAAAGAAAAGAATTACGACATTTTAGTGTAGAAACGTACGTTTGAAGAACACGCCGTGATATGTGCTGAAGGTGTATTTTCTTGTCACTGTGTGAAACACGGGCTTAGCTGCTACTCACTAGATAGCCAAATGAAATTTGATCATTTCTTGTTTCCAGACAGTACTCTGCATCTAAAACAGCTATCTCGGAAAAAATTATTGGCCCATACAGTCAAGATGTAGTCTTAGGCGACGTTCATTAAGCTTTTTATTTTTCATGTCCTCAGCTGCTTCAAACCGAGGAAATACAAAAACTTTTCCTTATTCAGTTTAGTACTTTGATGTTAACTACGGGATAATAAAAGTTATTAATGAAGGCTCCAAAGAAACCCACGAAGACTCCTTCCATGCAGTAAAGAACATCATAGATTCTAATGGCTTTCATCTAAATTAAGTAAGTGCATACAATGCTAGATTTTTATTCAGACTCCATAGGTACCAACAAAGACATTTTCCATCCAATAAAGAACATACAAAATATAATGACTTTCATCTAAATCAAGTGAGTCCTTGTGGTGGTGACAATGCTCCAGTCGGTTGTGGCAAAAACAATTCGGCTTCTCTCTTACCGAAAAACGAAAATCCATTTGTTTTCATTGCCAGCTGCAACAGCCCTGTCATAAATAATACTGTTTTACATGGTTTCAAAACATTTCATTACGATGTATAGATGTTAGTTCTCAAAATGTACAGTGAATCAAATGTTCAGTCACTGAGAGAGTTTTCAAAGTTTATGGAGATAAAGTTGAAGGAAATACACTCCTGGAAATGGAAAAAAGAACACATTGACACCGGTGTGTCAGACCCACCATACTTGCTCCGGACACTGCGAGAGGGCTGTACAAGCAATGATCACACGCACGGCACAGCGGACACACCAGGAACCGCGGTGTTGGCCGTCGAATGGCGCTAGCTGCGCAGCATATGTGCACAGCCGCCGTCAGTGTCAGCCAGTTTGCCGTGGCATACGGAGCTCCATCGCAGTCTTTAACACTGGTAGCATGCCGCGACAGCGTGGACGTGAACCGTGTGTGCAGTTGACGGACTTTGAGCGAGGGCGTATAGTGGGCATGCGGGAGGCCGGGTGGACGTACCGCCGAATTGCTCAACACGTGGGGCGTGAGGTCTCCACAGTACATCGATGTTGTCGCCAGTGGTCGGCGGAAGGTGCACGTGCCCGTCGACCTGGGACCGGACTGCAGCGACGCACGGATGCACGCCAAGACCGGTTGATCCTACGCAGTGCCGTAGGGGACCGCACCGCCACTTCCCAGCAAATTAGGGACACTGTTGCTCCTGGGGTATCGGCGAGGACCATTCGCAACCGTCTCCATGAAGCTGGGCTACGGTCCCGCACACCGTCAGGCCGTCTTCCGCTCGCGCCCCAACATCGTGCAGCCCGCCTCCAGTGGTGTCGCGACAGGCGTGAATGGAGGGACGAATGGAGACGTGTCGTCTTCAGCGATGAGAGTCGCTTCTGCCTTGGTGCCAATGATGGTCGTATGCGTGTTTGGCGCCGTGCAGGTGAGCGCCACAATCAGGACTGCATACGACCGAGGCACACAGGGCCAACACCCGGCATTATGGTGTGGGGAGCGATCTCCTAACTGGCCGTACACCACTGGTGATCGTCGAGGGGACACTGAATAGTGCACGGTACATCCAAACCGTCATCGAACCCGTCGTTCTACCATTCCTAGACCGGCAAGGGAACTTGCTGTTCCAACAGGACAATGCACGTCCGCATGTATCCCGTGCCACCCAACGTGCTCTAGAAGGTGTAAGTCAACTACCCTGGCCAGCAAGATCTCCGGATCTGTCCCCCATTGAGCATGTTTGGGACTGGATGAAGCGTCGTCTCACGGGGTCTGCACGTCCAGCACGAACGCTGGTCCAACTGAGGCGCCAGGAGGTAATGGCATGGCAAGCCGTTCCACAGGACTACATCCAGCATCTCTACGATCGTCTCCATGGGAGAATAGCAGCCTGCATTGCTGCGAAAGGTGGATATACACTGTACTAGTGCCGACATTGTGCATGCTCTGTTGCCTGTGTCTATGTGCCTGTGGTTCTGTCAGTGTGATCATGTGATGTATCTGACCCCAGGAATGTGTCAATAAAGTTTCCCCTTCCTGGGACAATGAATTCACGGTGTTCTTATTTCAATTTCCAGGAGTGTATTATGACAGGTCCGTACAATATGTCTCTTGCTGTTTCCTACAACTGACAGAATTAAATACTGTTTGTCTGTCATCAAGTCATATTTTGTTTCAGAGGGCAAGAAAGGTTGTTCAGCACTGATTTGACGCTTTGTGATATCAAATGGGGAGCATGACACTGAAGAAACTGAACATTCACTTCCATAAAGTCCTGGAAGAAGAGCCTAAATCACACAGGCAGAGTTTTGACAACGATGCACAGTCTTTCTTCTCACGTTCCATGATTATTTGTCCCAAGAGTATGGCTTTTCTGATAATAATGTGTTCAATCTGCTCACGAGCTTTTCGCTTAAGGAACGAAAAGATTTTCGTCTGCAATGGCAGATGCTTTAAAGATTAGCAACAATCTGAATCTCAGCCCGAATGCAATTCAGCCGTACAGTGGATTTTGTGGTTTCAGCAGTGCGTATGTTGAACGTTATGAAACTGATTCAGAAGGCCATATTTGTGTAGATTTCATTAAGCAGCAGACCACAACTGCTATCTTCTAGTACCAATTGCTTAGGCTTGTGTCATGCATATTTTCAGTTCCTACTGGTAACTCATCTGCTGAAACAATCTTCAGGACGATGAAGATGTAGTGGTCAGAAGAAATAAATCCGGTGTCCATTGCGATAGTGAAAAGAAGTCCTCAACCAAAAGTGAACTTCTCTGAAATTTCTGGTGAATTCTTGAATTTTATGAGAGAGGGGAGACAGTGAAGAACTACTGAAAGCAGCAAAGAGCAACACAAAATATATTTTCAAAAAAACAAGACTGCGATCATGCTTCTGTTGGGTATTTTCTTAAAGATTTTTTATCTCTCATTTTTATCTGAACTTTGAGCTGAACTTATTAAATAACTTTTAAATGTTCATTTTAAAACTTCGTCTCACGATCAAAAGGCAAATTCACACTATACAGACAACAATTAAAAGAAGGTGACGTTGCTATTTTATTTCTGTTACATTATTACAACTAAATTTCGATATATTTAGAAATTATAGGTACAACAAGTTGGTTATTTTACTTATTGTATTTGTAGTAAACTCTTAAATTTTTTTTCTTTTTGTATGATCGAGAAGTCGTCCAGCCCAACGTTTCTTGGAAGGTGAATTGAATAATATAAACTAACACTGTATCAAATATAAAATGCAAATGTTTTGGTTAGTTGTAGCAATAAGTTGATATCCTTACTTGTGCTGGAGACAGGATAAGCCGGGCACGTCAGGTTTTGCAGCACTTCTCATCACAAAGTTGGCAGTGGCTGCTGCCCCTAGGCTCGAGCGCCACCCTCCCGCAGAGCTGACGACCTAATTGATAGGTCTGTAATGCACTTAGGGAAAGCATATTAAGCCATCAGCCGCGGGTGTTGGCTGCGGAGAGCAGAGGCGAGCTCCTTGCCGCAGCCTCTGACCTCAACAGTGCTATAATTCTCTTCATGGCCTCAGTAAAGCGATGCCGGCGCACCGAACAGCCATCAACCAAAATGACAATACCACGCAGTCATTTCCTTCCATTACAATAATGCAATATTTCTTCTCATGCGTAGCATTTGGAAATTAAATGGGGTTCGGGAATGTTGTTACCAAAATGAAACGGGTATTTCCGGGCGCACGATTGCCCGCATCGTCCCATCTCTTTTGCACACTCACAAACATTCTCTTTACAATGAAAATACAACGAACCGAGATGGCGATCCGAGATAAACAGTGTGAATTATTTTGCTGCAAATGCTGTACCTTCCTAAAAGAGTGTTATAGCCCTGTATCTTTTTGCGGCAGTTTTCAACAATTTTATCTTACAAATATATTGTCCAATCCGACATGCTGAAACCTAACATGAAATTTTTCATACAGGAAGAATACACTGAAAGAAATGCAGTATCTCTATTTTAGCTGCTAAGGCTCATTGTGAGTATTTTTAAAATGTTGACGTTACTCACTTTTGCCGCTCAAAGAACCGCTTATAGCAGCCGTTAGTACAGCCCTTCCTGCCTCTAGCTCGAATCTGCGACCAAGCATGCACCTATGATAAGAGAAGGTAGTGCCACGTAGCTCGAAGTTGAATGTTCGCACACGCCAATTTTAAGCACTTACATCATACCAAAAATGTCTCTAATTATTATTTTTTTGAATAACTTGAAGTTCATTTCGTCAGCTAAAGCGTTGCAGACGTAATTGTTACACAAGTGACTAGCGAGGGTAGAAAATCAGGGCAGTATATAATGTTACATTACTGAAGTTTTCCATCAAGAGGGACTTTAATAGGTTGATGTTAAATATTGTGCAATAATTTCTGTAGCACAGCTCTTATGAAAATTTTTGAATAAGGTATATTATACTAACAATGAAACAGTTCCTTGATTATCTCCAGTAGTCGTGTCTTTGCACACTGTTTAAGTATAAGCGTTTTTTCCCTCCTTCGTTAACCAGAAAATTTATATCCTTTTCTTTGACAATGAAAGCTATTACCGTTTTCTGCGGGCTAAGAGGATTCTGTGGTTTTTGTCTGGACATTAATTAGCACAACAACCATCGTTAGAATCCCAGTTCAAGCAATCGTTAGTTATTTTCTGTTCCTTCTAATGTTTTCATAATTTCTAACATAATATCGACATCATTCGAATGAATGTCCGAAAAATTAATTAATAAATAACGCATATGTAGGACTTCAAGAGAAGTTGGTGATTTCGATTGTATAACACGTTTCTGATGCTTCATATTTGCAAAGATTAAAACAGTAATTGCATTCCGCACTATTCTGAATTTCTAGAACCTGCTCAAAGACAAATGTCTGTCGCTAGCACGTATGAAGAAAAAGCCAAGAATATTAATTCAGCTTTATCTCCACTGTTAACACTTAAATACAGCAAAGTCAATTGCTAATTACTATAAATGTTAAATGAGTTGCAGATACAAGTCAATTAAAACTGCAAACAGCTGTGCAGAGAAACTATCCAGCGAAGCGCAAAATCACATTACAAACTACGATCGCGTTGTGCCATGTTATCTGTTTACCGTTGTTCCGCCAACAAAGGCTATTCACCCGCAGTGTTGCGTATGTGCTGTCTGCCGCAGCTACGGCAAGGGTGTACATCCCTTCAGCCACACGGTAAGCTACGAATTTGATCATTTTCAACATTTTCTAAAAATATTTGCAGTGAGGTTTAGCAGCTAAAATTTTGACATTGTGTTTCTTTCTGCGCATACTTCCGGCATTGAAGTATTTTAGGATAGGTTTCAACATTTCGGATTGGACAGTTTCGTTATTAGTACTAAGCCTGCGTCATCCTTAACTAGAAAGAAAAGTAGTTTAGAGTACATAGCACCCAAACCCAAGCGCAGTACAGTAACCCATGTCACTCCCCGTATATTTGAGTGGGACCTCGAAGTTTAGAGATGGAGCGACATCTTTATAGTCACACGATCACTGGCGATGAGGATGTTGCTGCTCTTCATAATTTCGAATATCTGCTCAGATGTGACGTGGCTTCAGAACGGAGAATTTTATAGAAGTGTATTATAGACATCTAATAATCACCAAACTTCAATCCTCTAGAATCGGAAACCTATCACGGTCAAAGAGAAAAATAATAGGGTTGCTACATAGCTCAGTTATGGACAATATTACCTAATGGCCTTTTAATGTTAATGAAGACACTGTGAAAGATCTGACAGCCAAGAACAAGTCACTGTGTATGAAATAAATACGTTCTGAAAGGAAAATCATTACGCTGTGACCAAGAAATTATCAGTAAACTTGAAATTAATATGTTATGCGAAACTTCATTGATAGGGAGTACCAATAACCATCAAAAAAAGTATTCGCGTGGCTGTGCTTAAAAGCCATCTTGACTCCCCAGTTCATTTGTCCATACTTTTCATTAGCATATGGGACTGTGTATGAGATTGAACCTGATTCTGTGTATCGAAGATACTCATAAAATCTTAACTAGATAATTTACCATACATCAACGGATGTTTGAGGATGTACGAGACCACCAGAAATGGTTCCAAGAGGACAATTAATGCTTAGTTCCTAGTTGGGATCCTACACAGTAGTGACAACTCAAAATTCAGCATATGTATAATGAATTAAATGAAATGTATTCACAACTGCGAATATGGACACAATAAGATGTATAATGGAATGTCGACAATAATAATTTGTGTCGGACCAGGACTGGAACCCGTATTTGCTCTTATCGCTAGCGGCTACCATAACAGTAGGCTAGCCGGGCACGTTTCACGGACAGCCCCAAACTTCCATACATCGTCAACCATGTGTTGACAACCTCGACTCGTATATCCATTACGTATATTCGTGTGCGGGGAAGGTATTTTGTTTGAAAGCCGACTGGCGGTATCGGCAGGTAAATGCAATATTGCAGTGCCTGTGTTATTCATATGTACGATGCAATGTTCATTCGGACTTGCATAAATGTCCGGAGCAACATTGCATTGTACTTCTGAACAACACAGGCTTTCCAATATCGTATATATGTAACGAGATGTACACACAAAATTATACCTGTGTACAACACCTTTTCTGGAGTATGAGATTTTCGGAAGTTCTCCACTTCATTTGGCTGCACGTACAAATGCAAGATACAATTTATGAGTGTGGGAAGTAAACTACCAGAGGACTAAATAAAAGTGCCTGCTGTTGGTGTAGAAGAATGATTTGGGTCTAACTTTCTGTCGACGATGAGATCATTAGAGACAAAGTATAATTTCGAGTTGGAGAAGGATAGGGAGGTAACTTACTAGTGTCGTTTCAAAAGAATGGTCTGGTAGGAAGCCTTAAGAGATTTCGAGGAACCACAGTAGATCTACATCTTGATGGCCGGACAGGGAACTGAAACACCGTCCTCCGCATTCGAGTCCAGTCTCTTATTAAGACGCCGCATCACTCATCTATTTGTGAATGGAAGTATGAAATCTTATGAATGGTATCCAATCTACAGCCACAATATCTCGGCTGTGCTTGGAGAGGGGAGACCAAACTACTTCACGGGCTGACATATTAAAAAGGAGCCTCTTCTATATAACAACCTCTATTATTCGTTCTCTTCTGACGAAGACAGAAAACTGTCTGCACAATTTAATGCGCTGCAGTAGTTTGTGCTGCCACTTAGCTCGATAAAATTCCATCACTAGGAAAGATATGAAATACGAAATTTCCCTTATTGTGCGCAAGCAGTGTAGCAGGAAGATCGCATGATTAAATCTGTAGGTAGTTTAAGGTTATACGTGATGGAAAATTTAGTACAAGGTGGTACCACATTTGGTTGCAACAATGGCTCTAACCCGGTTGGGTGAAGTGTCCAAAGGAGCTTGTATTAAAGGTATGGGTACAGCATTCCATTTTGCTTCAATCGTTCGCCAGGGTTTACCTTCCGTAGTGGCTGGAGAGCGCGGCGTGCCAATGACTAAACAACCTATGACCAGACGTATTATCAGTGGGTGAGAGACGTGGTGAACATTTTTGCAGTGCAGAAGGGCGAACACTCACCGTATGAAAGTAGGTAGGAACAGCAAGGACAATTGCTGTCTTGCGCTACCTTGCTAACCGAGCGAGGTGGCGCAGTTTTTAGCCCACTGGACTCGGATTCTGGAGGACGACTGTGCAAATCCATGTTTGGCCATCCTTATTTAGGTATGCTGTAATTTGCCTACATCGCTTCGGGCAAGTGCCGGGATGGTTCCTTTGGAAGTGCACGGCCGACTTCCTTCTCCATCCTTCCCTAATCCGATGGCACCGATGGCCTCGATGTTTGGTCCACTCCACCCAAATCAATCAACCAACCAATCGTCACCTTGCTCAAAGTTTACGTCCGAATGAACCAGAAAATAGAGCACAGTTATCAGCCTAACACGTCAGAAATGCAGCGGCTGTTGTCCGTGCTAAACAGTGGTGATCGGTTTGTGTATTCAAAAGCAACGCATAGAATCACTCCAGCTGCAGCGGACATATTACGACAGGGCTTAACAACTGTCCGGTTTTGAGCGCGAGTACTCGCGTCTGCTCAGGCACGTGCTCGCAAGCAGGTGCAAGGTCGCGCAGTAGGTAGGGAGGGGAGGGAGGGGAAATGCGCGCGCACGTTTGAATGTAATCTCGCGTTCTTAGCAGATATAACTAGACATCTGAATGCATTGAACATTTTACTACAAGGTAAAGATATGCTAATTACTCATTTCATAGATCGAATACGAGCTTTTAAAATGAAATTGACACTTTGGGTGAGTCAGCTGGAAACAGGAAACCTAGCTCATTTTCCTAAATTATCATCCATGCAAGATGTTCACAAAGACTGTAAACGTTATTCACGTAGTTTAGTTGATCAGCGCTTTCAAGATCTGACAGCACTAGACAGTGATTTTGATCTGTTCTCTCCATATTCAGCGAATATTTAAGAGATTCGTCCTGAGCTGCAGCAAGAAATTGTTGACCTGCAGTGTGACAGAGAATACAGAGACAAATTTCAGAACACGAAAAACATTTTGGAATTCTACAGACACTTCCCTCAGGATAGAATTCCTCGTTTGCACAAACTGGCGGCTACAATAATATCAATGTTCGGTTCCACGTATGTTTGTGAACAACTGTTCTCTGCAATGAAATGTAACAAGACGCGCCTGAGAAACGCATTGTCTGATCGAAATTTAAACTGCACGCTGCGCCTAAAATGCGCAAGAACAATTACTCCGAACATACACGCAATTGTAAAGGGCAAAAAGTACAAGATAACCGAGAATCCCACACTTCAGTGACACCTTTTATTGTGTAACAGGTCACAAATTAATGCGAATGTAGAGGCATACACTAAGCTAATAAAATTATGTGGCATGTGTACATTCTCATTTATTTGTTTCATTTATTGCAGTAATAATTCGTGAGCGATATCCCTGCAGGTGGCCGCGGATTTACATTGACTGGCGGCAGCTGTTGTGTGCCCCACGTGAGTTTCCCCACTCTCCGCTCTGGTCCGGTAGTGGGGGTAGCGTGCTCGCGCTGCTCCGTGCTCGCGCCTTGCTGCTCACAGCTTGCTCCGCGAGCACGTATGTTGTGAAGCCCTGTATTACGATAACGAATGCAGTCTGTCGAGGATCGTTCCCCTTTGAGCCTCCACACACAGGTACGTCCATTGTGATGCTATACAATGAACTGAACTTGTTGAAAAGAAGATATGGTACGACTCATGTGTCCCGTGAGGTCATTGGGCGCACCAGTGTAGGCGCGCTTCTCTCTGCTGCCCTTCAACGGAAGCAGCACTGTCGACGCTGATTCTTGCCTTGCTGCACACAAACGGATTTCCTGCCTTAAAATACGTTACGTTCCTGTTAAACCCTTCACAACCGAGCAAACATTCCGTGTTCTCAGGCGCTAGTACCACAGAGTCATGTGCACAGCAATATCGTGGTGTGATAAACCGCTGTCTCGGAATACATCGATCCGGCCGCTGTCGAAACCCGATACGTGCTGGTTTACGTTGCTCCTTCTTATTCGAGGAATAAGGAGATTTTTTCACAAATAGCCAACATTTAAAAGCGATCTTAGTGGGAAACCCATTGCGTACGATCGCACACGTGCCACAGCGCTCGATTATTGAGACTGGAAAAACTAAGAAAAAATTCAGTCAGAAGTAAAAACACCTCCGATAATAAGTTCCTTTGTTCAAAATATACCTCGTCATATACACATATGACAAGGATTAGTGTAAGTTAGCTGGTTGAAATTCCACAGCATATGTCTACGTTCCTTGACGTTTGGCTCTTCATTTACCACAACCACTTGGATGAGAAATCCTGAGAGATACAACATTACCAATAATTTCTATTACTCTACAGCAAAGGAATAACTTAGATGCATTTTCTGATAAGATATATCTCTGTCAAGATTTAAGATGATGCATCCACCAGCACAGGTTTCCATTTCCTTGACGACAGAGTCGCAGCAATTCAAACCACAGACGGGACTTTTATTCTGTCGGAACATTTTATGCTTGTTTGTTGATAGACACGTTGTGTTCAATAATGTCACAAAATATATCGATCTGAACGTACCGCCGCAAGAACAAAAGATAATAACAACGTAAGTTTGTATTTGACAGCGGGACGCAGAAATTCGAGACAAAGCGCTTAGCGACCGTCCTACTTTTTCTCTTTATTCTCCAGTTCTTTTTTTTATATTAATTCTTGGAATTAAATGTCTTCATGCTTAAGATGAACAAAAGAAAGAAATTCCTTTTTTTAAATTAGGATATTTTTTCGGGGACAGTGAAGACCATTAGCACTCCACGAGAGTTGTCCGTCATCATTGAACTTAAACTTTTATTCCTCTTCACTGGAAATCAAGAGAGATGATCAGAAACTTTAGGAACAGCTCAATGTTTTTTCTGCCGCATCTTTATCGCATAAAAGAATGTTTCTGTGGCAGGTGGGATTAAAAGTCCAATATCCTCGAAGGGTCTGTGGTTGTGAAGTAGTAGCTGGCATCCCTACTTCTGGCCTCGATGTAAGGTTATGAGAGGTGTGTGAAACTGATTGACGCTGATTCTTGTCTTGGTGTGCAGGATGCAATCCATTATGGACTGAACGATGTAGGATTCGAAACACCAAGTCATACGCACTCTCTCTAAGGTGGGATGACTCGACGCGATCATAGGCATTGCCAAAGTTTACAAATTCGAAAAACCTGCTTCACCACTGATACAACGTCTCTGTCTAATGCAAGCATCTCTTCAATGAATTGACCGGTACTGCTGTCTCCCAGTATTATTGGAGTGACTGTCTGCATTCGTACATTAAGGGTCAAGGTGTACAGCTTGTGGCAACCGTCAGTCACCTTATGTTCCAGCCACACGTCACATAAGAGTGCTTCAGGGAAAGGCACGGTAAGGGCGCCTGCTCTCAACCACAGCTCAACCTGTCTGCCACTGCGATACCTGGAGGTGCCCCATCTGCTGGATAAAGCGCTGCTTACGGTAATAACTCAGTTCAGCGAGCCACTTGATACTATACAACTTTCTAGTATTCCTCCGGCGGATAACCTTATAGGATCCCACCCATCAGCTCACCAGCTGGTGCGAAATCCTGTCTAGACCTCGACGTTTCGACGTCAGTTCTCGGCGCTAGTGATATAGTGAGTTTTCTCATCAGAGCGCAGTACACGCCAGTTGAACCTAAGACGTAGCCAGTGGTACCTATACAGACTTAGATTACGGCAGTATTTCCTTCTCTGTGACAGACTGTGTACTCAGCTAGTACATTCATGAACAGACATTCTGTTAGTGACAAACTTTCATCAGATTAGAATGCTCTTTCAATTGCATTCACTCAGAAACTCATTCAGATGCTATTCAGAACCAAACGTTATGGTGCATTCACTGTGTTAGTAATAAAGTTCTGTGGTTCTTGGCTACCCAGGACACAGTTTTCTTCTTGTAGCTTTCGTCACCCAGAACGGGACACGAAAGTGGTGTCGACATAAACGTTTCTTTTTTTCTGTACCACTCTCGTCTCAATGACAGCTTGCTTCTGCAACTTTTTCCCCAGTGTGTTGTGCTCAACCTGGTACGTTCCTCTCAGCATTCATATACACTCCACAGGGCGTTTTCGTGGTTCTGCTTCACATTCTGGTGTCTACTGTTTGTTATTTCCTTAGCATCTTTGCCTTTGTGGGTGCACACTTTTTCTCTTTTACGTTACGTGACTCTCTGACTTATTCTCACTTGTTTTGACTTTTCTCACGATTCTGTAGCTTCATTCCTCCGTTTCTGTGTTTTTGCTTGAACCTGTCTGCTTCTCTTCCTTCCTGTCAATACTGGACCACCTTTCGTGTTTTCGTCATTGGTCTCGCATGCCCTTATGCTATGGCCCCTTCCTCATCGGAATTATTGCTCCTGCAGCCTTCGCAGTTAAGGGAAAGTAATTGCACCATTTGTACTAGAAAGTCGTTTGCGTGTCTGAGAAGTGTTCATTGGCTACAATCCCACATGTTACAGTCGGGACAGCATAACTTCTGCATCACACGCGGCAATGCCTGTGCACCTCTCAGCTTCTTCAGTAGCTCCTTGCCTTTCCCGCCAGCCCCTTCCCCGTGCTCAGGGCTCAACACTGCTGTCTCCACTTCCTCCAGAGATTGACACTGCCTTAAGGCTCACCTTCCTTCCTGCATTAAACCACCTCCTTCAAGTTTATGATTCTCTGACCCATCATCCTCCTGCCCCTCTGCCTTTAGCAAACTCATTTCCAGCTCTGCCTCCTCTAAATCCTACCGAGACTCCTGCGCTACGGGTGCTGTAGGCTTCTGCACCATGGACGCCACTGGTCACCTGATCCAGAGCTGCATGCTCAGGCGCAATTCACATCCGGCGTCACCTGTCCTTTCGTTCACATGCTCTGGCGCCACCTGTTCCAGTGCCACCTGCACTGGGGCTTCCTGCACCAATGCTTCCTGCTCCAGTGCCTCCTGCCATAGCGCCTCCTGCTCTGGCACTACTAGGTCTGCTGCTTCCAGCTCTGATGCCTCCTGCTTTGTCTCTTCCTGTTCTAGCAACTCTTGCTCCAGCATCTGCTGCTCCAGCGCCACTAGCTCTAGTGCCACTGTCCTTCTGTTAGCAGCTACTCTGCAGCCAGTGCCTCTTCAGCTAACCCTCTGCAGCCAACCTGGTCGACACCCCTCTCTGCTGGGCCCTCTGTTGAACTTTCTGTACTCTCTGCCCCATCCTCTTTGTGATCTCCCCTTCTCAATATAATGGTGCCATCACTCCTCTCTTTTCCAATTCCACTGATGCTGGCCTGTCACCTCCTGACACGTGTCCCATAGTTCTACCTGCTGCCAATGCTTTACACCCACCTTTAGCGCCCTCATATCCCTCTAGGGACTCATATGAGCAAGAGGGTATCACCCATCACATGTTCTCGCCTATAATCTGACGGTCACCTCCTCAATGTGCATTATGCCTGTTGCCTGGTGTAAGACTCTTCCTATCACCACCCCTGAATTGCTCGCTGTGTTCAGGCAGCTTCAATTTTCGTCATCCCCTACAGCCTCACAGACTTCCCTGCAACTCTCCTTCTGCAGATTGCGGAGTTTGGCCGCTAGGCCCTGGCCATGCCTTGTTCTACCACCTTTTGCAGCCTGGTTTTTCTTTCTCGATGATGGCCCTGCATGTCTCTTGTTTTCCCAGGTCTACACCTCACCTCATCTGCCTCCCTGTCTACCCAGCAGCTGCCCTCCATTGGCCGCACCTAATGCTACTTGTGCCTTCTACCATAAGCACACAGCCATGGCCAGACTTCCTTCCAGGATGGCACAAAGTTCTCATACTAATGACGGCAACATATCTGATGACCTCTCAGGGCATTTTGTTCGCACTGTCATATCTGGACGCTGCCATGGTGATGTCCTCCCCATTCGTTGCTGTCAGGCCGATCCCATCAGAGGCCTCGTGTCCCAGCAGCCACTATTAGCGTCAGATTCTGTCTCATATCAGCAGCCAGCACCCTACTGATGTACTCCTGACCAGCCTGTGTCAGCACCACACATGGCACGCATTGTGGCCTCCACGCTGGCCACCTCCGCCACTAGCCTTTCCCTGGTGTTTCCTGTGGCATTCGCTCTTTCATCGTTCATGCAATTGCCTTCTCGGTCTGCTGGTGGCATCACTGTATCCCGTGTTGGCTCTGCCGGCTGCTCTTTTGGACTTGTTACTTTCCTTTTCATCATCCTTTCTTCCTATTGCCGACTTCCTGCCCACATCCTAGAGGCCCTGATTCCTTCCCCAAACTTCTGCTCTGCCATGTTCTGGTCATGCCCATTTCATGTACAGTTGATCTTCTCCAATATGAAACTTCTGGACCTCTCTCTACGCTGTTCCAGCCTGGTCTCAGGTCCCAGACATTTCCATTCATAGTCATCTCCTGCGTCCTCCAGGGCCTTCTCGTCTCCACAGGGTGCCAGCCATATCACCTTGGAGAATTCTGTATGAGCCTTGGGTTGGACTTTAACAGCGCTCCAGTTCTCCAGTCCAGGAAGTATCGCTGCCAGCCTGGTCACGCCAGGTCTAGCCATCTTTGGCAGTTCTGCGCCTCTTCTGGATGACTACGTTACCTTAGCTAAGTTTCTTCCCACGTCCGCTTCTCCCTGATGACTCCACTGTCTTCTCTGTGCCCGCCTCAATTGCAGCTCAACCCACTTGTGACTGCCACTGCTGTATTTGGGGGTTCCACATCTGCTGGACACAGCACGGCTGTTGCTGGTTCTAGTTCACCTGTGCGAGTCACTACACAACTTCCTGGTACTCCTTCTTCAGTAGGATTCCAGCAGCAGCTCATCAGGCATTGCGAGCTCCAGTCTATACCTCGATATCTCAGCATCAACATTCAGCATCGCAGGTCGAGCGAGTTTTCTTATCAGAGCGAAGAGAAAGGGAGAGGAGCCGCAGACATCACAAACGCGTCTATACTAAGTTCGCTTATGGCAATGTTTCCTTTACTGTTACAGACTGTGTCCTCGGCTTCTATGTACACGAACTCTTATTGTGTAAGTGACAAACTTTCATCAGATGAGGAAGGTCTTTCAGTTGCATTCATTCAGAAACTCTTTCCATTGAAATCCAGAACAATACTTTCTTGTGTAACCTCTTTGTTAGTAATTAAGTTCTATGGTTCTCAGCCCCGCGGGGTAGCCGCGATGTCTCAGGCGTCTTGTCACTGACCGCGCGGCTCTCCTCGTCGGAGGCTCGAGTCCTCCCTCGGGCATGGGTGTGCGTATGTCGTCCTTAGCGTAAGTTAGATTAAACAGTGTGTAAGCTTAGGGGACGATGACCTCAACACTTTTATCCCATAAGACCTTACCACAAATTTCCAAATTTTTTTCTATGGTTCTCGGCTACCTTGGCACATTTCTCTTCTTGTAGCTTGCATCACCCATAACGGGGTACTAAACAGCTTGAAGTCAGCGTTAAGGCTCGTAACGGGCAGATTATGCTGTAATATTCTTGGTTTGGCCTGCTCGACTACAAGTACGTTGATTCCTTCAGTGAACGACGCCGGTATGGTAGACCATTTAAAATATCATTAAAGACATGTAAGAGTTTGGTTCCTAGTAGATCCCGAAATCTCATAGTTAAACTCGTGAGGATACCATCTGCTCCACGCACATTATTAGCTGAAGCTTGTTGTAAGTTCTGCTATGTCGTCAAGTTGAGAAAGTGTGGGGTTTGCGGGGAGGAGGAGATTAGTGTTTAACGTCCCGTCGACTACAAGGTCATTAGAGACGGAGCGCAAGCTCGGGTGAGGGAAGGATGGGGAAGGAAATCGGCCGTGCCCTTTCAAAGGAACCATCCCGGCATTTGCCTGAAGCGATTTAGGGAAATCACGGAAAACCTAAATCAGGATGGCCGGAGACGGGATTGAACCGTCGTCCTCCCGAATGCGAGTCCAGTGTGCTAACCACTGCGCCACCTCGCTCGGTTATGTGTGGGGTTTGCGTCCTCCATGTTCAGCATATGTAAAATTGTAAATTTGTGGTAAGATCTTATGGGATCAAGCTGCTTAGGTCATCGGTCCCTAAGCTTGCACACTATTTAATCTAACTTAAGCTAGCTTACGCTATGGACAACACACACACCAATGCTCGAGGGACCCGAACCTCCGCCGGGGGAAGCCGCGCTTCAGCATATGATAAGGGGTTCGAGGTAGCCATGTTGGAACCAATGCCACCGATTCGCTTGGATTTACACTATGCCATTGGACTGGTGAAGTAGCATCGAAATTTTGACCGTTGCTGTTAGGTGTCGGCACCTAATTCAATACATGTGTCCTTTTATTTTCATCCTTCTTTTTTCCCTGCGAGGTTTCGAGCTATAGAACGCTTCCCTTGTTAATCAGGAAGGAAGTATGGATATCGAACCTGAAACAAAATTTTATGTCATACGAGATGCTCTATCTTTAGACGGATATATTGTTGCGATGTTTTTTTGTGAAAAATAACATAATTTTTTTAGTGCGAGCAACGAGAGTAGCATAAGCGAGAAGGAAACAGAATGCACGAGCGGTGCAGGGCGTGTTATTGACACGGCGCGGCGCGGGCCGAGTTTGCCCGCCAAGGAGACGGTGAGTGGCCGTGAATTATTCATTTCACACGGCGACGGCCGCGCCTGCCGTCTACGACTGCGCTACAAGCCTAGTGTGGTCACATTATGTAGATTGACGCACCTAACACAACAAGTTTTCGCAGTTACTTAGCCTTGTATCCCAACGCGCCCGTATGCAAAATGTATGTCCCACTCATATGCATATCTACAGCGCTGCCTAGGGCTTTGTTTCCCTTTTATTTTATTTTTAATTTCATAAATATCTAGGTCGTTATCCGAAATATCATGAAATATGTGTAAAAAGCAGTGAAGCTGTGGCGAGAAGATGAAATACTTTCTCACAATCTAAATCTTCCAAAGATTGTATGTGGCTTTGTTACCTGTTTTCACTTCAGTGGCCGCTGATTTAAGATACCCAAAAACTCGCATTTGAAATATAAATTGTGGCTCATACTATGACCTTCAGTCCGAAGAATAATGAATTCCAGCTTTCCACGCTACATTATCCTATGCGAGTCTTTTCATCTCTGTGTAACTACTGCTATCTACAAATATTTAACATTTCTGTTATCCTTAAAAATAGTGTACAAGCATGGTACTTCGGGTCATAATGATCTAATGGGAATACTGTAAGAGACTGAATTATGGAAATATTATTACATGACATATAAGATAAATTAATTCTTACATGACACTGGTAAAAAATTATTATGTAATGTAATACTGATAGTGATCTTTCAAACACAAAGAATTTTTCATAAAATTATAATTAAATATCAGTATATTCTTTACTTTATATCATGGTTCAAAATACAATAATATAATAACCGAGCAATGTATTTTCAACAAAGAATGTGAAAATATTAATCAGTGACAATATATTTATTTTGTCGTATATATACACCTCCGTTCTTGTATACATTGATATTCACATGGCTATGGATACAGTGGAACGTGAGATTCAATGAAAGAAGTGTATAAATTAGTATCAAAGGTAATTCGGTCATTACGACTCAAAGAACATACATATAAAAGTTTCATAAAAAAAGTGTAATGTTTTTTTCAGTAATTCAGGGTCTCATGAAAAGTAGTTCCGAACAGAAACAAATACATAAATTTACAAGCGCTAGACATTATGTTTAAATCAGTAATAGAGAAAAGAATTTACTGTCGCGTCATATAGGATTAAGAACAACAATAGATGTAAAACTGCTTACTGTAGTGCATCACCCTAAAGTAGTTTCGTAGTTTGGAAGGAAACATTTGGTTTCTGAAGCTGACTTGAAAATAGCCAGGTAGTAGAACGGAACATTGACTAGAGGGCCACTAGAGGCGAACACAAACTCGGATTGGGGACGAAAATACACCTTCAAATCAAAGAGGGTCACGTTTTCCGTATGGGATTCAGGAATACTACGGCAAAACTAAACCTTGATGACTAGATTTGTAGTTTCATTCCCGGACTTCCCGAACTGCATAATCGTTGAAACTGGCAGAATCTACTCATTCTGTGAGAAATTAATTATCCACCTGATGTCCGACGTAACCGATTGGTATTCGAATGCGTAAAAACACTACTGTGTTATCCAACAGCTGAAAACTACTTTCGAGACGAAAGGGCTAAGTCTTCGAACAGGGAGCAAAATTCTATAAATTATAGAATGGTTTACTCGTCGGAAAACGATCCTCCCACTCCTTTTCGTGAAGATGCTTTAAGAATTTTGGAAAAGATCTATGTTTTAACATCCTGTTAAAGACTAGGTCGTTACTGACGGATTAGAACCTCGTATTGCACATGAATGGCGAAAGAAATCGAACATATTCTAGGAGATGAACTGTCTTTGCATTCTCGGCAATTTATTTAAAAAAGCCGAAGAATGCCTAAAGGCTTCTGAATCAACGCTTCCGGACTTCAAAACAATTACCTTAACTACAGCGCCACTTCGTTCTGTGGTTGAAGGGATCGGCGGAAGAATGTGCTACCTCTCATTTTAGTAAGTATTAGTCTTACCTTATGATCTGAAATGTTTCCGAATGCATCACACGCTAGTAACAATGAATTCCATTCATGTATCCGGAGAAAGCATTATCTGCTACGTAAATTGTTCCTGTATTTATGATATTGTCTTTGAATGTAACGAAACAAATAGCATGCATTAACTCAAATACTCTTACACTCTAGCTGGTTAGCAATTTGTTCTTTCTTCCTCTTCAGTCTTTGTAAGTCGACTGTATTAAAATTGACTTAATTTGATATCAGCCTTGTACTTCATATCTTCTCTGGTCGGGGTAATGTTTATGAGAGCTGCTTTATCAATTTAGATTAAAATAATAGTTTGTGAAAACATCACACATTGAAAAATTTCAAAGCAACCTTTAATTAAAAATTGAAAGTTAGGAATATCATTTTGAGAGTAAATGGTGAGCTCAGGAAGTTCACAGCGTTTATTTTGACATTTCTTGTACAAAAATGGACTAACTACAGTTCACTAGACTTCATTCTCCTCAACATTGCGCCCTATTCGCCTAATGCCATATGCTGTCTGTTCAAAGTGTCAATATTTCGTTCACATCACCATGGTTTACAATGGACTGCATATGTATAGAAGAAGCAGTTTAGCTCCCACTAATCTTGGCATTCAGTACACTGTCCAGCCACGTGTCTTGATTGCCCCAAGAACTACCCAATTAGGAGCAAACCGCGCCCAGTGTTCGCAGAGGAAATGAAAATCCGGGAAATAAAAGTTATGCAGCGCATATCATACTCAGACATAGAAGGCACTAAGGGCCACACCGTCACCTTCTTTTGTTCAGCAGTGAGGTGATCTGCACTTAAAGCTAGTATTGTTACCGAGACCTTTACATCTGATCAAAGCACAGCGACTTGGAACTGCAAGTTTAGCTACATATCTGTGTCACTATTTAAACTAATAATTATGTGCACAACAGAATAATGGTGACAACAAAACGTACTGTCATAAGAATAATAAATACTCACAAGGGTAGAAAATGTGACGTGTGGAAATGTGTCTGTTAAAACAGACTTACAGACTAACAAGAGTTACCCAAACCAAGCAGAGCATGAAAAACACCAGACCAAAATGATCTGATACAAAATTATTAGACCATAGACCACGTATACAGGGTGTTACAAAAAGGTACGCCAAACTTTCAGGAAACATTCCTCACACACAAAGATATAAAATATGTTATGTGGACATGTGTCCGGGAACGCTTACTTTCCATGTTAGAGCTCATTATATTACTTCTCTTCAAATCACGTTAATCATGGAATGGAAACACACAGCAACAGGACGTACCTGCGTGACTTCAAAGACTTTGTTACAGGAAATGTTCAAAATGTCCTCCGTTTGCGAGGATACATGCATCCACCCTCCGTCGCATGGAATCCCTGATGCGCTGATGCAGCCCTGGAGAATGGCGTATTGTATCATAGCCGTCCACAATACAAGCACGAAGAGTCTCTATATTTGGTACCGGGGTTGCGTAGACAAGAGCTTTCAAATGCCCCCATAAATGAAAGTCAAGAGGGTTGAGGTCAGGAGAGCATGGAGGCCATGGAATTGGTCCGCCTCTACCAATCCATCGATCACCGAATCCGTTGTTGAGAAGCGTACAAACACTTCGACTGAAATGTGCAGGAGCTCCATCGTGCATGAACCACATGCTGTGTCGTACTTGTAAAGGCATATGTTCTAGCAGCAGAGGTAGAGCACGTGCTCCATTGAGCGTAGGTGGAAGAACATGGGGCCCAATCAAGACATCACCAACAATGCCTGCCCAAACATTCACAGAAAATCTGTGTTGATGACGTGATTGCACAATTGCGCGCGGATTCTCGTCAGTCCACACATGTTGATTGTGAAAATTTACAATTTGATCACGTTGGAATGAAGCCTCATTCGTAAAGAGAACAGTTGCACTGAAATGAGGATTGACACATTGTTGGGTGAACTATTCGCAGAAGTGTACCCGTGGAGGCCAATCAGCTGCTGATAGTGTCTGCACACGCTGTACATGGTACGGAAACAACTGGTTCTCCCGTAGCACTCTCCATTCAGTGACGTGGTCAACGTTACCTTGTACAGCAGCAACTTCTCTGACGCTGACATTATTGTTATCGTCAACTGCACGAAGAATTTCCTCGTCCATTGCAGGTGTCCTCGTCGTTCTAGGTCTTTCCCAGTCGCCAGTCATAGGCTGGAATATTCCGTGCTCCCTAATACGCCGATCAATTGCTTCGAACGTCTTCCTGTCGGGACACCCTCGTTCTGGAAATCTGTCTCGATACAAACGTACCGCGCCACGGCTATTGCCCCGGGCTAATCCGTACATCAAATGGGCATCTGGCAACTCCGCATTTGTAAACATTGCACTGACTGCATAAGCACGTTCGTGATGAACACTACCCTGTTGATGCTACGTACTGATGTGATTGATGCTAGTACTGTAGAGCAATGAGTCGCATGTCAACACAAGCACCGAAGTCAACATTACCTTCCTTCAATTGGGCCAACTGGCGGTGAATCGAGAAAGTACAGTACATACTGACGAAACTAAAATGAGCTCTAACATGGAAATTAAGCGTTTCCGGACACATGTCCACATAACATCTTTTCTTTATTTGTGTGTGAGGAATGTTTCCTGAAAGTTTGGCCGTACCTTTTTGTAACACCCTGTAATTGATCAGACGACAATATTGCATTACCTCGATGTCTGCTTGAGGGAACCAGCAACTCCCTGAAGAAATCTTCCATCCGCTGCAAGCCAACCACGACGGAGGATCATCAGGAGAAAGGAAAGAGAAATACGTTACTGCTAAGAGGTCTTCAGTACTATCGTGATACATCGGTGAGTACCTACATGCAGGGAAGTACAGTAGTGGAAATCAGAGTAAAGGCACAGTTCTGAGAAAGTAATAGTACAATGTCTGACGCATAAATGTGCGGTATTTACTATAAAACTAGTAGATACATGTAAGAAATCATTATGGAATTTCATAGTTTCTTTCATAACATAAGTAACAAGACAAGGCTTTCAGTTTCCTGGGTGGGAATTGGTATAAATGCATTCTCTCTCCTGTTGCGTTATTGCATTGCTAGTAGTTTTTCCGACTTCCGTTCTTCCTAATTACCTCAAAAATTCTCTTCGGCATTTATTTTGTTAGGGTTTGTAGTTCTCGGGGTGATATTGTGGCCCACTCTTCTTGAATCACTCTTTTCAGCTCACATAAGACAGCAAGATGGCCGCTGCAGTGTAATATGTGTTTAAGTTCGGCTCGCGAATTTTAGGTGAATTCGGTGCTCTCGGAAGTGTTGTTGTCTGGTACCAGTGGAAATTGTCTAAACAACAGTGTTCTGTACAGTAGTGCTATTATTTTCTGTCCCACACCAATATCTTCGCTGGAAATATGGTAAACAGGAGAGTCAAAAGCAGTCCGTTGTGAGGTAACGGGCGAATTGTGGCGCCCTGAAAAGATTCTAAGTTGGCGTGGCCCTCGGCCAGGGGTGCCCGGCAGCAAATACGTGGTTGCGGACGTTGGCCGAAGCAAGAGGGGTCCAGCGGCCGCGCGGCTGGGAATTCCATGTTGTCGCTGTGACGAGGACGGTGCTTTGTGTCGATGAAGGAGATTTCTATGCCGGGAGTGCCAAATATGGCGGACTTTGTGAAACCTTAATGGTAAACATTTCACAGTTCGTCTAGAAATTAATAGTAGCCAGATGAATCATGATACCTCAAAAATAAACATGGACATTGCTATTATTTGCACGAAGATTCTGATGGTGTAATCAGATTTTCAATATCTTTATTAGTTTAAAGTTTTGTATCTGACGGCAAATTATACAAGTAACACCCAGCATCGAATTTCCAAAATATAAACACTTCAACCGATTTTGTCGATCGCCGTATCTTTAGAAAGCTACTAGTGTAAACCTAAATTTGTATAAATTACAGGCATATAACTTGAATGGCACATGAGTTATTGGAGGTCAAAGTGGCCGATTACTATCGATCGTGCCAGGCCATAAGTACTCCGCAGTTACACGATAAAACGGTAGCAACATGCTTATAAACTGGTCAATTATTTACTGTGTCTTAGGAAGCACAGAAACATTAGGCTGCTGGCCTACCTTTTGCTTCTTTTCTTTTGATATATGTTTATTTACTTGTGCAAGTATTTAATACGGTGTGTTAGAGTGTGTTTATGGTCCAGCCGTAGGAATATTTATTTAATTTCAAGTTATTTAAATGTAAGTTCAGTAGTTAGAAAGTGTGTCATTATGTTTGTGAATGTGCGTTTGCTTGAAGATGTGGCTGGAGCGCTCTAGCCAATCACAGCGCTCGTGAATGGGGAGTCTGGATGGAAGTGGGAGGAGAGCATGGTTTCCGGTGAGGACACGAGGTAGTTCGACGGTATAGGACAGGACACGGACAGCGCTGGACGGCGCGGCGGTCGCAGAGTCGCGGGAAAGACTTGGAGTGGAACAGTTTGCGCGTGATCGCAAGAGATAGAAATATTTCGGAGTGCCGACTTGTGCTCTTGTGTGATTTCCGTGGCTTCTGCAGTGAAGACGTAGTGTGCGTTTAGAAGTGAATATCTCGCGAGCTATGTTGTTGTTCATAACTAATTACGTGCAGTAGGAATCTATTGTTTCCCTTTTATTCAACTTATAATTTATTTAATTGCTGGACCATCGACACCAATAAGTGTTTTCCAGAAATATAGCGCATTCTCAAAAGTACTTCTACTATCGTACTCATCATTTAAAGTCGTTAAGATAGTACCTGCAGATTTTATTTAATTCAATCTTTCATTTATAAATTTCAACGTTAATTCGCAATTGCCAAGTGATAGGAACCTTCGGCCATTCGATTCATGTGTCTATTCATATTGTATACTGTAGACTGTATACTGTAGGCTTGTAATGCGGCAACTACGTATCCCAGCCCCTAGACAACGAAACCAGCCTAAATCTTTAATGTTGCAACGCTGAGTCGGAAGGTGCGTAGTTATTTTGAAAGCCCGCACAGTCTAGCAGCAGGGAAGCAGCAAAAAAATGGTTCAAATGGCTCTGAGCACTATGCGACTTAACTTCTGAGGTCATCAGTGGCCTAGAATTTACAACTAATTAAACCTAACTAACCTAACGACATCACACACATCCATGCCCGAGGCAGGATTCGAACCTGCGACCGGAGCGGTCGCTCGGTTCCAGACTGCAGCGCGTAGAACCGCACGGCCACTCCTGCCGGCAGGGAAGCAGTACTTGCGGCCGGCCTGCTCTTGCCGGAAGGTGAGGACGCGGCTCCCGGCATAGCGGAGCTGCTCTGCTCTGAAGTAAGCGTTGCGCTTCGCGATTAAGGTAATCTCGATCTGAGAGCAGGCGCAATATCAGATGCAGTAACGGCAGCAGTATTAGCCAAAATGCGTGAAAATGTTGAGGCCAATACTGCCGAAATTACAGCATTAAAAAGTCTGTGTCTGAGTACGAGAAAAAGACACGAAAGTTGGAAGTAAAACTATCTGCCGCGACGGACGAGCTAGAACAGTACCAAAGGCGAAATAGTCTACGACTGTTTGGCGTAGTAGAAAATAAGGAAGAAGACACAGAAAACCTGCTTATACAGGTTGCATGTGAAAAATTAGTCGTTGAAGTTACTAAGGCAGACATTGACAGGAGCCGTCGGGTGGGACGAAAACTACCAGGTGCTACCAAACCTCGTCCAGTAACAGTCAAATTTGTCTCATACCGAAAAAGGGCAGAGATCTTTACCCAGAAGAAGAGATTAGCAAGGACAAGGCTTACAATAAGGGATGATCTGACACGCGAACGGTCTTCAGACTGTGCGGACTCAGTACGGCAGATCAATCATCAAGAGAGCAGCTGGAAAGAAGACAGTCGCAAACATGACAGAACTGAATAGTATTAATTGAAGCTATTCGAGCCAATAGTGCCAAATGAACACCATTTGCCTTGTTTAAGAACCAAAAAATTGTAACAACCCCTATACTTATACATACTATCTTGTAATTGTATTAACTTTTTAATTATCCACATATTTGTACCTTCAACTAAATGTTTTTATAATTGTATTATTTTTTATTTGTAATTCTAACGTTTACTCGGTTTTAGTTAATGCTAATACTATTTTTCATTTTCTCAGTTTATTCTCTTCCATTTTGTAATATTTCCATTGCAATTATTAGTCTCTCCTTTAGTTCATTAGTCACCTATCTCTTCGGATAGCAGTGTCATGTTAGTAAATTTCAATTTAATTGTAGCTTCTTAGGATCATCTACTAGTTATTAAGCTTACTTCTCTCTGCTGATAGCCTCGGACTTTTGAATCATTCCTCTTTTCTTTCCTTCCAAACCTGTTTCAAATACACTAATTACATTTCATCCTTCACGACAGAGGATACACAGTCGTACGCAGCAGTCACTGTTTCGGTCATATTCTCCTCACACCGAATACTACTATTCCATTTTCTATGCCCCTGCAACCTCAGAAAATCTCTTGCGATCGCGTTTCTTTCTGCACACGCGTAGTAACAAGCAGGGCGAGCAAGATCTCGAACGCCCCTGTGGAATGTCACCTCGAGGAAGCAGCGGAGAGTGCCCCTCGCGGCAGGTAGTTCCTAACAAAGGAACAAACCAGTCTATAACCCTACTCCAGGCTGCTCAGTGGAACGCGTCAGAGCTGTCAGTAGCGCACTTCAATATCTAGTCTTTATCTACACATTACGAAGAACTTAGCCTCCTCTTCAGCAAACTTAACTACCACGTAATCCTCTTATCTGAAAACCACACATTTCCTCTGCATCTATTCACTTCCCTTGGTACACATTTCTTAGGGCAGACAGATCAGAAAAGCGAGGTGCGGGTATCGGCGCGAATATGCGAACAGATCTCAAACCGAAAGTCTTAGGTACATCAAACCCTGCTGAAGAAAAAAAGGTTGAATACATATTCACCGAAATAGATGTACGAAGTTAGAAGTGCTTGACTGGTGTCGTCTGCAAGCCGCCAAAATTAAGTTCAGTGACTTGGTCTCAGTCGAAATTACACTCACTTCATTATCAATACGAACATCTCATCGTAATGGGAGACATGAACATAGACCTGCTGAGAGATGCTTCCTCCAGAATAAACCTAAGAAGATTGTTTAGTTGCAATAGCATGTACATTTTCGCATTACAACCTACGCACCATATGGCGCACAGTCATACTCTTATACACGTAATCGCAACGAAACAGACTGACAAAGTAAGAGATGTTGGTCAAATCTCGGCCCCAGGCCTCCCGGCACATGTAATATTCTTTGACTTACTCTGTGCAGCCCATAAAGATCAAATCGCGTTGCATAACTTGTAGGAAAACGAAACGTATTGGTCTTGACGCTCTAACAGCCGCTTGCTCAGAAATCTCATGGCATCAAATAATCAGGGAATCTACAATCGATGGCAAAATCAATGAACTTGATGATAAACTCACTGCCCTCTATCACAAACCTGCAGCTGTACGCACAATCCGTGTAAGAAAATCACCTGCACCATGGCTGACAACTCAATTACGTCAAATGATAAATATTAGAGATGCTGCTCACAGGCGTTTCAAGGCAGATCCGAAACCCGATCGTTTGGAAAAATATAGAAAGCTACGGAACAGGTGAAACAATGCATTCGCAATGCCAAAATCAGACACGCTCGCTCCCTTGTATACAGCGATCTGGCACCCACGACTCTGTGGAAGAATCTCTGTAACTCGGGGGTCGGAAAGGCAGAATCGGAAACTGCTTGTCAGATCTCAGCTAACGAATTAAATGAATTCCTCTCTGCACCTCTGAATACCCATACGGCTGATAATTACCGTCCACAAGAATCCCATAACTGGATACCTAATGACGATACCTTCCGTCTAAAACACGTAACAATAGATGCGGCAAGAAAAGCAATAATGAGAATCTCTTCTGATTCGATAGGCAATGACAGTATCAGTATGACCATGATTAAGAATGTTGCCCATATCTTAGTACCTGTCTTAACTGACATGTTTATTTTTTCCCTCGTGAAAGGAATATAGCCCATTGCATGGAAAAGAAGCATAATCCGACGCATCCCTAAGATGGAAAACCAGAAACTGCCTAATGATTACCGACCAATTAGCATACAGCCTGCTGTTTCCAGAGCACTTGAATGTATTGTTCATGATCAAATCACTGAACCCCTGCATGCATTCAACCTGTATGAGAAATTTCAATCCGGTTTCCGTAAACACCACAGGACAAACACTGCTCTATTTAAAGTAACCAATGAGCTGAAATATGCCGTTGACACCGAAAGGCAACAATATTGACTCTAATAGACTTCAGCAAAGCTTTTGACACTGTTAACTTTGACATATTGCTCAGAAAAATGCGAGAGCTTAATTTCCCAGATAGTGTAATTAGACGGTTCGAAAGCTACTTAAAAAACAGATAGCAATGTTTTGTCTGTGTAAATGAAAAATCTTCCTGGAAACATGTCTCCTCAGGAGTGCGACAAGGATCAGTCTAAGGTCCACTTTCTTTTTCTTATGTATCTGTCCTCTTGTAGATATCATTTCTATACCGACGCCTTCCACCTTTACCTAATCGTCAGACCTGAAGATATAAACACTGAAGTCGTTAAGATGAATGATGATCTGTCTTCAGTGGTAACATGTGCGAAGAACCTGGGGCTTAAACTAAATGCAAGAAAGACACGAGTAATCGTAATAGCTCATGATAAATTAATAAGTTCAGATTTACGCGAACGGTTGCGTCCTATTCTGCTCAAAATGGTTCAAATGGCTCTGAGCAAAAAAAAAATGGTTCAAATGGCTCTGAGCACTATGGGACTCAACTGCTGTGGTCATAAGTCCCCTAGAACTTAGAACTACTTAAACCTAACTAACCTAAGGACAGCACACAACACCCAGCCATCACGAGGCAGAGAAAATCCCTGACCCCGCCGGGAATCGAACCCGGGAACCCGGGCGTGGGAAGCGAGAACGCTACCGCACGACCACGAGATGCGGGCCCTATTCTGCTCGATAGTATTTCAATACCATATCAGAAAACAGTTAAGAACTTGGATGTAACTTTGGATGAGCATCTGAACTGGGCAGAGAATACAGTCGAAGTGTGCCGGAAGACGTCCGCTCGTCTCTATGCTCTCAAAACGTTTCGAAAAGTATTTCCACAGGACGTGAAGCGCCAGCTCGTGCAAGTACTTGTTCAACCGAACCTCCACTATTGTGATGTAATTCAGCATGGCATGAGTAGTTAAAACAAAAGACCGTTAGAACTAACCATGAATGCCAGTGTGCGTTACACCTCGAACATTCGCCGATATGACCATGTTAGTGCTCCATACTCACAGCTAGGTTGGCTGCGGCCGGACAAACTGCGTGACTATCATACTCCAAATCTACTTCACAGACTCCTCATTGCGCAAGCACCCCAGCACATTGCTTCAGAGATTAAACACCTTTCAATCCATCATAATCGAAACACGTGGTCGCTTTTATTTGGTATCCTAAATGTGCCCACTCACAAAACTAAACCATTTGCACACTTCTTGTCTGTTGCCGCTCTCCGCCTCTGGAACAAACTGCCCCTTAATTTGCGCAAAATTCAATCCCCTGCTGCTTTTAAGAAGAAGTTGAAGCATTTCCTACTATCATCCTCATAACGCTTTACACAAAATTCATGTACAAGGTCAATCTCCCCCCCCCCCTGTCAACTAGCAAAGTTAGTTCAAAAATGGCTCTGAGCACTATGGGACTTAATTTCTGAGGTCATCAGTCCCCTAGAACTTAGAACTATTTAAACCTAACTAACCTAATGACATCACACACTTCCATGCCCGAGGAAGGATTCGAACCTGCGACCGTGGCGGTCGCGCGGTTCCAGACTGTAGCGCCTAGAACCGCTCGGCCACTCTGGCCGGCAGCAAAGTTAGTGTCTCCTATCTTGTTCCTTTCTCTTCTTCCTCTTCTTCTATCTCCATTATCCACGCAATCTCCTTTTCCCTTAAATTTCCTTAACTGTGTCTCATCACGTCCCTATTCTTCCCCTCCCTTCAACACGTTCCCCTCATACCCACTGGTGCTACCACTCCCATCTAAAATCTGTCTTTGTCATAATGTCTAATTATTGAAGTACTTATCATCTACGAATATCAACTGTATGTGTATGTATTTTTCCAACTGTACCATTGCAATTGTTTATTTCACGCCTCACAAGCCAGGTGCTTGGTGTGGCCAATTATCTGGACGATGTCATCGTCGGTGGCTCGTCGGCGGTGGAACTCGTGGACAAACTTGATCGGCTCTTTCTGGTTTTTTCCTAGGCTAACCTGCGTTGCCGGAAGGCAAAGTGTGACTTTTTTGCATTGGAGGTCAGTTATCTCGGGTTCATGATTGATGCCCGCGACCTCCACGCCTCTAAGTAGTACATCAAGTTGATTCAAAACCGGCCTCCTCCCCCGAACGTGAAGCAACGGCAATCTGTCTTCGGTCAAATCAACTATTAACGGCGTTTTATAACCCACGCCGCCGAGATTGCAGCACCCATAACCAAGTTATTGCGCAAGGGCGTCTGTTGGGTTTGGGATACGGCGTGTGAGCAGGCTTTCACACATCTCAAGTCAGCTCTCTCCCGCCCTCATTGTCCGGCCGCCTACGATCCTTCCCTGCCCCTTATCGTTGCCGCCGATGCCTTGGCCTATAGCCTGGGTACGGTCCTCTCGCAAGTGGTCGTCGGCGTTGAAAGGCCGGTAGCTTTTGCATCCAAAAAATTGACCGATGCTCAAACCAAATGTAGTCAAATTAAAAAAAACTTTGGCACTGGTTTTCACCCTGACTAGATTCTACGTCGGTGTGCAGACCGACCACAAACCTTTGGTTTCTTTGTTACCCCTGGGTGCTGAAGTTCCCACCCAGACAGCGCGCCGCCTCCAGCGTTGTGCGCTCTTCCTAGCGACATTCGACTTTGATATTGTCTATCGCACCTCCGAACGCCACAAAAAAGCCGATTTTCTGTCCCAGCTGCCTGCCAGGGAGGACCGTGAGTTTGAGGCCTCCCCCATCGTTTCTTTCCATGTTGACCCAGACGTGGACGCAGCTCTGGAGGCGCGTCTGCTGGATGCCAGTGCGGTGTATTGGGCCACCACTCAAAATCAGACACTGAAAGCTCTCTGGTACCAAATCGCTTCGGGTTTGCCGACCATGCCACGGTAGCGTCAGCGATGCAGAGGTCCAACATTTTTAGGATCTTTGGCACAGGCTCTTTTCCCGCGGTAGTGTCATCCTTTTGCATAGTGATTCCTACTTTCGCCGGGTGGTCATACCGTATGCGTTGCACCGCCGTGTCCTCGGCCTCCAACACAATGACCATTGGGGCATCATCCTCACCGAACAGCTGGCCTACCGACACGTTTATTGGTGTGGTTTAGATAAAGATATTGCCTCCCTCGTGTCAGCCTGCGCCACATGTCAGGCAGGACCCCTGTGCCTGTATTTTTTGTGGCCAGATGCAGCTTCTTCGTGGGAACAGCCCATTTGGGTTTTGCAAGGCCGTTTCATGGTTCTCAGTGACTCATACTGATCGACTCCAGGTCAGGATACCCTTATCTCTCCAACATGATGAACACCACTTCTGCTGAGACTATCGAAATTCTCTGGAGCCTTTTTGCTTCAAGGACTCCCCAAAACGATTGTTACAGATACTGGTCCACAGTGTACTTCGATCGAGTTTAAGCAATTCTGTACTGCCAATGGAATTTCCCTCATTTAGACTGCCAGTTTTCACCCTTCATCAAATGGCTGGGCATACCATTTTGTGCAGACATTCAAGACCCAACTCAACAAGCTGCTGCGCCATCACCTGCTGGAGGAGGCCATGCTTCTTTTTTTGGCTACACACTGCGCCCACCCTCATGCTGGTAAAAGTCCAGCAGAGATATTTCACAGTCGACCATTCTGTGCTCCCTTATCTGTGCCAGTTCCCGAAGCTTCTCACCCTACTGCCCACATGCTGGCACACTCCTTTCGCATCGTGCAGGAGGACTGGGCTAGGATCTTCTCTCATCCACAGGCGCACTGGACCCCTACGGTCATCAGCAAGCTCTGCAGCTGGGTGGTGGCGTCTCTCCAGTGGGCCGACGGTTCCACCACCTGCCGGCGCCTTAACCAGCTCTGCCTCCATCTCGTGGACCATGATGCCCCAGGGAGCAGCCAGTTCTGACTGTCTGGGCGTACTTATAAAGCTGGGTCCACTTCTGCCTCCACCTCAGCCACTGTCTCCGCCACCAGCTGCCAGTGCTTTGTCGC
This sequence comes from Schistocerca cancellata, assembly GCF_023864275.1. Taxonomy (NCBI): domain Eukaryota; kingdom Metazoa; phylum Arthropoda; class Insecta; order Orthoptera; family Acrididae; genus Schistocerca; species Schistocerca cancellata. The sequence continues at coordinate 384,382,475 of NC_064629.1, read as the reverse complement.
CGCTTCCCACCCTTTGTGGCCACGAACCCATGGACGACGATCAGGACGCCCTTGCTCCTATGGACGTTTCTCGTGCTGTGCATTTTTCTTCCCAAGGGAAGAAAAATCTTAGCAGCCCATTATTTAGAGGGCTCACACAACCGACATGCACGACGGGTTGCCGACCTCCTTGCAGGAGGATATAAACAATAACATGCTTTCCAAATAAACATGGAACTACTTCGCCAGACAACATGTGACAGTGTTCCACCAATTGGAACTCATATGACGCATGTAGCAGTCCACCGACCCAGCTTTATGAAGGCGCCTGGACAGTCAGAACGGCATGGCTGCAGAGCAGCGTACTAAGCTGCTGCCAGCCCGCCCCCTTTGGGGGAATCGAAATTCAATAAAGGGGGAAAAAATCAGAACGGCAGTGTTTACCTACCACTAGGAACAGCTCCGGCCAGTTCTTACTCTGGCCCTAGCATTGTATACACTAGCCGTAGCATTATAGTAGCACATTGTGTTTTATAATTGGTAGAGTAGATTTTGGTCAGTATTTTCTTCCGTTGTGTTCTTTCATTATCTGGTTTACCACCACAGGAGTCGTGAGGATGTTCTTGTTCTTGCGTTTATAACTTAGTGTATGCCAAGAAGGCATTTTTTCTTTAATTATAATAAACTGTGTTCAAATTGACTGTTAGTTCTTTTCTGCTGACTGCAGGACACTACAGATCTTATTATCAATACGATCTACCATGCATGCATTACACTGTCCTCAGGCCAGCTACAAAAGCAGCCTTTCCGCTGGTGGAGCACGATCGTGGCTCCGCAACCAGGAGCAGGCGGGTAGTTCTACATATGCTCAAGTGCCCGCCAACTGCAGAGAATCTCAAAGCCTTACGGGTATGGAGGTCGAAGTGTCATCAAATCATTAGGGGGAGGAATGAGAGGTCGTAGCAACAGTTCCTGGACATTAAAAACGTATCACTAGAACTTTATATGTATAGAAGAGTTAAGTCAGAGTTAGAGGCGTGGTCCATCAAGGTACTGCTTCACGATGCTACAGTGCTATAGAATGGCCGTTGAGACAGCTGTGACGTCAGAATCAACAATGATGGAGAATCCCACAGCTCCTTTTCCATGTGGGATATGGATTCTGTATAATGAATGTTCCGTGACACATCACTTCATGACGACCTGGTTCATTACTGGATTTTACTGCAACTTAATAGGTAATAAGCAGCAATATTCTCCTCTGACTTTTTGCGTAATCTGAGCGACAAGACAGTTTCCTGAAGCGTTAAGGGAACCAGTTTTCTGCCACTCTTAAAACCTGACATGGACCGTGAATGCCCGAATAGTTATCATATTGTTGACTTCACCAACTGCATAGACGGGACCTTGGAGTGAACGGTCATCTGTCTAATCATCTGGATCTTAAAATCCAGAGAGCTACTTTGTCACTTCAAAAAAGATTCGCGAAGTGTCATTCCACCTTTGATAACCTGGTCCTCCTGGAAAAACAGGCAACCGCAGGGAAACCGTACTGTACACAGCACGCAAACCAGCCACACACACCCACTACATCGTCTGTGAGCCGATCTACGACCGATCGCCCACTAATCTACAACGACCTTGACCTGTTGCAGGGACGCAGCAACTGAAGAAAGCGCCGCAACAAGCTACAACAACGACAAAGGGACGCAGCAACTGCAGAAAGCGCCGCAACAAGCTACAACAACGACAAAGGTAACGATGCACGATACCTCGAACTAACACAACCACACCTTGCATGCTCTGTCGCAGCTAGCAAGCCACTACTGCCCTTACTACCCGCCCTACTGACGCAGAGGTTTTTTCCCTTAGCTCTTGCCTTGGCACTTTTTTCTTCTGCCCTTACAACCGCTACCCTTCAATCGTTTTCGTCCACTTCTATCTCCTGATGGACCATGTTAATTAGTAATCTTACCCAGACGCATGGACAACATCACAGCCCGCATCCTGTGACGCCTGATTCAAAAACTAACATGTTTACGGAGGTGACAGTAGAACTTTTGGTCTGGTCACCACGTTGGTGTGGGCGTGGAGGGGCCCCATCCTTTGTGGGGCACAGTTGTTAGATCGGTTACCGCTGCTCCAATGGCAGGTATCTGAATTTAAATGAGTTTGAAAGTGGTGTTATAGTCGGCGCCCGTGCAATGGGACACAGCGTCTCCGAGATAGCGATAAAGTGGAGAATTTCCCGTATGACCATTTCACGGGTGTAGCCTAAATATCACGAATGGCTCTGAGCACTATGGGACTTAACATCTGAGGTCATCAGTCCCCTAGAACTTAGAACTACTTAAACCTAACTAACCTAAGGACATCACACACATCCATGCCCGAGGCAGGATTCGAACCTGCGACCGTAGCGGTCGCGCGGTTCCAGACTGTAGCGCCTAGAACCGCTCGGCCACGCCGGCCGGGTAAATATCACGAATCCGGTAAAACATCAAATCTTCGTCATAGCTGCGGCCTGAAAAAGAGCCTGCCAGAAAAGACCAACGACGACTGAAGAGAATCGTCCAATTTGACAAAGTACAACCCTTCCACAAATTGCTGCAGATTTGAATGCTGGGCCATCAACAAGTGTAAGCGTTCCAATCATTCAACACAACATCATATAAATGGGCTTTCGGAACCGAACACCCACTCGCGTACCCTTGATGACTGCACGACACAAGGCTTTACTCCTCACCTGGGCCCGTCAACACCGACCTTGGACCGTTGTTGACTGGAAACATGTTGCCTGGTCGGACGAGTCTCGTTTCAAATTGTATCGAGTTGATGGACATATACGGCTATAGAGACAACCTCATTAATCCATGGACCCTGCATGTCAGCAGGGGACTGTTGAAGGTGGTAGATGCACTGTAATGGCGAGTGGCGTGTGCAGTTGGAGTGATATGGGACCTGTCATACGCCTAGATACGACTCTGACAGGTGGCTCGTACGTAAGCATCCTATCTGATCATCTGCATTAATTCATGTCCATTATGGATTGCGAAGGAGTTAGTAATTCCAGGAATATGACACCCCACACGTCCAAAATTGCTACAGAGTGGTTCCAAGAACTCTCTTCTGAGTGTAATCACTTCCGCTGGCCACCAAACTCCCCATACATGAACGTTATTGAGCATATCTGGGATGCCTTGCAACGTGCTGTTCAGAAGAGATCTCAACCCCCTCGTACTCTTACGGATTTATGGGCAGCCCTGCAGGATTCATGGTGTCACTTCCCTCCTGCACTACTTCAGGCATTAGTCGAGTCCATGCTACGTCGTGTTGCAGCACTTCTGAGTGCTCGCAGGTCCTTACGCGGTATATGGTACGTGTACCAGTTTTTGAGCTATTCGGAAAGTGAGGGACGATCGATTGTGAAATGTAAACCACTGTGAAAATCTGACAACGCTTTTCACAGACGTTTTGGGCAGTGTCTCTAGTATGCCCATCGATGTCATCAACGGCCTCTTTTCAGTTGTGAGGGCACTGTGAGCGAGTAAAGGTACCCTAGAACAACAATATCTCCCGCCAAGTAGGAGGAGCCGCTGAGAGGCTTCGCCTCAATGTACGCAGCCCACCTAACACAACTGCCACACACTTCCTTCTTCATGGCAATTCGCAGTCCCACTCTGCAGGGGAAGTGAAGATGCTCCTGCAGCCTTTTCTATGAAAAGTGTTCGATCACACACAACACAGCCCTAATTGGCTTGTCTTCAGTATCTCTGTTCACATGAAAAGCTGGATACGAAGACAACACCTGGGCGCAGGCTACGAGCTATAAACCAGCGTAGAGAATTATTAGAAAGCACACGCGGCTGCCTTCTATAACGATGCTCTTGGAAATTTGGCATATCGGTCCGACAAATGTCTAAGTCGGAGCGGCAACTATGTAGAGAAGTACCTGGAAGTTGTAGCTAAGTGTGCAAAGAAAACAGTTTTGATTTTCACTGTGGTTTCCATTACACGACCGAACGTTCCTTACTTTCCGAACAACCCTCGTACATATCGTACAAGGCACCGTTCAGTCCGTGGCCAACAATAATTTCAGCCTATTCGCGTAGATTCCTCATTTTAGCCAATATATGGTGTACGTAGACACGACGCTTTTCAAGCGAAATCTGCGATAATCTCTGACTTCTCATCACTTCGTCTATTAGCAGAGACGTATAATTATCGTCACAGACGCTACAGCTTTCTGTACCAAAATATACTACCGATATTTTTCATTTTTAAGATAAAATAAATTGTCTGCTAGTTAGAAAAATCAGTTCTATTATTATTCATGTAAGAAGTATTTAGGGCGCATAAAAATTTTCCGCTGAACTACCTTCTCACTCGCCATTTGAGCGTCTGTCTGGAATCGGTAATCAGTAATAGCAGCCTTTTCATAGTTTTAGGGGCAACAATCTAGACCTTCATCTAATCTAGCATCCTAACGTAGCCAAAATGAATTTCCTATGCTGATTTTATAAACGGCTGAAAACTAGGGGAAACTACAGCCGTTACCACGCTCCCACCCCCCTCCCACTAAGATACCCGGACGGGGACTACTCAGGCGGATGAAGTTACAAGACAAAACAAAACTATCAGTCTACGGATCGAAGCTTGGAATACTGGGTTCCCTAATAGGGTAGGTGGCCTAGATGGAGAGTTTACGAGGGTTACTAAGAAGGTGATGTCAGACCGATCGCGAAATGGGAATCACAGTGGAAATTCGGTGAAGCTTTGCATAGATGTGGGGGACAGTGTCTCTAGCAGGCCCGTCGATGGTGTCTCGTCACTCTTTTCAGTTCTAAGCACGTAGTGAGTACTTAAAGATTCCTAGTGCATAGTACGAGTGTCCGTGAGAGATTTCGCCTGATTTCATGCAGTCCACACAACGTAATTGTCATGCATTTCCTTCTTCATGACAATTCTCCGCCGCATATTGCAGGTGCAGTGAGGACGCTGTTGCATTGTTTCAGATGGGAAGTGTTTAATCACCCACGAAACAGTCCGGACGTGGGTACCTATGATTTCCATGTCTTCTCACATGAACCGCTGGTTATGGGGAGAACATTTTGGTACAGACAACAAGCTACAGATCACTACAGATAATTGGCCGAAGGCATAGGCGACTGCCTTCTATGATGAGGGTATTGGACAGTTAGTAAAATACTACGACAGATTTCTTAGTCGGAGAGGCGACTATGAAGAGAAGTAGCTGGAAGGGGTAGATAACTGTTGTAAATAAAACATTTTTGGTTTTGACTGTGGTTTACATTTCCTGATCGTTCGGTCCTTACTTTCCATATAGCCCTCAGGTCAAAATAAGGTTACAAATACAAATCAAACAGGGGTAATAGAGGAGTACGTCTATTAATAAATAAGAAAACAGGATTACAGATGAACTTCTATCAACACGATAGTGAACACATTATCGCAACCACGACAGACACGAAACCCACAGCCATCGATGATGAATGAATGACGACATTAAAAATGTTATTCATGTAGTTAACTGAGACGAAAATTTATTTGAGATGGGGAACTGGATATCAATTATAGGCGAAGGAACACAAGGAAAAACAGTCGAAGAATATAGATTGGGAGAAAGGAGTGAAAGAGGAAGCCGAATCGTATAATTCTGCTTAGGCCATAATTTAATCAGCACTAATACTTTTTATGGAAGTCATGAGAGCAGGACGCATGCTTGGAAAATTCTTGGAGTCAGTAGAAGTTTCATATTGACTGTATAATTGTACGACAGATTTGTAAATCAAATCTTAAACTGCAAAATAGTTACAGAGGCAGACGTGGACACAGACCACACGTTAGTGAATATGAACTTTACTTCTTTTATTCTTATTTCATCCTACTCACCTCATATGGAGGAGGATGGTCTTTCAGGGGTACAAAATTCCGCTCTTCAGCCAAGAATAGTTTCAAACATATAACAAATGCGAAGAAACATTAGAACTGTCTATCTTTTGTAAAAAAGAATCAACAATGGGGAGCTAGAAAACGAAAATATGTACATATTAAAAATAAATTGCAGAATGGTCAAAGTATTCTAAGAAAAATCCGTGAGGCACTGCACTTTCACTTCAAATGTGAAGGACCAGCACTGGGAGAGAAGTTTTTCTGGAGCAAAATACGTTCCATAGGGTTGCGGAGTGTGGATAGAAGATGGGGATCTATTGCGTAAGGAAACTATGGAGTTGAAGGTAGTTGTTGGAGTGTTGGGGTCGGTAGTGGGAAGACAGAAGGTGGGAGAGATAGTGGGTGACGAGGAGTTTTGTGTGTGGGTAGGGTAGTCGTAAAAAGAGGGATGGGATTGGGATTTATGTGGAGGGAAATGTAGAGAGAATAGGTGGGGAAAGAGTTATAGTTGATTCAAAAGATGAATATCGGAGCGGATCTCATTGTCTGGGAGAGAAGAACTGTACTTTAAAATCAACTTGTATAACGTAACGTGCAGCACTCTAGCTTGCAAGACAGAAAAGTGAACCAAGCTCGGATCTAATCCACGCTGCAAATTAACAACCGTAGTAGATGCGCTGGTCAACCTGACGGTGGTTGTTACGCTGTTTATTACGCTCGTTTGGGCCAATGTTCGGCTAGTCCCAACTTTCTCTTAAGCAAATACGATATTCAGTAATGTCACACACAGAACTAAGTTTACACAATCAACAGACAGGTGGAGCACATGACTTGCCTCCCTGACAACTGTGGCGACAAGAAGGACCGCCGGTCGCAAAGTTAAACAAAACAAGTACAGTAGACTTGAGTACAGGGGTCCCGGTACTAGACAGCATTAACGCTAAATGAAAGACGAGAAATACGAGATGCAGATTAAAACGAAAGGAAAACTACGAATGCGTAGTCTTGAGAGATGAAATAGCGAAGGCGGCTGAGGATGGAGTATGCAAAAAGAGAGAGTGCAGTAGATATCAATGGATAACTCATGAATAAGTGAATGTAACTGCCGAAAGAAGAAAATATAATTCAGCAAATGAAGCAGATAAAGGAGAATACGGTCGCTTACGATATGAGATGGACAAGAAGAGTAAAATGGCAAAGTAGAAACGGCTAGATGAGAAATGCAAGGACGTAGAAGCTTGCAGAATTAGGAGAAAGGTACACGCTGCCTATATGAAAATTAAAATGATATTTGGAGTAATGAGTGGCAGCTCAGTGAATATGAAGATGTAAGGTGTCAAGTCACCTCAAATCTAAGAAGGGAATGCAAAAATATGGGATATATAGACTGGCTACACAAGAGAAACGAACTTTTAGGCAGTTTTATGGTATGAAAGGGGGAGTCAGATTATGATAAGTTGTGGGATATAATACAGTGAGAATTATTCATAGCGCACAGAAAGAGCTAAGCAGATGCAAGGCCGAAGGAGTAGATGACTGAGTTTTCGACTTCACATGACAGATACAAGAGAGAGGCAAAATACTATCAGATTCCAAGAAGAATGTAATAACTCTAGTTTCAAAGAAGGTAGTAGCTGACAGGTGTGAATATTGCCGAACTGTCAGTTTAGTAAGTCATGTCTGCAAAATACTTAGTACGAATTACTTGCAGAAGAATGGAAGAACTGGTAGCAACCGACCTCGAGGAAGATCGGGTTCGACACCGGAGAAATACAGAAACACGAGAGGCTATACCACCCCTATGCCTTACCTTAGGTGATAGGTTAAAGAAAGGTAAACCTACATTTATAGCATGTGTAGATTTAGAAAAAAACTTGTAACAATATTGATTCTTTGCTGTTTTCCCCAATACAGGGAACTACATGTCTTTTTTACGATTGGTACAGAAACAGAATCGCACTAATAAGAGTCGCAGGACATGAAAGAGAAGTCGCAGCTGAGACGGGAGTGAGACAGTATTGTAGCCTATCCCCCATGTTATTTCAAAATGGCTCAAATGACTCTGAGCACTATGGGACGTCACTTCTGAGGTCATCATTCCCCTAGAACTTAGAACTAATTAAACCTAACTAGCCTAAGGACATCACACACATCCATGCTCGAGGCAGGATTCGAACCTACGACCGTAGCAGTCGCGCGATTCCAGGCTGTAGCGCCTAGTACCGCTCGGCCATCCCGGCCGGCCCATGTTATTTAATTTGAACAATGAGCAAGCCGTATATTAGACCAAGAAGAAATTTGGAGTGGGAATTAAAGTTCAAGGAGAATAAACAAGAAAACTGGGGTGAAATTTGTAATTCTATCAGAGGAAGCAAGGGACTTGGAAGAGCATTTAAATAGAATGAGTAGTGTCTTCCAAAGACATTATACGCGTGGGATGAACAACAACAAAAGTAAAACGAGAGTAATGGAATGGGGTCGAATTAAGTCAGGTGACGAGTAGGATTGTGAACTGAGACACCAAAAGTAATGGAGTTTTAAATTTTGAACGACAAAATAATTGACGATGGCTGAAGATGAGGGAATACAGAATGCAGACTGTCTACAGCAAGAAAATTATTTCTGAAGAAGAGGAATCTGTTAACATCTAATATCAATTTAAGTGTTCTGAAGTGTATCCTGAAGGTGTTCGTCCGGAGAGTAGCTTTTTATGGAAATGAAACGTGGAAAATTAGCAGTTCAGATAAGACAAGAACAGAAAATTTGGAAATGTGGTGCTACAGTAGAATGCTGAAGATTAGATCGGTGGATCGAGTAACTAATGTGCAAGTACTGAATCGACTTCGCGAAGACAGAATGCACGGCACAACTTGACTAATACGATATGTCCTATCAACCGATCCCTCCTGAGGCATGAAGATACCGTCCGTTTGGTAGTGAAGGGAAATGCGCGGGGTAAAACCTGTGTAGGGAGACCATGGGATGAATACAGTAACCTGTTTCAAATTGAGGTAGATTGCAGAAATTACTCAGTGATGAAAGCGCTTGAACAAGATAGAGTAGCATGGAGAGCTGCATCAAAACTATGCTCGGACTGCAAATCGTGAAAAACTACAAACAAAGCCACACACGTTTCACGAAAAGTTCCAATTACAGGCACTAAAGACCTTGCCGTCGTACGTCCTATTCCAAATCTTTATCATTATCACCATCAATACTTGCAGTAAGGTGACCTTGTAAGTGATTCATTGGGAATCGGGTATTCCAGCTGCCTTGGTATGTTATCTACCTTACTTTACCGTGTGTTGACACAAAATGCTTCACTGAATAATTTAGAGTCCAGTGACTCAGTCACCCTGCATTTTCGCTCCCTATATATCTCGGAACGAGGTTATTAACAAGCACTCTCGTAGTGCCACCCATAGGAAATTATTTATACACTATTTTTCATCCGCATGTATTGCAGAGACAGATTACCATAACAAAATTAACAGAGCTCCAATAATACTATTCATTATTCCGGCATCGATGTATGATGCATTTGCTTGACAAATGCAAAGCAACCCCCGTCGCCCGTCCCCCTTCGACCGTATGCGGAACCCTCCTTCTTCATCAATAAAAATGATTGCTAACTCTTCCGTATCTAACAATCGCGATGAATTTTAATTTCGTTTATAGCTTCTCCGAAACAACACGTAAAGTATTATCATTAAAAGTATTTTATCGTCCCTAAATATTAGTCACAGAAATGATTGATGTTAACGAATTACTCCAAAGAAATTGAATATGTTGTAGAAGAACATTTGATTTGTGGTTTCGACAATGGTATTAAATGTGTTAGGCCGTAAAATTCCATGGCTACGGATCTGTAAGATTTCACTCATTTCCTATGAAAGTTCTAGGCGCGTAGATACTAAATATTTCAGATAAATATCTTTCATGAATGTATTATATTTACCAGGACATTCTATCAGAGTGAAAGAACAAGTTCCCATTACCTGTCAGTCCAAGACAAACAGAAAACAGAAGAAGACTTGGGGTTTAATGTCCCGTTGACGTCGATATCATTAAAGACAGTGACTTCTTAGTTGCATATTGATTTCATATGGAATCAACTGTGGTCTCTCTCAGAATAATATCATTATTAGCCTCAAAAAATTCACGGGAATCACGTCATTTTATTGCATTTGCATTTTGCGCCGTGATACGGTTTATTGCCATTAGTTGGAAATGGCTCAATAAAGATTTTCTGAGACTCAAGTGACCTACCGTTAGACTGTACGTGCAGTCATAGTCTCCCTTCCATGTTGTTGTCGTTGTTGTGGTTATGGTATTCAGTCCAAAGACTGGTTTCATGTAGCTCTCCTTGCTACTACATCTTGTGCAAACCTGTTCTACTCTGAACAATTACTGCAACCAACATCCTTCTAAATCTTCTAACTGTATTTACCTCTGGATTTCCCTCTGCAATATTGTCCCCTCGTCTTTCCACATACGCACACTCACTCTCGTCCTGTACTAAATTGGCGATCCCTTGATATACCAGAATACGTCCTATCAACCGATTCGTTCTTTTAGTGCAGCTCGGGGTAGCCCCGCGGTCTGGATGCCTTGTCATGGTTCTCACGGCTTCCTCCGTCGGAGGTTCGAGTCCTCCCTCTGGCATGGGTGTGTGTGTTGTCCTTAACGTAAGTTGCTTTAAGTTATATTAAGTAGTGTGTGAGCTTAGGGATCGATGACCTCAGCAGTTGGTCCCATGGAACTTACCACAAATTTACAAAATTTCCTTCTTCTAGTCAGGTTGGGCCACAAATTTCTTTTCTTCCCAGATTTTTCCTGTGCCTCCTCATTAGTTGAGTGATCTATCCATATAATCTTCATCATTCCTCCGCAGCACCACATTCCAAAAATTTCTATTCTCTTCTTGTCTAAACTGTTTATCGTCCATATTTCATTTACGTACATGACTACACTTCATACAAATATTTTCAGGAAAAACTTTTTTGACACATAAATCTATATTCTATGTTAACACACTTTTCTTCTTCAGAAATGTTTTTCCGACCATGCCAATCTACGATTTATATCCTCTCTACTTCGGCCATCGTCAGTTATTTTGCTGTCCAAATAGCAAAACTCATCTACTACTTTAAATATCTTATTTTATTATCTAATTCTTTCAGTGTCGCCTGTTTTAGTTCGACTACATTCCATTATCCTATCCCTGTTTTTTTTTTTATGTTCATTATATATCCTCATTTCAAGACCCTGTCCATTCAGCTAAACTGCTCTTCCAAGTCTTTTGCTGTCTCTGAGAGAATTACGATGACATCGGAAAACCTAAGAGCTTTTATTTATTCTGACTGGACTTCTATTCCTACTACAGATTTTTATTTGGTTTGCTTTACTGCCTTCTCAATGGACAGATTGAATAACATCAAGGATAGACTACAACCATGTCTCACTCTCTTCTCAGCCACTGCTTCACTTTCATGACCCTCGACTCATAACTGCCATCTGGTTTCTGTGTAAGTTGTAAATAGCCGTTCGCTCCTTGTATTTTGACTCTGCTACCTTCATAATTTCAAAGAGAGTGTTCCAGTCACATTGTCAAAATCTTTCTGCGAGTCTACGAATGCTATAAACGTAGGTTTGGCTTTCTTTAACCTATCTTCTAAACGAAATCGTGGTGTACACGTTGTCCCGCGGCTTCTTACATTTATCTGGAATCCAACCTGATTTTCCTCGAAGTCGGCTTCTACAATTTTTCCGTGTTCTGTAAGGAATTCGTGTTAGTATTTTGCAACCATGACTTATTAAACTGATAGTTCGGTAATATTAGCAACTATCAGTACCTGCTTTCTTTTGAGTGGGAATTATTATATTCTTCTTGAGGGTATTTGGCCGGTCCCATTTATCTTTCACGCTAGATGGAGGAGTTTTGTCATGGCTGACACTCCCGAGTATATCAGTATTTCTGATGGAATGTCGTATACTCTCAGGGCGTTCTTATGACTTATGTGTCTGAAAGCTCTGTCAGATTCTTCTTGCAGTATCGTATTACATCTTCATCTACGTCCTCTTCCACTTCTATAATACTGCCCTCAAGTACATCTCTCTTTCTATAGACCCTCTACATACTCCTTCCACTTTTCAGCTTTCCCTTATCTGCTCAGGACTGGTTTTACATCTGAGCTCTTGATATTATTAAAGCTGCTCCTCTTTTCTCTAATGGTCTCTTCTGTTTTCCTGTAGGCCGTATCTAATTTTCCCCTCGTGATGTATGCTTCTAAATCCTTACATTTATCCACTAGCCATTCTTCCTTAGCCATTTTGCACCTCCTCTCAATGACGGATTTTAGAACTTTGTATTACCTTTCACCTGCTTCATTTACTGCATTTTTATATTTTCTCCTTTCATCAATTAAAGCCAATTGTTCCAGTGTTATCCAGCGATTTCTGCTAGGCCTTGTCTTTTTACCTCTTTGTTCCTGTGCTGCCTTCGCTATTTCATTTCTCAAACCTATCCATTCGTCTTCTACTACATTCCTTTCCCCTGTTCTTGTCAATCGTTGTCTAATGCTCCGTCTGAAGTCTCTGATTCCCCCACCTTATCCAGGTCCCATTTCCCTAATTTCCTTTTTTTTTCTGCTGTTTCTTCAGTTTCAATCTACAGTTCATAACCAGTAAATTGTAGTCAGAGTCCTCCATATCTGCTATTACATAACCAATCTGAATTCTTCTGATGTTTTATTGTTTCATGATTCTTAAAGCAATGATTAGCGATGATTAAAGTACGTTCTGTGCAAAGCTCTATGACCTGCTTCCTCTTTCATTTCTTTCCCCCAATCCATATTCATCTACTGTACTTCCTTTTCCTACTAGGGAATTTAAGTCCGCATTACTATTAAATTTTCGTCTCCATTAACTACCTGAATAATTTCTTTTATTTCGTCACACATTCCTTGAATCTCTTCATCATCTGCGGAGCTAGTTGGCATATAAACTTGTACTACGCTCATTGGTGTGGGATAAGTGTCTGTCTTAGCTGCAATAGTGCGTTCACCATGCTGTTCATGGTAGCTTACCCTCATTCCCATTTTCTTATTTGTTAGTAAACCTACTCCTGTATTATCCCTTTTTGATTTTGTAGTTATAATCCTGCATTTGCCTGACCAGAAGTCCTACGCCTCCTACCATCAAACTTCAATAATTCCCACGATATCTAACCTTAACCAATCCACTTCCATTTTTAATTTTTTTTACCTACCAGCCTGATTAAGGGATCTAACATTCCACGATCCAATCCGAAGAATCGCTATCTTCTTTCTCCTTACGACGAAATCCTCCTGAACAGTTCCCGCCAGGAGATCCGAATGGGGAACTGTTTCACGCCTGAAATATTATACCCAAAAGGATGCCATCATATTTTAACCACACAATACAGCTGCATGTCTTGACGAAAAATGAAGGCTGTAGTTTCCCCTTACTTTAAGCTGTTCGCAGTACAAGCACAGCAAGCAGTTTAAATTGATGTTACCAGGCCAGATCAGCGAATCATCCAGACTGTTTCCCCTACAACTTCCGAAACGATGGCTTTCTCTCTTCAGGAACCACACGTTTGTCTGACCTCTCAACAGAAACAGATTACCCCCCACCCCCACCCACCGTTGTGGTTATACCTCCGGTACGGATATCTGTATCACTGAGGTATCTAAGCCTCCTCACCAACGCCAACGTCCATGGTCCATGGAGGGGCTTCCTTCCATATACACATCAGTTCATCAGTCTGTGTGTCCTTTGTGAGATCCGACACGGAAGCTGCTGTCAGCCCGATTTTCATACTTTGTTTGCCCTGTAATATCTCTCTTGCGGTGGTTGTGTTTCCCTTAACCGAAACACTACCAGCTCCATTCGCAACAGAAAACTCAAAACATTACATTTTAACGATCTGCGACGCTGTACCTCAGGTTAAGTAAGATACGAAGGAAGACACTAGGCTCTTTCTCCTTTCTACACTACAAAAAGAATGTTTCTCGTCCCCTCGTTTCTTTCATTACTCAATGAACCTTACATATATTTTTCACGCTTCGCTGGCATTGACAGTTTCAGGAATGTTGTTTCCTCTCGGAATGTTCAAGTTAATGGCAAATATATTACTTCAAAATTTGTCTTAGTTTGCCTCAATAAAATATTTAACAACAATTTTCATACAAATTATACAGGCCCATCTATCGATCAATACTGAGTTTTATACCCTCGTGCATATCAAAAAACAAAGTAAATAATACCTCGTTAGCCTATTCTCCTACAATTTATCTGCATATTTGGCATCAGAGATATAAAATGTTCATAACTCTAAAATTTGTTGTAGGTATATCTTGGCTTTGTCATCAAATAAGCTGTCCAATGCTACATAAACGTTTTGTTTGAAGTATTAGATAAAAAAAGCATGAAGTAACTTAGAAATAAGAATATATTTATACTAATAATACTTGGGTGTGCTGGAAAGCAACGACACAGAATTTTTCATATGAAAACTCATAAGAATTTTGAATAAAACAAATTATTTAACATTCTACATCTTTTTCCTTCATATCTACATATTTATGTCTCAACATAGTCACCCTGGCGACCATCACATTTCTCTCGAAGAGAGACGAGTTTGTTAAGAATGATTGATGACATTGAACCCGAGGCGTCGGAATGTTGCAGATATCGCAGCGCTCGTGTGTGGTATGGCGTTGTCATGCTGAAAGACACGATACTCCAAGTGTCGACGAACGCTTAGAATTCTAAATTAGCTTTTCCTCTTGCAGCGACTTAGTAACCACACACACTGCCATGTTACACGCTACAATTCGGAGCCCTCTAGCGGCAGAGGGCTGAAAATATGTTAACATAAAAAATAAAGATGTAGAATGATAATAATGTTTGTTTTATTTAAAAAACTAAAACGATTCAATTAAAAATTTTGGAGTCATTACTTTTCAGCGCACCTAGTAATTATTGTTAACGTACTTTGCAGAAGTAGCCAAAAGTGATAGATTCTACCTACTTATGCACGACTTGAATCTTCCATTCTGTGAAGGCTGTCCTTCTTCATGAAATTTATGGAAGAACATGTGTGAATGAATAAAGGGCTGAATGAATGAAAGAGCGATGAACATCCGAAGAGCTTCGGCACACAGTGCTCAGATTAAATACCCCTATTTCTGAATACAAAGGAGAAATTGTAGCCATTACTTCAATCGTATAAAATTTACCACCTCGTAAAATTTAGATATTCTTCAAATTATAACGGAACAGTCTGAAAATCTTAGAAGCCTTTCTTGATATCTTTCACATGAACTTCTGTGAACGAAGAGATAACTTACTGACTGTCCCTCAGTTCGTTTGGACAAATTCTGATATATTTAATTATATCGATGGAAATGAGACTTTAATGTGACGTTTACAATGACCAACGACAAGCGCCAGTAACGCTATTAGATACTTCGTGACATCGTAACTGGAGGAAAAATAGAGCTTGCGACAGAACTCGTTCAAATAGATTTTTTCTGAATGGAAGTTACCGAAAACCTGATGCACAGTTTAAACAGGGCATGGAAACTGGATGTATATTATCCAAGAAAACCACGTTACCATTCTGCTGAATTGCTCACCTGAATCGATAGTATCGTATATATCGATATCTTCCATGAGCAACCGGATATCACCGAAGAAAGTTCGAAGAATATGGACAGGCAGAAGATCGCTGCAGCTCCAGCTATGAGTTCATTTTGAGCCATCCTATGATGACGCCGCATATGTATGATTTATACGCACTTAAATAAAAGCGCAGATATAGACTGCAATATATCATTTAAGAACCAATGCAGTGGCGGAGTTTGCGAACGATCTGAAGCGAGCGCTGCCGCGAAGCAGTTGCTGGCAATTCACAGAAATCCAAACAGACTGCGCTGTGCACTCCCCATAATCATTTTTATTGCCGTTATCCGTCAGCCTCCCGCAGCGTTGTTTTTTCCTCTCTTTTTGCCTCCAGTGTCTTCAGAATGGCTGCGAGGGTCCAGTCAGCAGGCCGGTAGCGGATTATATCGAGACACCGCCGCCGCCGTCGGAGAGAATGGATGGCGGCAAGACCGCGCCTAAAAACTCGCAAGCGCAGGGGGAGCGCGAGACAGAGACAGCACATTCAAAACATTGCGCTGCAGCCGCATCCATCATGCTGCGTCACGCCGACGCGGAAACGCACTTTATTGTTGCGTGCGATTGAATGGCGGCTTCCATCACGCCGGGAACACGCCGACATCTTCCGCTCGGTTACTCAGCACGCAGTCCCGCTCCTTAGGCCACCGCAGCGACTGAACGCTGTTTCCTCCCATCTCGCCCACGTATGTATGTAAATAGTCTGCGTTTCTTACGAAGTGATTGCATTTTCAGCTGCAACATTTAGAACAGGCGAGCAAAGGAAAGGAGGTTACGGGTGCAAATTCTGGATAAACAAAGCAATAAAATCACCTTCAAATTGGGCGTCCTGAAAGACATGAATCAACATCCGCCTCTGCATACCACAAATCACCTTGCGGTATGTGTCACCGTTTACTTAAAGTACTGGTAAAGTCTCAGTATCTTCTTTCGTAAGCACGGATAGCAACTGCGGGTAAGGGCTATCCTGTTCGATCAAAGTTATGTGATTTTCCCGTCGTGAGTTTCGCAACAAGTATGTCGGAGTAAGTAATAAGCTGCTTCATTGTTCTCGGAGTATGCTTACCGAGCAACGCGACGCAGTGGTGAGGCAATCAACTCGTATTCCGGAGAACAGGGTTCCCAGTATGTGTCAGGCTATCAAATTAAGGTTTCCGGTGGTTTCCATACATCTCTCAACGAGATGCCGTGATAGTTCCTTTGAAAAGAATACGGTCCGTTCTGTTCACTGCCCTTCCCCCGATTCAAGCTTGTTCTCCTCCTCTAATGATGTCGTCATTACCAGTATTACTTTGAAATATGCGTTCCAGAACTTCCTATTATAGCACTCTGTGATACGCAATGCCTTTTCTCCTAGTTTCTTGCAGTGAGGTTGTATGAGGCTTCCCGTAACCCTCTAACGCTTAATAAAGTAAACCAAATGAGACTGCTGCTTCTCATTGGATTTTCTCTACATCATTTATTGATCCTCAATAATTTGTCTAACATGGATTTTGTAAGTCACATTCTTGATGAATGAATTACTTACTTTGCTTTCCGTGTCCGAGAAAGAACACTGTGCAGCTTTTATAGCCTTATCTTTACGTATAAATATTTAGAGTGTGCATGTTTGTGGTGCAAAACTCGAAAAGTATTCGGTCAACTGACTTGAAATTTTGACGCAAAGTTTCTCCAGAATACATGCGTGTTTGTATGTCCTATAGCGTATCGAGCATATTCGGTCAAAAAGTACGCCAGAGGTGAAGTGAGTTGCGATAGAACCAGCCGTAGGCAGGTAAAGGTGTTCTGCATTGCAAAGCAAAACTCAGCCGACAAGCGCTGTGAAGCAGAGCCAACTCGGCGTGTATATCAACATCTGATGCTGCAATACGCTGGCAGGGGGGACAGAAGCCGTTCCTCACATGCCACCATGGAAGTATTCAGAGTAAACGCCTTAAGCCCTAAACGAACATAGCCACGAGCGTATGAGTACTCAGCCACCTGTGTACGAAAATATTCTCGTCTCAGTATCACAAGCCTGTGACACCAAGAGTGACATCTGGGAATGCAGTATGGGGTCTGCTGTTCGACCTCAGGATGGGGCAGCCTGCCCTGAGCTATGAGAGCAGCCGCCACCAGAGAAGAGACCCACCCGCTTGCTGGAGGGAGGTCACTGATGCCTCCACAGTGCTCCTAGCTGCGCTACCGTACTGTCATCAGGGTGGGAGCCAGAAACGTCACTGACAGAGGCTTTCGAGTGACGCAGTGCTCAGCCCCACTCTTCAGCAATGTCGGACGTCTGTTGTTTCGAATGAGAGGCAACTGGACGCCTCCACCAACCTGTTCTTGAGATACTGTGGCCAAGGGCAGGAACAGAGGAGTTAATTAAACAACTCTACTGTCGTTCTGACATTTCATTTCACTATCCATGGCTGCCAATCCACGTATCATCTAACAGTAGCCACGCAAATGCCATATGGTATATGAATACGTGTATAATATATAAATGGGATAAGTTGATTGTAAAAATCTCATGTCCCTTTGTTCAAAACCTTTAATCTCCAGATGTTCATGAACGGCAGTTTTCAAATTTTGCCACGATGTTTCATGCAAATACGTGTGTATCTTTATATATTTATTTTTAATACATACAATATATAAATCAATGTGTAACATATAAAGGAGAAACGTTGTTACTACAAACGCACACCCACCCTCCCACCTACACACACACCCACACCCACCCACCCACCCACACACACACACACACACACACACACACACACACACATATATATATATATATATATATATATATATATATATATATATATATATATATATATATATATATATATGCTCTGGAGGGGAGAGTTCCAGTCACCATATAACCACAAGGATTATATATATGCTCTGGAGGGGAGAGTTCCAGTCACCATATAACCACAAGGATTTATGTTGTTCCGTTATTTTCGTAAATTGCACAGTTAAGTGGCGGCAAGTCTCTTTCAAGGTTATCACGTCTGACGCTTTCTTTGTTCTTCTCAAACTAAATCAATACTCAATTTTTAATCGAAGTATTAAGATTGCGTGGATCTACAACAGGTAGAGAAACTACAGGTAAAGTTACTACTTCAGAAAAATAACTGGTCCACTAGCCCTGCTCAAGCCGATTCACATATATCCTAGTGTTGCTGTCACTCTCGTTTTCTCCATATTGCTTTCACGTCGACAGCGTTCTTCTGAACCGTATACAAGAAAAACTTTTGGTTACCCCCTTCCCCTCTTCCCACCACCCGAGTCTATTCGACTATAGTGGTGTACTGAAAATAGGGATTGAAATTAACGAAAATAGACCGGAACATTGTTCTCAGCTGATTGGACTTGAATGGGATATCGACAACTGTTATCCATTACTGATATTTCCCAGAGATGGCATTTTCGTTCTTTTTTTTTCATCCACGATGGGGGATTCTATCGTATCGTTTTCAGTTCGTATCTTCTCTAGCCAGTGAACCAATCTTCTAGGGTCATAGCATACACATAGATACATAGATAAACGAAATCAGAACCTGTAAGTGATTAATATCGATAGTCAAGCGGAATAATCATCTCCATCAGACGCTCTATGAACCTGCAAAAATTCCCACATAAAACTAAGGTAACTGAGTTCAGATATCTTTTAAATTCACTTTGTATTTCCTGTCTTCTTCTTATCTTCTGTTGGTTTGTGATGATGCCAGTTTCCGCATGAAGTTCCGATCTCTGGGTCAGAATCCGTAAGAATATATTACGCCTTTCAAAGCTGGCAATTCTTGAACCGCAAGCAGCCATCGACAGCGTTTTAGCGCATCACTAGATGAGGGGAATGTGAAGGGCTGACGCTGTTGGTTGAGTTCAAACACAGCGCCAGTGAAGCGAAAATGGAAGCATCAAAGGCGTCGTTGCGAGAAGTATTTCATTTAAGCTGCAGTCAGGCCAGGCATCATGAGCAAGCCGTCTCCCTTATAGAAACCATTCTTCCCTTCTTCTGCTCTGGAGTCAAAGCGTTTGCTATCCTCGCTGGAAAACTGTCGGTATTTCACGAACAATTTTAGAGATTTTGGGAGAGGGGGTGGAGGACCATCTTATTGCTTCCACGTGCAGATTAGAGTTTATAAACTGACTGATGAAATATATCAGCTTCAATAGTTGTCTACACTTCTAGAAGATTCTATAGTTTTAGAGTCAGAATATCAATTGGTGTTTTACGGCTAAAAAGGAATTTCCTACCGAATATGTATAAGTGTGTTACATTAAAGACTGTTAAAATTATTTTATTATTTGTGACAACACAGAAGAAGAGAACAGTTGCTCTTTACTATTCTCAGCAACATCAGCAGAACAACACGGTGACGTGGCACACGTGGAAAAAGATGAAATGCTATCTACACTGATAATAGACAATATAAATCCATACGATAGGGCCTCTGAAGGCCCAACAGTACCGGCCTACAGCCGTGTCGTCCACAACTTAAAGACTTTGTCGGAAACATACAGTATAGCGGACGGGTAAATCGAACAGTGAGGCGTAGTAGTAAAGGCATTCGGCAGAATCATGGTCCGTTTGACTTCCGAGCAGTGTTATATGAGTAGTAAGGGCATTCATCAGGAACAGAGTTCAAGTTGACATCCGTACAGTGTTATTTGGTTGCTCCGTGGAATCCTGATGTAAGTTAAGACACGTGACTCAGTTTTAAAAATAATTTGTAGCCATATATTGATCTTCTAGCAGCTTTACCACAAGATTCGGCAGTATAAAATTTAGTAAGCGAATTAATATCATGGTCCAGCGTCCTTGAGCTAACTTTCTTACCTTTCCTTAAGGTAGTAGCCACAGGTTAGATTTTAAAATATTTGTACAGCAGTTATTTTAATACCATTACGTAAGTGAAATATGGTAAAAATTACAAATATATGGACTAGAATTACAAAGCTGAGTGGCCGTCGGTTATTGACTACAGATTATTAATGGTTCACTAGAAAGGGCAATCAGTTTTCTTAGTCATTATTTTGTCCAGTGCATGCTGTGGGGCATTTTCTACCCCCAAAGGCTAACTTCTTACATCTAGGAGCTATGATTACTGACTCTATTAATTAATAAGATTTAACACGTTACTACCTCTTAATACAACAGAGTCCTCGTAGACTGACTTAGACGATTCCCTCGGAATGAATGAAACTGTACCTCTCCTTCAGCAAATCCTTCCAGTTGTTACTCATCACTGTGCTCTTCTGATATACGAGTTACAGATGTATAGTGAATTTATTTCCGTTTGCCCCAAATCAGTGGACTTACTAAAGACGTGTTTTGATTAAAAATAAAGCAAATCAGCCGATTTAATCCGCAAGGTGAACTGCCGACCGTTTGTCCGGTATTTCGAGGAGAACTACTGGACTTCTAAATACCGGACAAACGGTCGACAGTTCACCCTGCAGATTAAATCGGCTGATTAGCTTTATTTTTAATCAAAAAACATCTTTAGTTAGCCCACTGATTTAGGGTAAACGGAAATAAATTCACTATACATCTGTAACTCGTATATCAGAAGATCACAATGATGAGTAATAACTGGAAGGAGTTGCAGAAGAACTACTCAGGCGGTTCTCCACTCTCTTTCAGGCAAATTCTGGTCTGGTCCCCAATCTCCACTTCAGAAAATATGAAACAAAAGCAGTGAAAATTCGATCTCAAAGAGAACAAAGTTTACTTGATTCTTAGACACGCGGTGCACGTGGTTTACTTCCGCAGATTTACTAACAACTGTGGCGATTGACATCCGATCACAAACTTAAAATTAAAATAAATTTGCCAACTCGGGAAAAAAGTGAACTAGTGCGATCTTAGATAGTTAGGAAAGAGAAAGATTCAATTTCTCAGTAAAATTATTTTCTGCTTACAATTACTTTGATTTTTCGTTCGAGATGGTTAATAAATCTGATACCAGATATGAGAGAAAAACACTAAGTTATTACTACAAGCTGGTATTCTCGCCAAATATATTCAGATAGTCGCCATTAAAGTAAGACCAATCGCCTTCCACATCCATAACATTCTTTCCTTACAAAAACAAAAACAAAAAATAAATAAAAATTAACACCGTCCGAACACGCCTTGAAGGCCCAATGGTACCGACCGGCCGCCTTGTCATCCTCAGTTTGTAGGCGTCATCGGATGCGGTCATGGTTGGGCTGCCTTCTTACAAAAGCAATCACCCCTAGACATACATCATCAGCAATGTGGGTAAATTACACCTTTCCCACGTTCCAGTTATGTAATGTTGTACATAATATGATACTGAATTTTTTCCTATGTCCCACATACACACTCTCACTCATTCTCATTTATTCACACAACATCATAATAAACAGATACTATTTTTTCTGAATTTTTATACTACGAAATGAAGAATAATTAAAGTTTTGAAAATAAAAATCCATATTTATTGATTTGATATATTGGGAACTCTGTGAATGATTTCAAATTGTAACAAAAGACAAACAGTAATCGTTCCTAACTGACTTTTTCACCCTGAGTGTCGGTTGGGTGCATTTTAGGTGATTTTCTGAATCTCCGAAACTATCATATGTACAGCTTTGAAATTTGGAGGACATGTTCTCCTGAATAACAAAAAGTAGTATATCAAGTTTGAAAATAATGGGTTAATATTTAATATGTTTTATTTAGATTCGAAGGGGGTATGAATATATGGTCGTTCGAAGTGACACATAAGCCCGTTGTCACGATGGCTAATATAGTAGCGACGTATGTACTATGAGTCATGGCTAAGACACAAGTTTGCAGCCTCTTGTACGTTCACTGGGCTCCACGTCTAGGTATCTTACTGCAATAATGTTTTCAACATTCGTCACAAGACGAATGTTGAAAATTAGATAGGCTGATAAGGTAAGGAATGAGGGAGTTCTGCGGAGAATAGGAGAGGAAAGACAAATGTGGAAACACGGCAACGAGAAGGGACCGGATGATAGGACATCTATTAAGACATCAGGGAATGACTTCCATTGTACTAGTGGTTCTAGAGGGAGCTGTAAAGAGCAAAAACTGCAGAGGAAGACAGAGATTGAAATACATTCAGCAAATAATTGAGGGAGTAGATTGCAAGCGCTGCTTTGAGATGAAGTTTGTATAGGAGACGAATAACATCATCCCCTAAGTGACAACGCGGACGTGAGTGAGTGTTGAGTGATCGTGGCAGACGGTCACTGAAGAGAAGAGTGATGAAAAATAAGAGGACGAGAACTGCAAATGTCTCTGCAGAACCTAGAACTTAGTGCGTGTCTATAGCTGCGGAAGAAAGCCATTTGGTCGGATGTGTCTCGTTTTACACTGTTTCCAGTTTCTGGGCGAATTCATATTCCAAGAGAGAAACACGGCGGGGGTTCGATGATGATTCAGGCAGTAACACCATGGTGCTCCACTTCTCCCATGGTTACTCTGCAGGTCGCATTACTGCCAAGGAGTACGCGATCATTTTGGCTGTTCAGGCCAATCCCATGTAAAATTTTTGTTCCCCAGTGGCAGTTTCGTTTTCCATGACGATAGGGCTCCTTGTTGCACAGTTGTATTGTCCTGGACTCGTTTTGTGAGCATCAGGATATATTTTCGCATCTACTCTGGGCACCACAGCCACAAGATCTTAATATTATTGAGACTTTGTGGTCTGCTTTGGAGAGAAGGGAGCGTGCGTTTTTCTATCCACCTCCATCACCGTTATCAGAACTTACCACTCTTTTGCAGGAAGAATAGTATGAGTTCATTGAAAACCTTCCACGACCTGTATTTATCGTTTCCGAGACAAATGGAAGCCGTTTTGAGTTATAATGGTTTTCCTGCTCCTTCTTAGCCATGAAATTATGCTGTGGTTTTCGTGTTTCCGTAATTTTGTTCACCCTCTGTAAGAGAAGGGGCAACATTTGGTAACCCAAAATGTTGAAAGAAACATTTTAGATCACGATAACGAGAATGAGTGGTCCCAAGCCATGCTACGAAAAAAAAAAATCACGGAATCAGCTGAGGCCTGAACTACAGCCTGCATACGCTGACACTGAAGC
The DNA here is from genome assembly GCF_023864275.1 of Schistocerca cancellata. Classification (NCBI taxonomy): domain Eukaryota; kingdom Metazoa; phylum Arthropoda; class Insecta; order Orthoptera; family Acrididae; genus Schistocerca; species Schistocerca cancellata. The sequence goes on along the minus strand of NC_064629.1, from coordinate 384,358,784 downwards.
GCATCATTGAACCGACATGTAGACGATGTCTTGCATCGTTTAAAGGGAGGTATAACTGTAACTCGTCGGACTGTGATACGTGATACTAGTGAACTACCGTCAATTTTTTGTGTTGTTTGGACTATTGAAGATATGTAAGCCTATGCCTCGCTATGAACAATAGCCTGTTGTGAGGTTGTACGCATAAATATATACCGAGACACAGTCTCTCTCCATCAGATGGGCAAAATCACTACCCTCAATGGAGTGACTTGGCGCCAAAAATTACAGACTCCCACGGAACGTTCTCTGATGTCACCGTCTGATTTTAAGTAACGACACTAATCTTTAACACGGCGTGGGAAACGGAAGAGCTCTAAAAAATACACCGGCTGTGCAGGCAGCACAGTGTCGCGCACCCAGCTGCTCAGGTTATGTCAGACTCCGAGCGGAAACGTTTTGCAAGCCGAGCAGATACTGTTCTCTCTAAACAAGATCATCTGAAGGCAGGCCTGCAAACAAAAATTAATTAAAAATTAAAAATTTTCACCTAGAGCAGTTCACAAGATTTCCAACGAGCTAGTAACGTTACAACTGTGCTGATGAAGCGGATTGTCTATCCGTAACACCTAATTTGAAGCAGCTATATTCTCACACAGGTTATGGTCTACAAAGTATCTACCTGCATTTCGTGCTAAGAACACTCGACAAAACGCTTCTGATTCAAGTATCTGCTGCAGATGTTTCTGGCTATGATACACCTATTTTATTTTATAATTTATAAAAAGTATGAAATCACATACAGTAAATAAGGAACCTATAATATTGTATCCTTATATTCGAAACTACTAAGACACATTCTACAGTAATCGTCAGAATTACACATCATTAGACGTGTTTATTGTTTAAATATTCCGAAATAGACCACAGTATATGTTAGTACTCATGGTATACGGTTTTAGATATCACAGAGAGGCACCGAAAAGGAATCAGGTAAACGCAAAGAAGCCCGTTAGCCCACCAGTACGAAACTAGTTATATTTCGAAATTTAGTATCACATAACAACAATCTGGTACCAAGTAAACTAAAATTTCACGTAACGACAGAGGTAATCTCGTTAATCCATTATGGTTGTTGCTGGTTGTCTTATAAGGCAGTTCATTAAAACTTTCTTTATTTGAGTAATTGTGGTACACATCTAATCGAGAATAAAGAAAATTAAACAAACATGAAGGAAAGTAACATGTGTATGTATCAAGAGCATAACGTTAGAAAAATATCCAGGTATGAGTTTAAACCGTGTCTTGCTTCTACCAGGAACCTCAGGCGTATGAGTGAAACACCGTCCGTGGTCATCGGAAAGAAGGAAGAAAGGCCGACAGAAATTGAAATCCGGTCGGCGCTGATGTCATTAACGTAGGAGCACAAGCGTTGATAGAAGAATAACATGATGTGTCCTTTGGAAAGCCGGTCCGGCATCTGAGCCTAGCTACTGCCGGAAGTTACCCCAGTATCTAAACTACTGACTGTGTACCTTCTGTCTGTCGGGGCTCGCCATCACACTGTTAAAAATTTAAACTAAGACAACACAATGGTTGATAAATTTTGAAATCTGCCTCACACGTTCCATGATATATATCAACCTCCCACAGAATGAAGGGAACCAAATCCCTCCCTGTTAATTACACTCTACGAATTGGAGTGTTTTAATGACAGGGGTTCTCATATTTTTTCGTTCTAGCCCCCTTTCTGAAACATAAATTATTTCTCGGACCTCTCCCCATGTTTCTTTCCTTCCTGAATACTTCTCATACTCGATATGGAAATGGCCCATGATTTCTATGTACTTCAAATTTTTACAACTGTCAGTTACCACAATAATAATAACAACAAAAATAATTAGTAGGTGTCCTTAGAGCCCATGCGATTTAATTTTCTTTATTTATAATACATCTGTATTATTCAAAAGTGGTAAAACTCAACAATCACAACTAGTTTATAGAGAACCATAGCTGCGTGTGCGTGTGCCGTTATTGAAGCTAAGGAAATATGTGCATGGTTTTTTTTTTACGAATTAGTTCAATAATTAGTTGGTTAAAGTTTAATTTTTCTTACACAATGACGGAAAAAACTGCAGCATCAATAAACTGTTGTCCAATATAAACAAAAGTTGGTTCGTGCTTTTATACATCTGAAAGAAGATGTCTATTCAAATTTCATGCCAGTTGCATGAGAGTGAGGCTAGTAGCGCCACTATATGTATGAAAATCAGGTTTGCTTTAAATACACGTTGTAGTGGTCGTGAGCGTTAATCACCTTTGAGACTGGACGTCGTGAGTTGATGTTAGACAATGTCTAAGGCGACAAAGCCGCCATTATCAGCACGTCACCGAATATGAACGAGATCGTGTAATAGTGCTACGAGAAGCTGGATGTTCCTCGTTCGATACTGCCGAAAGACTTGGCAGGTACGTAATCATTGTACATGGTTGCTGGCTGCGGTGGTCACGAGAATGTACACTCCCAAGAAGACCGGGCACCATATGGCCATGTGGTACTATCGAGAGGGAAGACTGTCGAGTTTAGCGTATAGCTCTGGCGCATCGCACTGCACCAGTGACACAGCGAGCTCTTACAAATCAGTTACTTCAAAGACAGCTCCGAGCCACCAGCCCTGTAACGTGCGTTCCACCAACCCCAAACCACCGCCATTTGGGATTTCAGAGGTGTCAAGCGAGAGCTCTTTGGAGGGCAGAGCGGAGGCCTGTTGTGTTTTTTGATTAATGCTGGTTCTGTCTCGGTGCCAGTGATGTTCGTGTGTTGCCTAGAAGGAGGCCAGATGTCAGCCTGCAACCAACCTGTCTGTGTGCTAGGCGTATTGCACATACACCTGGGGCTATCGTCAGACGTGCGATTTCGTGTAACAGCAGGAACATTCTCGTAGTTATCCCACGCATCCTGGCAGTAAAATTTTACGTCAGTTGTTTGATTCGACCTGTTCTGCTGCCATTCTTGGACAGAATACCAGAGGGTGTTTTCCAACATGATAGCGTTTGCCAGATACCGCTGTTCTAACCTAACATCTTCTACAGAGTGTCTGCATGTTGCCTCAGTCTGCTTCATCACCAGATCTGCCTCTAATCGAGCACATACGCGACATCATCGGACGACAACTCCTGCGTCATCCACAGACAGCTTTAACCGTTGATGTATTGACCGACGAAGTACGAGTACAACAGGCATGAAACTCCATCCCACAAACTAGCACCCGGCACGTAAACAACACAATGGATGTACGTTTGCGTGATTGCATTCAACATTCTGACAGCTACACTGGTTGCTAATGTATTATCATGCGCAAAGTATCCGAACGGTCGGAACTGCGTTTCGCCTGATTTATATGCAATCAAAATAACGTAATTGTCTTTCACGTCCCATGTTCTCTTTTCGGTACAGTCGTCTTACTACACAAAATGGTTACTATAACAGGCCACAGGAGATAACTGCTCTGTATGGCTGTCAATCCAGATGCAAATTAATACCACGATAATGCAAATGTCAAAAAACATATTATCAGAGATGACAGACACTACACTTGTAAACTCAAATTTATTACAGTGAATGACATGTCATAAAGCCAATTTCAGCTTGAAATTACTGTACGACATTTGGCACTGGACTGGGACTCGGTATTCCAATCCACCAGCTACTGTTCCTGTTAGCTAATCATGAACACTGTTAAATATGGTTTCAATCACAAATAACAAAGTTTGTTTATGGAGGCATGGCTTGGCCACAGCCTGGGGGATGTTTCCAGAATGAGAATTTCCACTCTGCAGCGGAGTGTACGCTTTTTCACCATTAAGTATGAGTGGCATATTTGAACCTGAGATAATATGATGAAACGTTCTGTGTCTGACTAGAAGTCGAAACCGGCAACAAGTAGTTACTGTTGAAAATGATGGAGAGTTGTTAAAAATCGTGATTATTTGTCACCTGTAGTTTGGTGTGCACGTGCTACAGCTTGACATTATGCAATGGGAACATCTGTGCCAGATACATAACTAGAATCATTCCAACAGACGACCAACATACACAGAGCATTGGCTGTTGAGTGTATCGTATAGAATGATACTCCACACTGTCACAGAATTCCAATTCGCTGAAGGTTGACTGCAACCTGTTCAAAATATTCATTTAATTTTTCACCCACATCGATATTTATTAGCTGCCTTGCCTATTCACTGCCTGCTTTTGACTTTTTATCTGAAAGAGTTGATGAAACGTCATCTTCCACGGCCCGAACTGTAAACACCTTCAAATTTCTACAATATTATACCATGGCTATTAGATGTATTAAAATATTCAGTGTCCTACGGGTTTTATTCAAAATAGAAATGTATCGTCCCCATTTCCGGAGGACACAACAATCAAGGCCTCGAAGTATGACCACCACGCCGAACGTGACTCCAGGCAGGTACGAATCCCTGTTTCGAACCCAGACATGCGCCTTTCGTGGAAACCCTGAGGACTTTGGACTCTTGGGGAAACAATGAAATGGTGGAACAGCATTGTTTCAAAGAGGCGAAAGGAGTGATATGAGTTCAATTCCCAGTCCAGCACCAACATTTTCAACATCTCAAGTTCAAACAAAATAAGAAACAAGTGCATCGTGACATTACATGTCCAGTGGCCCATTAAAAAAAAAAAAAACTCGCGTATAAAGAAGATATCGTCTGACAATCACAGCCTGGAGTCACCTCCGCCTCAGTCATTACCAAGCCTACACCTACTCTCCTCCAGAAGGTAGCAAACGGACATTACGTTTAATGTGGATACGTAACGACGGTGCACTCCTGCATTTGGTCAACCGACGTTACAGTACGTGAAGAGCGTCTGCTTGTGCTTGTTGAAAATGCCTGCCTGATCTGTGAATCGAACCCAGATCTTAGGGATACAGAGCTAGAATCATTACAACAGACCACCAACATACACAGAGCATTGGCTGCTGAGTGTATCGTATAGAAGGATGCTCCACACTGTCACAGAATTCCAATTCGTTGGAGGTTGACTGTAACTTGTTCGAAATATTCATTTAATTGTTCGTCCACACCTATATTTTTTAGCTGCCTTGCCTACCTACTCCGTGTTTTTGACTTGAGTTTGTAATCACTGAAACAAAATCACGTAACAGCCAGCAGCACGAACTGACAACACGGTAGTATGTGGAATTTTATGCTGGAGTTCTCTGCTGATGAATATACGTATTTATGGTCTACTGATAAATGTGGCGCAGTACAAAAGCAAAAGCCAGATATCGATCACACTCTCAACTTTATGTTTTTAAACCGAATTTCGTCTCGTGCAAATGAGTAGGTAATGGCGTAGTGACATTCCCCTATGCAACATATTATGTAAAGTGTATTGATGTATTTAATCAACTAGGTCAAAATTTGCCTAAAAAACAGGACAAGTGCGAGTACGACTCGCTCTCTGAGGTTTCGGTACAAACGTAATTATGTTTATAGATAATAACAATAATAGCTTGTGGCTCAGTGCCAAGGTGCAAGTCTTTCTTTGGACGCCACTTCGTCTACTTTTGTGCCCCTAATCTACTCCAGTTGTCCAAGAGGGGAAAGGGGACCTTCAGTTTAACTTGGAATCCAAACCGTGTGTTGTTTTTGGCGACTCTTCACATCATTGAGATGATGAAGTTTGGTTTGAGAGCGCTCAACTGCGCGGTCATCAGCGCCCGTACAAAGTCCCCAAGTTTTACACAGTCCAAATTGTACTCAGTCCAACCTAGCCACCTTCACGAATGATGATGATGATGAAATGATCAGGAAAACACAAACACCAGTCCCCCGACAGAGAATATCCCCAACCCAGACTGGAATTTCGCATCGTTGAGAGATGAAATCTAGGTTACAACGAATGAGTGTGTTTGTGATTATCAAAACATGTGATATGTATGGCTGTGTCACACACTGAAATCGACCGTGATTTCAGGGCTCTGGTAGTGAGCAAATTGTGATCTGTCTGCCTGATTGCTAGACTGTGAGATTTTTGCATTTCTTTCGTGGCCGCGATCGATTCACAGGTGCCGCCGCGAAATCTCACCTACGCCACAAACATCTCGCCAGCTGCAAGTTACATCACCGAACGAAGCAAACAGAGTACGTACTGCCGCTCCAGCATTATCAGGGCCTACAGATCTCAATCGCCACTTGATCTCAGCTGCCCCTATGTAGCAGAACTTCAGTAGATTTGATCAATCAAAGTCCGCTCAGCGTCAGATCAATTCAGATTGTGTTATCCACGTTTTTAGGGCCAGATTACTTGACTCACACCACTAGTTAAACTGTCTCTGCCACCCAGGATCCTTGTCCAGTGTAGTCTTAAATCACCTGGGCCGGCCGGAGTGGCCGTGTGGTTCTAGGCGCTACAGTCTGGAGCCGAGCGACCGCTACGGTCGCAGGTTCGAATCCTGCCTCGGGCATGGATGTGTGTGATGTCCTTAGGTTAGTTAGGTTTAATTAGTTCCAAGTTCTAGGCGACTGATGACCTCAGAAGTTAAGTCGCATAGTGCTCAGAGCCATTTTTTTAAATCACCTGGAAGTTGTTTACGGTATTCAATCAATAACTTGTTTAGCATAATTTATGTCTGCTGTTAGAAAAAAAATAGATGTTGTTAGAACACTAAAATTATGCCAACATTCTCAATCATTTAAATAGTCCCACCAGGGTTGCCTTTCAAGGTGTAACAGCGTAAAGGAGAGTTCAGACATCTGCGCCGTCAGCAGGCCTATGAGCGGCTCTAGCATTACTGCATAAAAGTACGTGGATAAGGGCAGCCTTCGCGGACTACCGTTGGATCGGTATCGAACGCCCACTGACATGGACCAAGGAACACGCGCTGCTAAAGAGCAGCCGAAGGACGTTGACGAAATGCTAGGGAAGCCCATCTATTCTAAGACAGTTTATAGAAATGCGTGGTTCACCCTGTGAAACGCGCTGTCAAAATCTACGGCTACTATTGCTGCACGAAATTTGCACGCCTCTGCCAGCGCAATCACGTCACGACAGTCCCCAGTGGCTGTCTGGACGCTAAGTATGCCACCTAGTGTAGTTTTCTCGGTTGAGAGGACACGTGGTAAGAGGGGCCTGCAGCATGCCCCCGATTTTCGCACATTAATCTTGTAATCAGTTTTTAATAAGGTGATAGGGCAGCAGTGGGTCACGGCCACGACCGTAGTGTCGGTTTATGAACGGGTACAATAATGCTCTCGACAAAAGGTGGCGGTATCGCAGCTGCAGATGTGATCAGTTCATCATTCATCTCCGTCTATCGTGTAGACATTAGATCACAAAAGGTACGATAAAATCCTGTATGGAGCCTTCCGATGCCTAACGAACTGCACAGCGCAAACCTGAAGATAGCAATAGTGACCTTCTCGTAGGAGAAAGTTTCCATTAAAGTAGCCCCCCTCAATCGTGAGGGCGTGTGGAAAGTCCACGGCAACAGGATTCAAGTTCAGGACGGCCCCATCATCGGTAGGTGACCCGCTCCCCACGCTGAGCTACGAGTTTGATAACTAAGTTTTGTCTGCAGTATTTGCGATCGTGCCCAATATGATGCGGGGATGAATTTTCCCGCCTTACATCAGGTCTGCGGGCAAGCACCATAACCTCCTGTAGTTTCTGGCGAGTAATCGCCTGTAGCTTCGCACTTTTGGTGAAGGTGTCTCGCCATCAACGTCTCGTGGGGCGCTGAAGTAGAAGTGCGTAGTGTGCCTGTGCCATGCGGCCACCTTCCTGCAGTAGGTGATGAATGTGCGAAGGAGCATTGGTCCACCAGTGTACCATTGATGCGTAGGATCTGAGACTACGTTTACACTTCGTCCACATCTCAGTGATACGTTTGGTACAATCATGATCCAGAAGATGTAGAATGTTGAGTTTCCATGGGGGCCGACCACTCCAAACTTCCCGTTGGGGAAAGAACAGTGTACACATTTACGCGCAGTGGTCAGAGGACACCAAATGCCTGAGATCTACATCGAGCTCCGCATCAACCTGCCCACGAGAGACATAAATGCGGTCAAACCGATTTGTCCAACGGCTCGTGTAACGTGTATCCAGGGTTGTCTGCGATTTGTACCTCCCAGATATCCACTGACATTCAATGTCACTACACGGTATGTTCGAAGCTGCGCATTACCATGGTGGGGGGCCGCAGGTCGCTGTTGTGAAGATACGAGGGCACCTGGTGGCAAGCGCTGCCTTCGCCCCTCACACGTCGCAGAAGTGGTGCAGACTCCTATACGGGATATGCTGTTTCTTTAAAATCATCGCCAGCCGACAGCCCGAAATCGTGTGGTATCGTTCCTTTTCAGGTAGGGTTTTCAGAGGTGGGAACATTCCGTTCTTTCGATGAGAAAATCAGTGATGCCCGCCGTTCCACAAACGCGCTGACGACGCCATCGTCCACGATCTCACATGTCACATGCTGACATGGAAGAAGAGACCTATTCCGACCTTGTATGGCACCTCCTTTTGCGTCATTTAGGGGGGCGTTGTCTACGCAATGGTTCATCCGTATCCAAAGACGGGAGGGAGTCGCGCCGGTCGTGCAGGAAGGCCGCTGTCGGGACGACCAAAGAACCGACCCAAGCGTCACATTTGATATCAGCCCCGGCCACGGGCGCAGCCGGAGCAACAACCGGATCTGAGGACATGCCGGAAGTCGCATCGTAAGCCCCCTCGTCCACTACCGGTTCAGGAAGGATTGGAAAGCTATCCATCAGCTGTTCATGTGATTCAGAGAGCCGCCAGGCTGCCGGTGGCGACTTACGCGCCGTCGCATATGTGGCCGAAATTATCGTAGACGACGAGTTAAGTACCACTCCTCCACTTGGTAGCTGCGTTATCCGTCGTTGCAGACGTTCATATCTGATGTGACCCTCTTTTCCACGACCTGTAAAAGTACATTGCTGTCCGTCGTACATGATTACGTCCCGAAATCCGTTTATGGTAGATAAGACGAAACAGTCCAGCGCAGACCAGTTGTGGTCTGTTGCATCCAGTTAAGAACAGGGTACGTGCTGAAGTGGACCCAGCGTTCTGCCTTATGAGCATGAGCAGCGCTGTATAGTTGGAAGCCGCTATGATGTTCTCTACAGGTACCTCGAATGGCAATTCAATAAGTGAACAGTTTTAATGCTTAACCTGCATGTCTGACTTTGACCACACTGACGTTACCGTTAGCTTGACGGAAACGGAGTCCCTGTTCGATTGGTTGGCTGGTTGACTTGGGGAACAGGACCAAACAACGAGGTCATCGGTCCCATAGGATTAGGGAAGGATGGGGAAGGAAATCGGTCCTGCTCTTTGAAAGGAACCGTCCCAGCATTTGCCTAAAGCGATTTAGGAAAATCACAGAAAAGTAAATCGGGATGGCCAGACGCGGGTTTGAATCGCCGTTCTCCCGAACGCGAGTCCAGAGCGCTAAACACTGCGCCCCGTCGCTAGGTGTCCCTCTTCGGTCGCGTCTGAAACGCGCTCGCGCGCAGCGTCATTCATCATTTGAACGTAAACTGTGCTACTGAGTATCTAGAGATGAATGCCCAGAAGGTCATATTACGGGATCTTCGTGCCCTCACGAAGGAAACATTCTAAATCTAAGACTTCCGGTCATGCATATTCCGCACAAAATTTAAACGTAATGTCGATTTCCTGAATCATGATCACAGTCCGCGAAACCCTCGAGCTGGCTAAGTCGCAATGTAAGCAAACACAAGCTAACACACTTCACAGGCGGAAGTACAGCACGTTCTCTCCGGGCGGCCGCTAGACCCACGTTGTGTACCTAGCTAGCGAGCCAGTACTGCTAGGACCATGCTCTTACTGTAGTATTATCGACTAACAGATATTATTTGTAACGTTAAATACCAAATTAGTAACAGATTTTGTGTGGAATAGCCTTCCGGGCATCAAATAATAAACTTGAAACCTCACTATTACGCCTCATGTAAAAATCATTCAATAGCCTTCCGGGCATCAAATAATAAACTTGACACCGCACTATTACGCCTTATGTAAAAATCATTCAGATTATTTATTGGAAATTATAACAAAATACCTAGTGATTTTAGTAGGACAGTTCCGAACCTCAGCAGGAAGTAAACCAATGATCACGAAGTTGCCAAACGTGTCCTACAATTTTGCCAATTTTTCATTAGATTAGCGACAGGGAGAATACGTCCGCTCACCCGACATGCTAAGCTGGCTAGCAGTGGGAAGTTCGTCTTTCGAAGATGCGGTGACGCCGACTGCTATCGCGTCAGTTGGCAGCCGAAGTGTATGAAGTGTAGACCAATGATTTCCATCTAAAGCATCGGTTGTCGAGACTCACTGATGGTAACTGAAACATAATAAATAAAGAGCAGAGGGAATTATTTATACAGCCTTAGTCTTCAGTAGCTGTCATAGCTATTTTTGTTTTTTATGGCTTATGGGTACTGGAAACATGAAGCTTATTCACTGGGAGTGATTCGCAGTTTAACATCACTTGACAATGTTTGCATTACAAGTAACAACATTCTTTTTAATCTTAGTCACTTAAAGAAGGTTCCCTTAAGAATGCTTTCATGCCGGCTGGGGTGGCTGAGCGGTTCTAGGCGCTACAGTCTGGAACCGCGCGACCTCTACGGTCGCAGGTTCAAATCCTGTCTCGGGCATGGCTGTGTGTGATGTCCTTAGGTTAGTTAGGTTTAATTAGTTCTAAGTTCTAGGGGACTGATGACCTTAGAAGTTAAGTCCCATAGTGCTCAGAGCCAATGCTTTCATTGGAACCACTTCTAACATATAATAATACAAATGAAAATACAGATTGTGAAACACGAACATCCACAGATACATTTCATGAGGTCCGAATAACACACAGTTTCAAATCAAAGAAAGTAAACAGTGCAAGGGTAGCTTTCGCAATGACCAAACAACAGGACTAAGAAACGTTGAAGAGAGTGAAACAAGTGAATGAGTACAGAGCAAGTTCGATATGTTAGATCATGGGAGAGACTATATTACTCATGATTAACTTACTTCATATGGTTACTGCCGTGTTCAATACTGTAACGAAATTGTAATGGGGATATACACTGTACAAACATAAATGAATAGCAACTTACCGTGGTAGCCTTATAACAAAAGTCTTCTTTTATAAAATGAAGTACCCATAACACAAACGTCCTCAAATCGTCGTGGATTAGCAAGATATTATGCAATTTTGGACTAAAAACCGCCTGTGACTGTGTGCAGTCCATGGTCATAATGAGATAGCGTTACTGGACTACCAGAAAATATGGAGATGTAGCAGTGTGGGTAGACACATACGCTTCTATTCAAGACCTGTATTTTTATGGGTGTCCTGCTCCCCATCGATTCACCAAGAAGATGTGTGAAAATAGTATTGTGTCTGCTCTTGAAAATGTAAAATTACTTTTAAGTTGAATGAAAAGTAGAAGAAATTTTTACCTCATAATCTGTGTATGATTTCTTTCTACCTTGCTCCCACCTTGAAGTATATAGCTTTGTCCAGATATTACATCTGTGGTTTCCTTCGAGTATTGGTGATAATATTTTCGGCATGTTTGCTATAGGCCTCTGGAAGTGGACACCGACATGTGCCTTCTGCTCTCATACGCCAATTCGTGGGGTATGACTGACGTGATCCCGTGTAATGATTCTATATGTTGTAATCTTCCGTGCTAAACTTCTGCTTGATGTACTGTGAACTATGTATATATACGTGTACACTCAAAAACTAGTCAGACTTGGATGGCTAGGGGCAGGTGAAATTAAGAACTATTACTTTCACATGATGTGCAAGGTGAGTATATACATTCTCAAGTAGAATTTTTTTGGAGATGCCCATGGTGCACAGATATCTTTGAAGTACAGTTCTTGTTGGTGAACATGGTGCACAGGTATTTCATTTTTATGAAATATATATTTACAAGTGTACAAAGTATACATTTCTCACACACATGGTGTGCATAAATAAGTAAATTAATACATATTTACATCACACACAGATACAAACATATATTCACAGTTATTTACCCAATGAGAAAAGGATCATACTACTCTGCAACATTTACACTTCGTGTTATTTTCTCTGTCTCACTCAATCAAAGTCCTCTGACCACAACTCTCTCAAGTGAATAGTGTGAGTACAGTAGAGTTTCCTTCCCATAATCACAAATGGTCCTTTTATAGTCATACTGCAAAAGGCTGACTGAAGGTTACAGCACAGCGTGCACCTCATGTTCTCTTCATCGAGTACTGTTTTGCTGCACCATATGATGTGGTTGCGGGAAGCACGCGAACACTACTCTACAGACACTACAAACAGTCTTCAACAGAGGAAGCTCTCGATGCCACAGAATGCATACCCTTAGCCTACCTCTGGTTGGCACATTCTAATGTGTGACAAACTCCCAATCTGTGACCCAATTGCCTCGTCCTTTATTAGGCCAAACCTTCTTGTTCTGTGGATCCAAACCATAAGGATTATAGGGCATGTATGAAGACGTGTTGAATTCTTCACCTTGGCACCTCATTACTTCATATGGATTGCAGTTCTTCACCCAATAGATAAAGCCATCTGTGTCCATATAAAATAACTTAGGATCAGCGAAATGCGGTTTGGCAAACTCATAATGAAAGTGGTACACATGAAATTTGGATAGGCCTAATATGCACAGCCCAGTACAGATAGGTTTTGTGAACTCTACTGCAACCCTCTCAATCTCCGCAGCAACAAAGTTCTCATTGAATATTGTGATTCATTTAAAATTTGGTCTATCAATACACTTCCTTATGCCATAACACCCATTCCATTTCGGTTCTCATCCAAATTTCACTGTGCTCCCTCCAGTTCTCCATTGTTGGGCCAAAAATTGAATTATTCATTAATTTTAAAAAAATCTTTCTCAAAGTCACTATTCGGAGAAGCTCTCTATTTGGCAGTTAAATTAACATACTCCTTCAGTCAGCAGGACTGCTCAAAGGAAATAGCATGCGCGATTCTGACCAGCCTCATCCCCAACCTGAGACACTGCTGGAGATGACGATAGTGAATAATGTCTCTGCTTGTTCCTTAAGCCATCGAAACTCGACAGATGGCAGTGATTGTTGCATGGAATGCTTATACAGGTTTCTGACATCCAAGTACATGATGTAATTTGATTCAAGGGATGTGTTGAACCTCTCACTCGTAAGAGGATTATCTGCCTTGGCATGCCTATGGACACATTACAAAGACCCCCAATGGATTGCTCACTCAAAGAAGAGAAGCATGTCAGCATCTGTCAATAGTTCGATTATGTACCTCGTTTCCTGGAGCGTAGCTTCCCAATACAGCCCAGGTGCTGTGTAATAAAAGGCAGGATACAGGAAATATGTGGCCATGTGTGGACTCCAGAATTTCTCTAAAACATCTGCGAACAAGTGCACGTCTGTGTCCATGTAAAGCTGTGCATACTCTCCTAAAGTGGAGATGAAGAATTCCCGCCAGACATTCACAGCATGCTCATACTTTGCATCCGTTATCGCATCGCCCGTTAGGTTGCTGGAGAAAGCTGTTATGTCAGGTACCCTAGTTTTGTTGAGTTTGCCATACTTTCCAGATTGATGTATTGGAAAACACTCTTCCTAGCCACAAGTTAAAACTTTTCCTCATCAGGAAATGAAGCTCGAATAACGTGCATATCTTTCCAAGGCAGTGTTTCAACAAGTTTATGGAACGACGCCTGCATAAAACGTAGTGAGTCAAAGAAGCGGACCATAATTATTCGTGTCATTTGTTCAGAGATTGAAATATATTTCTCAACACTCTCAGTTGGAGCACCGACCTGATCCTTCTCCACATCGAAATCAAACAAGTGTTCAAAAAGAAAGTGAGCATCATACCCGCATAAATTATGAAAGGAAATGGGTACATGTTGAGGTAATTGACACTTCAAGTTGTATATGTTATAGGTGACAAATGGTTCAAACGGCTCTGAGCACTATGCGACTTAACTTCTGAGGTCATCAGTCGCCTAGAACTTACAACTAATTAAACCTAACTAACCTAAGGACATCACACACAACCATGCCCTAGGCAGGATTCGAACCTGTGACCGTAGCGGTCACTCGGCTCCAGATTGTAGCGCCTAGAACCGCACGGCCACTCCGGCCGGCTATAGGTGACATCCTGGAACTCCCCTATAAGATGAAATTGGTTCCTACGAGGAGTTTCCCCTTTTCTATCTTTAAGGCAGTCAACTGCCTTCATGTAAAAATCTTCATTTCCATCGATTCGATCATGGGAATGTTGTCGCTGTAAGGTTTATCAACCTCCTATGAAAGTTTTTCAAGCTCAGTTAGAAGCCAAACGACAAGATTACCCCCCACATATGATTTTTATTGGTTTAGACTCTCATCCTAACATGACGCAACTTAGTAAATGTATATGGCAACATATGCTACCTGTTTCTCTGTGAAAGGAGCTGTGAAACTGCAGGGTCACTTTCGCAATGCGTCACAGGAATGAGGAGGCATTCGAAGTCAGCATACACCACAAAAACACATCGCTCCTGATGGTGAGCTTCTTAAATTCCCTGAATTTCTTTTCCTCAGAAGGCATAATCACATGTACCAGGTTCTCAGAAGCGCAGTCTATTAGATGCATTGCTAATAACTGTCTGAGGAAAAGGCACTGAGACACCTTAAGCAAAATATACTGTTTAACACTGTGTATACTCATTTGGAATGTAAGGAGTTGGGACATGTCCGTGATCGAAACATAATGATGTCTGTGTTCATTGGAGAAAAGCGGCATGTTCACTTGTACGTTACGCTCAACAACAAAGTTTGAGAACTGGAGGGATCCAACAACTATATGTTTCTGACACTTGTTCTGCTTATGTAACTTGTGTTTCTTCTGGCCAAAAAGATCAGCCGAATATCTGGTATTCTGCACCTCAAATTTAAGTACGTCTTATACCTTGATGGGCAACTCGACATCATCAAAGTTATAACTCTTATGAATATCAAAGTGTCTACAGTATCGACATGTACACTGTGGACTTTTTGTGTAATTTTTCTCGCAGGCCAGGATTGATCATGCAGAACCAGCCTAGCCGGTTTTATTTTCGAAATTAATGTATGCCTTATTTTTAGATATATCCTTAGGAAGCGTAGTATACCTTAACCTCCATTTACTGGATCATTGACATCCATATTAGTGTCAATGTGTAGTATTCAGCTAAGTGCTTTAGCTGAGTCACCACTAACTTCCGTACTGGAAAACATGTCCAGGATACCAGACAAGGTAGACTCAGGAAACCACTAGGCAATTGATGTTCTTCATGATATTAACACATATTGCCCCCAAAGATAGTGATGGCTTGTCTCTTCAATGCCTGAAGTCTATTGCGGGGGGGGGGGGGGGGTTCGACAGTTCAATGCACAGCACAGTGATGCATTTATGGTTGGATACTGCAGATCATTAGCAACAATGAGGGGCATTATTTCCACAAGAGGAAGGCACCCTTTCCGAATCCCTACAGTTTCACGATACCATCCTGTTGGATTCTCAATCCTAGTGAACGAGATTCACTCCTCAAAAGCGTCCACAATTACCAAGTACTCTAATTACAGTACGCTGTTACAAATCTGATGTTCTTCACTAAAAGGACTGGGGACGGAACTGCCACTATCAATTATTGTACTGTTACTATAACTACAACTAGTTGATGATGATGCTGCTGCTGTCTGCAGTGATAAAGACGATTATGTGGAGGAGCAGTTCAGGCGAGAACATGGGAGAGGGGAGGTAGTGCATTGCCCCAGTGTGAGAAGCCACGGTGCAGCTGTGGAGATAGTTGTTGCCTCAACATTGAGCCAGTTGTCAGAGGGAGAGTGGCTCACGGATGGCAGAGCAGAACTGGTGCAGGGGCGGTGTCAGTGGAGGTGGATGCAGTTGTAGCTGCTGTGGCTTCCCGCAAAGTGATGAATGGCATCCTACACGTTTGAGTGTGCCACACAGGACTGGTGATTTCAGTGGTTTTTTCGCTCCCCTGTACCTGCATCAAAGTGTAACGTGGTGAGACGCCTGTTGGAAGAAGAATAACGAAAAAAATTGGCACAACAACGTCCTAGACAGTGCTTGCTGCTGCTGATGATGCAAGGTAAGAACACTGATTATCTGCCAGCAGCGTGACTGTCTATAAAAATTACCTGTATTGCGCTGGCTTCTTGACACATTCCTCAAGTCATTGGGAATTAACTACAGCTTCTCCTCACTGCAATGCAGCTCCCTCTCAATCTGCTCCAACCATTCTGACATGTCGTCATTGTCATCCAAACCACAGTGGATCCATCAATGTAGCTCACTGAAATCGGCTACTAATAAAATAAAAACGTATACACACACAAAAGTAACAAACGTTTTTAGAATACACGCTTTCACGATAGTTGTGATGGGGAAGGTATCACAACCTTTGTCCCTCCCTCCTTCTCTTCCTTGAAATCATCTAAACAACAAAGAATTTGTCTCAGACAACAACATATTATATATGTACACTGCACAGCTATCAAATTTTAGAAAGAATTTTTTTAAACAATATGTCTCACAAACTTATCACTTATACACACATCAGTATGAAGAAGAAAATATGTACTTACAATGCTGATGCTGCTGATGCTGCCATTTCTGCCTCTCAGATTCCAGCGGATCCAGTATTTCATGCATATATGCTGAAATAGTAAAAAGAAGTCATGTATTCAGTACCACAAAATTCTTAGTGGAACAATTATGAGAAAAGAAATTTACAGGTATCGACTGCAGTATGCGCTTGCCTGGTAAGTCTCCTCCCCTATGGACATTTGCAGCTGGCACTGTTGCTGGCTAAATGTTTCACCTTGTAATGTAAACAGGTAGCATACAACTAAACAAACGAAGACTGGGAACACTGATAAACACACAGTCAATATGATGCAGCTGTGGATTGCCACACAATAGGGACAAATGTGGAGGGTGTAGGTCCTTATATGGGTTCTCTAATTCAGCATTAGCTTATAGGAACACAGTATTCTGAAGAGGGTTGAAACATATTGGTTCACATGGGTGTTAACACAAGCAGGAAGAAACCACTTGGGAGAGAGAGAGACAGGAAGTCATTCTGCAGTTTTCCGATTAAAGGAATTCCACCACCTGATGCTTTGTTTGAGACTGTGAGAAGAAAGTGAGGCCCCTTATGTAGGTAGGCACATGTATCCACTTGGACTGGTACAGGAGTATGTGGCTCCTGGTGGAAGCATGTAGTGTGGCCTGTGAGAGGGGTTTCTCTGTGGCAGGCTGTGCAGCCCCCAACAGTTGGTTTCTCTCTATTCAGTCATCTTAGAGAACAGGCACCTTGCATATGAGTAGTATTGCTGTAGTTCCAATGACTGCAGCATGGTGGCATTGGTAGCACACACTAGTGCATGCAAACTCGCAATGCACCCCTAGCCCACAGGCTTCCACAGTGAATGGGTCTGTCAGTTCTTGCACAGCATGTAGGGCCTCTTGCAGTCTTTCCACATGAGATCGGTATTTAGAATAATTTTTAACACTGTGGAGATGTGAGGAATAGTTTTGTGATACTGAAGTGGTATTTAGTATCAAAATGTGTAATTAGGACATTGGGTGATCTGAACTCCACAGCATATAGATGTGCATGCTCCTCGCTCCACCTGGTACATAGCAATGCCTAGCCAACAGATAGAGAAGAAAGCACAGTCCATGCCCCCCTCCCCTGACGTATGTAGGGGTGACCCAGAATGGCAGCTAATATATCCCACTTTATTCCAGTCCTTGGTGCTTCCAGTTATTATGTCACAGAAAGTAGGGATGGGGATGCTCTAACCAAGTGAGGGAGGGTAGGGGATGAGCTCTGTCTCCTGAAAACTGGTTAAATAAAGAATATGCATACTGAACTGAACAATATATTATTACATCAATTGACTGATTTGAATTTCAGGTCATGAGATCCTTCCACGCCAACAGCTCAGCACAGAATGAGTCTTTTTCCTGCCAGTTTCCAGATGGGGGGTGGGCGGTGGGAGGTGGGATGTGGAGGAGGGGTGTAAGGGCTGAGGAATTTCCCAGAAAGGGGAAAAGAACTGAACTACTGAGGGAGACAAAGAGAAATGTCCATTTTTCCAAATCAGTCAGGGGATAGAGAGGAGGAGGGTTGAGGGTTTCTCAGAAGGATGAATTGTCTCCAGGGGATCATAAATCAAACACCAGTGGTTCACAAATCAGTTCTAGAGGTCATAAACCACTTAGCTGAAATGTAGATTAAGAGATGAGGGAGCAATATAATTTACCCCTGAATGTATACTTGCCCCTGGATGTATGAAACTGGCACAAATAAAATGCATCAGATCTCTCCTTGCTCCACTACTCATATGTTAATATTAAATCTTTGAATACACATGAATCTCTTTTCTCCTTAGACAGTTCCTTTAACATCATTTCAACTGAACATTCCCAAGAACATTCACAAATTTATTGATCCTCTTTACTATTGACAACATTTTAAATTTACTGCTCCTTCTTACTTCAAAATATTAATTCAACTTTAATTATATAAGCTTAATTATTTAATTATAAAGTGACATTATATTCTTTTAAAACTCTTCCTTCCACATATAAATTTGCATAATGACAGTTAAATCAGAACTTCCTTTCTGTTGCTTACAATTTTTCAAACTCGTCCTTTCATTTATGAATGTACATCATCACCGTTACATACATGCTACAGTCCTGTTCTCATTTTATTTTAGATCTCAGGTGAGGATTTAAGTGCTCATATGTCATTGGTCAGTTAGTTTCATATGGTTACTTATAACCACATGCACTACTGGTTAACCGACTTACTATTATCTGTGTGATTGTAATTGCTTATTTCTATAAACCCAAATATACAGTTGCTTCCCTATGCAGTCTACAACCCTAGCCTCCTTCTTTTATCCTCATTTTCTACCTTTCCATTGAACGAATGACATTTACCATCATTCCTTCACAATCCACTTTATGAATTCTTTATCTACTTTTGTACTTCCTCTAAATTGTGGCAATCACTTATCTGAAACATCAGCAAATTTACGATACATTAGTCAACTCATTCCTGAAAATTACAACAAATTGTTCTCATA
Source organism: Schistocerca cancellata (assembly GCF_023864275.1). NCBI lineage: Eukaryota > Metazoa > Arthropoda > Insecta > Orthoptera > Acrididae > Schistocerca > Schistocerca cancellata. The sequence continues at coordinate 384,339,553 of NC_064629.1, read as the reverse complement.
TGTTACACGTTATTTTCTTTGGTGGTTCAAATTTACCTTGTGTTTTTTCTTAGACTTGTCACTGTTGATATTGTTTGACATTCTGAGAGAAAACTGTGTGACATGGAAAAAAAACCCAAATTTTGAGGCAATTGGAAAAGCTGACAGAACACTTGTCGTTTGTAGCTCACTCATTCACTTCTCGAAAACTTTTTATATGACCGAGTTGTGAATTACAAAATGTACCACAAAACAGAGTAAACAATTTCACGACTTTTTGCGCCATTCTTATCAGAGAAAAGATCATAATTGTCTCTGTGTGTACAGAAAGCCAGAAATCTATTGCAATACGTCTCTGTAAATGAGCTTCCAAGACTTGTCGCCCTCCGCATACATGTAGACATAGCTAAGTAACCAGCGTTTGCCCAGGTATGTACTTACTCCAATCTTCTATTAGTCCTCGTTCCCCCTCTCTCTGTGCACCTCCTCCATCCCCTGTCCGTGTCGAATCTCGACTTGCCCCTCTCTCTGTCTATCTCATCATCTGTCCTCTCTCTGTCCATCTCTTCCTGTCCTCTCTCTCTCCATCTCTTCCTCTGTCCTCTCTCTTTCCTCATCTCTTCCGCCCTCTCCCTGTACATCTTCTCGTCTTTCCTTTCTCTGTCCATCCCCTTCGCTCCCTGGTCATGACTTCTTCTTCCCTTTCTCTGTCCCTCTACTGTTCCCTCCACCCCCACCCCAATCTGTGTGAGGTTCCTTCTCCCCACTCGCTGTCTGTCCATCTCCCCCTTCCACCTTCTCTCTCCATATTATCACTCCGTAAACAATAGGAGGCGGGTGCACCTAACCACCACAGTATTTCAATCCAGTCTGTAACTAACACGTCTACCAAATTTGGTTGAAATCGTTCCAGGTGTTTAGGATGAGTTTTTCAACTGCAGCTTTTCCCGTGTAATCTCATGTCGAATCTATTTCACATATATTTAACGTATTTCCACGTATTTGTTCACATATGTCAGCTGTATCTCTAGCTAATTTGGTTCTGGAGTTTCATTTTCACGCAGCTAACTGTTGATGACAATGTATCTCCTGACCTACGTATCGTAAGGCGATACAATTTGGCAGGTACGTCCGGTGGTATATGTGGCTACTGCCTGCAAAATATGTTCTGAATGAAGTAACTACTAAAGAAGTAATTTATACGCCATACATCATGCGACAGTTTTTGACGCGTCTCAGTGTTTCCGACGCCGTAACTCCTGAACTATGTGTCCTACAACGGTAATCTTTTCTAGGGGCATTCAGGAACGTACGTGAATACCGTCTGCGAAATACCTCTACAATACACTTTGTGGCAATGCAGTAATAAATTTAAAAGTCACGATTCATGCGGCAGTTTTACTGTATGAACATCGAAAATGTAGCAAGCGACAGTTGGGAAATGTCAGCGAGAGAAAGTTGCGTAAAAGTTTGACGTTGTGTGTAACGTGTGTTGCAAGTGCTCTCATTCTCAAATACTTAATGAAAAAAGTATGGGTATTCGCACAGCGTTCGCAACACTTATTTTCCATCCTCCCCCTTTGAAAGGTAGTTACATGTATCGTATCCTGTGTGTTAGTTCAGGGTACAAGCAATATCCATTTCAAATTTCATCCAAATCCGTCCACCCGTTTCAGTGTGAAGGAGTAACAAACATACTAATACACACATAAACTTCCGCATTTATAATAAACACCCGTCCCTCCTAACAGTTGTCAGGTGCTACTGGATTGCTGTTTATTCTTCATGTTTTACTGTCCCTGTTAATACATTTCAATAAACCAAATATCGCACTAGACTAATCTGTGACCGTTCTGTCGAATAGGCACGAAAAATTTTGCTTTAAAGATCATTTTGTTTGTAACCGGAAACAAAGCAACGCTTTCCGTCGACACTGGGCGGAAAACGTGATGATCACTATTTGTATGGGTTGACTCCAGGTACACAATTCAAAAACGAAACTGCAGGTATCTGTCGAAATACCATAGAAACTGCGCCAGGAGACTCTTAGGAGAAACACCCGGTATATGAAATTATTACCTTACTCTTTCCGCCTTCCTAGGTCTTGCTATGTTAACTATTTTATCGTATTTTATTTCTGTCCTTACATCAGTCTTCATCCAAAAGTTCAAAAGTTCACTTTTCTGTCCTGTCAACAGAGCATGGAGATACACAAAAATATCACTACATCACATTTTTACTAAACTAGCAAATACTCTTGATAAATCAGCGTATTGTATCAATCATCCTTGCAGAACAGCGCTCCTTCATATCAGCTATCCTCAGATTCTCTTCAATGCAGCATATCTTCACATCTGATGACTTTAAAGTCTCATCATCTCGATACTATCGATGCCACATATCATTTAACTCATATACGCCTTAATCATCAAGCTCCATGCCATCTTGCTCACTGCTCCTTCACATTTGGTGAACATATAAAAGAAAAATAACCTTCAACAAAGACTCATATCTACATCAACAGGGAACTACAAACAATATGAGTCACTGAGTGAACTGAGAGTTGAGTTGGTTTTGACCTGTGTGGAGGGCAGATGTTACAGATGTTACTAGGATGTAAACGGCGAGAGAATACGCCAGGGCGCTTATATACAGGGAGAGAGTAGAAACCAAGACAAGTGAATACAATGATTTTCGAATATTTGTGAGGCATAATTAGGGATACTTTTAGCCTCCGAAGAGATTTTTTTTTGTAAAGATACGGTTTTAGATTTAGTAGTACATTCATGTCACTGCAGCATTAATTTCTTTGTTGGAGGTACGCTTTGGAAGACTGTACCCATGGCAACTGATAGTAGTGACAGAGGTTTGTCCCAGAATCTAGGTACACGATGTACACTCCTTGCAGTGGTGAACCGGTAATCACGGATATGGAGGGCTCTCTGCGTCTTGTCTGATGGCGTGTGCCTTACCTTTCCAGCACTCTACCTCCAGGATAAAGGGTGGTGAGAGGAAGTAAAACCAAGAATTGGAAATGCGATGTTGGAAGGAAGCAACATTGGAAGAGGCATTAGACAAGGTTATCGCCTCTCCGCTTCGTTGTTCTACTTATATCTGGAACATATTATTTCGATATTCTTAGATGGAAAAAGAGGAGGTGGGAAAAGAAGAGCTTTTTTAAGATTTGCTGATTACGTGGTATTAGAGGCAGAAACTGAACAATGTCTAAATAAAATTCTAAAAGACCCGAATGAAGAGGAATACGGGATGAGAATCAGTACAGCAAAACCAAAGAGTATGGTGATCTGCACAGGAAGGTGAGTGGCAGATATTAAAATAAAACAGGTAGTTATTAGCGAAATAAGTGCATTTAAGTACGAGGGGCATTCAATAAGCAATTCTACATATTTTTTGCCTGAGAACAGGTTGGTTTTAAAAGGGTTCTAATAGGTCATATTGTTCCCATTCTTCTGCCTACAAAACCCTATTTCTCAACATAATCTCCGTTGAGTGCGAGGGCTTCGGCAAGTCCCTATCCCCGCATGGGCCAGACAGAAGTTGGAAGGTGTGAAATCCGAGCTGTAAGGAAGTTGAGGAAGAAGAGTCCAATGAAGTTTTGTGAGCTCCTCTTGGGTGTGCAGATTTGTGTGAGGCCTTGCTTTGTCGTGGAGGAGGAGAAACTGGTTTGCTTTTTTGTGGCGACGAACACACCGAAGTCGTTTCTTTAATTTCCTGAGGGTAGCACAATACACTTCCGAGTTGATCGTTGCACCATGAAGGAGGGTATCAAACAGAATAATCCTTCCAGACACCAAGCAGGCAGCCGCCATTACTTTACCGCGTGCAGTTTTGAACTTTTTCTTCGGAGGGGAGGCGGTGTGATGACACTACATGAGTGCAGTTTATTTTACAGTTCGAAGTGATGAACCTGAGTTTCATCGCCTGTGACGATGTTCGACAAGAAATTGTCACGATGAGCCCTGTAACGCGCAAAAAAATTTCGGACTGATGGTCCTCTGTTACGCTGCAAGGAAAGCAGTGGGCACGTTCTTTTAAGTACCCTAAGTTGTGGACGAGTGTGGCAGCACTACCAACGGAGATATACAAAGAAACATGACATCTCTCTTCTTCGAATGCACCGTCGTTTCTAGGTCCCCAGTTCAATGCACAATGCGCACTCCTGCACACGTCGACTATCCAGTGTTCTCATTCATGCTGAAAACAAAAAAAATGGAGGATTCAAAGGAAGACCAGATGAGCGTCGTTCGTTTCCTGGCAGCGGAAGGAGTGTAGCGAACAGAAATTCATAAAAGAATGTCTCCGATGCATGAAGAGCGCTGCATGTCCGTAGCAAGGGTGAAGGTGTGGCACAAGTGATTCATGCAAGGACGAATGTCACTGGTCGATGACGGAGATCTGGATCACCGCAACGATATTGTTATCCAGCAGGTGTATGCCCTCATTATTGAAGACCGGCGAGTTCCTGTGGCAGTCATTGCGCAGTGTGCTCCCTGCCGCCGTTGGATAAGCAGCTGCCAGCAACAAGTCGTATACTCCTAGCTTACTTATTTGTTACCGAGTTTAATTCTTAATTTCTTTGCGTGTTTTTGGGTACTTGCATTGTTTAATTAATAAATTTCGGGAGTAGTATGGTATTTGAGAGTTGTTGCATCGCGCTTTAGTACCTGAATAGTGTAAATTCACGTAGTCGTCTGTCCTCTGTTTTTGTTTTGGACGGCCAGTGTCGGTTGGTCACAGCCAGTGTGCTCCCTGCCGCCGTTGGATGAGCAGCTGCCAGCAGCAAGTCGTATACTCCTAGCTTAGTTATTTGTTACCTAGTTTAATTCCTAATTTCTTTGCGTGTTTTTGGGTACTTGCATCGTTTAATTCCCAAATTTCGGGCGTATTATAGTATTTGAGAGTTGTAGCATCGCGCTGTAGTACCTGAATAGTGTAAATTCGCGTAGTCTCCTTCTGCCGCCGAGCAGTGTGTCAGTAGTGCGCAAGTAGCAGCATTACTGCATTTACTAGGCAACCTTGTTTTTTAATAACCGTTTAAATTTTGTGTTGAATTGTTTGTGCTCTGTAAATTAGTTCAGACGTTCTTTGCACAACAGTTTTTAGCATGGAGATGGACTGTGACTGCTGTGTTCGGATGCGGGCTGAGTTGGCATCCCTTCGCTCCCAGCTTCAGGCAGTGTTGGCTTCGGTCACGCAGCTTGAAGCTGTTGCCAATGGGCGTCACTGTTGGGGTCCAGATGGGGGTTTGTCGGGGACGGCCAGCTCGTCCCACTCATCCCCCGATCGGACTACGGCTGTGGCTGCCCGGGATACTGCTCACATTGAGGCTGACCCCTCACCCGTGGTAGAGTGGGAGGTCGTCTCGAGGTGTGGCAGGGGGCGAAAGACATTCTGGAGGGCTGAACGGAAGGCCTCTCCAGTTTGTCTGACGAACTGGTTTCAGGCTCTGTCTCCGGCTGATACTGATCTTCGGCCGGACATGCCTGCTTGTCCTGTTCCAGAGGTTGCCCCTCAGTCTGCAAGATCCGGGTGGTCGCAGAGGGTTGGCTTGCTGGTAGTTGGGAGCTCCAACGTCAGGCGCGTAATGGGGCCCCTTAGGGATATGGCAGCAATAGAGGGGAAGAAAACCAATGTGCACTCCGTGTGCATACCGGGGGGAGTCATTGCTGATGTGGAAAGGGTCCTTCCGGATGCCATGATGGGTACAGGGTGCACCCATCTGCAGGTGGTCGCTCATGTCGGCACCAATGATGTGTGTCGCTACGGATCGGAGGAAATCCTCTCTGGCTTCCGGCGGCTGTCTGATTTGGCGAAGACTGCCAGTCTCGCTAGCGGGATGAAAGCAGAGCTCACCATCTGCAGCGTCGTCGACAGGGCTGACTGTGGACCTTTGGTACAGAGCCGAGTGGAGGGTCTGAATCAGAGACTGAGACGGTTCTGCGACCGTGTGGGCTGCACATTCATCGACTTGCGCCATAGGGTGGTGGGGTTTCGGGTTCCGCTGGATAGGTCAGGAGTCCACTACACACAGCAGGAGGCTACACGGGTAGCAGGGGTTGTGTGGCCTGGACTGGGCGGTTTTTTAGGTTAGATGGCCTCAAAGGGTGCGGGGCAAAGTCAGGACATGCGGAGACCAAGCAGCAATCGGTATTGTAATTGTAAACTGTCTAAGTCGCATTGGTAAAGTACCGGAACTTCAAGCGCTGATAGAAAGCACCGAAGCTGAAATCGTTATAGATACGGAAAGCTGGCTGAAGCCAGAGATAAATTCTGCCTAAATTTTTATAAAGGCACAGACAGTGTTTAGAAAGGATAGATTGCATGCAACCGGTGGTGGCGTGATTGTCGCTGTTAGTAGTAGTTTATCCTGTAGTGAAATAGAAGTGGATAGGTCCTGTGAATTATTATGGGTGGAGGTTACACTCAACAACCGAGCTAGGTTAATAATTGGCTCCTTTTACCGACCTCCCGACTCAGCAACATTAGTGGCAGAACAACTGAGAGAAAATCTCGAATACATTTCACATAAATTTTCTCAGCATGTTATAGTCTTAGGTGGAGATTTCAATTTGCCAGATACAGACTGGGACACTCAGTTGTTTAGGACGGGAGGTAGGGACAGAGCATCAAGTGACATTATACTGAGTGCACTATCCGAAAATTATCTCGAGCAATCAAACAGAGAACCGACTCGTGGAGGTAGCATCTTGGACCTACTGATAACAAACAGACCCGAAGTTTTCCACTCTGTAAGCGCAGAACAGGGAATCAGCGATCATAAGGCCGTTGCAGCATCCCTGAATATGGAAGTAAATTGGAATATAAAAAAAGGGAGGAAGATTTATCTGTTTAGCAAGAGTAATAGAAGGCAATTTTCAGACTACCTAACAGATCAAAACGAATATTTCTGTTCCGACACTGACAATGTTGAGTGTTTATGGAAAAAGTTCATGGCAATCGTAAAATGCGATTTAGACAGATACGTGCCGAGTAAAACTGTGAGGGACGGGAAAAACCCCCCGTGGTTCAACAACAAAGTTAGGAAACTACTACGAAAGCAAAGAGAGCTTCACTGCAAGTTCAAACGCAGCCAAAACCTCTCAGACAAACAGAAGCTAAACGATGTCAAAGTTAGCGTAAGGAGGGCTATGCGTGAAGCGTTCAGTGAATTCGAAAGTAAAATTCTATGTACCGACTTGACAGAAAATCCTAGGAAGTTCTGGTCTTACGTTAAATCAGTAAGTGGCTCGAAACAGCATATCCAGACACTCTGGGAAGATGACACGCGTAAAGCTGAAATACTAAACACCCTTTTCCAAAGCTGTTTCACAGAGGAAGGCCGCACTGCAGTTCCTTCTCTAAATCCTCGCACAAACGAAAAAATGGCTGACATCGAAATAAGTGTCCAAGGAATAGAAAAGCAACTGGAATCACTCAACAGAGGAAAGTCCACTGGACCTGACGGGATACCAATTCGATTCTACACAGAGTACGCGAAAGAGCTTGCCCCGCTTCTAACAGCCGTGTACCGCAAGTCTCTAGAGGAACGGAAGGTTCCAAATAATTGGAAAAGAGCACAGGTAGTCCCAGTCATCAAGAAGGGTCCTCGAGCACATGCGCAAAACTATAGACTTATATCTCTGACGTCGATCTGTTGTAGAATTTTAGAACATGTTTTTTGCTCGCGTATCATGTCGTTTCTGGAAACCCAGAATCTACTCTGTAGGAATCAACATGGATTCCGGAAACAGCGATCGTGTGAGACCCAACTCGCTTTATTTGTTCATGAGACCCAGCAAATATTAGATACATGCTCCCAGGTAGATGGTATTTTCCTTGACTTCCGGAAGGCGTTCGATACAGTTCCGCACTGTCGCCTGATAAACAAAGTAAAAGCCTACGGAATATCAGACTAGCTGTGTGGCTGGATTGAAGACTTTTTAGCAAACAGAACACAGCATGTTGTTCTCAATGAAGAGACGTCTACAGACGTTAAGGTAACCTCTGGCGTGCCACAGGGGGTGTTATGGAACCATTACTTTTAACAATATACAGGGTGTTTCAAAAATGACCGGTATATTTGAAACGGCAATAAAAACTAAACGAGCAGCGATAGAAATACACCGTTTGTTGCAATATGCTTGGGACAACAGTACATTTTCAGGCGGACAAACTTCCGAAATTACAGTAGTTACAATTTTCAACAACAGATGGCGCTGCAAGTGATGTGAAAGATATAGAAGACAACGCAGTCTGTGGGTGCGCCATTCTGTAAGTCGTATTTCTGCTGTAAGCGTGTGCTGTTCACAACGTGCAAGTGTGCTGTAGACAACATGGTTTATTCCTTAGAACAGAGGATTTTTCTGGTGTTGGAATTCCACCGCCTAGAACACAGTGTTGTTGCAACAAGACGAAGTTTTCAACGGAGGTTTAATGTAACCAAAGGACCGAAAAGCGATACAATAAAGGATCTGTTTGAAAAATTGCAACGGACTGGGAACGTGACGGATGAACGTGCTGGAAAGGTAGGGCGACCGCGTACGGCAACCACAGAGGGCAACGCGCAGCTAGTGCAGCCGGTGATCCAACAGCGGCCTCGGGTTTCCGCTCGCCGTGTTGCAGCTGCGGTCCAAATGACGCCAACGTCCACGTATCGTCTCATGCGCCAGAGTTTACACCTCTATTCATACAAAATTCAAACGCGGCAACCCCTCAGCGCCGCTACCATTGCTGCACGAGAGACATTCGCTAACGATATAGTGCACAGGATTGATGACGGCGATATGCATGCGGGCAGCATTTGGTTTACTGACGAAGCTTATTTTTACCTGGACGGTTTCGTCAATAAACAGAACTGGCGCATATGGGGAACTGAAAAGCCCCATGTTGCAGTCCCATCGTCCCTGCATCCTCAAAAAGTACTGGTCTGGGCCGCCATTTCTTCCAAAGGAATCATTGGCCCATTTTTCAGATCCGAAACGATTACTGCATCACGCTATCTGGACATTCTTCGTGAATTTGTGGCGGTACAAACTGCCTTAGACGACACTGCGAACATCTCGTGGTTTATGCAGGATGGTGCCCGGCCACATCGCACGGCCGACGTCTTTAATTTCCTGAATGAATATTTCGATGATCGTGTGATTGCTTTGGGCTATCAGAAACATACAGGAGGCGCCAGACATGAACACCTGTGACTTCTTTCTGTGGGGACACTTGAAAGACCAGGTGTACCGCCAGAATCCAGAAACAATTGAACAGCTGAGGCAGTACATCTCATCTGCATGTGAAGCCATTCCGCCAGACACGTTGTCAAAGGTTTCGGGTAATTTCATTCAGAGACTACGCCATATTATTGCTACGCATGGTGGATATGTGTAAAATATCGTACTATAGAGTTTCCCAGACCGCAGCGCCATCTGTTGTTGAAAATTGTAACTACTGTAATTTCGAAAGTTTGTCTGCCTGAAAATGTACTGTTGTCCCAAGCATATTGCAACAAACGGTGTATTTCTATCGCTGCTCGTTTAGTTTTGATTGCCGTTTCAAATATACCGGTCATTTTTGAAACACTCTGTATATAAATGACCTAGTAGATAGTGTCGGAAGTTTCATGCGACTTTTCGCAGATGATGCTGTAGTATACAGAGAAGTTGCAGCATTAGAAAATTGCTGCGAAATGCTGGAAGATCTGTAGCGGATAGGCACTTGGTGCAGGGTGTGGCAACTGACCCTTAACATAGACAAATGTAATGTATTGCGAATACATAGAAAGAAGGATCCTTTATTGTATGATTATATGATAGCGGAACAAACACTGGTAGCAGTTACTTCTGTAAAATATCTGGGAGTATGCGTGCGGAACGATTTGAAGTGGAATGATCATACAAAATTAATTGTTGGTAAGGCGGGTACCAGGTTGAGATTCATTGGGAGAGTCCTTAGAAAATGTAGTCCATCAACAGAGGAGGTGGCTTACAAAACACTCGTTCGACCTATACTTGAGTATTGCTCATCAGTGTGGGATCCGTACCAGGTCGGGTTGACGGAGGAGATAGAGAAGATCCAAAGAAGAGCGGCGCGTTTCGTCACAGGGTTATTTGGTAAGCGTGATAGCGTTACGGAGATGTTTAGCAAACTCAAGTGGCAGACTCTGCAAGAAACGCGCTCTGCATCGCGGTATAGCTTGCTGTCCAGGTTTCGAGAGGGTGCGTTTCTGGATGAGGTATCGAATATATTGCTTCTCCCTACTTATACCTCCCGAGGAGATCACGAATGTAAAATTAGAGAGATTCGAGCGCGCACTGAGGCTTTCCGGCAGTCGTTCTTCCCGCGAACCATACGCGACTGGAACAGGAAAGGGAGGTAATGACAGTGGCACGTAAAGTGCCCTCCGCCACACACCGTTGGGTGGCTTGCGGAGTATAAATGTAGATGTAGATGTAGACCGAATTGAGCTTCGGAAATGCAACAGACATTAAGTGCACTACGTACACTTGAGCCATTCTTCTATTAATTTCCATTCCCCGCACTCCTTCCACTATAAAGGAATGTACTGCACGTTTCTGCTTTTCATTTGGAGCCTCCTTTTCTGTTTTTTCAGCACGACTGAGTGCAGTGAACGATCGACGCACGTACATGCTCATTCTGTCGTCACACACGTGCGCCGATTTCCCTCTATCGTCGAGTTTGAGATCTAATACAGCGACTATACTTTATACTGAAGGCAGTGGCATTGCAATACCTTCACAGTTTTTTTTTAATTTTACAGCCTCCAGTTCGTTTCTTTTGTCTAACATCAATAAATAACTTAAGAATTAAGATATCATGAAACAATTGTGAACCACCAGCAGCTACAACAAAGAAAGGCAGTTAACATTTTGCAATCATTAATATCTATGTAAAATTTAATGTAGTGTCAGAGGTGACCGAAAGAAATATTTATCTGATTTTAAATAGTGCAAGATAAATATTCCTTAATGTAATTTCGTTAAATACCAAGTGCCAGCTATTTGGCTGAGATGAGCACCATGAAGCTTTTCCTTCATGGTAAGATGGAAAAGTATTGAAAAAAATGTTTACAGAAAAAGCTGTTTGTACGAGGGTTGTTCGGAAAGTAAGGAACGATCGGTCGCGAAAAGGAAACCACAGTGAAAATCGAAACTGTTTTCTTTGCACATTTTGCTACACCGTCCAGGCCCTTCTCTACATAGTCGCCGCTCCGACTTAGACATCTGTCGGAGCGTTATACCAAATTTGCTACACCATCGTCATGAAGGCAGCCACCTGTGCTTTCCGATAATTCTCTACACTGGTCTATAGCGCGTAGCCTGTTGTCTTCGTATCCAGCGTTTCATGTGAACGAGCTAATTAGGGCTGTGGTGTGGGTGATCGAACACTTCCCATCGAAAAGGCTGCAGGAGCGTCTTCACTGCCCCTGCAGAGTACGGCTGAGAATTGACATGAGCCGGCCGGTGTGGCCGTGCGGTTAAAGGCGCTTCAATCTGTGACCGCTCCGGTCGCAGGTTCGAATCCTGCCTCGGGCATGGATATGTGTGATGGCCTTAGGTTAGTTAGGTTTAAGTAGTTCTAAGTTCTAGGGGACTGATGACCACAGATGTTAAGTCCCATAGTGCTCAGAGCCATTTGAACCATTTTTGAACCAATTGACATGAAGAAGAAAGTGCGTGGCAGTTGCGTTAGGTGTGCTGCATTCATCAAGGCGAAGCTTCTCAGTGGGCCCTCCTACTTGGCGGGAGACATTGTTGTTCTAGGCACCTTTACTCGCTCACAGTGTGCTCACAACTGAAAAGAGTGTCTCGATACGATCAACGGCCGTACTAGAGACACTGCCCAAAACGTATGTGAAAAGCCTCGTCGGATTTTCACAGTGGTTTCCAATTCACGACCGATCGTTTCCCACTTTCCGAATAGCCCTCGTATCTATCACCCACGGTATTTTGCAGGGTACTGTTTCTTCCAGAAAATTACCAATTATAACTTCGATGGAGTTTGGAACCGTAGAGGGAAGATGCTCGGAGACGATACTTCAGCAAGTAAGCTCCGCTAGTTAGAGCACTGACCACGAAACATACAATTCCTGACTGTAAGCCTGATCCGATACAGACCTTAAATTTCAAGATGTTTCATAGCGATCATTTGTTGTGAAACTAATTGCACTGCAAACAGCATGAATAATTTTAAAAGAATTACTTCGAACTATTTAAGTATAATGTATATAGCGCGTGGTGTATTAAAAGAATACTTTTAAAAATCAGACTAAAAAATTCATTTATCGATAACAAAAGAATAGTACCCGTGTATTATCAGATGCCGTCTGAGAGAGAGAGACGGACAAGTTTACTGGGATTTCCGTCCCACTAGAGCAAAATATACAGAATATCTTGGGTTAGGTGTCTGTGCTCCGTGAAGCCCGAGGCACCGCAGGATAGCGCAATAGGAGCGAACGTAGCAGTGGAGACGTCGCTCTCCGTTTGCTTTTACTGCAGGCAGCTATGGCTATAAAAGGACGAACACGCAGCGGATAGAAGGGAAACGGGCTCAAGAGGCGGACCCTATTGGCAAGAAATGATCCCGTCCGATATTCTGCACACAAGCAGCGCAAGATCAGCTTTCAGCCTGGCCGGCTCTAAAGCCGCTGCGAAAAGTAGCAGGCGGTGAAAGGGTCGCGCCGCAGCATTCCAATCGCCTTGCGCGTTCCTAACTCGTTCGTGTCTTCCTCTGCATTTTTCTGCACCTTCATTTCCACTCTCATCTGCTCCAGTATATGTGACAGTGTCTGTGAGTGTGAAAATACCAAAAAGAATAACATTATGCAGAAAAGAGATGAAAACTAATGCACCTGGACACTGGATTGAAGTAAGCTCTTACAACTGGGAGACGATCCTGTAATATCAATAGGAACTTCCATTTACATAACCTGGAATGTATTTCTGCAGTTCTACAGAGCAGAATCTGTGGCGCCTTGTCTTTCCATTGCACACTAAGGTTAAGCTGAAAACAACAGTAAGCTCATTCTATTAATGATAATGTTACGTGGCTTTTCTGGGCATTAGTCATTATTCTGAGACAAATGGAACATTGACAGACCGATTTTATTGGTGAGTATTTGTTCATTTCGCTACGAGGTGATGTGCAGCCAGTGTATCAGCTTCAGGTGTCTCCCAGCTTTCGTGCTGTGGACAACGGTAAGACACTGGGCTCGATTCCAGACGGAAAGTGGTTCAAATATCTCTCGAGTATTCCCGGTTAATGTTTTCTGTGGTCCCCTAACTCGCATCGGTAGGAGCAGAATACTTCCTTTGAGATGGAGACCACCAGTTTCCTTCCTAGCCTTCCCTCCTCACAGCTTGTGCTCCATCTCTAATGAATTTGTCATCGCCGGGACTTAAAGCCCTATTCTTGCTTCTTCTCTTGCCTGTGAGACGTCACCTCTGGGAGGCGGAGGTATTTTCCAGTAGCAACTATGATCTTCATAGCCCGTCCGGTTATCCGTGCGGTCTAACGCACGGCTTCCCGGATTGGGAAGGAGCGCCTAGTCACCTGCACGGATTCGCCCGACGGACTTGTGTCGAAGTCCTGTGAGCTGGCCAGTCTATGGATGGTTTTTAGGCAGTTTTCCATCTGCCTCGTCGAATGCGGGCTGGTTTCCCTCATTCCGCCTCAGCTACATGATGTCGGCGATTGCTGCGCAAACGAGTTCTCCACGTACCCGTACACTACCATTACTCTACCATGCTAACATAGGGGTTACATTCGTCCGCTGTGAGACTTTCTCTGGTGGACGGGGACGGGGGGGGGGGGGGGGGGGGGTTCACTGTTGAAGTCGTCGTGGGGTTGTGGGCCACTGCGGCTGCGGCGAGGACGGAGCCTCTCGGTCGTTTCTAGGCCCCAGGTTAACATACAATACAATACAAGACAATACAATGATCTTCATTGCTTCAGATCGTGACCAAAGCCATGAACGACCTTCCAGCACAAGCTGAAGTGCCTGATATCAGGTCTAGCAGAAAAGTCCTCTGCAGCAGAAACATATTTATTCGTTTTCTCACTAGCTTAGAGCTGTGCATGTTTCTGTCAGGGTGTGTTGTTACTTGTTACTGACTAGCTGGAATTCTTTAACCAACCTCTCTAATTATTTGTTAGCAAGTTATGTTGCTCTCGAGCTACATGCTCTTTTAGCCCATAAAGAATGCGCATTCTTGCAAAACATGTTCCTTTGAAAACATTTTTTATACCTCTGATACATCTCCCCGCATACACAAACAGTTTGCATTGTTTGGTTGTTAAGTTGACGAAATCGGGACAATTGTTGGGAATCTAGTCGTTTGTGTAGTGCTACTGTGTCTATAATTGTCACAGAGTGTAGAGTTTACGCTGAATCTTCAAACCTTATGTTAAGAACACAGTTGAGTGTGAATCTAATTTTCTTGGTGGATACCAGCAGCCAGTTAAGAGAATGTGTTGTTTAAATATCAGGATGACATAGAACTGACTGTCGAAAGTAGTGTGTCTCAGAGAATACAGTTCTAACAAAAAATAATGATCAGAAGAGTATAATCATAACATTCGTTTCAGAGCAGTTACTGGAACGAATCTTAATGTAGCTTGAGGTGCTCCAAGGAGAAGAAGTGAAGTAAAATAATAGATGCCTGTCTACTAATGGAAGCACGGAAATCGGATGTAAATGTACGCCGTCCCAAGTCGTGGTTGTATGTAGAGAATACTATGGTGAAGGCTTTGTCACATCATGGTTTGCTGTCGACCATAAGGTCAGAATTGAAAGAAAGGTGATTGATATGATCTGTGAATCCGTTTGAAATAACGGTCACTTAAAATGCTCCATAATGATAATTACAATCAGCTGCTTTTAATATAATCTAGATATTGTGACTTTATGAGTCCAATGTATTTAGAACACCATACATTCCTCTGTCATCTGTCAAGGAATTAAAATAGTATTTTTGTGAGAAACAGGATACATTTACAAGGCCCACCATTAATGTTTTCTATGGAACGATATAATCAGTTAAGGTGCTTCTACTGTGAAGGATGGCTTCGCAGTATACTATGCCGATCTTCGTGTTGTTCGGTCAGCCCCTGTAAGTTGAATCTTTGCAAGTCATTCCACATTACTTCTTGTTAATTTCATTCATGTCCTCTTATATTAAATCTTATTGCTCACCGAGTGCAAATGATTTTGTGCAAGTTATAGTCTTTCCTTCTCCTCTTGTCATCGTTGTAAACAAATGGTGATGGCTATAAAAAGAACGTTCTAGTCTAACTGGAAGTATGACTTCAAATTCTACCTGTCTCGGCAGGCAGATCGGTTACTTGTTACGCTAGTGATATAGTAGTTTCTTATGTGGTGTCACAAAGAAGTTCTGGAAGTCCTTCATAGATTCTGCCTCATAGTTCTTTCCATGAACCATAATGTGACCAATTACTTTGTCTAAAACTAATTTTATGTGTTTACATTATTTCCTTCCACACTGAGTGATTATTTTTGGGATGCATCTGCATTTCCGAAGTTGTTCCTAAGATGTAGTATTTACCTAAAGAAAGAAATTTTTTTTGATGGTGTTGTCCTTGTATGAATTTGACATCGACTACATAAAAGCAAACACACACCTAACAAGATGGAGCAGTGATTGAGGCGATAGGTTAATTGATGGACATGGCGTACATCTGACAGCCTTCCTTTAGATTTTCCATTGTTTTCCCGAAAGTACCTCCAAGCGAATGCTAAGTTGACTTCGTAAACAAGTCTATGGTTAATTTTTTACCTCATTTTTCTCTATTCCGATCTTGCGCTCCACCTTTAACAACCACAACGACGATTGGGAGTTAATTTCTGATCTTCCTTCCTTTTCGAGCGAAACTAATATGGCTATACAAATGAGTTATCATAGTATAAAATATAAAAGAGCAAACCGTCAGGCGTTGTTTGGAAAACTGTATAGTTTTTCTTCTTTCCATAAACACTGAAAAGTCCTGGATGTAAAACACAGTTTTTCTTAAAGTAAGGTAATGTGATTGCATAAATTCATGGAAATGCAAAGCATTTCCATACTTTGTGGCGTCCCTTTATTCCTCAGGGAGAGTGACCTATTGAAATTATTTTCAGTTATACTCGGAGTGCGTCCGATCAAATCTCTGCTGGGCAATAATGCATCAACTTACTCGTAGCATCTGTCTCTTTTTATCTGCAGTTTTCTCTTTCTTTTCTCAAACATGTGACTGGGATGGCCTCAAATAGCATCACTTTACATACATCAATATTACATCTCTGTGCTTCTATCACAGTTCCTATAACACTATTACAATTCAGCATTCACAAGTTTGTTTACAAATTTCCCTTTGCTCGTTCCTGTTCACAAAATTTTAGTACTTAACTAGTCCTTCTCATTTTAACACGATTTCAACTATGATCTTATTTAATTACAGAGTGACTTTACAGTCTTTCAGATTTCTTCCTTTCATGTTTAAATTTACATAATGACAAATCTGAACCTCGTTTCTGTTATTCAAGATATTTCGAACTCGTTCTTTCGTTAATGAATTTTAATGAAGACACGTACCTTCGCGCTTCATTCCAGTTTTTACTTCAGCTGGAAACTCAAGTGAGGTTTGTAAGGTTCCATATGTCATTAGTTTGTTACTTTCATGTGGTTATATATGTGCAAAGGCACCACTGGTCATCCCAGAGAAGTCTACTGATACCTAATGGACAACCATTACCTACACTCTCGCAACTGCTGAGTTTCATAAACCAATATCTGCTGTAGACACTCTATACATTCTACAACCATTCCATCTCACTCATCTTCTTTTATCCTCATTTTCTACCTTTCACCTGATAAGATACATTTTACATTCTTCCATCATATTCCAACTTAAGATTTTTTACCTCTGTGTATAAAATGGTTCAAATGGCTCTGAGAACTATGGTCTTAACATCTGAGGTCATCAATGCCCTAGAACTTAGAACTACTTAAACCTAACTAACCTAAGGACGTCACACACATCCATGCCCGAGGCAGGATTCGAACCTGCGACCGTAGCGGTCGCGCATATCCAGACTGTAGAGTCTAGAACCGCTCGGCCACCACGGCCGGCCCGCTGTGCATATTATTTGACTTTTCGCAATAGTTCTTGGTTAGTCCACATTTGCTTGATGATCCATTACTATCTCATTCTTTTTGCCTTTCGAGGTTGTGTTAAGTTCATTCTTTCATCATTTTTCATTTATTTCCTTTTGCCATTGTCTTCCTGCAGAAGTTCAGCTATTTTTCCTGTCAACAGTATGTAGACATACACAGAAATCACTGCATTATACTTTCATTAAACTAGCAAAATGTCATGTACATCGAAATACCGTTTTGATCATCATTTATATCCTTCTAACACAGCAAACCTTCATGTCTGCTATCCTCAAACTCTCATCTCGGTGCCACTTAACATCTCAGTCATATAAACCCATATCATCAAGCTCCATTGCTTGTTTAGTGCCCCTTCATATCTGTTGAATATATAAAAAAATAACATGCTGCATGTTTGTTGCTTGTATTATAATTTGCCTCGGTATTGGATGTGGTAGCTTCGACAGACAGATTTCAGCTGCTTCTGACATCTCATATGGTCCATATAAGACTTGGTGTCTGTCTACTGTCTCCTTGATATATCGTCTTTTGTCCTGCTATCTCGATTATGTATAATGTTCCATCATTACTACCCCCTATTTTACTTGATCCACTCCTATTTAGAAACAGTATTCATCGAGTAATGCACATTTGAGCTCTTCGTACATCTTACACTCTCATCCTAGCAGCTGCCCCTTCTCTGGAGTGTGTACAGACAATATTAATCTTTAAAACATGTAGGCACAATCTTAGTAATTCTACTCTGAACTGCACGATGCAAATCTTCCCTAACCATGGAATATTTCTGCACTGACACAAACTCTTCCTCATCACTTCTTCGTCTATGTCGCACAACAAATTTCTAACGACAGTAGTCAAGTTTACAGGCGGTGAAGAAGGTGTCAGTACTCTCCTTAGGTGACGAAACCTGTAAATTATTTGTCGTAACTCCTCATCTTCTACATGTTTCTCTACCTCGCTTGTGTTCATCCGGTTCTCTTTCGTTTCTGCTCGAAATTCCACTGCTGTCTTTTTCTTTCATTAACGTTCCTTTGTTCCTTCAGTTAAAATAATCTTTCATCTCCTGGAATAAGATTAATGCTTTTTCAAACCTCGGTATACACAAAATGTAAAATTTTGAGGGCACGCATTTTTTATGTATCCTGTGCTAATTACGCAAACGAGTAATTTAAATTACACAGCTTTTGTAGCCACGATTCTGATTGTGTGTTTCACTATTTTAAAAACTTTCATTGTTCATTTCTGAATCGCGGGACAAAGTTTCCAAGCTTCTTCAAAGATCATTAAATGCAAAGATAGAAGTTACAGTTTTCTTAACATACATTTTCAGATGGATTTTTTCTCCATTTATTCCTTTCCTTTAATATTAATTACAAAGAAAGCTACTTCATTGTTCATTTTTCACAGAAATGCAATAATGTCCTACAGTATACCACGTTAGTATCATATTTTTGCATATATCTTTGACAAGCAGAAGTGGAGAATAACAACAAATGCTATTGTAATACAGCATCAAATACTGGCTGCAATAATACTAAACTGGATATGTATTGATCACTTTTAACAGTTTCCTTGCAAATTCACCTGCTCCTTCTGGTACGTTAAAAAGTCTCGTAACTTTTAAGATATACGTTTTATTTCTGTGTCGACGATGTTCCTCTTTCCCAAGGTGGCTGCTGTCCTCACTTCCTGGATGAATTTCCTGGATTTCCATATTTCACCCTCGAAAACACTTCCATTGTAGTTCTCCAATGTTAACGACAATACTGCTTTCGTAGACTTTTCATAAGTTGTCACTCTCCAAACAGTTATTTTTAAAGGCATTTTAGATAGTAGGGCTTTTAGCGCACTAAACGTGAGATCCTTTGCTTCCAGATCCTTATTTCGTATCTTGACGGTTCCATGTGGTACCAGCACTTTATAATATGCAGTCAGTGAAAGAATCTCCTCCTATTCCTGGTAATCTTTCTCTACTCTACCAAACACTCTGTCAAGATTATAGCTGTGACCACGAATAGGGAAATAGTGTACCAGTTTCATACATTTTCTACTTTCTTTGTTGGTCATTACTGTGCACATCATTACTGTATTTTTATTTTGACTGGTACAGGAGACAGAAAATAAATGAATTTCGTTTTGTCTGTCTACTTGTTGTGATGCATC
This sequence comes from Schistocerca cancellata, assembly GCF_023864275.1. NCBI lineage: Eukaryota > Metazoa > Arthropoda > Insecta > Orthoptera > Acrididae > Schistocerca > Schistocerca cancellata. The sequence continues at coordinate 384,320,207 of NC_064629.1, read as the reverse complement.
AAGGTTTCTAGCAAAATCAGTGCAGAGGACACTCGGGTTCCATTCTTTTGTTTCAAGCCAAGTATAAAAAGTAACCCTTTCCTTTCACTGTCCTCGGGAATGAATCAATGCACGTATTGTATAGCCGAACCTATCTTAAATGGAGTAGTTCAACAATGGAGAAAATTGGTATGGCTCTCTCTGTTGTATAGTAAAACATACTTTAAACATATTTGGATTTTCATCCTTTATTATTGCACAGAACATTTTTCAAGAAGATTACGCGACCTTTGGTTTCATTTTAATTGCTTCTTTTCTTCAGATCTTCTTCTCTTTGAGAGTCTGTCTTTGTACTTCGCTGTTGTTGTTTGAAATGTTGCGGGATATACAAATAGAGTCTAGACCTCTTTATCCCTATTCTTTACTTTGCTGCAACAGTACTCTTCCGTTTTTGAATCTTTCTTGTTGTTCCTTCACCCTGACAAATAATTTTTTTGTGTGAATCACAAATATATTTCTATATCTCTATTATTGGTTCTGGTGGCAAGTGCATGCTACGGTTATGATTACAGTCTTGTTTCCTTCTTTTGAGAACGTTTATCTACCTTTGGTTTTCTAGTTTGACTGGACATACCAAACCAACAACAGCGTAAATATTGGCTTTTCACAAATCCGTTCAGCCAGGCCACACATGGCAAAAGGCTTGATTTATAAGTAAAAAAAAAATTTAAATTTTTAACAACTAAGCATCTGTCGACTTTCGATAAAACGCTCCTCATTGTTTCATTAAGTCTCTAATTTCTTCACGTACACATGGATTTACTGGTAATGTCCTATCGCATGTGGCTTCATGACATGTTAGTAACTACTCAGTTTTAACACTTTGACTATCTCTACGACCTCGCCTGTCGTGTCCTTCTGCCAGTCAACGTTTTTCTGGACAATTTGCACATCTTCACTAACTTCTTCCAAGTTCTGAGTGTTTCGATGTTTTGAGCATTGGTGTCAGTGTCTTTCCTTAAACCGCCCTTTTGTATTTTGTACCTATCTTCGAATTAGATACTTGTTCCTGCTTATCTACCTGACTCATGAACTGTTTCTGCTCTTCGACTACCTGATCAGTTTTTTAATCTAAAAATTTAATTTCCTCTTTGTATTTCTGTATGTGAGCGTCGATGTTTTGATTTAATGCCCCTATTTCTTCTTCTACTATTTGTTTAGTGTTTCAAACTGCTTCCTATTCTTTTCAAGTTGCGCGCCAATCTTTTCCTCACTTTTCTTGACTCTTTCTTCATTGATTTTCTTACTTTTCTTGGACTGTACTCAATTTATTTTCTCACTTTGTTTGAACTGTAGAATTAAGGAACTTTGCAGATCGAATGCTGCTGGTTGTTGAGGTGTGGGATCACGAGTTACATCAAAGAGTCCCGCATTTTCTTGGCCTTTGACTTCAAATGTCTCTGCTCCTCACGCAATTTCTGCTTCGTCTATGATTGTAATCATCTTCTGAAATTTTCTCATTATTCTGTGCCGGTCTTCGTTGGCTCTATAGTACACCTTCCATTATGTGGTGCCTCAGCTCCATGTCTCACCGAAATGTGCATGTAAGCTCTTTAGCTGTGCCATCATATGTAACCCACTATCTACGATTCCTGAATTAACTGATACTTCTCTTTCTACTTCGCTCTTTCTCTCTACATGCTCTTGTGAATTTCGACATGCCCTAACAAAAATCTCGAATTTTAATACTCCTGATTACAATGAACTCGGTTTCTCATTTGAGACTAATGTAATCTGCCAAGAACGAATTTAACAGTAACTGAAACCAAGAAACGAATGACTTGCAAGCTTGGAGAAAGGACCTGGAATAGTAATTCAGGGTAACCCGTATCTGATCAAAACATTTACATTCACAGTGGTTATACCTTCTTTCCTGCAGGTAATTACATAGAAGACAGAAATACTGAAGAAAGATATGAAAGTCCTTATATTGCCTTAGTTGAAATCATGTCGAATTTCTAACTGCAAATACGTCTTTTAAATGAAGATGGAATTACTGAACATAGTTACATGAACTTCATCGTCCTTACTGTTTGCTTCACTATTGGGGCTGTGTTCCACCATAGTTATAACCTGCGGATGAGGGCGGCAGTGGCAGCTAAATCAGGCATTGGTTGGTACCATAACTTGTCTACGCCTGTATGTAAGATCAACCCCAGACAGGTGAGAACCTTTCGTTGCAGACAAACAGAAGTTAAGGTGGAGTCTCAAAGTAGCCTAAAGATGTAGATGAAGTCGAAGTGAAGTGACGATCTACAGAGCGCTCCGAAGAAGGAAAACTTTGAAGTGTGTCTTTTTTGGCATTATTTAATTATGATAGGTGACATACTGATTCTTGTGAGTGCTGATCAGTAAGATGGTTTCTTACAAGACCGAGGCTTCCGCTCCTTACTCAAATTTCAGGTGGTTAACCATATAAGAATACTGTAGTTTTGGGGCTCCTAAACGTGTGTAGTTTACACCTTCTCTCCGCCTTCCTTCCTGTACTGGCCAATATGGTAGCACACGCTCTCTCTCTTCCCTCAACCCTACATTTATTTGAAGCAGTAAAAGATTTCTATGTTTCTTTGAACATTCACTCCGTTTGGCAACACTCAGTCAGGTGTTGGCATCTCACGCACTACAAAGAAGTATCAACTTCTGTTCATGTTCCACTTTCTAAGATGTTACCTCAACAGCCCATGTTTTTATGCCGAAGCTTGATTTTCCTCTGTTTCCTTCTATAAAAGCAGTTCTTCCTGTGCTCTAGCCATTAGCCGGCATCCATTCCTAGGACACGGCTTGTTAAAAAAAAAAAACAAAAAAAAAAAACAAGATTTTTGTCCTGGACTTTCCTGAGATGAAATCTGCATTGCCTGGCGGCAGACGTATGGTGCTAACTGTTCCAGTCCAGCTTTTCCCTTTCTACCGCTTAACAAATAACTTCTCTTGCTGATTTCACCTGCCTTGCGTTTCCCTGCACACAATGCGGCAAGTGGTGCTCCTGTGAATAATGCTGGGGTGAATTCCATAGGTATTATGGTCTGCACCATGTCCCTTGCTCTCATTGGCATTCAGCTTTCTTTCAGAGCAGCTTCTCATTTAGGTACGCATAAAATTTAGAGTACGAAATCAATACCTAAGCATTTATTTGTTGCCAGTATCTAGTACTAAGTCAGACATCCTTATCCAGTGGAGATTAATGTATTTTAATTTAATATGGCTATCTCTAAGGGGTGTTACACAAGTTACCTGGACAGTTTGGTTAAAATGGTCTCTTAAGAACATCTTAAATTCAAGAATGATATTATATATGAATATGTTTGTCTCTTCTGTATTATAATCTGCCTAGATCAATGTTTGTTAATATTCCATGTAGTAATAAAAGTTATAGAGAAAATAGTATCAGAGAGCTGTTTGCTTGATACAGTGTGCATATTTCAAAATGAATGATCTCACATCTCATAAACAGCAGATGGAGACAAATGATTTTCCACAGTATGTTACAGCACGTTTCAGTTAACTCAAAAACAGGGCTGCATACTAACACACCAACTATTTCTTAGTGTAATTTTCGTCTGATAATTATGTGCTCTATAAAAATGGAGTTATATAATATGACAGTTTCAGTTATGTCAACCAGAGAACGTTTTGGTGGGATTATAATACATTGGAAGGAGCATGTTCCGTTGTCTTTTATACATGGCGGTAATATAAATACAGGGCTTCTGGTCCATTTGCTGAGTTCAGCTGATCTCCAGTTTCTGATGCTGCAATTGGTAACTACTAAAGCAAATTGAGGAATTGTCCACTGGTTTGCATTGCTGCAGGTGGCCATCTTTCTCCGTCAGTTGCACCAAGTTGAGAAGTATCCACAAGGCCTGAATTGCATGAAGTGGCACCGGGTTCAAAAGCATCTGACCGACCTGATTTTCGTAACATGGCGGCATGTTAAAAAGTATGGAAATAACCGGAAGTGCCTAAATTAGTGTTACACTGTTATTTCTACATGTAAATTGTCTATATTATTTATCAATAATTAAATTTATCAAATTTAATTGGTGAGATCGCCCAATGGTCTTGTGCGCAAAGAATGCATTACTACTGTTATTTCTCCATTAATTTACAACAAATCATTGAACTTCAGTATCTGTTTCACATGGGGTGTGATCAATCATTTTATTGATGGTTCGCGTGAACATAAACTCAGTAAATGGAAAATATTTTAGCTTCGTGGCCTTATGTATGAGGATAGCCAGTCAATATTTCATCACCTGTTCTTGTATAAACCTGGAAGCAAGTCTTAATTATGTCAGTAGCTTCATGTCAAGCACTATCTTCGAATGTTGTAAAATAAGTTACTGAATTGTTGTCTTCCTTCGTGAAAATGAAGGTGATGTGAATTAATAGTGGCAATAATTCTTTTGTTTCCTCTTTCACCGATATTTCATGAAATACATACGGCCTTACCACTTCATATCTCTAGCGTTTGTGAACTTTCATATTAACATTGTGGGACTTAACGTCTGAGGTCATCAGTCCCCTAGACTTAGAACTACTTAAACCTAACTAACCTAAGGACATCACACACATCCATGGCCGAGGCAGGATTCGAACCCACGACCGTAGCACCAGCGCGGTTCCGGACTGAAGCGCCTAGAACCGCTCGGTCACAAAGGCCGGCATTTATAGTGTTAGAGCTACTTACAGGGTCCACGTTGTATGACACACTTGTTTGTAAAATATTATCGACAAAGTACAAGAAAGTCAAAACTGATTTTGTCCACCTGTGAAGTTTATTTATGTCAAAAATTACCATCTATCCTAGGCCTTTCATAAGCCTACAACACGTGGTGCTATGCGTATGAACATATTTTTTATCCAGAAGTCTTGAATTAGTCGCTCTATAACTCTGTCTTCAGATCACAAAGTAAATCGACGAGCATTTTATCCAGTAACCACATGTAGCACATTTCTTTTAATTACATTTGATTCATCTCTCATCAAATTTGGATTCAGTATGGTTATGTACTGCAGTCAAGGGCCTGTCTCGTTTCGTTTGATTTTCGATATATTCATATAGGTTTGTTCGTTACACAAATTCCACCTCTATGGCATTGAAAAAATAATTGCTATTAGCGAGAATCTAGTTACATTAACGTTTTCAGTTATGTATATTTTCAGGGTCTAACCACTCCGATATGCTGTAGACTGAGAGTAACTTGAATCATCACAACACAAGGTGAGACAGCTGAACGAAATAGAACTTTAATGATTCTTCTTTGTGAAAAGTTTATATTCAGGAATAAGTAAAGTCAGATGTGTAGCAATTGGGCTTAAACCTACAAGTATTCTCTACAAAGATAATCACAGTTACCTTACGGAGCCGTTACTAAACCACTCTTGAATTGTAGAAGGGGTCGAGGGGTCGAAAACGGAAATTTGCTCTTCAGATGGTCGAAGTCATGAGAGACAAATAACATGGTCATACAAATTTTAGCAATACAGCCAATATTCTACTGACCCTACACCAATAAGCAATTGAACTGAAAACATCAGAAATCTGAATAGAAAACCTGCCTGTTCAGTAGGAATCACTTAGTCCATGACCGGGCAGTGTGTGCCAAACTTTGTACGTGCATGGGGTGCTTGCGCTATGCGCGGGCCAATGCCCAGCCTGTCTCGGTACGGAGTAGTACTGCTTGCCATTTTTCGGTCAGCACCATTCTCTTCAGTTCGGCAGAATCGTGATACTAGCGCTGTTTACCCTTCACTATTTGTTCGTGGTATGAAGGATGTTCCCAGGCCCATATACTGTTTGCACAGCAAGAGTCAATATAGCAATCTATCGTCAGAAGCCTATAAAAATGAATAGCAATGACAGAAGAGAGGGATGAGAATTCTCAATGTACAGGGTGATTATAATTAAACTATCAGAATGCTGTAGAAATAATACCACTGGTCAGAATGACGTAAATTGCAACGGAATATTATCGGAGAAGGGGGAAAAACTATCGCAGAAAAAAAAAATAGTGTGATATTGATATCAATAGATGGCGCTGTGTGTGTCAGAATACATGAATGAAAGCACCTGTCTTGCGCACGACCCATTGAAGTTGGAATACATATGCCGGGTATACGGCTTTTCCTCCTTTCGCATCTGCGACGTTCGCCTGACTGTCTCAATGCAGGATCGCGCTCTGCTTAAAGCGGTATTACAAGATTGATGACTGTGCACACGTCGCTCTGCAGGGTTTGAAAGAAGGCATTGATCCGATGACTGCCGTGGGTCTGTAGAAAATGATTCGGAAATTCGAAAAAGAAGGGTTCTTTTGGTGTGCAACCTGGTAAAGGGAGGAAACGAATTGATTCGTCGTCAGTGGAAGCAGTGGCCACAACAGTGCACGAGGAGACGGGTGCTGGTGTACAAACGAGTAGTGCATGGAGAATTGCCTAAACATCGGACATATCCGTGAGCTCGGTGCGTAAAATCCTACGAAATATCGTTCTTTGCTATCCATTCAAGATTACCCATGTGAACGAGTTGCTTCCTGTTGACCTGCCAGCTTTAGAATTTCTGGCTCACATTAGAGTGGACAATGAATGACCGAGGAAGATTTAGTGGAGAGACGAAACCCACTTCCATCTGACAGGAAATGTCAATATACGGAATTGTAGCATACGGGCAACGGAAAATCCACACACAAATCAACCAATGCCACTTCATCCTAAAAAGGACACTGTGTGGCATTGTGTGGTCCATGATTACGGTATCATTTATCAGTTCCAGTCATTCCGCCAGGAAGGATGTACACAGCTCGTATTGTCTGTAGTTCAACTACGCCTAGACGGTGAATACCGCGGTTCGATCGCTTCTTCACTGTTGCTTTGTGCCAGGGAGGGTTCTCAGTTAGGGGAGTGTCCAGGCGTCTCGGAGTGCCCAAAGCGATGTTGTTCCCATATGGAGGAGATACAGAGAGACAGAAACTGTCGATGACATGAATCGTTGAGGTCGCCCAAGGGCTACTACTGCAGTGGATGACCGCTGCCTACCGATTATGGCTTGGAGGAACCCTGACAGCAACGCCACCTTGTTGAATAATGCCTTTCGTGCAGCCACAGGACGTCGTGTTACGACCCGAACTGTGCGCAGTATGCTGCATGATGCGCTACTTCTCTCCCGACGTACATGGCGAGGTCCATCTCTCAACCACGACACCATGCACCACGGTACAGGTGGACTCAACAACATGCCGAATAAACCGCTCAGGACTGACATCACGTTCTCTTCACCGATGCGTGTCGCACATGCCTTCAACCAGACAATCAAGGGAGACGTGTTTGGAGGCAACAAGGTCAGGCTAAACGCCTTAGACACATTGTCCAGCGAATCCAGCAAGGTGGAGGTTCCCTGCTATTTTGGAGTGGCATTATGTGGGGCGGAAGTACGCCGCTGGTGGTCAGGGAAGGCGCCGTATCGGCTGTACAATAGGTCAATGCCACCCCCCGGCCGATAGTGCAACTACACTCCTGGAAATTGAAATAAGAACACCGTGAATTCATTGTCCCAGGAAAGGGAAACTTTATTGACACATTCCTGGGGTCAGATACATCACATGATCACACTGACAGAACCACAGGCACATAGACACAGGCAACAGAGCATGCACAATGTCGGCACTAGTACAGTGTATATCCACCTTTCGCAGCAATGCAGGCTGCTATTCTCCCATGGAGACGATCGTAGAGATGCTGGATGTAGTCCTGTGGAACGGCTTGCCATGCCATTTCCACCTGGCGCCTCAGTTGGACCAGCGTTCGTGCTGGACGTGCAGACCGCGTGAGACGACGCTTCATCCAGTCCCAAACATGCTCAATGGGGGACAGATCCGGAGATCTTGCTGGCCAGGGTAGTTGACTTACACCTTCTAGAGCACGTTGGGTGGCACGGGATACATGCGGACGTGCATTGTCCTGTTGGAACAGCAAGTTCCCTTGCCGGTCTAGGAATGGTAGAACGATGGGTTCGATGACGGTTTGGATGTACCGTGCACTATTCAGTGTCCCCTCGACGATCACCAGTGGTGTACGGCCAGTGTAGGAGATCGCTCCCCACACCATGAAGCCGGGTGTTGGCCCTGTGTGCCTCGGTCGTATGCAGTCCTGATTGTGGCGCTCACCTGCACGGCGCCAAACACGCATACGACCATCATTGGCACCAAGGCAGAAGCGACTCTCATCGCTAAAGACGACACGGCTCCATTCGTCCCTCCATTCACGCCTGTCGCGACACCACTGGAGGCGGGCTGCACGATGTTGGGGCGTGATCGGAAGACGGCCTAACGGTGTGCGGGACCGTAGCCCAGCTTCATGGAGACGGTTGCGAATGGTCCTCGCCGATACCCCAGGAGCAACAGTGTCCCTAATTTGCTGGGAAGTGGCGGTGGGGTCCCCTACGGCACTGCGTAGGATCCTACGGTCTTGGCGTGCATCCGTGCGTCGCTGCGGTCCGGTCCCAGGTCGACGGGCACGTGCACCTTCCGCCGACCATTGGCGACAACATCGATGTACTGTGGAGACCTCACGCCCCATGTGTTGAGCAATTCGGCGGTACGTCCACCCGGCCTCCCGCATGCCCACTATACGCCCTCACTCAAAGTCCGTCAACTGCACATACGGTTCACTTCCACGCTGTCGCGGCATGCTACCAGTGTTAAAGACTGCGATGGAGCTCCGTATGCCACGGCAAACTGGCTGACACTGACGGCGGCGGTGCACAAATGCTGCGCAGCTAGCGCCATTCGACGGCCAACACCGCGGTTCCTGGTGTGTCCGCTGTGCCGTGCGTGTGATCATTGCTTGTACAGCCCTCTCGCAGTGTCCGGAGCAAGTATGGTGGGTCTGACACACCGGTGTCAATGTGTTCTTTTTTCCATTTCCAGGAGTGTATATCGGCAACATTCGTCTCCATGTACGACAATTCGCGCCCCCATAGGCAACATCTTGTGAATGGCTTCCTTCAGGATAACGACATCGCTCGACTAGAGTGGCCAGCATGTTCTCCAGACATGAACCCTATCGAACATGCCTGGGATAGATTGAAAAGGGCTGTTTATGGACGACGTGACCCACCAACCACTCTGAGGGATCTGCGCCGAATAGCCGTTGAGGAGTGGGACAATCGGGACCAACAGTGCCTTCATTAACTTGTGGATAGTATGCCACGGCGAATAAAGGCATGAATCAATGCAAGAGGACATGCTACTGGGTTTTAGAGGTATCGGTGTGTACAGCAAGCTGGACCACCACCTCTGAAGGTCTCGCTGTATGGTGGTACAACATGCGATGTGTGGTTTTCATGAGCAATAAAAATGGCGGAAATGATGTTTTTCTTGATCTCTATTCCAATTTTCTGTACAGGTTCCGGAACTCTTGGAATCGACTTGATGCAAAACATTTTTTGATGTGTGTATGTACCCTGCAGCATCTCTATGGACACTCCGTGACTCCTCGTACATATACACATCAATATATACTTATTGATAGTCATTTGGTTTTTCTCACTATCATTCTGTTCGTAGCAGGCATACTTTTAAAACTGGGCCAAGGGACGTGCGCTATCAGTTTCATGTGGTCTCTACGTATGGTCACCTCACGTGATGTCCGTTTTCACTCGCGGATGTATGCTTTGTGTAAGTCACACTCTTGCTACCATAGCTTGAAGGAATTGCCTGCTTCACCTTGTCGGCTTAGGTCTCATGCTGCCAACTGCACTGCATGGTCTCGAATCCTTGGTAGTGCTCTACGTTTTTACTTCATTGATTGAAGAGACTATTTATCGTTACAGTCGACAAAAATATGAATTCTGTGATTACATATCACTTGATCTTGCAACCACTGATCTTCAGCTTATGCTGCTTCTTGGTAAGGGCTTGGATCACATTCAAAAGTTATTCCATGTTTAGCGTGTTTCGGAAATTATTGGGAGGAATATTAAGTCATAGTCTGGTAAAACTATCAATGTGATTTTTGTGGATAAATAGCAGCCACATACTAAGCACTTGTAATTAAATTCAGTTAACAGCTGACTGGTACCTAAGTTGTATCACAATCCATGCTGACATCGAATCTTCCTCCATATTTTCTATACTGCTGTATGTTTGTTTCATATCAGTACTTCACGCAGTTTTAAGTAGTAAGTAAAAACTCAACTCATAGTGTTAAGCGTATGTTACTTAAGCAATATGTTGCTATATACTTCATTGGTAGACTTCAGCTATTGATGACGTATGTTAAAGGTAACTCCCAAACTCCCTGTTTTTTGGCAGTATACATGACTCAACCAAAGCAGTTGGTAATGGACCTTTCTAACATAAGTGGAATTCCTCTCAACTGTTCCCAAATTTTCCATTTCATTAGCCCACAGTTATATTAAGATGAATCTGTTTTAAATACACTGACAGAAAAAATTGCAGCTCCAGGAAGGATTTGTGCGACATAAACGAAAGTTGGTAGGTGTGTTTCTATATCAGAAAGATGACATCTGTCCAAATATCGCACCATCCGCGTAAGAGTGACGCTACTAGTACCACTATGAGGCTACAAATCAGGTTTACTGTAAGTACACGTTGTAACGTCAGAAAGCGTTAGTTACCTTTGAGACGGGGAATGGTGAGTTGATGTTGGTCAAGAATGCCTTTAAGGTGAAAAAGATTCCATTATCGATAACTCACTGAGTCTGAACGAAGTCTTGTAATAAGGCTACGAGAAGCTGGATGTTATTATGCGATACTGACTTTACTCCCTGTAGCGTCCATACCGCTGACCCCCAGAAGTTGCCATTTACGTCAAGCGACAGCTAATGGAAGGCAGAGTGGAAGTCTAGTGTTTTCTTACAGTCTGCCTCAATGCCAGTGATGGCCATGTGTTTCTTAGAAGGAGGCCTGCAACCAACCTGTCTGAACTAGATACACTGGACATACCCCTGGAGTTGTTTTCTGAAGTTCGATTTAGTATGACAGCAGCGACCCTCTCGTGATTATCCCACGCAACCTGACAGAAAATTAGTACGTTAGTTAGCTGAATGGGCCTGTTGTGCTTCCATTCATTAGCAGCATTCCAGGGGATGTTTTCCAACAGGATAACGTTCGCCCTCATATCGCCGCTGTAACCCAACATGTTCTACAGAGTGTCGACATGTTTCCTTGCGCTGCTCGATCTCCAGATCTGTCGCCAATCGATCACATGAGGGACAGCAAACGACAATGCCAGTGTCATCGACAAACAGTATTAACCGTCCCTGTACTGACCGACCATTAGCAACAGGCATGGAATTTCATCCCACAAACTGACATCCAACACCTGTGCGACACAATGCATACGTGACTGCATGCCTGCATTCAACATACTGGCGGTTAAACCGGTTATTAAAGAACCAGCATTTCATATTTGCATTGGCTTATCTCTCGCTTATATTGATCTGTGATCTTGCAATGTTATTCACTTACATATATTACGTATGCTCCAAATTTAATTGCTCTACATTAATAATTTTTTGGTTCTGCAATTTTTTTCCCGTCAGTGTAGGTACGCGTTTAGGATTACAGTTTTCAAGCTAAGTGTCACCGCAAGAGAGTATACAACCTGCAGAGCAGTGTTACAGAGCTGCTTTGTTGCGCTCGTCATTACTAAATTGAGATAAATCGTGGTAATTCAGTCAAGGATTGGTACTGAAGTCAAGGTTATTGGCCATATACACTAGTGAGTCAATTCATTATAACCACTTGATTAATAGCTTGCTAGTCCATCTCTGGGATCCAATGCAGCAGCGATTATGTGTGGTACAGATTCTACAAATTCTTAGAGTGTTTCTGGACATACGTGGCAACTAATGTCCTTTCACAGATCACGCAGTCCCCATAATTTACTAGACGGTGGTTTGTGAGTGAAGAGTTGGCACTCAATAGCGTGACAGATGTTTTCCATCAGGTTCACTTCATGTGCATTTGGTTGTGAAGACATCAACATCAGTTCACAATCATGTGCTTTCAAAAACTTTAGCATGTTTCTGGCCTGATGACAGACAGTTATCCTACTTCGAAATGCCTTTTAGATCGGAAAGACATCAAGAATAAAGAGATTAATTTTGTTTACGCGTATGTTCTGGCCCACCTTGTTAACAGTTGTGACGAAGCCGCATTCGCTTTATCTAAGATGTCAAGTCCTGTCCCTTGTTCTTGCTTTCCCTCCTGGAACCTCACTCACCCATCTCCTCTGCATCCCTTTCCAGCCAATCATAACGTAGGATTCAAATGAGATACACACACACACACACACACACACACACACACACACACACAAATTCATCCAAAAATTATGTAAAGGGTGTAACTTGCAGTATGTCAGTCTTGTACAGGATGCACTAAAGTACCTGAACTCTAAGAATTTCCTTTTTTTATACTTTGAATTTGTTTTGCATCATAGTCAAAGGTATTTACCTATAAAATTACATAAGGTGTATAACTTGAAGTATTTTTCGCCATGATCAAAAGTACCCCACCCCATGAGTCTATTCCCTTTGTTCAAAAGTATTTATACAAAAAATTACAAGTATGTATCTTGCAGTATTTTCACACCTTAAGTTTTTTTTATTTAACCTGCAGTTAAAACCACAGTAAAATTGTGGTCAAGCTTTGCGCTGGTACCCTGTGAAGTGTCTTCATCTATCGCGCCACGTCGTACTCTTCCGTTCTGAGCGAACACTGAGCATGTAAAGATGACTATAAAATACAGGCTTTTCCCAAGTGTGTAATCCTACTGAATGGTTTTACCAGATTTCATGCAGCTCACATAAAGTAACTGTCATACGTTTCCATCTTCGTAAGAATTCTCGGCCGCACATTGCAGGGACAATGAAGACGCTCCTGGAACGTTTCCGACGGAAAGTATTTATCACCTACCACGCAGTCCTTACTTACTCTATCTGATTTTCATCTGTCCATTTACAGGAACCGCTGGCTATGAGGTCAGTATTTAGGAACAGACAACGAACTGTAGTCCAGAGGAGGAAATCGGCAGATGATGGGGGTATTGGAATGCTAGTACCACCCTACGACGTTTCTTTAAGCCGGAGCGTCTACCGTGTAAAGAAGTAACCCGAAGGTGTAACTGAATGTTGTAAATAAAACACTTTGCGACCGATCGGAGATTGAAAAAAATATCATCCTACGACCATTAAAATGAAACGGCCGAAGTTTTGGTTCTTTTGACAAGTCTTGTCTTGCTGGCATCCAGTCGGTGTAATGCGATATACACGCCACACTGCAAAACACACATTAACAATACTGCTCAAAGTGCACTTGTCAACGAGAGTAAACAGTGTTATTCCAATATCAAAACCTCGTCTCCCAAAGTGATATCAAAGGCAGTTAAACATTATAGTGATGCACAAAATATATTATTTTCCACACATGTAATGCTTATAATTTATCACAATTGTATAGCGCGTAAAATGTCAGCAAAATTACGTCAGCAACGCAAAAAAGTGCCAGGTTCAAGTTCAATAAATAGGCAGGTACACAGCTTACGGAATATGAAAACGAGTATAAAATACACTCTGTGTGAATATTTCAAAACCAGTGTTAGCTAATGCAATGTGATTAACGTATTGGTAATATGTAGTTGGTGAAGATAAGTTTTACTTTATGTAGTACTCCACAAAATTTAATCTCCCGAAATAAAACCAACTGCTGCTCTATGGTCTGTTGCACATGTTACGAACTGATGAAAGCACTTGTAAACGTTTATAACTAACGTACCACAGTGTAATGCACAACAGAGGCTGAAATTAATAATTTTCCGCGTCTATGACGCCAGCAGCTTCATCAAGTGCAGATGAGTCTCGTTGTGGGCAGTGTTCTGTGCAGATGTGAGTGCATCATGTTGGAGCTAAGTGGACTGCGAAGTGAGCAATTAGTTGCTGCTTTCGTAACCAAGGCAGCCGAGGTGGTTGGTGTTTCAAGAGGCACCATGTCGAAAATTTATATGGCATACAAGGACAGCGGAAAAATATCATCCCGTAAGTCAGAACGCCAATGAAAGTGTTTGTTGTGTGATCGTTGCCGACGGTCGTTGAAGAGGATTGTGACCAAAAATAAGAGAACCGCAGTTTCAAAAGTCACCACAGATGTGAATGTCCCACTTGCGACCCTGTCAGCACCAAAATAACACGAAGGGAGCTCAAGAAACAGGGAATCGCAAGGCGAGCTGGAATCCAGAATCCTCGTCAGTGATGCAAACGTCCGTGACAGGAAAACTTGTGCCGAAGTCCTAAAACCTGAAATACGTTCCAACGGCAAATTATCATTTGGTCGGATTAGTCTTGTTTTACACTGACTGAAATTACTGGCTGATTTTACATCCAAAGAGTTAAACATACCGCTGGTCCGGTGATCATTTGGGTAGCCATATCGTGTTGGTCCACGGATCCTATGGCTACTCTGCAGACCGCATTAGAGCCAAGGAATATGTAAACAGTTTAGCTAATCAGGTCGCTCCCACGATACAATGGTTATTCCTCAATAGGGATGCTATGTTCCAACACGACAGGGCCACGGTTCACACAACTCACTTTGCCTAGAACTGGTTACGTGAGCACGAGGATGGATTATTGCATATCCCCTGGCCACTATACTCACCAGATCTCATTGTTGTTGGATCTTTGTCACCTACGTAGAAGAGAAGGGTGCGTGACCGCTGTTTACCTCCAACAACGTTAGCTGAACTTATCACTACTTTGGGGTTCCTTCGTAAACCATAAATGACCTGTATTTATACATTACGAGACGACTGTAAGCTGCTTTGAACGGCAACGGTTCTCCTACGCCGTATTACGCACGGTTAGGTGTATTTGTGGTGTTTCCATATATTTGTCCGCGCCCTGTATACAATATATCCTTTTGTGGTTGTGACAGCGAGGAGTTAATTTCGTAATACTATTATTGGGAAATGTACAAATTGTTTGGTTGAGCTTCACAAGAAAAAAATTAACTTTATTTGTCAAATCAGAATAACATTTCAACAAAAATTCTGCAAATTAGAGAAAATAAAACTAAAATGGTGAAAATGTTCCAGTTTTGGTAATGCATGTTATATAACTTTCGCAAATATGTTCCCAAAAATTGTCGTCCTCATCTACATCCACATCACACTCCGAAAGCCACCTATTGGTGTGTGGTGGAGGGTACTTCGGGTACTACTAATTGAATGCTTCGTACCTGTTCCATCACCGAATGGCGCGTGGAAATAATGATTGTCGGTAAGCCCCTGTGCAAGTTCTAATTTCTCCAGCTTCCCCGTCGGGTTTGTTGCAAACATCTCAGCGATGCACCACGCCTCCCTTGGAACGTCTTCTACTGGAGTTCGTTGAGCATCTCTAACGTTTCCGAGCCAGTTAAAGGATCCAGTGACGAATCGCGCCGCTCTCCGTTGGATCTTTTCCATCTCTTCTTTCTGTCCTACCTAGTAGGGATTCCAGGTGGATAATCAATGTTCAAGAATTGGTTGAACAAACATCATGTAAGCCACTTCCTTCTTGGAGGTGTTACGTTTCCTTAAGATGCTTCCTATGAATCTCAGCCTGGCATCCTGCTATTTGTTTCATGTGGTCACTCAAAATAAAGTCGCTCTAGGTAGTTACTCCTAGTCATTTTACGGCAAATGCTGTTTTCAGCAGTCTGTCATCAATAGTGAAGTTGTACAGTAGTGGATTTTATTTCCGATGTATGGGCAGTATGTTACATTTATTCACATTCAAGGTCAATTGCTGGAGCCTGCACCATTCAGCAATTCTCTGCAGGTCATTCTACAAATTGATACAGTATTCTGGCGTTGCTACTTAATTATTAATAGCCGTATCACCTGCGAGCCGTCTTAAAGATCTTCCGATGCTTTCTATTACATCATTTATGTAGATTGATACTCCTTAAAATAACTTTACATCAGTCGATTATGTTCTTTTAAGAGGGGGCGAGATAAGCTCTATCTGTAAGGATATCTTTAATCCAGGGGCAAATCTGGTCTGATACCCAAAAAACTCTTATCTTTTTCACTAAACGGCAGTGCGGGACATTGTCAGATGGCTTCCTGGCGTCAAGAAACACGGCATCAATCTGCACGCCGTTGTCTACAGATCTACGAATCTAATGGAAAAACAGGGCGAGCTGAGTTTCGTAAGATATCTGATGAAGGAATCCGTGACGATTCTTATAGAGGAGACTTTAGTTCCCCAAAAACGCTGTAATTATTGAACGTAGAACCTTTTCCATAATTCTATAACAGATTTACGTAAACGGTATAGGCCTAGGATTATGAGCACCTATCCTACGATCCTTCCTGAAAACGGGAATGACCTGCGCTTTGTTTTCTGTTTTTTTTTTCAGTCCCTAAGTAACCTTCGTTGCTCCAGTGATCTACGAGAACTTGCTGCTAGAAGGGAAGCAAGTTGTTCCTCTTAATCCCAGTAGAGTCTTACATGTATCTCATCTGGTACTGATGCCTTTCCACTACTAAGCGATTGTTCTTGCTTTTCTGTTTCCCGATCTGTTATCTCAATATTTTTCGTACGATGACTGACTGGAGGGACCATGCTACGATCTCCCAAAGTGAATAGTTTTCGGAAGACCGAATTAATTTTTTCGGCCTTCTCTCAGTTACCCTCCGTTTCGGTGCCAGTATGGTCTTGAGTGACCGAACAGAGGATATGAAACCGCTTACTGATTTTACGTAAGACTACAATCTCTTCGTCAAATGAAGCTATATGTTTCAGAGACCGTTTCAAGTCTCAAATATCTATGCTGTATGTATGCAGACTGAAGCGACGAATAAAAATTTGTACCAGGCAGGATCCCCCTTTCGTTCGATGCTGAGGTGCTACTCCAATGGCGCTGCAGTGTCTCTTCAGTGCTGTTCCAGTGCAGGGGTAATACAAATTGTGGTAAGTATTGAATAAGAATGTGGATTGAGGAGGGAGGGGTGCTAGTGTATTCCGTGCAGCTGTAAAAAGCCAGTGTTCCAGGGTAGGGTAGCGGTCAGCACATCTGCCTAGTAAGCAGGAAACGCAGGATCAAATATCGGCCATGGTACATATTTTCTTTCGTCGCTTCAGTTTAGATATATATATATAAAACCACTTAGGGTTTTTAGTCAGATCGACTGACAAAATTTTGCTTTCAAAGTCACTAAACGCTTTTCTCATTGGTCTCCTTACACCCGCTTTCGCTTCGTTCTGCTCTTGTTTGTCAGATAGGTTTTGCATTCTGTTGAATCTGTGATTAAGTTCTCTTTGCTTAGGTAGCAGTTTTCTACCACGGCTGTTAAACCAGGGTGTGTCTTTAACATCGCTTAAAACCTTTCTTGGAACATACCTGTCTAAAGTATATTGAACGTTGTTTTGAATTTTTTTCATTTGGGCTTCACATATTCGTTATCATCACTGAATATTTGCAGGTGACAACTCAGACACTGTGCAATTTGTATTCTGTCACTCGTGCTAAGCAAACAGTTTCCCCTACTTTGCTTAACATTCTTTGTAATACCCGTAGTCATAGTTGCTGTCAGAGACTTACGATCACAGGTACCTTCCACTACGTTAACTGATTCGGTAATTTCAGGTCAGTTTGTTGCTAGCAGCTCCAAGACGTTACCTACACAAGTTGGGTCTCTAATTACAAGCTCGACATAATTCTAGGACAAGTCATTGAGAAAAATGTCACACGAATCCCTGTCTGACATCCCAAAATTATACGTGGCAAGCTGAAGTCATCCTTTATTACAACGGTATGATCAGGAAAGTTATTAGCGGCATTCCGTAAGTTGTCTATGAAACAAACTATCACCAAATCTCCTGACGCAGGTGGTTTATTAAAGCGCCCGATTAAAATTTTGGCTGACTTTTGATGCTAAGCTTCACCCAAAATTAAATCACAAACGGAATCCATGATAACCTCACTAGATATTTTCGAATTACTGCTGCAAGAAATACGCCGCCACCACCAGCGACTAACCTATCCTAACGATAAATATTCCATTCTGTACTTAGGATTTCGTGGATGTTCACTTCCAGTTTCAACCAGCTTTGTGTTCTTAATACACACATCAAAAAAGTTTTACATCACCCCGGTTTGCAAAACTCCTGAAGGTAGGCGTTGACTGTTGATGTTGTATCAGAGACACAGTCCCTTTGACTGTTCAGAGATGTAACTAAACCTGCCCAAAGATGTAAACAACCATGCATGAGCAGCGCCTATTAGGTGGAGGGGGTCCGACAGCCGATCAGTTCCAGTCATTCCACCAGGAAGGAGGTACACAGCTCGTGTTGTCTGTAGTTCAACCATGCCTAGACGGTCAATACCGAGGTTCGATCGCTTCTTCACTGTTACTTTGTGCCCGGAAGGGCTATCAACAAGGGAAGTGTCCTCGTGTCTCGGAGTGAACCAAAGCGAGGTTGTTCGGACATGGAGAAGATACAGAGACAGGAACTGACGATCGCATGCCTCGCTCAGGCCGCCCAAGGGCTGCTACTACAGTGGATGACTGCTACCTACGGATTATACGAACTATAAAATATACCATTTTTAATGAAAATAGGTGGGATAGACCTACACAAGTGGACTATTGTAGCTAGATTCAGTAGGTTCTAGATAAGTGTTTGTGAGTCAGTAAAATGAGAGAGTGAGCTAACTTAAGAAAACTGAATCTAGCTACTGGTGGGTTGGCTAGCCTGTATGTGGTTTTCAGGTGCTTTCCCACATGTGACTAAGTGAAATCTGTGCCGGTACTCACCTCCAGCCTCAGTCACACAATTCGTTAATATTCACAAAACGTTCGGACATTTTCACAAGAGTAACACTTCATGCAAACAGGCAGGCATAAATTTTTCCCAGGAGGGTAAAGGGGTGGCTACAGGAGCGGCATGTAGCTGTCTTCTAACATTAACCATGACAAATTCGATAAATACCATGCTTATTCCAAGTAGGTACGAGATAAACCCAAAAGAAATAGGAGCAGAGTCTTCGTAAGGAATCACCCGAGACCACGAGACCCCTGTTTCAAAAACTTAGAAAATGCTACTGATCCACTTTCGAAATATTGTGGCTGGAGTTTAGGTACACCCTGTAGATGTCAAACAGTGTTGTCCTCCGAATGGAACACTACCGAGTAATTGAGTTAGAGGTATCGCAGAGACAGCGCTCCTGTCACCTTGGCGAATGTTATATTTTCATGTGTCACAAAACTGCAATGTCGTCAGTTTTTTTATGGGTCATCGACATGGAATTCGAAAGCTAGAATGGCCAGACGTGCGACATTAAGGGTCCACTTTTCTCAGTCAGCCTGTACTACAAGATATTTATACGATTTTGTTTCGGAAAAGCCATTGAAGCAATTAACGCAAATTTTTTTCACATTATTTATGGATTAGCCGAAAACATTTCTAACTTTTCATGAAGCCATCCCATCCTAGGAGTTAAAGCTGCTCTCTCAAAAATATGGTGTGTCCATGACGGAAGGCCCGCTTTCTGAAAATCTATATCTTTGACTAAAATGTCCACCATTTCATTATTGTGTCAAATTTCAAAAAAACTGTGCTATTACTCCGTGCGCAGTGTCCTATAGATTAAGAAAATTGCCTGTTTCTTTTCTTTTTTTAATTTCGGACAAGATTTGCAGACTGAAGGACTTCCGTTATGGACACACCTCATTTTACACAGAGCAAATTTAGCTAATCTGATATGGAGGGCGACTTAATGATGACAGTGAAGAATGGACAAATAACAGCTATTGTCAGCAGCTATATTGTAGACGTCCGACGCAAGGACTACCCTATGTCCTAGGTATTGCAGGCAGTGGGCTTCTCATGTGCTACCATGTTATGGGTTTAACGTGAGTAACTCGACTAGGAAAAACTTTCGCAGCCAGAGTCAACAACGTGATGATTGCAAGGATGGATACATCTGAGCAACCATACAAAATAGAAGCAGCTGCTCGGTAGGGGACCAGGAAAAACCGCTCTGTACAGGGATTTCTCCTCACTGTACGTTAGGGGGCACACCGATTATAAAGGGGCAGGAACAGATAGTGTAGGTTCGCAGCGTGTAATAAGGCCATATATTAAGTTGTGGTACATTTTAGTACATGTATCAGTATAATATGTGGATAACCATATAAAGCAATAAACCCTCTTTTGTCTTCCTGCTCGCGTTTGCCTTGTCACAAGATCAGATCAGTCACTGATCTTTCACAGGCGACTGGTAGCAGAAAATCGTATGTATACGATTGTCCACCGACAGCGTTCAAATGGCTCTGAGCACTATGGGACTTAACATCTGTGGTCATCAGTCCCCTAGAACTTAGAACTACTTAAACCTAACTAACCTAAGGACATCACACACATCCATGCCCGAGGCAGGATTCGAACATGCGACCGTAGCAGTCGCGCGGTTCCGGACTGAGCGCCTTAACCGCGAGACCACCGCGGCCGGCCCACCGACAGCGCTCCCACATTGTCAGAATGGTTTTAGGAGCCCTGTACGGTCATTTGGGTTTATCTGGGGCTCCCTGCGTCAGTAGTACTGAGCACATCAGGAAAGAGATGTGCTCGACTTGGGCACAGTTCCCCCTACCTTTTGATCGCAGTTCAGTATCCATGGCTCAAGGTGGAACCCAACACTTTTAGTCTTTCATGGTGTCTGTCCTATGATCGTCATTATTAGGCCTATGGTGAAAGTGCGGCCTTTCCCTGTGAGGTAAGCGTCATTAACTCAATAGTTCACGGACGTAAACTGAGACAGTTACATGTGGAGTGCGCTAAAATAAATCATTCAATTAGAAAGCAGTAACGTACCAGCCGGGCTGCCGTTGAGGAATATGTTACTATCAGTAGGGGTAATAAACAAGTAATAGGCCTACCGTTATACCAGTTGTACCGTCTTTAATGTGACTCTTAAGTGTGTATTGACCTATCACGCAATAACGATAGTGGACATAATTTTACATTTGTGACAAGTTTCACTTGTTAATCCACCTTGAATTCGAATGCTAGTACCGCGTGCAAGAGATGCAAAAAGCTTCTACTTTTCAACTGTTACTTTGCATCCAGTCGTTTCACTAAAGGAAACCTATATATCATACAGTTGGATGTAGACAATGTAACAGGATGTAAGTATAAGAAACTACACTGTCATCACAACTTAATTCCATGAACGACTGTGTCGTTAAATGTGTAGAGTGATACAACGAATAGATATGTTAAACAGCTGCTAGGGTAGCTACAGAGAATAGAAGTGCGGATGAATCAAAGTAGACGGAGCAATTTTAGCCTTTACTTTGTACAGTACGTTTGTGAGTTTGTTCTGCTGCTAGAGAAAGCATGCTTACATGCTTTTCGTCAGTATTCTGTTTCCAAAATGCTGGCACTATAATAGAGTGCAGACGTACTGTATGAAATTTTCTCAGTGCTCGTAGTTCAGTTAATTACAAAACTTTGTTTAGGTATTGCACTACAAAAGTCTGATAGTAAAGTGTACCCTTGGCGTCAGTTTGCTGCATAATTCTTGAGTATATTCCAAGTTCGAATATAATTAACTTCCTTGAGACAGACAAAATTCTATACGAATTTAGAAAGCATTGCAAAACTCACCATGCCCTCTTCTAACACAGTATACTACTAAACATGAATTACTACGTAGAAGTGGCACAAGGCGCCCTCTGCCATGCACTGTACAGTAACTTGCGTAGGATATATCTGTAGATGTCCATGTAGATTCGTACAGTGATCAGTTTAAGTTCCTAGCCGAAATGTTTTGTGGACAGGCTTTCTCTATAACATCTCCGATTTACAGTCTCGTCGAAATTCATCTTTGTTTGCCTATTAAATATGGTTCTTAGAAAAAAATAACTTGGCGAAGACAGATATACCACAAACGCTATTATGGGAACTGTACTTCACTCATATCGATCAATGTAGTAACTGCTAGTTCTTCCTTACATGAGGGTTAAGTCAAACGATTTAGAGTAATCATTAGCCAATAATTTTATAACATTATCCTAATGGAGCAAGGTAGTGCAGTGGTGAGACACTCGACTAATGTTCGGAAGGCCAGTGCTTCCAATTCCTGAATGGCCATCCAGATTTACGTTTCAATTCTGTTAATTACTTAAGCCTAATGCCAGAAAGACTTAGTCAGTTCCTTACGCTACTGTTTGCCGGTTCACAGTTACCTGGAATTTCTATCTTTCACTTTTTAGCTTTTTGAAAACATCCGTTAAGTAGATATATGACGATTTTTCAATGTTTATCGCAAATGGCAATCTACTGTAGCAGAGCGTGTTTTCTTTTTTCTCTACCACTTCGATACGACGTCAGTGATACTATCGTGTCCCTAACAAAATTTTTATAAAATGACTATTTTCAGTGCTATAGCGTTCGTATGGCGCAGAGCTTTGTCACTTTTCCGCACCAGTAAAGCAGAGCATTAACGCCATGTTTGGTACCTAGTGCGTGTCTTCATGGACTCATATCTCTTTTGTGTAGTTTTTAATTACGTTTTGACCGATCGACGTCGTGCTCTGGATTCTTAATATCCAATTCTTCAATTTATCAGTAGGTGTCATTATCTTCTGTATACGCGTATCTAAAGTACATGTTATCTGCTGTTTTTTTTCACTTAAGCTGTCATTTTGTTTGATTTTTGCCGATTCCCGCCAATTTAAGTGGCGGGATATGATATGGGTATGTCCCACGTAACCTATACTCTCCAATGTATGCTCTCAATACACAAGTGGACATAGATAATGTGATGCGGCTGCTTTAGAGCAACTATTGCGTCATTCGTTGAAGGAAGCACTTAGTAGTTTCCGGTTCCTTTACAACAGCGAATCATGTTGAGGATTGCCTTAGCTTAAGCAGAAATTTAACTTTCGGGTGCTATCTTCATAAAACACGAGGTGCTGCAAATATTTACAATATGAAATTGGTGGATGTTCTGTTCATCGCCACATATGTGAAGCAGAAATTTAACTTTCAGGTGCTTTCTTCATAAAACACGAGGTGCTGCAAATATTTACAATATGAAATTGGTGGATGTTCTGTTCATCGCCATATATGTGAAGCATCCTGAAGCAAACATGTATAGCTATCTGCCAAATCTGTAATAATGATGCTTGGGAGTGTTGCTTATTTTATTTTAAGTAGCAGGTCGGAGATTTCGATGTATATAATGTTGTTCTGTCAAGTTTCAGTTTGGAAACAAATTTTCGGAAATCGTGTAAGATTTCCAGCTACAGTAACAATTTACACAGTTCATTCCCTTCAGGACACTGACAACATCCATGCAGCATGCACTCCGAATTTTCAATATAGGAAATACGTTTCAGTAAAGTTCTGTTAATGGTTCCTCTACATGTGCAGTATGCATAATTAATTTTAAATTTTCGTGATTACTGTATACACACACATTACACGTTCCTCAATTAGACAAAGCTTGAAAAACTCTCTAAAGTCAATAGAATATATTACTTTAAAAAACATTTCTGATACAAAATGAATCTGTTTGTACTATAAACTCTTTTGCGATTTTCTGACAGAACAGGTAGAAGGTCTCTCTTATTAGTAGATATTCGACTTCCATCATCGTCACAGTAATAAATCCGTGACATTTGTTTCCAGATACTTACCTACTGCTGGCCTGGGTGGCCGAGCGGTTCTAGGCGCTACAGTCTGGAACCAGGCGACCGCTACGGTCGCAGGTTTGAATCCTGCCTCGGGCATGGATGTGTGTGATGTCCTTAGGTTAGTTAGGTTTAAGTAGTTCTAAGTTCTAGGGGACTGATGACCTCAGAAGTTAAGTCCCATAGTGCTCAGAGCCATTTGAAGCATTTTTTGTGCTGTTTCCCACTTTGTAGCTTCCTTTTGACAAAATACCGTCTTCTTTTAGTGATATCTTTGATTTCCTTAACATATATTCAGTAGTTTCAAAAATTTTCTACTTTTTTCCTCTACATGATGACGTTGCTACTAGGGTATGAATTTGCAGCTTTTCTTTTAATAGAACTTTTGCTAAATTCCCCTTGAAGTTTTGGCATTAAACTATTACAGACCGTGCATTCGGCACTGCCATCCTCTTCAGACACATTTTCCACTGGAACCTGCAACATTTACGATTTAATAATGTTATATTGTTGTTGATTCATCTATCTCTCCACGGACCTAAAATTAAATAAAACTGTTTCATAAACAGAAAAGGTGTAGCGGTTTCAAATTTGTAAGCCACGTTGCCTTACGACTCCAGTTTGTAGAGAGAACCCGTATTTCAAACTGGCTTCCTGGAGACAGTTTTGATCAAAAAGTTCTGGAAAAATAATTTTAACACTTTTTATCATGTACTTTCTCACATAAAAGTTTCAGAAACATCAGTGATGTGATGGCAACAACACTGCGTGAATTCACGTGAAACAGTCCCAATAAAAACTTTAAACCACGTTCTTAGTCTTCACAGCAACGATCAAGGAAATGGGAAGACCAGCAGACAGTAACAACTGAGCTCAGATTACCAGAATCACAAATAAGACCATACAATACTAAAGTAAATTACTATGAACAAATAAGAACAATTAAGCGAGACGAAAGAAAAATTTTATCAGAAATGTGGACTCGGAAATGTCGGAGAACATAGCTTTCGATAGCCTTTCAACAGAGCCATCGTCACTCCAGCCAGTACAAATATTTCTGCAACATTTTATTTGTAACAGTGGAAAGCAAAGTATACAAAAAAGAAGGATTTACTCTTAGTCGAGAAAAGGAGATGATGGCGCGCTTCTTTACTCGTACCTGAAGTAAAGGCGCTGCGTCCCGGAGGAGCTAGTAGAACTTCGAAATGAGGCTGCTCGACTGCGTCAAGTTTGCCGGTGCTTAAAAGCTAGCAATGTGACAGGAGGCGGGACGTGTGGAGAGACCGCTGCCGCTGCTGAGGGTTATTCAGTAATTCTGCGGAGACGTTTTTACGCGGGCCGGCGGCGGTCCCAGGGCATGCAAGTCTGACGACGCCCCGCCGAGCGTGAATCTCGTCACCACGCAGCCCACCGCATTAATATTTCAGCCGGTGCGCCAACGTGACATATTCGGGAATCTCTGTATCCGCATTTGGTCGGAAGCCGGCGGCCTGGGAGCGAGAAATATTCGCGAATCTCTCTCCGGCTGCCTTCCTGTCGGCGGCGCGGGCTTTCTGGCTGCGGCCGTCCCGCGGGAGCCCGGAATTGCTTGCGGAAGTTGAACACGACGAAAACACTCCGCAAAAAGATTTACTCCGTCAATATTTGTCTGGCCTTCTTTTTATTTCTCGCATAGAGTGTGACTGGAAGCAGTCCAAGAAGCAGCCTGGCCTGTTGTCCACCAGTGCACGTAGCCAGCGCAGAGCACAGCACGCACACCACCATCCTTCAGGCCCAAGGCGCCAATAAAAGCTCGCTCTCAAGTAACATCGAACTTATTTTTTTGCCAACTAAAAGACTGCATCTCTCTTTCAATTCAGATGCTCATTTCTCGAAATAAAAACAACGCAAACTTCTCTCCTTTTCACATGCTCTGTGTCAGCACCTTTGTGCCAATTAAGCTAACAGCAACCAAATACACAGTTTCAGTGATAAGTATCAGATACAGTTATCGTTTATTAAGGCAATACTTACCTGTTGCCTAAAGCAACCGGCAGTTGTTGAGCTCAAAAGCGAGAGGTCTTTCTGTCTTAGGCCGGCCGCAGTGGCCATGCGGTTCTAGGCGCTTCAGTCTGGAACCGCGCGACCGCTACAGTCGCAGGTTCGAATCCTGCCTCGGGAGTGGATGTGTGTGATGTCCTTAGGTTAGTTAGGTTTAATTAGTTCTAAGTTCTAGGGGACTGATGACCACAGATGTTAAGTCCCATAGTGCTCAGAGCCATTTTTTTTCTTTCTGTCTTAGATTATGCATGCTCTAGGATGCTTCCTTGGAAAGCTCACGACTGGTTTCTTCCCCATTCCTCTCCACCGAAGCTATGACGAGATGTCTGAGAGACCTAGATGCCACTTGAACGTTAAACGCTAACTTTTTTCACACATTATGGGTAGTCCACCGAAAATCTAGTTCCAGAAAAAAACACAAAAAACACTATGCAAGTGGAGGTGGTGGGGTGGAGAATTTCTAATTTATTGACACCTACTATAAGTCTAATACTTTCACAACGTGTCACCTCATCGGTAGTAGCTATTTCATTCTTAATTTTTTTCTTAATTTCACTTTCTTCCCGCATATTCCTTCCGACCAGCACGTGTCTAACTGCTATCCGCCTACTGGTTTTGGAAAGCCATACTGAATTAGGTGGATAACTATCCTCTGTGGAGCCATAAAGTAGCGGATGTTACAAGGACTGATAATGCCAACAACTTATTGAAATTCTTGTTTGTTCGTATTGAGGAAAACTTAAACTGGAAGAAGCGTATTAATGAATTACTCGAAAAACTGTCCGCCCCCGTTAGCTGAGTAGTCAGCGCGGCGAAGTGCCACGATACGGTGCCCTGGTTCGATTCTCGACTGGGCGGGACATTTTCTCCGTTCAGGAACTGGGTGTTATGTTGTCCTCATCATCATTTCATCCCCATCTCCGACGCGCAATTCGCCCAATGTGGCATCGAATACAATAAGTACTTGCCCTCGGCGGCCGAACTTCCCCGAATGGGAGATTCCCGGCCCACAATGCCGTACGCTCATTTCCATTTCCACTCCAAAATTAAGTTCAGCTAGTTTTGCTCTTCGTATAATTGCTACACTTGGAAACAAATGAATGATTATCATAAGACATTTTGTATATTGCCACTCAATAAGGTATTGGGGAATAATTTTCTGGGATAATTTATCACTTAGAAAAAGAAAATGTTGATCACTCAGAGCGATTAGTAAGAACATTATGTGGTGTTCACACACAGCCATCCAATGAGGTAGGCATTTTAGCTGCGCCTTCGATATATATATATATATATATATATATATATATATATATATATATATTCGCCAATGATATTCATCATAAATAATCCACATTGTGAAGAAAATATTGATTTCCGTACAAACCACACTGATTTCCATAACTGCGACACTAAAGAAACAATTTTCGCCAACCATTAATACAGTTGTTTGTCACTCAGAAACGAGTTCAGTATACATCAAGAAAACTCTTTGATAATTGGCCCGATAACACTCAGTGACTAACAGATAGAAATCTAAACTAAGATATTTTATTCTGGGCTACTCCTTTTATCCTATAGACGAATTTTTATTTAGAAACTGGTAGCCCGAATTGTTGTGGTCTTCAGTGCTGAAAGTGGTTTGATGCCTCTTCATCTCCCAGTACCTACTGAAACCTACATCCTTCTGTATCTGTTAAGTGTATTCATCTCTTGGTCCCCTTCTACAATTTTTACCCTCCACGGTGCCTTCCAATACTAAATTGGTGATCCCTTGATGCCTCTTCTGTAGCACCACATTTCGAAAGCTTCTATTCTCTTCTTGTCCAAACTAGATATCGTCCATGTTTCACTTCCATACATGACTACACTCCATACAAATACTTTCAGAAACGACTTCCTGACACTTAAATCTATACTCGATGTTAACAGATTCCTCTTCTTGAGAAACGCTTTCCTTGCCATTGCCAGTCTACATTTTATATCCTCTCTACTTCGACCATCATCGGTTATTTTACTCCCTAAATAGCAAAACTCCTTTACTACTTTAAGTGTCTCATTTCCTAATCCAATTCCCTCAGCATCACCCGACTTAATTTGACTACATTCCATTATCCTCGTTTTGCTTTTGTTGATGTTCATCTTATATCCTCCTTTCAAGACACTGTCCATTCCGTTCAACTGCTCTTCCAAGTCCTTTGCTGTCTCTGACAGAATTACAATGTCATCGGCGAACCTCAAAGTTTTTACTTCTTCTCCATGAATTTTAATACCTACTCCGAATTTTTCTTTTGTTTCCTTTACTGCTTGCTCAATATACAGATTGAATAACATCGGGGAGAGGCTACAACCCTGTCTTACTCCCTTCCCAACCACTGCTTCCCTTTCATGTCCCTCGACTCTTACAACTGCCATCTGGTTTCTGTACAAACTGTAAATAGCCTTTCGCTCCCTGTATTTTACCCCTGCCACCTTCAGAATTTGAAAGAGAATATTCCAGTTAACATTGTCAAAAGCTTTCTCTAAGTCTACAAATGCTAGAAACGTAGGTTTGCCTTTTCTTAATCTTTCTTCCAAGATAAGTCGTAAGGTCAGTATTGCCTCACGTGTTCCAACATTTCTACGGAATCCAAACTGATCTTCCCCGAGGTCGGCTTCTACCAGTTTTTCCATTCGTCTGTAAAGAATTCGCGTTAGTATTTTGCAGCTGTGACTTATTAAACTGATAGTTCGGTAATTTTCACATCTGTCAACACCTGCTTTCTTTGGGATTGGAATTATTATATTCTTCTTGAAGTCTGAGGGTATTTCGCCTGTCTCATACATCGTGCTCACCAGATGGTAGAGTTTTGTCATGACTGGCTCTCCCGAGGCCATCAGTAGTTCAAATGGAATGTTGTCTACTCCCGGGGCCTTGTTTCGACTCAGGTCTTTCAGTGCTCTGTCAAACTCTTCACGCAGTATCTTATCTCCCATTTCGTCTTCATCTACATCCTCTTCCATTTCCATAATATTGTCCTCAAGTACATCGCCCTTGTATAAACCCTCTATATACTCCTTCCACCTTTCTGCCTTCCCTTCTTTGCTTAGAACTGGGTTGCCATCTGAGCTCTTGATATTCATACAAGTGGTTCTCTTCTCTCCAAAGGTCTCTTTAATTTTCCTGTAGGCAGTATCTATCTTACCCCTAGTGAGACAAGCCTCTACATCCTTACATTTGTCCTCTAGCCATCCCTGCTTAGCCATTTTGCACTTCCTGTCGATTTCATTTTTGAGACGTCTGTATTCCTTTTTGCCTGCTTCATTTACTGCATTTTTGTATTTTCTCCTTTCATCAATTAAATTCAATATTTCTTCTGTTACCCAAGGATTTCTATTAGCCCTCGTCTTTTTACCTACTTGATCCTCTGCTGCCTTCACTACTTCATCTCTCAGAGCTACCCATTCTTCTTCTACTGTATTTCTTTCCCCCATTCCTGTCAACTGTTCCCTTATGCTCTCCCTGAAACTCTCTACAACCTCTGGTTCTTTCAGTTTATCCAGGTCCCATCTCCTTAAATTCCCACCTTTTTGCAGTTTCTTCAGTTTCAATCTGCAGTTCATAACCAATAGATTGTGGTCAGAATCCACATCTGCCCCAGGAAATGTCTTACAATTTAATACCTGGTTCCTAAATCTCTGTCTTACCATTATATAATCTATCTGATACCTACTAGTATCTCCAGGATTCTTCCACGTATACAACCTTCTTTTATGATTCTTGAACCAAGTGTTGGCTATGATTAGGTTATGCTCTGTGCAAAATTCTACAAGGCGGCTTCCTCTTTCATTCCTTCCCCCCAATCCATATTCACCTACTATGTTTCCTTCTCTCCCTTTTCCTACTGACGAATTCCAGTCACCCATGACTATTAAATTTTCGTCTCCTTTCACTACCTGAATAATTTCTTTTATCTTGTCATACATTTCATCTATTTCTTCATCATCTGCAGAGGTAGTTGGCATATAAACTTGTACTACTGTAGTAGGCATGGGCTTTGTGTCTATCTTGGCCACAATAATGCGTTCACTATGCTGTTTGTAGTAGCTAACCCGCACTCCTATTTTTTTATTCATTATTAAACCTACTCCTGCATTACCCCTATTTGATTTTGTATTTATAACCCTGTAATCACCTGACCAGAAGTCTTGTTCCTCCTGCCACCGAACTTCACTAATTCCCACTATATCTAACTTTAACCTATCCATTTCCCTTTTTAAATTTTCTAACCTACCTGCCCGATTAAGGGATCTGACATTCCACGCTCCGATCCGTAGGACGCCAGTTTTCTTTCTCCTGATAACGACGTCCTCCTGAGTAGTCCCCGCCCGGAGATCCGAATGGGGAACTATTTTACCTCCGGAATATTTTTCCCAGGAGGACGCCATCATCATTTAATCATACAGTAAAGCTGCATGCCCTCGGGAAAAATTACGGCCGTAGTTTCCCCTTGCTTTCAGCCGTTCGCAGTACCAGCACAGCAAGGCCGTTTTGGTTAATGTTACAAGGCCAGATCAGTCAATCATCCAGACTGTTGCCCCTGCAACTACTGAAAAGGCTGCTGCCCCTCTTCAGGAACCACATGTTTGTCTGGCCTCTCAACAGATACCCCTCCGTTGTGGTTGCACCTACGGTACGGCCATCTGTATCGCTGAGGCACGCAAGCCTCCCCACCAGCGGCAAGGTCCATGGTTCATGGGGGGCATTTTTAAAACTAATCATGTTTATATATTTACATATTGCCTCATTAGACATTATTTCGATGAAAAATCGTTCAAATACTCTTCAGAACCTGTCACAAATTAACTAACTAATTAATAAGGGAAGATTAAAGTTTCACATTTCGTCGACTTCGAGGTCATCGGACACGGAGCACTAACTCGAATTTCGGAAGAACAGGTGACGAAACTGACCGTCTTCTTTTCAAAGGGACAATCTCAGTATTTACGTTTAGCGATTTAGAGAAACTACGGAAGGCCAAAATCCGAATGGCAGGACGGGGATTCGACATGCCGTCTTACGGAATGCGGTTGTCGTCTCTCAACCACTGCATCACCTCTCATGGTCATTGTTACGGAGTGTACCTTCACTAGCTATAGGCCTAGCCGCTGCATCGACTTTACTCACCACCTTATTGAACGTACGAAACGGATAGTCATAGATAATGTTGCGTTGTACTTCTTATTACTATCAACGTTGTGAAAATAAGTACACTTCATCAACTAGCACGGCATTGTACATTTCTTGACCTACAACACTGTTCTATCTCTGGTTAAAATTGTCACCTCGCAATATTTCTCCTGTGCAGTCCGTCAGAGACTCCACCTCACAGATATTCACTGTGGCAAACTTAGTGGCGTCCAACAATGAATACATTTTCTTCTTGTGACGTGCTGTATATACTTCGCAGACAACAGTATATTCCGTAAATGGCACATGTAGTACTTTTGTGTACATACTGAACACGAAGTACGTGTTGTCACCATAAGAAAACGTAAAGGAAATAGCTAATGAAATTGTCTCATATTATTAGGTAAAACACTAGCCAACAGTAAAAATACTTCAATTCTCCCTTAAAAGATATTACAACATTGTCCTGTAGTTATGTAATCTCTACCATTGGATGTAGATTAAGCGATACATAAATATGGCAGTGCATGCTGTGATATGAGAGCTGTTGCTGGAAATACGCTCAATTATGTATGGAGGCTATAGACTGAGATAGTTTTACAGATACAACTTCGTAAAATGTCTGTGAGAATTATGTAAATTATGTCGTTTTCTGAAGCAAGGATAGTGGAGATACCAGAGTAATTCAAATGAAAATATGATGTTGAGCCGATGGAACAAGTTGAGGAACTACTGTCACCAGCTGAGGCACCGAACTTTTTCGCTTAAAATTAATTTTTGATCTGTTAAAGACATTTGTAAGCTGTTTCCACCTAGACGATGAATCATGAAACAGTTTACTTTCTAGTAACAACAAATTTCATTCAGAAGATTCTATTACATTACATTACCAATAAAAACCATTCCTTTCCGTGCATCAGATGTTTTCATGGATATCGACTAATTTTTTAACATTGTGGGAGGTATAAAACGGTTAACTGTCTCATGTAAATTCCGACTGAGTGACTTTGAGCGGTATAAAAGTTTCTTTGTTAGAAACATACTATAGACGTTTCCAAACTCTCAAGCACATCTATCACATTGCGTCTTAACCCGGCGGCGTATGTTTTCTTCGTGAGCGCCCTAATTTTTTGGGTGGTGGGTCATTTAACGGTCACAATAGTTATAAGATTTTCAAAGGCGTTATATCACTCAATTTGTCTTATTGGTATCTAATGTTCTCCCGCCAAAATGAAAAACACCTCCATTAAAATTATTAAAGGTGGCGTCTATGTTTCGGTTATTAATAAAACTGCTGTTTCATGAGCGACTGCTCACTGTTCGTCTAGGTGAAAACAGATTACATATATCTTTAACGGATGATATTAATGCGAGGTGATAAAGTTAGATGACTCACACTGTGTATAGGAAAAAGGACCCCAATACGATGGTACCAACATAACAGGGAAATTGCTGAATTCACCCATCATATACACTCCTGGAAATGGAAAAAAAGAACACATTGACACCGGTGTGTCAGACCCACCATACTTGCTCCGGACACTGCGAGAGGGCTGTACAAGCAATGATCACACGCACGGCACAGCGGACACACCAGGAACCGCGGTGTTGGCCGTCGAATGGCGCTAGCTGCGCAGCATTTGTGCACCGCCGCCGTCAGTGTCACCCAGTTTGCCGTGGCATACGGAGCTCCATCGCAGTCTTTAACACTGGTAGCATGCCGCGACAGCGTGGACGTGAACCGTATGTGCAGTTGACGGACTTTGAGCGAGGGCGTATAGTGGGCATGCGGGAGGCCGGGTGGACGTACCGCCGAATTGCTCAACACGTGGGGCGTGAGGTCTCCACAGTACATCGATGTTGTCGCCAGTGGTCGGCGGAAGGTGCACGTGCCCGTCGACCTGGGACCGGACCGCAGCGACGCACGGATGCACGCCAAGACCGTAGGATCCTACGCAGTGCCGTAGGGGACCGCACCGCCACTTCCCAGCAAATTAGGGACACTGTTGCTCCTGGGGTATCGGCGAGGACCATTCGCAACCGTCTCCATGAAGCTGGGCTACGGTCCCGCACACCGTTAGGCCGTCTTCCGCTCACGCCCCAACATCGTGCAGCCCGCCTCCAGTGGTGTCGCGACAGGCGTGAATGGAGGGACGAATGGAGACGTGTCGTCTTCAGCGATGAGAGTCGCTTCTGCCTTGGTGCCAATGATGATCGTATGCGTGTTTGGCGCCGCGCAGGTGAGCGCCACAATCAGGACTGCATACGACCGAGGCACACAGGGCCAACACCCGGCATCATGGTGTGGGGAGCGATCTCCTACACTGGCCGTACACCACTGGTGATCGTCGAGGGGACACTGAATAGTGCACGGTACATCCAATTCGTCATCGAACCCATCGTTCTACCATTCCTAGACCGGCAAGGGAACTTGCTGTTCCAACAGGACAATGCACGTCCGCATGTATCCCGTGCCACCCAACGTGCTCTAGAAGGTGTAAGTCAACTACCCTGGCCAGCAAGATCTCCGGATCTGTCCCCCATTGAGCATGTTTGGGACTGGATGAAGCGTCGTCTCACGCGGTCTGCACGTCCAGCACGAACGCTGGTCCAACTGAGGCGCCAGGTGGAAATGGCATGGCAAGCCGTTCCACAGGACTACATCCAGCATCTCTACGATCGTCTCCATGGGAGAATAGCAGCCTGCATTGCTGCGAAAGGTGGATATACACTGTACTAGTGCCGACATTGTGCATGCTCTGTTGCCTGTGTCTATGTGCCTGTGGTTCTGTCAGTGTGATCATGTGATGTATCTGACCCCAGGAATGTGTCAATAAAGTTTCCCCTTCCTGGGACAATGAATTCACGGTGTTCTTATTTCAATTTCCAGGAGTGTATTATCCTCTCTTACCACTGATATACCCTCAAACCCAGTTTCAGAGTAGCTTTTATGCCGGAGAAGAGGACAAGAAGTGCAGAAAATGCTAGAATTCATTCAGAAATTTTCAGATTTTGCCACAATAACGTTGTTAATTACCCTCCAGCCATTCAAAGCTGATGTGGTTCAATCGCATCTTGTAACTAAAATTTTGGTCAGGTAGGTATATCCATCAGCAGCGATCTAGACCCAACAGTGTTTTTCTTTTTCCATCATACCAAGAAGCTATAAAATACATATATGTGGTCGTTCTAATACCTCGTTAAAAGTAAAAATCGTAATGAATAGTGCAGAGGCACGATACCACACTAGATAACACATATCACTTGAATCGATTCAAAGAGGCTTCAGCAACTTTGCAACAAAAATCTGAATTTATGAAAGGGAGTAATAGATTCAATTACTGGAATCTCTTGATGTGGTTGTATGATCCCGATAATTCTGGTGGCTGACAGCGCACGATATGAAAGAATGCACGGTCCGGCAGGACAGAGTACGATGAAGAGTGTGTGTGTGCCAAGATACCTCTGATGAGGGTTGTGAGTGTATATTATAAGTTTTACGATGGTATAGTGTAAGGTAGGAATTAGAAGGGGTTACGACAATAAGGATTTATTGAGGAGAAAACGGGTTAGAGACGACATATAACTTTACTGAATATTAGATGTATTTGTGGATATCTCTGCGGGAGTTACAGTTGATCGGGATGAAGAGTATTTGAGGTGAAGCGGGTGCTCGATGTGTAGGAGGTCTTTCAAGTTCTATGAGTATTGGAGGGACGTCATGTTCTGTTGTGGGAAGTATACGATCTATACAGACTGAATTACGTTTACTGATGTAGGATACTTGTGAATAAGGATGGATGAATTTGGAAGTTAAGGTGGAGGGTATGGAGAGCACATACTTTCAACGAAACATAGCACACTGGTAGCGCTAAATAAGCGAAAATGAGGATTTTCAGATTAATATCTTATAGACATGATGTTTCTATTTTTTTGTGGGCATCTGTAGGATAGTTAGTAGGTAGCAGCTACAGGTTACGTTGCTGACAACAAATAGACCTGGACAGTTTAGTGGATAAGTGTACTCGAAGTAATATTTTGGATGGCAGCATATACTTGACAGCGATACTAAATTCAGAAATATCGTTCAATTGGATACGAGTATGATCTTCCAGTATTCGAGCGTGATTTCCTGTGTTTATGAGACCCACAAATCATGCCTCATCGTGATGCTAAACATTTGCTATCCCTTCCTGTTCTACAGCGTACCTCAACATCAGGTGTATGAGAAATCTTCTACACGATATGCCTATGAATCCTTCCAGTGTGGTACATGTTGAGCACATCCTTAAAAGCGTGTCTAAGATCAAGAGTCAGATTGCCTCTTGGCCAAGCCAGTACACAGATATTAAGCATTTCTCACCCATCGAACTGTCTCGCAGTTCGCTGATGTGTTCCAGAAGGTCAACGATAATTTTCGTTAAGAGCAGAACACAGAAAATATCAGATAGCAAAGAGCTAATAACGAAAATACGAGAAGAGAATTTCATGGAAATTCGGATTTAGATAATTATAATTTAGATAACGCTGACTTCGAGTTTTCGTATCTCTGTACGAGCTGAGGTCTAGAACTAATTATTTCATATTTCCTGCTTTAAGATATGTGTAGCTGCATTCTGATCATATCAGACTGCAAATCCCAATAATTGAGTAAAGTAATACCGTAATACAAAGGTCAATCAGAAATTGTTTCGTTTGAGGAAATTACTGCACCGTATACGCTATGTAGCGCGACTCCGATGCGTATGTACACACACCGACATGTAGGTAAGCAATCAGTGTGACATTCGTGTCTTTGCGATGTTCGTGCGGTTAATAAGGGAATGTGAGCTATTGCGAAGTTATTACCAAATGCGTTCAAACAGAGCTAACTTGCTGAAAGTGCTGTTATTCTTTTCTAAGCGGCCGAAGGAAATACACCGTCAGAAATCCATCGGAGAATGAAGATTGTGTGTGGGGCAGCATGTCTGCCGAAAACCACCTTTGTGGACGGGTGCACAAAGTTCCGTGCGACTTGCGGTGCTGCTGCTTCATGGTAACTTACGGTCCGCTATCGTTAAAGTCGTAACGCGGAAGTTAGGCCAAATGATGTGGAAGACACCCCAGCACCCGCCCTGTAATCCCTACTTCCGCCGATGAAACTCACGCCCATCCCTTAAAAAAGGCCTTGAAGGGCTGACGACTCCTGTAGGACGAGGATGTGCAGCAGACGGAGACAGAAGGTCTTCATCACGCAGCAGGACACCGTGTTTTACCAAACGGGTATCTTCAAATGGCTCTGAGCACTATGGGACTTAACATCTATGGTCATCAGTCCCCTAGAACTTAGAACTACTTAAATCTAACTAACCTAAGGACATCACACAACACCCAGTCATCACGACGGGTATCTTCAACCGCCTGCTGATGTGGGATGATTGCCTCAGTGCTCACGATAATTTTGTCTGATTAGCATAACGATTCCGGATTGTACGTCCTTCGAACGTAAATTTTTTGATCACCCCTTATACAACATCTGATGTGCTGAAAATCAAATCTGATTACATATAAAACTTACTAGAAGGTTGTTGATCAAATCAGCAGCTAAACTGAAGCGGGTACGAAGATAACTAATTAAGAAATTCATTATGCGATTATGAAATTGACATTAATAAATGATGGTTCAGAGATCACTCAGACACTCTGATTACTTACTAACTACCTGTGAAATACTGGGTGTTAGTTTACAATTGTAGAATGAAATCAAGAACAAGTTAAATTTTTAAGGTGGATATAAAGTCCAGGTAGTTGTTGTTGTTGTGTTATTCAATTCGAAGACTTGGTTGATGCAGCCCTCCGCGCTACTCTGTGCAAGCCGTTTCATCTCCGGATAACTTCTGTAACTTACATACTTTCGAACCTGCTTACTATGTTCACCTCTTGGTCTCCCTCTACGATTTTTACCGCCAAATACTTCCGTCCAGTACTAAACTGGTGAGCCTTTGCTGTCTCAGAATGTGTCCAATCAATCGATCTCTTCTTTTAGTCAAGTTATACCACTAATTTTTTTTCTTCCCAATTCTGTTCAGTATAACCTCATTGCTTACATGATTAACTAATCTAAACTTCAGCTTTCTTATGTAGTATCACGATCCAAAAGCATCTATTCTCTTCTTGTCTCAACTGCTTATCGTCCACATTTCACCTCCTTTCATGGCTACCAACCTGACAAATACCTTCACAAAACGAGCCCGGCCACCTTGATTTAGATTTTGAGTGATTTCCCTAAGTCGCTCCACCCATATGTCGGGATGGTTCCTTTGAAATGACACGGCCGACCTCCTTCCCCATCCTTCCCTAATCCGATGGGGCCGATGACGTCGCTGTTTGGTCCTCTTCCCAAAATCAACGAACCAACCAATCTTCAAAAACGACTTCCTAGCACTTAAATCTATATTCTGTGTTAACAACCTTCTCGTCTTCAGAAGCGCTTTTCCTGCCATTGCCAGTCTACATTTTATATCCTCTCAATTTCGGCTATCATCAGTTAATTCGCTGCTCAAATATCAAAACTCATCTCCTACTGTCCGTGTTTATTTTCCTAATCGGATGCCCTCGGCGTCATCTGATGCACTTGGACTACATTCCATTCCCATTGTTTTACTTTTTCTAATGTTTATCTTATATCCTGTTTAAAAGACACTGTCCATTCCGTTAAACTGGTCGTCCAAGTTCTTTGCTGTCTCTTACAGAAATATTCTTCGCACTCAACTTTAATCCCTTCTCCAAATTTTTCTTACGTTTCCTTTACTGCTTGTTTAATGTACAAACTGAGTAACCCCCCCCCCCCCCCCCCTAGATAGCCGTACGTATTAGGGGAGGCGAGCCGGAAACGGATTGCTTCCGCCTGGCGAAATAACGACAGAAGTCGGTGAGCTGGCTAGCCTGGATGTGGTTTCTAGGCGGTTTCCCACATCTTACTGAGTGAGCACCACGCTCAGTTTCACATGAATAACACTGCATGCAGATAGTTGGGGTACACATATTCCGTCCAGGAGGAAGGGGGATGGGTAATTGGGTGGCCACAGGAAGGTTATCCAACCATCCCTTAAACTAACCACGCCTGATCCAAAGCCAGATATGCACCGAAGCGGGACAAAGGCTCAAGAAAAAGAACATACAGATTGGCTCTGAACACTATGGGACTTAACATCTATGGTCATCAGTCCCCTAGAACTTAGAACTACTTAAACCTAACCAACCAAAGGACATCACACAACACCCAGTCATCACGAGGCAGATAAAATCCCTGACCCCGTCGGGAATCGAACCCGGGAACCCGGGCCCGTGAAGCGAGAACGCTACCGCACGACCACGAGCTGCGGACGAACATACAGATTGAATAAGGCTGAGTATAGGCCCAAACCCTGTCTTACACCCTTCCCAACCACTCCTTTCCTTTCATGCTCTTCAACTCTTATAACCACTGTC
Organism: Schistocerca cancellata; assembly: GCF_023864275.1. Classification (NCBI taxonomy): domain Eukaryota; kingdom Metazoa; phylum Arthropoda; class Insecta; order Orthoptera; family Acrididae; genus Schistocerca; species Schistocerca cancellata. Next base: position 384,281,785 of record NC_064629.1, on the reverse strand, counting down.
TGCTTTCTGTTCAAGTTGTGTATAACCTTCCGCTCACTGTGTTTCACCATGTCGCCCTAAGAATTTCAAAGAGTATATTCCAGTCGAGACTGTCAAAAGCTTTCTCCAAATCTGCAAAAGCTATAAATATAAGTTTGCCTTTCCTGAACCTATTTTCTAAGCTAAGTCGTAGGATCAGTATTACCTCGCGTGTTTATAAATTTCTCCGGAATCCGAACTCATCTTCCCCGAGGTCGGTTTCTACCAGTTTTTCGAGCTTTTTGTAAACAATTCATGTTAGTATTTTACAGCCATGAATTATAAACTGGTAGTTTGGTGATATCCCGACACGTCAGCACAGTATTTCTTTAGAATTGGATCAAGTGCATTCTTCTGGAAGTCTGGGGGTATTTTCCCTGTCTCATCGATACGGCGCACCAGGTGGAACTGGATGGCTCTCCCAAGGATATCAACAGTTGTGACATAATGTCGTCTACAACAGGGGTCTTGTTTCGACTTAAGTCTTTCAGTGCTCTATTGAATTCTTCGCGCAGTATCATATCTCCCATCTCATCTTCATCTACTTCCTCTTTCCTTTCCTATAATATTGCCTTCAAGTTCATCTCCCTTTCACACACCCACTGCATACTTCATCCACCTTCAACTTTCCCTTCTTTTCTTAGTACTAGTTTTCCATCTCAGCTCTTGGCACTCATACAGCTGCTTCTCTTTTCTAAAACAGTTTATTTACTTTTCGTGCAGGCAGTATCTGTCTTTCCACTGGTAATATATGCCTCTAAATCCTTGTGTTTTCCCTCTAGCCATTCCTGCTTACCATTATGTACTTGCTACCAGTCTCACTTTTTAGACGACTGTATTTCCTTCCGTCTGCTTCATTTGCTGCAGTCTTATATTTTCTCCTTTCATCGATGAAATTCAGTGTCTCCTGTGACATCTAAGGATTTCTAGTAGGCCAAGGGTCCATGGCTTAGTGAGGTCTGTGCCACACTCAGACGTACCATAAGCTCTTACCAACACAAATAGGACTCATCTGACCAGGCCACGGTTTTCCAATCGTCTATGGTCCGATGATCACGAGCCTAGGAAAAGCGCTGCAGGCGATGTCGTTAGCAATGGAACTCACTTCGGTCGTCTGCTGCCATAGCCCATTAACACAAAATTTCTCCGCACTGCCCGAACGAGTACATTCGTCGAAAAATACCACACTGAATTCTGCGGTTATTTCACGCAGTGTTCCTTGTCTGTTAGCACTGACACCTCTACGCAAACGCGCTGCTCTCAGCCCGTTGAGTAAAGGCCGTCGGCCCTTGAGTTGTCCGTGGTGAGACGTAATGCCTGAAATGCGGCATTCTCGCACCCGCTTGACATTGTGGATCTTGGAATATTGAATTCCCTAACGATTTACGAAATATAATGTCCCATGCATCTTTGTGCATGCGATACTACCAACATTTGCATCAGCTCAGCAGGTTTCTCACTAAAAATTTAACATGCACAAATGCACACACTTCCTTTTCGTGGATGACAGTGCTCTACTGCATCGAACAGTGCACATGAAGGAGCTCTGGGAATGAGAGGATGTTCGGCGGACGGCCGGGTCTTCCCGTTCTCCCGATATAAATCCCACTGTGCACGTGTGGGACGCGCTGGGGAGACGTACTACAGCACGTATATGTACGCCACCGAGGGTCCAGCGGCTGTCTAACACGCTGACTGAAGAATGCAACAAGCATTCAAAAGAACTTATCACTAACATTGTGGCCAGCGTGGGAGCACGTAGCAGAGCTTTCACTGCCTTCTGTAGTGATCTCACACCCTACCAAGGACCATGCCTCATCTTTTGTAATGTTCACGACAGAAGTTCAGCTCATTGCGTATTTCTTTCAGTTACCTTCTGTACTGTACTGTCCTGTGCTATACTGTAGCAGTTCTTTCTATGTATGGTCCAAGTTCCATCGAGATATGTCACCAGGCAGTGATACATTGTGCGAAAATTACTTTCGACGTTAATTGTGCACACCAGTGCACGAGAGGGCGCTGTTCCTAGCAAAATGTCTGGAGAAAGGCCGTGACAAATCGACCAAATGGTTCAAATGACTCTGAGTACTATGGGACTTAACTTCTGAGGTCATCAGTCCCCTAGAACTTAGAACTACTTAAACCTAACTAACCTAAGGACATCACACACATACATGCCCGAGGCAGGATTCGAACCTGCGACCGTAGCGGTCGCAGGGTTCCAGACTGTAGCGCCCAGAACCGCTCGGCCACTCCGGCCGGCACACCTTGTTGCTCTTTCTCATAACATAAATACTGCGTGACGCAAAACAATGGGTTGCAGAGACAGGAAAATCATTATAAAATACGGAATTTTCAGCAACACAACCGCACTAGAAAGTAATACAGACGTTTAATTTTTGGACATTTAAGAGAAAATATGTGTAGCTTGTGCTGTTTGGAATTAGAGTCTTTTATAAGTGACAATACCTAACGTTGTCTGCTACATTGAATTACATTTTCTCGTTTGTATACGACCACAATAGCTTAAAGTATCACAACCTGAGGCAAATTTGCTGTAATAGAAATGAGGAAGATGTAACATTCTGTTACAAGGAGCGAACGAATGGTACATGTATTTAACAGAAACTATACACACGAGTAATCGTATTGAATACGGTATAAGGCCTCTATGTATGACTAAGTTCAACAAAAACGTCTCAATTGAAAGCTGCTAAAACCCCCTGTCGAAAGCGACGAGAAACTTGTTGATGAACATATTTTATTTGATATTTATTAACTCTGACAACTATTTAGTAATGACAGACATAACGAAATTTCGTAGAGGCGATTTTCAGTTTACTCGACGATCCCTCCCTCTACAAACTCTTATTGCTTTATGCTATGAGGTTTTCGTTTTACACTGACCACGGATCTGCTTACAAATATTACTTAATTTATACTCACAATTTAAATTCCGTGATCCTGTGTATCAATACGAGCCAATAAAAACTACTTCCTCCAGCAATGAACACGATGTAAGAATTCCAAAACTCCTTCTTTACAGCACATCTTCTGCAAATAAACCGGGTAGGGGGAAAATGATTGCGATTCACACTGGCATTTCTGCCACAAACTGTGTGATGGTATACGTCAATAAACTTCATTTTACTCTGTCCTGTCACCTAATCATCACAAGAATACGTAAGACCTTACCACCGCCACACCACCACTACCATCACCACTACCACTCATTGTATAGAAAATGCAGTCACGTTGTAATTGAATATCTACAGTGCAATTCGAAATCATTGTTCCGTAATGTACATCATCGTGTGCCCTCGCATATAACGCAAGTGACTCTGGCGCTATTGACCTTGCAGTTTTATTGGTATACTGGGAACGCAACAGACCCTTCAACCCTAACATCGATTCGGCTAAAAGTAACCTTTTGTTTTCGTCATCTCATTAACTGGAAAGAAATACACGTATTTCTTCATTCTCCTCTCACGTCGAGTTTCCACGTAGCCCACGCTGAGGTCCGTACGGGTGGACACACAAGAAAACTCTGTCACAAATGAAGTATTAAACTCTGTTTCAAATGTATCTTATGATAATCACTGAATATGAGACTTGTGTGAATAACCCAGTACCCGCGTTTCTACAAAAAACTGGGTGTTAAGTTCAAAGAAACACAAAGCAAACAACGTTATGCAGCAAACACTGTCTCGGGACTATTGTTTACTCGGTAATTAGCTGCGTTCTCTGCGGGGTCTTAAAGTGAACCATACTGGGGACATTTCGCAGTTATTACGGCGGAGCTGTTCGTTTGAAGCCACGTCCTGGCGGCTACTCTGCTAAAGCTGCAACCCACACTCGGGCCTGCGGTGACAATCACCGAGTCTCTTTCTCATTTTTACAGGAGCGAACTGTCACCGTTATGCTAACCACACCTCGGCTCCTACTGCTGTTCTTTAATTATGTACTGAGGAATGACTAATTTAGTGCGTCGTTATTCCTTCATTAGAGGGAGAAATTGCTTAATTACAGCGTCGAGTCACGCGTCGCAGAACGAGGTGTCGGCTGGCGCCCCGGCAGCCAAAGGAGCAATTTGTGCTACGGTAATGCGATGAGTAAATAAAGAGCCCGCCGGCGATCGCGCAGTGCCTTTGCAGGCTAATCAGCGCCGCGGCCACATTATGCTCAGTGCTGCCTGGCCTGCCTTGTTATATTCCCGCCGTGCACTTCGCTTGCTAGTTGCAAAAGTACGCTTTACCGCCGGCAAGGGCTCTTTACACCTTGTAAGCACAGCATAGGTTGCTGCGCTGCTACGGGAAGGCGCAGGATTGGGTTTCCCTCCGGTAAATGAAAATTGTTGTGAATAGCATTTAAAAATTTATCTTACTGACTGACAATTGAGACATTACACAAGATGCACTTCATATCTTATTTTAAAAATAAATTTGTGGTGAGGTCTTATGGGACCAAACTGCTGAGGTCATCGGTCCCTAAGCTTACACACTACTTAATCTAACTTAAAGTAACTTACGCTAAGGACAACACACACAACCATGCCCGAGGGAGGATTCGCACCTCCGATGGAGGAAGCCGCGTGAAACGTGACCAGACGCTTGAGACCGCGCGGCTACCTCGCGAGGCTTCCTTCGTTTCTGACATGTCCGTCACCATGTAACACGACTACCCAAACTATCAGCCAATAAATTCCTAACTACATGGAAGCTCTTATTTTGCAGAAAAAGAACGCCTGAGAGAGACTATTCCGGCGTAAAACGAAGCGCCTGCATGTCAGTCAAGAACATCAGAGCAGAGAGGGCTGTGAGATGGCGTCAGCCAGTGTTACTTTAACCGACCCCTATCTAGTATGACACCAAGACAGCAGCAGCCTGTAGGCGAAGTGCAGGCGCCCCGTTGGTCCCGGTCGCCTACGGTGGACTGGAATCCGAGCAGTGACCTCTGCAGTTGACAGGATGCTACGAAATGACTGTGGACACGTCAGAAACGCAAAAGAAACATTATTAATTCATGACACCTTTATTCCTGCTGAGTACAATGTGGCCCGCGTAACACAGGCTGGCTGAGCTTGGTGATATCGATGACCTTCCCCGAGTTCTCGCTGACTCATAGCGATGACACCAGCTCCGGGCCGCACCAGTCTTGCTAGCGCAGTGCCGCGTGCTGTGACGTAGCGGTGGAATGCCCTTATCCGGCCGCGCGTGGCTGGCGGCGCCCAGCTGGCCGGCCGGTCGGCCGGACAGCAGGCCGCTGCACGTAGGAGGCTCCGGGTTGGAGTCCCGGCGCTTTCGGCAGGAGAGGCGTTCTCGTAGTGCGGAGTGTACTCTATCCCACCCCGTCTTCTTCCCTGCTCCTCCTGATGGCTCGTCCACGGTGGAGGGGTGGAACGGGCTGTAGTCCCCCAGCGTCGTCGGCTCACCCGGTTGTGACGACGGATGCACATGGCCTAGGCCCCGCACGATCTCGACGACAGCTCACTGATGTGGTCAGCATTGGCGGTGAGCGAGTGTGCCGCAATGTCTGCTAATCCTGGGTTGATGATTGACAGCGGCAGCAGAGAGGACCAGAGCTGGTACTGTCCCCTCACGTCTGCTACTGGATTGGCCGCCCTTACTGCAACATCTCCTTAATAAAGATTAACATGTCGATCACCGAGCTGAGCACTACGCCGCGACCCAGTACACATCTAACTGCAAGTCTAACTGCGAGTGCCTTGTTGCTACCAAAGCTGGCGTATTTAAAGGTAGCACGAGCGACATCCTGACGTCATGCTCGTTTGCAATGAACGCAGTCATTCCACTTATACTGCTGATTTATCTGTCGAACTCGCCCCTTAGGTGTTCTTGTGACAGAGTTACATGTTGTTACGGCAGACTTACGCGAAGTTGTGAAATGCAGTACATCTGACACTATACCTCTGCCTTACACTCTACGAAAGTCTCCGTCTAACACAAACCCGCATGCTAAGCAATTCTCTCTCTCCTGTTGTGTGTAACCAGGCCACTGCCCCAGCGTGACGACACATTCTGATACATGTGCAATCCTCTTACCTCTTGGATAACCTACTGCCTCTGGTTCTCGGCATAGGCAACGAAACTTTGACAATATTCCACGTTTCCAACTCTTCACTATTCCACGACACTACAGAAGAGAACATAAGCGCCGCTCCGCCCGGCCGCAGCCGAGTTGAAGACGAGCTGTTCTACGAAGACTACAGCCACGGCTTGCAAACAGTATTGCTTCACTTGTATTAGGAGTTGTGTATAATGAAGAGATTTCTTATTTGTCTGTCACCATTTGCTTGCCACACACCATAGGAAATTCTCCAAGTAACGTATAATCATTTATCTTACTGCATTAAAAATCCATTAATATGATTGTTGTCTAGCGATCCGAGAAAGTAGATTTCTTTGGCTCCCTATGTTACACGAGTGGGCAGGACACAGCAGAGACAAAAAGTATGTGCTCCAGGGAAGTGTAATATAACTGCTGACGTTCACAAAATAAGCGCATCAGACCGAAAATTAGAGAGCCTCAGCAGATATCATGTTAATACTGTGTTAGGTCAAATCTACTTTTGATAATGAGTTCAATTTGGTGAGGAAAGGAGTCCACAGATTTATTCAGGTACCGAGGTGATTTCACTCATTAATGATTAAATCCAGTGGAGGTATCAAAGAACATTCAACTCGGTGTTCCAAATACTTACAGACTTTTTACATGGGACTAGCTCAGTATCCGGCGTTGCCCAGTTATGTATCTATTCCGATATTCTAATAGTTCCTCTCCTCCTTCCCCTTTTGTCTCCATTCCTCTCCTCCTCTCTTCTCTAAAAAGATGGTTCAAATGGCTCTGAGCACTATGGGACTTAACATCTGAGGTCATCAGTCCCCTAGAACTTAGAACTACTTAAACCTAACTAACCCTAAGGACTTCACACACATTCATGCCCGAGGCAGGATTCGAACCTGCGATCGTAGCGGTCGCGCGGTTCCAGACTGAAGCGCCTAGAACCGCGCGGCCACTCTGTCCGGCCCATTTCCGCCTCCCTCTGTTCATCTCCTCCTCCTCCTTCTCTATCTGTTTACCTCGTAGTTCTCCTTCTCTGTGCACATTAGCACCTCAACTCCAATAGAAAGTTTCTGGTTCTTACCCGCACAGCATTCCTTTCCAAATGGTTCAAATGGCTCTGAGTACTATGGGACTCAACTGCTGAGGTCATTAGTCCCCTAGAACTTAGAACTAGTTAAACCTAACTAACCTAAGGACATCACAAACATCCATGCCCGAGGCAGGATTCGAACCGGCGACCGTAGCGGTCTTGCGGTTCCAGACTGCAGCGCCTTTAACCGCACGGCATTCCTTTCCAGGTACTAAGTAAAATAAGTATCAAATTTGGTTGAAATCGATCAAGGAAGGTAGGAGGAACTTTTTACCCGTGAATTTGCCTTTTTAAGCACATATCACATACATTTAACATATTTCACACATGTTTATACACATATTTCACCTGTATCTCTAGCGAATGTCGCCCTGAAACTTTGTTTTCACGAGGGCCAATGTTCATATCGTCATGGTACGAAAAACGCAACCAAAACGTCACAGGACCACCCGTAGCCTGACCCACACCATCCATACACGCCAAGTTAAACGCCTCATTGGGCCGTCTTATATCATATGAAAGAAACAAAATCGTCACTCCTCAACTACACAACACGCAGCTAGTAAAAACTGTCCAGATAGTGTGTTGTGTGACCCATTAATGACGTGAAGCCTTACGTGTGATTGTGAGCTATAGCCTTTCGCGAGGTACCCGACTTTAAACGACCAATGCACAAATTTTCCTTCGTAGTTTTCACTCGGAAACTAGTTAATTGAATGAAAGCAGTAAATCAAGTCAGGTCTGAAACAGATTGTAACTGGCAAGCCGTGATGCTCATCTCCGATCGCTGTCTGTTACAGTCTTTTTAGGATCACTATCCTTACGCCGTCTTGTATGGCAGTCTCCCGTACACTGTTCCTTGTATGCATGATGGACAGTACTCTTTTGAGGGGGGGGGGGGGGGGGGGATTGATCAGGTAGGGTTAGCAGAAATCTCATATTGTTTGACGGTGATACTGTTGTCGCAGGATGATCGAAAGGAAATACAGAATGACGTAGACATCAATTCCACTTGAAATGTGGATAAATAAAAGATAATACCCATCGAAATTAAACATAACCCGGTGAAGTCCAGTTTCACGATACATCGTTCAGTTCCGGAGCCTGTAATATCGTTGAAATGTCTACAACTCATATTAGTTCGAACGAAATCATGAATTTAGCAACAGAGAAGAAGGGTTCTTGGGAGGGTTCTAGTTACGTGTGTAACATTTATACAGGAAACCGAATTCAAGGCAGTAGTGCTTTAACGTTTTGGGTTCTTACAAAGTAAGCATCACAGCTGACTTCAGATGAATTAAGGAACACATTGCCAGCATCTTAACAGGTCCGTAACGCCCATTCGAAAGTGACAGAGATGTTCAAGAAATCTTGGTGGAAAACATTGGAAGCAAGCTAACTTTGTTTTAGCTGATTAGTAAATTTGGAGAACAAGTATTTAAAGTTGGCTGTGCAACGATTCTGTTGTCTCTATAACATGTCTTACATTGGAAAGATTTAAATAGGATAAGAGAGATTTGTTAGCCTACGAGGCATTTAGAAAGTTTTTTACCCTCGAACCGCGTGCGGGTGGAATAGCACATTAAATCGCTAATATCGGCACGAAGTACTGCCATGCATTATACAATAGTTTCCGGAGTATAAAACTTTAAGATTTCTTCACAGAACGAGTCGTTCACTGTGTAGTGATGAGTACGCTGTTTCCTGACAAAATGGAAATGTGTGCCAGTCTTAGTCACGAACCAGAACCTGGAAAGCTCTCTCACGAGGTTTCGCACCAGCGTTATTCCAATAAGGATAAGCAACCATTACGCTGTGACTAAGCCATTCTTCACGATATACCATCTTCCAAGAGGCCAGAATGATACTCAGGAGTGTAGACGAGAAGCTTGGAATTCAGAAGAAACGTACTGCCAGTTTTGAGCCGTGAAACCAGTCGTAGCTTAAAAAAGTCTGTAACAGCGAAGTTCTAATAGATCCATCACTCTTATAACACTATTCTCCACCACTTTGCGACTATTCGTGGAACTCGTTGTTGCAAATGACACACGTATTGACTGGAAACGTGTTAAATTTGCACCCTCTACTAATATTACAGTGTTTACTCAACTGATGTACATTAAAATTTTGGTGCCATACAGGTCGCATTAGACAAAACACTGACCCTAATCCAACAAAATTGATGTTATTGAATCGTCGATATGATGGTATAATTTTCTCTGTTAGGACAAAATGGCTAATCGAGAGCATGCTTGCTTTAAACAGAAAGTGTGTTTGGGTGTGGCAACCATTGATGAAAGACTCAACCGTATACGTATGGGCATCTGGGGTCACTCACAGAAATCATGTAAGATTGGGATTAGTACGTTGAATTCAAAATTCCCACCACTATCCACACACTGTGGTTCGAGAAGCTACACCTACGACGTACCGCTCTGCTGAGTACCCGCGATATCTACATATGAACAGCTTGAGTATTCTCCGATTATTGTATCTGCATCGTTATTCAAGTGCTGTAGCTTGTCTCGTTACACTGGAGGCCGTCACCGTGTCAACATACCCGTAAATACGCCGGCTTCGACATCAGAATACTCGAAGGAAACCGGTGGAAGTGCACTACCTGGCGCCACACTAAATAATTTTGGTGATGTCAGATGTTCGACTCAGCGCTATCCAGTTGGAACTCCTTCGATGACTGTTATTTTCTGCGCCAGAAATTGGCAGATAGAATATGCTGGCGGTGTATAGCTTGTGATCGATGAATTGTTTGTAGTATTATGAGAGAAAACTTCGAACAATTTCGTAGTTTCGCGGAAAGCGAGAAAATATATTATCGATTATACTATAACGCTCATACCAGTTGGATCGTTGATGGTTAATGAATGTCCTGGCAGAATGATGAGACACAGTCCTTACTTTCCTCCGTCGTACCACATCGTGTCCATTGTGTGTTCATCTTTCAGGATGATGACAACACCCTTTCAGTTTCAGTTGTAAGAGGTGTTTACCAATGGTCGTCTGCTGCAGAGTGGTCCAGAGCAAGGTGCCTTCGCCACTACTCTGAGTAGGTGAGTGGAAACAACAAATAAGGAATTAATGAAGAAACCGTGCCGGTAGCCTGTAAGTTGATAAGCATATTCTTGTGTGCCGGAGGTCAATCAGTTGTCAGCAGTGAGCAGTCTTGCAAGGATGAGCACAGCAACAGTGTAAGGATAGCCGCCTCACTGTCAATTTTTGCCTAGAAAGGACAGTGTTCTCATGTTCTATTTTTGAATAAACTGTTGTATTTAATCACATGTGGATGCTCAGTGTCGTGGTTCACGTTTATTTCAGCAGTAAACCTAATTGCCGTAGCAATGGATTCGTGAAGTGTATCGCCCGCCACCGGCACCTCTAACCCACGACACTTTATCATTCCAGAGAATACTGCGGCCGTAAAAGTCGTCGTGAGAGAAAACAACAGAGTTGTTTTAGATGGCGTTTCAGCAGCTTCAAATTGTAGTTTTAGTTTAGCTTAATACATTACTTGTGGGATACTTCGAATATGTAGCACCCAGCTGACAGAGAGTAACACTCTGTATCGTCATGATAACGGAAGTGAGCCGACGTACCATGGACGTCACGATAAACTGAATGTGTTTGGCTATCCTGGTCCATGGACGCTCAACCGTTGCGCACATTTCACGGAGACAGACAGGCACTGGCTGCAAGGAGCGGATACATGTGCAAAATGTGCTTTGTAAGTCTAAGGTGAGGTGACTCCGAGGAACACGGCCAATTTTTCAAAATTGACCGTCACACCTACCAGCTCAAATGCATCCAGCAGTTGATTCAGAACATAATTGAGATCTTCCCATGTCTTTTCGGCAGTCAGTATGTCATCCACGTAGAAAGTCATACGCTCATGCAAATACTCAGGTATAATGGTGTTTTAGCCTCTAAGAAATTCTGCAGAGGATAAAGTTAGGCTGAACGGGAATATTTTAAATTGATAACCATTGCCGTAGCAAAGAAATACAGTGTGCGACCCACATTCCAGCTGTAAGACTGTATACCGGTAACTGCCCCGCAAATCTGTCGATGATAGAAACTTAACACCATGGAACTGCTGCAGCAATTCATCCAGGCTTTTAGGTATGTCCATTTCTGCTATGATGATTATATTTATTTGTCTTGAGTACAGCACCAGCGTCAAAGATTCTTCTCAAATGGTTAAAATGGCTGTGAGCACTATGCGACTTAACTTCTGAGGTTATCAGTCGCCTAGAACTTAGAACTAATTAAACCTAACTAACCTAAGGACATCACACACATCCATGCCCGAGGCAGGATTCGAACCTGCGACCGTAGCAGTCACGCGGTTCCAGACTGAAGCACCTATAACCGCACGGCCACAACGGCCGGCAGACTCTTCTCGTTTCGGTACGACCAAAAGAGGGGAATTATACGGACTCACTACTCAGTCAGTGACACCCTGTTACAACATTTTTATTACTTCAGCTTTTGCTTCTCCTTGTCTGCTGGCAGGATAGAGTAAGGTTTGACAAGATTCTTCTGGTCTTCCCGTACTTAGAACCTTTAACAGCACCAGGCACTTGAGAAAATGCCTGTGCATGGTCGCTAAGTATGTTAGACAAGCTCGTTTGGGCCATCGCCGACGTGCCTCCCACACTTGCTTCCATCAATGCTTGGAAGACGGACAACCTACCCCACTTATGCAACTGACTAGGATCTCTAGATCCGGTCGCAATTACAATCGATCAAGGTATCTCAGGCAGCTCACATCCGAAATATCTCTGAACTCAAACCTTTATTCAACTGGGTTTCCCTCTACATTTTGCGTCATGACACCTCCACCTAAATCTGTAATCGTTCTTTGGGTAATTATGAAGTCAGTCCCCAATATCACTTCATAATTCATCGGGGAAACAATTTAAAAATTCCCTTAAAATCACATCTGTGGCACTTCAAGTAAATTCGAGTCAGCCGTTTGTCCTCTAAACTCCTACCAAAATTCCTGCGTTCACGTTCGTCTTTCGTAATGGCAAAGTGGGCCAATCTCCCGCCTCTTCGCCTTTCCAAACGCAGCCTCAGTTATCAAAAATTGTTCAAATGGCTCTGAGAACTATGGACTTAACATCTGAGGTCATCAGTGCCCTAGAACTTAGAACTACCTGAACCTAACTGACCTAAGGACATCACACACATCCATGCCCGAGACAGGATTAGAACCTGCGACCGTAGCAGTTCAGCGGTTCCAGACTGAAGCGTCTAGAACCGCTCGGCCACACCGGCCGGCTAGTTATCACAGAGATAGGTGTACTGTTGTCAAGAATGTCTTACAAATACAGATTCCTATACAATTTGTAATAACAAAGCTAACAGCTGAAATTTTATGGTTGGTGGGTTCCGGCAGCACTGCCTCTCTTGCATCTTCCAGGTCAATATAACACTCACTACATGTCCTCGTCCTGATTTGCTGTCCAGTAACTCCTTCCACAGATGAAAATGGTCGTAGCCATGGCGGCTGTCTCTTTTCCGGTTGATTGTTGCGGGGGTTAGCTGATCTGACCCCCACCTTCTCTGGAATAGCTACTCCTTCATGATTATTATTCCGTCCGTTACAGTCCCAGCCCCAATTCCCATAATCATTCCTCTGCCAATATAACCTATTTCCACAATTCCTCCTCTCTTCTCTATTATTTTTGGACCGGTTGCCATTTTCCGAGCTGTTTCGGTATGGCTGGTGGCGATTATTGGATCAATCATGACTGCATAGCCTGTGTCTTTCACGCCCGCGACTGTTATCTGGCATCCACACTACGTAATGGCTTTGTGCTACATACAAATTGTTCTGTGTAAGCTCGCCAGTGTCATACTATAACTCCTGAAGTACGGATTTAAACATCTGGACATCATTATTATACCGACCAGCCGGAATAATGTGATGAAGGTCCGTTGCAAAAAAATGGTTCAAATGGCTCTGAGCACTATGGGACTTAACTTCTAGAGTCATCAGTCCCCTAGAACTTAGAACTACTTAAACCTAACTAACCTAAGGACATCACACACATCCATGCCCGAGGCAGGATTCGAACCTGCGACCGTAGCAGTCGCGCGGTTCCAAACTGTAGCGCCTAGAACCGCTCGGCCACCCCGGCCGGCGGTCCGTTACAGCTCAACCCGACTGCAGTTGTTGTATAGGAATTGGCTGCACTGTAGCATGAGCTCAAAGATCCGTTTTTGACTCGTGAACCTGGATTGGTTTAGTTTCGGAAACATTGTAATTCCATGCTTGACTCTGTGCTGAGCAGCCTCGGACCAGTACACAGAAAGACATGTATCGTCATAATCAACATGTGTATTTCTCTGTGCGCCTCGCCTGTGCTCAACATTACAGCCAAGAATGATTTATACTTGAAACACGCTCTTGCTCAGTTTATTTGTGACACCTCGATGTCTTTAATTTATTTAGTATTCGGTGCTTGCCATCTCAATAGTGTAATGTCAATTATGACGATGCGAACGTAATGACAACACCACAACCAGTCCCCGAACGGAGGAAACCTCCGACGCCGCCGGGAAACGAACCCTTCGGTTACAATTCCGCCATACTGACCACGCAGGTATAAAAGTGGACAGCTGATCCTTGAACTTTACATTTTCTTCCGCATCGGTTCGCTTGTCGTACTTTTCCTCTAATTTGTGGATGGCAGTACTGTTCTCCTTAACTTTATCCGTTACTGAACGAAGAATTCCTCACGTTCGTGACTATATTTTTCACTTGAGATGTGGAAATCCGTTTCTAAACTTTCACCTCATGATTTAAATTCTTCACTTACTCTTTTATGTTCCTCCCATACCGCATTTAAACGCCTTTCTACCTGTTCAAATTTTGTCCCGAACTCCGCACGGATCGCAGTCTTACTTTCAACCGCCTAGTTTTGAAATTTCCCTCCTATTTCCCCAATTAACTCCATGTCTACGTTATCGCTCTGCTCTGCATACATAACAGCATTATTCGCAGTTAACTCTTTCTTTAGATTGCCGTCTTGTTCCGCACAGATAGCACCATTCTTGTCGCTCTTTCACCCATTTAACTTAACATTTTCCACATCCATTTTCTTCATCATATCAGTCACATCGTTCAACGGTTCGCGGTTCGAAGCCACACTTATTGGTGAACTGTATTCGTTTACGGGTGTTTCAGCGCCGTCTGCACTCGCAGCTGGAAAAAATGCCCACGTGACTCGAACTACCAGCTGCAGTGAGTGGAGCACACTGACCGTACTGTTAAATTAGACATATCCGCAGCGCCACTAAAATCCGGCTCTGTCATTCACTCCTTAATCGGCTAGCACCGGAAATAAATGCGGGTGCCCAATCAGCAATTTCGTCTCTAAGGCGACGAAATTCTTTTCGGCAACATTCGGTTCTACGCCTGAAGACTCCTCAAGCAGATTTTCGATCGGTTACACGTATCCATTTTGTAATTCAGCACGTTAACGAAATACTTCTGCTAATAAATTTCCTCGATAAATTAAACCCACAAAATAATACACAAACTCTTTACTAAATTTATCAACGGTGAAACCAGTATTCGTCACACGCAAGTCTAACACAATAAAATAATCTTCACACAAATATCCTATCTACCGATTCCCCAGCTTCTAATTCCTTCCTCCTCGTGCAGTATCAGCTTTGGAACTCAACATGCTAAAGAAATAATGCTAATAATAAATTTCCTTCATAAATTAAACCCCAGAATAATGCACTAACACTTTACTAAATTTAACGACGCAAAAATCAATATTCGTCACACGCAATGAAACAATATTCACACGTATGTCATAACACACAATATAGCGTCACATGCAATACATTAAAAAAAAGAATAGCATAAAACATTTTAAAATTCTCCAAAAGGCACTAATATACTATACACAAAAAACGTATAACGGGAATACGACTCAGTTAGCAACGCAGATAACGACACTGTCCAACCATATTACAGAACTGTCGAGGATCTGTGGAAAAAAAATTATATTATAACATCCTGATAATCTTACTGCTTCAACAGAAAAATCCTAGGGCAGCCGAGATCTTAGGCAAAAGGGTCGTCGTTACGAATGATCCCCACTCGTTTTCTACTACACTCCTACTCAATGGTCACATTGAAAGCGAGCCTTGTGCTCATTTGTACGAAGAAAGTCTCGATTATTTATGTTTTTAAGTATATGCGTAGTGAAATCAATTAAGATTACACCGAATCCCTGGAATGTTATCTCCTTGACTAGCATTTGATCAAATTAAAAAATTATCAACACCAAATAAAATATTAAAAAACCACACAGTCGAATCAGATGGCTCTGAGGGAGTCTGAAAAAAAACTTGAACGGGTTGCACAAGTAACGTTAGGAACAGAATTTAGAAACCATTTAACGCATAACAAACGGACAAAAACACATAATAACTTCAATTACGAACAATAAGGATCAATAAAGGAATGCTTGATAATGTTAGTCTAACAGCACAGTTTTTTTTTTCAAATCACTGTATCTTTACACGAGGGAAGACATTCGGTTTCGAAAAAGGAAGGATTCGTCTCGTCCATGCGCACATACATATTCAACCCAATGGTACAAAAACAGAAAGAAGTGAAAGTAAGAATAATAAGAAGACGGCTTCCCGTGTCGCGTTGCTGTTCTTCGTAGTTCATCCTGGGAACTACTGTTATACCCTAATCGATGAGGGCTAGTTACAGTACACACTTGGTACAGTGTAGCGTGAAAAGGTCAGTGCCTGCACGATCTCGGAGATAGTGTGTCCATATATAGGGCACCAACGATTGGTTACCGTCAATTGAAGGGACAGTGTACATCCAACCCAACATGCATTTTACTATCACGACGAAGATAATACTCAGTATGACGACATCTCAGATTTGTGACACGTTAAATTGTATCTATTCCACGGTAACTGATGTGATCTTGTTCAGTAAGCCAGCTATCTCATGCAATTGCTCAATACATTAAGTGCTTCATTTTCTTAAAGGGTCCGAGAAAATTCTGCTGTGGGAAATGCAGAAAACGAGACCTTCCTTACAACAGTTGACACCGGATATGAAATCTGAGTGCATTAACGGGCCAAAATATGAATTGAGTGATCAAGGGATGACACCATCGTTTTCATATTCACTGAAATATCCCAGTATCTTCTGTGCCTTCTGTCTTTATTACAACGGTCATAGCTAATATTGTGTTTGAGTTGAGCGTATTAGAGGTACAAGATCGAGTCTTAAAATACGTAATGCAGATTGAGTACTAGCTTTTCTGATGGTTCTTGGTCCTATCACATGGAAAAATAATTATGGACCATACACGTGTAACTTCTTAATTTTCTTTATGATATTTTCACGTTATAGGTAGTAGATTGTCTTAGGCATCAAGCTGGCCGCTACAGGAAACTGGTTGCAGAAAGACAAATTAAATAAATTCCAGCTACTGTGGAAATAAAAGTTGCTGTCATTGAAACTTGTCACACAATTCTGGTACGACGTTATGTGCACTCAACTGCATTTAGGCATGTTCCTGGACGTATCACGTGTTCCCACCTCTCGCTATGTTGCCGGAAATGTTGTGTTTGGTGGTCCAGGTGTTATGGTGTACGATGTTGCATGGGCTTACCTCCAAATCTTTGAACACGGTACAACGTTGTTGTTGCACTATGCTGCTTCCACATGTACGTATTTTCAGGGGTGCTTTCGGTCCTTACCGCGTTTTCATGGATGACAATGCACAACCACATCGAACAGCGCAGTTAGAGGAGCTCTTGGAACAAGAGGATATTCAGCAAATGAACTTCTCACGACTTGAATCCCATCGAAGACGTTTGGGATGCGTTAGGGAGACGTAACTCAGCACCCTATAAGGACACAGGGATTATTGAACACAGGGCTGTCCTAGCGATATGAGTATCGTAACTCCTAAATTCACCAAAACTAAGGGAAAAATATATCTGTTCAATAAAGCAGACAAAATTCGCATGCAGCCTTCCAGAGAGACACTCTTCACTCCTCCCATATTAACAATGTAGGTGTAGACCAGATGTGGCTTGAATTCGTAAAAATAGTATCGACAGCAATTTAAAAATTCATATCAAATAAATTAATAAAACACGGAGCTGATCTCCTATGCTACACAAAACAGGTCAGAACACTGTTGTAGAAACAACGAAAAAAGCATGCCAAATTTAAGCGACCGCGAAATCCCCAAGACTGGCGATCCTTTACAGAAGCTCGAAATCTAGCGCGGACTTCAATGCGAGATGCTTATAATAGTTTCCACAACAATACTTTGTCTCGTATCCTGGCAGAACATTCAAAGAGATTCTGGTCGTATGTAAAGTATGCTAGCGACAAGACACAAACAGTACCTTCTCTGTGCGACAGCAATGGAAGTACTATCGATGACAGTGCTGCTAAAGCAGAGTTATTAAACACAGCCTTCCGAAATTCCTTCACCAAAGAAGACGAAGTAAACGTTTCAGAATTCGAACCTAGAATATCTGCCAACATGAGTGACTTAGAAGTAGATATCGTCGCAGCAGTGAACAAACTTAAATCACTTAAATAAAGCAAGCCTTCCGGTCCAGATTGTATACCATTAGAGTCTTTTCAGAGTACGTAGATGCAATAGCTCCAACGTAACAATAATATACAATTGCTCGCTCAGTGAAAGGTTCGTACCCAAAGATTGGAAAGTTGGGCGGTACACAGCAATATTCAAGAAAGACAATAGGAGTAATCCACAAAATTATACGCCCATATCATTAAAGTCGATATGCAGCAGGATTTTGGAACATATATTGTGTTCGAACATTATAAATTATTTCGAAGAGAACGGTCTATTGACGCATATTCAACACGGATTTAGAAAACATCGTTCTTTTGAAACAGAACCTCTTTACTCACACCAAGTGTTGAGTGCTATCGACAAGGAATTACAGATTGATTACATATTTCTAGTTTTCCAGAAGGCTTTTAGCACCGTAGCTCACAAGCGTCTTCTCATCAAATTGCTTGCTTATGGAATATCGTCTCAGCTTTGCGACTAGATTCGTTATTTCTGTCAGAGAGGTCACGGTTCTTAGCAATTGAAGGAAAGTTGTCGAGTAAGACAAGTGATTTCTGGCGTTTCCAAATATGTATTATAGGTCATCTGCTGTTCCTTATCTAATAAACGATTTAGGTGGTAGTCTGAGCAACTGTCTTAGATTTTTTCAGATAATGCTATTGTTTATCGTCTAGTAAAGTCATCAGAAGAACAAAAGCAATTGCAAAATGATTTAAATAAGGTATCTGTATGGTGCGAAAATTGGCAATTGGCCCTAAATAATGATAAGTGTGAGCTCATCCCCGTGAGCTCTAAAGGGAATACGTTAAACTTCGGTTACACGATAAATCAATCATATCTAAAGGCCGTAAATTCCACTAATACCTAGGAATTACAATTGCGAATAACTTACATTGGAAATAACACATAGAAAATGTCATGGCGAAGGTGAATCGAAGGCTGCATTTTATTGGAAGAACACTTACAAGAAGCAACAGATCTACTAAAGAGAGTGCCTACACTACGCTTGTCCGACCTCTTTTAGAGTGCTGTTGGGCACTGTGGGATCCTTACTAGATAGGGTCAACGGAGTACATCGAGAAAATTTAAAGAAGCGCAGCACATTTTGTATTGTAGAAGAATAGGGGAAAGAGTGTCATGGACATTATACAGAATTTAGGGGGGACGTAATTAAAACAAAGGCATGTTTCGTCGCGTCGAGATCTTCTCAGAAATTTCAATCGTCAACTTTCTTCTCCGAATGCGAAAACATTTTGTTGATGCCGACCAACATAGGAAGAATCGATCATCATAATAAAATACGGGCAGTCATAACCCACACGTAAATATGCAGGCGTTCGGTTTTCCTGCTCGCTTTTCGAGAGTAGAAAACAGAGAATTAGTGTGAAGGTGGTTCGATTAACACTCTGAGAGGCACTCACGTGTGATTTACGGAGTGGACATGTATATATAGATCCAGAAGGTGTCAATGACTCTGATGGCGGAATGGAACCCTCTACCACAAGAACTCTTTGTCGACCTCATGACCAGAATGGAAAACGATGCACAGCATCCATTGATGTCCGTGGTGATCTGTACACTAATTTCTAGGTGTGGTGCAAGTTTCATCAAGCTATGTAACATGGCAGTGACACATCGTACGAAAGTTACTTTCGACCTTAAGTTTTGCACGCCAAAGCATTAGGTGATCATAATAACGTTCGTAGAATATATCTAAATTTTAAAGCTGTTATTTTGCAATGTTACATCGCAGCAGCTAGCCGCCGAAGCGTATTTTACTTCCTTTACTTCTATTTTAAGCTATCGTAAACTGAGAATGGATTTGACAATAGACAAATGGTTTTGTATAGTACATTTTCTCACAGCGAAAGAAATTAATTACCGTTGACGGGATAAATAAGATGTGCGTTGAAATGTTTCTTTCAATAACAGCGATCTTTTATCACGACTCAATCGCCAGAGACTTGCTAAGGTTGTATTAAGACGTAAGTTAAATTTTAAAAAAAGAGAGGTGTCTTAGAGTTCCGAATTACGGTCAGACATAGGTAATCTTCTTGTCGGCTAGGAGGTGGCATTGAATGCGGTTAAACGGAAAATACGATCAAATATTGTGCGTAATCCCTTCGGACAAATTTATAGCAGCGACAAATTGAGGTACACTGGCAAGATTTAAGCTTATTATAATTGGTATAAATGGCTCTAATCGTACCATTGCGAATCCGTTTAACGAATTCGTTTTAACTTCAAGCGTGCTGACATAATCTGACTGCTAAATCCGTGTTAATGTTTTATAAAGGAGGACACTACTGATTAATCATGAATATTACATCTGATAGCATTACTGGAAATTTTCATCAAAAGCAGACCTGTAAGTTGTAAATCAATCTGCGTCATGACGAGGTTACGGTAAACTAGCTTTGGCACGAAAACCATTAGACCTATATCTCGTTCAGACTGAGAATTCTACACTGCGTCACGCTTCCATAAGTATGGAGAGATGTCACTTATTCGGTTGGAATGGCTTATTTTGAGCGAAACGGGCGCAAACGTTGTGCCACTTTAAGGCTCTTTTCCCTTCTTGGTGAATGTTAGATACCGCATTTTGGCTAACGAAACACAGCATAATAGGTAACCTTGCACTGGTTAAGCTTCGCCAAACTTAAAAACGCTTGACAAACATATTTCAATAAATCGAAAACAGATTAACGATAAGTAAATATAAATGGAACAAGATGAAATTTATTTCCTTTTATTTAACAGCTCAAGACACATTGAAAATTTTGATTATTGTTCGTGTTTTGCTACCAGCGTCAATAAACGAAGACCATCAAATGTCAAAGGTTTAAGTGTCACATCTCCTAGTTGACAGGAGAGCCAAAAAGCAATGTACCTCTTTTTCCACGTAGCTTATTTGTGTCCTAAAAGCTGAGAAGGTATTTTGATGCTACAGAATTGTGTTGCCCACCTCGTCAATGCAAAAAATAACGGCACAAATAAAAAATTAAGTAATTCATTAATTAAGTTCTGCGCTCCCTACCAGCTTAGTGACTGGTTCTAAGGACCTGTAAGAAACTTTTTGATTCAAGTGCCATTGTTACTAAGGCACTGCGTTTTGTTTGCGACTAGCTGGGGTACCCGTCTTCGCTGAGGGAACTGATATGAGATTGTGTGGTAGCTGCAAAAACAGGATAAATCCTGAAGTATAAGAGGTAAAATTTTTTTATTGAAACATATTCTAACTGTTTAAAATACTTGTTTATAAACAACATCTTCATTTTGCTATCCGGGGGGGGGGGGGGAGGGGGTATATGAGTACACATTTTTCGAATTTACTCCTCGAGACAAGCTACGTTTAGTCGACCGTGAGAGAAGCAAGATTCTTTGAAGTTGATGCCGCAATATCTTAAAGTTTGTTCTTGTGCTTTGTTAACTGTGAAACTCTACGCTACTCTGATTGCAAATTGCAGTCTTTTAAATTGGAATAGCATTTCAGTAAATATCAGTGGTATTCTGGGGATAAATTGTGCGTGTCCTCTGTACTTTCCGGTCGTAAGTTCGGCTTCGATGATGTTGTTAAATAGCTGTTTGACGATCATCCTTTTTCATTACATGGTTCTGGTGAGTTTAGATTTCTGAGTACTATGATATGAGAGCCAATTTTAAGTCGAGGACAGTGAAATGGCGTTCCTGCTACTTGCAAAGAATTTAGAAGTTCTGTAGGGGAGTTCAAATTTTCTTCAATGTTTACCATCGTGTCGAAAGATTCGTATATTCTCCCTTCACCGGGAATTTTCTTTTGAATATTAAAGTTTATATCGTCGACAATATTATTTTTAGTTGCCAAAATTGCCCTTTCAAATAGCCAATCCGGATTGGTATAATTTTGAACAATGTTTGGATAAATTTGGTTGATCAGTTCGTTTTCAGCAGTAGCTATATTGCAGGAATCACTGTTGAGTTTAATGAGGCTGGTCATCTGGTCAGTAGGATATGTGCCTTCGCCTATTTGTAAAAGTTGCTGAGCTAAATGTGCTGTTGTTTCATCTTTCCATATTTCAGCTCTCATATTTCCTGTTAGTCGCAGTATTTAGAAGTTCATTCCGTCCAGACGCTCTAGAGATTTCATATACAGGGAATTGTTCTTCGGCGACATTTAGTGGTAATTGTAGGGATGAATGGGCACTCCGTCTTCCTTCCGTAAGTGTGGCTCTCAATGCCAGATGATGCCAGTGCAAGTGCGCTGTGTTGCTTAGCGCATATTTCCGCCAGTAATAGATTTATTAGAAACGTTTTCCCAATGGACCTGGTGCGTCTAAGTAAATAATTCCGCCAGGGTTATTGTGGATCCGGTCCGTGATAACGTTGTAAATTTCCTCCTGGTTGTCATTGACGAGTGGTTTGCTGTGAGAAATGTACTGAAGTAGTTCGTTGATGTTGTAACTGTTTTCCTTGTAATTTCGAAACTTAGCTCACTGAGAGCATCTTCTCGTGGGTCTTGCATCCCAGCATGTACTACGGTCTAGTTGTTTACTGCTAAATATTTATCTTCTAGGCGAATGAGTGTTTCATTGAAAATGTCGTCGTTGAATTCGATGGTCCGTTCACGATGGGTTTGTCGGATTTAGTACCGTATGTCATCACTCATACTCTCTTTGAAGGAGTCACATAGCTGTTTCGGATTCAATGGGTTACATGTTTTTCTTTGTTCGGCTGACGCTGTGAGTGGTGCTTCTTGTAGTGTTAGTTCCCAGTGTTTGTCGTTTTCCACTAGTCCTAAGCGTTGGCATGCTTCTCTGTACGTCTGCCATAAATAACCGACAACAGTCTCGAAATCTGTGAAACGTGTTGGTCCCCGTATTTCGTGTAGCAATACCCGGAGATAGAAACTTTCGGCGTTGTGCCGGTGATTCCAGGATGAGCTTCTATTGGAATTCCTTGTTTTCGTTGCTGAAAGATTTTTGTTGTTGCGTTCCACGTATTAAAGGTAGGGACGTCCACATGACTCTGTTTGGCACAGTTGGTAAAAGGGTGTTAATGTTGTGTTCTGAGGTGGTTCGCTTGCGATTTTTCTTGTGGTGTCTTTTTTGAAGTAAACTCTCTGTCCATTCTACAAATGTATTTGTAGATGTTGCACTGTTGATTCGTGTTCGTGTACGGGAAAACCTAAAATCTGGCACGTTGCATCGTTACCGTTAATGTATCTTCCCATTTGGTACATGAGGATCATGTTGTTTTTATTTCGTTGTTCGTTTTCTTTGGCTATTTGAAATACTGCGATGTCCCTGCCTTTGTTCACATACCTACAGACATATTTGATGGAATTCATTGAATTGTAGTATTCTACGTTTATGTGTACTTGGAACATTTTGGAAATTAGTATATTATATGGTGCTAACCATTGATTATCTATTTGTAGTTCGTCGCTGTCTCGTATTCGTATTTTTGCTGTGAGACCACCGTTGTTGGGTGATCGAGTTCTGTATTTGGGATAGCTAACAACTCAGATTTGTGTGTCATACTAGTAATGTTTTGGTTATTTTTCTATGCATCACTCATACATAACGAATTGGCATTTGATGGTCCGCATGGTCCGTGAATATTGTTTCTCACTGAAGAATTCTTCTCGGGTTATCAGCCGAGTTGTGGGGTCGTCTTGTCGCAACGTTTCAATGAGTTTCGTACCCATCATCTTATGGCGAAGTATCGGGACGTAGACGACACTTTGTAGTGTGGCCCCATGGCAAGGAAAAACTACAGGACTTCCTACGCCATCTCAGTGGCATACATGACACCATCAAAGCATCAAATTCACCATGGAGGTAGAAGAGAACGGCTGCCTTCCCATTCTTGGATATTTTGATCAAGAAAAATCCGGACGGTACGTTGGGACACTCGGTCTACAGGAAAAAGACGCACACGGACTTATATCTCAATGCTTGGAGCTGCCACCATCCAGCACAACGTAACTCAGTACTGTACACTTTAGTACAAAGATCCAGGTCGATCTGTGACAGCGAGAGTTTGCGCGAGAGTTAGCACATCTGCGGGAAACGTTCCGAAAGAACGGCTACACCGAGACACAAATAGGACACCCCTTGCGTGCAGACGAGAGGAGAAACCAGAAGAAGACGAAGCAAAACGTGTGGGGCATTTCTGCCATTTGCTGGCCCGCCAACAGCCAAGAAAAAAAAAATGGCTCTGAGCACTATGGGACTTAACTTCTGAGGTCATCAGTCCCCTAGAACTTAGAACTACTTAAACCTAACTAACCTAAGGACATCATCCACATCCATGCCCGAGGCAGGATTCAAACCTGCGACCGTAGCGGTCGCGCGGTTCCAGACTGTAGCGCCTAGAACCGCTCGGCCACTTTGGCCGAACAGCCAAGATCTCAAGAATATTAAAGAAGCACGAAATAACGACCATCTTTCGCGCACCGAAAAAAGACAAAGATATACTTCGCTCAACCAAAGAACAGCTGGGGTTGCAGACGCCGGGCATTTGCAGTATTGAGTGCGAGTGTGGGATGGAATATATCGGGCAGACTCAACGATGTATCTCCCAGCACTGTACTGAACACATCAGGAAAGTACGACTAGGACTGACAAACAAATCGGCGTTAGCAGAACATAGCATTATCGAGGGACACACCTTCGAATTCAAAGCTGTGCAGCGCCAACGGTTTCTGGGACTCGATCTTCAAAGAGGCGGTGGAGATACGTCTACACGACAATTTCGTAAACAGTGATAGCGGTTTTTAGCTCAGTGCAGCGTGGTGTCCCACAATTGACAAAATACGTCAGGAACACTCCGATCTGAAGGCAGCGGCGTTCGCAGACAGATTGGATAGCCACCGGGTCTCGACGCCAGTCCGCGTCGCCCCCGCCCCCCTCCCACCCACCACCGACGCGATATACCCTTCCGGAGGAACGTGATTGGCCGACCTACAGTAGCGGACGACGGCCAAGCAGCTATATAGATAGGCAGAACACGGCATCCCGTCACTTAACAGAAGAAGATGGGTACGAAACTCACTGAAACGTTGCGACAAGACGACGCCACCACTTGGCTGATAATCCGAGAAGAATTCATCAGTGGAATACGCCAAGAAAGACTGCAATCGCATATGTTTCTCACTACTACGTCATACAGTTCCGGGTCTTCTTGTGGATTGGGAAACTCAGCTTGGATGATTTTGTCGTGGGATGAATTCCATTGTGTACCCATATGAGGTTGTGTGACTCAGGCAGTCCTCGTTTTCGCCAGCGTCTAACGGTACCAGAGATGTGGTATTTTGTAATGACTTCTACAAATCTAATTTGTTTTTGTCGGAAAACTAGGACTATTATATCGTGTCGATTCATGGGGGCTTGTCTATATCATAGTTGTTCTTTGATTTCTGACCAAGACGAGCTGCACATGATTGTTATGAAGAGGTCAGGTCGCCCATATTTTCTTATTTAGGTCATGGTACCTCGAGTGTATTCGTGGATGTGCCTCGGGCTTCCTATGTATGATGAGTGTAAGATTACTATTGTTCCAAAGTCGTCAATATTTCCGTCATTTATGATTGCGTCTCGAAGGTGAATGTAATCTTCAGTGGGTAGTTTCTTCTGATTTAGTCTTACGTAAAGCATCCATTCCGCTTCTACTTTTGCATACACATCTACCAGGAATTGTTGGAATAAACGGGAGTGTTGAGAATGTGATTGTACATTTTTTATTTATGCCTCTAGTTCCGTGGGATCAAATTGAGGAGCAAATCTCCAAGGTCATGGGAAGTGTCAGTACATGAAATTACAACACAAAAGTAATAACCGATAAAATAAAATGTTTATGAAACCAAAAAAATTCAAGCCGTAAGATTAAGTAAACGCAATCAGCAACATAACATAGGAATCAGCTTCATTTTTCAAGGAACTCCTCAGTAGAATAGAAGGAGTGACCCATAAGGAAACTCTTCAGTTTCGATTTGAAAGCGCGTGGATTTCTGCTACGATTTTTGTATTATTGTGAAAGCTTATTGAAAATGGATGCAGCAGTATACTGCTCATATTTCTGCACAAGAGATAAAGAAATGCGATCCAAATGCAGATTGGATATCTGCTTAGCATTAACTGAGTGAAAGCCGCTAATTCTCAGAAATAAGCTGATATTGTTAACAAGAAAAAATAGTAAATAATATATGTATTGAGACGCTAATGTCAGATCGCGAACTTGCACCACTTACTGCCCGAACTGCCCGTTTCTGAGCCAACAATATCCTTTGGGAATTGGAAGAGTTACCCCAAAATATAGTACCACACGACATAAGCAAAGTACACTAATTTTCGTTTCGAACGATCACTTACTTCAGACATTGTTCGAATAGTAAGAATGACAGCATTAAGTCTTTGAACAAGATCCTGTACGTGGGCCTTCCACGACAGTTTACTATGTATCTGAACACCTAGAAATTTGAACTGTTCAGTTTCACTAATCATATTCCCACTCTGTGAGAATAGAACGTCAGGTTTTGTTGAATTGAGTGTTATAAACTGTAAAAACTGAGCCTTACTGCCGTTTAGCGTTAGTTTATTTTCTACAAGCCATGAACTTAGGTCATGAACTGCACTATTTAAAAGAGAACCAATGTTGAACGTGTAGCAAATTCGACTCTCCGCAAATAATGGAATGCTATTGATTATGAAATGTCGTTAAAGAAATATTAAATTTTATCTTTTGCTTTTAACTTAATTTACTGTCGTGCGAACTTTGTTGTAGAACCACTCTCTTAATTTATTGTGGTAAAACAAAATGTCTTAAGGATTACGTACATTTAAAGAAAAATATTACGTGCACTCATATTAACCGGATAGTAATATTTTGTTGAGAACTGAGTCCTTTAAATCATTCGGCCTTGGCATACACTTTCCAGATGCAGTGGGTTTTTTTTTGTGTTAAATATTGTTTACTGAAGTTTATCCCGGCACTAGCCATAGAACACAAGATTATCTCTATCAGCAGAAAATGTTTTAATTACAGCCAAGCCGACATTTATCACTGATCAAACCTATTTCACCACTCATTTGATTTATAGATGACGTGGGCAAGCCAATTTACATAATAATTCACACTTTTGATAAATACTGATATATTTCGCACAAACAACAAGTCAACTCACATTAATTCGTAACTCTTCATCTAATGGCGGCTAAGTCCAGACAGAGACAAGAGAAGTCTATAAATTCGTTAAAAGCTCCTCCACAGCGTCCTACCTCGATAACGTCTTAGCTCTGCTGAACAACCACGATGGATACACAACTCGCCCAGATCGGCGCACATGTCACAAAAAAAACTGTGAAAATGCCAGAGAACGTTACAGTGCCCACAATACGGGTTAACGAATCAGGCGCGTCTAATGGGCGCGAGCATAGCTGCACATCGCGTCTGCTAGAGCGGCCAACTGACACTTCCTCCCTCTTTCCTCACTCAAGCTACTCTGTTCTCCACGCGACAGAGAGTCTCCACACGCAAAGATAAACAGCGGCGCGACTATTAACATTTCTTTGTAAATTGATTTCTGGCAAATTTTTATATCGCTGATACCGCAAATACTGACACGTTTTACATTCACATAAATAATACAGAAAAATTCCTATCCTAAATACAGAGAAATATTACAATAAAAATATAATGAAAATAACAAACATATTTTGTACCACATTCAGTAATATCTTTGGTTGAATAATTACGATGTATATACGACTTGCCCAGATCGGCGTATATGTTACAAATAAATTGTGAGAATGCCAGGGAACGTTACAAACGCAACATCATTTACTACCAAAATCGTGTCATCAGCAAACAGAAATATTTTATAATTACCTGTAATACTAGAGGGCATGACATTTATATAAACAAGGAACAGAAGTGGCCCAACACTAATCAATGGGGCACCCCCGCATTTGACTGTACCCCCCTCAGACCCCACATCACAGCCATTTTAAACTCTATGAATAATGTCCTTTTGCTGTCTGTTGTTAAAGGAAGAGGTGACTGAATTGTGAGCTACTTCCCATAGTCCATAACGGTCAAACACTGGGGCAATATTTTCTGATCAACACGATCAAACGCCTTAGTTAAATCGTAAAATATGCCTATCGTTCGAAACCTTTTGTTTAATTCATCCAATACCTCACAAAGAAAAGATGAGATAGCATTTTTAGTTGTTAAACGACTTCTAAAGACGAACTGTACATTTGATAGCAAATTATGTGATATAAAATGATAAATTATCCTTACATACACAGCCTTTTCAGTAACTTTGGAAAACACTGTTGGCATAGAAATAGGTCAAAAATAGTCTTCATTATCCCTTTACCTCATTTTAGAAAGCGGCTTTACTACTGAGTACTTTAATCGTTCAGGAAGCTGACCATTCCTAAAGGAAAAATTACAAATATGGCTAAGTACAGGGCTAACATCTGCAGCACGGTACTTGAACATTCTGCTAGACACTCCATCATATCCATAATAGTTCTTAGTGTTCAGTGATTTAATGATTGACTCAGTTTCCCCCTTGTCAGTATCACAGAGGACTGTTCGTATTTTAGACCTCATCTCGGAAAGGCATTCTGCAAGAGAGTTATATGAATCCCTGTAGAAACTACGTTTTTGTTTAATTCGCCAGTAATGCTCAGAAAATGACTGTTAAATTCTGTACATATATCTGACTTATCAGTAACAGAAATGTTTTTACTACGAACGACTTTGTGCTGCTGACCAGACACGTCCTTCAAAATTGACCATATAGTTTTAATTTTATCCTGTGAATTACCTATTCTATTTACGTACTATAGACTCTTTGCCTTCCTAATAACATTTCTAAGCACCTTAAATACTGTTCTTAATGGGCTGCTCTAGCTTTATTGTGACTACTTCTAACATTTTGATATAATCCCCGCTTTGTTCAATATGACATCTTAATCCCACTAGTCAGCCACCCCGGCTGCATTTTACTCCTAATACCTCGTTCAGAGCTTTCTAATGGAAAGCAACTCTCAAAGAGCAACAGAAATGTGTTAAGGAAAGTATTATTGTATATTTGTGATCTATGTTATCGGCATTACAAACATCCTGCCACTCTTGATCCTTAACGTGCTTTTAGAAAACTCTCTATTGCCGTTGGAGTAGCTTCCCTACATAGTTTGTAATTATATGTGACATTTGTTTGATTACAAAAACCTTTTAGCGTTAAAATTTGTGCATCATGGTCTGAAAGGCCATTCACCCTTTTACTAACAGAATGCCCATCTAGTAATGAACCATGAATAACAATATTGTCTATGGCTGCGCTACCGTTCCCATGCACCATGGTTGGAAAAAATTCAGTCTGCATCAGATCTTATGAGTTTAAGAGATCTACCATCATCCTTTTTCTTGCACAATCATATACAAAATTAATATTGAAGTCACTACATATAACTAATTTTTGGTACTTCCTATAAAGTGATTCAAGAACACTCTCGAGCTTGAGCAGAAATGCTCTGAAGCCAGAGTTAGGGGACCTACAAATAACAACGATCAGAAGTTTAGTTTCACTAAATTCAACTGCCCCTGCACACCATTGAAATATCCGTTCAGGGCAATGCCGTGATACGTCTACGGACTCAAATGGAATACTGTTTTTTACGTACATAGCCACTACCCCAGTTCGCAAGGAACTCCTTGAAAAACAGCCAGCTAATGTGTTCAAAATGGTTCAAATGGCTCTGAGCACTATGGGACTCAACATCTTAGGTCATAAGTCCCCTAGAACTTAGAACTACTTAAACCTAACTAACCTAAGGACACCACACACACCCATGCCCGAGGCAGGATTCGAACCTGCGACCGTAGCAGTCCCGCGGTTCCGGACTGCAGCGCCAGAACCGCTAGACCACCGCTGCCGGCGCTAATGTGTCTGCCGGTAAAGGAAGCCTCTGAATTGTCAAATTATTTAAGTGGTGCTCCGATGTACCAATAATGTGAGAGTCCACATCTATGACCAATCCACTGACTTTATTTCAAATATCTTTCATATTTTGATGGAATATGCAAATTCCTTCTCTACTTGGACACTTGGCCTCCTCTGAAGGTGATTCCTTTGTTAGAGGGGCTTCCTTTAAGCAGGTATACCTATCAGCCGACTACAATCTAAAAACGGTGCAGCTCTAACACCATGTACTACAGGAATTTTTCCTTGAATAATCCCACGACCACCTACTACACTGTAACCTATAAGCTTTGCCAGCCTCCCATCCCCATACCTATTGAGGTACAGGCCATGCCTAGTGCAACGCGATCTATTGATAGTCTCAATTGGCACCAGTGCAAAGTGAGTCATACGATTTGCCATCAGTGCCTTCTCCAGCCTCATGTTAACACGCCTAACAGTAGCATTAAGATGAGTCCGATCGTGACGTTGAAACAGTTGAACGAAGTGCACGTTAGTGCCACCAATTTGAGTAACTATCTTTACCAGGTCACCACCCACATCATATTTCCCATCCCTATGAAGATTATTCCCTGCTCCACCAACAATCACTACCTGATCCTCTTTCGTAAAATTCCTGCATAACTCCCCTATGCTGTCAGTCACCTGAGCCAAGCCTGCACCAGGCTTCACTATGCTGGTAACCTGGCACTCACTCCCCAACACTTCCTACAACTACTAGCCCACACCTCTACAGTGCGAATTACCTAGCAGCAGAACCTTCTTCTTTCTGTTACACTTTGCAACTGACTTGGACTTCCTAACTGCTGAGGACTGCTTCATGTTTCCTACACCTACAGCTACAGGAGGCTCCTCTCCACTCATCTCTACTGTTGGTCAAATCTACACTCCTGGAAATGGAAAAAAGAACACATTGACACCGGTGTGTCAGACCCACCATACTTGCTCCGGACACTGCGAGAGGGCTGTACAAGCAATGATCACACGCACGGCACAGCGGACACACCAGGAACCGCGGTGTTGGCCGTCGAATGGCGCTAGCTGCGCAGCATTTGTGCACCGCCGCCGTCAGTGTCAGCCAGTTTGCCGTGGCATACGGAGCTCCTTCGCAGTCTTTAACACTGGTAGCATGCCGCGACAGCGTGGACGTGAACCGTATGTGCAGTTGACGGACTTTGAGCGAGGGCGTATAGTGGGCATGCGAGAGGCCGGGTGGACGTACCGCCGAATTGCGTGAGGTCTCCATAGTACATCGATGTTGTCGCCAGTGGTCGGCGGAAGGTGCACGTGCCCGTCGACCTGGGACCGGACCGCAGCGACGCACGGATGCACGCCAAGACCGTAGGATCCTACGCAGTGCCGTAGGGGACCGCACCGCCACTTCCCAGCAAATTAGGGACACTGTTGCTCCTGGGGTATCGGCGAGGACCATTCGCAACCGTCTCCATGAAGCTGGGCTACGGTCCCGCACACCGTTAGGCCGTCTTCCGCTCACGCCCCAACATCGTGCAGCCCGCCTCCAGTGGTGTCGCGACAGGCGTGAATGGAGGGACGAATGGAGACGTGTCGTCTTCAGCGATGAGAGTCGCTTCTGCCTTGGTGCCAATGATGGTCGTATGCGTGTTTGGCGCCGTGCAGGTGAGCGCCACAATCAGGACTGCATACGACCGAGGCACACAGGGCCAACACCCGGCATCATGGTGTGGGGAGCGATCTCCTACACTGGCCGTACACCACTGGTGATCGTCGAGGGGACACTGAATAGTGCACGGTACATCCAAACCGTCATCGAACCCATCGTTCTACCATTCCTAGACCGGCAAGGGAACTTGCTGTTCCAACAGGACAATGCACGTCCGCATGTATCCCGTGCCACCCAACGTGCTCTAATAGGCGTAAGTCAACTACCCTGGCCAGCAAGATCTCCGGATCTGTCCCCCATTGAGCATGTTTGGGACTGGATGAAGCGTCGTCTCACGCGGTCTGCACGTCCAGCACGAACGCTGGTCCAACTGAGGCGCCAGGTGGAAATGGCATGGCGAGCCGTTCCACAGGACTACATCCAGCATCTCTATGATCGTCTCCATGGGAGAATAGCAGCCTGCATTGCTGCGAAAGGTGGATATACACTGTACTAGTGCCGACATTGTGCATGCTCTGTTACCTGTGTCTATGTGCCTGTGGTTCTGTCAGTGTGATCATGTGATGTATCTGACCCCATGAATGTGTCAATAAAGTTTCCCCTTCCTGGGACAATGAATTCACGGTGTTCTTATTTCAATTTCCAGGAGTGTATTTCATGTACGCAAAGTACAACTATCTGAATACCTCCTGCTCCTAGCTGCCTTCTTGCCGTCTGCCAGTTCCCATTTCCCAGCCCCCTTCACCCTCCTCAACCTATCTAGTTCCTCCTTTGCGTATTGTAACTGCAATTGAAGGGCACGGTTCTTACGCTCCTGCTCCTCGATCAACTTATTTCTGCTACAGATTCTGCATTCCCGGGAGAGGATCCCGCTACAATGCCCACTGGCTTCCCCACCGCATTTCCCCCAATGAAAATACTTTGAACAAACCACACACCCTGACCCACTACTCCCAAACGATAAAGCCCACACTTCTCGCTCATGGTAAAATTTTACAGTTACTGAAAAACTAAACGTCTACCTTATCAAAGTGCGATTACACCAGTGGCACTAATTATAGAAGTAGCTACAGTGGTCTAGAAAATCTCTCTCTACCAAGAAAACAACAACTTTTATTAATACCATTAAACCACAGATAATACCAATACCACCAAAACTTCACACAATTTCTTAGCTAAAACCAAAAATTCAAGCCGCCACTGGAACACTGAAGGAAGTTAAAACACTGAATGAAAATTTTAGTGAAATATTTCACTAGAAACAATAAGGAACCTTAGCTGAAAACTATCGCACGAAAATTACTAAACGACTCTAAAAATCACGTTGAGTGAACGTTTCCAAACGTTTATTAAACCGTTGTTTCGCTACAAACAGCACGAGACACCGCTGAAAACTACTAAATTTAATAACTGCGTAATAGGGCACAAACAACTTTGTCAGAGCTTAAGAACCGCTACAGCTCCAATTGAATGCCGCGAAATGTAAACACACTGCTGATATTTGGATGAACGATTGAAAACTACTAAATTTAATATTCAAACACAGTGCGGTAAGCGTAGAACTCCTTGGAAGTGACTTTTATGTTTGTTTCTGCACCCGTTTCAGGTTGGATTTGATTGACATTAAAATGATATCTGTTCACTCCGTGTAGAGATATTAGTGGATATTGGAGAGCGTCATATGGTCGGTGTGTCTGCAATGTGTTGTAGTTCTTCTCTTCTTCGTTGTACAATTATGTTACGGCTTGTGTTTTTACTGTCCGCAATCATGACGGCGACTTCGTCTATTTGAGGTGGATTAAATCGACGTTCATGTTCTCCAGGTAGTCTTTTGTCTGTTCAAATCAGAACTTCATAGTCATCAGAAATCATTCGGTGTAGTGCTGTTTTGAATATGTGAATTAGTTGATTGTGTTTGTATAAGATCCTCTGTACATCTTGCACTTTTTCTCGTCTCAGTCGATTGATATTTCTATGTGAATGATCAGTTTCTGATTTTTCATTTCCGATGAAATATACTTGTAAAAAAGTATGGTCTTCGTTGGGTAGTGGTAGTAATAATCCCATTTTGTGATAGATTTGTCCTTGGATTGAAGAAACATAATCGATTTCATCTCTGTTAGTGTTGATCGAAGTGACAACGAAAGATATCATTTGTAAGCAGGCGTTGTACGCTTTTATATTTTGAAGAAAGTGTTATAATTCTGGAGTTTCCCCGGTCATGTAATGTAAAAATTCATGTGGAGTTGTTTTCTCTGGTGGTAATCGAATTTTTCCATTCGTGCAACAGAATTTTTTCGCGTTGCAAGATTCATAGACTTTGTCAATTTTCCCGACTACTATACGTCTGTGTTTGTTATGTTCTTTCGTCGGGTCTTTGTGGAATGCTTCATTTGTTAGCTTTTACTATTTAACTGTCGTCGTCCGCGCTTCTGGTAGGGTGATAATTTCATGGAAATCTTGAGTTCGCTATTTTTAGTTATAAGATTATATTATGTCTTTTGAACACAATTAGGGTAAATACATTGTTTGTTCTCTATCAAAATCTTTCATTTGCTAACTATGCCTATCAGTAGTTAGTACCTTCAGTAGTTTGAATCTTTTATTTAACTGGCAATAGTGGCGCTCGCTGTATTGCAGTAGCTTGAGTAACGAAGATTTTTGTGAGGTAAGTGATTTGTGAAAGGTATAGGTTAATGTTAGTCAGGGCCATTCTTTTGTAGGGATTATTGAAAGTCAGATTCCATTGCGCTAAAAGTATTGTGTGTCAGTTTAGTGTTGATCAGAATAAGTAAAGAGAGTAATGTCTGAGTACGTTCAGTTTTGCTCAGCTGTTTGAAAAGCAAATACTGTAAGAGGTTTACCAGCACAGCAATTCATTAATTTTTCTAAGGGGACGTTTCATATGTCGACCCTTAGCCGAGGATACCTCACTGGAATCTTCTGATTTTTTCTTGTAGTTTGTGCAATTAGTGCAGACTTTGTTTATTGCTAGCGCGTAATTGTAGAGAGAATTTCCTTTGTAGTTGTAGTTTTTCATTCTTGTACAGTAAAATAGTTGTGGCATGCATGTAGATTTGCACTAAGTATTTCGCAGCTGCGCTTGCAATTAAAGAGATATTGTTTTCAATGTTATGTTAATGTGTTTTTTTATTTTGCTCTTCAAATTGTATTTTTCTGTGTTGTCGTGTGAAATATTGTGACAATAATGGCGTGTGAAAAACGTAATACTAGGCTCCAAAGTAAACTGAGAAATGACAGTTAAGACGAAAGCAACGTGTTAGCGCCGCCGAGTAATGAATTATCTAATGTTCAAAGTAGTAATTTGGTAATTGTGCATAGGGAAATTGAGCGGGCTGCAAATAATGGTGTAGGCAGTGAAACAATTAGTGAACAGGGAAGCATTATCGATCGATCGGTCGGCAACAGCTTGCCTCAGGAATCCGAAATGACAGGACACAATCTTGCAAATACTGTAGATTCAGGATTTGCGTCCTCGCCGTTCTCTCAAATAAGTCAAGACACATTTTCTGCTTTTCAAAATGCAAATATTGCCGGTTCAAATGCGTTGCCGAATAGCACTGAGGAACATGTTTCAGACACCAGTGCATTGTTATTACAATTAATGCAACAAATGGGACAAAAGCTTCAAAAGTTAGACACAATTGAACAAAATCTCCAAAAGTTAGACACAATGGAACAACACCAGAGACAAACACAGCAACAGTTAGACACAACGGAACAAAATCAGAGACAAACACAGCAAAAGCTTCAAAGTTAGACACAATCGAACAAAATCTTCGGAAGTTAGACACCACACTTGAACAAACACGTGAAGATTTAACTACTGAGTTACATAACATTGAATCGAAATGTCAAAAAGTCTGTAATGACGTAAAAACACAAATTTGTGAGCATTTTCAACCTACTTTTTCTCAGCGTGAAAATGCATTACAGAATCACGAAGCAGCGATAAAAGAACTGCAAAATCACGACACCTTGCAAGTTAAAATAGACTCAGTTGCATCTACCGATTCGGTTACGCAACTTGCAAAAACTCAGGAAAACTTAAAGGACTTAGTAGATTCGATTTCAACACAAATGGACACTCTGAAACTTGGTTCAGAAAAACACAATGAGGAAATGTGTTCACTATCGGAGAAAGTAGCCGAACTTTCGGATCAGTTCACTAACTTCTCTACGAAGGTAGATGATAATCTGAATGACACAAGACCTGTAGCCTTCACTGACACAGAAGAGTATGAACAAATAAGAAAATTCAAACAAAATCAAAATCCAATCAATACACAGTACAAAAGAGAAATCCGGGAAGTACAAGATCAGTTGACGCAGGTAATACAAGAATTACATATTTCAGAGAACACTCGCGCTCCAATTCGGGAAGAGGGACATAGAAATACGGAACAGCCACAAAATAATAACACAGGACACTTCGGAAATTATGAAAGAAATTGGCAAGGCACACCGAAGTTTGAGATAGAACCGCCGAAACGAAGTAACAATGCGACTTACCGACATGATGATTTTGACTATACGCT
The DNA here is from genome assembly GCF_023864275.1 of Schistocerca cancellata. Classification (NCBI taxonomy): domain Eukaryota; kingdom Metazoa; phylum Arthropoda; class Insecta; order Orthoptera; family Acrididae; genus Schistocerca; species Schistocerca cancellata. The sequence goes on along the minus strand of NC_064629.1, from coordinate 384,245,781 downwards.
GTTCATTACTACACGTAAATTCAAAACATTTAAGAATTCCGGCAACTGCATTCTTACACAAGCGTGTCTTCATCAATTCTCTCATTGTTTTCCTCCCAACTCGTCATTAGAGCACAGATTAGAATTTATGTGTGGCTATTTAGAGAATGAACCAGCTGTAAGATTGCGATCGGTCATTCACAATTGTCACAGTGAAGGAGAATTTTATCATGCCTTCCTCTCAGCATATTGGTCTCAAGCTACACAAGACCGAGTAAAATATAGCATCATAATGATGAAGTATTTCGAACAATCTGAATTTTACAGTCTTGTGAAATATTTTGAAGACATGTTGCACAAGAATCAGTACCTGTCAAACCCATACAGCCCTTCAGAACTCTTCCGCATTTGCTTAATCAAATTGCCTGAACACTTAGTACATATTATTTTGGTGGGACGCTGCAAAGACGACATTGAAGCTTTTCAGGGACTGTTACAAGAATTGGAAATTGACACTGACAATCACGGATCGCGAAAACAGGAACACAACTATTGCAGCTCACATCCGTCACAATTCCGCGATGAAAGAAATAATAACTGGACATGACAAGGCTATTCTCACAACTCAAATCGTGACCAAAACAGACACCACCCGTATGACAACCGTTGGCAGAGTAGTAATAATTACAGGGAAAGATCACCACTCTGCGGTAGTGACTATCACAGAGACAATCAGAAAAACAGACAATATGGGAACCAAAATAATTATTATCAAGAGAGACAGAATAACTTAAGACACAACGGTCCAGCGCGCAGTTACGATTCAGGGAGAAATTCTCCACCACGTGACCGACAAGAAAGAAACTATAGAATCTACCAACATGACGACAGCTGATATGATCGTAACGACAGACCTGAATTGCATCAGAACTAGCGGGATTCAAACAGGGCGGGGCCCTCTCGACAAGGTGAATTTGTAGAAGGTAGGTCTCCGAATCCCAATAACGATGCACGCCAACAAAGAGACAATAGGCAATGACTCATACCGCTGGCAGCCACAAAACGTACTTCTGAAACTGACGACGCAGTTGCCGTAGCTAGTAATTACGTAAAAATGGAAGACATTAGGGACATCTTACTCCAGGAACACGACGTAAAACATAACAACATTGCATATCCTGTGATTCACACTACAGTAAATGAAGTAAAATTTACGGCAGTACTTGACTCTGGCAGTCCCATTTCAGTAATTAATGAAACAGCTTTTAGCAAATGCAACAAATCGAACGATTGCCCCACACTTCCGTTACGTAACATTAAATTACAAGGTGCAACTTTTGGAAAAAGTGCAGATGTATGCGAACAAACCAACTTAGAATTCTTTTGTCAAAGCCACAGCTTCTCTATGAACTTTATTATTGTTCCATTATTGCCGCCGGAAATTATATTGGGAGTAGACTTTTTAATGAATAGAAAAGCAATCTTAAACTTTCACGATGCTGAAATAAGTTTAGAGAAAGAAGGTAAGTCAATAGCTTTGAAATTTGAAGATTGGCTCTCAAACCATGACGAGGAAATCAATCGGCTTTACCTTCTGTTAGACATCAGTTCGGAATTTTCTATGGAACTAGACACTAACAATCACTCTGCAAGTACTGATAGCGATGATATCGACGTCATATTTGATACTAATGAGTTAATTCAGAATAAAATTCAAACAATTGAGAATTGTAATGACACTGATAGGCAGGACCTTTTTGAGATTTTACAAGCACATTCCACAGTTTTTACTCACAAAACAGGAACAATCAAGGGGTTTCAATACCAATTTCGTGTTCGTGAGCATACTAAATTTTGTGTTAGACCATACGTAATTCCAGCACATTATAGTGACCGTGTTAGAACAGAAATACAATCTATGCTTGACGAGGGCATTATTGAGCCTGCAGTAAGCTCATAAAACAATCCATTACATGTTGTTGAGAAGAAAAATGGATCGATCAGGCTTGTCTTAGATTCGAGACAAATCGATACTATCATCATTCCTGAAACAGACAGGCCGCAAACGATGGAAGAACTTCTTCAAAATTTTAATGGGTTAAAAGTGTTGTCTTCTATTGATCTCAGATCCAGCTTTTATCAGATCGAACTTCATCCAGAATGTAGAAAATACACGACTTTCCTTTGTTTCGGCGTTTGTTATCAGTTTTGGAAACTTCCTTTTGGTTTGAACATTTCTTCAGCAGCATTCATTCACGGGCTATATTCCATATTACCTGAGTTCTTAAAACGTCACATCACCTTATATGTGGACGATATTCTGATAGCAGAAGCCTCATGGGAACAACACAATCGCATCCTCAACAGCGTGTTACATATTTTTTGCAGAATCTGGAATTACAATTAACTTAGAAAAGTCTGAATTCGGTAGGACAAAGGTGAAGTTTTTGGGACATATTATTTCTTCTGAAGGCATTCAGCCGGATCCTGAAAAGTTAGAAGCATTCAGAGCCATTCCCGTTCCATCCACAAAAAAACAAGTCCGCAGTTTCCTAGGTCTCGTAAATTTTTACCGTCGTTTTCTAAATATGCAAGTTCTAGTTACACCAAAACTTTGTTCTCCCACTGGAAAAAATACTATTTGGAAATGGGACGAACAAGCACAGTTGGAATTAAATTCTTTGAAAGAATCGCTACTTAACGCGCCAATACTAGCTCATCCAGATCTGACACAAGATTTCTACCTTAGCACGGATTCTTCTAAAGTCGGTGTTGGTGCCCATTTATTCCAAGAAGCCACAGAAAATGACACTCCTGTTCAGAAAACCATTGCTTTTGCTAGCCGAGTGCTAACAAAATCTGAAAAAAAAATTATGCCGTTACTTTAGCTATCGTTTGGACATTTAACAAATTCCGTTTCTTTCTTTCTGGTAAGCACGTAAAAGTATACAGAGATCATGGTGCATTACAATTTCTTATGTCTTCAAAATTAAATCATGACAGGTTAAAACGTTGGGCATTGTTTCTGAAAGAATTCCACTTCACAATAGTTTACATTCCCGACAAGGAGAACATTGTTGCTTACGCACTGTCACGCGCACCGGCTGGGCTTGAGCAAAGTAACACAGAAGGCAACCTCGAGAAAAATTTCAGTATTCTCTACATTCAGAAAGTCGCCGTTGAAAACTTCATCACCACATCTTTAAAGGACATTGCTCATGAAGAAGATAAAGATCCGATTTGGAAAGACATCAAAAGTAAATGGCATGAAAAGCCGCACACTCAGATTCGGCATTATTATCTGGTTAGAAACAACATACTCTTCAAACGCTGCACTGTTGATTACGAGCTATGGGTACTTTGCATTCCAGATGATTTTGTTAATAAACTCATTTGGTGCATTAATTTCAGCTACGCGCATTTTGGTCTACGAAAATGTTATCATATTCTTCGAACGACTTGTAATTTTAACAATGTGGAAAAGAGAATTCGAAAAGTCTTGTCTATTTGTAAACTTTGTCAAAAGGCGAAACCATCTACTATCTCACATCGTGCTCCGTTGTTTTTTATCATTCCTTCTAAATTAAAAGCATTTGCTGCTGTTGATCTCTTGGGACCCCTTGTCAGAACATCGAATGGATTTTCGTACGTTCTAGTCGCTGCTGAACTTACTTCAAAATTTGTTTCTTTCACTCCGTTACGTAAAGCCACTGGGCGTTCTGTATCGAACGCCTTTGTTAAAAATTTCTTACGTGAAGATGGACACGTTAGTAAAGTCATTTCAGATAACGGACCGCAATTCAGATCTGCTGTTTGGTCACGCATGCTTTGGAACCATAAAATCAAGCCTGTTTTTATTTCATTGTACTCACCACATTGTAACCCGTCTGAACGGATTATGAAAGAAATCAATAAGCTTTGCAGACTTTATTGTCACAGAAAGCATCAGCATTGGGACAGATATTTACACTTATTTTTAAACGTGCTGAATGAAATACCTCATGACTCCACTGCCTTACCACCTATTCTTGTACTGAAGAATGAAGAACCACCGAACAGAATCAGAGAGCTTGTACCTTTTCCGAGTACACGTAAACTTCGACACAAAAACATAATTGATTTGGCTGTTAAAAATATAAATTCTGCAGCAGACAAAAGGAGAAAACTATACGGTAAAGCAAATGCAAAGAAATTATATAGTGGTCAGAAAGTTCTCATTAAAGCTCATTCATTGTCACATAAGAAGAAACACTTGAGTCACAAATTCTTTCTAGTTTAAAATGGACCTTACAGAATCCGACGTATACCACATGATAATTGCGTGGAAGTTGAAACTCTGCCTATTAGGAAGAGTAGAGGTTTACACCACATTTCACATGTAAAACCGTTTATTGAAAGATAATCTGCTTTTTAACTTTGTCTTTGCCATATAACTTTTCACTCTATATTACTAGCATGCTTTGTCAGACTTAGAATCTGTTAACATGCAACAATGTTTGAAGTTAAATATCCAGTCAAGAACCAAGAGAATTGATTTAAACAGAAATTACGAATGCATTGTCATTGTGAACAGACGACACAGTGTTATTGTGTGTGTACATTCTTGCTTGTTAGTTGCTCGATTACGTAACGACTATAAGGCTCGCATACTTAGAACACTTACCAGTACTGCTAATGAGATTTTAATGCAACATTTTGGTTTGCTTGAAAATACATTCTGGATTTAAAGTACTTTCTGTGAGATACCAGATGACACAGTGGTTAGTTTATGTGACAGCTACACGATTTTATCACGACGCTACTAATGAGTGACAATTTACAATGCTGCTTTTGCGGTGTTTATGTTTCATATCTGCACAGTTTTTCTGAATTATTCTGGAAAATAAAACATGTTTTAGTAGTAACTTTTGTGGTACAGCTACAATGAGACAGCCTTTTCCGTAGCACAACAATACGTTACAGCACAGTACTTTCTGCATCACGGCAATAAGCGTAATAACTAAGATATCTATACGAAGGCATTTCACTTTTGTTTATCATGAGGTAAGTACATTGATTTCTGCAGTACTTAGCTTTCGGAGGACGAGATTATCTTACAACAAGACGCATAGTTTAGCGCTACAGTACACGTATTTGAGTGATTAATTTTGTACTTAAAACATTTTTTAAAGATATTTGAAGTACAATGATACAAAGGTTTTCCGTGATACATTTCATTCCATTGCTGTAATCTGTAACACCTGAGGGTATAATTACATTAATCCTCAGGGGGGTACACGCTTACTTTGTATACCATGTGCCTGGCAAACACAAGGAGCCCTAGCTAATATGGTATTTGCTTATACAACTTTACACATCGGTACCATATTTCTCTAATACATAAATTACACAGCTATCTGATCATTTAACTCAGAGAGACAAAAACATTTTTTTTTACTACATCAGTGACAGATGTTTACGCGATTACACAGCTGGATAACTTCACACTTATGAAATTGTATTTTGTCTGTACTGTGTGAACCCTTCATATTTTGCGGAACCATTGTGATACTATGAGAGCTTTGAAAGATGTATTTGGTATGGGATCACGATTTTTAAAGTACGTTTGAGGTAGATGACACTATTGAAATGAGCAGAGAATTTTTTCTCGGTTTTGAAATTATTGGAGGAAGCTACGACGATTTTGAGAATTGACTGAGATGTTATGATATTATTACGACGACGATGTGTATTATGCTGTTGAGATATGTTTATGATCAATAAGATGATGCTACCGTATACGAGAAATTTGATTATGCTACGTATTTCTTATGATGAAATATTGAAGAAGTGTCGACGAATATGTATATGTATAATACGGTAAGGAATAATGAGTAGTGGTTAGGGACTCTGATTTGTGGAAAAGGATGTTGGAAACCAAGAATCGTACTTTAAGAATTATGAAATGTGTGTACATGCGTGAATGTATTACAATGCTGTCAAAAATTTTTTGGACACTGTTATATTTATAGGATTTTATTTTGTAATGCAAATTCTCAACCTGTGAAAATATTTTTATATGAGACTGTCACTGTAGCGGAAACTGCTATCGTAAATATTTCAGTAAGAAACGTAACTGACCTTGACATAAAGCGTTTAGGGCGCCCAGCTGAGAGATAGTCGTCTGAGAAAAGAAAGCCATTAGGTGGAGAAAAAAAAAAGGAGGACATTATCCTCGCTATTGAGATTTCTTTGTCGAAAGCATCGCAAATACGACACGCTCAAACTTGAAAACATATGATTACACTCTGGAGCCCTTAATTTATGATATTTACTAAAATGCCTACTGAAATGATGAGAAATATTTTACATCTATTGTCTTGCTAGTTGAGAGATTGCCCATTTTGTTTAATATCTAGTTTCTAGCTGCACTGCGACATTGGTTAAAATAAAATTTAATAGATGTACTAATATAAATATTTTCTGTCTACAGACCCAGTAAAGAATACTTTTATGATGTACTTTCGTAGAAAAGAGAGCACAAATAGACACTTCCCTTCACAGGAATTGCAAAAATTATTTTTAACAAATGGTTCAAATGGCTCTGAGCACTATGGGACTTAACATCTGTGGTCATCAGTCCCCTAGAACTTAGAACTACTTAAACCTAACTAACCTAAGGACAACACACACATCCATGCCCGAGGCAGGATTCGAACCTGCAACCGTAGCAGTCGCGCGGCTCCAGACTGAGCACCTAGAACCGCGAGACCACCGCGGCCGGCTATTTTTAACAGTTTGGTAACTTATCTGCAAGAGTAAGTCAAGGTAATGCATCACTCTAGTGTTAAGATATGACATAGGTATTACTGTAATATTTTTTCTGCTTGAGCTTTGCCATGTTTAGGTATTAGTTATAGCATTTGCTGCTGCTGTTTGCCAGGCATAGTGCTACTGAATATCACTTTGTATTACTCTGTTAAGTCACTTTTACTACTGATTTATTTTTCTTGTTGCTGCACATTGGCTCATATTAGTTATAATGTTGCATTTGCTTTGCTAATTTGTTTGTGTTAATTGTTTTGTGCTGCTGCATTTCCCTTAGTTTATATATCTGAGCTTAGTAGATTTAAGTTAGCTGAAGAGGGGGTAGACTATATATGAAACTAACTATGAAGAATAGGGATAGAATACATTAAGAAGTTATATGAAAAGGATTTGGGCAAAAATAAGTATTGTACAATGAGAAGGGCTTAGGGACAACAGGGTTAGAAAGTTTTTTTTTTTTTTTTTTTTTTTTTTTTTTTTTTTTTTTTTTTTTTTTTTTTTTTTTGCAGGAGCAAATGTTGAAATACGTCTCACTGAAACAAACCCTGTCCTTTCCTTTTGTGTTATTCCGCTATGTGTTTGTGTACCCTTGTGTATTTGTGTTTTTCCTGTCCTTATGTGTTTAGCTAATAAGATTTATGTTGTAGAATTTTTCTAGTACTAAGCTACATTCACTATGATGAGGAATACTGTTATTCTCAAATATAATTTGCATTAATAATATGTTATTTACTTTGTAAAGATGTTTAGACATTATTTATTCTGTTTTGTTTTAATGCTCATGTGTGAAGTTGATGTTTCAAATGTTATTGTGATCTTTTACGTCATAATTCCTGTAATACTGATGAATATGTTATTTCGATTCTTTTGTAAAGCCCATTTTACTACAAATGTTATCTGTATTGTTATGTTCTTTAATGATGTATTTTGTACCTTTGTTATTGTATTCTCATGTTATAAAATTGTAATTGACACCAGTTCACCAAATTAAGTAACTTGTAAGCATTCATTTCACTGCACACATTTCTGTTGGTCATAGTATATGCACAATATGTGAAAAAAAGAGAACTGTTAGTGCTTGCACATGTGTCAATAATTCAGCAAGGGACTGGTTAACAGCATTGCTGGTTCTAAGGACAATTCCAAAAACTTCGTGAGTGCACAAGTGGTGGTTATGGACTTGCTATATTGTCCGAAAGACTCTTCAATGGTGATTGTGCACCTGCACAGTCGCAATAGATGGCTGCTGGCCGTCTCTACAAGGGCTGAAGTGGGTCTGCACCTTTGATGATCCACCAATACCATTATTTCTACAAGGACTGCAGTGGGTCAGCATCTCTGGTGGCCCACCAATACGGTAATCTCTACCAGGACTACAGTGGGTCTGCTCTGTGATGACCTACCTACCAATATTCTTCAAAACTTCGACTGACTCTGCTGTGGGTCTGCTCTGTTGTGGACCATTCATTACCTGTCTGCACGTCAAGAGTCAGCATTATCTTTCTGTTGGAAGGACAACACTACTTCTTCAAGGCTGCATGGAAATCCACTACTTCTGTGTGCATTTTCTTTTACTGCTCATGCTTTGTGCATAAAATTGTAATTAATACTGTGATGAATGATCAGGACTGTCTTTGTGGACTGTGAGAAAATTTTAGCTTTTGACCAACATTTTATCAATAAGTGTGTGCATTTGATTTCTTTGTTATTGTCATTATGAATTTTTTTTTTTCAAATTTGTATTGGCCACTGCCCAAAACAATTTGTAAAATTTTTTGTGGGGAGCATGGGGGCTATGTAAGTAATTCATTAATTTTTCGAAGGGGACGTTTCAAATACACTATCGATTTCTTTCATTATAAGTATTTACTTGTGAGCACCTCTATCTCGGACACCCTGTATAAAAAAAAATGTCATCCAGCGATACCTCTGCTGCACAGCATTTCAAAGCAGCCCAAGCAGATTCGACACCTCCCTGTGAGCCACATCGTGTAAACGATTCTTTTATATGTGAGATCACGAGTGAGGATGGAAACTATTTTAAAAATTTGAATATATGTGCACCGTTAATTAGAACATCTTTGACTAAGTTACTTGCGCCTTTGAGCCGTTCCATATACGCGGAGTAGTTGGTGACCTCTTGAGAAGTGGTGCTCAGGTTAACTGTTCGACCAATGTGATTTCGGTATTCTGTGTTATCTGTAACTGAAATGCCGCTACTATTGCTTTAGTGAGGCTAGGACAGCTTCCTCCATTTTCTTCCAGCAATGCTAAAGCTCTACGACGTTGGCAAGTCGCTGACTTCTTATCTTCCTTCTGTTCTTCTGTAACACAACAAAACTTTTCCCTACATCTACACCCACCACCCTGTGAAGTGTGAAAAATATCATATCGTTATAAGATCATGTTTGTCATTTCTTTTTCCATTCAGTGAAACTAGGGGGAAGGAAATATCGCCTTCACGATTATGTTCATGCCGCGATCTCTCCTATCTCACCAGTAAAAGAGAAAGAGGGGGGGGGGGGGGGGGGAGTTGATTGGAATATGTATAGAATACATCTTCAGCTGTACAACTCAAAACACAGTACTGTGTATGAGAGAAGGGGCGTCGTGTACCAAACTCATACACAAGTTTTCTTCCAGTTACAGTCTTGGATGATAAGAGGGAAGAAATTGTCAATATCCTCTGTGTTCATTCAAAATTCTCTAAATTTTTCTCTTAGTCATTGCGTGAAATACAGGATGCAGGAGGAATTGTACTGGAACATGTGTTTTCTGAAATTTAGGGTTGAGTTCTGCGTCATGCACAACACATTTTATGTAGCGTCTCCCACTGGTGTTAGCTGAGGGTTCCTGTAACGTTGTGGCACGGACAAACAAACCTTTCGTAGTAACACAATGCTAGTCTTTCAGTTTTCTTTATTTTTCATTTATACAACTTGGTAAGGGTTACAGACCAACCAACAACACACAGGAATTGGCTGAATGAGGGTTTTCTTCGTTGATAAATTACATTTCCCTAAAATTCTTAGGATAAATTTTTTTCTGGGATCCCTCTTCCAGACGCATATGTATCTTGTAGTCAAACGATACCCGATCCTTTCGTCTATTTAAACATACAACATGTCTGTACGTTAAGGTTCAGCTACTAGTCGCTGTACCTAGCGATTGTAATCAATAAGTCTTCCTAAGTATTTCTAAACTGTTTCAGGATTTCACACTGTCTCACTGATCACGTAACAACATCAGTTTCTCCTATTTCTTTGTTGCTTCCTGTTCTTGTACGAGGGTGTATTGCAAAGTAAAGCCTCCGAACTTCTTATGTGAAAACTCTTATAACTTTTTAAATAAAACGAACTTTATTAATATTCTACATCTTTATTCTATGTGTCGCCATATTTATTTCTCAACATACCCTGGCGACTAACACGCTTTTACCAACGAGGAACCGGTTTGTTGATACCGCCACTGCCGAACGTTTGACTTTGTTGATGGAGCAACAACCTCACCTCTGCTTGCACCGCTTCATCTCTACAAACTGAAATGCTCACAGATCTTCTTTAAGTTTCGCAAACAGATGGTCGGATAGGGCCAAGCTGGGACTGTATGGAGGATGGTCGATGACACTGAACCCATGGCGTCGGATTGTTGCAGATGTCGCAGCGGTCGTGTTTGTTGTGGCATTATCATGCTGAAGGAGAGCGTGCTCCATGTGCGGACGAACTCTTCCAGTTCGTGCCTTCAGTTTCCTCAGAGTCTCGCGGTACCCTGCAGAGTTTATGATGGTGCCTGTTTGGCATCAATTTCGAAAGCACCACTCCTTTAACATCCCAGAACGCTGTGAGCGTGACTTTGTCTGCTGATGGCATGGTCCTGAATTTTATTGGCGTCGGTGATCCTTTATGATGGAGCACAATTGATGCTCTCCTGTTTTCTGGGTCACCATGGTCAGTTGTTTTCATCACCTGCCATAATTAGGGCTTTGTTGAAATAATGATATATCGATATGTTTCCAAAAGTTATCGACATACACCGAGGATACTTTCTCACCGACATATCGATATATCGGTATTGTAATGGCAATATTGAGCGTCGATATTATTATTCTATATTATATATTTTTCGCAATTTTCGATAAGTATTTGAAGTAGTTCTTTTTAAATTGTAGTAAAACATAATTTTACTTTTACTTGCTACTTTTTGAGTTTTCATCACGTCCAGTCTTTCTATTTGACAGTGAGTGTGAAGCAAGTCCGATTGCCTTGGGGCAGGGGACGGGACGGATGAAGAAATAGCACACCATTTGCGTTATAAACATTTTTTTACCAACTAGTGTGCTACTTCTTCACATCGGCATTGTTAAAAAAAAGTTGTTGAAGCTGATGAACAAAAATCTAATTGAGAATATTGGTCTTTCCCGGGGGCGGAGGTATGTGAGGGGAAATGATGACGTAATCAGCAACTGCAACGTTTAAATTCACCACGATATTTCAACACCACAACTGCTAGTTCACTGGCGTTTGCAGAAATGAAGTACAGGGAAGTCGATATGAAGTGTTCCACATAAATCCGATGCGTAACGAAACCATACGACGGACCCTCTGGACACCTTTTATTGTGCCACTTACCTGCAGTTACCGTTGTTAGCGAAGTGATTATTGCTAAGCGTGAACCTACATCGTTTTCCTTGCAATTCTTCCTCTAAGGGGATAAGCAAGCTGCTAGGTTCTTGCTGCACAGAATATCTAATAATAAATCGATACCTAAATATACAGCTCTAAAAGTGGCACTATATTTACAATGTGTAGCCGATATTCTTTTTAGCCTTTAGGTCGTTAATTTTTCCATCGGCATATCGATAATTTTTCGGTGTATCAGGAGCAGATAATGATATATTTTTAAATATCGATATATTGGATTTCTGATATTTTTAGAAACATCAACAGTCCGAGAGTGACAGTGTTATTATGTTACAAATGAGACTGGCGCTCAAAACGCAAAAGAAATTGTTAACAGATGTCCAGTCTCCTCTTTTTTATGTGAGGAGTGAGCGTTCGAGGCACCCACAGAGCACACTGTTTTCTACAACGCAGTTCTGCAGTGATATACTGTGCGCACTCTCATGATATGCCACGCTTACCTGAGAGCTGTCTGTGTAATCTGATGATTTTCTCTCATGACTTACTCAACCCGATTCCGATGATTCTCGTCCGTTGCCGTTCGCGGTCATCCACTCCGAGCTCTCCATACACGTTGATGTTAGCACTACCATTTCCATCATTCTGAACACGAAAAACGTGACGTCGCTCATTACTGATGTGAATACAACCATCACCTTACACACCTTTCATTCTTCTATTCTTCTATGGATTCCAGTTGCCAGCCGCAGTGGCCGAGCGGTTCTAGGCGCTTTAGTCCGGAACCGCGCGACTGCTACGGTCGCAAGTTCGAATTCTGCCTCGTGCATGGATGTGTGTGATGTCCTTAGGTTAGTTAGGTTTAAGTAGTTCTAAGTTCTAGGGGACTGATGATCTCAGACGTTAAGTCCCATAGTGCTCAGAGCCATTTTTTAAATATCAGTTAGAGGAACGTTTTTTGCGGTCAGAAACTTGATTACAGCACGTCGTTTCAGACGCCCTGACATAGTTGCGTTACACACTGCCATGCTACACGCAACAATTCGGAGCCTTCTAGTGGCAGTGTGTTGCTACTATCGTCAGCGAAGTGGACAACCAGTTACTTAGGTGTTTAAAAGTTTGTCAAAATTTTGTAGTACCCTTTTTGGTGACCTTTTCTTGTATCTTCGGAAGCTGAGTCTTTTCAAAGGCTCTTTTGATTTTTGTGATTACATTTGTGTTTATTTTCTTTGTTCTGTGAATAGTTATGGTGTTTTCCTTTTTTTAATATCTCTCATCATCATCAGTTTTCTGCTGTATTAGCAGGTCCTTTGCCTCTCCATTTTCTGCGGTCCATTGCTTCCTTCTTAAGGCTGCCGTGTGTCACACCGTCCATCACGTCATCCGGTATCTGAAATCTCCTCCTTCCTCGCTTCCTTTTCCCTTCTACATAACCTTCTAAAACTGTTTTTATCAGTCCGTCATTCTTTCTTAATATATGCCCAATCCAATTTCTTTTTCTTCTTTTTATTACATTTATTAACAGTCTTTTCTCTCCCACTCTTCTCAGTACCTCTTAATTTTTTACTCTGTCCATCCAACTTATTCTTTCTATCCTCCGCCATGTCCACATCTGAAAAGCCTCCAGCCTTCCTCTGTCTTTCTTTCTCAAAGTCCATGTTTCAGCGCCATATAGAAGAACACTCCATACAAGACACTTTATGAGTCTCTTCCTGAGTTCACTGTCCAGACCGCTGCAGAAAATTCTCCTTTTCTTATAAAATGCCTCTATTGCCATTGCTATCCTTGTTTTGATTTCTGCGGTGCACTTCCAGTCGGTGTCTATCCGGTTTCCAAGATAATTAAAAGTTTGCACCTCTTCTAGTATTTCTCCATTCAGCATAACTTTTATTTCTTTATTTCCTCCTAGTGCCAATACTTTTGTTTTCTTTGTGTTAATTTTCATTCCATAATTCTTTCCGTTAGCTTCAATGGTGTCCACCATCTCTTGGAATTCTTTTTCGCCTGTGGCTAGAAGGACCATGTCATCAGCTAACTTTCTTCCTACAATTTCTACCCCTTTGTCATCTAATGAGCATTGGTCAACCATATTTTCCAAGTAGAGATTGAAAAGAGTAGGTCATAGGCAGCATCCTTGCCTCACTCCTTTTCCTAGACCGATCCAGTTTGTACATTCTCCTCTCACTTTAACTGAGGCTTTTTGATTAAGGTATCATGAGTCTACAAGTCTTCTGGTTTGCCAGTCCACTATCTTTTCCCTCATTATTGTCGCCAGCTTGTCCCAAACGACACTGTCAAAAGCATTTTCTAGATCGATGAAGCACATATACAGGCTGCTCCATTGATCGTGACCGGGCCAAATATCTCACGAAATTAGCGTCAAACGAAAAAACTTGTCTAGTCTGAAGGGAGAAACCAGATGACGCTATAGTTGGCCCACTAGATGGCGCTGCCGTAGGTCAAACGGAAATCAACTGCGTTTTTTTTTTAATAGGGACCCCCACTTCTTACTACATATTCGTGTAGTACGTAAAGAAATATGAATGTTTTAGTTGGACCACTTTTTACGCTTTGTGATAGATGGCGCTGTAATAGTCACAAACATATGGCTCACAATTTTAGACGAACAGTTGGTAACAGGTAGGTTTTTTAAATTAAAATACAGAACGTAGGTACGTTTGAACATTTTAGTTCGGTTGTTCCAATGTGATATATGTACCTTTGTGAACTTTTCATTTCTGAGAACGCATGCTGTTACAGCGTGATTACCTGTAAATACCACATTAATGCAATAAATGCTCAAAATTATGTCCGTCAACCTCAATGCATTTGGCAATACGTGTAACGACATTCCTCTCAACAGCGAGTAGTTCGCCTTACGTAACGTTCGCACATGCATTGACAATGCGCTGACGCATGTTGTCAGGCGTTGTTGGTGGATCACGATAGCAAATATCGTTCAACTTTTCCCACAGAAAGAAATCCGGGGACGTCAGATCCGGTGAACGTGCGGGCCATGGTATGGTGCTTCGACGACCAATCCACCTGTCATGAAATATGCTATTCAATATCGCTTCAACCGCAAGCGAGCTATGTGCCGGACATCCGTCATGTTGGAAGTATGTCGCCATTCTGTCATGCAGTGAAACATCTTGTAGTAACATCGGTAGAACATTACGTAGGAAATCAGCATACATTGTACCATTTAGATTGCTATCAATAAAATGGGGGCCAATTATCCTTCCTCCCATAATGCCGCACCTTACATTAACCCGCCAAGGTCGCTGATTTTCCACTTGTCGCAGACATCGTGGATTTTCCGTTGTCCAATAGTGCATATTATGCCGGTTTACGTTGCCGCTGTTGGTGAATGACGCTTCGTCGCTAAATAGAACGCGTGCAAAAAATCTGTCATCGTCCCATAATATCTCTTGTGCTTAGTGGCAGAAGTGAACACGACGCTCAAAGTCGTCGCCATGCAATTCCTGGTGCATAGAAATATGGTACGGGTGTAACCGATGTTGATGTAGTATTCTCAACACCGACGTTTTTGAGATTCCCGATTCTCGCGCAATTTGTCTGCTATTGATGTGCGGATTAGCCGTACTTATACGTTTGTGACTATTACAGCGCCATCTATCACTAAGCGAAAAAAGTGTTCCAACTAAAACATTCATATTTCTTTACGTACTACAGGAATATATAACAAAAAATGGGGTTCCTATTAAAAAAAAACGCAGTTGATATCCGTTTGACATGGCAGTGCCATCTAGCGGGTCAACCATAGCGCCATCTGGTTTCCCCCTTAAAGCTAGACGAGTTTCGTTCTTTGTACTTTTTTCGTTTGATGCTTATTTCATGATATATTTGGTCCGGTCACTATCAATGGATCACCCTGTATAGGTCTCTTCCTTTTTCAATAAACCTTTCTCCCAAGATTCATAGGAGCCCTATTGCATCTCTGGTGCCCGTATTCCGTACAAAGCCAAACTGCTCCTCTCCAACAATCTCCTCCATTACTTTTTCAAGTCTTTTATTAATTATTCTTAACATCACTTTGGCTGCATGTGAAATGAGGCTGATTGTCCTGTGCTCATGGCATTTCTTGGTTCCTTGTTTTTCGGTGGTGGAATCACTACTGTTGTCAGAAAGTCCTCAGGCCATTCACCACTGTCATATATTTTATTACATAACCTCTATATTTCTCTTATTCCATCTTGGTTCAAACATTTTAATATTTCTCCCGGTATCGTATCTGTACCAACCGCTTTGCCATTTTTCATTGCAGCTATGGCAGACATTACTTCTTCCATTATTATGGTCCTTCCTCGTCATCATTTACGCTGTTGTGAGATTCAAGTTCCAGAGTTTCTGGTTTGCGATTTGTATCATATAGCTCTTTTAGATTTTCTTCCCATGTCTGGAGGACATCGTCACGACCTTTGTACACTACCTCTTCGTCTTTACTCAAAATTTCCGTAGTAGCACTTCCTGCTCTCTTTTGTTCCCATGTCATAGTTTTTACTCTGTTGTATAGTAAGTCGTATCTTCCCTTCCTGTCCAGTTCTTCAATTGCATCATATTCCTCTTTTAGCCATTCTTTCCTAGCCTGCTCTGTTTCTCTTCCCAGTTCATTATTTAACATTCGGTATATCTTCCTTGTATCTTCGTGTTCTTGTTCTTAAATTTTCTTCTCCATCTTGGAAATCATTTCTCGTGTGACCCATGGTTTTTTTGATCTATTCCCTTTTACATATACTATATTTTGCTGTCCTACTTTAATCATTCCTTCTTTCAGCATATTCCAGTACTCGTTGACATTATCAGGTGGTTCTTTGTCTCGTAATGTGTTTAGAAACTCACGTGACAGCATTTCTGTAATTTTTTCTTTGTTAGATCTTATCTTCTGTAGACCCCACTTCTTCACCATGGGCGCCTTCTTCAGTATTTTCATTTTTATTTCTATTTCTGCCATAAGTAAGTTGCGGTCGCTATTAATATCTGCACCTACTCTAATCTCTACTTACTCTATTTTTTATCTCTTTGTTGTAGTGCTTCCTCACATTTCTCGTTCGACTACAATTTCATTTTATTCTTGGACAATTCTAATGTTTTTTTTCCGTTTTAGCACATTGTGCCTGAATATCATATGTATCACCATGTTTTGTTGTCTCAGTTTTCTTTTTTTATATTTTCTTTGCTAATATTTGCTCTCTATGAGTACTTTCTGGTTTCTTTTTTGTTTTAAATGAGAGCAATTGGATTTTAGATGTTCTTCATTTCAGTAGATACATATCTCTAGAGCAGGCCAGGCACAGCGTGGCTGTTTAGCCATTCCACTACGAAGAGCGCTTCTCCTTCCAAATCTACTCGCGCTGTGCGTAACGGCCCCGCCGCATCCTACGGTTCGCTTGTTTAGCAGCTACCGAGTGTGGCTGTTTATTTTCAACTGTTTCCTCATCGCGTAGGGTCTGACACCACTCGTCGCCACCCGGCTTCGAAGAAGCTACGTTGACCAGATAATCCGATCGCTCTCGGGTTTTTTCAGATTTATTCTCCCTGATATTACACTAAATCTCAGCTTGTAATTTTCGTTATTACTTTGGCTATCTTTCTGGTTTTGATTCTGGCTATTACTGTGGTTCTTTTTCCATTACGATTCTCAAGAATGTCGAAAAGAGATTAATTACTTCTTTCTACACGATTCCCATGGAAAATGGCAATATTTAATTTGTAAAAAATGCTCGACATTTCTCTAGGCATCGTGAAGCAACTCACGGGAGTTATTCTCGTGATGAACGATGTACTTTAGTGGTTCAGTTTAAAAAGAAGACATACAAGAGTTGTCTGAACCATGACGTCTTACAGAGAAGAGCGAACTGCATCGTATGTGGTATGCTTAAAACTAGCTAAAGGTCAGAAGCGCCTCAGCGGTGGTTTGCTCTTGAAAGAATGTGCAACAGATACAGTAAAGGCCTGCTTATGATGGTGTCGCTGGACATTTTAAAACATCCGCTTTGTCTCGTAACACTGTAAAAAGTCGATTTGCCTCATAAATTAGCCACAGTGTCCTCAGAGAACATTCATCGTCGCAGATCAGAGATAGAAAAGGTTAATATGATTTTAGTAAACTGCAGGAGAATCCAAGGAAATGTCTTAGATTTAATATCGCTTACTGATGGTTGTAAAGCACAGATAGTATTAGGAACAGAAAGTTGGTTGAAACCGGATGTTAGTAATAACGAAATCCTAGGTTTAGATTGGAATATTTATCGTAAGGATAGATTACTCACTAATGGAGTTGGTGTGTTTATTGCAGTAAAGAATTCGATAAAGTCTAGAGAGATTATCACAGATTCCGCTTGTGAATTAATCTGGGTGAAGGTAAGTACACTCCTGGAAATGGAAAAAAGAACACATTGACACCGGTGTGTCAGACCCACCATACTTGCTCCGGACACTGCGAGAGGGCTGTACAAGCAATGATCACACGCACGGCACAGCGGACACACCAGGAACCGCGGTGTTGGCCGTCGAATGGCGCTAGCTGCGCAGAATTTGTGCACCGCCGCCGTCAGTGTCAGCCAGTTTGCCGTGGCATACGGAGCTCCATCGCAGTATTTAACACTGGTAGCATGCCGCGACAGCGTGGACGTGAACCGTAGTTGACGGACTTTGAGCGAGGGCGTATAGTGGGCATGCGGGAGGCCGGGTGGACGTACCGCCGAATTACTCAACACGTGGGGCGTGAGGTCTCCACAGTACATCGATGTTGTCGCCAGTGGTCGGCGGAAGGTGCACGTGCCCGTCGACCTGGGACCGGACCGCAGCGACGCACGGATGCACGCCAAGACCGTAGGATCCTACGCAGTGCCGTAGGGGACCGCACCGCCACTTCCCAGCAAATTAGGGACACTGTTGCTCCTGGGCTATCGGCGAGGACCATTCGCAACCGTCTCCATGAAGCTGGGCTACGGTCCCGCACACCGTTAGGCCGTCTTCCGCTCACGCCCCAACATCGTGCAGCCCGCCTCCAGTGGTGTCGCGACAGGCGTGAATGGAGGGACGAATGGAGACGTGTCGTCTTCAGCGATGAGAGTCGCTTCTGCCTTGGTGCCAATGATGGTCGTATGCGTGTTTGGCGCCGTGCAGGTGAGCGCCACAATCAGGACTGCATACGACCGAGGCACACAGGGCCAACACCCGGCATCATGGTGTGGGGAGCGATCTCCTACACTGGCCGTACACCACTGGTGATCGTCGAGGGGACACTGAATAGTGCACGGTACATCCAAACCGTCATCGAACCCATCGCTCTACCATTCCTAGACCGACAAGGGAACTTGCTGTTCCAACAGGACAATGCCCGTCCGCATGTATCCCGTGCCACCCAACGTGCTCTAGAAGGTGTAAGTCAACTACCCTGGCCAGCAAGATCTCCGGATCTGTCCCCCATTGAGCATGTTTGGGACTGGATGAAGCGTCGTCTCACGCTGTCTGCACGTCCAGCACGAACGCTGGTCCAACTGAGGCGCCAGGTGGAAATGGCATGGCAAGCCGTTCCACAGGACTACATCCAGCATCTCTACGATCGTCTCCATGGGAGAATAGCAGCCTGCATTGCTGCGAAAGGTGGATATACACTGTACTAGTGCCGACATTGTGCATGCTCTGTTGCCTGTGTCTATGTGCCTGTGGTTCTGTCAGTGTGATCATGTGATGTATCTGACGCCAGGAATGTGTCAATAAAGTTTCCCCTTCCTGGGACAATGAATTCACGGTGTTCTTATTTCAATTTCCAGGAGTGTATCAAAGATCTGTCAAAAGTGGTAATCAGCTGCTTTTAGAGACCGTCTAGGTTAGCAGCTCTACCAGTAGAGACCTTCAGACAGAACTTGCAGAATTTCGTTAGTAATTTTCTTGATCTTACTGTTGTAATAGAGGATGACTTCCATTTTCCAAGTATGGATTTGGAGTGTCATGCCATCAAAACTGGTGACAGAGACAAGAATTCGAGTGACATTGTTCTCGACATCTTGCCCGAAAATTGCTGTGAGCTGACAGTTAGAGAACCAACTCTTGAGAGTAACGTCTTAGACCTTCTGGCAACAAACAAACCTGAACTGATCGAATCAGTTAGCGTAGAGCAGGGCTTCACAACATACGTGCTCGCAGAGCAAGCTGTGAGCAGCAAGGCGCGAGCACGGAGCAGCGCGAGCACGCTACCCCCACTACCGGAACAGAGCGGAGAGTGGGGAGAGACACGTGGGGCACACAGCAGCTGCCGCCAGTCAATGCAAATCCGCGGCCACCTGCAGGGATATCACTCACGAATTATTACTGCTACAAATGAAACAAATAAAGGAGAATGTACAGGTGCCACATAATTTTATTAGCTTAATGTATGCCTCTACAAATGGTTCAAATGGCTCTGAACACTATGAGACTTAACATCTGTGGTCATCAGTCCCCTAGAACTTAGAACTACTTAAACCTAACTAATCTAAGGACATCACACACATCCATGCCCGAGGCAGGATTCGAACCTGTGACCGTAGCAGTCTCGCGGTTCCGGACTGAGCGCCTAGAACCGCTAGACCACCGCTATGCCTCTACATTCGTATTAATTTGTGAACTGTTACACAATAATAGGTGTCACTGAAGTGTGGGATTCTGGGTTATCTTGTACTTTTTGCCCTTTACAATTGCGTCTAATGTTCGGAGTAATTGTTCTTGTGCATTTCAATCAGACAATGCGTTTCTCAGGCGCGTCTTGTTACATTTCATTGCAGAGAACAGTTGTTCACAAACATACGTGGAACCGAACATTGATATTATTGTAGCCGCCAGTTCGTGCAAACGAGGAAATCTATCCTGAGGGAAGTGTCTGTAGAATTCCAAAATGTTTTTCTTGTTCTGAAATTTGTCTCTGTATTCTCTATCACACTGCAGGTCAAAAATTTCTAGTTGCAGCTCAGGACGAATCTCTTCAATATTCGCTGAATATGGGGAGGGAAACAGATCAAAATCACTGTCTAGTGCTGTCAGATATTGAAAGCGTTGATCAAATTCTTCCTTAAGGGCAACTAAACTATGTGAATAACGTTCACAGTCTTTGTGAACATCTTACATGGATGATAATTTAGGAAAATGAGCTACATTTCCTGTTTCCAGCTGACTCACCCAAAGTGTCAATTTCATTTTAAAAGCTCGTATTCTATCTATAAAATGAGTAATTAGCAGATCTTTACCTTGTAGTGAAATGTTCAAAGCATTCAGATGGCTAGTTAAATCTGCTAAGAACGCGAGATCACATTTCCATGAAGGCTATTTCAATTCACGAACACACATGTTATTTACACTCCTGGAAATTGAAATAAGAACACCGTGAATTCATTGTCCCAGGAAGGGGAAACTTTATTGACACATTCCTGGGGTCAGATACATCACATGATCACACTGACAGAACCACAGGCACATAGACACAGGCAACAGAGCATGCACAATGTCGGCACTAGTACAGTGTATATCCACCTTTCGCACCAATGCAGGCTGCTATTCTCCCATGGAGACGATCGTAGAGATGCTGGATGTAGTCCTGTGGAACGGCTTGCCATGCCATTTCCACCTGGCGCCTCAGTTGGACCAGCGTTCGTGCTGGACGTGCAGACCGCGTGAGACGACGCTTCATCCAGTCCCAAACATGCTCAATAGGGGACAGATCCGGAGATCTTGCTGGCCAGGGTAGTTGACTTACACCTTCTAGAGCACGTTGGGTGGCACGGGATAAATGCGGACGTGCATTGTCCTGTTGGAACAGCAAGTTCCCTTGCCGGTCTAGGAATGGTAGAACGATGGGTTCGATGACGGTTTGGATGTACTGTGCACTATTCAGTGTCCCCTCGACGATCACCAGTGGTGTACGGCCAGTGTAGGAGATCGCTCCCCACACCATGATGCTGGGTGTTGGCCCTGTGTGCCTCGGTCGTATGCAGTCCTGATTGTGGCGCTCACCTGCACGGCGCCGAACACGCATACGACCATCATTGGCACCAAGGCAGAAGCGACTCTCATCGCTGAAGATGACACGTCTCCATTCGTCCCTCCATTCACGCCTGTCGCGACACCACTGGAGGCGGGCTGCACGATGTTGGGGCGTGAGCGGAAGACGGCCTAACGGTGTGCGGGACCGT
This sequence comes from Schistocerca cancellata, assembly GCF_023864275.1. Classification (NCBI taxonomy): domain Eukaryota; kingdom Metazoa; phylum Arthropoda; class Insecta; order Orthoptera; family Acrididae; genus Schistocerca; species Schistocerca cancellata. Next base: position 384,224,165 of record NC_064629.1, on the reverse strand, counting down.
AGCCCAGCTTCATGGAGACGGTTGCGAATGGTCCTCGCCGATAGCCCAGGAGCAACAGTGTCCCTAATTTGCTGGGAAGTGGCGGTGCGGTCCCCTACGGCACTGCGTAGGATCCTACGGTCTTGGCGTGCATCCGTGCGTCGCTGCGGTCCGGTCCCAGGTCGACGGGCACGTGCACCTTCCGCCGACCACTGGCGACAACATCGATGTACGGTGGAGACCTCACGCCCCACGTGTTGAGCAATTCGGCGGTACGTCCACCCGGCCTCCCGTATGCCCACTATACGCCCTCGCTCAAAGTCCGTCAACTGCACATACGGTTCACGTCCACGCTGTCGCGGCATGCTACCAGTGTTAAAGACTGCGATGGAGCTCCGTATGCCACGGCAAACTGGCTGACACTGACGGCGGCGGTGCACAAATGCTGCGCAGCTAGCGCCATTCGACGGCCAACACCGCGGTTCCTGGTGTGTCCGCTGTGCCGTGCGTGTGATCATTGCTTGTACAGCCCTCTCGCAGTGTCCGGAGCAAGTATGGTGGGTCTGACACACCGGTGTCAATGTGTTCTTTTTTCCATTTCCAGGAGTGTATTTCCATGAACATATTTATCTCATCTAATAGGCAAAAAAATTGATTTAATAATTCGCCACGACTAAGCCAGCGGACCTCGCTGTAATAAAGCAGGCTACCATACTGGCTTTCTACATCCTCAAGAAAGCTTTTAAATTGCCTGTGTTGTTGCCCATGCTTCCTTATATAATTGGATGTACGAACAACAACACTCATCATATTTTTTAGAGTGATGCTCTTTGCACCTAAGTTTTCCTGGTGGATCACACAGTGAACGCCCCTTATTTATTTCGGCACGGTCAGTTTTTGCATTTTCTTCTTCAACAGCGCAACGAAACCTGATTCTTTTCCCTGTCATCGCTGGTGCACCGTCTGTAGACACTGAAACTAAAGAATTCCACGACAATCCTATATTTTCAACACTTTCTTCAACACTACTTAAAATATTACCTCCGGTTGTAATGTCCTTCATGGCTACTACATCGAGGAGCTCCTCCCTCACTTGAAGATCTCTATTAACACCTCTAATAAACATGGCAAGCTGCGCTGTTCCAGTGATATCAACACTTTCATCCAGAGCTAGAGAATACGTCATAAAATCTTTACAGATATTTGCAAGCTGGCTCTGGACGTCGTCTGCCATCTCCTGTACGCAACGCATAATGGTCATGTTAGATAATGGCACAATCCGAAACTGTTCAACTTGAGATGGACACAAATGTTCCGCTGCAACTACCAAACATTCTTTTATTAAATCGCCATCAGTGAAGAGGTGCAGGGATTTTGCTAAAAGCAAAGCAATTTTTTAACTCACTCTGAGAGCTGCCTCAGTTGATTTTTCTTCGTCGTCCAGATCTTCTTCAGATAGCTTCCTTTTAAGTTTAATAACTTCCTGTGCACGATCTGGTCCATCACATTTTCCACTTCCGTAGTCTCTCGCATGGTACAACGTATAATGTTGCTGCAAATTAAATTTCCTAAAAGAATTCAGCGTTTTGTAACATACTAAACATTTTGCAACACCATCTTTTCTGTAAACAGATACAATTCCTCCTAATGGGGGTTGAACTGCGAAAGCATGGTTGTGGTTACACAACGGTGACTTGACATGATTCTTAACCAGCGAAGTGACTGTTAGAGCTGATCGTAGTACTTTATCCAGCGGCCGTGCGTCCGTCGCGCCATACTGTCCAGTACTCTTTCTCGTGTCTTCTGCCACAATGTCCAGTACTCCCCTGTCCTTTCTCAAAACGACCTTCCTCCTCCGCTTCCACACAGTTTCTTCTAATGTCCTTTTTGGAATGATCGCTGTGATTGGCTAGAGTGCACCCGCCCTGTCTCCAAGTCAACGCACACTCACAAACACTCTGAAACACATTCTAAATACTGAATTTACATTTAAATAACTTGAAATTAAATAAATATTCCTACGGCTGGACCATAAACACGGTCTAACACACGTTATTAAATACATAAACAAATTAAATAAATATATATCAAAGGAATAGAACAGAAGTAAGCCAGTAGCCTAATGTAACTATGCTTTCTAAAAAACAGTAAATAATTGATTAATTTCTTCATAAATAACATATATCTGATATAAACAAAGACATTATGAATAAATATATTTATAAGCATGCTGCTACCGTTTTATCGTGTAACTGTGGAGTACTTATGGCCTGACGCGATCGGTAGTAATCGGCCACTTTGACCTCCAATAACTCATGTACTATTCAAGTTACATGCCTGTAATTTATAATAATGTAGCTTTGCACTAATACCTTTCTAAAGGCACGTCGATCGACAAAATCGGAGTGAGTGTTTAGATTTTGGAAAGTCGATGCTGGGTGTTACTTGCATAATTTATCATCAGATACTAAACTTTAAATTAATAAAGATATTGAAAATCTGATTACACCGTCAGAATTGTTGTGCAAATAATGGTAATGTACATGTTTCTTTCTGAGGTATCATGATTGATCTGGCTGCCCTTAATTTCTATAGGAACTGTGAAATGTTTGCCATTAAGGTTTCACAAAGTCCGCCATCTTTGGCACTCCCGGCATGTCTCCTTCATCGACACAGCATCACCATGGAATTCCCAGCCACGCGGTCGGCCTGGACCCCGGTTAACGTTCAGAACCACGCTGCCGCCGACGAGCCACGGACTGCCGAGAGGCCCCGGCGCTGCCACGCCAACTCCGAACTTAGAATATTTTCAGGGTGCCACAACTCGCCCGTTACCTCACAGTGTCATATTTTTATTAAAAATAAATAAACAGGCTTAAGTGAAAACAATTTAAAAACTTATGTTATTCGAAGACAGATGGTAAACTAAAATTCCCTTGTAGTACCGATAGGAGGGTCGCACAGGGAGAAAAATTATAGTATCTTTAGTTCAAATTTTTATGTCATACAATTCGACCAGCGATTATAGCGTAATAAGCAATTAATATGTCGATGATGGTAGACTTGAAGCACTAAAGGATCAAATACAATCATGATCTGCACAAGATATTTACATCGCCTCAAGCATCTGTTAAAGAAATTGTACTGCGCTGTGCAAGCTAACATCCCTAAAGATGTTCGGGCTCACATGCGGTTTCCCTTCATCGAAATGTCTTGGCTCAAACTCGTCTAGGGGTTGAACCACACGTGTCGCATTACACGCCCTAAATTAGACACTTGTGACCCTTTGGTTAAATAACCTGGCTGACGGCAAGTTTGCGAAATAGTAAGTTAATAGAACAGATAATAACAGTAATAATAATATCGGGAACTAAATTAACGACCCATAAATGATGTAGGCCACACAGTAGCGATTTGGTTAGAATAACGTTTATTCAGAAATAAAACTAACGGCGAAAGTGGTCATATTTAGAGTTATTGTTTCATATCCATTTGACACAGTTCGATCATTCACAATCTCATCGCGAAACACAAGCCCAACACTCCACACGAAAAGTTAGAGGTCACACCAGGCGCGCAGCTGCTCACCGCTCAGATATTAGGTCCCGCGATACCACACAACGCGAAATTTTCTAAGTCGTTTCACTTCCTAGCTGCCTGAAGACCGGCTGTCCGCTTTCGTGTCTCAATCCGAACAGTACCCTTTGGTGTCTCCAGCCGAACTGTCTGCTTTCGCGTCTGCACCAGCACTGTCTCTGCCCGTCCCCGGCCGCCTTTCCCGCGCGCCGAGTATCCTCGCTCAACTGACTAGGGCAATTCCCTTTCCTGAAGCTATCCATCTGATTGGTTACAGCTTATTCTACGTTATTTTAAATTTTTACATATTTAAATAATCAAAGCTTGACTACTTTCACGTTCTAAACAAAGTAACAATACTATCCATTACATAATAAACGTTAAATTCTTTTACGTAAAACCAATAAAATTTCCTTTTTAGCTTTGAATGCCACGGCCAGTAGTCTTGCACCAATGTGCTTTCTGATAAATGAATAAAGAACAAAAGTAACTATTATGCACTAAACCTTGCAACAAATGTTCCATTACGTAATGATTCAGTAACGTGTCATGCTGTCATCGTTCAATGTGTTTTGTGTGGAGGAAATGATGATCTGATCCTTAACTGAAAATACCGATAATTTAAATTTACTATATCTTTTAAACAAATAAAGTCACAGAGTTTATATTTACAACGTTTGTCATTTTAATGATTCTCTTCTGTATGAAATATCGATCGTAAAGGTCGACCAAAGCGTTCAGACTTTAGCATTCAGGTCTTTGTTACAAAACTTGTTAATTTGACTTTAATAGCAAATCCTAAACTACTATAGATATGATCAATATTCAAGTTTTCTTAGGATGACCATGAAAATTTATGGAGGATGGCATATTAAAATTACTGTGCCTTGATTCCCTGCAATACTACTGAATTAAATAGTTTTCATAAATGTTTCCCTTTATGGCCAATCTTAGGTCTGCCACATTTAACACTGCTACGTCTCCTTGGCCACAAAATACTGTAGTTCTACTGGGTTTCCCTGTGACGTAGGTTCTCCTATGCCTCACACGCACACTACAGCGCTTAGGCCTCAACAGACAATAGACGGCTGTGAGTGTCCCCATTTCGTGGTGAATCTGTGCCCTTTGTGGCACGCGGTCCTGGACGACAGACTTGGTTTCACAATTCCTGTAGGCTGACTCTTTCGGCCATATATTTAAATGAGAGTGCAATGCTTGTTAACTCACAACTAGAAGGCCTTTTTAGTATTAAGATACAGGGAATATCTCAGCTCTAGTTATGAGATAACAGATATCTGCATCCAGTTAAAAATGTCATTGATGAATTACTTCGTAGTGACTCTGAATTTCTTTCTCTGACAGAGAAAGATTCGACCCGTTTGCACTGACTTTTTAACGTATACCTTAGAAGAGATCCTCCAATAACGCAAGTGAATTAGAGAACTATGTTACGTATGCAAAATGAATTTGATGTTGTAAAGGGAACAAGCTTGGTGGATGTAGTCAGGGTATTTAAGAGACGAAATGCGACCAGGCCAGCCGCTTGCCCCTTAAACACAACTTCCTCGAATTTCACTTGCAGCGTCTGCAGCTCGTTTCTATGCAAAATATACCGGAAACCGGCTTACGTAATGGAACAATATATAAACGGAGCTAAGCGAAAGAAAAGAATTTCCATTGCGACTTGTACCAAATTACGTGGAGAGTGTCCCCGTAGCGCACTGCCACTGCATACTCATAGCGCATTACTCGTTTTGAGACTCAAATAACGAGCGGCTACTCATAGCCTGCTGCTGTTTTAGGACTGCGTTGCAGTAAATTGTCAATTACTTAAATCTTTTACAATGGCAGAGCCAGCTGTCCTCGTAAATTTGAAGCAGAATTGGACATTCTCAAAATAGCGGTAATAATTTACATGTATGCTATTACGTAAAAGATAAAACGCTACTTATGGAGAAACGTGACAGCAGGATGGTAAAATGTTGAAGAATACAAATGATAGCGATAATATGATAATAATAATAACAGTGTAACAGCTCGTTTGCAGTGAACAGGTAGTTGGAGAAGTACAATTACAGTGGATGATGATCACAAGAAAAGTAATTGTTGTATATAGGGTTGGGACCATTCTGGTTTGCTGCATTGTCATTCATGGTAGTTAGGAAAATTTCTATACATTTAGGTGTCATTGCCTACAGACGTTTGTTACAGGTTCTTCAGCCGGTGGCTCTTTGATCGATAAGCCGAAATTTCGGCAGAATGAAAGGCTGCCATTTTCAAATAATTACACCAATCACCGTTGTGAATAGTATGTCGGAATGAAAGCCACTTGTGCAGACGATGCGTGAGATCATCAGTCCCAAAACAGTGAGCCGAATAAGTCGAAACAGCTATGTCCAGGCTATCTTTCAAGAAGTGGGAGCAAAAGTGTCATTGCTTAGATTCCTGTACTAGTTGCTAGGCACTATTATATAGATAATATTTAACGACTGTAATGTTACGATAGATCTTTATCATCAGATTAAATATTAATTGTTTACCTCGTTTGTAAAAGTTACGAAAAATTTAATATGGGTTGAGTTTTCGTGCCTAAAGTAATTATGTAGCGCTTTGTGTGAAGGATCATAACACTTTCTGCGCAATTCACTCCAAGAGGAGTAGTCAGGAGTCAGACATGTATTCAAACAACTTGAAGGAATACCCTCAGATAAAATGTTAAACAACTGCGATATTTCGATAAGGCTGCAATTTTTTTCATCTTAGGATCGCTTTCCAATTTCAGTTCATCGTTCTTTGTTTTCTTCTTTTCTTCCAGTATGCTTTCATCTGTTTTTTTCTGTCTTCAGATCATTTTAAACCACTGTTTTAAGCTGCCTCGCCTTGGAATGCTTCCATTTTCCATACCTTTTCCCGAAAGTCTTCCCTGATGTTTATCCTCTGTTATATTGTTTCTTTCTAAATCCTTTTTTACTTCGTTGACCCAGCTTGGTGTGAAGTTCCTACCCCACAAAAATTTGAAAATCTTGTTAGCTAATCTACTGTCTTGTACTCGAAATAAATGTCCATTGGAAATATTTTCTATATTTCAGCATTAATTCGTAACTTCGAACTTTCTGCTGTGTTTTGTCGCCCTAATGTTTCCCTTATAATTCGTCTCTCTAGCACTTGTAATTTATCTACATTGTAGTTTAATGTTAGGCATTCGCTTCCATATAGGCCTTCTGACTTCACTACTGTGTTGTAATGCCTTATTTTTGCATTTTTGGATATCAAATTTTTATTTTAGTAGTCTTTGGTGATACTACATGCTCTCCTTATTTTATACAACATTTCTTCTATTGCAAATTTTTCCGAAGAATTTTCCTGGATTATCTCCCCTAGATATTTGACTCTTTTTGCCTATTTTGCCAATATCTGCTTCCAGGAATTTTGAAGCATCCTTAACGTTTGCTAAAAAAATTCTTTTCTTCTGCAGAAGTTCTTAAGCCAGTTCTGCCGGCTATTTCTTTCAGGAGACTTCTTTGTGTTATAGCAGAAGCCACATTTCTGGAAAGTATAGCAAAATCATCTGGAAATTCAAGTCAGCTTATTTTCATCATTTGCCTCCTCTTCCTAACCTTAGAGGTGAAATGTCAGCTCAATAAGTTTTCTCCAACACACTATTAAAAAGAATTTGGATAGGGCATCACCATGTCGAACGCCTGTTTTTGTTTTGAAAGATTGTGAAATTTGTCCCATAAATTTAATTTACAGACAGTATCTGTGTCTACTGATTAGGTTTAACAGTTTAGACCTTACGCCAAATTCTCGAATTTTTTTTATCTTCAGTTTCCCTATCAACAGAATCAAAGACCTTTTTGAAATTAACAAGCCTAACTACAATGTCCTTTAAATTAATTAATCTTTGGCGATTTACTGACGTGAAAATAAATATTTGTTCTGAGCATGACCTTCAGTCCTATAACCACCTTGATATTCACCTAAATGACTGTCTCATGTTGTTTTTATTTTGCTTAATAAAATCTTGGAAAATACTTTACACGCTACTGGCAGTAAAGAGATTCCTCTGTCGTTCCTTACATCCTGTTTATTACCTTTTTTGTGGAGTGGATGTATCAAGGCAACTTTCCATTGCTTCCGATTTTTTTTCTGTTTTCCAGATTTCTTCAAATACTAAATTTAGATCATTTGCAATATTTGGCAAGGACCACGTCAGAAGTTCAGCCGTAATTATATTTTCTTAACTAGCTTTGCTGTTTTTGAGGGTTTTAATTACTTTTTCAATTTCTTCTATAGTTGTTGGTAAATATTCCTCCCAATTTTCATTAACATTTGAAAATTCCAATCTATGACTTGGTTCAGCACAGTTTAGAAGCTGATGAAAATACCTTACTTCTATTTCAATATTCTGAGTATTGCTTAAACCAGTTCCACCGTTTTCATTTTTGAAACAGACATTTGGAGTTTGGCACCCCATTAATTCGTTCTTAAACGAAGGCCCAACGGAGCGCCCGGTCGCCGTGTCATCGTCAGCCCACAGGCGTCACCTGATGCGGATATGGAGGGGATGTGGTCAGCACACAGCTCTCCCAGCGGTATGTCAGTTTCCGGGACCGGAGCCGCTACTTCTCAATCAAGTAGCTCCTCAGTTTGCCTCACAAGGGATGAGTGCACCTCGCTTGCCAACAGTGCTCGGCACACCGGATGGTCACCCCTCCAAGTGCTAGCCGAGCACGACAGCGCTTAACTTCGGTGATCTGACGGGAACCGGTGTTACCACTGCGACAAGGCCGTCGGCTTTACTTCGTTCTTAAAAGTTTGATAAAAGTCACGGGTATTATTTTTCACAAAGGCTTGGTCTATTTCCGAAAGTTTTTCCATTTCATAGGCATGTTTGATATTTTTGTTTAACCTCGCTGTTTCCTTTCATTGTTGTTTAAATTGAACATAATCTTCAATTTCCTTTGACATACAAATTTTCCCATTGTTTATCCCTCTATGCTATGGCTTCTTCGTATACTTCATTCCACTATATTTTCCTTTTATTTTTTATTGACCCAAATGTTTTGTGTGCTGCATTATTAATTGCTTTTGATATTTCTTGCCACTTGCCATGTTTAGCCACGTTTAGCTCACTATTTTATTAGCAAATCTAAAAAAAAGATAAAGAGCATTGGGTACAATTTCTGATAAACCATGAGCAGTTTTCTCACTAGAAACATTGAAAACAAAAAATCTTCAAATGACCACTGTAACATATTCAGTTGATTAGTTTTCAGCTGTAGCTGATCTTCCTTTGATCCCAGAAGGCACCCCAACAAGTGATCACGAATAATCTATTCCTGTCTACACAAAAGTTCCTATAATTCAAGGTAATTCCCCTTGTTGTCGGAACTTTCATCTTCAGAGTGTTCTCTGTATGCAAGCTCATGCTGCCCCAAGAAACAGACAGTATTATAGTAAGTCTTACGTTTGCGAATCTATTTTGTGTCATAATCGCATTAAGAATATGTTTTATGCCTAGAAGTTGGACTCCTTCATCAATTAAACGTTCAGTTCGTCTATGACCTAGCAACTGAACACTCTCTTAATACAGAGGGCGCTTACATGAACTCTAACGTTTCTCGGCTTTTCCGTTAGTATTTTTTGTCACATATACTCCGAAAGATGCTGACATCCATGCATTTTCAATCCCAGAGCCATCAAACAAAATACATGTGTAACAATAAACATTATCTGTTAGAGAGCATGTGGGCCAAGAAATTTCCTGTTTTGTTGCCCATCAAACTATTATAACGTCTGAGTGTGGTGTGAATCGTTTATTTTCATAGGCTCACTTTGTTTCGTAAGTCCTGCATGATAACTGTTTTTCGTCTAATTCGCGAAATAAAGACACAAGTGGTCCCTTTGCTCAAACCATAATAATCATTTAATCACCTGCACTCACGAATTATACAACTGACACGAGTTTGTTAACCCAACGCTAACAAGATTTGGTATTAGAACAGATACACTATGTGATCAAAAGTATCCGGACACCCCCAAAAACATACGTTTTTTATATTAGGTGCATTGTGCTGTCACCTACTGCCAGGTACTCCATGTCAGCGACCTCAGTAGTCATTAGACATCGTGAGAGAGCAGAATTGGGCGCTCCGTGGAACTCACGGACTTCGAACATTGTCAGGTGATTGTAAGTCACTTGTGTCATACGTCTGTACGCAAGATTTTCACACTCCTAAACGTCCCTAGGTCCACTGTTTCATATGTGATAGTGAAGTGGAAACGTGAAGGGACACATACAGCACAAAAGTGTACAGGCCCCCTCGTCTGTTGACTGGCAGAGACCGCCGACAGTTGAAGAGGGTCGTAAAGTGTAATACGCAGCAAAAAAGGTGTAGCAACGGTAGCGAAATGGAAGACACACGTGGCAGTAAGGAAAGTCTATGGGATGACTCGCGAGGTAGAATTCCAAACAGATCTTAGAATCGGTGAGGAGGACATTAATCAGATAGAACTTTGTGAAGACGAGCAGTTTGGACAAGCGTTGGGATGTCATTTGCCAGCCAAGATGATAAGCAAACGAAATTATGATATCAGGAGCCAAATTAGACAGAAAGCTGCTATTCGTAGTTGCAGAAGACCACCGTCGTGTACATCAGCATGCAACAGTCCGATAGACACACGCAGAGATGAATTTTATGGGCATAGATTTCCGAATGGGAGATGGAAGGATATCCTCAGCAAGTGCACACGGAGGACTACAATATTACGGAAAGAGGTGTCGAGCATTCTCCAATAACTTGAACGTCTACCTGCAAAGATGATTAAAGTCAGTACCGAAACATAGAACAAAATCGAAAAGGTCAATACAGAAATACGGAACGAAATCAAATAGGTCAGTACCGAACACGAAACGAGATCATTAAGGCAAATACCGAACTAGAGGGGGAGGTCAAGCAATCAAAAGTGAGAAACAGGAAGTCAAGGATGAAGTAAAGGCACTCTGCACGAAACTCGAGCGAGATATTGCAGATGCAAAGAGACCAGTGAACGAGGAGAAACTGATAGCAAGAGGTGCCAAATGCATTGTTCGCGAAATGCGGGAAGAGATACTCAAGACCACGAAGGTTGGAAAGAGTGTACTGCCAACATTACAAATACGAATTAAGAGGATGGAGGAAACTGAGTTACGAAAGAGTAAAACTGCAAATAATAACACTTTGAGGGCTGAACTGTCCAGTTCTAAAGAGTGAATAGAGACTGATGTCAAGCAACTATCGCCAGAAGTCAAATGGAGGACTAGGCAGAGTACTCCTACCGAAAGAGAGATGGAAAGTAACGTACAGACGGCGCACACTGAAGAAAGCAATTGCGAATTCACGGCAGCCGAGTCTTGTTCCCACTGTCAGAAGCCTGATCTCCGGTAGTAGAGTATCAGAACAGCTTCATCTACAAAATGTTCGAGTAGAACACAGGATATTTGGGAGTAGCGTGGACCGGGAGTCTGCATAGAACCGGGACGCGGTGCAAAGAAGGAGCGCGCGGTGCTGCAACGATGCCTCTGCAGTAAATAATTCCAGCCGCTTGCGACGAACTGCTGGACACGTTACCAGTGGGAGCAGTAGCAGTGAACAGAGAACAGAATTTGGACATGTTGGCTTACACCATGTCGAGACTGAAGAAAGAGCAACCCTAGTATCAAGGCAGATAAGAGGCAGAGAGGAAACCTGTCTGCGAATCTATTCATCGTCCGTTAACTAACTGCTGACATCATAATTGCAATAGACTTTCTATCTGAGCAGAGAGCATAGTAGATACTGGACGTAGGGAATTGACTCTGGGGAAGACAAATGAGATCAAAATTCGATCCTATGAACAACCAATAAAGGTCCAGATTCCGGCTAGCTGCTTGAAGCTGCAGTTCACGAAACATAACGATTATCAAATCAAGGAAAACGTGAATATCATGTGGAAGACAATGGAGGAGATTTTGCTTTGCTGACAGGAATTATTTTGCTTTTGATTTTGTACAGACGAATGTCAAACAACGTGCACTATGTAAAACAGCCGACATATTTATGTATATGATAATCCTACCTTAAACATAAATAATTGAGGCAGCTACCCATGTGAGAATTGATGGAAGTATGTCGAGGGGTATAATGGGATACGTCTGTCCTTCTGCTCTCAGTGCCTAGTAGGATATTTGTAACCACTAGTTAAGGGAATATCCGATGTTTGGATCATTTTTTACTGCATGAGATAACAGTATAAGATTCACCTCTTGGCAGTACGAATTGGGTGACGAGGAAGGAGAGCTGTAAGGTGGCAGTATTTTGGCACCTTACAAAGATTCAGTCCCACTCATATACGTGCGATGATACAGTGATTGGACATCTACTGACAGGCCTGGAACCGCTTATTGAAGGTAAATAACGAACCATGGACTTTGCCGTCGGTATGGAGGCTTGCGTGCCTTACCGATACAGATAGCCGTACCGTAGGTGCAACCACAACAGAGGATTCTTATACCGACCAGCCGGAATAATGTGATGAAGGTCCGTTACAAAAAAATGGTTCAAATGGCTCTGAGCACTATGGGACTTAACTTCTAGAGTCATCAGTCCCCTAGAACTTAGAACTACTTAAACCTAACTAACCTAAGGACAGCACACACACCCATGCCCGAGGCAGGATTAGAACCTGCGCCCGTAGCAGTCACGTGGTTCCGGACTGCAGCGCCAGAACCGCACGGCCACCGCGGCCGGCAAATAATGACAGTTCCTAAATTGCACAATGCGGCCAGTAGCTCCCGAGAAATATAATCAAACGAATGTTGCAAACTAGTGTCCTTGAGCCAAATTACCACAACCTTTGATTCTAAACACAAGCTCTCCTCCGCTCTCTTAACCTGCATTACCCCCACTACTTCTCTTAGACTGGTTCATATTTGCTGATGTATCACTTTCTCCCTATCATTCCACATAGTCATAGTGACATGCACTACTTTACAGCTCAATACAAGGTTTTGGCGTTATAGTTTTGTCCTGATTAATAGTTTCAATATACAGTGGATATAAAATTTCCTCTGTGTCGTAATCTGTCCTTTGTGAACTCCGTATCAAGATACGACTTAAACTAATGTATATTCGGAACTGTCAAACCAAACTGTAGTATAACATTTCCAGTGACGATATGGTTGTATGAGCCCATTCCTAGAGCCAATAGATTAAAAAAAAAGTTTTAGATAATTCACTCAACATTAACAAAAATATTTTCATAGTATATCATGGTCAAACATAGAATAAAAATACATCAAACTCTATACATTTGAAATTAATAGTTTCTCATAAAATAATTTGTTAACACTGATATTCTGTTGCTTACCTGAGACATAGATAATATGCACATTTTTATATTAAATAACGATATGAAAGTTTAAAAAACAATGTGATCTAATTTTTCCATGCTGTGCATATTAAATGTCTGTATGTATGATTTTGTGTAACTTAGTCCCTAGTTGCCCAAGGAAAGAGTTCCACGTAAAGACGCGTCGGTACCTGTCGGCTAAGCCTCATGTGCTGGTCCAGCTTACTGCACACCTACCTACTCCTACCGTTTAATTTCTTTACCACTCTGAATAGCATGGCGCATTAGGTACAATAGCACTTCTTTCAGCTTTCTGAACTTGGTATACCTTGCTCCGATTTACACACAGACATTCTGTCACATAAGTTTTCTAAGCTGGGAGCTAACGGTCTGAACATCGTTATCTTAACTGTTCTGTATTCAGTTTACCTTGTCGGAATTCTGTATCACATGAAATCACACACTCAGAAGTTTCCCAGGGACCATTTTTGTGGTTTGGAACATCTGCAAAAATTACTCAGCTCCTCATTTACCCCACTGCACTTATAGGTTGGGTCAAACCAAAAATACAGGTGTTCACATTCAGTCCCCAGACTGCAATAGACAGTAACTGCACCGACATAGAGCTACAGTGTGTGACAGTGTCAGTCGATATACTGTCATTAGATTGTAAGGTCAACGTTTGCACAGTTCTGTGGCAGCTGCTAGTCGTACACTAGACTTCTTCCCAAGCCAGATCCTAACTAGTATAACTTACTGTCGGCCATAACACCTGGTTTTCAAGTCTTTTTCTATCTGATACGAATCTATACTTCCGATTTTTTTTATTATTCTATATGTCGTCAAATAATAGGGAAAATTTCGCATATAAGCCAGGTGACATTCCACATACAAATCTCTTCTTGCGTAGTTCAGCACAAGAGACGGTCACTGATCCTCTGTGTATACAACAGTGAAGGAAAAGAACACTCTACAAAAAAAGAAGGAAATCAATTGATGACATAACGTCTAGAAACGAGTCAGCGACCACGTATGGCACTTCATACATAATGAACTCAGAGAACGCTGCTTTGCTCGCGTAGACCGTATGATCTACACAGAAGTTTTTGTCTCCTGACCAACAAGTGATTCTTGCTGTTGGAGTCTAAGGTTTTTGTTAAGCTAGTCTTTTACGTTCTTGTGGTGAAGTTCCCATTGAAACTTTCATCCCCTAAGACGTATTTCTCTATATCTAACAGAGAAGTCAAATACCAATGACCACATATTTAAATTTAGGAAATTCTTATGCAACAAAGTATTCTGTTAAACATTTTAGTTCCCTATCTCCCTCCCTTCGGGGTTGAGTTTTCAAAAAGAGTGAAACACGAATTTTTTATTTCTGACTGTGAAAATGTAAACCAGATTTCGTAGTTCCAGCTTCAAAATTGTCTTAACAGCGATATACTATCAAAAAGGCTTTCATCCCCTATTTCACCAGTGGAAATGTATTTTCGAACAGTCCGTTCTTAAACAATGCCTACAGTTTAAGACCCACACCCTTTCCAAATTTCAAGTTTCAGTCGTTAGCGATTTGGGATGAGCGATGATGAGTAAGTGAATCTGTCTGGCCCTATTTCAACTCCTTAGGGGTGTAATTTACTAAAACCGTGAAAGTGTATTTTTTAAATTTTAAGTGAGAAGCCTGATTAAATTTTTCATAGATTTAGCATTAAAAATGCTTTCATAATGGAATATTTTCATCAAGAATTTCATCCCCTATTTCACTCCTTTAAGTATTGAATTTTCGAAGAAAATAAAACATGATTTTTTTAATTGTAACCAAAAGTGAAATACCAAATTTTTATAAATGTAGGGTTAAAAATATTTTAGTAGTCCTCTAATAAAGATTTATTTTTAAGGAAGTATCACCCCCTATTTTAAGCCATAGGGGCTAAATTTTCAAAAATGCTGAAACACGTACACTAAGTGATCAAAAGTCTTCGGAAACCTGGTTGAAAATAACTTACAAGCTCGTGGCGTCCTCCATCGGTAATGCTGGAATTCAGTATGGTGTTGGCCCACCCTTAGCCTTGATGACAGCTTCCACTCTCGCAGGCATACGTTTAATTTGATGCTGGAAGGTTTCTTGGGGAACGGCTGACCATTCTTCACGGGGTGCTGCACTGAGGAGAGGTATCGATGTCGGTCGGTGAAGCCTGGCAAAACTTCTCCAAGGTGTTGTATAGGATTCAGGTCAGGACTCTGTGCAGGCCAGTCCGTTACAGGGATGTTATTGTCGTGTAACCACTCCGCCACAGGCCGTGCGTTATGAACAGGTGCTCGATCGACTGGAAAGATGCAGTCGCCATCCCCGAATTGCTCTTCAACAGTGGGAAGCAAGAAGGTGCTTAAAACATCAATGAAGAGCTGTGCTGTTATAGTGCCACGCGAAACAACACGGGGTGCAAGCCCCCTCCATGAAAGCTACCACCACACCATAACACCACCGCCTCCGAATATTACTGTTGGCACTACACAGTACACACGTTCGCCGGGAATTCGCCGTAACCACACTCTGCCGTTGGATCGCCACATCGTGTACCGTGATACGTCACTCCACACAACGTTTTTCCCCTGTTCAGTCGTCCAACGTTTACGCTCCTTACACCAAGCGAGGCGTCGTTTGGCATTTACCGGCGACCATGAAATCCAAGTCTTCTCAGCTCCCACATGACTGTCATAGTACTTGCAGTGGATTCTGATTCAGTCTGGAATTCCTGTGTGATGGTCTGGATAGATGTCTGCCTATTACACATTACGACCCTCTTAAACTGTCGGCGCTCTGTCAGTCAACAGACGAGGTCGGCCTGTACGCTTTACGGCTGTACGTGTACCTTCACGTTTCCACTTCATTGTCACATGGGAAACAGTAGACCTAGGAATGTTTAGGAGTGTGGAAATCTTGCGTGCAGACGTATGACACAAGTGACACCCAGTCACCTGACCACCTTGTAGTTCGTGAGTTCCGCAGTGCTCCCCATTCTGCTCTCTCACAATGTCTAATGACTACTGAGGTCGCTTATATGGAGTACCCGTCAGTAGGTGGCAGCACAATGCACCTAATATGAAAAACGTATGTTTTTAGGAGTGTCCGGATACTTTTAATCACATAGTGTATTTCTTTATTTCTGATCGAGAAACCAAATACGAATTTTCGTAGGTCCATCACCAAAATTACCTTAATAGCGAAAAATTTTCAAAGAAGCTTTCATCCTCCATTTCACCCCATTAAGGGTGGAATTTTGAAAAATCCCTTCTTAAGCCTTCATTCTTAGTAGTTTGGGCTGAGGGATGACAAATCAATCAGTCAGGACCCTGCCTTCTTCACACACTTTGTGATCAAAAGTATCAGGACACACTCAAAAACATACGTTTTTCATATTAGGTGCATTGTGCTGCCACCTACTGCCAGGTACTCCATATCAGCGACCTCAGTAGTCATTAGACATCGTGAAAAAGCAGAATGGGGCGCTCCGCGGAACTCACGGACTTCGAACGTGGTCAGATGATTGGGTGCCATTTGTGTCACACGTCTGTACGCGAGATTTCCACATTCCTAAACATCCCTAGGTCCACGGTTTCTGATGTGATAGTGAAGTGGAAACGTGAAGCGACAAGTTAAGCATAGACACGTACATGCCGACCTCTTCTGTTGACTGAGAGAGACCGCCGACAGTTGGAGAGGGTCGTAATGCGTAATAGGCAGACATCTATCCAGACTATCACACAGGAATTCCAACCTGCATCACAATCCACAGCAAGTACTATGACATTTAGGCGGGAGGTGAGAAAACGTAGATTTCATGAACGAGCGGCTGCTCATAAGCCTCACATCATGCCGGTAAACGCCAAACGACGCTTCGCTTGGTGTAATGAGCGTAAAAGTTGGGCGATTGAATAGTGGATAAACGTTGTATGGAGTGATGAATCACGGTACACGATGTGGCGATCGGATGGCAGGGTGTGGGTATAGTGAACATCATCTGCCAGCGTGTGTAGTGCCAACAGTAAAATTCGGAGGCGGTGGAGTTATAGTGTGGTCGAGTTTTTCATGGAGGGGGCTTGCACCCCTTGTTGTTTTGCGTTGCACTATAACAGCAGAGGCCTACAGCGATGTTTTAAGAACCTTCTTGCTTCTTATTGCTGAAGAGCAATTCGTGCATGGTGACTGCATCTTTCAACACAATCGAGCACCTGTTCAGAATGCACAGACTGTGGCGGAGTGGTTACACGACAATAACATCCCTGTAATGGACTGACCTGCACAGAGTCCTGACCTGAATTCTATAGAACACCTTTGGGATGTTTTGGTTCAAACATGGCTCTGAGCACTATGGGATCAACTTCTGAGGTCATTAGTCCCCTAGAACTTAGAACTATTTAAACCTAACTAACCTAAGAACATCACACACATCCAGGCCCGAGGCAGGATTCGAACCTGCGACCGTAGCGGTCTCGCGGCTCCAGACTGCAGCGCCTAGAACCGCACGGCTACTATGGCCGGCTGGGATGTTTTGGAATGCCGATTTCGTGCCACGCCCCACTGACAGACATCGATACCTCTCCTCAGTGCAGCACTCCGTGAAGAATGGTCAGCTATTCCCCAAGAAACCTTCCAGCACCTGATTTAACGTATGCCTGCGAGAGTGGAAGCTGTCATCAAGGCTAAGGGTGATCCAACACGATACTGAATGCTAGCATTACCGACGGTGGGCGCCACGAACTTGTTAGTCATTTCTAGCCAGGTATCCATATACTTTTGATCACATAGTGTATATAGATTCCTGTCTTGATCACACATATTACACAATTCAGAATGGCCGGTTTCGGCTTATTGCCATCATCACATCAGTTACAGGTTAGAGAAAAAACACTGATGTGACAAAAACAAGATCCTTTGGCCGACGAGTAAATATGCAGAAAATCTAAAAATTCAAAAGTGAGGTAACGTGGTGGCGGCCATATATATCATTAAAATTGTTCTGATTCAAGTACAAAATCAAACAATCTGTACACACAGGCACATAATAAGTGCCAGTGATGACCTGGGAGGCGTTCTATACTAATACAAACGTAACTATAGCCAGCAGAGGGCACTGGTGCTGGATTATATAACTGACTAGCGTCATAAGTCGAATAGCTTAAAATAGAATACACATAGTCATTAATTAAAATTATTTCACATTGCAAAAAAGTGTATCTAACAACAAAATGTAAAATTAAATACATTATAAGCAATGCACACAGTATATCATAATTAATGGAGTATGCACATGCAGCAGAAAGTACGCGATACTAGAATCCAAAAGGTGTAGTACACATGGGCTCTAAAGTGCATAGCTGAAGAGACATAGGCACTTCTTCATCTTTGATGTTGTGAAACAAATCTCTTCTGCTGCACGCTCTTTGCTCTCCATATTTTGAGAGGTGGTAATATGGATCAAACCAAGAAGAAGTCTCCTGTAAACATGTGCTGTAAAATGTGTACCTTAAGATATATGAGCACTTTCTCATCTTTGCTATCGTGAGACATCTCTCTTCAGCTGAACAGGTGACATGCCTCTTAATGTATTGAAGCAAAGCAAGCGCTGTATCATGTGTGAGTTAAAGAGGCGAGTTAGTGTGCCGGGACTTATCCCAGTTCACTGCTAGCAGCGCCCCGTCACCTTAACGCAAGTATTGCATCACAATTAAAAATGAAATGATAAATCAAAATTTATGTTTAAAACGTTGCTAAAATATAGTTTAGTTTATAATGTTCAAAATACAGAGTCTTTATGTTCTAGCATTAATAGATTACGTAAAAATGCCGTTTTAAGAGAAAAATAAGTTGTGCTAAATAATGAAGCTAGAAAGCTAGAATTTGGTCAGAAGGCGCAGTTAGAGCTCATGAATAAGTGGTGCCGGTTTCCAAAATCATATAACAAAAATTAACACCGGAACCCACGTTTTTAGGAAAAATCAGAGGCGCTGAATAATGGACTTAGAGATATGAAAATTTGTTTTAAGCTTCAGTTCACCCCAAAATAATAACTGAAAGACTACGTTAAGCTATCTCTTATAGTTTTTGAGTAATTAAGTAAAAAACAATTTTGTACCTAAAATGTACCCAGTTGTTGTAAATTAAGTACTTTGATTTTAATGATAGAGAATTTTGGTTAAAGTGGATGATAAAACATACCAAATGATAGAGCAGTACCAAATTTGAGAGTTGTAGTATTAATAACAGCCGATATAAGTTCTAGTAAAAATATGGTTAGAGGTAACGATCTACCGTTAGTTCCTCTATAAAAATTCTAGAAGCCAAAGTTTTCATTCTAGCGATCTGAAACTTTTTCAGCGATTTCAAATAACTGATCGGTAAACAAGTAAAAATTAAGAAGTTTCTGAAGTAATTTGTAATTAAATTATTTAAGATTAGGTGCTCGAAAATGCCGGCCAAAGTGGCCGAGCGGTTGTAGGCCAGACCAATCGGGATTTGAAGAGAAAATGGATATGAAGGTACCCTGGAAATTAGAGGTACCAAGAGAGTAGTATCAAGATCAACTAATATCATTACCTTAACACATACGTGTACAATTATGCCGACTTTTAATTGGTAGAACCGGCCGGTGTTGCCGAGCGGTTCTAGGCGCTACAGTCTGGAACCGCGCGACCGCTACGGTCGCAGGTTCGAATCCCGCCTCAGGCATGGATGTGTGTGATGTCCTTAGGTTAGTTAGGTTTAAGTAGTTCTAAGTTCTAGGGGACTGATGACCTCAGAAGTTGAGTCCCATAGTGCTCAGAGCCATTTTTGAACCAAAACATCCCAAAGGTTTTTTTTTTTTTTCTTTCCTCGAGAATGCGGTCGTTCGGAGGATGCTGCAGTATGCAAATAGCCATAGACAATAGATGTTCCCTCGGCCGTCCACTCCGGCACCTATATAAATACAGCCCGAGAGGCAGTAAGAAGGTTCACTTCGCACTAAGCTACTGTAAGATCCACGTCTGTCAAAAGTCGGGTCGCGCTCTGCCTCGGACGACGTCGGAGCCGAACCGTGTCAAAGCGCGTATTTTGCGGTAAAAACGTATAGTGAACTTCCGAGGACTGTACACCGTCCTGGATCGCTTAGAATTTGCCAAAGTAACTGTTAGTGTGCCGTCCGTGTGAATTGCAATTCTGCTTGGGAAGTGGTGGTTTTATTTCCACTTTATTGGCGAGCATTAATTTTGAACATTTATTGCAAATTTTCATTTAAGTAATTTTAGTCAGGGCGAAAGACAATCTCGTAGGAACATACCGTAAAGGTCGCCTCTGAACTGCTAAATGTGCTGTTAGAATAGAAAGACTTGCTTTCAATTGAAAATAGTGAATTTTCAAGTTTTGCGTGTGAGAAACTTTACGTAATATAATTACTGAATGGAACTTAATACTGTTATTTAAAATCATAGTCCTGATCCCGCAAAGACATAGGAGAATAGAAACTTTTCTTTCAGTGGGCTGGACCAGAATGTGGCCGTGCAGACTGGAAACTAAGGTCAGTATGTTTCCCTTCGCTTTGTGGCTGACCACAAGATTAGTTGCCAGGCTCTCGTGAATAAGACGGCATTAATTAATAATTTTTACCCGCCGCCCCACAGTATGTGCTTTAGAGCCCATGTTTACCCGAAAATTTCTTTGTTTTTTGTCTATACTACCACCCCCTAAAATATGGAAAGCAAAGAGCTTGGAATGGAAGATATTTGTTGCACAGTGTCGAAGATTAAGAGGTGTTCCTAGCTCTTCAAATAGGCGTTTACAGCCCACGTTTACTGTAATTTTCTTGCTTCTAACATCGTGTTATTTCCACTGTACGCGTTACGGTATTGATTATGATACTCGCTGTATAGAAATGAAATCCATAATTAAAGTCTGAATGAAAAATATAAACTGCAATAAATAGTCTGTTAAAAGAAAACCTTTTAGCACGACAAAGTAAATAAAAAAGAACATTGCGTCAAAGCGAGAATGAAAGGACTATTTTCCATCCATAATCGGTACGATGTTAAAACTGCCTCTTGAGCATATGAACAAAGCAGAAGAATTGGACATTATTAAACGAGGAGCGAAAGCGAGAGTTTGTAAGGACCGTGATATAACGATCTTGAGTAACGAAGTAAGGTCTGAGATACGTGACACAAAGAAGGCAGTAGGTTCAGTAGGTTAGTTTCTCCATGTGCTGGCTGCGAAACTGCTGGTTTAATTGATGGAAAACCGCTCCAGTTCCCGTTGAGAACTTTAAGGAGTCCACTGCCTGTTTCGGCCTTCATATTAGGCAATTCTACAGCATAATGTTTCAGAACTATTTGAACAGGGCCTAATATAATTGTCAAAACCGACAGTGAACTCAAATAAAGTGCTCAACTGCAATTGCAGAGATATTTCATTTATTAATGAATAGAGGTTTGTAATTATGTCATATGGTGGTGCACTTTCCAAAACAGTTGCGCCATCGTCCATAAAAACTAAAGTTAAAAGTTCATTTCAGACCAAAGGTACAATTGGTTCTACATAAAATGTATTCGCAGTTGTGAATAAGGACGATCATCAGCTGTAGAATGAAGTGACAACAATGAAAATTTGTCCTGTAACGGGATTAGAACCCGGATTTCCCGCTTACCGCGATCGGTCGCCTTAATGTTTTTTTTTTTTAATCTGATTTTGTTCAGGATTGTTCGTTTTATTTGTTCTTGGTGGACGTCCTATGATGCTTGTTCAAGTTCATCGTCTTTCCATTAACTCGGTTTTTTTGTTTTGTTTTGTTTTTTCCAGAAGCGCGGTTAACACTCCGACCGAACACGCCGAGCTACCGTGCCGGCTTTACGGCTATCCGTGCACGACTCCCGGCCACATCCAAACATCCATATGCCGACAACTATCAGTCTCCAACCTGTACTTGTACATCAATTATGAGCCGCGTGGTGTGAGGCGTCTTGTTACAGTCCGCGCGGCTCCCTCCCATCGCAGGTTCGACTCCTCCCATGGGTATGGGTGTGTGTGTTGTCCATAGCGTAAGTTAGTTTAAGTTAGAGTACGTAGTGTGTACGCTTAGGGACCGACGACCTCAGCAGTTTGATCCAATAAGACTTTACCGCAAAATTCCAAAACATCAATTATGCACATTCCTGTACAGGTCAGACATTTTACTTGAAAGTCGCTTGCCCGGTGTCGGCGGATAAATACGGTATTGCAGTGACTGCGTTGTTCTGAATTACGTTGCAAAGTTCCTTTGGACGTGCATGCATGCATGCATATACAAAAATGTCTCAAGTGGCTCTGAGCACTATGGGACTTAACATCTATGGTCATCAGTCCCCTAGAACTTAGAACTACTTAAACCTAACTAACCTAAGGACAGCACACAATACCCAGTCATCACGAGGCAGAGAAAATCCCTGACCCGCCGGGAATCGAACCCGGGAACCTGGGCGCGGGAAGCGAGAACGCTACCGCACGACCACGAGCTGCGGACATGCATATGCAAAGGAAGTGGCACTTCGTCGACTACCGCCATTCTGAAATCCATTAAATGTATTCTCAATTGCGAGTATGGACAAGCCTCAGCTGTTGAAGGGAATGACGGCAGTGAACATTTTTGCCGGACCGGATCTCGAACCCGGATTTTCCCTTTATCGTGGGCGGTCGCCTTAATTCTCATTGGGTTACTTGTTTTTTTGTTATTTTATTTATTTATTTATTTTTTAAGCAGTAGGTAACTGATACTGATAAGTGGACTCATTGTGTCGACGCACATAACTGAAAACATACTGATAGTTGCTGCAAAGGTCAAAAAGAAAGAGAGCAAAGTGTGATGCTAAGGAAGCCATTAATAAAACCTAAGGGTGGAATCAGTACCACCATTAACGCTACTACATCTTGCACCGGATGGGAAACAAACAAACTGCGAAGAACCTTTACAGTGGGGACAAAAAGAGGAATGGGGACAAAGGCTGCTACGTAGTGCGAGGGGTCACGACGAATCTCTCCATTTGCTTTATCATCCAGGTACGACTTCTCACAAAGACAAAGGTGGATCCCACGTTGTATCGTGTAGTGTTCTGTCATCATTGTTGTAATTTTAGCTTCTCGTACCCGTGATGTTCCAGCTACGTTGAGGGTCGTGGAACGCACT
This sequence comes from Schistocerca cancellata, assembly GCF_023864275.1. NCBI lineage: Eukaryota > Metazoa > Arthropoda > Insecta > Orthoptera > Acrididae > Schistocerca > Schistocerca cancellata. The sequence continues at coordinate 384,201,048 of NC_064629.1, read as the reverse complement.
ACACAAACAATTGGAAAAATATCGTCGATATTTTGGGTTACGGAGGATCTTGCAATGTCGTTCCTGCAAATAGTTCCAAAAGTCTAGAGTGTCCTTAGTGCCGTCTTCAGACAAATAATATACCGCATGTCCACGAAGCCACGTCACGGCATTAGTTTTCGTTCGTGGGTAATACGTCTCATCCGGGAATAATATAGTCTTGGGATCGATATGATTCGGCGTCAGTCTAAGCAAGTACGCTGACATTTGCTTCAGTAAGTGCCACAATGCCGTAGACTCGCCACAGCTAAGACGGTGTTCATCGTTGTCTTGAACGCCACAGCTAATTCACATGGGTGAGTCCACCTTATGGATCGCATGTAGCATTGATCTGGTCAGCTGCTTACCGTTGACAGTGATATACCACATCGCCGTGATGGCAGTGTCTAGTGTTACGTGGTGAATCGTCCTCAACACCACTTGCCAACTGACGTTCGGTTGCTTCCTCTCCACGATGTTAACGGGTCGTCCACGCTGCAGCGCTGCAGGACACGATAAACCGCCCATGGCATCGCCAGTCGAGTTGCTGGTAAGGCAAGTCGAACGTAACTGAGTTTGAGGTAAACGACACCAATGTAGAAGAGGGGCGAGGGGACGTGATGTATTGGCACAGGTGGCGAGAGGGAGGGCGGCGCTAGTTCTTCTAACAACAAACTCGTCAGACTGTGCAGACGGTGGTGACATAGTTTGACTAACGTGCTCACAAATAGGGCGACCGCTCTGTCATAAACGTGATAAAGGCCAAGTCCTCCCCGATCCGGGGGAAGGGTGCGAGTCTCATATCTGATCATTAAAAGCATTCCTGAACTCACAAAGGACCCAAAAGCCGCCAGTACACGGCGAGCTAACATCACCAGTATGGGTAATACCTGGGCGATGTGCGGAATGCGTGACGCTAAATGTGTGTTGAAATGTTGGGTCCGTTGGACGATGTCCAGTGTTCGTAGGCGGTTATTGGCTATCCTAGTCCGAACATTTCGCAAAAGTCGCCGAAAGTTGTGAGCAGCAGTTCCTCGTATATCGTCTGTGAAATAAATGCCGAGTCATTTCAAAGTGTTTCTGAGCTGTAACGGGGTGACGCTGTCCTCAGGCAGTCTGACTCCGATGTTCATCGCCACTGATTTTGCGAAGTTGATACGACTGCCAGTGGCCATGGTATATGTAGCTATCCAATTCAGTGCACTGGCAATGTCGTCGCCGTTGCAGATAACAATCGCCAGGTCGTCAGCGTATGCTTTACATCGGGAAGTGTGGCCTCGTAACGTCATATCCGTTAGTCGTTGGCGCAGGCCGCATGGGAGTGGTTCCATGGCAACAGCGTAAAGTAAAGTGGACAGAGGGCAGCCTTGGCGTATCGATCGAGAAATGATGAGGGGCTGCGTAGGTCGGCCACTGACGATCACCTTGGATGTCGCACCACGGAGTAGTCGCATGACGACAGCGACAATTGGCTGTCCGTATCTCATGTATTAGATAACCGCCTCCAAATAGTCGTGGTCCACGCGATCGGAAGCTTGACTGAAATCGATTGCCGCCAGCGCACCCTTCAGACGACATGCCCTCGCCAGTGAGTTCAAGTCACGATATTCACTGAGTGCTGTTTAAATGTTATTGTCGCCTCCTAATGACGTTTGATCGAGTGAGATGACGTGTTGTAAGGTCTGTTGTATCCGCGCCGCCGACAGTCGAGAAAAGATTTTAAAGTCGCAATTCAATAGCGTCAGTGGGCGGTAGTCCTGCATCCGTGAACCACCGGACGGTTTGTGAATAGGAATAATCAGCCCTTCTACAAGAGTCACAGGGAGTGGCACATATAGATGCTCATCCATCGGTGGCCAATGAATATTGAGAAGTCCGGTAAAATTCCAAGGGGAAGCTGTCAGGGCCCGGAGACTTATTTACAGCTCCTTTTCTAATGGCGATCACTTCCTCTTCTGTAATTTCTTCCATCAAGGCCGCTTCCACTGCCGTAAATCGTCTAAGAGACGTCCTCCAGTGCAGTCGGATCATGGATCTGAAGTGAATAGAGCTGGGAGTAATGATCGTAGAACGCTGTGCTTATGTCTCGTTGCGTGGTGAGGCAACGATCGTCCTCCGTGTCGATGAAGCGTATCAGCGCTCTTTGGCGTCATTAACGTTCACGAAGTAGGTGGAACATAGACGGGCGTTCGCTCGCTATCCTATCCTGCGTCCTCGAGCGGATGACCGCCCCCTCTAGGTGGAGTTGCATAGTAGCGATCATCTGAGCCTTAGCACGATCGACCGCCGTTTGTCGTTCCGGGGATGGCGCCATAGAATCACAGTCTTGCAGTACCCTGAAGTAAAAATCGAGTGTATGTCTACGCTAAGCAGCGTGGTCACGACCGTAGGTTATCAACGTTCGCCTCGGTGCCGGTTTGGCGCAGTCCAAGCACCATCGGATCACTGTGGGATACGCGCGGAGGCGATTTTCACACGAATGCCAGGTATCCTCGACGGCTTGGCGGCAGTGCAGTTCGACAGGTGAGAGACGTTTAGTTTCCATGGGCTGCGGCTTCACCACACTTATTGTCACAGTAGGGTGATGGCACAGATGTAAGCTAAGTGGTCCGAGAAAGCTGCAGGCCACAATTCCGTATCCTGCGTCCCAGTTGTAACAGAGCATGAGACATATGTCTGGTCGATGCGACTGGAAGAGTGACTAATGAAGTGTGTGAATTCTGGTCGGTGGATGTGAAGATGTTCCCAAGTGTCCACCATCTGCAGGTCTCGGATTAGCGTCTCGAGTTGTGGGCACGGATTATGTCGTGGGAGTTGGTCTCTGGGTGCCAGTACGCCATGGTAGTCACCTCCAAACACCAGCTGGTCGTGGCGGCCTTGGAAGTGCGGGGTGACGTCTTCCGCAAAGATTCGTGAACGTTTGAGGCGTATGCCCATCACAGAAGGTGCGTAGATATTGATAAGGCGGACACCCAGTACTGTGAGTGCCATTCCTCGTGCCCCAAGCAGAAAGAGGATATCGTCCGCCACTATCCCTTCCCGAAGTAGTAGTGACGCTTCTGCCTGTGGGGGAAGCTGGAGAGATGCATGCGTCATAACCACATGCCTGGGAAGACGTCGACGTACACCTCCTGAAGAAGGGCTGTAATGATGGAAGCAGAATAAAACACATCCTGAAACAAGGATAACTTAGCGCGTGTCCTTATAGTGTTGATGTTCATAGTCGCAACACGGTAAGTTTCAGGTCTATCGATAGCAAGCATGTTGGCCATCAAGACCCTTGTAATGAGTGTGTGCGCAGGACATCAGGCTGACTCATCACTGTCACCGATGGTGGAAATGGATTAACACTGGTGGGGTGAGTTCCCCCGCGTGTCGTCCGACACGATGGGCAAGGAGTTTTCCTCACCATCGTCCGCCCAGTTGCCATGAAATACCATCGGCTGTTAGTGGCTGCTGCGGTACTCGGCACAGACTCCTTCGGCACTACTGGCTGGTACAGTAGGGGGCGCCGTTGTAGTGGCTGGATCCGTCGCTGCAGAACCCATCGTGCCCTCGCTATCGGGGGCGGCTATCAGACGAATGAGTTCGGCATCGGAAAGGGTGGCCGCCCGTGCAGTCCTGGTATAATTGAGAGGAAGGGTCGTCACTGTGGAAGGATTCATATCTACACCTGTCGGGATTTGAGCAAGCCGTCGTCGGAGACAATCCGACCTGACGTGTCCTTCTTGGCTATAACCGGAGCACGTGCATGGCTGTCCGTCATACATAATAATCGCCCTACATCCGCCGATGACTAGATATGACAGTCCGGAACCGCGCGACTGCTACGGTCGCAGGTTCGAATCCTGCCTCGGGCATGGACGTGTGGTTAGTTAGGGGCTGATGACCTCAGATGTTGAGTCCCATAGTGCTCAGAGCCATTTGAACCATTTGACTAGATAGGATGGTACATGTTTTGTCAATTCAATTTTGATCTGGGTACGTTGTAAAGGTGGTCCATTTTTCGGCCATGTGGCTGACCACTCTGCCATAAGGCTGAACAGCGGTGGTGACTTCGTCCGATGGTACTTCGAACGGGAGTTCAAAGACTCTTATCGTATGGAGGCCAAGCCCCGCGTGGTCGATAGAAATTGCCACAATATGGCCATCAGAATGTTTGAATTTAAGATCGTTCGCATGTGCGCGCACGATTCTGTTACACACCTCGTCACTTACTAACTTAACGTAGACAACACTGTTCGTGAGAGAGAGATGGATACCAATTATATCCTGCGGATCAATTTTAACGCCGTCACGCAGAAAACGTTCCACTTCAAAAGCTCGCGGCCGTGCATGATCGGGTTGAAAACTGATCTTGATGATGGTTTGTCTGTACGAATTTACCGTATTACGTCGGTAGTGTGGACTCTAAACTAGCGGCGATGAAGTAGTAAACAATTACGGACACTAACGCCCGCGTGGACTGGACGTAAACAGGATGTCCTCGCCGCAGCCCTACGGAAAGCAGACTTATCATTTGGCTATCCGTGCACGACTCACCGCCAGACCCAAACATCCGTATGTTGTCTACCACGGGTCTACAACCTGTACTCTTACATCCATTGTGTACATTCCTGTACAGGTGAGATGTTCCATTTGAAAGTCGCTTGCCCGGAGTCGGCGGATAAATACTATGTTAAAGTGCCTGTGTTATTCTGAATTACGATGCGATGTTCCTTCGGATATGCATACATGTGTGTCCAAAGGAACTTTGCATCGTAATTCAGAATAACATATCACTACAATATCGTAAACTGGTCCTAGCCAACGCCACAATTTTGGTAAAAACAATAACAAATATTTGGTATCTGTATTGCACAATACCAAATGCCAGGATTGTGAAAGGTTTAATGTTTGTCGATCAGAGAGGAAGGTTAAGACTCGCTTCAAACAAGACATGTATAGCACAGGCAGTGGTCTCAGTACACTTGTGCCATTCTTCAATGAATTTTCGTTCCTCTCACTCCTTCCACTGTAAGGAACGTACTGCACCCCTTTGTTGTTTTTATGAAGCCTCCATTTCTCTGTTGCAGCACGACTGGGTACATTGGACGGTCGACGCGTGCAAATTTCTGCTTTACCGTCACGTGGGTATGCCACCATGTCCCTCCAGCGGCGGTTTTGGAGCCTTAGCTCTCTTATGGGACCATAGTCTTTCCGCAGGCAATGGAATTTCGGTCACTTCAGCGGTTTCCATTTTAAAGCCTCCAGCTCCTTTCTGTTTGAATGATCCTAATAGTTTATTTCGCGTTTATGCAATTCAGAGTATAAAAGGTGAAAATATGAAAAAGAGCACTGAACGATGTACAGGTATGAATATACGTGCAGATAGGTCGAGTGAAGTCATGTGCAAATTTTGTATCGTGTTACACAGCTCTAAATTAACACTAGTATCAGTCATGGAACATGTGTAGCAAGTTAATTCTGCTAGATGTATAGCTATTTCACGGTTCATTTACAGCAAGCAACAAGCGGCACGTGTCAATCAGACAGCAACTAATTTTTACGAAAAATATTGCAGTTGTAAGATAGGGTCTTGTATAATTTAGTTGCTTCTTTGGAACACATGGTGTCCATTATGCGTTATAATCCAAGTTTTGTCGTAATTATAGAATATTAAAAAATCTTTCTTTATGGTGCATCTTAATAGTAGGTTCTCAGTGACTCATAGAGGCATCGTGAAAGTTACTTGTTTCTTATGCATCGTTTCCTTAATTAATAATGCTTTTCAGGTTTTGCAGTCCGCTATGAATTTCTGTTTCATAGATACACATATGCGAACCTTCAATGATGAGAGTACATGTTTATCTGAAAGGAGCATAAGAGCAGGGATGTTTATCACTCCAGTCGCTCGCGACTGCTACGGTCGCAGGTTCGAATCCTGCCTCGGGCATGGATGTGTGTGATGTCCTTAGGTTAGTTAGGTTTAAGTAGTTCTAAGTTCTAGGGGGCTGATGACCACAGTAGTTAAGTCCCATAGTGCTCAGAGCCATTTGAACTCCAGTCGCTCCGTTCAAATTCTAGACATTGTGACGAACATAGGCTGTTATTCGTTTCGCATACTGAATCAATCGATGTAAGTCTCTATATTTATGAATCATTCGATACCATTTGTGCTCGTATTTGCGCGTTTGGTGATTTTTGCAGGGAAGATTGGTTTATCATTCCATTTATCAGTTGTTATTATCTATTCATCCATTTTGATAACATTGGGAACATTCGGTATGCTTTTTATGCAACAATATGTGCGCTCTAGACAGCTGGTCATTCCGACACCATTTACGTTCAGTTAAATAAAAATAAATAAATTCATACATTGTGTAAAGTAGAAATAATTGAATCTAACACATTATTGTATGAGTACAAATTTGATGGACAAGCTTTTTACGCACACAGAACATTTACTTCGATCTCAGTATTCTAATATGTATCTGTGGTGTGACGGTATCTTTGTAAGTCAGTTAGTTACCTGCAATATTTGCGGCTGGTTTAATGTGGCTCGTGCAGTCAGACTGTTTAGAGTTGTAATAACCAAAAGTTTTTGATAATAAAGATAATTTTTTGTGATAATTCGGTTTGTGACGAAATGGTTCGTTTTAGGAGTTTCGGAGTGGAACACATTGTTCTAAGTCACCTACACAGAAAGGAGTAATCTGTTTCAGTCGTAAATAATAGAAAGATCCGGAGTGTCATATTAAAAAAGTATTAAATCGTCATTTCAGTCACTCGACTATTGCGGCTAGACTGACTCTTTATGAAATTTCGTCATGCCCTATCTTGTAACGTATGTCACTACTTCTTTTTGAGCATTACCTTAACAGTTTCAAAGTGACTGAACAATCTGTAATGAATCGAGAGGTTTGGTTTTTAATTTTTTGAATTTCTTACGTTAATCCAACTTGGTAAGGAACCCAGAATGACGATCAATACTTAAGAATTGTACGAACGATGGAATTTACAAGCGACCTCTATTGTATGTTGCATACAGATCCTTGACGTTGTTCCACTAAATCTAGGTCTGGTATCAATCTTCCTCACGGCTAGATTTAAGAGGATATTACATCTGAAATCACTTTGAACGGACACTCCCAGATGTTTGAAGGTTGTGACTTATTCCAGTAACTGATTGCTGTTAGCATACTGAAGCTATATCTGATCTTTTCGTCTATTAACGCAAGCCGCATTACATACATTTATGTTCAGAGTGCGCTGCCTATCTTTGGACTAGGCACTGATCATCAGCAAGTATCTCTGCAATGTGTAACAGGTTTATAACTAGGTCCCTTCCCTGAACACAGCTGCATTATCTGCAGATAGCCTCCTGGAACCGTAATTATGTATATTTTTGGCCATCGACTGGGAGACTGAAATACAAACCACTCTGATGATGCGGAGAGAGGGGTTACTCGGCATCTGCCGAGGTAACGCACTTACGGGGTGCGCAATCAATCAATTAGTGAGACATTCCGGTCGACACACAGGTCGCGCCAGGAGCGCCATCTGTGCATTGCATCTGTTGATTATCCTGTGTGTGCTTCTGCGGTTACATTTTCAAATTTAATATGAACGAGGGCTAATGATCCACAAAAATATCCAGTACGCTACTTATAAATAACTATTTCATATTCCGTTCTTTTTTAGGTCTACCTATGGAATGTCATTACACCCTCTCCTGATATAGCAGTCAAAATATTCTAGGCGTTATCAGTGCCAGTCTATGAACGACATATGGCTGTGAGAGTAGTACTCTCTAATCGCTGATACACAGAAAGCCAGACAAAACAGTCCATTCTGAATGTTCCTGGATTATAAGCTACGTTAGCGCAGTAACTACCGGGCAGCTTTAAATAACAGCTGTAAGCAACAGTTACGTGTTTTGTAATGGTCATCCTTCAGGTCAGGAGGTCAGTAGGTTTCGAGGTTGGATGGACGGGGTGGTGACGTTACAAGTGTAGGAGGCCAAGCTGCAAGAGCTGGCAAGTGTTTCACTCTTACACTCGAGTGCATTAGTGAAACAGCAATATGTGTAACATTTTATCGACGTGACTGCTACAATGAATATGGTCAAATGAAAGTATATGAATCCAGAGACATTTTCTAGTCTCACACGTCTAAGATGTATACATGAAGACCGAAGCGAAAATTGAAAAGTTTTTCCAAGTCATCATTCGAGCCCGGGTTTCCTGCTCATTAGACACATGCGCTAACCACTACGCCACCCTGGCACTGTGGCTGTGCATAACTGCACGAACTATCCTAACTCGTCTCCCTACTCAATCCAAATTCCCATTCAAGCCTCAGCCCACATGGTTTTCCCTCTCAGATATTTGAGACTTGAAAAGGTCTCTGGAACCATACTGTTCCATTTTATTAAAGCACCTTTGCTTGGATTTTAAGCAGGATCCCCCATTTCGTTCGATGCCGACGTGCTATTCCAATACAGTTGGAGAGCCTCTGTTTGAGATTTGATGGAGTACCATGTGGGCTGAGACGCGAGTGGGAATTTGGACTGTGGAGGGAAGGGTGCTATGGTTTTCCTTGTAGTTGTGCAAAGCCACTGTGCCAGAGTGGCAAAACAGTTAGCGCATCTGCCTAGTGACCAGGAGACCCTGGTTCGAATCCCAGCCTCGGTAGAGATTTTCATTCGTCGCTTAAATCTGCATACATAAATGTTGAATCAATATTGTCTTCTCCGGCGTGCAGGTTACGGGCTGGGCTACTGAGTGAGGCGCGTTGGTGAAAAATGCCAGCAGCTCACATATATTGCAGCAGGTCAGGCACACTGCCTGACAAAAGGCGGCATGTAGTGCGTTAGTGGGGCCAACGAGCCAGCTCACGGTTGCGCCTCTGTGGATACTATTGGCCTACCGCCCTGGAAGATGGACGTGCGTTTAGACCTGTACCCACAGTCACTTCAGGGTGGTGGCTGTTGTCATGGTGGAAGCTTAGGACTCCCTCAGCATATGTAGCGTACAGCCAGAAAAGAGTTGCACGTACAGCCTAGGAGATGGTACACGTATAGCCTCGGAGCCAGCACTCAGCTACCTCTCGACAAACAGAAAGTGGCAGCTAGCACTCTGTCGATTTGGTCCTTTACCAGTAGGTCTGCATCTTCTCTCTCACACGGTGTGACCCGTCGGTGGCGGGAACGTGTGGCAGTGAAGTCCAACCATATCCGATACGTTACAGTCTCGTAGCTGGATTCTTCAAACAGCAGCAAGCATATTATAACGATTCTCCAGCAGATTTACACTGTAACTAGCGAGACTGTCATTCCGCCGGGTTTGGTGATGCATACGCAATGACCAGACACTGAGGACGATATGTCTACAGCATAGGTATTGAAAGTGAGACATCTATGTCACTGCAGCAAATTAGGCAGCCATCTGCTCTCGTTCATCCAGAGGTGTCAGCGGTTCTGTCCGCACCGTGGTGTCTCAAATACGGAAGGTTTTCCCTGCCTCTGAATTTCTCATCTGTACTAGAACGCCTTGGAGCGGCAGAGCTCTGGTGTTACATGCTGTTACTCCGTATTGTAGAGTTTAAGAACGACTTTCTGGGTACTGCCATGCTGTCCCGCTTATCTCCTTATTAGCTTTGCTCGCTGTGTGTAAATGAGCTACGAGCGTTGTCCCACTTTTCCAGCACTGTGCTCTAGATTATGATTCTGGCATACGGTCTGAGTGGGTTTTCCTTGCCTTTATAATTCTAATCAGTATTAGAACACTTTGGAGCGGCGGTGCTCAAACTCTGCATATCGTTACTCCATATTGTAGAGTGTGCAGAATGACGTTCTGGGTGCTGTCATACTGCACCCTTTGCGTTCCTTGCTATGGCTCTGCTCGCTGTGTGCAAATGAGTTACAAGGGTTCCCCTGCTTTTCCGATAATGGCACTCTTCACGAGCTCTAGATTATGATTGTGACACACTGTCTGAGGCTGAATACGTTCTGTTACCGACTGTCTCAAGCAATAGCTTCGAAAATTTATTAGTGCACACGGGAAATTGCTTACTGTGCTACAGTTCGACCTGTCAGTTGACAGCAGACAGTATTAAATAGTGGACGTACGGCCGTAGTGTGTTAACGTTGTTGTGTAACAAATCACGATGGAGCAACAACTCTAAATCAAGTTGTCGAGATATTATCCAGAACGTTTAGGTGAAGAGAAAAGTGTGTGTGTGTGAAGTTTGTCGCGTACACCTGGAATCCCACACAGAAACAACGACGTGTATACACCTGCCACGTCTTGACTGAAATGAAAAAACGCTGGAAATTTTTTTCCCGAAAAATCATGAAGGATGACTAGGCGAGACTTAGTGTTGTCAACACAAACCTATCACACCAAGTCCAAGTGAAGAAAATCACATGAAGCTTCAACGCTTTGGCAAAATGGTCAACATTCAGCCCATTGTCTCACGTGTGTTGAACTAAATAACAAAGAAAGACTTTTCTGGCAGTGTCAATTGATTGTATGATAGTTCTGTGCGTTATACTCTAGTGGAGAGAGGTTACGTACAATACCAGTGACATTAAAACTTTTTTATATTCAGTCATAAAATTTTTTGGACTGACGGGGTATACTTTGGAGTTTCAGAAATGTGGTTTACAAGCGACAGCGTTAAACTTAAGCGCAAAAAAAAAGGAGAAAGTTGCATTCAACGAATATAAACGGATACAGAGTTGCTGCTTTCAGATTTAAACTGTACCAGATCGGAAAACAAACCCGGAATCTTGTTCTTAGAAGCTATATTCCCGCCCATTAAGTGATCCAAGCTACCCTAAACCCACCATCACCGCTTTTTTCAGTATCCTTCTACTATTTCCAAACTTCACAGCAGCTCTCTGGCATACCTAGCGGGACTAGCACTTTGGAAAAGCGTATCGTGCAGAAGAAGCTTAATCATAGCGTTGGGGATTGTTTGCAGAATGCACCGAGCGAGGTGGCGCAGTGGTTAGCACACTATACGCGCATTCGGGAGGACGACGCTACAATCCCACGTCCGGCCATCCTGATTTAGATTTTCCGTGATTTCCCTAAATCGCTTCAGGTATATGTCGGGATGGTTCCTTTGTTAGGGTACGGCCGACTTCCTTCCCTAGTCCAATGAGACCGATGACCTCGCTATTTGGTCTCTTCTCTCAGATCAATCGAATCCAATCCAGAATGACTCTTTCACTATGCAACAGATGTGAGTGCTGAAGTTTAAAAACATTGCACAGTCAATTGTAGAGTGAGAGAGTCATTCTGCAGACGCTGCAAATTCGCAAGGTTTGTGAGTCATGTGTCTGTAAATTCAGTGGCAGAATGCCTAGAAACACAAACTTTGAACAGAAACTCCTGTGAGACCTAAGCTACAAAATAATAAATCTCCGTGATGTCTCCCATTATCTAAATGGGATCCGTCGTCCGCGTTTAGAGCAAAGAATACCAAGAAGACGAGGCAGGTGTAAGTATCTGAAGATGGTGTTTTTCGTGGAATGGGCAATGGAAATACGAGGGCTGTCCAGAAAGTAAGTTACGATCGGTCGCGAAATGGAAACGACTATGAAAATCCGATAAAGCTTTGCAAAGATGTGTTGGGCAGTGTCTCTAGTAAGACTCTAGGTAGAATTATGTCGCTTTTTTCATTCCTGAGCTCTTAGTGAGCGCGTAAAGATGTTACAGAAAATAGTGTCTCCCGCCAAGTACGAGGGCCTGGTGAGAATTTTCCCCTGAAGCAATGCAACCAACATTACATAACTGTCGTGCAGTTTCTTCTTCAAGACAATTCTCAGCCTCATTCTGCAGGGGCAATGAAGATGTTCCTGCATCGTTTCAATTGGAAATGTTTGGTTACCCACAATACAGCCCGTAATTGTCTCCCACTGAGTTTCATCTCTGCTCAAACGAACCGCTGGCTATGAAGACAACATTTTGGCACAGACAACGAGCTTTAGGCCAGCGTAGAGAATTGGCGTAAAGCACTGGCGGCTGCCTTCTATGATGAGGGTATTGGAAACTTGGTACAACGATACGACGAATGTCTGAGTCAGAACGGCGACTACGTAGAGAAGTAGCTGAAAGGTGTAGCTAACTGTTACAAATGAAACATTTCTGATTTTCACTGTGATTTTCATTTCGCGATCATTCGTAACTTACTTTCTGGACAGCCCTCGTATAAGATTCTTCTTCCACGGGCTTCTTTGGCTGAAGAAAGCTGGACCGGTTATGTTCCATGCACCATTCTTAACATTGAGTACAGTTCATCCTATATTACTTATAACACATTGGAACGGAATTTTGTACACTTAAGCCATTCGTAAAATAATTACAGTTTGTTATGTACACTGTAGAATGCTAACGTACGCTAAGGACAACACATGCAACCATGACCGAGGGAGGACTCGAACCTCCGCCGGGAGGAGACACGCGAAGCGTGGAAAGGCGCCTAAGACCGCCCGGCTACCCCGCGCTGCTGTAGCTTAGTGTGAAGTAAATATCTACGTGACAGACATGTATCACTTATACATTTTTATTTTGATGTTTACATCAGCTATGCTGTCATCATTTGCAATGAATTTCTGTGCATTTCATAGTTTCAGTTTTACGTCGTGACATTTTACACTCTTATAAAATCAGCGGTTCGTTATTGCTTCTGCGTCTTGCTTATGGTCAATAGAATTTTATAATTCGGTAGTTTTTCCATTTTTTAAGATTAGCGTTTTTTAAGTGTTATGCTTAATGCAGGATTCTAAGAAATCTTAACATGATTTCCGTCATTTGTTATTCTGTTGATTTCCATAATAATGTACAACGTATAATGTTTGAAGTTCATGATTTAGATAACAAAATGAAATGTATATGGGCAATAGTTAAAACAGAAACTGAGACATCAATAAAGATATGTGAAAACTTTGTATAAAAGAAGACAGCTAAAGAATAAATGATAGCAGATGTCTATCCAAGATATTTAATAATCATTTTCTGGAATACACTGAAAAAAGTAAGATTATTAATCTCTTTAGATTTCAAAAGGATTTCTCTGCAGAACATGTCAGTTTTGAAATCACGAATCACGTTGTTCAAAATTTAAATGAATAAATACTACAAGTAGGTCTCTCCTATCACTTATTAAAGTAATCGTATTGTGAATTTCACAGTATTCTCCTAGAGAAGGTAAAACGTGGTATCAGAGCTTGTTGCCATCCTGTGCTGTCTAACTGAAAGTATGCAGAGAGCAACATTAAGTAATCCAAGGATTACAGAAATGTAACAACAGCTTGAGAATGGGAAGTAATCATTACAGCTCCAACACAGAGATCGAAATTTCATCACTTGCTCTCATTATATATATCAATTTTATTGAATATTTTCCTATGATGAATATGGAAGTATTATAATCAAGACTAATAGAGAAACTTCAACACTTGAGAACACAGAAAATAATCTTTATTAAAAATTAATAGGTGGTTCTTAGTGAATGGACTATCGTTGTGACTTCTGAATTCCACAAAGCCTGATCATACCATTAGAATCAATTCATGAGCTTAAATAATAAACACAACAGAATACTTTAAGCTCTTACGTATTTCTATTTGATGAGAACATAAAATGGAAGTTACGTGTTAGATATATTCTTAAATGTCTGACATCTGCAACTTTGGCATTACCGATTATCAGATTTGAGAGATGAAAGTATCAAGGGGTTGTCTTATTTTTCCTATTTCCATACACTAATATCTTATGGCAACATATTTTTGGGACATTCGTACAAGGGGAAGAAAGTGTTTGTTGCACTGAAACTCAAAACAAGTTGTGTTCACTCTAAAATCAATTTGGCATACTGACATTAGTCTTACAATATTTTTATTCCTCTAAAAGACCTGTGCTAACAATCAATAACAATTTGAAAATCAATAATAATATTCATGAATGTAGCTCTGAAAAGAGAAATGACTTACACTATCCTCCACTAAGTCTTAGAGATGAACAAAAGAGAATGAGTTAGTCAGCCACAAAAATCTTTGATCACTTACTCAGTGACGCAAATACCCTAATAGGAAATAACATGAACTTCAAACAAAACTAAAATCGCATATGTTTCACAATTCCCGCTACGTCATGAAAATATTAATGAATTTGTAATATTGTAAACGAGTGGGTTTTATACAGAGAGATATTGATCATGGTTAAGCAAAATCAACGTAAGTATGTTTAAAGGGCCACGCAACTGAACGGGTATCATTTATAGCATTAACTTCACCCTCATAGTACAAATGATCTATAAATGAGAGATAACTCAAAATTTTTACACACAATTAGGGTTATTAGTCAAAGCAATTCCAAAAAAATCATTCAGAAATGTAATATATTTTGGTACTGACAGCAATATTTATAATAGTATACAAAACGGAACACTACTTCACTGCGGTACCATTTTTTTGGAACCACTGACTGCACAGCTTTGAAAAAGGGTCAGAGTACAGACAACATTCACATAACTCTTTTATGCCTTCAATTTCCTTCCCTGATGCTGAGTTGTGAAAAAGGGAAGTAATTTATTTTACTACAACAAAAATATTTAAAAATGTACCTTAAATATCACCGAAATCATCATCATGTTTTAAACTAGAATTGGGGAGAAGAGGAGTTTGTGGCACAACTTGACAAGAAGAAGGGACCGGTTGGTAGGACATATTCTGAGGCATGAGGGGATCACAAATTTAGCATTGGAGGGAAGCGTGGAGGGTAGGAATCGTAGAGGGAGACCAAGAGATGAATACACTAAGCAGATTCAGAAGGATGTAGGTTGCAGTAAGTACTGGGAGATGAAGAAGCTTGCACAGGATACAGTAGCATGGAGAGCTGCATCAAACCAGTCTCAGGACTGAAGACAGCAACAACAATAACAACAGGAAATAGTAGACAAGGGAGGAAGAGTAGGTCATTCTAAAGATCTGTTCTAAGTTTTGTGACTTTAACTTCAGTCATCTAGGAGAAAAGTGTACCTGAATGATGAAAATTCAAGTTTTCAGTAAACCACAAAAGAAGATTTAGAGATTTACTATCTTACTACTATGTTCGTTTAGAGCATCCCAGCTGCATAATCCAGTTGTCCTCCAGTTTCCTTATCCTCCATGCTCTTTCTCTTCATTCTTATCTTCATCCTTGACTCCTTGGTAGCACCTTCTTCAGCTGTCTCAGCCTCGGCTACCCGCTGCTTATCAATAGCAGTTAGCGCTTGCTGGCTTTCTAATAAAAATGTGGCCCTCAACTACGTACCCTCACAGTTGAAACACTAAAAGTTTTTCTGATTTCGTTGTCTAGGGGCTGGGTACGTAGTTGCCGCATTACAAGCCAAACACTGCTAAGTCTACAGTATACAATATGAATATACACATGAATCGAATTGTCGAAGCTTCCTATCACTCGGAAATTGCGAATTTTGAATGTACCATAGAAATTTATAAGTGAAAGATTGCAATTAAATAAAATCTTCAGGTATTATTTTAACGACTTTAAATGATGAGTACAATCGCAGAAGTACCTTTAAGAACGCCATTTATTACCGTAAAACACTTATTGGCGTGGATGGTCCAGCAGTTAAATAAAATATAAGTTGAATAACAGGGAAACAATAAATTCCTACTTCACGTAATTAGTTAAGAGCAACAACATAGCTCGCGAGATATTCATTTCTAAACGGATACTACGTCTTCACTGCAGAAGCCATGGAAATCTCACAAGTGCAAAAGTCGGCAATATGAAATATTTCTATCTCCCGCGACCACGCGCAAACTGCTCAACACTCTCCAAGTCCTTAATGCGACCATCGGTCACGCCTTCCCGTCCAGCACTCCCCCATGTCCTGTACCACATGATGCTCCTGCTCCACTTCCATACAGTCTCTCCATTGACTTCGGTAGTCGCCCACTGTAGTAACTGAGCGCTGTGATTTGATAAAGCATTCCCGCCATGTCTCCAAGCCAACGCACGCTCACAAACATATTGGAACACATACGAAATACTGGATTTACATTTAATTAACTTGAAATTAAATAAATATTCCTACGGCTGGACCATGAACACGCTCTAACACAAATTATTAAATACATACCCAAATTAAATAAACATATGTCAAAGGAATAGCAGCAAAAGTAGGCCAGTAGCCTTATGTCTCTGTGCTTTCTAAAACACAGTATATATTTGACCAATTTCTTCATAAATACTATATGTCGGATATAAACAAAGACATAGACGAATACATATATATTTCTAAGCACGCTGCTACCGCATTTCTTGGTACTGTGGAGTACTTTTGGCCTGAATCGATCAATAGTAATTGGCCACTGTTCAAGTTAAATGCCTGTAATTCATACCAATTTAGATTTACACTAATAGCTTTCTAACAACACGTTGATCGACAAAATCGGATGAACCGTTTAGATTTCTGAAATTCGTTGCTGGATGTTACTTGTATAATTTACAGTAAGATACTGAACTTTAAACTAATAAAGATATTAAAAATCTGATCACACCATCAGAATCGTCGTGCAAATAATGGTAATGTACATGTTTTTTTAAGGTATCTTGCTTCCTCTGGCTACTTTTAATTTCTACACGAACTGTGAAATGTCTGCTGTTATGGTTTCACAAAGTCCGTCATCTTTGGCACTCCCGGCATACAAATCTCCTCCATAGACACAAACCACAGTCCTCGACACAGCATCAACATGGAATTCCCAGCCACGCGGTCGGCGTGGACCACACACTGGGGCTACCCCTTTTGCTTCGGCTAGCGTTCGCCACCACGTGGTTGCTGATGAGCCCCGGCTTGTCGAGCGGCCCGTCCAGCCAAGCCAACTCCGAACTTAGAATATTTTCAGGGCGCCACAACTCGCCTGTTACCTCACACACCTCCACTTATTAACATTCTGGCTTGCCAGAATGTTCATAAGTAGCACCTTTCAGTTTATACAAATACATGTAAAACAAATTACAAAGAACAGAATTAAGTGGTTAAAACGCCAGGCCAATAGTATTTACAAAATTTTTGTAGTGATGTGGAAGCAGCGTGAATTTCGAAATAAGCTTAAACTAACACAAATTATGAACAAAACGCCATATTAAATAAATGCCTACATTTCAATTATGCGTAAACTATGTTTTGGACAAGAAATATTTTTTTTTAAAATGCACTTTCACTTACGTGCGATTTTGTAAGAACTTCTTGTGCCATTCACGCAACGCTAAGGTGCCTTCTTGCACTAATTTTTCCGTCGCCCTACACACACTCACACGGATTTTAGCACAAAGTATTGATCATATCACATCAGTCTTTTGAACAAGTGGCTCGCAGATATCGTGTCTGCCTCTGAGTTCTGAGCTCCACTATTTATCGTGACAAATCTGTCTACAACGAAAACCAAAAGTAGAAACCCGTCAACAAACCATTTCCCAAACCCAACCAAGATCCTCGTTAAAGATTCCCTCCACCGGGGAACGATACCTTAGGAACAAAGTCACAAAATCACAATAAGCTCAAATTCCCAATAGTTCTGTTTAATTGACTTTAATAAATTCTACCTACCACCACGAACCAAAAACTGCGTGCACATATAATTACAATTTTAATACCCTTCAAATTGACCACTAAATTCTTTGCCACACTCTTATACAAAGCATAAATCAATACATATTTTACTTAATCCACGAGGTCACTGACGCTCAGCGCCTAAACTTCCTCCTCTTGCACACGTACAGTGCCACAATAAACTAACAAATTACCAATGAATCCCCAAGTAAAACATATAAAATTATCCCTCAAAAATTACTAACATTAATTACAAATTAGAACAGCTTTTCATTTCTCCCCTTTCTTTAGACCTCTAGCAATTTTAAACTTCTCTCGTTTCCACATATGCGGCAGTAACGACCGTAACGTTCTAGTGTACCAACGCCAATCAGTCACACTCCTCCTTTGTGTAGCAACTCGTACGAACTTCGTTACACAAACTATCCCCATCCACACTATTTACTTCGTCCCTCTCTAAATTTTCTGTTAGTTCTTCCACACGTTTCGCCGATTCACTACCCACAGCATGCACAACTTTACTGTTTTCCCCTCCAAAATATCGACACCTGCAGCTTCAACAAAATTACACATCAATTCACTGTTTCTACACACAAGTCGCCGAAGTGGTGTCAGATCGAAAGACATGCATCCGGTGAATGGTCTACCCGACGAGAGGCCCTAGTTACACGACATTTATTTTATTTTTACTGTTAAACACTTTATCTTTCTGAACTAATACATCGATGCCTAAGCCATCCTCACCATAAATATTCATCTCAGCAATCTTATCTGCTGATACACCATTTATATCACTACATAAATTCGCATCAGAAACCTTATTTTCCTCCGTCGACAAATTAACTTTACGTCAGTCGTACACAACTTTATCCTCCGCCACTACATTACACAAATTGCTGCTACCTTGTCGTACAATTTTGGGACTACCAGACTAGCTACATTACGCTGTGATCGGACAAAAATCAGCACACACTGCCATTTCTACAAACATTAAATCCAGATTAACCCCAAATCCTACTTTACATACATTCTCACATTCAAATGTTTTAGATCCACACATTCATCAATAAGTTTCGTTTCGCCTTCATTCGAGACTAGAAACGCGTAAATTACTTCCTCCGAAGTATCAATAGCAGTAGCTTTCACATCATTGCATAAATTACCATTACTCTGTTCCTTTAAACATAAATCATCTACCTCCACCCATACATTTTTAACTTCAACTGCTGGCGAGACCAATGGTAAGCCTCCCTTAGTAACACTGACGCTTTCCGCCGAAACACAATCACCCTCACTTGCAGCTGGTGAGACCAAAGCTACGCCGCCTTCATTAACATCGACGCTTTTCGCCGACTCACAAATATTTGCTACAACACCTTCCTTACTGCAATTGCTACTATTTGCTAATACCTCTTCAGAACTCTCCACACAATTGGTTTCACAAATTTTATCTCCACTTTAACTACGTTTTGAACAACAGACTCTTTTCATTCATCTCCATTCACACACTCATTCATTACAAATCCATAACCTACATCATTCCCCGGAAATGTATTCCCATTACTTTTACTTGAATCTCTCACAAATCTATGCTTCCGCCGTTCGCGCATACTTTCATTGAAAGAGCCACCTATATAGCCTTCCTGGCTCTGAGCACTATGGGACACAACATCTTAGGTCATAAGTCCCCTAGAACTTAGAACTACTTAAACCTAACTAACCTAAGGACATCACACACACCCATGCCCGAGGCAGGATTCGAACCTGCGACCGTAGCAGTCCCGCGGTTCCGGATTGCAGCGACAGAACCGCTAGACCACCGCGGCCGGCTATATTGCTTTCCTCTTTAACATACTCCATATTACATATTTGTTGCCTTCCTCCACACCTATCAACACTTCTACCATTACCACTATCTCCACTCCTTTTCATCGCCTGTTCAGATCGCCATCCCCAGACCTGAGGTGTGACGAACTTCAGTTTCCCGACTGGTTGTTACGCGACTGCACTTCGCTCGAATGTCCCCCGCCAAATCTGCGTTCTTTACATGGGTTCCGTTCACGGACGTTATCACTCCCGTTCATTCTCCGTCCATTCTGCTCATTCCAGCTACTATCTCCCTCAGAATTCCTTTGATTTCTCTCTACATTATTATTTTGGTGATGATTTTTTGGATTCCCATTTTGATAACTACCACCCTGTTTGCTCTGAAGTTTGAACTTCAAAGCCCTCTGTAGTTTCTCTACAAATTCTAGAAATTAGTCCACGGAATCACATGGACTGTGGGCAAGATCCCACAGCAAATTTTCGCGTAATCGCCTTTTTAACGTGGTGATTTCCGTTAAAACCCCCAAGAGATGCTTCACGTGCATAAGCTTGCCAAGTTCGCGCTTGCAAAAATCTATCATCATCCCATCACCGTACCTGTAGCTCGGCCCATTTAAAAATCATTTTGGATCCGTGTCTGTTTTGCCTTGATCCAAAGTTTATTCAAAAAACACTCGTACAATTCGCACGAACTACATATAACATTTGCCCAAGACTGTGAGTCTCCCTCCAAATGCCGTTCAACATATTTTATTTTCACTTTGTCCGACATGCCATGAACAAAAGCGTCCCTACACGCAGCCAAGAAATTTACTGGGTGATATCTTCTGTGTAAGATTTCACAGATCCGGTGTTTTGCCCAAGGGATATTTATAGCCGGCGCGGCCTCTTGGGTGGCTAACGAATTAAAATCACTTTTTATCTGTTGCATTTGTTTTTTTAAACTCATTTTCACTAATAATACTGGACTCTATTTTATCTTTAAATTTTCCCACTTCTTTCTCCCCTTCACATATACGATTGGCAATGTCACTAATTGCTCCCGGGTTCGATTCCCGGCGGGGTCAGGGATTTTCTCTGCCTCGTGATGACTGGGTGTTGTGTGATGTACTTAGGTTAGTTAGGTTTAAGTAGTTCTAAGTTCTAGGGGACTGATGACCATAGCTGTTAAGTCCCACAGTGCTCAGAGCCATTTGAACCATCACTAATTGCTAAATTTATATTGCTTTTATGAGCACCTTGCGCTTTTAGACAGTCGCTTACCTTGCCCGCAAGTTCCATCTGTATCTTATCCATTTTTCCCCAAGATCTTTTTCCACTGATTCGATTTCAGATTTTACTATTACAACTTCGTCTGTAATTTTCCCCATATCCAATTGGACACATTTTAATTTATCATCAATTGCTTTTTCAAGGTTATGCATAATTTTTTCAACTTCCTCTTTCATAGCGGAACCTATTTCAGTTTGTATTGTACCCATATCAGGCCCAATTGTATCTGTAACTGTTCGCGTTGTGCCCATGTCTGTTCGCAATGTACCCAGATCTGTTCAAATTGTACTGATATTATTTGCCATTGTATTCATATTATTTCCCAATCTCTGGATCATTTGCATTAGCTGAGACATCATATCTCCCCCACATCCACTCCCCCTTGCCTGAATTCCTACTAGTTACACTTTCGCGCTCTGATTTCAGACTAACCAGCTCACTTCCATTTTCAGAATTACACATACTAGGTGACTTTTATAATCGCGAGATCTATAAGTAGAGCCTGAACTCAGTGTTAAACACTATCTCACTATTTACACAGGCACTTATCTGATGCTCGCTGCTGTGGCTGAGCGGTTCTAAGCGCTTCAGCGTAGAACCGCGCTGCTGCTACGGTCGCAGGTTCGGATCCTGCCTCAGGGGTGGTTGTGTGTGAGGTCCTTAGGTTAGTTAGGTTTAAGTAGTTCTAAGTCTATGGGACTGATGACCTCAGATGTTAAGTCCCATAGTGCTCAGAGCCATTTGAACTTATCTGATCTGAGATGGTTCCCTCTGCCATGGTGATGCCGTCGGTTGTAGTGGAAATCGATATTGAAGATTGCCCTGGAGTACTCGAAGACGCTGCCGTCGTACTGCTGTTGAACTGCGTCCACCACTGGAGAAGTCGCCTGATGTAACTGTAACCTTTGCCAGTTACTGCAGGGCATGGAACCATTTTTTGAACCAGTTACTGCGTGTTCCAGCCGTCTCCGATACCGCTGTCCGCTAAACGCGCTAACCGCTACCGTTCTCTGCACTCAACTTATTTAGACTCTGAGCCCCCACGCAATTTGCCTTTAGTGTGATAGATTAGGACCTATATCGATAACATGTGTTAGTTGTGAAAACTACTGCGTGATATCAGTATTTCCAGAAACCTACTTGCGGTAAAGAAATAGATCACACACTGTATTTTGTGAGAGGTTCACTCTGCAGAAATATCAACTGGTATTGCAAAGGTTTTTACACTTCGCATAGTACTCTCAGTAACAGAGAGCAAAGGAATTACCACTTTGCAGGACACAAATCCCGGACATGAAACCTCAAATTGTGGTGTTTCAAATAAAAAATGTGGCCCTCACCTACGTCCCATCAGACTCAGAGTTGAAATATTGAAAGTTTTGGCTGGTTTCGTTGCCTAGGGCCTGGGATACGTAGTTGCCGCATTACAAGCCAAATACTGCTGAGTCTTCAGTATAAAATATGAATGAACAATTCAATCGAATGGTCGAAGCTTCCTATCACTCAGAAATTGCGAATTTCGAGTGTAACATAGAAATTTATAAATGAAAGATTTCAATTAAATAAAACCTGCAGGTACTGTCTTAACGACTTTAAATGATGAGTACGATAGTAGAAGTACCTTTAAGAATGCCATTTATTACTGTAAAACAGTTATTGGTGTGGATGTTCCAACATTTAAATAAAATATAATTTGAATAACAGGGAAACAATAGATTCCTACTTCACGTAATTAGTTATGAGCAACAACATTGCTCGCGAGATATTCACTTCTAAACGCTTACTGCGTCTTCTCAGGAGAAGCCATGAAAACCTCACAATTGCACAAGTCGACACTACGAAATATTGCTACCTCCAGTGACGACGCGCAAACTGCTCAGCACTCTCCAAGTCATTCCCTCGATCGACGATTGCGCCTTCCTAACAAGCACTCCCCCATGTCCTGTGCCACCTGATGCTCCTCCCCCACTTCCATACAATCTCTCCATTGACTTTGGTAGTCGCCTGCCGTAGTAACGGTGCGCTGTGGTTGGCTAAAGTGCTCCCGCCATGTCTCCAAGCCAACACATGTTCACAAACGTATCGAAACACATACGAAATACTGGATTTACATTTAATTAACCTGAAATTAAATAAATATTCCTACGGCTGGACCATGAACACGCTCTCACACACATTATTAAATATATACACAAATTAAATAAACATATATCAAAGGAATAGAAGCAGAAGTAGGCCAGTAGCCTAATGTCTCTGTGCTTTCTAAAACACAGTATATACACTCCTGGAAATTGAAATAAGAACACCGTGAATTCATTGTCCCAGGAAGGGGAAACTTTATTGACACATTCCTGGGGTCAGATACATCACATGATCATACCGACAGAACCACAGGCACATAGACACAGGCAACAGAGCATGCACAATGTCGGCACTAGTACAGTGTATATCCACCTTTCGCAGCAATGCAGGCTGCTATTCTCCCATGGAGACGATCGTAGAGATGCTGGATGTAGTCCTGTGGAACGGCTTGCCATGCCATTTCCACCTGGTGCCTCAGTTGGACCAGCGTTCGTGCTGAACGTGCAGACCGCGTGAGACGACGCTTCATCCAGTCCCAAACATGCTCAATGGGGGACAGATCCGGAGATCGTGCTGGCCATGGTAGTTGACTTACACCTTCTAGAGCACGTTGGGTGGCACGGGATACATGCGGACGTGCATTGTCCTGTTGGAACAGCAAGTTCCCTTGCCGGTCTAGGAATGGTAGAACGATGGGTTCGATGACGGTTTGGATGTACCGTGCACTATTCAGTGTCCCCTCGACGATCACCAGGGGTGTACGGCCAGTGTAGGAGATCGCTCCCCACACCATGATGCCTACGGTCTTGGCGTGCATCCGTGCGTCGCTGCGGTCCGGTCCCAGGTCGACGGGCACGTGCACCTTCCGCCAACCACTGGCGACAACATCGATGTACTGTGGAGACCTCACGCCCCACGTGTTGAGCGATTCGGCGGTACGTCCACCCGGCCTCCCGCATGCCCACTATACGCCCTCGCTCAAAGTCCGTCAACTGCACATACGGTTCACGTCCACGCTGTCACGGCATGCTACCAGTGTTAAAGACTGCGATGGAGCCCCGTATGCCACGGCAAACTGGCTGACACTGACGGCGGCGGTGCACAAATGCTGCGCAGCTAGCGCCATTCGACGGCCAACACCGCGGTTCCTGGTGTGTCCGCTGTGCCGTGCGTGTGATCATTGCTTGTACAGCCCTCTCGCAGTGTCCGGAGCAAGTATGGTGGGTCTGACACACCGGTGTCAATGTGTTATTTTTTCCATTTCCAGGAGTGTATTTGACCAATTTCTTCATGAATAGTATATATCGGATATAAACAAAGACATAGACGAATACATATATATTTCTAAGCACGCTGCTACCGCATTTCTTGGTACTGTGGAGTACTTACGGCCTGACTCGTTCAATAGTAATCGGCTACTTTGACCTCCAATAACTCATGTACTATTCAAGATACATGCCTGTAATACATACCAATTTAGATTTACACTAATAGCTTTCTAAAGACACGTTACTCGACAAAATCGGATGAACCGTTTAGATTTTGGAAATTGGTTACTGGATGTTACTTGTATAATTTACAGTCAGATACTGAACTTTATACTAATAAAGATATTGAAAATCTGATCACACCATCAGAATCGTCATGCAAATAATGGTAACATATGTGTATGTTTTTAAGGTATCATGATTCATTTGGCTATTATTAATTTCTACATGAACTGTGAAGTGTCTGACGTTATGGTTTCATGAAATCCGCCATCTTTTTCGCTCCCGGCGTACAAATCTCCTTCATAGACACAAACCACAGCCCTCGACAGAGCATCAACATGGAATTCCCAGCCACGCGGTCTGCCTGGACCACGAGCTGGAGCTACCCCTCTTGCTCCGGCTAACGTTCGGCACCATGCAGTTGCTGACAAACCCCAGCTTGCCGAATGGCCCATGCGGCCACGCCAATTCCGCACTTAGAATATTTTCACGGTGCCACAACTCGAGCGTTACCTCACAAGCTCAAACTATATTCCTTCCCATCTGAATGTTAAATTTCTTCATAACATTGGTCCTTGAAATTGCACCATCATTGAATGTTATTATTGCATCCATTACACCAATCTTCAAGACTGTCAGTCCATCAAATACAGTTTTGTGTGTTCTCTCCCATATATATCTGTTGAAGCTTTCATTTGCATTATGAGAGAGATTATGCATACATTTTCTAAGTAGATTTTTATTTGGCAGATCCATATGTATAGGCCTAATTGCCTCCATTACAGCAAGTGGTAAGGAATGCTTACGGGAATATTGTATGCCAGTAGCATTGCTCAACCAGTACTTGCACCACGAATCTTCCCCTTTTGGACACAAACCATTCTGTGGGGTTTCATCTGTTGACACTCTGTGAAACCATGTTGCCCAAGAACTCGTCTCATGTTCTCCAAATCTCCTACAGTTCTCCTTATTGCTAGTCCATAATATTGAGTCAACGAATCAATTTCACTTTTTGTAAGACGGCCTGAACCACCTATGTGTTTTCATTCTAACAGTTTTTTTACACTGAAGTCATTACATTATTTTCTCAGCCGAGCTCCCGTTCTTTTTTGCACATTTCCAACACATTCAAGCTTTTCTAATAGAGTGTCCCCATATGGTCTGTCATTAACAACAATGGTATGTCCTTTACAGCCTCCATCACCCAAGGTAACCTACATACCTCACACCACGACTGACCACTGATATTCAAAAAATGTATAGAACTCCTTTCGTTTCCATGTTTCCACTTGGGCCATAAAAGTTCTTTACACAAACATGGGGGCCAATAAATTTATTTGAACAACCCTGGCAGTGCTTTGTTAGACATTCATAATCTAGTATCTTACCAGTTTCAATAAACATGGCAGTTACAACCCCATTCAGAGAAATATGACCACTCTTCTGTTAAGATCCATCAAATGCTGCTACAGTGTCTGTATTCTTCTGCTGCTCTTTTCATTTAATGTTCAATTACACCAGATAAAGCATTATGTAATAATTTATTGTATCTGTCAAACCTCAGTGGAGGTGGAGGCAAATCCATCACTGCACAAAAAGTCTGGGCAGCTCTTCTTCCCCTTCCAATACATCGCATTGCATAAGCAAGCTGAATATTTACACTGTAATGTTGACTATCAGTTACTGCAAATGTCATAGTATCACTGTGCATCTTACACGAGTTACAGGCAATCACTAACCAACTTGAAACACTCTTCCTTGTTGATATGTTCCCAGAAAAGTCAATACTATCTTCACAGCTGCAGTACTTACATTTCACAGCACTCCTCAAAAGTCTTGACAGTATATTTATCTTTACAATGACATTTCCGTCGTTATTGCTGCTGACAATACTACTAGGCATGTTCTTATTACATTCAGAAAGCGAAACTTTACGTCTAGAAGCACGGCCTGTAGACACACGTTCTGCGGGTGACTGTTGAAGCAACTGATGTGTATTATTCGGTTGTGTTTGGAATCTGTTGCTGCGAAACTTTCGTTTGGGGCTAAATTTATTTACTCTCGGCATTTGTAGCACAGGACACACAGAAACAGAAACAAAACAACACACAATAACTACAAAACAACGCGCGTATGACATTTCAGAACCATATATTCTCAGATCTTTGTTTACATTCGAACCATAGCCGTCTAGATGTGACTGTACTTTGGTTCCTGGAGTCAGTGCCTTCTAGAATACACCTGTGTTGACGATCTGTAACTAATGACCGAAAAAACGGAAGAACAAAATAATGCATCATGTATTCTGACACACTTCAAACAGACAGATTGGTGTAGCCTCTGTGAAACATTATGTTCAACCCCAGTTTTAAACGAACGGAAAATGATAATGCCCACAAACTATACATTTCAGCAATCAGCATGAGCTCTTTTCTATTGATCAATAAAAGTTTGTAATATGTAATATTATAAACGTGTGTGTTTTATAGAGAGAGATACAGATCATAGTTAAGTGAAATCAATATAGGTATGTATAAATAAAGGGTTAAGACAATCACGTATGTAATCAGCATGTTGCCTTAGGTTTACTGAGAAAGTGGACTAAAAATGGTTCGAATGGCTCTGAGCACTATGGGACTTAACATCTTAGGTCATCAGTCCCCTAGAACTTAGAACTACTTAAACCTAACTAACCTAAGGACATCACACACATCCATGTCCGAGTCAGTATTCGAACCTGCGACCGTAGCAGTCCCGCGGTTCCGGACTGCAGCGCCTAGAACAGCACGGCGACCGCGTCCGGCAAGTGAACTAAAATTATTCTGCTAATTCACTCCACATTATATAGACATGTCACTGGTATGATGACGGATAATGCCAATAACTAAATTCTCGATGTGATGTATACAGTACTGTACGATGAACTTAATTGAAAAAAAAAACTAAAACATACATTTACACGGTATACATGAGGAGTGGAGACAATATAGCAGAAAATGCCTCACTGGTCCTAGTGCACACTAATGTAGAATATTGGGCACCAGCATAATACTACCAAGCACAAAAATGAACATGCGACCTGAACTGCCGACTGTATCTCGTGAATAAAGTTTCTGTTTTGTAACAGGCTTAAGTGAGACAAACAACCAAAAATAAAACCTGTGACAGAAACTAAAGAACGGGGTCTCCAGTATAAATCCCCATGATCTTAATTTGCTTTATTCAGGTTACAGTCGGCGTAGCTGAATGCAATTCGTAATTACGCTTTGACCTCTTATCCTAGCTACAGAAATGCCAGTAATCCTCAATGGTCTCCTCTTTTGGTATGTGATCTTTGGTCATCTAGGCGGCTGCCAGCATTACATTGCTACAGGACTGCTTGTACTCCTCATCAGAGAGAGCTGGAGAAACTGACGGGCTACGGAGACCATTGTTCCTGTTGAAAGTCTAAATGAGATTTTGCATCATCAAGGAAAATGTTCGGAAAGTGTAACCATTGAATTACTTCATCGAGTGGTGTTCAGTTATCCTTTTAAATTAAGTTGGCGTTTTCGTGTCTTCTCACAACATTTTCTGAACGAATATCAGACCGTTGATAGTACACTTAAGTTTTAGTGAGGAGGAAGGACGTTCCACATAGTGTCTGCAACTAAACGTATTTATCACTGTTCGAATTATCTGCTTTATCCATTACTATAGTAACGAGCAAGAGTGAGCAGTTAGTCCAGTTGTAACATAGTCACTTCAGGAAGCGTAATCCGCCTAAGCTGTCGGTTCATATATCACTCGGCTACCGGAGTAAATTACGTATTAATCCACCTTTCCACCATCCTCTTCATACTTTTTGTATCCACCTCCAAACGATCAACAGAAATTCAGTTAAGAAACCATATGAGGCGTTCATACAGCTGTCATTATGTAGACCAAATAATCAGATTTTGATAATGACCAGACACATTATTGAGTATATAAAACATTGCTACTTATTACTGTCCTCAATAACATTGTTAACGCATCAATAACATCTGTACATGTCGAGTAACGTCTTTACTAATGACATAATTACCCGTTTGGAGCTATTACTTCTGTACATCACCACAGAGCACTAAATTAATCTTACAAGCATATCTGTAGCATTAGCCAATTAAGGAACTTAATAATCGAATTATCAGGTAGCTTGATGCTCTGCAGCGGAGCTTCTAGAACTAAGAAATGTGTCAAGAAGTGGAAATTTCAAAAATAGCTTCGCAGTCCTAAATCGTGCCCTTACATCCCACTGACAAGAGACGAACATAAGTTGCCGTATTAGAAGCAGGGATTGGGAATTTGATGATGGATGATTACCAGCCGATTAATAGAGAGACAGTTTTTCTTCATCACGATTAATCTACAATCGATTTTAATGATCTTGTGTGGTATTGGCCGTAACGAGTTACTGATTAAAAACCGGCGGTTAATTCCATGTCACACAATAGATAAATGCACATGCCACTGAAACTGCACTGAACTATCTGATGTGAAGGCGTATGAGGCACGTCGAATGTACGCAGTGAATAGCTGAGGTAGCTGATGAATGGCTATGTGATCGTGTGTTCGAACATGTCAAATTGAAACTAAATGTCACCGTCAGAACAGTGGTCGCCAAACTTGAGGAATTTGTGAGCAACCATACCGTTTTTACGCCCCACTGTGACCTATCAAAGGAAACTAGAACAGACATGAGAATTTTTTAACAAAAATCGTAAATTTTTTATTGCTCATAAACTTACATTTCTAGTAAATATAAAATGAATTTAATTGAACTATACATAGAAAAGAAGCCGAAATTTAGTTGTTCATAGGAAAGAAATTGAAGTGCAATTGGTAATAAATTACAAATGTAAGAATAGATCTTTTTTCAGGCTTTTTAACTAAATAAGCTTGTTTTTGTTGAAAGAGTAGGTAGTGACTGCCTTTCGATACAGTTGCCCAAGTGTTCATTGGTCAGTCTGTTTCTGTACTTGCTTTTTTATATAGATTTGGTACTGGAAAAAGAAACTTCACACAGAAATTTAGAGCAGAAAATTGTCTTCACTTTCAGACTAGTCTGGACCAAATGTGACTATTTTTCTTTAAGAACAGAAGGCCAAACATTTTCAGAGCTTGAAGATTTTAAAGATAAATTATTTTGCTAATCAATCAGTTACAACTCCACTGCAGAAATATCTCCATGAAAGCCAAGTGCTCCATGACATCTCTCTTTCCAAGCATTAATCCCGACTTGTGTGGTCTGCTGGTTAACCGGATGTGCCATGTTAATTTTAAGGGATGGCCGGATGCCCTTCCTGTTGCCACCTCATACTCCCTGGAAAGGAAATAGTGTACCCCAACTGTCTGTGTCTAGTGTAAGCCATGGAATAGTGCGAATATGTTCAGATGTCTGCGAGCCGTGTAGTTGAGGCGGATCGTGGGGACCAGCCCGGTATTCACCTAGCAGGATGTGGAAAACCGCTTAATAACCACATCCAGGCTGGCCGGCACACCGGACATCGTCATTAATCCGCCGGGCAGATTCCATCCGGGACCGGCGCGCCTATCCGAGTCCTGGAAGCAGCGCTTTAGCGCTCTCGGCTGCCCTGGCAGGTGCCATGACATCATTCTCTATTATAGATTATTAGAATAACTGTGCAAAAATTGATCTTTTTTTTACAATAACGGTTAAAGGAACCATCTTAAGTTGCCTACTCACTGATGACTAGTTTCGGACTGTTCGCCCATTGCTTAAACATCCCCAAGAACTAAATACAAAAGATGTTTTGTACTGTAACAGTGAAGACCTATCAAAATTCTACCACTGTCCGAAGGTAGATAACTTACCATGTACATATGCTTTGCGTTACAACCAGACGTGCATTACAGGCCACAGAGCATGTAAATGTGTTACTACACAACGTAGCGTCACCCAACATACATCGCTGTATGTCGAAACGTGTACAGATACTGAGGCGTACCTCCAGTGCCCATGTAATCTAGGCCGAGAGGCCGCTACTAACTGCATGCGCCGAAGGACTGGAGCTCTTTACTGCATTACAAATGCAGTTTACAGAATCATTGGTGAAATATAATTTTAACAAGTTGTGAAAAGTCTGCACTGCTAAAACGTTGTAAAATATGAAAACAAAAGTACATCAGGTACTATGGCGCTAAACGCGGCGTGCTGTAAACCTGCCACACAAAGAAACAAGGAAAGGCTTTATGGCAGGTTAACTAAAATAAAAACGGATTAACAAAACATATCCTGATATAGGTCGTCTGTATAGTGCGAGAATGGTGTTCCATACTATACAAAAGGGCATAGCTATAGTTATGTTCTTCCTGCGCATCAAACGTAAATAGAACAATAAACCATTCTAAATATGTGTGGCGTCATAGTACCTGATGTACAGGTACTATGGCGCTACACGCGGCGTGCTGTAAACCTGCCACACAAAGAAACAAGGAAAGGCTTTATGGCAGGTCAACTAAAATAAAAACGGATTAACAAAACATATCCTGATATAGGTTGTCTGTATAGTGCGAGAATGGTGTTCCATACTATACAAAAGGGCATAGCTATAGTTATGTTCTTCCTGCACATCAAACGTAAATAGAACAATAAACCATTCTAAATATGTGTGGCGTCATAGTACCTGATGTACTTTTACTTTCCTATTATGTAACGTTATATTAATGTAAAGTGTTCGTAACTTGTTAAGACTGTATTTCACAAATGATTTCATAGCTGTATTTGTGTTACAATAAAGAGCCCCAACCCTTTGACGCATGCCGCCATTATCGGCTTCCACCTAACTTAGGTGGGCGCTGGAGGTACTCCTCAGTATCAGTTTACGTTCTGGCATACAGCGATCTACATGTGGTGATTATAGTCCCACTTTTATACATTTTGTGACCTGTAATGCACCTCTGGGTGTAACACAAGACTTCAGAATGTGGTATGTTACCTACCTTCGAACAGTACTGGAATTTTGTTAGACCTTCATTGCTATGTATTCCAACATCCACTGTATTTTGTTCCTCAGAATGACTTAATAACGGATGAGCCGACCGAAACTAGTCATCTGTGAATAAATAAAATTTCCCTCGCAACTTAACATGGTTTGTCTAACAATTATTGTAATCGCAGAAAAATTGCAGACCTGTTCAACCCCAGCATGCTGGATGTACAGGAAATGTGCTTTTTGATATCTTAGTATCGTTCCTTGAATTAACTTCAAAAATCCGAAAGAATTTCAACGTGTTGAATGCTGTTATGAGGATGCGTGGAAAGACCTTTCCTGCAAGGATTTGTTGCAAACAGTAAAAAAAGTGTTTATGCTCACCTAAGTTGAGTTTCTTCCCACAGTTCCAGATTTTCCGGGAATGAAGCAATATCTGAAATTATTCTGCCAATGTCTTTGTCCTTACATTGAAGCTGCAAGTTAAGGTTATTTAACTTTACAGTGATGTCTTCGAGAAAAACAAGATCTTGAACCCAAACCGGATCTTTCACTTCACAGAAGGATTCGCCACATTCTTTCAAAATTTCTTCTGAGGCAGGAAGTAACGTTGTAAACCTCTGCCCCTACTCACAAAGAACTTCCGTATGAAGCAGTACGTCATCATAGTGGCATTCTAGTTTATCAGCCATAGCTCTGAACAAACATCTCTGAACTGCATGTGTTCCAACTTCGTTCACTACTTTTATAAGGGTTTTCATTACATTATTCATACTTAAAAAATTTCCACACAGTGACTGCTAGTGTATTACTCAGTGGTAAGACAGAAATTTCGGAAAGCTATTGTCTTTACGACCCGAGGCTATGAATCCCTTCTCTCTGCCTCTCAACGCTGGAACTTCATTAGTTGCTAAGACCACTAACTTCTTTATAGGATTATTTTCAGACTTGATAAGCTCCTTAACTGCTAAAAATGTGTCCTGTCTTTGAAGTCCCCCGTTATTTTGAAATTATGAAAATCCATTCTTCCCAAAACGGACAACTATACTGTGTCAACCATATCAGTCGATGCGCCAAGTTGCAGGGAAAAATAGTTGCAGCCATCGAAGTAAGTTTTAAATTGCGATGCAAAGTGAGAAGTCATAGCCTCAACGCACCTTATTACTATATCCGCAGAAATCGGTACAGATTTAATAGCAAACATTATCTCAGTTTTATTTTTGAAGCTATCAAATAATGAATCTGCAGCTTCTAAAAAGGCTGTCTTGATTAATTCACCGTCTTCATACGGTTTCCAATTCTGTGTAATGATTTTTCAAACTCGGAAAGAAGCCTCCGTTGCTGCTTTACTCTTGGCTACTGATTTTAAAGAAAGTCAAGATAAAGTTTGGGTTTTTGCAGCCTTGCCTGCCTTTTCTTTTCTTACAGTAGTATCCATCGGCAAATCCTTTTCAGTCCCTGAATGAATGGTTTTGAAGTGACGTTCGACGTTCCCTTTCTTCCCGGCTGATATACTTGCAGAGCACAGAAAACACACAAATTAGTCCTTCACTTGGATAAAAAACGAGTCTTCCCAATTCAAATGAGAGTTACAAGATTTTGACTGCTTGCTCGAACACGTCTTGACCAGTTTTAGTATTAATGTGTAGATTATACTATCCACACAAGCAAGAATAACGTAACGTATACAATCTCAAGCATATACAATCAACTATGAGGCTGAGGATGTAACATTCTTGACTGTCAATGGCAGTTGTGCGGGAGAAATAAGCAGCTGTCCTTAGCGCGGTCTCAGACTTGTAGAGCGATTCAAGTTAATCAACATGAGGGATAACACTAGCTACCAAAAATGTCCCCGCGAGCTACTAGTGGCTTTGGTATGGGATCCAAATTTTCGAGCCCGCGTACCCGATATTAAATTTGAAGGAACCGATAAGTCGCGAAATTATGTCACATTTTTCTTTTCTTCTGTACTTTTCTCCACTGAAGCCTACTACAAAACGCATTTCACCTCTTCTTGGAGAGCGTTAAATTTCCCACAGTTTTCACTTGTTTAATGTGATCGACAAATTTCTCAGTGAATCAAAACCGTAAAAAGAATAGGCCTTAGCACTATAATGTCACTTAAGATTTCCCCGTCGTCATTGTTCCTGTCATCGTCCTCCTCATCGACGTCTGGAACGGGTAAATTCTCGCTTACTTGGCCACAACACTGTTTGCCAATTGCAGAGCACTAGATCCCAATCCCAAACCGATGGAATCTTTTCGTTACCCAGCCGTGCCTGTAATTGTATGTGGGTACTAAAAGAATGGTATATGTGGCAGTTCCGTAAGTTGCAATTTGGGTTTTGAGTCATCTGTAGAGAATTGTCAGTGACAAAGGCCATCCACTGCATCTCTGTGCATGTCTCCACGGTACACTGTGACATGAAACATTTTTCCTACTTCATAAATAAGGAACGCTGTTACACATGGCTGCTTGAAAATACCAATGGTTTTGAAACTTCCTGGTAAGCATGACATTAACTCGGGACCTGGAACTCGAGTCTCGGTCCGGTATACAGTTTTAATGTGCCATAAAATTTCATATCGATGCACACTCCGCTGCAGAGTGAAAATTTCATTCTGGAAACATCCCCTAGGCTGTGGCTAAGCCACGTGTCTGCACTATACTTTCTCCCAGAAGTGCTAGTCTTACCAGTTTCGCAGGAGTGTTTCTGTGAAGTCTGGAACGTAGGAGACGAGGTATTGGCGGAAGTAACGCTGACAGAAGAGGTTCTGAGTCGTGCTTGGGAAGCTAAGTCAATCGAGCAATTCCTTCTAAAAGATAGTAGGTCCGGAGTTCGAGTCTTAGTCCGGCACACGATTTTAATCTTTCAGGAAGTTTCATATTGGCGCACACAACGCTGCAGAGTGAAAATTTCATACCATTGGATTTTTTCGCGAACGGCGCTGTCTTACTGCTTAACCATTATGCCCTTTACTGACGTATCAGTAAAAAAATGGTTTAAATGGCTCTGAGCACTATGGGACTCAACTACTGAGGTCATCAGTCCCCTATAACTTAGAACTACTTAAACCTAACTAACCTAAGGACATCACACACATCCATGCCCGACGCAGAATTCGAACCTGCGACCGTAGCGGTAGCGCGGTTCCAGACTGTAGCCGGCCACCCCGGCCGGCACGTATCAGTCATTAGCACTTAAATGAAGTTACTTTTGCTGGTGTCGTTTGATAAAAACTAATTCTCGTGACGCTGTAACAACTGTTGTTGTGGAGAAAACTAATTATTGCGGTTGAGAGCAATAATACCTCCCTTTGGTCCTTTGGAAACGGACGTCAATAGGATACTCCTCACACACTTCTATAACATTAAATTCAAAACTTTTTTTTTCTTGTTCATGTAATCCACAAAGATCTTGCACAATAGCTTGATCTGGGCTGTTATAATCTTGCTCCATACAAGTTCATGAAGAAGATGAGACTGCTTGGCAATGGAAACTCGTAGGAATACAATAAGAGGACTGACTGTGCTTTTTCTCTCTACAGTTTCCTGGTCATATGAAACTGAGGTTAGAGTAACAAGCCTACTCTTTCATTTCATACCCACATATTCAAAATTTTGTGGCATCATTTTCTTCGAGCGGTTTATGGCGATTTCTTGAACTAAATAACATTTCACTTCTTCGTGGCCAATTGCTCCTCTGTTGAATGAATCCTAGTTGGACGAGAAGGCTGTTCTGATGTTCCTGAACGTTTCTCGGTGAAAATCTCTTATTGCTGACAAAAATGCTGAAGATGTAGTACACCCAAAGTCCATCACGAGAGCACATTCTCCGTAAAGCAGTGACCATGAGGCAGCCCTCCATAACTCTTCCTCTCCGTCGTTAGAACATTCTATATGGTCATGTTTGATTAGTTGCTCGACTAGAATGATTCAGTACGACGAATACTGAAGTAGAATTCAGCTCTGAATTTCCAGATGACTTGTTATAACTTTTTGGCTGATCATTTCCTTGTAGAATAGTGCAAGCGACCTGCTACACTGAAGTAAGGAAAATTTTCTTTGACTCATTCGATGACGGGTTACTCCCGTCCATCTTCAAAGAAATTTTTCATTAGGGTACACATGTGGAAGTACTGAACCCATAGCGCAGCAGTCGAACCACAATAACAAGTGAGGAAGTCTCGTTTTCAACAACAGTGCAGACAGTGATGGATGGTTGGGCGGCGGGAGGGTGAAGCTTACTGACTGCATTGACTCTCGTGAGGAAACCCCAATCACGCCCACCCACTGCCACCCAGCCCTTAAACCCAAGCAAAAATGAACATCCTATTCAGAAGAGAGATAAGGTAAAAAATAAACTTATCTCATCGTTCAGTAATGAATTTCTTCTCAACTCAGACCAATCGAGATTTGAAGAGAAAATGGATATGAAGGTACCCTGGAAATTAGAGGTACCAAGAGAATAGTATCAAGATCAACTAATATCATTACCTTAACACATACTTGTACAATTATGCCGACTTTTAATTGGTAGAACCGGCCGGTGTGGCCGAGCGGTTCTAGGCGCTACAGTCTGGAACCGCGCGACCGCTACGGTCGCAGGTTCGAATCCTGCCTCGGGCATTGATGGGTGTGATGTCCTTAGGTTAGTTAGGTTTAAGTAGTCTAAGTTCTAGGGGACTGATGACCTCAGAAGTTAAGTCCCATAGTGCTCAGAGCCATTTTTGAAATTCGTAGTAGGATGGTAAATTGACTGGGAAATTGTTTAATAGGCTGCGAGAAGTTGGAGGTGCTCCTTATGATTCTTTCTCGTGGTGTGCATGATCTTGCAAGGGCAATATGGAATATTTACGTCACAGCAAGCAAGAATGTGAAAATGGGTGTAAGAGAACTACAACTATGGCATGGGCACTGCTTTTGGCCAATAGCTAGCCAAAATAACCTGATGTTTGCGTAAATTGAAGGTGGAGAGGGGAAGAAAGGAAAGGAAAGGAAGAGGATCACGGCTGTCGGCTGCATTAGGACATCACGCGGAATCAGCGGCGACGAGGGAAAATGTGTAACTGTCCGGGATTCTAACTCGGGATCTCCTGCCTATTAGGCAGGTGCGCTAACCACTGCGTCGTCTGGAACACAGCGTTATCGCAATTGCGCGGACTATCTCGGCACGGCCGATCCACGTTCCCATCGAGCGCACCTATCCGCTGTCCCTGTCCATTTTCTCTATGTTCCCTCTCTGAGACTGCCACAGGAGGTCGGACGTTTTTGCGAACCGCACTGGAGAAAGAAGGTGGATCCATTGCCCAGCTAGGCCAATCAGTTATATGAATGCGTGGTGTCTGTTCTTTCCGACATGTCCTGAAAAGTGTGCTACGTTGCAATTCATACCACCTGGAACCACTAGACAAATGCAGCATCTGGGTGTTTGTTTTGTCCATGCCTATAAAACATATCATCGGACTGTGTGCAGCTACGCCTTAAAGGATAGCCAGTTCCACGATAAGTTCCACGACAGACTGTTTCGAATTCGGCTGTATGCCAACTCATTTCATCAGTTCCCATCGCTCTGTTAAGAGTGGATACCTATCTGAACGTCTTGCACGATTTATAACCCTAAAGGAGTTCGCCATCGATCTTGATGGTGCGAACCTTCGTGATCACTGTGGCGGGCCAGTTTTCATTCGGTGTTCACGGTGCTAGTCAATGGTTTGTTTTGAACATTTCTTGAATGTCGACGATGTCCATTTTGTGAAATGTAATGCGTACACCCCATAGACGATGATCTCTGCGGCTTCCAGACAATTATTTTCTGTCGCCCTCCTGATGCACATTGTGAGTCATTAACAGCTAATATTTTTCTTGTCATAGTTTTTACATAACACTTTCGAATGAGCCTTAGTAAAGATTGAACTTGCGACCTCGCATCAAAGGATTTCCTTGTAAGAGCTTTCTGTCTTATAATCTAAAGCCAAAAAAATTGATTGAACAAAACTGAAAAAGTACAAAAATTTCGCGGTTTTTCGTTTCCCCAAAGTCAGCACAGGGTCCTAGAGATTTTGTCCTAAAAACCACCTACATACAGCACTCTAAAATTTCATAAATTTTCGATCTTTTGTAAAGTACCACAACCCTCTCTCCCTTTTCTGAGTACCGTTCTCTGCCATATGGCGTCAGTCGGATGCAGTATGGATTAGCTTGGATTGAGCATACTGGTCTGCTGGCATCTGTTGGCTTCCCAGCCCTTGGTGCCGCTACTTCTCATGCAAGTTAGCTGTTATTGCGAGGATGAGCGTGGCAGTACCAGGAATTTTGACAGAGTAGAATAGTCATTTTTAATTAACGTATATACTTTTCGAAAATAAAGGCGTAGCTACGATTTTACCACAAAGCAAATTCTCACAGTGTCAGCGTGTTATGTTTGGACCCAATATATTCAGTTTACCATTTCTAACCACAGCGAGAAGTAGGGGGAACAAGAATGTGAAACTCGCCAATACACTGCACCGCGATTTACATGAAACAGACTACCAAAATCCTATTTGAGCAAAATGATACGATGATGATGAATTTATTTCGCTAGTAGTTGAGTACCTGGCGTTGTCCAGGTATTTATTTATTTCAGTCTTTCACTAAAAAGGAAAAAAAAGGAACTGTGTTGTTAGTGTAATATCGAAAAATTTCATTTACTTTGTACTCACGGAAACACCAAGCAAAAATCGGATGAAATTTTATCTTGCTAGATGACTCGACCTCCTTTTCCTCCTCCTCCAACTCTTAGTAGTTTATTGGAGAACATTTGTGCACTCTAACCCCTTAGATGTACTCTCATGCTTTTCTTCAAAGATAATTGTTGGACATGTCTCGGCAAAACAATGTTTCAAACATGCTTGGATTTCGTAACTGGGTGCTGACCTTGCAACAACGGACAGAGTTTGACGGAAGTCTCCTCAGAGGTGTAACGGAACTCCTCCCATCAGTTTGTTGTTTCATCTCAGATGTCGAAAAATTACGTCAAATGTTCCGAAACCGTCTTGGATGTCATGGCGCATACATCCCATAGGTTAATTTCCATGCCTTGAGCACATGCGCTCGACCACTTGCCTTACTTGCGTTGCGTGCAAGGTTTTCGTGTCTCGCAGAGTCAAGTGGCAAAATAAGAGAAGAAAGAACCGTCGTTCCTCTTTTCATTAACGTCGTCGCATTTCCGGAGAAGCGATGGCGAGAACAGCTTCTCGCCGAGCCGTGATACGGGCAGAATTTAATTTCTTAAAAATGTTTCCTCCGTGGCTCCGGGAGGATCAAGAAAAATAGTGCCACCTTGTTGTTTCGCTGCCTGATCCATGATAATTTGGTATGCTTTTTTTCTGGTCTTGATTTACGCCAATTTCATCTTGTCTGTCTCGTACTAGTGCTGGCAGGCTAAGTTGCAGTAAAATTTTATCATGACCACACATTCGTTCTCAAGAACAATCAAGGTTTGTTGGAAATTTACGGGCCAAACGAAATTTCCAATGGCAGATTTTCCCTCCAGACGTTCTCACTTAGGCCCCCCTTATACTTTTCTCATAGATGATTTGGATTCGATGGAATGCACGTCGTCTACATAAATTCTGCACAATATATTATTCTGGAAATGCTCTCAACTGAAACATTTACGGCATCACCGTAAGCAATAAAAGGATGCCGGACAAAAGAATCAATAGGATTCCGATCGAAAATGGATCTTCAACATTTCAAGATCTATTTATATAGGTCTGAGGAAGCGACGAAGAACTGGAAGTTCTGAGGAAGCTGCTGACTCTGCAAGTGTTACGACTGACACCTTCTAACAGTAGCTCTGCTCCTATAGAGAGTACTGCCATTGTACTTGACAGGAAACCAGTTCTGTTGTAAAATATTTACGTGGATCAAAGAAAAGTTTGTAGCCAAAAATTGCATACAGCTCTAAATAATCTACATCTACATCCATACTCCGCAAGCCACCT
Source organism: Schistocerca cancellata (assembly GCF_023864275.1). Classification (NCBI taxonomy): domain Eukaryota; kingdom Metazoa; phylum Arthropoda; class Insecta; order Orthoptera; family Acrididae; genus Schistocerca; species Schistocerca cancellata. The sequence goes on along the minus strand of NC_064629.1, from coordinate 384,161,774 downwards.
GTCGGTGTGTGGCGGAGGGTACCTTGAGTACCTCTATCGGTTCTCCCTTCTATTCCAGTCTCGTATTGTTCGTGGAAAGAATGATTGTCGGTATGCCTCTGTGTGGGCTCTAATCTCTCTGATTTTATCCTCATGGTCTCTTCGCGAGATATACGTAGGAGGGAGCAATATACTGCTTGACTCTTCGGAGAAGGTATGTTCTCGAAACTTTGACAAAAGCCCGTACCGAGCTACTGAGCGTCTCTCCTGTAGAGTCTTCCACTGGAGTTTATCTATCATCTCCGTAACACTTTCGCGATTACTAAATGATCCTGTAACGAAGCGCGCTGCTCTCCGTTGGATCTTCTCTATATCTTCTATCAACCCTACCTGGTACGGATCCCACACTGCTGAGCAGTATTCAAGCAGTGGGCGAACAAGCGTACTGTAACCTACTTCCTTTGTTTTCGGATTGCATTTCCTTAGGATACTTCCAATGAATCTCAGTCTGGCATCTGCTTTACCGACGATCAACATTATATGATCATTCCATTTTAAATCACTCCTAATGCGTACTCCCAGATAATTTATGGTATTAACTGCTTCCAGTTGCTGACCTGCTATTTTGTAGCTAAATGATAAGGGATCTATCTTTCTGTGTATTCGCAGCACATTACACATGTCTACATTGAGATTCAATTGCCATTCCCTGCACCAAGCGTCAATTCGCTGCAGATCCTCCTGCATTTCAGTACAATTTTCCATTGTTACAACCTCTCGATACACCACAGCATCATCTGCAAAAAGCCTCAGTGAACTTCCGATGTCATCCACCAGGTCATTTATGTATATTGTGAATAGCAACGGTCCTATGACACTCCCCTGCGGCACACCTGAAATCACTCTTACTTCGGAAGACTTCTCTCCATTGAGAATGACATGCTGCGTCCTGTTATCTAGGAACTCCTCAATCCAAACACACAATAGGTCTGATAGTCCATATGCTCTTACTTTGTTCATTAAACGACTGTGGGGAACTGTATCGAACGCCTTGCGGAAGTCAAGAAACACGGCATCTACCTGTGAACCCGTGTCTATGGCCCTCTGAGTCTCGTGGACGAATAGCGCGAGCTGGGTTTCACAAGACCGTCTTTTTCGAAACCCATGCTGATTCCTACAGAGTAGATTTCTAGTCTCCAGAAAAGTCATTATACTCGAACACAATACGTGTTCCAAAATTCTACAACTGATCGACGTTAGAGATATAGGTCTATAGTTCTGCACATATGTTCGACGTCCCTTCTTGAAAACGGGGATGACCTGTGCCCTTTTCCAATCCTTTGGAACGCTACGCTCTTCTAGAGACCTACGATACACCGCTGCAAGAAGTGGGGCAAGTTCCTTCGCGTACTCTGTGTAAAATTGAACTGGTATCCCATCAGGTGCAGAGGCCTTTCCTCTTTTGGGCGATTTTAATTGTTTCTCTATCCCTCTGTCGTCTATTTCGATATCTACCATTTTGTCATCTGTGCGACAATCTAGAGAAGGAACTACAGTGCAATCTTCCTCTGTGAAACAACTTTGGAAAAAGACATTTAGTATTTCGGCCTTTAGTCTGTCATCCTCTGTTTCAGTACCATTTTGGTCACAGAGTGTCTGGACATTTTGTTTTGATCCACCTACCGCTTTGACATAAGACCAAAATTTCTTAGGATTTTCTGCCAAGTCAGTACATAGAACTTTACTTTCGAATTCATTGAACGCCTCTCGCATAGCCCTCCTCACACTACATTTCACTTCGCGTAATTTTTGTTTGTCTGCAAGGCTTTGGCTATGTTTATGTTTGCTGTGAAGTTCCCTTTGCTTCCGCAGCAGTTTTCTAACTCGGTTGTTGTACCACGGTGGCTCTTTTCCATCTCTTACGATCTTGCTTGGCACATACTCATCTAACGCTTTATGTACGACGGTTTTGAACTTTGTCCACTGATCCTCAACACTATCTGTACTTGAGACAAAACTTTTGTGTTGAGCCAACAGGTACTCTGAAATCTGCTTTTTGTCACTTCTTCTAAACAGAAAAATCTTCCTACCCTTTTTAATATTCCTATTTACGGCTGAAATCATCGATGCCGTAATCGCTTTATGATCGCTGATTCCCTGTTCTGCGTTAACTTTCAAATAGTTCGGGTCTGTTTGTCACCAGAAGGTCTAATATGTTATCGCCACGAGTCGGTTCTCTGTTTAACTGCTCAAGGTAGTTTTCAGATAAAGCACTTAAAAAAATTTCACTGGATTCTTTGTCCCTGCCACCCGTTATGAACGTCTGAGTCCCCCAGTCTATATCCGGCAAATTAAAATCTCCACCCAGAACTATAACATGGTGGGGAAATCTACTCGAAATATTTTCCAAATTATCCTTCAGGTGCTCAGCCACAACAGCTGCTGAGCCAGAGGGCCTATAGAGACATCCAATTACCATGTCTGAGCCTGCTTTAACCGTGACCTTCACCCAAATCATTTCACATTTCGGATCTCCGTCAATTTCCTTCGATACTATTGCACTTCTTATCGCCATAAACACGTCGAAAAACCACAATACCTTTGTTTTGGGCTATACTGAGACTTGAATTTTTGATCGGACATGTTTTCCATCCGTGCTGTCATTGCTCCAACTATTGAAGCCATTCGTGTCCCATAACGATAGTTTTTATCAAACTACTATGCACAAAAGATCACCTTTGCATTCGAATGTCAACACCTGAAAATCACTGAGCTCAGCATATCAACCACAAAGAAACATGTTCGACCACTTTCAAGAATATCTTCCTTTGGTATGTTCTTATCTCCCATATAGGTCTACTGTTGTAAGTAGGCCCTAGAATTGTAGTGCACAGCGCGATGCAGTTTCGCTCGCCTACGTCCATCAGTCAAGTAACGCGATTTTATGAACATCTCTATGGCCACGCCTCAGTATGTCCGAGGCTCTGTAGATGGCTGGTGTTTTTCGCCTGCAGCCGCCTGCGCTTCTCAACAGCGTTTCCAGCTGTCAGGGATTTAGGGATTTCCTTATGATGACTCTACTGTAGAGCGTCTTATTTTCGCAGTATTTTTATCAAGGTAATACGGTTCTACTTATGGAGGAGCTACACGCAAGAGAGAGAGAAACCATTCTGGAATCTTTTTGCCATCTATAACATCGCTTGGGAGATTTGTATTATCTGAGTTGGATGAGATACCTTCAATTTATAGTACTGTTAGCGTTAAATGATCAGCTTACTAGGTGTGGGACTGTACTACTTGCATAAGGTAAGGTATTAGTTTAAATTTTCACTATTTATTACCTCTAAAAACTGAACAATTGTATTGTAAAAGATTACACTGGGTTGATACATGAATCAGGGAAAAGGACAATTGTTAAAGCAGTATCCTTATGGTATTACTGACGTAACACATCATTCTCGCGTGTTGGACCGCATGGAGGGGAGATAGTAAATAGAGCCCAAAGGCTTGTACACCCTGGCAATTCCAGATTGCAGTTGTTACGATCGTCGTCATATTATTATTATGGGTTAAATCATGCATAGAAAAACGAAAACCAACACAACATTTCGTGAGCAGTGCTTTCAAAATAAGCATATGGTGTCGATTGACTAAGCTGTGGTCTATCCACAAACTCAGGATGAAGAATTTAGTGAATTACCTAAAATCAAAACGGATAAAACGCACGTCTTAAGATTGTTGTCTCAGAATGAATATTTCCTGACTGATCCTATCATTTAACTTCGCCAAGCCGCACTTACCCTCTGAAGAATCGATGCCACATCTCAACTGTGTGCTTGCCTCCTTCCCAATCGGGAACTGGGATACGTCACGTCTGCTTCCTTCCACGACCAGCATCAGCGCTAGAATTCTTCACGTTTGATTCCCTTCATTACAGACAGTAAGAACAACTGTTCCACCAGCAGTACGAGAGGCTGCTTGCAGTTCATCTCCACTCTGCGTTAATTTTTTGTGGTTAGCCAACGGGTCAGGGAATAAAGCTACTTTCTAACCTCCCCTCCTACCAGACTTGAGTGGAAAATTGTCACGGGACTGAAGGGAACAAGGACATAATGAGCCAGAGAGAAAGTGTGGGTTTACGCAACCAACTCCCTGTTGTTCGAAGTATTTGAGTCTTTTAGAAAGTATTCTGTTGTTAAGCTTACGAAGAACTCATCTCTTCCCACTAGTTAACTCGAGCCTTGTCCGAATCTCTATTCAGGAGACATATTTTCTCAATTCCGCATTACTCGCTGCATCCCGGTCGCAGTGTCCGTGAGTAGCCTATTAGCATATCAGCAGTGGAGATGTCACTGCCGCTGGGGCATCGTCACAGCACTAGGAAGCCAGATACCTGAAACAGAGTCAGCCCACCTACACAGAATACGTAGCTTTGCTCCTATTGTCTGCGGGACTTCCCGTAGTGCGGCCGCAGCCCTATCTGTGTTCATGCCTACAGAAAAGACACACGAGAGGGCGAAGAGCAGGTTTAATCGACACGTGCACTCTCCCTTCACTGGCATGTGCCACAGCTGTGGCTTAAAGCCAAAGGGCTCCTCCTTATTCTCTTATTCTTATTTTCTTACACTGAGTCATTAGAGCTGCCAAAATATTTGCCTGTCTCACAAGATGAGTCTAAAATAGTAAGGTGAGATAAGCTAGTGTTATTTATAGACCTTCTGCAATTGCTTTTTGTTAACTGTCATCGCCATGCCCACACGATCTGAGAACAGAAATTAAGCAGAGGTGGGCATTGATTGCTAATGAAAGGTCCCATCCAGCAATTGGCAGGACCGTTTTATAGGTTCTATTTCTTTAGTTTGGTTGGAGTCGGTCCAGGCTTTTCAAAGTTATTCTCAAACATATTTACACACATAGGCCTACACAAATACACTGTCATCCAAAACTTAAGGACGAGACAAATGAAACACAATAACATATTAAAAACTCGGCGAAAATGAATGTAAGTGCAGGAGCAAGCTGTTGAAATGTCTCCGAGCCGTACTCAGACAGATGGGCGTCACATGGCATTTGATTTACGTGACTAAATGGGACTGGACCCGCAACACGAGAAAGTATATATATATATATATATATATATATATATATATATATATATATATATATATATATGTCGGGGGGGGGGTGAGGGTATGTGAGTGTGGGTGTGTCAGTCTGTGGGCAGTTACTTTACACTGTGATGGTGTTCTTCATTACAACGTGGCCGGCGACAACACTTGGAGAACTTCACACGGGAAAGAATCGTCAGGAATCTAGAAGAAGGACGAAGTGTGATGAGTGTAGCCCAGGAGTTTGGTACTGCAAACACTATTGTTTCACGTGAATGGAGAGCATTCCGAACAAATGTACTGCTGCCAGAAGGAGAGGAGGTGGTCGACCAGTCAACTGCAGCTACGCGCGACAGCTACGTTGTGCCGCGGGCAACAAGGGAACCACGTTAAACAACCGGTGGAATTGCAGTCACACTTAACAGGACTGCAAGGCACGCAATGCGACACTCCACAGTGGTAATGTAGCAGCACGCGGATCGTCTCTTTGATCGACACCCTCACATCGGCGGCACCGTTTGCAATGTTGCCAAGAGCAAAAGGACAGGATCACTGAGTAACGGGGTCGCGTGCTCTTCTCCGATGAGAGAGGGACAGAGGAGGAGGATATTAGTGTTTAACGTAGCGTTGACAGTCATTAGAGATGGAGCATAAACTCGGATTAGGGAACGATGGAGAAAGATATCGGCCGTGCCCTTTCAAAGGATCCATCCCAGCATTTGCGTAAAGCGATCTAGAGAAATCACGGGAAACCTGAATCAGGATATCCGGACGCGGGTTTGAACCATCGTCTTCCTGAATGAGAGTTCAATGTGCTAAGCACTGCGCCACCTCTCTCGTTCCGCTGAGAGCAGATTCAATCTAGAGTAGTAATTCTGGAGGAACTATCGTATGACGTGAGGTGGGAACACATAATATAACTAGGTACATCGCCTGACATGGTTATGCTGGTAGACCACGTGTTATGATGTGGGGGCATAATGCTGCATAGTCTTAGAACTCGGTATACTCACCGGTCAACGTTATTGTGGCGCTGTACTCCTTCCCCACTTCATTTTTATGGATGAAAATGGGCGACCACATAGAACTTTGCGGGTGGAGAAGCTCTTAGAAGGAGAAATGGATTGGCCTGCCCGTTCCCCTCACAGAAATTCCATCCAGCACGTGTGGGATGGGTTGGAGAGGCGCTTTGCTTCTCCATCGCATGTACCAACGGCCATTTACCAGTTGTCAACCGCGCTGGAGGAACAGAACGCCCTACCACAAGAAGTTCTCTGTAAACCTTGGGCCCAGCGTGGAAGCACGTATCAGTACAAGGATTGCCGTCCATGGTGACCACACATCCAATTAAGGACCGTGTGAAGCCGTTTGCAGTGTCCAGAGGACCATAATGAATCGCGTTGACTTCAATGGAATTATTGCCTGTGAATGAAAGTGTAACTTCTGTTCATATCATGGCGTATTTCCTTCACTTACCTTATGTATTGTACTGTAGCAGTTCATTCTATGCATGGCCCAATTTTCGTTATGCTATTTTAATTGACAGTGAAACATTATGCATGAGTTACTTTCTTCGTTAAGTTTCGGGAACATATTGAGAAACTGAAGAGCGTCAAGGTTACAGTGGGAAACGCCGGCCGCTAGGTCAACCCTTTGGCAGCAAAAGTGACTTTCTACGCTCTTCGGAGTTTATGTGACAAGCTTGAACGTAATCGATACCATCATTATATGAGTAACATCCTGAATGTTGTCAGACTCAGTGCGAGGTTTACCGCTTCCTGCCCGTAAAGGTTTGCTGCTAAACGGGTAGCCTTGCAGCAGGCGTGTTTCCCTATAACTTCGACGCTCTGTGAGGGCGTAAGATGATGCTTACGATCCGTCATGTGTTCCTCAAGACAAGCTCCATCATTCCTCTAAGTTTGTAGTTATCCATTTCTTCTACATTGGGGTGCTATTTGAAAAACCGAAGTTAATACAACAACCTCTGTAATCAATACTTGCATGACAATAGGTTACATGATGTTCAGCAATCGACACTCAGTGTTAGTTACATGAATTTCAGTAAATATGTTAATAACTTAGGTGACTCATCTTTTACGTAATGAACTCAACTCAGAAAATTAAAGCTCTTGCTAACATTATATTCCAAAACGTCGTGAAATATAGACACAGGTGCAAATTACACCACCTAAAAGATGATTCACGTGGTAATGTCGCGTGTTTGTACGGAGCTGTCACTTGAGACGCCCAGCAAAGCACGGTCCACACTGGCTGCTTCCACTAATGCAAGCCGCGATGGCGCCGTTGGTAACTGAAACTACGGCCACACGGCAAAGTCAGTCGAGCCGCCCAGAAGCGTGTAAACTCAGCACACAAAGACCACTCCTCAGCGTCGGTTGCACGAAGCTCGTATCAATGACTTTCGTATTTTAATATATATGCCTCTATGGCCACGCGTGTAGCAATTATAGTACGTTTTATCATTAATTACTTTCGTTTCTTGTTTTATATACGTGCCTCTATGGCCACGTGTGTAATTACAACACGTAGAACTAAGCTGAACCCATTAAGCTACACGCATCACTCTGGCTTCCACAAATTATGGACAAATCAGGATCACAGCAGTAGCTCGGGATAGCATGTAGCAATTGACAGGAAAATGGAATTTGTTGTTACTGTAGAGGCCCTGAGCAAAACTGTCACAGGCAATCCACGTGGATCGTCAGTTCATAAAAGAGGAGCCTGTTATCATCCGTAATGCATTACTCAAAGGGATGACGTCCGCTAAAACAGTGACTTTGAGTGGAACAGTGCGTCTTTAGCTGAACGCGCAGGTCACCGTATACAACTCTGACCGCATAGGAGCGATGGACGGCAATGCTTGGATGGGTGAGCCTCAACACATGTTCCAATTTGCAGATGTTAATGAAATTTATTGCCAATATGATGCCATAGGCATCTTGTTATCTTACTTGTACATCGAGAAATTTTGCATGTAGACAGTAGGAATGTTTGGTGCAGGTTTTACCTTACATATTAATGGATCCTCCCGTCAATCCTTGATAGAGCAGTTTCATATTTCAGCTTGAAGAACAAGAAAACTGTGTTTTTTTCAGTAACACCCTTATTACGAACGGGTATTCAGATTATTGGGCAATCATCGAGGCGTCAACTGTCTAACGTCCACAAGTAATGCCAGTGTGCGAAAACAAACTTTACGAGACGTATATTAGCCACGACATTGGCAGGAAAACTTAAATCATGTGCTCATCATTCGTTCACTCGTTCTATGTACCAAATATGTTACAGTGATTAGTTGATTGGAGTTCTTAAGCAGTGCGGAAAATACGTTGTGTGGATAAAACTGCAATTATGGAAATTCAGAAACATCTATCGCGCAAGCAACTCTTATTTGTGACATAATCATTAGATGCCTTTATTCAGGTCTTATTCTCGAAATTGTAGAGTCTGCAGGACCTTCATGTGTAACATCAAATCGACCCCAATTTGTTGTCTTCATTCATGTAAAAGATGCTCTTGTGAAATCGGATGAATCTTTTGGAAACATCTTGCAGAATAAATATTACGATTCAGTTCATAAATTTTGTTTTGGGTTCTCGGTCACTGCGAATACTCTCACGTTTCTTCTTCTGTTGTTTGCATTTACATTTCCTTTCTTTTTGGGGTAACTAATTTTTCAAACCTGTTTTGTAATTCACTGAACGCGACTGATACCTCCAGTCGAGAAGATAGCAAAATCTGCTGCGTAAACAGAATTTGGCTACTGGTACCGTTTGTTATAACTTGTGTACCTACACATTTTATAGATTTTGGGTGGATACTCTCAAAGAAGAGCATTTGAATGCGATGGAAAATTATACACTTTTTATTCTGTATTCGGGTTACCCAGGAAATCACATATCTCCATTAGAGCAAGTGAGAAGTGAACTAATGAAAAACTTTATGTTTTATGATGTATTAGTATATTTATTATTTATTAGACAAGCGATTAATAATAATATAACAGATATGGCCATAAATATGTGCTAAATATATCAATGTTTTGCTATATGTGACAGAATACAATCCATAATACTATACAGCTACAAAAGTTTGCTGCTCATTTCAGAGGAAAGATAAACTTGGAATTATTATTATTATCCACACACTGTTGTTATAAGGCAGTGCTGATCACGTACTGGTTTTTTACATTTTTTGCAACTTTTTCTTGTTTTATTCTTCCTTTTGTTTGGTTGAGATTTACACACAAAGCAGTTACTAACGATTTTCAGCCGTTCAAAAGAATCTCGATTCGGCTGAGCCTCCACTTGTTCAGGAACCAACATTAGAATTGAGTACCCGATTCCACAGAAAATTTTCTCAAGCAATTAGGATTCGATGATCCAGAGATAATGGAACACATTGTGAAATGTTTTCCCAGATGCACTATAAACAGTCTGCTTCTATGAGTCACATATTTTACTTGAGGATTGTTTTCTGTATAAATAATGTATGCCGATAAGCAAGCAATATCCAGAATGTTGTAAAAAATACTAGCGATCATCTCTTCGTCCTTTTTTTTATACTGTAATGAGAACACCAATTTTCCCATATTACCAACGACCATACCAAACCTGTTGAGCTACAAGCTTACATCTTGCTTTGAAAGAGGACCAGAAGTGGCTGCATCATAATGTATTGTCCATAACATTAGAATTGCTTCCTTCTTCTTTGGAACATATGAACACAGAGAACCGTTACCTTCACTCAGTCCAAATACAGACAGTAGTTCTTGGCGTGAAGAGGAAGATTGCATTTCTATCGGTATATGGGGTTGTTTCTTTTCACGGTACCAACTAGGGAGAAATCCCAAGTCAGCAACAGCCTTGCCAATGGTACAGTTGTGACAAAATTGTCAGTGGTCATATATTAGCCAGTTCCGTTGAAATGGTAGCATAAATCTTTTACTACCCTCTCCTCTTGATAATATCGTCTTCCAGAAGCACATTTACCTGCATAAATTTGGCCAGTTATTGGATAATAATTTCGCGAATCACAAACCCAACAAACCTTCAAGCGATATTTGGCTGTCTTGGATTGCATGTATTGCGTAAATCTTGTCTTTCTTTGGCGAGGAAAAAGCTGCTCATCAGCAATGAGGAAATCAGAAGGCACAGACCTTTTACGAAAACTTGACTTTAGCATTTCAAATATGTCAGATATTGCAGCTGCTTTTTCACTTTTCAAACGCTCAGCCGTAGTGTTCACATCGTCAAATCTTATAAATCTGCTTGTATGCCAAAACCTGTTGAGCTATATGCTTGCACGATACTATGGGAAACCAATTGTTTCCCACATTTCCTTTTTGTGCTTAGTGTTAGAGACTCTTACTTCAGCTGTATTCAGTGTACCAAGATATGCATCAAATTATTCAGTTGTCAATGTCTTCCACACTTTCGCTGCTCCTTCTGAATTGATGTTATTGTTTGCGAATACCTGACTTGCATTCCTGTAGGTTGCATGTACTATTATATCATACATTTCTTCTCTAAATATAATCACGAAGGTGTCGTTTATTGAAAATAGTTTGTTGTGCGTGTTGGACCAGAACTTTACCGCAAAATATTATGCTTCAGCAACTTTCTTGTTCCAAAAGTTACCGTATGCCATTCAGTTCCATTTTTATCGCGTAGAATGCCTGCAGAAGACACAATCGCTTCACTGTTTTCGTCAGCTCTATCATTTTCACCGCTACTATTATCACTTGTCTCTCTTTCAACTTCAATGTCACTACAAGCACCGATAGCATTTTCAGTATCTGAAGCAGCAGCATCTTCTTTACTCGGTGTCCATTCGTCAGTAGAATCTTCGTCGCTGAAATCTGTAGCACCTTCCTCTTCTGTATCGACAGCAGACGCAAATACTGTAATATACTGTTATTTCGCTTCGTAACTTAATCTGCTGTATTCAGATTTAGAGAGTTCCAGTTTATCATCCATGAGAATCCGGAATTAAGGGACACAGTAGCAAAGCTTACACAATAATGAACAGTTCACAAGGTTGCGCAACGATAGCAATAGTAGCCAGCAACAATTAGAGTGCTTTGTTGCAACGATTTCGTATTTACCCAGAGCTGAGTGTTGCCAGCCTTGACTGTACGACTAATAAGTCATTGGATTACCCTGGTAACTCGGTTATGGAACAAAGTATATAGTTTTAGAGTGTGGACACAAGGGATAAACAGGGATTAGTTACCCATGTCAGAACTCGTCATTCAACCACATTGCAGCACGTCTGATTGCAGGGACCTCTGCTGCAACTATCTACTTCGTGTAACTCCATCGCGATTAGTGAAAAACAATCAGGTTCAGTCCGAGAAGTTCCGCTTTCGACCCGTCAGCGTGAAACCTCAAGTCTGCTGCCTAGGTCCCGTAGCTTCGATGGACTGCGCCGTAGTTGGATTACGTATCGGGACTTGAGTGCCCATTTCCATATTTTTTCCCCTAGACATCCTCTACAAGTCCTCGAGGTTTCTCGGTTTCATTTTGTTATAGCTTGTATATAATCATTTACCACCCAAATAACTGCCACACAAAAGTGATATCGCTTTTCATAGAAAGCTTAACTATTATTCCGTACACCCCGGGATTTATATCACTAAACGAAAAACCTTAAGTGATTTAAAACTGACAACATTCTTCCATTTGTTTATTAATTATTATATTGAAACTGAGTGTCTCATGTAATATCACTAAATTTTTCTGGGCAAGAAAGAGAAGGAAAGTCAAATCTAACTGGCAATTAATTTTATTTTAGAAATGTGTTTTCCAATATTCCCTTTAGCACTTTTGTATACTAGAATCCATCTGAGGAATTTGTTCTATGTATACCGCAAGAAAATAGGAAAATAGTGATACAAAATAAATGTCTCCCATATAGCCCTAAACCCTATCAAATTAACCTGTATTTTACTGCATTTCTATACTGAACTAAGTTTCTGTGCCTAAATGTTTCATCCAGTAGCGTTGCATGTATTCTACGATGACTCAGGGTGGCAGTAAAAACTCCTAGTCCCTCCCAACTTGTCATACATAAATGTTAATGAAAACGGTTTGCGTCACTAGATAGCGAACAGCTAAAACTTTTGTTCAAACGCGCTGTGAATTCGTAATTTACTGACTCCCAGGAGTTGATATTGACAAACAGTCACGATCTCAAGATATCGACTTCCTCTTTAATTCTGAAACTGGAATAATTAATGTGTGAGGTGTCCTAATGACTGTGGAGGCTTTTTATGTCATTATAAATATTTTAATTGAGCCTACTGTAATTTAATGTTTACAGTTGCCAGCTTAATCACGAGGGTATTTCAAAAAGAAAGTTATATATTGTTATGGCAGGTCAAGTAACTTTTATTCAACACATAACTACACTTCAAAATGACATAGATACATGACACTGTTTTTCAACACAGTCACCAAGTCCACGTAAACGGCGTTCTGCCAATCGTTCAGTTCCTCGACAATATAAATTCGCTCCTTGGTCACGGAGCCATTTCAGAACCGCAGTGTAAACGTCCTCAAACTTTCAAATGTTTGCCGAAAAAATAGAAACCGCATGGTGCAATATCCGGAATTCCCGATTAGTATTGCTCAAGCCTGTGTGGCCTTGGTCAAATTATTGGCACCATTTCACTACTATTCGACGCGTCACTGCATTTGATTCATATACCGTCCGAATTTCACTATAAATCTTTGTGTAATTTATCCGTTTTTCTCACAAGAATCGTACTGTCCCACGTACTGCAGCTTTAGGGTACGTCTCCAGATGCCGAGCCATTACACTCGCGTCCTGTTTGTTGGTTAGTTCCTTGCACCATGTATCAAATTCACACTAAACGCTATGGTGTGCAACGTGCCAAAAGAAAATGCAGAGAACAGGTATATAAAACTTAAAAAGACATACAAAAATTATCTCTGCAGCTTCCCTCGTCGGAGGTTCGAGTCCTCAAAAAAATGGCACTGAGCACTATGGGACTTAACTGCTGTGGTCATCAGTCCCCTAGAACTTAGAACTACTTAAACTTAACTAACCTAAGGACATCACACACATCCAAGCCCGAGGAAGGATTCGAACCTGCGACCGTAGCGGTCGCGCGGTTCCAGACTGTAGCGCCTAGAAAAGCTCGGAAACTCGGGCCGGCGGTTCGAGCCCTCCCTCGGGCATGGGTGTATGTGTCGTTCTCATCGTAAGTTAGTTTAAGTTAGATTAAGTAGTTTGTAAGCTCAGGGACCGATTACTTCAGCAGTTTGGACCCATAGGACCTTACCACAAGTTTCCAATTTTTTATAAAAACTGTATTTGTATTACTAGTGGTTGGGCATTTACAGTGTTTCATGACTAATTACCATTACTCAAGAATTTCTCTATGCTGTTGAAGAAGTTGTTAAGGAGAGAGAATTTAATCTAAATGTCAAAACAGTTCTGCTACCTGTCAGACGTCTTATTTCGGGGAGTATATTGTCAAAGAGTTCTATAACCGCATATTTCATTCCTTTCACTGCCAAAGATAGATTCATTAAAGGGTACCGCAGATCATTTTACGTTCTAGTACTCTACTTGTGAGTTTCTCTGTTACTCTCAAATTCAGATGGACTGTTGATGCACCTGTTATCTGTACCGTAACAGAGCCGTGTTTGCAGGAAACTCGGAGCATGTAACCTCTACTGACAATGCACCACTCTAGTTGGGCAATGGTCTTAGCATTGGGACGACATGTATAACTTTCTTTCTAAAGTACTTGTGCATCTTATTATACGTTAACGTTTTACTTTCTTAGCGGAGTACACACAGAAATAATAAATACGAAGTGCTAGCGTAGTACACATAGAAATAATAAATACGAAGAGCTTTGATTTTGTACAGTTAAAATTTATCAGTATCATAAGTGCGCAATACAAATTAATATTCCTGTTTAGAGATAAAACCCATTCAAAATCAGCAACACATATATTACATGCCTAGCAGTAATACGAACATTTATTTCATTATTTGTAAAACGGACGCACGCGTATTTCGACAAAGTTAATAACTTTTAATCCTATAATCCTTCTCTCTATCTCTCTGTCCCTCTTTGAAGTTGCGTGGTGTGCCATTTCTTTGACCCCTTCCTGATAGGCTGCATAACCTTTGGAAGTCGCAACTGGTTATTTCAACTTACTGTGCGCTACGATTAATCTAAATTGAAACACGTTCAATAGCGCTGAGCCCACGCAGTTCGGAAGTGCTGCATTTTATTCCGTGTAAATCATTCAAAGGCACTCAGTTCTAAAAGCGTCTGCCCACAGTAAATATCTGACACAATGCTATGAATTTGGGCACGCAGATAGAGTGTAATAACGTAGCGAAAACATTCTTCTATGACCGTTTATAATTCGCTTATCCACATAATGTAATGTCAGCCGACCTCTTAAAACAATACCAAGAGACCCGACCAGTGCATGTGATATCACTGAAGGTCCCATAGTTTCTACGGTTGGCTTCACTGACCCTTCATATTACGTAAATGTCATCGATGCTGCCTTCCATTTTGTTGCTAGAAGGATGGCCTGATTATTCTACATATTACACAGCCTCTGTGTCTCAATATTGGTGTTGTTTCAGGGTTTGGGAAATGATTTTGGAAGAGATAGACACATTGTTCTTCCTGCGAACCATACGCGACTGGAACAGGAAAGGGAGGTAATGACAGTGGCACGTAAAGTGCCCTCCGCCACAAACCGTTGGGTGGCTTGCGGAGTATAAATGTAGATGTAGATGTAGATAATCATATTGTGGCTGACTTTGCTGGACACTCGGATACCTCAAGAGATATCCGTGATTATTAGAGCAATATACGGGAAAATTTTCGCAGCAGTACTACCCTTTAGGTCGGTATGACCCTTTACAAAGAACTACTGATGTGCGTGATTTTTTTTTTTTGTGCGCAAAGCTCTGTCTTTAATGCTCACACGTCATTTTTAACAAGCGAGTAAAGCTGGATGACGCAAAACTATAAAATTTTAACGATAATACAAACGTCCACGGTTCCTAAAACCCAACAGTATAAAAAAACGGAAATGATGGTATGGCATTGTTGGGCGGGAAGCCCCATGCGGGGGAGGTCGGCAGCCGTATTGCAAGTCCTCTTTACTTGACACCACATCGGCGTCTTGCGAGTCAATGATGATGAAGGACACACAACACCCAGTCCCCTATCGGGTATTGAAACCCGGCTCCCTGCGTCGAAGCCGGCAACGCTACCACTACGCTATTTTTCTTTTCCTTTTTTTTAAATTTTGTGCGTTGTGTTTGGTCATCTGATCAAGTTCGTTGTTGATCCTTTCACTCAGTTTTTTTTATTACAGAGGTCAGCCAGCTCTCTGACCGAACACGCTGAGCTACCGTGCCTGCATCTAAAACAATATTAGGAAGCGAAATGAAGCAACGAAAAATATGAAATAGAACAGCAGAAAAATGTGGCTATATGATCCCTGGGCTACGAAATATTGATCCAGACATTCTGCAACATACTAAAAGTTTACGTTGAAGTCAAGAGCGTACACGAAACCGTAAAAGTCTTACCATCCTCATCTTGTGGTCACGTAAAATACAAGGCAGTTGCCCACTAACATTTACACCCGCCCTCGCGCCAGCATATAAAGTGCGCTCATTCAGTATGCAATGTATCGTATGTGTATGCCACACTACAAGTGGTCGAGTCCTCCCACCGCAGCAAATCGCCATGTTTAACGGTTTGTTCTGATCGGAGACAAGTGATTGATAATTCATCCTGTTTCGGTTACAGGATGGAGGAATGTCTCGGAAATACAGGTATCGTCCTTCCAAGAATCTTTGGTTTGTTCGTTACTTAAGACAGCTGCATCATTGGTGGTGTCCAGACAGAAGTTGTGTTCTTCCCTGAGCACCAATCATCATTCTTATGTCAGCTGTCTATAACAGCACTGCTAGCAAGTCAGTCAGTTATAGGGCTTAATGGGCGATGACATAAGTGATGCAGAGAAGGCAGTCTGGAGCCGAGCGACCGCTACCGTCGCAGGTTCGAATCCTGCCTTGGGCATGGATGTGTGTGATGTCCTTAGGTTAGTTAGGTTTAATTAGTTCTAAGTTCTAGGCGACTGATGACCTCAGAAGTTAAGTCGCATAGTGCTCTGAGCCATTTTTTTTTCAGAGAAGGCATAATATGCGGAAGACACAGTTATGGCACTCCCGCTGACACTACGTTGCTCAACCATGACCCAACTTAAGAAAAACAGCTGCTCTTTCTCTTTGTTTCATTGCTTAGCGTAAGCTGTTATACGCTTTGACCACCAAAGGTGCGTTCATGTGTCGATCGACAGTATACCTTGCGCGACTGTCCTTGAGCTGATGCGTCTTAGGGTGACAATACCATCTCTTGGAGATCTTTACAGCTGCGACCAATTATGTCTGCGCAGGCGGATGTTTGAAAGCACCGAATTTCACTTTAATAGTCGCGGTGAACCTTCGGTGCTGGGCGGATCAGGGTGGCTATGTAAGAGGCGATCAACAGATTTTCCGTTTGAGGGCGTTGCTACAGCCTTTATGCAACGTAGAGCGATTATGATACGGATATACAGGCAACGACATGTAGGGAAGGAATTACTGTGGCATTCGTGCCATTCCGACTTACGATGCGGCAAATGCGAAAACGTGAACTATGGCGGCGTCACTACAAAATGCCTCCGAACAGCGCCAACGTGCTCTTATTCTTTGCTTGGCTGCCGAAGGACAAATACCAGTGAACATCCATTGGAATATGAAGAACGTGTATGGGGCAGCGTGCCTATTGAAAACCGCTGTTGTGGAATGGTGAGCAAAATTCCGTGTTGTATCCTGATAACTGTGGTGTCACCGCCAGACACCACACTTGCTAGGTGGTAGCTTAAATCGGCCGCGGTCCATTAGTACATGTCGGACCCGCGTGTCGCCGCTGTCAGTACTTGCATACCTAGCGCCACCACATGGCAGGTCTAGAAAGACGGACTAGCACTCGCCCCAGTTGTACGGACGACATTGCTAGCGACTAGACGTACGAGGCCTTCCTCTCATTTGCCGAGAGACAGTTAGAATAGCCTTCAGCTAAGCACATGACTACGACCTAGCAAGGCGCCATTAGCCTTACCTACTTTGAGAGTTATAGTATAAATGTCTCAAGAAGAACGCTGTATTCATCAGAGAATAAAAGTTAAGTATAAAGCAACTACGTACTTTTCTTGCTACCATTCAATAGTTATCCTGTTTCAGACTTCACGCCCGTCTGCATTAGTTAGCGTGCCTTTCGGCTACCTCCGAGTGGCGTGGCTGTCTTGCTACGCTACAACAATAACGCACGCCTCTATATCGCAAATTTCGTGACGCAGAAGTTACACGAACTCAAGTGGGAAGCACTTGAGTACCCACCCTATAGTCTTGACCTGTGTCCATGCGGTTATCACGCCTTCGGTCCCTTAAGAAAGCGCTGAAGTTTCCATGCTTCCTGTCGCACGAGGCTGTGCAACAGGCAGTTACAGACTTCTTCAGACAGCAGGACACGGTGTTTTATCAAACAGGTAACTTCAACCTTTTGCGTAGGTGGGATAATTGCCTAAAAATGATGGAGATTTTGTCTCATTGACATACCGATTCCAGACTTTGTAGCCTTGGAACGGAAACGTTTTAATCGCGCTTTACAATTAAACTTTCGCTACTTGAACCATTGTAGACGGAAAACTATTTAGCGTGTGGGTGCCTATCTTTACAGGAATGATGTTCAACATGTGCTGTTGGCAATGTTAGTATCATGACTTGCCGTTAGGCGCCGGTAATGGTACGTCGACGTGTAGTCGAAAGACAAGCGTCAGTGTGCATTACGATTGCAGACAGCCAAAGTGGGTCTGGACAACGTGAGCAACTTGTACTACCTCACCACCTACGCCTTTAATCCGTATCGGTATGTAGATGCCCAATGAATACTGGAAACTGTCATCTGTTACGCAAGGATTTTTATTAACGCTAAATTATGGCCCTATAGACTTCAAAAGGGTGGTGGAATAGTGGCACTGTAATTTGATTTTGTGACCAGGTGAGATACGTATGTTATGAAAGCCAAAGTTACCAGAAGTTTTATTGTTTATTATAAATCTTCACACAAAACGAGCGCAGTAGTTGCACCAATATATTTAATAGCATCCTATTCACTCACAAATTATCACATGAACGTAAAACACTTACAGGTAGCTAAGGATGGTGGAGATTCAAAACAAGGGAGCTATAGGTAGGTTACTACATCATTAGCACACTGATCCGTTTTCGCAATCTGAAGGCAGTGATTTTCACAATTTGAGTTCGTAACATTAGGCATGCCAGAAGGGAATCCTCCTCCTACTCATCAACACTTTAACGTTTACTAAGTACATTACGACCTATACACGCCGATGCTGATTGCAGATCTTACCTTTTTTTTTTTGACAGTGGCTTTGTATTGTCCGCCATTACTGTTGTCGACGGGCACTGTGTCGGACGATGCTTGTGAATCCCGAAAAGCTACCTAACGCAAATTTTTCATGATGCTCTAGTTCGAGATGCAAAGTGAAATGACTGCTTCTCACATCGAATTCTGCCAGCAGTATTCTAAGATATTCTCTGACGAGCAGCAGACGAAGTGCCACTTCAGTTCCTCCTGTCTTTCCTCGTAACGTGCGCCCTTACGTCGAGAGCTAATCCTAGCCTCTCGCAAGCAGTCATTCAATGACAAGTGTCAGTTCTCCTGGAGCATCCTTCCACTTGTCAATAACCTTCCAGAACTGCAACGTCTCAGTGAAATTCCCTCATTCGCGTCCAGAGACCTACAGCTAAAGAAGGGAATGTGTTTTGGCTCTATCCTGTCGGTGCCTCACAGCAGGAAGTTAACATGTTGTTTCCTACAGGGTGTTTCAAAAATGACCGGTATATTTGAAACGGCAATAAAAACTAAACGAGCAGCGATAGAAATACACCGTTTGTTGCAATATGCTTGGGACAACAGTACTTTTCAGGCAGACAAACTTTCGAAATTACAGTAGTTACAATTTTCAACAACAGATGGCGCTGCTGTCTGGGAAACTCTATGGTACGATATTTTCCACATATCCACCATGCGTAGCAATAATATGGCGTAGTCTCTGAATGAAATTACCCGAAACCTTTGACAACGTGTCTGGCGGAATGGCTGCACATGCAGATGAGTTGTACTGCTTCAGCTGTTCAATTGTTTCTGGATTCTGGCGGTACACCTGGTCTTTCAAGTGTCCCCACAGAAAGAAGTCACAGGGGTTCATGTCTGGCGAATAGGGAGGCCAATCCACGCCGCCTCCTGTTTCGGATAGCCCAAAGCAATCACACGATCATCGAAATATTCATTCAGGAAATTAAAGACGTCGGCCGTGCGATGTGGCCGGGCACCATCTTGCATAAACCACGAGGTGTTCGCAGTGTCGTCTAAGGCAGTTTGTACCGCCACAAATTCACGAAGAATGTCCAGATAGCGTGATGCAGTAATCGTTTCGGATCTGAAAAATGGGCCAATGATTCCTTTGGAAGAAATGGCGGCCCAGACCAGTACTTTTTGAGGATGCAGGGACGATGGGACTGCAACATGGGGCTTTTCAGTTCCCCATATGCGCCAGTTCTGTTTATTGACGAAACCGTCCAGGTAAAAATAAGCTTCGTCAGTAAACCAAATGCTGCCCGCATGCATATCGCCGTCATCAATCCTGTGCACTATATCGTTAGTGACTGTCTCCCGTGCAGCAATGGTAGCGGCGCTGAGGGGTTGCCGCGTTTGAATTTTGTATGAATAGAGGTGTAAACTCTGGCGCATGAGACGATACGTGGACGTTGGCGTCATTTGGACCGCAGCTGCAACACGGCGAGCGGAAACCCGAGGCCGCTGTTGGATCACCTGCTGCACTAGCTGCGTGTTGCCCTCTGTGGTTGCCGTACGCGGTCGCCCTACCTTTCCAGCACGTTCATCCGTCACGTTCCCAGTCCGTTGAAATTTTTCAAACAGATCCTTTATTGTATCGCTTTTCGGTCCTTTGGTAACATTAAACCTCCGTTGAAAACTTCGTCTTGTTGCAACAACACTGTGTTCTAGGCGGTGGAATTCCAACACCAGAAAAATCCTCTGTTCTAAGGAATAAACCATGTTGTCTACGGCACACTTGCACGTTGTGAACAGCACACGCTTACAGCAGAAAGACGACTTACAGAATGGCGCACCCACAGACTGCGTTGTCTTCTATATCTTTCACATCACTTGCAGCGCCATCTGTTGTTGAAAATTGTAACTACTGTAATTTCGAAAGTTTGTCCGCCTGAAAATGTACTGTTGTCCCAAGCATATTGCAACAAACGGTGTATTTCTATCGCTGCTCGTTTAGTTTTTATTGCCGTTTCAAATATACCGGTCATTTTTGAAACACCCTGTATGACCCTCTTAAGATTCCTATCTGCTTTATACAGGGCATACCACTTAAATTTTTTACCGCCGATATGTCTGGAACCACAATAGACACTGAAAAATAGCTTTCACGGGTACGAATGTACGGCAGGGTCTCATTCTAAACCGAAATTGTAACATGAAGTCGACGCTTGAAGTGAACGAAACGCGCCACTATTGTATGTTGCTCGTAATCGCGACGTGATAGACGTACGTATTCTTACTTTCACTGTTATCACGAGAGCCGAAAGTAATAATATGGATTCCTGCCACAAACACTGATGTGTGCATAACGCTGTCCCACGCGAGTGATGTATTTATCTACGTACAAACTACGGAACAGTACGGCCGGATTACGCCGCCTTGTTACACAGGCCAGGTCAACCCTTCACCTCTGAAGCTGTGTACAGGAACGGGCCGCAATCGGCGCTGTGTGTGGGATCGGCTCGCTACGAAGCAAGTCGTTCTCTGTGTGGAAGTACGTACATATGCATGGCACCGATGTATTGTGCACTATAAATATTTCACTGTTGTAATCGTGATATTAATTTACCTGTCCTTCCGTTATAGGAATTCGACATGGTATTCAAAAATAAGGAAATGGTTGACATGGTATTACTGGACGGAGAACATCACCAAAATGTCACCAAAATGGCACACGTGCGGCCCAGGTGGAAGCCCTGCAGTAGCCTAATAGACTTCATGTGACCCGCCCTACCTTCATGTATATTGTTAGAAGGCTTCGTGTGATAGGTCGGTTATACCGAGAGAGGTGGCGCAGTGGTTAGCACACTGGACTCGCATTCGGGAGGACAACGGTTCAATCCCGCGTCGAGCCATCCTCATTAAGGTTTTCCGTGATTTCCCTAAATCACTTCAGGCAAATTCCGGAATGGATCCTTTAAAACAGAGCGGCCGAATCCCTTCCCCATCCTTCCCTAATCTGATGAGACTGATGACCTCGCAGTTCGGTCTCTTCCACCACATCAACCCGACCAACGAACAGGGCGGTTGTCTCTACGAACGCGGGTACGGAGCAGAGGCGTAACACAGTAATCAACAGAGGTACTACTGTTCTGGGTTCCGTTGCAATAAACCCTCAAGCAAGTATTCGTGAAATGGAGAGACAGATGGGAATCAATACGTGGCGCTACATCAAGACTTCCATGGCAATGACGTTCGCAATCGCCTGGAACACTGTCAGTGGGTTCTGCATCAAGGCCATGACTTTATGTGTAGACGATTACATAATACCTTACACAATCAAAACAGTTTAGTTATAGAAAAAAAATGTTCAAATGTGTCTGAAATCTTATGGGACTTAACTGCTAAGGTCATCCGTCCCTAAGCTTACACACTACTTAAACTAAATTATCGTAAGGACAAACACACACACACACACCCATGCCCGAGGGAGGACTCGAACCTCCGCCGGGACCAGCCGTTAGTTATAGAAAGACTTACAGCTGACCTGTGAAGGCCGGCCGGAGTGGCCGAGCGGTTAAAGGCGCTACAGTCTGGAACCGCACGACCGCTACGGTCGCAGGTTCGAATCCTGCCTCGCGCATGGGTGTGTGTGCTGTCCTTAGGTTAGTTAGGTTTAAGTAGTTCTAAGTTCTAGGGGACTTATGACCTAAGATGTTGAGTCCCATAGAGCTCAGAGCCATTTGAACCATTTGAATCAAAATACACGCAGAGAAAAAGCGAGAGAAATGGGGTGAAAAAGAGAGATAAAATCTTTATCTCGATAAATAAAACCAAGAAAATATATCGAACGTATATGCTGTAGTCCCACAATCCGTTGGAGGAAACGGGCCCCTTCAAAAGTAATTTGCCAGAAAACGATCAAATATTTCAATATCATTAGAAACGTCAAGAGCCTCATCATACCTTCTCAAGTTCTAAAACACAATATGTAACTAGGAAAAAAATTATTAGAAATGTTTGTCAATGATTTTTCTTTGTAAATTTGCTTCTCAAGGTATGCCGCGCGGGGTAACCGCGTTGTCTAGACGCCTTGTCACGGTCCGCGCGGCTCCCTCTGTCGGAGGTTCGAATCCTCCCTCGGGCATGGGTGTGTGTGTTGTCGTTAGGGTAAGTTAGTTCAAGTTAGATTAAGTAGAGCGTAAGCTTCGGGACCGATGACTTCAGCAGTTCGGTCCCATAAGATCTTACCACAAATCTTAAGGTATTCAAAAATTCTCAAGGATTGTATTATTCAATCCAACATAGCTCATCAACATTTAGTAATGCAAAATTTTACCTTTTGTCCAAAGTCATTACATGAGAGGAGCTTTGCCTTTAATAAAATATCTCACACATACGAACATCGCTGCTTTCTGATTGGCTAACTTCAATTCAAATTAACGGAGAAACGTCGCAACATATCGAATTTTTTCTCATCACAGCCTAGTCTGAATATCGTCGTGGTATTCCTGCTAATCGTAAAAAGTGTTGAGTTCGACATACCGCTGATGATAATGTACGAGAGTCTTCATCCTATGGTTCGGGTTCGACCATTACTACAGTCCCATGTCCTATGTTTGTATCAGTCTCTTGTTTGATTTTACGAAACCAAACAATCAACTTGTTGGCGACACCGTCTCTGGCGGGTCGCTTAAAATTGCGTGCAGGATGGCCTGACTAGCAAATTTTTATGGTAATTATCTTGGAAACGGCGCAACATAACGAATTTTTTCTTAAAAATTATTTCTCAGCACCCTGGAACACCATTGCAAGCTTTTCAGACTGTTCGTGACCACCACGTACAGAACGCGGCAGACGCGGTAAACAGTGCTGTTGTTGTAATGTGGAAACGGAGTGATTTATTTGGCGTTCAAATCGGCAGGGTCATTGGCTTTCAGGCCAAGGGTGGAAGCATTTCCGATATGACTAAGTCTGTAAACTGGCTGCGTGTTGCTGCAGTTAAAGTATACCGTGCATATACATAAATTATTTTGCGGGCAGGGTGGGCAGCAATCTGAGGTCGTTTGCTGATGATGCCGTGGTGTACGGTAAGGTGTAGAAGTTGAGTGACTGTAGGAAGACACAAGACGACTTAGACATATTTTCCAGCTGGTGTGACGAATGGCAGCTAACGCTAAATGTAGAAAAATGTAAGTTAATGCGGATGACTAGGAAGATCAAACCTGTAATGTCCGGATGCAGTGTTACTTGTGTCCTGCTTGACACAGTCGAGTCGTTTGAATATCTGGGCGTGAAGCTGCAAAGAGGTATGAAGTGGAATGAGCATGTGAGAACTGTGATAGGGAAGACGAATGGTCGACTTCGGTGTATTGGGAGAATTTTAGGAATGAGTGGATCACCTGTGAAGGAGACAGCATATAGGACGCTGGTGCGACCTATTCTTGAGTATAGCTCGAGTGTTTGGGATCCGTACCAGGTCGGTTTGAAGGAAGACATAGAAGCAATTCAGAGGCGGGCTGCTAAATTTGTTACCGATAGATTCGAGCAGCACATAAGTGGTACGGAGATGCTTTGGGAACTCAAATGGATTGGCCTGTAGTGAAGGCGACGTTCTTTTCGAGAAACACTGTCGAGAAAATTCAGAGAATCGATATTAGAAGCTGACTGTCAAACGATTCTAATGCCGCCAACATACGTTGCGCGTAAGGACCACGAAGATAAGATAGATAAATTAGGGTTCGTCAGCTTAGGTTAGTGTTGTTTAACGTCCCGTCGACAACGAGGTCATCAGAGACGGAGCGCAAGCTCTGGTTAGGGAAGGATGGGGAAGGAAATCGGCCGTGCCCTTTCAAAGGAACCATCCCGGCATTTGCCTGAAACGATTTAGGGAAATCACGGAAAACCTAAATCAGGATAAATTAGGGTTCGTACGGAGACATATAGATAGTCGTTTTTCCCTAGCTCTCTTTGCGAGTGTAACAGGAAAGGAAATGACATTTAATGGTACAGGGAACCCTCCACCATGCAACGTGCGGTGGCTTGCGGAGTATCTGTGTAGGTGTATATGTAGATGGCAAAATGATGTAATCCAAAACTGGCGCTCAGGCAACCGTGGTGCACCACGACCCATAAATGATAGGGGTGAACAATGTTTGTGGAGACGTGTAGGGGCGAATACACATGCAACTGTTGAGGAACTGACCACCCAGATGAGCCATGTGTCTCTTCAACGACCGTTCAACGAACGTTGCTGGATATTGACCTCTACATCAGGCGCCTGGTTCAAGCATCCATGCAGACTGCTGTTGATTGACAACGATCGTTGGAATTTGCACGCCAATACCGCAATTGGACGTACGTTGAGTGGCGACAAGTGGCCTTTTCAAATGAATCACGTTTTGTGCTCCATATGAGTAAAGCGTCAGAAACAACCCTGCAACTTTGGTCAGAAGGGGCAAGGCCGGTAGAGGGAGCTCTGTAATCTGGGAAATGTTTCCGTGGAATTCCCAGGGATGTCTGGTTATTCTAGAAGGCTCAATCGATCGAAGCAAGTATGCATCTCTTCATGGGGACCATGTTCATTCCTATATGCAGTTTGTTTTTTCCTTGGCTCGATGGCATCTACCATAGGACAATGCAACTTGTCAAATAGCTCGCAGTGTACAGGGGTATTTCTAAGAGCACCAAGATGAGTTTGTCGTACTCCCCTGGCCACCAAACAACTCGGATTTAAACCAAATAGAGAATCTATTGGACCACCTCGATAGGGCTGTTCGCGCCGTAGATCCTCAACCGAGACGGCACACCGACGACGGCACACCGGCCGCTGTGGACGAGCGGTTCTAGCCGCTTCAGTCCGAAACCGCGCTGCTGGTACAGTCGCAGGTTCGAATCCTGCCTCGGGCATGCATGAGTGTGATGTCCTTAGGTTAGTTAGGTTTAAGTAGTTCTAAGTCTAGGGGACTGATGACCTCAGATGTTAAGTCCCATAGTATTGGTTAAAACCAGTCTTGGTTTTAACCAATACTGTTAAGCACTGGTTCGCTGTATGCCACATATGGATTGGAAGAAGTCCCATAGTGCTTAGAGCCATTTGAATCATGATGTGCCTAAGATCCACAAGGAAAATGTGCTGTTACGTCCAATTGTGAGTAACATTGGAGTAGCCACCTACGACCTAGCAAAATTCTTATCATCTTTGCACAAACCAGTGATAGGCAAGTGTGCACATCACATAAAGAATTCTAGTGATTTTATCAGCTTCCTTCAGTCACTACAGCTGCAGAGTAACGACTTATTGGTCAGTCTTGATGTGGTTTCTCTTTTCACAAAGGTGCCTCTTGTGGACTCACTACACCTCATTGGCAATATGTTTGGTGCAGACATTACAGCGTTGTTTGAGCACACTCTCTCCTCTACATATTTTATATTTAACAACGAATTTTACGAACAATCTGTTGTTGTCGCCATGGGGAGTCCTTTGTCTCCCCTGGTGGCCAATCTTTTTATGGAAGATTTTGAGGAGAGAGCACTCGACTCTGCCACTTTTAAACCGACAGTATTTTGGCGATACGTTGACCACACTTTTATAGTGTGGCCTCGTGTTCTGGACCGTCTCCAAGAATTTTTACGTGACATGAACTCCATATACACTCCTGGAAATTGAAATAAGAACACCGTGAATTCATTGTCCCAGGAAGGGGAAACTTTATTGACACATTCCTGGGGTCAGATACATCACATGATCACACTGACAGAACCACAGGCACATAGACACAGGCAACAGAGCATGCACAATGTCGGCACTAGTACAGTGTATATCCACCTTTCGCAGCAATGCAGGCTGCTATTCTCCCATGGAGACGATCGTAGAGATGCTGGATGTAGTCCTGTGGAACCGCTTGCCATGCCATTTCCACCTGGCGCCTCAGTTGGACCAGCGTTCGTGCTGGACGTGCAGACCGCGTGAGACGACGCTTCATCCAGTCCCAAACATGCTCAATGGGGGACAGATCCGGAGATCTTGCTGGCCAGGGTAGTTGACTTACACCTTCTAGAGCACGTTGGGTGGCACGGGATACATGCGGACGTGCATTGTCCTGTTGGAACAGCAAGTTCCCTTGCCGGTCTAGGAATGGTAGAACGATGGGTTCGATGACGGTTTGGATGTACCGTGCACTATTCAGTGTCCCCTCGACGATCACCAGTGGTGTACGGCCAGTGTAGGAGATCGCTCCCCACACCATGATGCCGGGTGTTGGCCCTGTGTGCCTCGGTCGTATGCAGTCCTGATTGTGGCGCTCACCTGCACGGCGCCAAACACGCATACGACCATCATTGGCACCAAGGCAGAAGCGACTCTCATCGCTGAAGACGACACGTCTCCATTCGTCCCTCCATTCACGCCTGTCGCGACACCACTGGAGGCGGGCTGCACGATGTTGGGGCGTGAGCGGAAGACGGCCTAACGGTGTGCGGGACCGTAGCCCAGCTTCATGGAGACGGTTGCGAATGGTCCTTGCCGGTACCCCAGGAGCAACAGTGTCCCTAATTTGCTGGGAAGTGGCGGTGCGGTCCCCTACGGCACTGCGTAGGATCCTACGGTCTTGGCGTGCATCCGTGCGTCGCTGCGGTCCGGTCCCAGGTCGACGGTCACGTGCACCTTCCGCCGACCACTGGCGACAACATCGATGTACTGTGGAGACCTCACGCCCCACGTGTTGAGCAATTCGGCCGTACGTCCACCCGGCCTCCCGCATGCCCACTATACGCCCTCGCTCAAAGTCCGTCAACTGCACATACGGTTCACGTTCACGCTGTCGCGGCATGCTACCAGTGTTAAAGACTGCGATGGAGCTCCGTATGCCACGGCAAACTGGCTGACACTGACGGCGGCGGTGCACAAATGCTGCGCAGCTAGCGCCATTAGACGGCCAACACCGCGGTTCCTGGTGTGTCCGCTGTGCCGTGCGTGTGATCATTGCTTGTACAGCCCTCTCGCAGTGTCCGGAGCAAGTATGGTGGGTCTGACACACCGGTGTCAATGTGTTCTTTTTTCCATTTCCAGGAGTGTATGAAAACATAAAGTTTACCATGGAGACAGAGAAAGATGGTCGCTTGCCATTTTTAGACGTCTTGGTGCAACGTAAGGGTGATGGCACTCTTGGTCACTCGGTGTACAGAAAGCCCACTCATATAGACCTGTATTTACAAGCTACTAGTTGCCACCATCCAGCACAAACAATGGGCGTCCTCAAAACCTTGATCCACCGTGCCCATACCATCACTGACGTCAACAGTCTTCAAGCGGAACTGGAACACCTGCAAAAAGTATTTCTGAAGAATGGCTTTTCAACTAGGAAAGTGAACAGAGTGATGCAGACCTACAAACGACGAAACAAGGAAGAGGAAGAGGCCTTCAGGTCGACTGCTTATCTACCATTTATTGGGAATATTTCTTCACAGATAGGCAGGATATTGAGAAAGTATCAAGTGAGAGTCATCTTCCACATTCCTTCCAAAATTTCATCACTGGTGGGATCCGTTGAAGACGACCTGGGCCTGCGCTAATCAAGTGTTTACAAGATTCCGTATGAATGCGGCAAATCATATGTAGGTCAAACAACACGAACTGCGCAGGAACGCATTGTGGAACACCAACGGCATACTCGCCTTCTCCAACCCACCAAGTCCGCAATCGTCGAACATTGTATTTCCACAGACCACTCCTAGAATTACAACGACACAAAAATTTTGGCCCATACATCAAACTTTTGGAGCACGATTGTCAATGAATCTGTGGAAATAATATTGTCTGACAACGAGACTTTCATCAATCGAGATAGCGGTTATCAGCTGAACTCTGCTTGCAATCCTGTTATAGAGAAACTTCGTAGATGACGTAGTTACCTGCATAAAGAAGAAAATCTACCTGATATCGATACTCCAAGCTTTCACCGTGGAGGGCGCGAGGCGCAGCGCAGGGAGTTGTTACGAACGCGCACGCTGAGCAGCGCATGCGCAATGTCACCTCAGTATGGCTTTAAATAGCAGAGCTCAGCGCGTACTCGCAGATTCGAGGGTTGGATTCCCTCACTTCATCATCGAGGTCTCGCACTGCCTGGGCTACTCTCAGGGTGTATCTTCGACGTGGAAGAGCCCCAACCGTGACTATCGTGTTGTTGCTCGTCTGTACGCCGTCACTGCTGCCCGCCGCCGCCGCCGCCGCCGCCGCCTGGTCGCCGCCGCCACCGCCGCCGACGCCGCCGCCTGGTCGCCGCCTCCCTGCTCGCTGCTACTTCTGCCGCCGCCGCCGCCACCGCCGCCGTCGTCTCCCTGTGCTCACCGCCGCCTAGTGCTCGTCGCTATCCCCCGTTTTCATTCCCTTTGTACTTCGGCGTCTCCTGTCGCCCGTGGGGACTGCCTGCAATCATGGACACCCCAACTGCAACCATCATCTACACCTCCCCTTCACCTGCACCCACTGTAACATTATGGAGTGCTTTCTCAGGGATTAACCAATCTCATCCACCTCCCCTACTCAAAGTTTCCTCCCCATCTATTTCCTCCCCATCACTGTATCCCCACCTGTATGTCACCCTGCTCGTATCCCTGCTACTGCAACTGCTGCTGCTCCTGCTCCTGCCTCTGCCCCTGCTCCCACCCCCCCTCCCACTCCTGTCACCCACCGAGACGACTTTCCCCCTCTCCCCCCTTCAACTACCACTGCTTCCCCTGCGCGAGTCACCGCCCACCGCGCCACAGTCGCCGCCACAGAGCGCCCTACCCTCTCACCCAGTGGTACTGCCTCACAGGAGGGCCCTGCCTCCCTCCACCTCCCCATGCATCCAGTCCCTCCTCCCTCCTCCCAGGCAACACCCGCCAAAAAATCTTCCAAACGGCCCAGTGGCGACCTCTCCTCTACTCCCTCATCCAAAAAGCCACTGCCTGCCCCACCTCCCACCGACCCCGCTATGGATACCACCCCACCTCCCTCCTCTCCAGCCCCCTCCTGTATACCTTTGTCCTAGCCAACCCTGATCCGAAATTCCTAGATGCCTGCACCCTCACCCCTGAAATCCGGAAGTACATCCCCAGTGCACCCATCACCCAACCTATCCCTCACACAGACTCTGTTCTCATCAAGTCTCCATCCTTCCACACTGATCTCCTCCAGTGCCTTCCCAGCATCACCTTTGGGCCCCATACATCCCTCACCTCATTCCTTACATCCACCTCTCCTCATCAGCCCCAAATGCCTCGTCATCCGCCGACCCTCACCGCCATCATCACAAAACTCAGCCCTGTGGTCACAGAGGCTGAGGTGTTGGTGGAACTGAACGCCCACCCCGCCTTGGAAGTCCGCTCCGCCCGCCGTATTTACAACTCTTCTGGCCCTACTTTCCTCATGCGTATATTTACAGAGTCCACCTCCTCCATTGACCACCTCCTCACGCAGGGTGCCCTGATTTTCAACCTCCGCCACCCTGTTGACCTGTCCCGTTCTCCTCCTCAATCCTACCGCTGCCAGTGCTGTCTTCTGTACAATGACCACCTCACCCAAAACTGCAAGAACCCACCCACCTGCCCCCATTGTAAAGCCTCCCACTTCCTTAAACAGTGTCCCAACCTCGCCTCACCCCCATCCTGCAACACCTGCAACACCTATTCCTCCAAATGCAAAGCCAAGCCCCCTCCCACCAACCCTGAACTCACTGTCCCCATTCACCCCATCGACCCACTCATCCACCCTAACAATTCCCTCCGCCCTCCCCCTACAGTTCCTCACCATCATCCTACAGAACATCCACCCCTTCCAGCGCCCCCACACACTCCAGCAGATTTCCCTTGCCGTCTGCTCTGTTTTCCACTTAAACATCTACGCCACCTATTCCCACAACCAGGCCCACTTTACCTTCACCCACCTCAACACCCTCGCTTAAGCCCCTCTCTTTTCTTCCCACACCCTTCCCACCTCCAACCTCCTAGCACGTCAACAGTATCGTCTCCTCTACCGCAACATTCGCTCCCTCCCTGCAAACAAATACCTCTTCATGCATACCCTCTCCCAGCACCAGGTTGACTCCTTCATCCCTACTGAAACCTTCCTCCAACCCCACCATGTTGCCCGCACCTCCCCTTATCTCCTTCACTGCACTAAAAATCCCCTTCCCCTAGCCCCAGGCGGGGTCGCTATAGGCCACCTCAGGCATCTCCCTGTCCAGCCACAACCCCTCCTCAATGACCCGACCGAACACCTTCTCCTCAGCCTATTTTTTCCATCCCTCACCATCACCTGTGCCACTATCTATATCCACCCCACAGCTCCTCTCCCCTTTGACTTCATTTCCTATGTTGACCATACCTTCTCCACCTATGTGATCGCCGCTGACCTCAACATCCACAGCCATGACCCTGCCACACTTTGGCGGTGGCATCAGTTCCTTGCCACCCTCCATGGTGACCTTGTTCCTCTCCCACAGCACACCCGTCCTGAAAGTAACTCCACTCCTGATGTTATCCTCGCTTCCCCCAAACACCTTGGTCGCATCGGCATTGATGTCCTCAATACCGTCGGTAGTGACCATCTCTCTGTCCTCACCATCCCCTCTACCCATCCCGCCACTGCTGCCACCCGCCAGCTGCCCCTCCACAGTCTGTCCATGACTACCACCGTGCCAATTGGGATGCCCACCAGGAATCCATTGCCTTACAGGTCGAACGCCACCCCCTCACCTTTCACCACCCTGATGACATCACCCATGCCTCTTCCTTCCTTCAGAAGACCATCACTGACGCTGTGGAGGCTCATATCCCTACCAAACTCATCCACCCTCACTGCCCTACGCTTCCTCCACAGGCTGTCCTCCTTCTGGGTGAATCCCACAGGCTCTACCGCTTCTTCCTTCGCACTCATGACCGGGATACTCTCACCCGCCACCGGCAATTACAGCGACATATCTGGAACCTACTTACAGCAAATAAACGCTGGAACTGGCGCCAGACATGCACACGCCTCAACTCCACAACCCCAGTCAACTCCTCCAAGTACTGGTCAGCCTTCCACCGCCTTACTGGTAGCCATCCCACCCCGCATTACCCCATCCTCCATGACGATCGACCCTTTCCTGACAACCTCAGTAAGGCTAACCATTTTGCTTCCCACCTATGCGAGGTCTTCTCCATTCCTGACGGTCCCCATTTTGATTACTCCCTCTTCCCCACCATCCTTGACCGCACTGACACCTCTGTCCCCCCGCTCGACCCTAGCTTCCAGTACTTGGATCGGTTACCACCATCAGACATCAACACTCCCATCACACTCGTCCTCTGCTCCAAATGCAACACTGCCCCTGGTCATGATGGCGTCACCTACCGTCACTTCTAGGAATCCCCTCCATCCTTCCTGTCTGTCCTTGTTACACTGTACAATGTCCTCCTCTCCACTGGATTTTACCCCGACCTGTGGAAGACTTCCCATGTCCTGCTGTTCCCTAAACCTAACAAACCCCCCTCTGATAGCTCTTCCTATCATCCAATCTGCCTCACCTCCAGGTTCAGTAAGGTCTTCGAGGCCATCCTCTCTCGCCGTATTCACCGCCACCTTAACCAGCACCGCCTCCTTCCTCTTACCCAATGTGGCTTCCGGCCTTCCTTCTCCACCAATTACCAGCTCCTTAACCTTACCAATCTTCTTTCCCTCCAACTCCCGTCGCTCAGCTATCTTTGTTTCCCTTGATCTCCAGAACGCCTATGACTGTGTCTGGCAGCCAGGCTCCTCTTCAAACTCCAGACCTATGCTCTCCCCATCAACTTCGTCTGTCTCGTTGCTTCCTTCCTCTCCCATCGTCCCTCCTATGTGACTATCCACAATTCAAACTCCCGTACTTTCTATCCCTCCCCCAGTGTGCCCCAAGGTTCTGTACTTTCCCCTCTCCTCTATCTCCTGTACACTGCTGATATGCCCAAACCTCCCCCTCCTGTTCATCTTATCCAGTTCGCTGATGACACTGCCTTCCTAGCCCTTTATCCTACCCTTCAACGGTCCCAACATACCCTCCAAACCAACCTTGACCAATTCACCGCTTGGTGCAACCAGTGGTTCCTCCGTGTTAATCCCTCCAAAACCCAGGCGATCATCATAGGTCGCACCACTAGCTCATTCCGCCTCCATGATTTCTACCTCACCATTTATGGCCATCCTATCCACCTTACTCCTACCCTCAAATACCTTGGCCTCACACTCGACCGCCACCTCACCTAGACTCCCCATCTCCTTACCATTCAAAACAAAGCTCACAACCACTTCCACCTCCTGAAACTCCTGTCCGGCCGGATGTGGGGTCTGCATCCTTCCACCATCCTTCACTCCTACAAATCCTTGATCTGCCCCATCCTCTGCTATGCCAGCGTAGCTTGGATTTCCGCCACTCCCCAGTTCTATAAAGCCCTCCAAATCCTCAAACGCCATGCGCTCCACCTCACCTTCCACATCCGCCTTCCCTCCCCCACGCGCATCCTCTATGACCTCGTCCCCTTCCCCTATCTTCTCCATCCGCACACTATATGTGGTCCGCCACCTTTATCCCCCTCACCCCCTGATGTCTCCCTTCCTCTCCACCCCCAACCAGTTGCTGCGCCCTTACCGTTGTGTCCCAATCTCTCTCCATCTCCACACCCTCCATCTCCTTTACCAATGCTACTTCCACTGCCTACCCCTCCTGGATGATGAGCTTCGCCCTGACATCTACCCTTGCTACCAACTCTAACTCCATGTTCCCGCCTCCTCCTCAGGGCTCCCTCTCCTCCCCCTCCCTCCTCCTGAGCGGCTTCCCCCTCCTACTCCCCCTCCATCTCTTGTGCCTCCTTTCAGTGTCCTTGCACCCCTCCTGCACTGTCTTCCCTCTTCATCTCCCACCTCACGTGTCTCCTGCCTCTTCGTGTATCCACTGATGCCTCTCCTCTCTTCATCCCTCTGCTTCCCCTGCTGCCCCATACTCTCCCCTCCTTTTCCATCCTCTCTGCCCTTTCCCTCGGCAGGTCCCGCCTGTCAGTTTTATTCTTCATCTTGTGTGCTCCAAGTGGGTTTTAAGTGTGTTGTTCCAGAGTGTTTTTACTACTGTGGCCGACTTTTAACGTGCGCATGTCCATTCAGTGTCTTCTCTCAGTTTTGAAGACTCGCCAACTGTGGTTTTTAACTTTCTGGTGACTTATAACTGTCCTCCATGAACGTCCCCATGTTAGTCTATTTTTTACCTCCATTTTCTCCCATTATTGTTTTAAGTTCCCCTTTCTCGCCTTATGTATGTAGCATTTTATTCTTATTTTAAGTTGTTATGTCACTCGGCTGAAGAGCGGCGGATTGTGCCGCTGACAGCTCTCCCCTGCTCATATGGGGCAGGGGAATGAAATCACAATAAAGAAAAAAAAAGCGTACTCGCCAGTACTGCTACAGTGGTACTCACCTGAAGATGGCGAGAAGACTCTGCGTCGAAATATGGTGGCAGGAAGTTACTGACATCTGGCATTTCTCCCGTGTTTTTATGGAACAAGTCCATTTTTGTTCTTTCTGAAATACAGAGGACTAAAGTTAAATAAGTGCTGAAAATTCTGCAGTTAAGATACCAGAAACATTCAAGCATATGGCTTCTTGCTGTTTGTTTTGACCATTAATTTCAGAAGCATTATAGACATAAAAGTGTAGGTAATGGACTTGTACCACTACTGAAATAAGCCTTTCATATGGACAGAAGATTTTCAGTCTCGAGGGAAATTTATTACATTCGAACGGAGAATATGCAACAAACCGATGTTGCGGATATTGGTCTGTAATACTGTGTGCTCATTCTTTAACCTCTGTAATGCACGGGAGTCATGTGCGATTTTTTACAGTCGCCTGGGTCTTTGCCCTGGGCAAGAGATTCGCGGGGAATACAAGCTGAGTAAGGAGCCAATGCCGTAGAGTACTATTTGTAAAACTGAACCTGGATTCCATCTGAACCTGGCGAATCATCTGCGTTCAACACTTTCAGTTGCGTCTCTAGGCCCGTAATGTCATGGAGGTCCTCCATATGCAAGGGTCAAACGACAGTATGTTTTATGATCCTCCTGCGTAAACGATATCTTAAGCGAAAAATTTGAAACTTCAGTTTTCGTTTTGCTATTTTCTATTGTCACACCAGACTAGTCAACGAATGACTGGATAGAAGTCTTCGATCAGTTTAGCGATTTTACATAGGGCCAAAGTTTTCTCGGGATCCCGGCAAGACCTTTTTCTAAGGTATGACGGTTGTAGTTGTTTTGTGTTTCGCGCATCGATCTTTTTGCAGACTCACGAATCTCCACTAACTTTTGTCCGACGTCATTTGCGCGTTCTCTGTTGATCATAGAGTGCAACATTCTTTGCTTCCTCGGCATTGTTAGGCCCGGGCAAGGATACGTGTCACTGTGCATTGCGTTAAACCTAATTTCGCTTCTTTAGCATCGACGAAAATATTCCTACATACACCTTAGACATGTGGGTACAGTTTTGTTCCATTTCGAAATGCATGAGAGTGCGCTTCTTATATGACTAAGGAAAGACAATCGACACAAATTAAGAAAATGAGACATAGTTTCCACAGTGCCACAGGAATACAGTTACCACCTTCTGGTTCAAATTGTTTCCATTTCACAAAGTTATCTTTGGATGAGATGTTTAAATATTTAGATGGCTTAATTCCTTGTGGATGATCCAAGATAGTTTGTGATTAGGAGATACAGTTTACAGTGGACTGATAAATTGATTCTGATCAACTTTTGCTCCCACAGACTGTTTGTTGCTCAGGATAGTTGATTAGTGGTGTTATGGAGATTAGGAAGTTCTTCCTGCTTTTCGGCTGCTCATTAGACGGAATATGGCTACAAAAAGAGTGATCTATAAAATCAATGATTCCTACTCATTTATGTTGTTTGGCAGCTTCTTCGTGAATTTCAGACGTTGTTGAGCATCGAATTAGGCTATGTTTGCCTCATGATATTAGCCTTATACACTCAGGTGACAAAAGTCATGGAATATCGAAATGCAAATATACAGATGGCGGTAGTATCGCGTACAGAAGATATAAAAGGGCACTACATCGGCGGATCTGTCATTTGTACTTTTGCATTCAGGTGATTCATGTGGAAACGTTCCCAGCGTTTTATGACCGCACGACAGGAATTAACAGATTTTGAACGCGGAATGCTAGTTGGAAGCAGACGCATTGGACATTCAATTTCGGAAATCATTAGCGAATTCAATATTCCGAGATACACAGTGTCAAGAGGGTGCCGGGAAAACCATATTTCAGGCATTCCCTCTCACCACGGGCAACGCAGTGGCTGATGGCCTACGCTTAACAACCGAGAGCAGTGGCGTTTGCGAAGAGTTGTCAGTGCTAACAGACAAGGAATACTGCGTGAAATCACCGCATAAAACAATGTCGGGTGTACGATGAACGTATCCACTGAGACAGTGCGGCGAAATTTAGCGTTAATGGGATATGGCAGCAGACGACCGACTAAAGTGCCTTTACTAACAACACGACATAGACTACAGTGTCTCTCCTGGGCCCGTGTCCATATCGGTTGGGCCCGAGACGACTAGAAAGCCGTAGTCTGGTCAGATGAGTCCCGATAGTAGGTTTAGAGTGTGGTGCAAAACCCCACGAATCCATTGACCTAAACTGTCAACATGGCACTGAGCAAGCTAGTGGTCGTTTCATTTTGGTATGAGCTATGTCTACATGGAATGGTCCAACTGAATCGATCATTGACTGGAAGTTGGACAAATTGGAGACCATTTGCACCAATTCATTGACGTCATGTTCCCAAATAACAATGTCAGGACCCCGGCCACATTCTGGACATTTCGAGCGAATGATTTGGCCAGCCAGATCACCTGACATGAATCCCATTGGACATTTGTGGGGTATAATCGATAGGTCATTTCGTGCACATTATCCTGCACCGGAAACTCTTTCGCAAGCATGGATGGCTGTAGAGGCAGCATGGAGGAATTTTTCTACATGGGACTTCCCAACGACATGTTGAGTCCATGTCACGCCGAATTTGTGCAATATGGAGTGGAACAGGATGTCCGACAGGACATTAAGAGGTGTGCCATGACCTTTGTCATCTCGGTGTATATTATTTGGATTGGGAAATAATGATTTGGTATCATTGGGGCCAACACAGCTTGTTTCCAGGATTGGAACTATAGACTTTCGTGAACATACGGAAGTGTTGTCAACTGTGGGACAGAGATATTCCGCGATTCTGAGACTTGACTTCCTGGATAGGTATCATGCAAAAATTCATCTTTCAGAACGCACAGCTGAACTTGGCGAGAACTTATTTCCGATGAGTCCAACAGCTGTAAATGCTTCAATGTTGCACGGTACACCGATTGCTAAGATGCCACTAACTGCACTGATTACAAGTACATTAAAGACAACTGCGCATGACAAAGTACCGGCTGGTGCACGGAAGTTGGTTTGGGTATCTATAGATAATGATTTTCCACAGAAGAGATTATGTGTGGTTGAGCCACCTCACAACAATGAAGTATTAGATGAAATGCATTGTTCTGTACGAAGAAACATTATGCACATACAAAAAAGCGTGATGGGGGATGGATGGTTCTGGAAAGCTTTGATAACTTTGGGGAAGTGAATCTCCTGAGAGGCAATCCAGTGAAATATTTTGCGAAGTAACTGGTAGAAATGTGGCAAGGGTAAAGTGTGGCTACACAAAAGCTTTAGAGAAGCAAGAACGTATTGCGCAATGGACGAGCAAACGGCCAGAATACAAAATATGACAATGGATGTTACGAGCTAATCTGTAAACCCAAAGTGCAAAACAGAAAAGTTTTTAACGAAATATCACAGACATAACCAAGTTATCAAAATTACTTCGCCGGTCAACGCAAAAATTACAGTTCCCAATTAGAGCTTCTATAGGCCATATCCTCCCCCCATGAACCATGGACCTTGCCGTTGGTGGGGAGGCTTGAGTGCCTCAGCGATACAGATGGCCGTACCGTAGGTGCAACCACGACGGAGGGGTATCTGTTGAGAGGCCAGACAAACGTGTGGTTCCTGAAGCACAGTAGTTGCAGGGGCAACAGTCTGGATGATTGACTGGTCTGGCCTTGTAACACTAACCAAAACGGCCTTGCTGTGCTGGTACTGCGAACGGCTGAGAGCAAGGGGAAACTACAGCCGTAAGGCATGCAGCTTTACTGTATGGTAGCATGGAGAGCTGCATCAAACCAGTCTCAGGACTGAAGACCACAGCAACAGCAACAACAGGCCATGTAAGTATAGTGAAACCGTTTAAAAGTGCGATTGATGCATTTCTGCAGATTCTTCCACCACTGCGGAAAAAGAAGAATTAGTGAGGAAAAAGGAACCTCATAGAAACGTACATTACGCCTTAGGTCTAGGGAACAGCATAAAATTCATCTAAATGCACACATGGTATTTGATAGTTACTTGGGTTAGTCTTAATTTTCTTTTCTTGTCACGTTCTGTGTTTAGTTAGTTAAATAAAGGAGGGAGGGAATTGACAGTATTCCTTTTCTTTCAGGTGCTGTACAAAGATATTGTTGGGAAAACTATTTTTTGTTGTGTTATTATATTATTGCAGAGGACATGTGATAAGGAATCAGCTTCTGTGTAATGGAATTTTATTTGCTAGGCAATCATATGTTCTACTAGCGAGTCATAGATGGATATTCACTTTTAAATTCAATATTTGGAAAGTAAGGAATGACGTACGATGACTACAGGATAGGTTCACACCGTTCAGAGAAAGAAGGATTATTGGAAGAAATTCAGAACGAGTATCAGGAATTAAAACTCCGGTATGAGGAAATGAGGACTCAGTTGCAGCAGTTAACAGAAATAGTAGCTAATACATGTAAAAAAACGATGTTGGTTAGTCGGAGGTGGGAACTGTTAAAATCTGTGTTTGGAACAACGTTAATAAAGATATCAAAAGTTTAAACAGCACTATTGGAAGTGTAGAAGAGTTACTGGAAGATACAAAAGCAAAAGTAGATTGGCATACAGCAAATAAGGAGCAAGGAATATTCAATATTATGAAAACAGAACGAGATTTAACAATAGTATTAGAACAATATGGGCAGAACACGAGGAATTTATTAAACAGTGATCTAGAGAAAATACAAACCCGGTGAAACAAACCAGATGAGAAAGTAGTAACACCTACATTGTTACGAACCTTAGCCGATAGATGAGATGATGCAAGGACTGATGTCGAAACTTTGTATGAAGCAGTCCATCACACTACTTATAGACAGTTGATGTACAATGTTAGTAAAGCCACAGAAAATTTTGATGGCATAACAAAAAGCACAAAAGCAACTTTCCAGAAGATTTTCACTATGACGTGCCTGTTATAAGTAACAATTAAGCTTTATTTTATCGTATATCTGATGCAAGATTGGATATTGATCAAGCTAGATTGTACATTAAAATACAATTTCGAGTAGCAGCAATAAACGCGCAACACCACTGTTATACTGTACATCTACATCTGATTAAATGAAATAAAATTGAGAAATAGATATAGATACAAACACGCAAAGTGTTGTTAGTTTTTAGACGAAGAGATGCTCATGTCGTTACGTCTGTAGGAGATTTAAAAGACTGAATTAAAGAAAATAATATTTTTCAACAAGTGTGATACAAACGAATAACAAGTCCTGTGAAATGCAGTTGTTCGTGGGGAAAATGGAAAGAAGAGTTCGAGAAAAAAGTCTTATCTCCTCAGCCATAAGTCCAGAAAATTAGATATCTCTGGGTTTTCTTCATTTTTACACCAGAAACAGTAACTATTACTTTCTATAGAAACGATGAACCAACCGAAACAACGAATTTAGAATTGCAGGGCAATGGATTGTTAATTAACGGAACAAGATGTGAAATATCAGGAAGACAATTTCACCTTCCAGCTGTCATCATGGGCATGGCAATGTTTAATATGTCCAGAGCAACGTTCTATTGGCCAGAAGAACCACGCCACATCCTGCCTAAACAAAACTGAACTTTTATTTTCGATACCTTAGATTCTACTTTTCTACAATCTCTAGGCTAGTTATTAACTTAAGAAAAAGGACAAATTTCAGTCAATCAAATAGTGGAACATGTGATACAATGTCATTTGAATGCAGGCAAAATACAATTATTTTCAGTGAATCAACGACAAGCAAAATGTTGGTTCTAGATTACGTTTGTGTAAATTGCTTTAGCAGAAAGCTAAGATATCTCATTCAACTGAGTCAACTACCCATCAGACACCTGTGGAATGGATACCAACAAGTAATATGTAACGTGAGCTGAAAATGTAAATAGTGTATGCAACCACGACAGAATGACATAACAGATTAATTAAGCTAACTAATATTCAAAACTTATGTTGAGAAGCAACCCATAAATATGTTACAGTGCAAGTGTTTCTACAAGGCAGGTACAGACTAATTAGCAATAACTGAAACCAAGGAAAAATTTCGGACAAACGTTTGTAAAGAAGAGGGATGTGTTATGGCACGCAATAGTATGGGGGGAAAATTGGAAAATGTTGTTAACACTCACTCACGTTCCCCAGGCAACAATAAGGAATGCCAGAGGCATAAAAAGGAAGCGAGTCAGTATGTCGCAAGTGGGTCAGGTTGCCGACGAACATTTGAGTGAGGATATGCATTCAGCAGAAAAAAGACTCCAACAGAAAACCAGAGGAAGGTAGAGAAGCATACTCGTTACCTCATAAGACATATTGCAAGAAAATCTATTTCTTTCAAAAGGGCACATAGAAAGGAACTGACGCACCATTTAACAGTCTTTTAAGAGAATATAACAGAATGAGGATGACACATCACAGGGTGTAGCCAACATTCAACTTCAATGTGACAGCCAGCACCAGGTCTTCTTGGGGTCCATGTTCCTGTTCAACACTCAGGCACCTCTGGTTGCTGGAATCTACCAGCCAGAAGGGAGGAGATAAACTGACCGCAACACTACCAACGCCAGATAAGTCACAGATGGGTCAGCAAGGGTTATCGAAGAATTTGGAGTGGGACTCAGGACAGTGCAGCAGCCAGCCTGAGATCACCTTACACTGGGAAACAGCTGCGGCTGCTCACGAATAACCTGCCACAGTAGCAGGGTCGCTAAACCTCGGCTGGGCGTACAGCTGCAG
Organism: Schistocerca cancellata; assembly: GCF_023864275.1. Lineage (NCBI taxonomy): Eukaryota > Metazoa > Arthropoda > Insecta > Orthoptera > Acrididae > Schistocerca > Schistocerca cancellata. The sequence continues at coordinate 384,120,980 of NC_064629.1, read as the reverse complement.
AGCTGGCTGGACGGACGTCAGCTAGAATCCAGTACATATCTGAATGACCGATAGCCGAGGCTGGTGCACAATAACACCAACTTATAAACGTCAAGAGTAAAAGACTGAACTCTTATAACGTCGTTGATGCAAAGATGCCGCCATACTGCCAACACATTATTTCTCTTAATTGTTGAATAAAACCGTGTATTTGGGTTAATGGTAGTCTCCATATGTCAACTGGCCATCACTGCCCTAATAGTATCCTGGGCAATGGCAGTCAGCATATCTCAGACGACCATAATTAAACCAGTTGCAGTCAGGGTAGTGCCAGTCATTTAGTCATTTTACCATCATTGTCCCAATTGCAACTGGTGAATGACAGCGACCAAACATCGACTGACCATCATCGCGCTTATTGCATTAGAGATAATGCCAGTCAGTCTGTAAGTTGACCATCAATACTTCACCCAGTAAACTTACCACTATTGTGCAATTTTTGTTTAGGGTAATGTCTGTCAACATAAGCCTTGGCCATTCTTGCCCCAATAGTATTTCCAGGTTTTTGGATTTTGTTCAATAGTGCGTTTAAATACGAAGTTGCTACCATCTCGTATTGTGACACCACAGGCATCACATGCTGCAGGACAGTGTTTAAGTGCGGCGTGTGCCAAATGTTCTGCAGCCACACTACTGGTAGCCCAGAAAAGTTTCCTGTGATCATTCACCTTGACAGCTTCCCACAGTTTATTCAGGAGATTTCATTAACATATTACAATCACGGTTTACCCCTTACGTGCATCATCTGTTAACACCATACCTTGGCAGTCCAATTAAATACTCAATACCGTCTTCCCGGGTAATGGTTGACTCTCCGCCTTTTTCAGCGGAAGTGAATCCACACATCTTCGCTGCATGCTTTGACCCCTTTCCTCGAGGTTACATTGGTACACCCAGCACACGTTTACAGTGATTATCCAGCCAAAGAAATCATCTACATCACCCTGACACAAGTGTACCATTTCCGTTTCTGGCAACCAATTCAAATGCGTATAAGTAGTTCCCAAAAATAGTGGTCCATGACTGATTTTCACTTTCCACACTATCACCTCGATTGTGATACGCCGGTCTTACAGCACGAGGATCTCTACACATCTTGAGATTACCGATTATTCACACGGATACGGTCTGTCACTTTGCTCTTCGTTATTCAGACCTCACTGGAAGCGTCTGTGCCATCTGACTACTGTGTCATATGATAGTGAATTTTTGTCATACACTTCCACCAAATCATTAAGCGCTGTTGCAACGTTGTTCCCCTCCAAATGCAGAAAAAAATACCGCAAGGAATTTCAATTTATCAGTGGAGTACCACCGTACTGTAGGAGCTGGGCTATCGATATGTACCAGTATTACATTCATGTAACTCCAAACAACCAAAAAGAACTGCGTCCCTTCATTATTTAGGGGTGATAATTAAAACTTTTGAACTACAGATCATATAAAAACTACATAGTCACCTCTTTCTTATTTTTATCACAACCACAGGTGGAAGCACAAGCGGCCAAAGACACTGCTAGCTAGGGCATAGCCACCTATGGTAAACTAACATACGCAAACAGCATATCAGCAACACTGACAGGCAACTACCAACTGCTACTAGAGCCAACCAACAGGCCACAGCAGGGACACCGACGAGCTCGCCCACAGACGCACAAACAATCTGCCAACATCTCCTCACACTGTGCCTCCGGTATATGACCTATCGGACACAAGATCGATAACAAACCTAACTGTTGCAGGTTACTGACGCTGAACGAGGACTCTGTACCAGCACCCAGCGCCAGCCGCCGAGCAGCACAAACGCACAACGTCAAGGTATCGACATGCATGATACCCACCACTAACAAAGCCTATCCTTGCACAACCAATCGCAGGCAGCAAGACAACCGCTACTGCTCTTACCGCCCGACCTAACTTTCGCAGAGGTTTTTTTCCCTTGGCTCTTCCCTTGGCACTTTTTTTCCTCTGCCCTTCAAACCGCTACCCTTCGTCAGATTTCGACCAATCTATCTCCAGATGAGCGCGTATTAATGGTTAATCCTAACCAGACGTACGCAAACATCGCAGTACCCACATCCTGCAACACCTCACACTTTAGTGAATACTAACCCTTATGCAGAGATGGCAGTAGACCTTTTGTGTTGGCCATCATGCCGGTGTGGGCGTGGAGGGGCTCCACCTCTTATAAAAAATAAAATAAAAATATCTTTCTTTTAATGTTATTTTTTGGAGAATGTTTCTAAACTAGGGACTATCACTGATTCGATACTAAACTGGAAGGCTGAACAAACGCCGGTAAGTAGCAAGGATGTTAAACTTTGCTGTCATCTCTTCATGACCAATCTACCAAATGGAGAATGCCAGCAAGATAATGCAAGGTCCCCGGCTATAATTCACCCAGATCTTTGACTGGTCTGTCATACCTTTGCTACCCATAGACCGAAACATATAATTTCATATCATGCTCCAGCCTGTTAGTCCCAGGAAATGAAATAACATGTATTTCAGACAACACAAGAAATTCCAGATGGTAATTCGGCTGCGGTTTTCAACTACTCCACAACGAATCGAAAACTTCAAACGTACCTGTCGAGTTGATGGTGGACATCAGTTCCGAATCGAATGAAGGTTTAATAAGATAATACCCATTATTATGATGATGATGTTTGGTTTGTGGGACTCTCAACTGCGTGGTTATCAGCGCCCGTACAATTACCCAATCTTTGCTCAGTCCAATTTCGCCACTTTCCTGGATGATGATGAAATGATGAGGACAACACAAACACCCAGTCATCTCGAGGCAGGTGAAAATCCCTGACCCCGCCGGGAATCGAACCCGGGACCCCGTGCTCGGGAAGCGAGAACGCTACCGCGAGACCACGAGCGGCGGACACCCATTATTATGTATGGTATGTACGTCTTGGAACGCTTTTCTATAACACACCTAATGAAGACTGGAGCTTATTAGTCACGTTATCACTGTTCTCAGTGACATCAGTTTCATCAGTGACATTACCAGCCTTATCAGCGACAAGTCAAGCCTTTACCCTCCCTTCTCCCTCCCCTTGCTTTCCCTACCCCCTATCTCCAACCAATCGGAGCGAAGTACCAACCATGAAACAGCCAATCAAAAATAATTCAGAGTGGTGGAAACAGCCCATTCGTTTTCGTGGGAAGACCCTTTTCCCGCCGGCCGCTGTGGCCGAGCGGTTCTAGGCGCTTCAGTCTGGAACCGCGCGACCTCTACGGTCGCAGGATCGAATCCTGCCTCGGGCATGGATGTGTGTGATGTCCTTAGGATAGTTAGGTTTAAGTAGTTCTAAGTCTAGGGGCTGATAACCTCAGAAGCTAAGTCCCATAGTGCTTAGAGCCATTTGAACCATTTTGAACCCCTTTTCCCCTAACCATACGCGAGCCATTCAAAAACCAAGAAGCTGGAACAGGCAATCACAATGCAGCACCATATTTGGCTGTGCCAAAATTATCTGAACTACCTGAAATTTTTATTAAAAAAATACATTCTCAGAAATACGAAATCTAATATACATCACGCACACTGAAAAATACCTGAACTGCTTATAACGACGGTAAAAATATTGGCTACTACATTAAAAAGAACTCATTTACGGGCAGACTTGTCAGTTATAAACATGAATTTCGTTGGAAGCTTCATGTTGTTAGCTTTTGAATATTACAACGAATGTAAAACATACTTTCCGTGAATAGTTAAAAACCGTTTGCTTGTACAGTGTAATCAACGAAATACTGTTATGGAGCTGTTAAAAGTAAATTCTAACTCCAGTATTCTACGGCACGTCAGAAAACGTGATATTAAATCGAGTACTTATTTACGCCCACCTGTTGCTTGTGTGTCCCGACACATGGCAGCATTCAAAGTTCGATGTGAATTCCCTAGTTGGTTTAAGACGCAACAGAGTATTAGATTAATAATTTTCTATATCTGTGATATCTCTCAGTCGTCACGCTGCTCTAAAAGGAATGGGAAACGCGTCATCAACACAACAAAGTTTGTTACATACAAGATTTTACACACTCTGCAGGCACAATGACCCTTCAAAGTAAATGTTTCCATGTCTAAATTGTCTATATTGCTTATCAAGACGCCCAAAGGCTGTTTATTGGAACCACTTAGATAAATTATAGGTTGGTAGGTGACAGTAGTTCAATTTGAGTACCATGCATTAAATTCATGTAACTACTGAACGATTGGTTGTAAAATCACTCATATGAGCACTAGCGCACACCAAACTTACCGCTGAGAATTAGGAAATTAGACAATACTAACATTTTATGGTAAGAGTTTCATGTTTCCCTCATCGTGTTACCCGGTATAGGTAAGAGAATGTTCTCATATGCAGCTTTCCAGTCTTTCACTTTATTTTTTCACAACTTTGGAAATAACTGATACACATCACAATTTCTTATTAGCAGATGGTATTTCTATATCATATTAATTATTGATCACCATTTTCCATGCCAGCAAGAATACTAATGGCTCCACCAACTGATTCGGATCTGTATCTGCTGGCAACTTGATGAAGAGCGTCTTCCAGTCATGAATGTTATCTTTTTCTTCTTCTTCTTCTTCTTCTTCTTCTTCTTCTTCCTTTTCATAATCATAATCTTCCTCATAGTAATCACCCCTTTCTCTTTATTCTTCTTCTGGACCTTCTGCTTTCATGCTTTCATAAATATATTGTATTTAACTTCTACATTTTTCTTCTTTGGGAACAGCTCCCCCATCTCTGATAAACGTGTGTCATGGAAAGTCGAACTGCTGTTTGCATGAACTGTAGCTTCTTCTCCTCTGACAAACCCTAAGGAGACTTTTTGTATCCAGCGTTAGGTACGGCTTGATTTGGTTCTGAAACTATTAAGTAATGGTAAGAGACCAAATAAATACTGTTATTTTACATTTTCACTCGCTAAGTCTGATGTTAGCTTGAAGTAATTGGTTCTTGAATCACATCTTCTTCCCTACTTTGTGTCCAACATTAGGTACAGCTGGATTATGATCTGAAATTGAGAATAGTTTACCTGCATTAAGTAATTCTAGGAGACTCTATAAATATTATATTCAATGTATTGGTATACTGTATTTCTTGTGGATGATTGAGAATTAATTAACCTCAAAATATTCACTCAGTTACGAGCAGGATAAGTTTATTCCATACTTATTAGTGATTCCTCTCAGTGTAGAACCAGCTATTACTTCTTTTGACGCTTCCCTACATGCTTATTTTGGTGTTGAGCCTCTGTCTTTTTTTTTTTTTTTTTTTTTTTTTTTTTGTAGTTTATCATGTTGCCTTGGTAAAGACTCACAACAAAATAAAACAAACTGACCAAACCTCACTTTTTAATCGTCAGCAAAATATGAAATACTTTGACACTGCATCAATTTACACGTGCTGACATCGGAAAGTCTAATTTGATGCTTAGTAAGCAATTTCAGAATTTTTCCTGATAGCTGCGACAAGCCAAAGCAAGTTGAGATATCAACTCAAGACACTATGATGTTGTCTACATAAAATTAGCATTACAAAGAGATAGTAGAAGTTAACTGTAGTGTATAAACCAGAGAGGTGATAATGAAGCAAGTATGTAATTTTTTTATGATGTATGCACATACAAAATATATGCAAATGCCATAAGACTGTACCAAATTATCCCAAAACTGTGTCAAATTATCCTCAAACTGTGTTAAAATACACACAAACTGAATCAAATTAACGCGAAAGTATTCGAAATGGCACCAAGCGTTTATTGCATTACCCATAAAGTGTATCAAATTACCGCAAAATGGGTCACATTACACCAAAAGTGCACAAATCACCCTAAATTATATGTTACACATATATCCATCATAAAAAGTTTATGTACAATGGTTTCACACCTTCAATATGACAATAAAAACATCAGCTGCTTGTATTTTAATAAGTCACACAGGAAGCTTAGAAGTGGAAGTATTCAGTTATAAGGTCTATAGAAGTTGCAAGCGTTGTACATTTATTGAACTTCTGTCATTAACAAGTGCTCCTGAATCTAAAAGTTTCTAGCAGTAGCGCCAAGATGCACGCTGTGTGCATTCCAACAAATGATACAGACAATTTGTGTGTGGGTGTATTTAGAGCCTCATTGTGCTCACAACTGCTGTCATATCTTACAAGTGATACAATATTATTTTGCTCGAATTTTTGTAGAGGTCTGTAATATACTTGCATATCAAAATAACATAATGCCCTCATTTTGATCAATGATACAGATAATTTACATATGAAAACATTTAATCTGAAGCCTCATTGTGCTTCCAAAGACTGCAAAATCCTGCGACCAGTTTTATTTTATTTTACTTGAATTTTCATAGAGATCTGTAATTGCGTTTACATATTGTGATGCAATCTGTATGTGGATGTGGGTTATTAATCATCTAGGTATAAGTGATTAATAATTATTTCTTATACAAGATATCAAACCAGCCATAGTCTTTGGTGATGTCACAACTTTCTCACCTTCTTTGTTCACGTGAGTACGTGTAAACAAAGCATGTCATTCTGCAGTTTAAGCGGTATCTCTCTCCCTATATATATATATATATATCTATACACAAATCTGACCATATATATATATTCCTGGGGTCAGATACATCTCATGATCACACTAACAGAACCACAGGCACATAGACACAGGCAACAGAGCATGCACAATGTCGGCTCTAGTACAGTGCATATCCACCTTTCGCAGCAATGCAGGCTGCTATTCTCCCATGGAGACGATCGTAGAGATACTGGATGTAGTCGTGTGGAACGGCTTGCCATGCCATTTCCACCTGGCGCCTCAGTTGGACCAGCGTTCGTGCTGGACGTGCAGACCGCGTGAGACGACGCTTCATCCAGTCCCAAACATGCTCAATGGGGGACAGATCCGGAGATCTTGCTGGCCAGGGTAGTTGACTTACACCTTCTAGAGCACGTTGGGTGGCACGGGATACATGCGGACGTGCATTGTCCTGTTGGAACAGCAAGTTCCCTTGCCGGTCTAGGAATGGTAGAACGATGGGTTCGATGACGGTTTGGATGTACCGTGCACTATTCAGTGTCCCCTCGACGATCACCAGTGGTGTACGGCCAGTGTAGGAGATCGCTCCCCACACCATGATGCCGGGTGTTGGCCCTGTGAGCCTCGGTCGTATGCAGTCCTGATTGTGGCGCTCACCTGCACGGCGCCAAACACGCATACGACCATCATTGGCACCAAGGCAGAAGCGACTCTCATCGCTGAAGACGACACGTCTCCATTCGTCCCTCCATTCACGCCTGTCGCGACACCACTGGAGGCGGGCTGCACGATGTTGGGGCGTGAGCGGAAGACGGCGTAACGGTGTGCGGGACCGTAGCCCAGCTTCATGGAGACGGTTGCGAATGGTCCTTGCCGATACCCCAGGAGCAACAGTGTCCCTAATTTGCTGGGAAGTGGCGGTGCGGTCCCCTACGGCACTGCGTAGGATCCTACGGTCTTGGCGTGCATCCGTGCGTCGCTGCGGTCCGGTCCCAGGTCGACGGGCACGTGGACCTTCCGCCGACCACTGGCGACAACATCGATGTACTGTGGAGACCTCACGCCCCACGTGTTGAGCAATTCGGCGGTACGTCCACCCGGCCTCCCGCATGCCCACTATACGCCCTCGCTCAAAGTCCGTCAACTGCACATACGGTTCACGTCCACGCTGTCGCGGCATGCTACCAGTGTTAAAGACTGCGATGGAGCTCCGTATGCCACGGCAAACTGGCTGACACTGACGGCGGCGGTGCACAAATGCTGCGCAGCTAGCGCCATTAGACGGCCAACACCGCGGTTCCTGGTGCGTCCGCTGTGCCGTGCGTGTGATCATTGCTTGTACAGCCCTCTCGCAGTGTCCGGAGCAAGTATGGTGGGTCTGACACACCGGTGTCAACGTGTTCTTTTTTCCATTTCCAGGAGTATATATATATATATATATATATATATATATATATATATATATATATAGAGAGAGAGAGAGAGAGAGAGAGAGAGAGAGAGATACCCCTTAAGCTGTAGAATTTAAATAACTGAGAATTTTTTGGTAACTTGCCTAGTTTTTGCGCATAGTTGTTGCTTCCTTGAGCACTGGAGGGATTTTGTCAGATTAGTGTATGCATACATTGAGAGTAATAGTCGTATCTTTGTTGTGGCCAGAGACATGTTTATTGATTATAGACACTGTGGAATAATTAAGGCCTGTGTAAAGTTTGTCGGTGTTTAAATAGACTATTTTTCGAGTACAGTAAATTAAAGTCTTTGTTTCTTTCATTTTTTTTCTAGTTTTTAAGGCTAGTTGACCCAACCCCCCCTGATCGTTCAATCTGAAAATATACAAAAGAATGGTAGTGGTTGTTGTAGTTGTTATAACCATGCTTTGCACTCTGCATGGGTCGCAGTATTGCTTCTTAAATATTTTTAGCATGCTGCTGATCACACAGTTGCAGCGGCAAGACGAGGTACGTTGTCTGTTGCTTACAGGAGCATGCAGAAGAGTAGTTTGGAGTCGTTAAAGAATATTTTAAAACTCGCAGTGAGACACGTGAAAACTGAATTTTTTTATTATTTGTAGAAAGAGTAACTAATATCTGTATCTTTTATTCTCATTATTATTGTGGGAGATTCAGTGTCACATATTTCCGTAGATCTTTTTATTACGAACCGGCTTCACCTGTTGACATGTCTGCCAGGATTTCGTGTCGTTGGACAATTTCGCAGTTACAGATGCTCGTCTTGGAGTCGTTAAATATGCAACAGTATTTGGTCAGTAGTTGCGGCATAGCATTTATTGTTGCTTGTGTGCTACTTCCAATTAATTCAAAACTTTTTACTTTCTCAATTTTCTAGTTCAGCATTTATTTTGTAACAGTGAAAGTAACAGTTTTCCATAAGTTGCCGTAACGACAATGAAAATTAGAGCACCTGCAGGAATGGACAAGACGGTAGAAGTAGCTTCAAAAAACGTTTCGGGTAATTTGAGACACAGTGTAGAAAATTCCATTCAGGATAATGAAGTCAGGGAACTTTCGAACAATACTGTGAATAATAAGAGAGAAGGCTATTATCTGCCAGTCATGCGTGATGAACAGCAGGGAACTACACACAATTCAGGAGACCAAAATACCGTGACACAATCCGATTGTTTTACGAGATATTCAGGTATAGTTTCTACTTCTACAGAGCAAAACAATTTTGTCTTCCTCTTTTCAGTAGTAATGTTACACATCTAATACTAGCTAAACTTGATGAGATTATAAATCCAATAATGAACTTCGTGAAGAGATCAAAGAAGCTAGTGAAGAGATTAATGATAACTTAAATCGTAGATTCGAGGAAATCTCAGAATGGTTTAAAACTCAGGTACTCTAGGAACTGAACTCCGATATTAATAATCTTGAGTCCAGACTTGACTATGTACAGTCTTGATATTGTTGAGTTGAGACAACAGACTTCACAAGAAAACTTGCAAGTAGGGGAAACAGCACAAAAGTTCGAGTCATTGCAGTTACAGACCAACACTGAAGTTTCAAAGACGCAAAATCAGTCGTTGATTGTTGCAAAATGTCGAGAAGAATTATCCGAGAGAGTGACGCAAACGAACAATTATTCAGACAAAAGGCCAGACGATACTCGCCGGTTCCGTTGGCTGATACCGAAGAATTTCAGCCTCTGCAACGTTTTAAAGAAGAGCAGATGACGATTAATCAACAAAAAAACCTGACGTAAGAAAAATACAGGAATAGCATGCCGATATAGAAGAAAAGATCGGTGGTGATAAAGATACCAGTAGCTTCAGTCATTATCACGTTTAAAAACACATCGAACGCACTAATTTTGGAAATGCGAATCACTTCTCTCGTGAACGTGATATATTTGCAGCACACAATCACTGCAATGCGAGTTACGGTATGAGAGAAAACTCATCCGTTCAGAAAAACGGTAGTTTTGATTACAAATGTTTTCTCGCAGTTAAATTAAAGGATACATATCACATCGACAATATGGAAAAGCGCGTTCGTACCGTCTTGGCAAAATGCAAAACTGTGCCAAAAGGCAAAACCACATACCGTTATGCACAGAACACCACTACTTCCGATGATTCCTCTGAAACTAAGAGAATTAGCTGGTGTTGACTTTTTCGGTCCTGTTAAGAAATCTAAACATAGTCATTGATTTGTTTTTGTGGCTGTTAAGCTCACCTCTAAATCTGTGTCATTCACACCTTTAAGGAAATCTACTGCAAAATCTACTGCAAAAAAGAGAAGAGGAAGAAGCTACAGAACCCACGAGTGAACATCAAGAGTTTACAGGCGGGTCAGAAAGTACAGCTCAAATCGCATCGTTTATATCATAAAGGAAAGTCTTTAAGTAGCAAGTTTTTCTTGGTGTACGAAGATCGTTTAGGCACTCGGTGAATTGCACATGCAAATACTGTGGAACCTGAAACCACATGCACATATAAATCACTGGCTGTTTAGTTCCAAGATGGCCGCCGAGTAAGTGACGCCAGAAATCATTTCCAGAAAGTTAAGTGATTTAGACAGGAATATAATTTAGTTTAACGCCGACAACAAATTAAATACATGCATTAGTGTATCATTTAGTCTTGCCGTTAAAGGTTTGACTTTTCTTTGCGTATTTTTTCAGAAAACACGAAAAGATCGTAACTTCGGGAAGTCGCGCTTAGGCTTAAATGTTGTAAACGTGTTTGTTTGTTGTTTCACGGTAATTTAACTAATTTCTCGGTAACAAATAAGTAAACTACCGTAAATAGCGTATAACGTCATTGTTTTAATACAGATTTCAGAAAAACAACGTAACTTTATATCAGAAACTTGCTTATATACATTTGTTTATAGGCCTAATTCTCGTAAAGTTTTTCGAGAATCAAAGTTAAAGTATCTCGTTTAATTGTCCTTTTTCTTCATTCCATCGAGTGAAATATAAGATAAATAGCGTATACCTTCATTGTTTTAATGCAGATCTCAGAAAAACAGCGGAATTTTAAATGAGAAACTTGCTTATATACATTTGTGAATAGGCTTAATTCTTGTAACGTCTTTTTTGATTTTCGGTAATTTAATTGATTTATTCTAGCTAAAGTATTATTTTTGCCATGAGTGAGAAGTGCCTGACTTGCCGTAGAATTGTTAGTTCCGGGATTTGGTGTGATGGATGCAGTAGTTTTTTTCACTGGGGGGACTGCAGTGGCATGGGTGTCGGGAAAGTGGATCAGGCTCATCAGTGGTTATGTAGGATTTGCAGCAGAGATAGGAAGATAGTGGAACAGGAGGGGAAAATTGCTGCCCTTCAGGCTGAGCTAGATCAGGCTAGGGAAGATCTGGACAGGTTAAGGAGGGAGAAGGGCAAAGAGAGGTGGGAAGTGGCAACAGGTAGCAGAAGGAACAGGCCTAGAACTAAGTCTGACAGTTTTGTGGTGAATGCCAAAAATAAGTTTGACCTGTTGCTTCAGTTAGAAACTGATGAGCCTCAAGCAGAGGTAGGTGTAGATAGGACACAACAAACTTTCAACAGGAAATTGAAAAAGAATGTAGGAAAGCCATCGAAAAGGAAGAAAGTTTTGTTGTTAGGCAGTTCTCATGCCAGAGGTGTAGGCCAACTTCTGCAGGAGGAATTAGGACCAGAATACAAGGTCACAAATTTTTTCAAACCAAGTGCTAGTCTGGATCAGGTGACAGAGGATTTAGGTTCACTCTGTAAAGGATTTACCAGGGAAGACACCGTGGTTATTGTGGGAGGGCCACGGAACAGCATCGACAGAGATCCTGGGTACAGTATAGAGTGTGACCTGGTAAAGATTGCGTCGGCATCGACACACACCAGTGTTGAATTTGCATCTGTCCTGAGACGCCATGACCGGCCTCATTTGAACTCTTCTGTTGGGAGAATTAATTTGGAGTTGGAACGGCTGCTTGGGTCGGGTGCGGGGGCTCATATTGGTGTGGTTCCTGTTGATTCTCTCAGTAGGTGGGACTATACCAGGCACGGCCTACATCTCAACAGGAAAGGGAAGGGTAAACTGGCTGGGGTAATAGCAGGAAATTTAAGTGGGGGAGGCTCTGCCATGAATGGTAAAATACCAGTGGTTACAGGTGTTGGAGCAGCACCTTTTTTAGGATAGGTAAGAGAGAAAGATGTCAAGTTCTACGAGAGGTCAGGATTGAAACAAATCTTCAGTTTAGGAAAGAAATTAAACAGCACAATTCTAGCACATTGGATCACCAATCACAGCTGTCAATTATAAATTTTCACCAATCACCAGAAAGTTTATCTCCACCAAGTTGTATCTCAGTCCTAGGTAATTGCATTGATGAATTAAAGTCACCCAACCCAGTTGACATAATCTGCCTCTCTGAACTCCATGTGACCACTGGTATAGCAACTAGGCCTAAGCACAATGAGAAACTCAGACAGGAGACTACTGCAAATGTTAGAATAAGGAAAGGTTCTCATAAAAGTATAATTAAAAATAATGTAAGTATATTGGGAGTTTAAAGAATAAAATAGATGAGCTTCTGGTTTGTTTAGAAGATTTAGAAGCTGAGGATGAAATAGATATACTATGCCCTTCTGAGCATCACATTGTTACTGATATGGATAAGGTAAATGTAAGTGGATATATGCTCTCTGCACATGTAATAAGAGAAAATATGGAGAAAGGAGGAGTTGCCATATATGTCAATAGTTATCATTGTGCAAAAAGTATAGAAACAAAAAAGTTTTGTGAAGAGAAACATATAGAAGCATGTGCCTGTGAGCTTAAATTAAATAAAGGCACATTTATAATTGTAACTGTATATAGGTCCCCATCAGGAAATTTTCATCTACTTCTGAAAAATTTGGACTTCTTGTTGTGCTATCTGTCAGACAGGGGGAAGCAAATTATTATTTGTGGGGACTTCAATGTAGATTCTCTGAAAGAGGGTAATAGGAAAAATGACCTTGAAGTATTACTCGGTTCTTTCAATTTGACACCTGTTATTGATTTTCCTACTCGGGTGGTAAAGGATAGCAGCTCACTGATAGATAACTTCTTTATAGACCAAGATAAGTTTAACCAGATAAATGCTCAGCCTGTTGAGAATGGTCTTTCTGATCATGGTGCACAGCTAGTTACAATATATGACATAGCTCCATTCAGCAATACTAAACAGTCCTCCAAAGTAGTACGTTCAGTCAACGATTTAACAATTGCAAATTTCAGGGAAAGCCTACAGCAGTTAGACTGGGATGAGGTGTACCGTGAACCTGATGCCAATTTAAAATATAATTTATTTCATGACATTTTTGTAAATGCATTTGAAAACTGCTTCCCCAAGAAAATAGTTAAATGTACTCGCAAGAAACCTTGTAACAAACCATGGCGTACTAAGGGTATAAAAATATCTTGTAACCGGAAAAGGGAAATGTATCTGACAGTAAGAAAGAGTAGTGACCCAGAAACTATCAAACATTATAAAAACTACTGTGTTATATTAAGAAAAGTTATTAAAAAATCCAGAAGTATGTGTATCATGTCTGAAATCAGCAACTCTGATAATAAAATTAAAACAATTTGGAATATTATTAAAAGAGAAACAGGTCAACCAAGAGCACAGGAAGACAGTATTACCATCAAATTGAATGAAAACTTTACGAACAAAAAGTCAGAAGTTGAAAATATTTTTAATAATCATTTTCTAAATGTTGTGGATATAGTAGGATCCAGGTGTTCATTAGAAGATGCTAGACTGTTAATGGAAGAGGCCATACCTATGCAATTTGATACAACTGAAATCTCACCCACTTCTCCCTCTGAAATTAGGAAAATAATAAACTTGCTTAAAAGCAAAAACTCACATGGAATTGATGGCATTTCCAGCAAAATACTAAAAGCATGTTCTCAACAGATAAGTAAGATTCTCAGCCACCTGTGTAATAGCTCTCTGGAACAGAGCATTTTCCCTGATAGACTGAAATATGCTATTGAAAAAGTATGTAGGAAAGCCTTCGAAAAGGAAGAAAGTTTTGTTGTTAGGCAGGTCTCATGCCAGAGGTGTGGGCCAACTTCTGCAGGAGGAATTAGGACCAGAATACAAGGTCACAAATTTTTTCAAACCAAATGCTAGTCTGGATCAGGTGACAGAGGATTTAGGTTCACTCTGTTAAGGATTTACCAGGGAAGACACCTTTGCATAAAAAGGGGGATAGATCTGATGTCAACAATTACCGTCCAATCTCCCTTCTAACAGCTTTATCCAAAATTTTTGAGAGAGTAATGTATTCAAGAGTAGCTTCACATATCTGTAACAATGAAGTACTAACAAAATGTCAGTTTGGTTTCCAGAAAGGTTTTTCAACAGAAAATGCCATATATGCTTTCACCAATCAAATTTTGAATGATCTGAATAACCGAACACCACCCATTGGGATTTTTTGTGATCTCACAAATGCTTTTGATTGTGTAAATCATGAAATTCTGCTAGACAAGCTCAAGTATTGTGGCATGAGTGGGACAGTGCACAAATGGTTTTATTTGTACCTAACTGGAAGAGTGCAGAGAGTTGAAATAAGTAGTTCTCATAATACACAAAGATCAGCACATTCCTCAAACTGGGGAACTATCTAGAATGGGGTTCCACAAGGGTCAGTCTTGGGTCCTTTGTTGTTCTTAATATGTATTAATGACTTGCCATTCTATATTCATGAAGAGGCAAAGTTAGTTCTCTTTGCTGATGATACAGGTATGGTAATCACACCTGACAAACAAGAGTTAACTGATGAAATTGTCAATACTGTCTTTCAGAAAATTACTAAGTGGTTCCTTGTAAACGGACTCTCACTGAATTTTGATAAGACACAGTACATACAGTTCCATGCAGTGAATGGTATGACGCCATTAATAAATATAGACCTTAATCAGAAGCATATAGCTAAGGTAGAATATTCCAAATTTTTAGGTGTGTCCATTGATGAGAGATTAAATTGGAAGGAACACATTGATAATCTGCTGAAACGTTTAGGTTCAGCTACTTATGCAATAAGGGTCATTGCAAATTTTGGTGATAAACATCTTAGTAAATTAGCTTACTACGCCTATTTTCACTCGTTGCTTTCATATGGCATCATATTTTGGGGTAATTCATCACTGAGGAATAAAGTATTTATTGCACAAAAGCGTGTAATCAGAATAATAGCTGGAGTCCACCCAAGATCATCCTGCAGACATTTATTTAAGAATCTAGGGATATTCACAGTAGCTTCTCAGTATATATACTCTCTTATGAAATTTGTTATTAACAACCAAATCCAATTCAAAAGTAATAGCAGTGTGCATAACTACAATACTAGGAGAAAGGATGATCTTCACTATTCAAGATTAAATCTAACGTTGGCACAGAAAGGGGTGAATTATACTGGCACTAAAGTCTTTGGTCATTTACCAAATAGTATCAAAAGTCTGACAGATAACCAACAAGTATTTAAGAAGAAATTAAAAGAGTTTCTGAATGACAACTCCTTCTACTCCATAGAGGAATTTTTAGATATAAATTTTTAAAAAAATAAAAAATAAAAAAAATAAAAATAAAAAAAAACACATGAAATGAAAAAGGTGTTTTATTAACTTAAGTATGTTGTTAAATTAACTTAATTATGTCTTGTATTGGAAAATTTGACTAGTTCCACATCATTACGAAATATCGTATTCATGATCAATGGAACTAGTATTAATCTAATCTAATCTAATCACGAAGTCTTCATCATGAATCGAACATCAAAGTGTACAAAGAATAGCACACTCTTCTATGGTTTGGCAAACATATGCAGTGGCGAGCATATGTGCCCCAGCTGTTGCAGTGCATTTTCTTACTTTAGCTTTCTGCACTGTTTCATACTCAACTAATCTGTATATCTCTTAATGTTTCTCTTACTGTCAGTCTACGGAATAGAGAATTTTTATGAATGGTGATGATCAATGATTTGTGTTATGTGAAGAGAAGTATCGGTGTTTCTAAAAGGACTTAACAATTTTGAAAATTCAAATAAATTAATTCATGGTACCTACGGAGGTGATTGTAGTGTCAATTTCTAGGGAAATGCATCAAATCTTGTCTCGCGTACTTCGCTAGTGCAGAATCGCACCGTAATGAGCGCTAGCGGCAGTTGCATTAAAGATGGCTGCCTTCACTGGACTTGAGCAAGCTACCTGTGTGTTTCAGTTTGAAGAATAGAAGTCTGTGGCAACAGTTCAGCGTAATTTCCGTACCAAGTACGCTAAAGATCCTCCTAGTAGGCCTACAGTTTATGAATGGCATACATATTTGGTAGATACAGGGTCACGGTAAGACATGAGAAATCATCAAGTCGTCCACGCACATCTGACGACGTCGTTTAGCGAGTGAGACAACGTTTTGTTAACAGCCCTACGAAATCGGCCTTGGGATTCATCAAGGATATCGTGTTTGTACCTCCCGTGCCAGCTTCTCTACTTGAACATATAGCAAGAATTTAGACCGCCACTGAGCAATTTACACCTGCAATACTATAACGAGTTTGGGAAGAAATTTACTTCCAATGGGATGTGTGCAGGATAACCAACCAAAGCCAAACATCTTAAGTTTAAGGTAAAAAAAACTTGATGTGTTTCCCTGCCAAATAACACTAAACCCAGCTCTATATCTTCTTTCGATAAATTTATATGAATTTTTAAGGTTGTAAAGTCATTTTTGAAACACCCAGTACTTTGAATTTGCTATGTATAGTGTGACAAGGTGACAATACAGTAGAAATAGACAATTTTCTTACATCTATATTTGTATTATGAAAATATGAAATGGTAAGCCACCTGTGAAAAATTTGTATTCAGCTGGTATTATTCTGATTTTACTGGTGAAGCATCTGATTGAAATGCAATACTGTTATCTTGTCTCATGAGTTTAGAAGTGTTTTTTTTTTTTTTTGAGATCTTGGTATAGAAAAGTAGACTTGGTTTTGCGGTTCTAAGATATTCATTTTTTCTTTAGGAAGATAGTTTGTACATATAATGAAGTTTCTTGTGTCTCCTGATAACGTGTGATGTACAATTTGCTCTACCTTCACCGTACAGAATACTGTGTTTTTTTTCAGGAAAGTGCATCAGAATACTTTCTGTGTTGATACATATTTTGTGAAGTAGATCATGAATTCTAGAGGTATAACTGCTGACTTTATTTTGAATGAGATTCTGAATTGAGAAAGGTGTTTCTGATGGACAGTAATTTAATTAAGAACATTTCTGACTGATGCTTTCTCTTCGATTTAGGAAGTATTTTGAAGAGTGATGATTTCAGAGTTGTTTGCATACACATGGTGAATCTAGGGAGTACTGTGCGATACAGATATAGAATATGAAGAGGAATTTAGCTTCAGGATTGTCATGTGAGTCCCATGATGTTATGGGTTATTATTGTGCAACTATGGTATATTATGGTGCAATTATGGTATATTATGTGAAGTGGATTATGATTCTTTTTGGAACAAGACAAGGCAGACAGTGTACACTCTTCAAACAAAAGCAACCCACAGCTGTAATAGATATTTTATACATGGAGGTTCTGTTTATGCTCACTTTATTCAAAGTTAGAGTCACAGTGATATCTTGAAAAGAGATTTATTTTGTCATGAGAGGATTTCTGAGTGGGCAGTACTACTGAAGTTTAGCTGCTACCGACGAGATGTATTATGACGTTAAGAGCCATCGATCATGGAAAGAACATGAATTACGGTTGGAGATACCAGTCACACCTGTTATATACATTAAAAACCTCCAGAAAACATGAAAAATTTTCCTGTATGAAACACCAGCGCCTGTACATGATGCGTTTTCTTTTCATCCATTTGGAGATACGAGCGCAAACATGGATGTATCTGTCGAGCACTGAGCATGGATAGCTTTACAACGATTTTTTCTGTACTGCTGAATTATGTGAGGTACGAGTGAAATAAAATTTTCTAGCTTTGAAAAGCCGAAACATGAAATTTTCTGAGTAAAAACTTCTGTTTTTCTGCTTATTACTATTTACACTTATTATACTTCATTTTTTGTCTAAGACATGGTCATAACTGAATTTTTCTCTATTGCAGAAGTAATAAAGAGATCACAGAACTCTATGTATTTGTATGAAGTTAACAAAATTTTCTGATCAGGATGTAACATATGTAGCTAACAAGATATGTTCTAACAATACAAATGTTGAAGTTGTCTGTTACATAGATCTAGACGTTCCTGAAGTCTCCAGTCGTGTTAAAACACTCATCTGTGACTTTTATATAAATAAGTTTTACATTTTGACTTTTTTTTCTTCTCAGATTGTAGTATTTTTATGCCTTGATGCAAGCTGATCAACTACATTTTTATGCATGTTGTAAATAATTGCATAAAATAAGTTACTTCGATACAGTGGATTTCTATTTAAACAATTTTATTTCAGACTTTCTCTTATGGTTCTGCTACAGCAGTGATGCAGTGCCAATTCTATCATGTTAAGTTAATGATTGTAAGATGATCATTTTCTTCTCTTATCATTAAGCAATATTTAATAAGCTCAAGAGAAGTTATTTGCTTGATTTTCGGTTAATAAAACATTTCTTTCAGCTACTACTGAAGAGTTAGACGATTAATCTTTTTGTGATGCATCTTAGAGTAAGTTATGTCATTATTATTTGCTATATTACATATATCTTTTGAATGTTGTATTTATTTTGCTGTTGTGATTAACTGTGTGTGACTATACAATTCTGACTCCCTAAGATTATGAGACTATTCGATTCTGACTCCATACAATTCTGATTCTACACATAAACAAATTGACATTCAACATCTGACGATAGTAACCTTGTGCCTCTACTTACCATTTCCTTCTCAATGTTCATCATGTAAACATAGCATACAAGTAATTATGTTGTAATAATAAGCAAGTACTTGTGATAATCATAGATCCATTACTCAATGATTGTATGCAGTCATAACAAAGGACATTCCTTACTAATTTCAGTTCAGTGGACTTCACATCACTTATACTGTATAAGAAGGAATTGCTTGTTTACTCAGATATCTTTTTGTTAAATATCTACCACAGAAATAGGATTATATGAACTTGGATTGTTTACATGTAATTTTACTGAGTATGTGAATGTATCTTCGAGAAATGCTAATTTTCTGTTGTATGATAATTTAAATCAGATGTAATTACTATGTATATCTCAACTCTGGGGTGTATGATTAACTGTTAACATTTTTAAATGTGTCACACTTAATCTCTTTGGTCAAATCTGTATGGCATTCAAAGATGTTATCTGTCACACATTTTTCTTGTTGGGGTTCAAAATGAGTATTTTCTGGTATGCTGTGTACTGTACCATCAGTAAATGAATTTATATAGAACAAGTTTGCCACCATGTGGTTGGCACGAACTTCATATTTATAACTGTACTTCACCACATGGGATTAGCCAAGCAGTCTAAGGCGCTACAGTCATGGACTATGCGGTTGGTTCCGGCCGAGGTTCGAATCCTCCCTCGGGCATGGGTGTGTGTGTTTGTCCTCAGGATGATTAAGGTTAAGTAATGTGTAAGCTTAGGGACTGATGACCTTAGCAGTTAAGTCCCATAAGATTTCACACACATTTGAACATTTTTTATAACTGTACTTCAAGAAACTTTCCTCACTTATGTAATTATCTGTGGTCTTACACATTTTTAGTCATTTACTGAGCACTAACTCCTGAGCTTAAGTGCCTCTTATGCAATGTTGACTCTTATATTGAGGCATATATAATTTATTATTTTTCATTCTTTCATTATGATTAATTTCTGTTATTGCGTCATATATGAGGCTTTTGATCTTCTATATCAATTATGAGAACCTGTTTCCTCAAAGGGATTCGTCAATTCTTTTATGATCTTTATAAATTCTTTGTATTCAACGGAGTATACTTCTGCCTTATATTGTTACTACTGATTCTATACAGTATCTTTATCTGAATATGAAAATGAGTGACACACTAAAACATTTTGGTGTGGTTGTCAGTGGACATAACGTATGTAATAATCTGAATAAGATTACACCTCAAACTTAGGTGTCGTCAAATGATTATATTAACATTTCTCTGTGGTTGTCAGTGGACATAGAGTTAGTTGCCCTTGAGTCTGCTGCACTTGAAACATGTGTTTCTTTACCTGCTCTTCTATTGCCAGATGATTTTTACTCTCTTGAAGAACTTTGAATTTTGATGTCATACGAAATGAACTACAACCAATTTCATGCATATATGAGAGCTTACCTGCACAACGATACTTGTATATTTATTTTCTCTCTCTTTGCACTATTTGCAGTTATTTGTAGTATTTGCATCTACACAACTGAAAGACATTTTTGGCACTCTAGGAGAACTATAAATAATATTTTGTTATCCTGTCAAATGGAGTACTATTAATGTCAGGTGGAGATGAGTATTTTCATGCAGAAGATGTTACTTGTACATTATTTTTCTTGACTACATTGTATAGCTTATTAATTTCCTATTATGTACATAACTTATGTGTTCTTATGTTTATATTTATGTATTCTACCACTTTTGTAATATATATATATATATATATATATATATATATATATATATATAAATGACAGTAGTTGTTGCAATTATTATGACTGTGCATTACACTCACCATGGGTCACAATATTGCTTTTCAAATATTTTTAGCATGGTGCTTTATCACGCAGTTGCAGCAACAAGACGAGGTGCATTGCCCGTTGCGTAAAGGTGCATTGCAGAACAATTGTAAAGAGTTGTTAGAGAATATTTTGAAACTAAGAGTGAGATAAGTGAGAACTGATTCTTTTAATGATTTCTAGGAAGAGTATTCAATTTTTCTTCATTTTTTTCTCAATCAGATTTCTGTTATAGTCAGAGATGCAGCGTCATATATTTCCGTACGTCTTTCACCAGAACTAATTATAATAATTAAAAATAATTACGAACAAGTTTCAGTATCATCTGAAATTTTTCTTTTATTTGTGCCATGGCAGGCAGTCTTCGATGCATATATGCCAGTGATTCGTATACGATATTTACATTGCATGTATACATAGTACTTACATCGCGATGTGCTCCCATGACTGACATGAGATGTCACTCCAAAGGCTAGTTCTCTGTACAACACCTTACATTCATGCCTCCAGAGAACTTTCCTGGTGCATCTCGCCGTGGATACTTAATGCTACCTGTGCGAAGCCGGGACGGGTTGCTACTATTCTTCCTTTCTAAAATCGAACTGACAAAGGCACTTTCTTCCTTTCAAAAATCGTATTTATGTGAATGTCAGTGCGGTGGTATTTTTACTAACAAGGGAACCTCCCCATCGCACCCCCCTCAGATTTAGTTATAAGTTGGCACAGTGGATAGGCCTTGAAAAACTGAACACAGATCGATCGAGAAAACAGGAAGAAGTCGTCTGGAACTATGAAAAAATAAGCAAAATATACAAACTGAGTAGTTGATGCGCTAGACAATTAACATCAAGGACTCTATGAGCTCAGGAGCGCCGTAGTCCCGTGGTTAGCGTGAGCAAATGCGGAACGAGAGGTCTCTGGTTCAAATCTTCCGTAGAGTGAAAAGTTTAATCTTCTATTTTCAGTTTATGTGGCAAACTCTTATGGTTTCATCACTTTTTTGGGAATGATTATCACATCCGCAAGAAAACCTAAATCGGGCAAGGTAGAAGAATCTTTTTACCCATTCGCCAAGTGTACAAGTTAGGTGGGTCGACAACATATTCCTGTCATGAGACGCACATGCCGTCACCAGTGTCATATAGAATATATCAGACGTGTTTTTCTGTGGAGGAATCGGTTGACCTATGACCCTGCGATCAAATGTTTTCGGTTCCCATTGGAGAGGCACGTCCTTTCGTCTACTAACGCACGGTTTTGCGGTGCGGTCGCAAAACACAGACACTAAACTTATTACAGTGAACAGAGACGTCAATGAACGAACGGACAGATCATAACTTTGCGAAAATAAAGAAAGTAAAATTTTCACTCGAAGAAAGACCTGAATCAATGACCTCTCGTTCCGGAGCTGCTCACGCTAACCACGGGACCACAGCGCTCTTGAGCTCAGGCTGTCCTTGATGCTGCATATCTTGCGCATGAACTACTCAGTTTGTATATTTTGCTTATTATTTCATAGTTCCACACAACTTCTTCCTGTTTTCTCGATCGATCTGTGTTCAGTTTTGCAAGGCCTATCCACTCTGCCAACTTATAACTAAATCTGAGGGGGGTGCGATGGGGAGGTTCGCTTGTAAGCATTGGTTTATATGATTACTGTTTTAGAGAGCCATAGTTCCAATTGCAGCAGTTCCGTTTCACACTTAGCCTCAAATAAGTACATTTATTTGTAATAATTGCCATGTTTTTTTTTATTTACCTAGCAATACACTAATTACAAGCATTCGAAAACGAAGTGTATAGGGAAATCTTTGGTCCGCACTACGATAACGAATCCCAAAACTGGAAGAGAAGACACACTTTACACATATACGTCCTATCATAACAAGCAGCAACAATGAGCACAATAAATTCCATAATACTTCAATGTGCAGGCCATTTGGTGGAATGCAAGAGAAGCAAGAAGAATGAAACTTCCTGGCAGATTAAAACTGTGTGCAGGACTGTGACTCGAACTCGAGTTCGAGTCTCGGTCCGGCACACAGTTTTAATCTTCCAGGAAGTTTCATATCAGCACACACTCCGCTGCAGGGTGAAAATCTCATTCTGCAACCAAGAAGAATGTTCATGGGGAAGTCATTTGGTAAGAGACCAAGGAGTATATCGGTAATGAAACTGAAATAAAAACAAACTGGCTGGGCATAAATAACTAACAGGAAGTAGCACAAGATAGAAGCATTTAGAGGCAACATGAGACACCGGCATGGGAACTTCGAATAATATAGAGTTCAAGAAGAAGAAGAAGAAGAAAAAGAAGAAGTTATCTGTTATCTTCACTCCTATCCTAGTGATGACAGATGTTATGTGATGACAGCACACATCACCAGATTAAACTAACTTTGAGTCTTGAGATGCCGTTATAACGTAAATATTGCACTTTTCTGCATCACTGATGGATTTTAGAAGATAGTTTTGAATGTTGTGACATTTGAGAAGCATTTGCAGACAATAATTAGTTTGGAGCTCCGTTGTGTCTTAGACGAAGAATGGTACTCGATTCGAACTTTGAGAGCTGCTATTTGTTGGCATAGACAAGCACGACATGGGCATAAGTAAGCAGTTCATTTTATTTCGCGTTTTTTGAAGTTTTATGAAATATTGAAAGCAAAACTCATCTCTTAAGAACTGTAACAGTAGTGCACCAATTACATTTTATACGTCTTAAACAAATTTTAGTACACCATAACGAATGATACATAGCTACAAAAGCCATTCACAGCTGTCAATGCTGAGTCAGTACAGAACCAATATTTCTTGGAACGTGATTGACAATATTCAGGTAATTTTAAGTGTTTGAGATCTATTTTAGATGCGTAAATACAGCAAATGTAATTTTTGTGTTAAATATTTCAGTTAGTTTGTAAATGTTTAGCACAGTCAAGATGGGGAGCATTGGTATTCTTCATCTTCTTCCCTTTCCTGTACCTTTGTCTGCTTTAGAGCAGCATCGGCGTGGTTATTAATGGATCTGACATAAGCAGTTGAAAGGGGTGATCAGATGCCCTTCCTGTTGCCACCCCGTTACCCCAGGACACAACATGTATACTCCGATTGTCTGTGTGCCGTATTATTCTTGTGAAAATAGGCGAAAGTTTTTTAAATGTTTGCAAATCATGTAAATGACACATGACTTGTGTACTTCGTACAGGAATACAACTGTACCACTTTTATACTCCAGAGAAGTAGTTTTCAACAAGGACAGTTCAGTCATGGAACTATTTATTAGGATTGTGCAAAATCACCTATTGGGGCGGGAGAAACTGCCTGAAACCACACCCAGGCTGGTCTAGCAAACTCGATCGGAGGCTGATACACTTCCCCATCCCATAAATCGTACTTTAACATGCATGGCTGTCCAGGCAATGAGCTACATTGTTGATTATGATGATGATGTTTGGTTTGTGAGGCGCTCAACTGCGCAGTTATCAGAGGCTGTACAAATTCCCAACCTTTGCTCAGTCCAAACGCGCCACTTTCATGAATGATGATGAAATGATGAGGACGACACAAACACTCAGTCATCTCGAGAGCTACATTGTGACTGGAGGTTTCATTTTAATGGCTGTTATAATACCTGGCTCTGACTGGGGGAGAGGGGAGAGGTGGTAAATTTTCAGTGTGTCTTTACACAGTTTTAGGTAACCATCATAGAAAAAAGTAAATTGATACCATTATTACGCATCATTTTAATACTATGCTAGAGGTATGTGAATATATTTCGCTTTCAAGTGGAGGTAAAATAACATTTCTTTACTCAATTCTCCAACGTCGTCTTCAACCTTCATTTTAATACCGCACTCTGATTGGTAATAAGAGGGGAAGGGGGTCTTATATTTCCCACTAGCACAATTGAGCTGTTTCCACAATTTTTGATTTTTGCTTGGCTGCAGGTAGGGGAGGAGGGAGAGAGTTTTTAATTTCCCGCTAATACAAAGGGAGTATTCCCACCGTTTTGAATTTTTTTGATTGGCTGCTTCATTTTGAATACTTCGCTGTGACTGGTTGGTGATAAGCGGAAGGGAAGAGGAGGGACGGTAGGCAGAAAACGTGTACCTCGTGACAAATATGAATGATCACGTCACTTATAAGACTGATGAAGTCACTGATTAGAATTCTGACATCACTCATGAACCCAGCCCTCATGACACAAACGTAGACGATTTTTTGAAAAGTGTTCCAGAACATACATAAAACACCTAATCTCGTTACATAATGAATGTCTTCCCTAAATTTGGTAAGTACTGGGGAGTTTTTTTCATTTCCCTCAGTGTTCTTACGATTACTCCAAACTGAAAATGCACAAGGTCTTGATCGAATGAATATTAAATTTTTCATTGACTATGCTGCGTAATTAACGCTTTTCCTATGTCAAGTTTATAGATTCTCAGGTACACCGAACAGCTGCAGGTGACTGAACAGCACGCAGAACTCCTGTTTACAAAATAGAGAAATACTTACTGGCTAATACTCACAGCGTCCATGTGTTAGAGGATCCTAGAGGACATTTTAAGTCAGAAAAAGTTGAAATTTCCTGGAAGAGCAGAAGCTACTCTCTGCAAATCACGGTAGGTTGTTGAGAAACCTCACGTGTGGAAAATTTTACATCAAGCAAATATTATTTGTAGAGACATAAACAAGCAGCAATTTACACAACTTCTTTATAATAGTTTTACATACAAGAATCTATATCAAGTATCCACTGATATCGTAAGGAAAATCAGAACGAGTTAGAGTAAGTATGCACAGGGATACTGAAAGACAGCTCAGAGTTGCACCTGGTGGCCAAAGTTGGAACTAATTTTTTTCCAGCGGAAATCGGTTCTGCATTAAAACATTAGCATATCTACCAAATTTCTCTGCCATACGATACTTACAGCCTACACATTACCATCCAGTATAATGCCTGTGAATAAAGAAGTGTCCAGTTCCAAATTTAGGTGTACGTGTCATATCCTATGCATCTGGGGATTTATAGTTCGAAGCGATATGAAGTGGTAGGAACGACCGAAATTATAGTAAGTATCAATAATATAATCAGTCTTACGATTATCCAGTCGACTATGGGATCATCAGAAGCAAAGCGCAAGCTCGGATTGGGGAAGGAAATGAACCATACAGTCTGAAAGATATCGTTCTGGCATATGCCTTCAGAAAATTACGGCATTCATGGAAAACTTAATGCTAGATCGCCGGAAGGAGATAGACACCGCCGTCCCTCTGAATATGGGTCTAGTATCTAACAGCTGCGGCACCTCTCTCTTTGTGAAAATTACTACATTGAGTTAGTTTTATCTAGTTGGGTCTGGGAAATTGCAGTGCAACTGTGTACGAAACCGCATACGAGAAACAAGAACGATCAAATTTATTGCACATTTTAAATGTTTAAGTCACTGTCAAACAATAAAAACCTTCAACGAAATTCAGGATAGTGACGTTACGATCGTGACAGTCCACATGAAAGAGCAGCAGATACACTTATGCAATATTACTCGGGAATCGTATGAGGAAATGCTACGCCGCTATCGCGGAATCACGATCGAAAAAATTTTAATCGTTTTCCACGCGAAGGAATCAGATGAACATTATGAGATAGGCTAGAAAGCGGCCATACGCGAATTGAAAGTGATGAAAGTCGCTATTATTGGTAAAAGTACGTTTCTCATGCGGTGTACTGTTTTCCTATTTTTTATTTACACGCCAAGTTCCTAGGACCAAATTGAGGAGCTAATCTCCAAGGTCATGGAAGTGTCAGTACGAGAATTTACAACATAAAAGTAATAAAAGATAAGCATGAAAGGTTACGAACCCGAAAAAATTCAAGTCATAAGTTCAAGTAAACGCAGTCAACAATACAATAAGAATCAGTTTAATTTTTCAAGGAACTCCTCGACAGAATAGGAGTGATCCATGAGGAAACTCTTCAGTTTCAATTTGAAAGCCCGTGGATTATTGCTACGATTTTTCAATTCTAGTGGTAGCTTACTGAAAATGGATGCAGCAGTTTACAGCACACATTTCTGCACAGGAGTTAAGGAAGTGCGATCAAAATGCAGGTTTGATTTCTGCCAAGTATTAACTGAGTGAAAGCAGCATATTCTTAGGAATAAGCTAATATTGTTAACAAGAAATGACAGTAAGGAATATATACATTGAGAGGCCAATGTCAAAATACCCAGACTCGTGAACAAGGGTCGACAAGAGGTTCGGGAACTTACACCACTTATTGCCCGAACCGCCCGTTTCTCAGCCAAAAATATCCTTTTATAATGCTAAGAGTTACCCCAAAATATAATACCATACGTCATAAGCGAATGAAAACAAACAAAGTAGACTAACTTTGGTCGAAATTACTTCAGATACCGTTCGGATAGTAAAAATGGCAGCATTAAGTCTTTGAACAAGATCCTGAACGTGGGCTTTCCACGACAGCTTACCATCTATCTGAACACCTAGAAATTTGAAATATTCAGTTTCAGTTATCATATACCCGTTCTATGAAATTAAAACATCAGGTTTCGTTGAATTTAGTGTTAGAAACTGTAAAAACTGAGTCTTAGTGTGATTTAGCGTTACTTTATTTTCTGCAAGCCATGAACTTATGTCATGAACTGCACTATTTGAAACCGAACCAATGTTGCACACAACATCCTTTACTACCAAGCTAGTGTCATCAGCAAATAGAAATAGAGTTGCCTGTAAAGCTAGAGGGCATATCATTTACATAAATAAGGAACAGGAATGGACCCCACAATGATACCTGGGGCACCCCCCACTTGACTGTAACCCCCACAGACCCCCCCCCCCCCCAATCACAGCTATTTTCAACACTTGGGATAATGACCTTTTGCTGTCTGTTGCTAGAATAAGATGTGAACAAATTGTGAGCTATTCCCCGTATTCTACAATGGTCCAACTTCTGGGGCAATATTTTGTGATCAACGCAACCAAACGCCTTAGTTAAATCAAAAAATATACCTAGCGTTCGAAACCTCTTGTTTAAGGGTCTCCGGAACGCCCTATACTTGCAATGTTAAAATAACGCTTATAAATTACATCTTTCCTCACAAAGTATTTGAGGTACAGATTATTTATTGGAATATGGGCTACAACTTAACACAGGGATTTTACAAAATTTTAGTTCAGTTATTAAAGATGATTTTTTTTCAATTGTAATGAAAATTCACAACATTTTTTGCAATTTTTTATTTATATATTCAAAAGTATACAGTTTTTTGGAAAAAGGCTGTGTTAAATTATGCAGAAGGTACTGTGTAACATTTGCTGAAAGTTTGAAACAAATATGTTTGGAAGATCCTTAGAAAACATGTAATTAGTATGAGAAAATAAAAGTTTTGGGAATCGAGCGACAAAGATTCGATTAACTTTTTAGTGCATTCCAGGTCCATAGGATGTATTATCTTCATCCTCTGCAAACTCCTCCTCCAATTTCCTCTTGTTCCTCCTCCTGTTTACTCTTGCTTGTATTTCTAGACTCTTTACAGCCCTGTCTGCAGCCCGAAGGCGTTCCTTGTCTAAAGCAAGCATCTCTCGTACCATGTTAGAACCTATCTTCATTCCCATATTTCTAAATACCTTGCACCTTACAATGTTGCCATCATTGAAAGTCGCAACAGCATCATACACACCAAAGTGAAGTGTTTCTATTCCAACAAATACAGTCTTGGGGATTCTCGACCATATAACACTATTTACACTTTCATTGGGGTTTTGAGCTTTTCCGTGAATACACTTTTTCAACAGTTCAGGTGCTGCTAAGTCTCTGGAAATAGGTTTTATCACCTCCATTATTGCATGAGGCAGACTATGCTTACGAGTGTACACTTCACCAGTTAGCAATCCTTTGTTATATTTACACCAACTGTCTTCTTCTTTGGGACACAAGCTATGTTGGGGATTTTCATCGGTTGAAGAAGTATGAAAAAAAATAGCCCAAACAGCCTTCTTCATTTCGTCGACACTTTGTGTATTTTGCCTAATAGCCATTCCATAATAGTTCTGTATTTTGTCAATTACACTGTCAGTTAACCTTCCCTTCCCATCCAACCCTTTACCATCACTGAGTTTTTGTTTTTTGTACGAAGCTTTCAGTCGCCGAAATCTTGTTCCCATTCACTTCTGTACGTGTCCAATACACTCAAATTTCTGCACTACAACATCATCACCATAGGGCTTCAGTCCTTGAACATGTTTGAAACTTTTAGAATCACCGTCACCAAGGTAATTAACATATCGCACTTTATCACACGCCTCAGAACGCTGGAATATACTGGCAACACCAGCCACTTCCATTCCTCCACTACTGCCACTATAGTTAGCTTTGCAATTATTTTCATGTGTACCTTTATATTTTTGTGGACATCTACAATACTTTGATATTACTGCTACATCTATAACTTTCCCTGTATACATACTGGTGGCAGATACTACACCATGAAGAGATGTGTGTCCCCGTTTATGCCAGGTACCATCGAACGCTGCAGTCAAATCTCTGTTACCATTATTTTCCATTACTGCCTCTTCCACAGCGTTCTTCATAGATTCTATACATACATCTTCTACTTTAAACCCTATTAATTTATTATAGGTCGTAAACTTGGTTGGGGGATTTGGAAGATTCATGATGCCACAGAAAATTGCACCTGCATTAGCACCCTTACCAACTGAACGCAAGGAATAAACAAATCTAATGTTGTGTTCGTAGATTTTGCTACCATTTCCTTCAGTTGCAGTTACTGCAACACTGTTCCAAAAGGTGGCCATGTATGAACACTTATCACATTTCAGTGGTATTTCACTAGCAAGTCCTATGTGCTTTATTATGGAGAGTTCCAGACCAACTTCACTACAATGAATACATCTTACACAGTTTGAAAAAATTCCTTTGAGAACCGACATATCAAATATTTCATTCACATCCGATTCGCCCATAAAACATTCATAGTTTTCACTCATTGAACCAAGCTTCTTCTATGAAGTATTTTCTTTCCCACTTTGACTGCTATGGGCAGGTGTACTTGACAGGTTAGGTTCACTCACTTGGTTATCGTCTATATTGTTTACAGTAATAACACATACCTTTGGCTTTCCAACATTTCTCCTTTTCTTAAAAGCCTTCAGAGGATTTCTAATAACTTTACTTTTACACATTATTATACTTCAACAAAACAGAGACTCAAGAAACAGAATTAATTACGAATATTTTCGAGATAACGACAGAGTAAATAAACATGAAACAATCGACAATCACACCAGCGATATATATTGAACCATCACAGGTTAGCCACAGCACATACTTTATCTCACATCACTAAAATGTACCTGATGAACACGGACGTTAATAATAACACCATTTGACAGCAGTTTAACAGCGCCACAGTGGGTCACGCCCATGTAGAACACATTTCAAAAAAAATTTAAAAATAGTTGTAGTCTTCGGAATTGAATAAATTATATATCTATTAAAAGGTAATAGTCTGCAGATTCAGAAAACGCAAAAAAGTAAAAACTGAACTTTTGATGATTTTTGAGCCTTTCCGGAGCCCCTTAACCCATCCAGTACCTCACAGAGAAAAGATAATATAGCATTTTCAGTTGTTTAACGACTTCTAAAGCCGAAAAGTACATTTGATAGCAAATCGTGTGATATAAAATGATCAATTATCCTTACAAACACAGCCTTTTCAATAAGTTTAGCAAACACTGATGGCACAGCAATGAGTCTAAAATTGTCTACATTATTCCTTTCTGCCTTTTTATAAAGCGGCTTTACTACTGAGTACTTCAGTCGTTCAGAAAAGTGGCCATTCCTAAAGGAAAAATTACAAATATTACTAAATACGGTGCTAACATGTGCAGCAAAGTACTTTAATATTCTGCCAGGCACTCTATCATATCCATGAGAGTCCTTAGTCTTTAGTGATTTAATTCTTGACTGAATCTCCCCCTTGTCAGTATCACAGAGGAGTATTTCAGACATAAATCTTGGAAAGGCATTTGCCAAGAGAGTTATATGATTCCTTGTAGAAACTAAATTTCTATTTAAGTCACCAGCAATGCTCAGAAAATGATTGTTAAATACTGTACATACATCTGATTTATCAGTAACAGAAATATTTTTACTACTAACTGACTTTATATCGTCGAACTTGTGCAGCTGACCAGACACGTCCTTCACAACGGACCATATGGTTTTAATTTTATCCTGTGAATTAGCTGTTCTATTTGCACACCACATACTCTTTGCCTTCCTAATAACATTTTTAAGCACCTTACACTACTGTTTGTAATGGGCTACTGTAGCTTGATTGTGATTACTTCTAACATTTTGATATAATTACCGCTTTGTACTACATGATATCCCTATCCCACTAGACTGCCACCCAGGCTACTTTTTACTGCCTGTACCCACTTTAGAACTTTCTAATGCAATGCAGCTCTCAAAGAGCATGAGAAATGTGTTAAGGAATGCATTATATTTGTCACCTAAGTTATCGGCACTATAAACATCCTGCCACTCTTCTTCCTTGACGAAGTTTAAATAAATCTCTGTTGCTGTTGGATTAACTTTACTACATAGTTTATAATTATATGTGGCATTTGTTTAGTGTTAAAATTTGTCCATCATGGTCTAAAAGGGCATTTATCCTTTCCCATCTAGTAATGAAGAATGAATTAAAATATCGTCTACGGCTGTGCTACTGTTCACCTGCACCGTATTAGGTTGTGATAATTTTGGGAAAATATATAAAAGATTAGTACTGAAACAGATTTCATTTTTGGTTAGGTACTCTGTAATCCGTCCCAATTTCATGAAGGCTAGGTGAGACGCTTAAGTTTTAGTGCTAGCGATTATATGTGAAATAATAACCATTACAACGAAGCAGAGGAGGCTGCAATTCGTGCACCATTACAACAGAACCACAATATTTGTCAGATGAACAAGTCTTACGAACAACACTCAATTACTTTCGACATCCTTCTCAGCAAATCTGGAATACGCACGCTTCTCTCTCGCTGCTCTGCATGCAGATCGTTCTAAGAACACGACTGATCCAGTATATCTCTCTTACGTTGAGACTGGCATAATCGTCCGAATGATGTCATTCAATCCACGACAAGAAAAATAACTAAATTAATAAATAAATCCTTTATGCGCCTCTACTTGGCAGTTAGGTCCAAGCAACAGTTATAGCACTGATTTGTTTCATTGACAACTGGTTATTTATTATCCAAATACCAGCATAAATCCATTATAAAGACCAGTTTAATGTATTTCTCTCAGACCTTTATTTGATGAACCTGTTGTGACTATTTCCTAAACTGAATCTATATACACTCCTGGAAATTGAAATAAGAACACCGTGAATTCATTGTCCCAGGAAGGGGAAACTTTATTGACGCATTCCTGGGGTCAGATACATCACATGATCACACTGACAGAACCACAGGCACATAGACACAGGCAACAGAGCATACACAATGTCGGCACTAGTACAGTGTATATCCACCTTTCGCAGCAATGCAGGCTGCTATTCTCCCATGGAGACGATCGTAGAGATGCTGGATGTAGTCCTGTGGAACGGCTTGCCTTGCCATTTCCACCTGGCGCCTCAGTTGGACCAGCGTTCGTGCTGGACGTGCAGACCGCGTGAGACGACGCTTCATCCAGTCCCAAACATGCTCAATGGGGGACAGATCCGGAGATCTTGCTGGCCAGGGTAGTTGACTTACACCTTCTAGAGCACGTTGGGTGGCACGGGATACATGCGGACGTGCATTGTCCTGTTGGAACAGCAAGTTCCCTTGCCGGTCTAGGAATGGTAGAACGATGGGTTCGATGACGGTTTGGATGTACCGTGCACTATTCAGTGTCCCCTCGACGATCACCAGTGGTGTACGGCCAGTGTAGGAGATCGCTCCCCACACCATGATGCCGGGTGTTGGCCCTGTGTGCCTCGGTCGTATGCAGTCCTGATTGTGGCGCTCACCTGCACGGCGCCAAACACGCATACGACCATTATTGGCACCAAGGCAGAAGTGACTCTCATCGCTGAAGACGACACGTCTCCATTCGTCCCTCCATTCACGCCTGTCGCGACACCATTGGAGGCGGGCTGCACGATGTTGGGGCGTGAGCGGAAGACGGCGTAACGGTGTGCGGGACCGTAGCCCAGCTTCATGGAGACGGTTGCGAATGGTCCTTGCCGATACCCCAGGAGCAACAGTGTCCCTAATTTGCTGGGAAGTGGCGGTGCGGTCCCCTACGGCACTGCGTAGGATCCTACGGTCTTGGCGTGCATCCGTGCGTCGCTGCGGTCCGGTCCCAGGTCGACGGGCACGTGCACCTTCCGCCGACCACTGGCGACAACATCGATGTACTGTGGAGACCTCACGCCCCACGTGTTGAGCAATTCGGCGGTACGTCCACCCGGCCTCCCGCATGCCCACTATACGCCCTCGCTCAAAGTCCGTCAACTGCACATACGGTTCACGTCCACGCTGTCGCGGCATGCTACCAGTGTTAAAGACTGCGATGGAGCTCCGTATGCCACGGCAAACTGGCTGACACTGACGGCGGCGGTGCACAAATGCTGCGCAGCTAGCGCCATTCGACAGCCAACACCGCGGTTCCTGGTGTGTCCGCTGTGCCGTGCGTGTGATCATTGTTTGTACAGCCCTCTCGCAGTGTCCGGAGCAAGTATGGTGGGTCTGACACACCGGTGTCAATGTGTTCTTTTTTCCATTTCCAGGAGTGTACTTGTAACGAGATTATAAATATAACGCTAGAGGCCCAGGATAATGTAAATGGATCTATATTATCAGAATCTACAACATATCGAAAAACATTACGGATGACAACGTTTAGGAACATTTCCCTGCATTCTGAACAGAAACGACGAAATAATATAAGCCTTCTACATCTGCATCTTTATGACTGCTCTGCAGTTCAAACATAAGTGCCTGGCAGAGATTTCATTGAATCACCGTCAGTCAGTACTGTCTAGTAAGGGTCTCTTACCACGCAGCACTACTCCTGAAGAGGATGGACAAGGGTAGTGCAGGCTGTCTCCATAGTAAACCTGTTGCATCTTCTAAGTCCTCTGCCAACAAAACACCGTGTTTGGTTCGCCGTCTGCATAACATTTGATGTATGATTGTTCCAATGTAAGTTTTTCGTAACTGTAATCCATAACTATTTAGTTTAACTGACAGCATGAAGATTTGTGTGATCTATC
Source organism: Schistocerca cancellata (assembly GCF_023864275.1). Taxonomy (NCBI): domain Eukaryota; kingdom Metazoa; phylum Arthropoda; class Insecta; order Orthoptera; family Acrididae; genus Schistocerca; species Schistocerca cancellata. The sequence goes on along the minus strand of NC_064629.1, from coordinate 384,086,831 downwards.
GTGTAAGCGAAATGTAACGGATTCCTTTTAGTACTCATGTGAACGACCTCATACTTTTCCTTATTGAGAACAAAGTGATACTTTTCGCACAAACAAACATCTTTTCTAAATTATTTTGCGACTGATTTTGATCTTATAATGACCTTAATAGACGGTGAAAGACAGAATCATCCGCAAATAGTCTAAGAGGACTGTGTAGATACCCTCCTAAATGGTCTGTGTTGATTAAAGACAGCAGAGGGCGCACAACACAGTTCACTGAATTAGCTGGAAATGCACACGCGAGCAATCACTATGCCGACCCTTGGACAGGTTGATAGCAAATACTGTCAGCGCGGAATAATTTTCCGTAAGAACTGCGTCCAGGAACGGCTGTGTTTGCTGTATTCCGCTCTATTAAATGTGATATTTGCGGCTGCACTGGAACTTTGGCCGCTGAATATTAAGTCTGCCGAGAGTCGTCGCTAGGCATTCAAATGAAATTAAACTGGAGGAAGGCTCGGTGAGCGGCCTTGGGTTCCGTGCATTAGCAAAATTGCCGCGGCAGCTCTCTTCCGTCCTGCCTGCGGGCAAACTTTTTGCTCCTGTGTTATTACCAACTGTTGCAGGTAACATCCCACAACATAACGAATGCCGACGAATTTCAGCTACAACTCTTTTGTAATGTAATTAAATCTGATACCGCGTACAGCACCAAAACAAAGCCACAATATGACGGTAACAGGTGTCAGATATTCGCAGGCTGTTTCAGACTTTCTTCAACACTGTTCCAAGCAGCAAGGCTTCAGGCGTCAAGAGTGACGCTTCGTGAAGAAAAATTCGTAATATCGGAACAGTACACATAAATTTTGTGCTCGTCACACACGTACAAAAACGTTTGAAAAGATTCGTACCACGGCCGTTGCTCCAAATGAAGCTGTTGAATATTTTGTATCTCCTATGGGTGTTACTAGCACGAAGACACTTACTTCTTACCTTTTGCCATGAATTTACTTTAACTAAATCTTAAAATACGTACGATATTTTTTTGAAGACGTATGACTTTTTTGTGATTCTTGATAATGGGACCATCACACACAAAAAACTGTCACGCAACTTATGAACATCTATGAAAGCCGTGTCCTAACTATCATTTAGGAGATTCATTTGCTGGGAATGGAGTTATATTTGAAGATGCAGAAGTCGTTTTCGGGAAAAATGAGGTCCAGTCGCACTCTGATGTAAGTTTTTCGCTGTCACGCAACTTATGAACATCTATGAAAGCCTTGTCCTAACTATCATTTAGGAGATTCATTTGCTGGGAATGGAGTTATATTTGAAGATGCAGAAGTCGTTTTCGGGAAAAATGAGGTCCAGTCGCACTCTGATGTAAGTTTTTCGTTGTTTCCCTACATCGGTTAAAGCAGTGAGCCGTTTCTTCCCTGATCTTTTTCCAACTGAAAATACTGCTCTACATGCAACGTCCTGGAGACCGAAGGGACATACTACCCAAGATTACTTTCCTCGTCTGGTGCGAGGTAACGGAAACTCCAGCTTTGGGTATTATATTAACGGATTTCATGTCGCGGCTGTTTCTTAACAAGAATATTTAGTGGCCGGAAATAAATGCACATCTACAAGCATTCGTTTCATTTACATATTCTGATACTACTTCTATATTATAAACACTTCTGTCAATTTCTGACTATATATACAGAGTATGCTAATGATCACTACATATTTGTCTCCTATATTGCTGGTAAAGCAGTACCGTAATCGCTTGTCACTACAGCCAAAAACTGCACACAAAAAAATTGGTTCAAATGGCTCTAAGCACTATGGGACTTAACATCTGAAGTCATCAGTCCCCTAGACTTAGAACTGCTTAAACCTAATTAACCTAAGGACATCACACACATCCATGCACTAGGCAGGCCGGCTCAGTCTTATGTGACTGGCTAGAGAATGTAACACAGCCCTTGCAAAATCTTAAGTGACAAACACTCGAAGGATTACTCTGTAAACCTCGTTAGATCCCGCGTAGAAAACTTCAGCAATATTCTACAGGTCCTTAAGTACTTATCTCACTGATAAAATTACGTAAATCAACATCTACGTGACTTCTCTGATAGTCACACTTAAGCGCCTGACACGAGTATTCATAAACCCACCTTCAAACTATTTCTCTGCCCTTCCCCTCTAGACGAGCCCGTTGAAACGTGAACACTTAAATGTTTAAGTGCGAGCTTTGATTTCTCTTATTATGATGATCATTTGTTTCCATGTGGTTTCAGGAGAGAAAGTTGGTGATAGAAATTTCATGAAAAGATTCTTCCACCACTCCAGTTCGTGCATCATTCCCGTGGGACTTTTTCCCGTATTTCACGACAATGTAAAACGAGCTGCCCTTCGTTGGACCTTTTCGATGTCCTCCGTCAATCCTATCTCGTAAAGATCCCATACCATACAGTGGTACTCTAGCAGAGAACGGACAAGCATAGTGTTGGCAGTCACTTTAGTAGACCTGTTGCGTATTCTAAGCGTTCTTCCAATAACATGCAGTCTTTGGTTTGCTTTCCCCACACATTATTTATGTGATCGTTCGTTATTAAGTTGTTCGTAATTCTAATACGAACATTCAATGGGCAGGAAACTATACAAGTTCTCCCCTGGATTAATCCGTTTTGCAACGCAATCAGACCTCGTTTACATGAATCCACTATGAGGCCAAAGTCTCTTCAAATAGAATCAGCTTCAACCAGGTACACCACAAACTATGGCTCACGGAGAACAGGGAGCTGTGAATACCACTTAACAGTCCTACACTGGTGTAGCAGTACTTTACCCTTTCACCTTGATTCCGGCGGCAGCAGAAAACGGCACACTGTTGCGAGGCGCGGAGAGCGGTGGCAGCTGCACTGTTCTGAAGAGCCCACGAAAACTTGGAAACTACGCGGACTCGCGTTCTGATTCTTAGAACGTGGGGAAGTTTCTTATCAGCGTTTAGAAATCCCGGCAGATTTCAGTGTCAGGTGCATCCATTCGCTGGTCTGGCCACCCAATTTGACTCACAGGCACGACGGCACATGCTGGAATTGTCAAACGTCAGACGGCCGACTCAGGACGAATAAGTTCACCCTCGTGACACACGATATGTCAGAGATGATATGCGGTTCCACTGTTGGTACAGTTGGAAACTGCCACTGGCTCTTAGTCCATCACAAGTTGCATACCACAAGTCTCACCCACTAGGGAAAGACTCAAAGTTCTCCAACAGGGGAGGGCCTGAAGGCAAAGAAGGAAAAATTCACAATCACTTTCCATCAAGCCCCGTACAGCAGCCGAATTATCAGAAAAAAACCGTCTCCACGTTGTAAAAACTTATCGAGTTTTTTATTGTAAAAATACAGCAACCAGCCACTTTTTAATGCGTTTTATTTATGTCAATATGCATTTCGGGTTTGCACCCATCTTCAGCTGGCAAATTGGCATAAATAAAACGCATTAAAAAAGTGTCTGGTTGCTGTATTTTTACAATAAAATATCATTATCCACAGCCACGGAGCTCAACAGTCCAAATATAATGGACAAATTGTTACTTATCGAGTTATCCTCCTCTAGTTGAATCTCCCGTCTTGAATGCTCTGCTGTCCTCGTAGCCAATCCGGACACAGTACTGGGTTTCCCACGCTAAGGAAGCAAGCCTCTGCTTTGCATATCCTGAGGGAAACCAATCACTGACTCGAAATCTCTATTGTCTGAAAAAAGAAGACTTTAAACTCTGGAGGCGTCATTCTTACGGTAAGCATCGGCGTGTTTCGCCAAAAAACGTCTACCTAGGCAGGACAACAGTCCCTCATTTATGAAGAAATCCAATTTTTCCACGTCGACCATGTGAAATTTCTGAAAGAAAGCTGTTAAGGTTCCCAGACAATCGTGCCAGTGAAATACATTTTTTTCCGCTTGCTAAAAGAATCTGGCGACTTCCTAACGTCAGTGGAGCTACAGTCTTGTCTCCAGTAAACATATGCACCAGCCGCTCTGGTCGTATCGTTCCAGCTTCTCACATGAGAATGCTTGTAGTTTTATGACCATCCCACCATTTGTACAAAAGATCAGATTACAGCAGTCTCTCTTAAACGGCTTCCTCCACCCACTTACCGCTGTACGGCCGCCTTCGCGACCGACTGTCGCCTGGCTCAGGTAAAACGTTTTGTAAGCCGGTGCACTCCTGCTTCGACCCCAAGTGGGAAGAGTGGAGTGCCACAGCCCAAGGTTCCTCTGCAAGTGCAATTCAATGAACACTGCTTCCCTGAATCACTTGCATAGCCAGATCGCTGGACACAACATTTATGGCCCACAATACATCTTTCTCCCTGGTCTTAGCCGCCTCCACTATGGCCTCTTGGGTATAAGTTCTCTACAGGCTACACATGCAGTTAAAAGAACATTCTGCCCACAATTTCCTCGTGTAAGAAGTCACAAGTCACACACACCAAATTTAGTATTTGGGTACACGGAGAGCAAGGCCTAAAATATGAACATTAATACAGCCAACAGAGTAGTTAAAGTGAGAGAGTGGCTTGCCAACTTTCAGATTTTGTATTTCTATCATTTATCGTGTAACCGGAATCAATGGAACTCCTTTTAACATTCATGTGGATGACTTCATATTTTTCCCTATTCAGAGTCAATTGCCACTTTTAGCAGCATAAAAACATCGCGTAAAATTCATTTGAAATTAGTTTTGATATTCTGATGAGTTTAGTAGACGGTAAAAAGCGCGATCATCTACAGACAATCTAATAGGGCTGCTCAAATTTATATAGATCAGGAGCAGCAGAGGGCCCATAACACTTCCTTGAGAATCGTCAGAGACCACTTCTGTTTTATTGGATGACTTTCTGTCGATTACTGCGAGCTGTGGCCTCGACAGGAAATCAAAAGTCCAGTCGCACAACTGAGGAAATGCTCCATGGCCAGGCTATTTGATTAAAAGTTGCTTTTGAGGAATGATATCAAAAGTCTTCTGTAAATTTAAAAATATAGAATCAAGTAGCCATCCCCTATCGATAGCAATCATTACTTCACGTCAATAAAGAGCTAGTCTGCAATGGCGCGGTCATTTGTGTTTTGGCCTACAGAAAACATTTCCATTCACCTTCGGTGATTTCTTCTATTACAGTTTTGTCCAGACGCTTTTCGGTTAGAAAAATGCGTAACGTTTGTTGGCTATAAAAAGCTATAGCGGAAACCAGGCGCACTACACATCTTTACAGGTCGCATCAAAATGTTTTTCAATATCCGCTTAGCTGAACGATTATTTGAAAGGTATTTTGCGAGTACAAATTTAAAAAAAATATTGTAACTTGTTTGATACAAAACACTGCCAAGCCAGTGCTAATCCTAAAGTATAGTTTCGTCATCCATACACGATCACACTCACCTGTAATAGCCAAATTATGGTAGTAACCAAACCGGTTACACTAGGATTAACAAACAGATTGTCTGTGACAGAGTGATCTTTCAAATATTACACAAGTTGTCCACTACGTACGTTCAGTTTGTGGTCGCGCCTTGCATAACACGTCACGCGGATATTGGCTACTGAGAAGTCACAATCTACATATTAAAATTGTAATTTAACGTGTTCATTTTTTCTCCCCTTTGCAGAACTTCACGGTCAAGTTTTAACTATTATCCCGTAGAACTTTCACATCCGTTCAGAGCTCCTTATGTCCACATTCGAACGTGATCAGAGCTGGCATCCGAACTCAACCTAGTCTTCAAAAAGAAATTCTCTTAGCCCACAAAGTACTTGCGAAAGTACTGTCCTCTGATTGGACGATATAGATCGTGAACAATACAATGGTTGAAGTAAACTGCACAATCCCACTTATTTAACTTTTGTCCAATCACAAGTTAATAGCTCTGATAAACCGTTTATCACAAGAACAAATTTATAAAATCCATAAATGTCAGAATAACTCCCTCTGCAAGTAACAGAATTATCGCAAAATATATCTTGTTTTCTCAGTCCCATAAACTGGCTAGTTTCACTGTACAGTTTCCACTAAGTATGATTCACTCTCTCTGCATACAGTTCTCATAACGTATACTCAGTTTATAGACATAACAGTATCCCTTTATTGTCTTATTTTCCATTAACACTAATAAACAAATTAAGTTAACAATAATTAATGAAAGTTGTAATAGTCACAGTAGCTCAATTTTGCTTCCAAAATATGTTTTAAGCATGTATTGTTTCATAGTCCGTAAGATTCTGACACAATTCGGCCACAGTCGTAAATACTTGCAGCTAGCTACTGGATCAGAGTTCATCTCTCAAGCGACAACTATGACTCATTGTATCTGGCCCCTCGCTTCTGTCTCTTATTTACACAGGCGCAATGGAAGGCGCTACGTCTCACATCTCCTATGATTATGAAAAATTTTTGCAAACAATTTTTAATAATTACACTGCTTCGCGACTGTTTTTCCACTTTTAACAATTTCCAACACCAAACTTTCTACACTAAAATACATAATTCTTACTCCAGAATACGCAGCTCTAAAATTCACGTAGCCCACTGTTTCACAAAAACTCATTCTTATTTCATATTCTTCATAAAATCATAAATTATAAAAATTATTTTCCAGTGGAACAAATTAACTTATCTTTTGAGCGCAGTTCGAATTATTTACAGCATTTCACTTAAATAATGAATACCATTCCTTAAATTCTTCCTGCACTTCTCGCTCTGTAGTGCATCCATGTATGTTTCTTGATTCACCCTACTATACAGTAGGCACTTCACTAGTGTCCTGCTACATTATGAATCGTGTATCTTACATTGATACGTCATCTTATTTGTGTGGCTTCCATAACACTTCATCTGCACTTCCAGAACAGTTCAGGCTGCAGTTATATGGTCATTTTCCTGAAAACAGAACTTCGCCTAAGAGTACCAGTTTAAACAACATCTTCCTGAAAGATAAACATCATTAGAGATAGTTTCCTAAGATGTTTCTTGTTTTTACATAACTGATGACATCTTTAAATACATTCATAATTCTCCTCATCAAAAGTAAATCAACAGAGAATTTTCTTCATTGGATGCACTCAAGTAACACATATATGAAACTACTTAAAAATTATTACCTCTTGAATCGAGATTCAAACAGTGAATTTAGCTAAATGGGTTGCTAGTGAAAGTATTGTCAAAATTTTACATTACACTTATTTTGTAAAATGTTTTGAAACTTAAAATTAGCATAAATCATTCTTTTGCAAATTATTCAATGTAACATAGTTTACAATGTTTCTACCAGTTTCTTCTCTTTAAATTTTATAAACAGTCACCTATATTGTGGATAGGCTCCACTGCCTCTCAAGCAGTAAAGTGTTTTGACCCAACACAGAGAGAGATCATGTTCAAAAACATGAAACTGTTAACAATGTTCTTCGTATCACTCTCGTCCACCGTTATTGTGTCACACTTTCGTTTAGTCAGACAGTATTAGCACATCCTTTTCATATTCCTATCAAAGCTTTTACATCACCATACCATTCGTTTCACATCAATAGTCATGTCCAGTGTTTTTCACGTTATTACTACCAAATCCCTTATCCATTTTTCATCACTGCAGTGCAACGCTTTGTGATTAATTGCCCTTGGCCTCTTTACTTCGAAACATTATCTTCTTGCTTTTATAAGCCATGTCTGGTAGTTTTACGTCACTACTCCAACACCTATTAATCATTTTTCTTAACAATAACACCCTCTTCTACTGCAAATCGCATTCCATCCTTAGTTTCCTTGTACTAACCATTTCGTTTACAAGTCACCTCTAGCAGTCTATATACAACTAATTAAATATCCGCTGTCTATTTTTCAACACAACACATTCTGTATACATCAAGTTACCTTATTCCCTCATTAACTACTATCCCCATTTAGCACATCCGTCTATCTTTACGTGTGTCTCCAAAATCATTAATATTTCTCTTTACTTCAAATTTCTTCACATCCTCAATGGTCAACTTCGAGATGACAACACCCCCTAAAACCTACTTTCCTCTAGATAGTGAAAAGATAAAAGAATGATAGATTAAGTTCAGAATGACAGAAGAAGAATACTGATATTATGAAAGGAAAATGAAATAATATTGCCAATAACTCGAGTACCTGATGATCGTCACTCACCTGACATTGCAGAGAGCGCCATACTCTCTGAGATCTTTGTCAGCTTCTACTTAATTTATGTAAATTCTCCACCTTTGTCTCTATTTTATCATGCACCATTTCTAATTCCTACGGATCCACTCCCACTTCTTCACCATATTCGTTAGACCCTTCTAATTCTGCCTCTTTCCTACAATATCTTATGGGCATACTGCACTTTTTTCAATCATCAGTTTCTCTCTTTGATAAAGTGGTATAGTAAATTTTCTCCCATTTATTTCCAAAATCACACAATCATCATTGAAATCCAGCTTCCCTTCGTGTTCACTAAAGAAATTTGCCTCAGTCAACATGTCAGTTCTCACACTGGAAGTTATCAGAAAGTTGTGATACAACTGGATGCCACTTATGTTAAGAGCTAACGTCACTTCATATTCAACATGCTTCTTTACTTTACCAATGACTACAATTATTTGATTACCCATGACAGGCATAGTAAACAATTCCCATAATTAGGTAAGGCACCTAACCATTTCTGACTAACAAAGATCACTGCCACTGTCAGCTAAACATTGCATTTCTTTGCTTTGTACCATCAAACTAATTATAGATTGTCTTGTCGTTTCCCAGTAGTGTTCACTTCATCTTCCTCCAGTAGACAATGTACTTCTCTTCTGTACAAACCTCCTCTGCATCTGGAGATTACACACATATTTGCAGGATTGCACTCACTATCCAACCTTTCAACATCTGTTAATATGAACACTAGTGGAAGATCAAAACACTCCTCCACATCCACCTGTTCTCTATCTACCGCAATTAATTTTTTCACTACCTCTTCACATTCATTATCATCTCCATCCTCCCCTAATTCTCATCAACTGACTGACCCTCATTATAGTCATCACCTGGCCGCACTTTCCCCATTGCTGCACATAAATCATCATTTATTGCCTTCAATACTTGTTGCATCCTTTTCTGTGTAGTTCCTGGAATTTCTCAGTATGTATGTTCTCCCCTTTTCATGGCAAGATGCATTATGAGTTTAGCTGCACACACTTTTCTGCATATCACATAATACGTCATTTTTCTTTGGATCATCTACCGTATTCTCTGTAGTGCAGTCCTTATTTCGATCTTTTGTATTAATATATTCTTCCAAGATACCGTTAAACATGCATATTCCAATTTCATTTGTCTCATTCATTTCCTATTCTTACTCCTACCTTTGTCTGTTTTAAAAATCTTCATAGTCACCTCTCTGAGAATGTAATCTTTACACAGGTACTTGTTCTCTATTAATTGGTCTATCTGCCATAGTATGGCGCCACCTCCGAGTTTGTCTCCCATTATTATTATTCTGAAACACACCCAGTCTGCTTACAGTCACGTTATGACGGTTTTCCACATTACTTTGCGGCCTAAAGATTTCATTTGCTTGCTCCAACTTTTGCAGTAACTCCTCAAACCTTTTCAAGTAATTAACAAACTTTTTAACCTCGTCCTTAGGAGCATCAATAATTTTATTACGCCAATTCATAGGTAGCTTCACATCTAAGCCCATCATAAATTGTTCAGACACCAACCTATTCGTGAAACAAGACGATTTAGTAACCCACTTCAGTTCAAAGCTCTTTACCTTTTTCTTTGTGGGCTAAAATTTTTCCCCACCCCAGAACCATTTTGTAATTCTATTTGTTTGAGCTTACTCCAGCAGTCTTTTCTAACGTATCATCCTGCTCAGTAGCTGTAACACTCCAATTTCTAACTTCACCCAAGAATTTTGACGTAATGAAAGAAATTTTTTGTCTATCAATCTACAATGTACGCAAAAAAATTTAAAGTCATTCAAGAATTCTTTTGGATGTACGTTTCCACGTGGATACAAGCGCACAAATTGTCTATTGGTAATAAACGCCACTTAAGAAGATTCTGTCACCGATCTACAAGCCTCACGGTTAGCACCTCTTGTAATGTTATGGTCTACTTTAGACAATCTATTGTCGTACTCATGCAGCTCAGTTTGTATTGTCTCAAATTGATCAGTTAACTGATCTGTATTAGATATTATCACCTTCGCATGATGAGACACATCCTTCACTGATTTAAGTAACTGCACTTCAAGTAGTAATTTCGATGTCTAAAGCTTTCCTGTTATTTTCGCTAACAAATTCTACAGCAGCAATTTATTGCTCAGTTTTATGTAAATCCTCGTTAACTTGATCTCCCCTTGCTTGCTTCCACTATCTACGTTTTTTATCCTATGTAACCGACCTTAAACATTTTCAGAAGATTTTTTACAATCTTTCTTAACTTCAGAAATTCTTTCCTCAACCTTAGTATCAAACAATACAAATCTTTAAGGCAGCGGCCTAGTTTCCCAATTTCACATTAATTTCAGATTTAAACTGTTTAGGTTCACCACCTAAACTATTAATATTATTAGACTGCTGTGTAAGTCCACTAGACTGTCGTTAGATTCTCTTATCAATATTATCAGTCTGTTGTTCCAAATTTTTGCTTACTTCAGTAAAATTTTTGTTCATTTTAACGATTAATGCCACAAACATTTCCTGCAAACTTTTCGGCTTATTTGTCCCAGCACCGTTCCCCGTTCTGTTTGCTTTACAGGCAACATACCCAGTTGGGCATCTGCATCAACTGTATCTTGCCTATTTACATTAAATTGATTAATATGATATAAACTATTATTACTAACATCACTCAATCTATTATTGTAACAGTTCAAATTACCTCCTGTAACTGTATTTGTCAAAACTCTTTGTTCGATTTCTATCCAAACAAATGGAGATATTTGAGTTACATCGTTAACTGAAACATCATTAATTACTATATAACCTGCCTGTCTCTGCTCAGAAGTGCTTGCTTGACTGTCACTGAACGTTACCCCCTTCTTTCGCATTTACAGCACTGTCACTCTCTTCCTTCCTTGCAAGTTTTTTAATACAAGCACAAAATACACTTAACGTTTCTCCGGGAGTCTGCTATAGTCACGGCGTGTTGTCTCTTCAGCCCTAAGCTCCATCTTTAGCTTTACCAGTTTTCGGGTCATCTTTCGCCGCATGTTGTCAGCGCTGCACACATCCACCTGCTATTAACTGCATCTGTCCCTATCTAGTACAGTTCTACGATCCACCTTTCGTAGGTTTGATGACGTTTACCACCCGTTTCACATCGAAAAGTTCCAGTCCTCTTGTCACTGGCCTTATTTTTCACTTTCGCATGCACTGTTCCATGATACCGTTCTCTCACTGCGTTTCACTAACCTCTTTTTTAAGCGTTACCGACCGCGATTTCGACCGACTACGCCTTTTACTTCCCAGACGCGATGCACCACTTGCAACGGTGCGGTTATTTGTGTTCAGATCAACAGAAAAATGTTCCACTCACCTTTCGTTGTTCCTTCTTTTGCACTCCTGTCCACACGCTTTTCCTGTCAGATAAATACGTAATGTTCGTCGGCTAGAAACAGCTATAGCAGAAACTGGAAGTATCACATATCTCTATAGGTCTTATCAAAATGTTTTTCAGTACCAGGTTAATCGAGCAGTTAATTAAAAGGCAGTTTGCGAGTAAAAATTTCAATATGTTGTGACTTGTTTGATTCAAAACACCGCCAAGCCCATACAATCTTAAATTGCAGTTTTTCCGTACTTAGAGTCAATTGGCATTTTTAGCACCATAAACATATCGTTTCTATTTCATTTTGCAATTGGTTTTGATATTGTGATGTTTTAGTAGATCATCTGCATACAATCAAAGAGTGCTGCTCATACTGTCTCCTAAATAGTTTATGTAGATCAGGAACAGCAGAGGGCCTATAATACTTTCTTGGGGATAGTCGGAAATAATTTCTGTTTTATTGGATGACTTTCCGTCGATTACTGCGAACTGTTGCCTTCCAGACAGGAAATCACGAATCCAGTCGCACAACTAAGGTAATACTCCATGGCCATGCAATTTGACTAACAGTTGCTTGTGAGGAATGGTATCAAAAGTCTTCTGGAAATCTGAAAATATGGAATCAATTTGAAATCCACTGTCGATAGCAATCATTACTTCATGGCAATAAAGGGCTAGCTTGTAATGGCGCAGTTATTTCTGTTTCAGTCTGCAGAAAACAGTTCCACTCACTTTTCGGTGATTTCTTCTTTTGCAGTCCTGTCCACACGCCTTTACTGTTAGAAAAAACGCATAATGTTCGTTAGCTAGGAACAGTTGTAGTGGAAACCAGCCGCACCACGCATCTCCACAATTTGCATCAATTTTTTTTCAATATCACCTTAGCTGAGCGATTATGTGCTGGCGTAGGCTGTCGCCAGCACACCAGTCGGCAAAGATGATGTGCGGAGATCGGTATTAGGCGCTGGATCCATCACGCCTACCACGAGAGAGGCCAGAGACACACTGACAAGCAAAACGCCGCCAGTGTCCTCTCAACAGCTGTAAGGTGGCTATAATTTCGCACCTCACACGCACTCACTACATACTTTGCCATGATTTACAGCCGGAATTAGGTGTCATTTGATAGGTTGTACATTTTATATTTGAATATTTAAAGAAGACTGACGTTGTCACATACACCTTGCAAATAGTTGTTAACGCTTATTGCATGAAAGGTGATCGAGTGTCTTTATTATCAAAACAGCATAATAAATGATTGCCTATACTAGTAGGGGTTGGAACACCGGTGGAAATGAAACGGCAGGCGTAACTCAGGTCCTGGGTGGAAAAGCCAGCACAGGTGTGTTGGTCCTGCTTAACAGACGAAGTAGCCCTAGCCAGACGGTGGGGCACGAGCGCTGAAGCACAATAGAGTGGCGGCTGGTAGGTATTGTAGCGAGGCCGAAAGGATAACCGGAAACTCTGAAAATCTTGGACGCTGCAGAGAGGAACAAGGAAGCGTTACTTCGAAAATCACGAAGGCTGGGTTATTTCCGAGGATTTTTACTCTGAGAAGCGTGCCATTGTATGAATTCCTAATTAATGGGGATAGATATTTCCTCGCAAACTTTCCGCGCTGGACGACAAAGGACTAAAATATGGGTGGTCGGCGTTCAGAAGAATCTGTAGAGAGGGAGAATATTCCGTGGTTTCGAGAATATGATTCGCTTTCTGCAGTTACGAGGGAGGGGAGCCTAGCTTTGCTGGGAAACCAGCGGTGTAGAGAATGTGGTCTTCCGTTTTGAGCGCCCATGTTTCGATGGTCGCTCAGTATCAGCTTTTGTTGGTACAGACGGACTTGCTGTCTTTGCTCTCAGGAACTTCTATAGTTAAAACGGTTAGGCACTGTACTGTTGCGAACTTATACGATTCTGGACTTCGCCTCCGGGTAGGGATTTGTCGTTGAGTATGCGTCGTTCAGTGATTGAGAGCACTTCTTCTGCCTTTACTCACGTTAAGACGTTATCTGAACTCCGTCCTTGTTGCTGAGAGTTCGCGTTTCTCGTCTGTAGAACACAGAGAGGAAAAGACAGTATTAGATTATACCTGCAGCCGTGTAGAACGAAATCAGAATTAATCTGATACCTTCAGCTGCTCATGGTCGTTGCTATATATATATATATCAACGCGGACGGTTGAAAATGTGTGCCCCGACCGGGACTCGAACCCGGAATCTCCTGCTTACATGGCATCTGAGCCACCGAGGGCACAGCGATTAGTGCGACTGCAGGGACTATCTCGCGCACGCCTCCCGCGAGACCCACATTCTCACCTTGTATGTCCACACACTACATTCGTAGTGTCCCACCCGAACACACTCATTACTCGTGGAAGACATTCTTACCAAGTCCCGTAAGGCAGCAGGTCATCAATGGTGTCTGTTCTTTCGGACCTGTCCCTAAGGACAGACACCATATCTATATAAGTATATAGTTCTGACCATACCAGCCATGACCTTCTTCTTCTGTGCGGATGCACTCATATTCCCCGAACTCTTACGGGAGTTGGTAAGAATGTCTTCCACGAGTAATGAGTGAGACGGCTGGTGTCTGTTCTTGCGGAGATGTATCCATATATCTTTAAGTATTGGTTGTTAATGCTTTCAGTGTAGTGATCGGCATCACAAGTATGACTGAGTATGTGAGAATTTTAGGTGGGCTCTCATGTTAGGAATTGCATTTGCTTTTACATCTTCGCGTCTTCCCCGCTCCCTTCTCCCGCTACTTCGCACCTTCTCCCGCTCCTACCCGCCAGCTAAACTTTCCGTGCTATGATCAAAATTTTCATTGTTCATTTAAACTTAGATAAGACTGTCTTGTAAATTAAATATCGTTGAATGATGTGCAGCCTAAAACATAAAATTTGCAGTATTCTTCGCTGGAACAATTCGAAAAAACAGTTTATCGAGCAACAAGTTGGACGATAAACACTGCTTCAGGCCGCTTGGTGTGGTGGTCTCATTTTCCCAGGAGCAATTTGTTCTAGGTAATTTTCATTTACTGTTTAGACTGCAACCAGTGACATTGTTTACTTGCTTATTTCCTGCAAAGCGCTTCGAGCTTAAATTCATGAACTGTCACACATTACATTTTACAGCAGTGGATATGTAGCATGATTATACCGATACAGCAGTTAATGCTAAATTAAAACTACAGAGCTGCTGGGGTAATGTACGACATTAAACGCTTATTTCGCAGAGCAGGGAGATTACACAGGCACGGCGCGATTTCAGTAGCCGCATTTACGACAGAGTCCAACACAAGCCTTGGTGGCAGTGGGATTTGGTAAATTCTTCATTCCTGTTAGGCGCTTATGAAGACACTCTGTGACACGGATATTCAATGTGAAAATCACAAGCAATTAAAAGTACGGAAACATACTTGTGAAATACATTTCACGCCCCAACTTTTCCATTGCCATACCTAATATAGACGTTAGACTGTTAGAGTATAATTCCCCCAACGTACGTGACGTATTCAGAAAAAGGTGCCTGTACTACACATACAGACATTAATAAGGAAGATCAGAGGCCAATATGATAGTTTCAGACAATGGATACCGTTTCATGACAGTAACCATTAAAATGATAAAGAATGCTAATGACGTTCCTGTCCTGAGCAAACACAATATTTCTTGTTTAACATCCATACACGCATCAGTGAAATTTCATCATCATCTTTGGGTTTATTTTTTCAAATAGAAAATATAACGGGTGGCGCTGATAAAACTAGCCCGTGTAAGTACAAAGGAAATGCAGTGAAATTACAGACACGAAGAGCTGAAATGGCCTTACCATTTATTTACAGTGAAAAATACAGTGAAAACACATTTATAGAAAGTGACCACCTACGTCATCAATACACAGCTGTGCACGTCTAAGCATACTCAGATACACCCGGCGTAAAGTTCGGACTTCGATGACAGCAATTTCACTGCTGATGTTGTCCTTCAGTTCCTGTTTCGTAGACCTTGCTCCTAAAGTGTCCCCACAGGAAACAACCACGTGTTACTAGATGCGGCGAACGTGGTGGCCATAAAATGTTTGACAGTTCGTTCCTCATGGGCGCGTTCCAGGAGTGCCTTACTACGCGTGGCATGTTGTCCCATCTTGCTGGAAGAAGCAGTATTGTCTTTCAAATGCAGTGGGTTGAGCACAAAATGTATCAAAAACTTCCGTACAAGCAACCATGTTGAGGGTAGTGTCAAAAATATCGATCCAATTATGCGAACTCCTATTACACCGCATCAAACGCTGATTTCTTCATCATGGAGTGGTTGCTCACACATATTGTTAATGTTCTCCGTTGTCCAGTACCTCGTGTACTGTGAATTCACATGACCGGAAAGACGAAACTGTGCTTCATCACTCATGATAGAATGGAAGGGGTCTAAACAAACCATCGTTGAAGTTATTCAAAAGCCACGTGCAAGGATCTACATGTTTTTGACTGTCATCCTCTCGTAAGTGCTGCACGACCGTCATACGATGTGGCTTCAGATTAAGACTTTTCAATATCTGCTGGCAACTCCTCCTACTTAAAGGTTCCTGTTGGACCAATTTACACGTTGACTCCTCTGGGATCTGAATAATTCTTTCCCGAAAGTCTGCAATAACTTCTGGTGTTCAAGCTGAGGAATTCTTTGTCCTTTTACATTTTGCACAGATCCGTAGGTGCACCAATTTTTATGCAGATTCTATATTGCTCACTTTGCTGGTAGTCCTCTATCCGGATACTTGACCGAGAAAATTTTGCGACTTTCCTTAATCAAACCAGTTTTCACATATTCTTCAACAATTTCAATTCTTCCTTCTACCGAGAAAGTCATTTTGCAGGCCTAAAAGAGGAATGTTAACTTTATTAATGAAATAAACTGAAATACTGACAGAAGAATGCTAACAGTCGATCGTTGGATAAAACTGTCCATTGTTGTAACTGTTTTCTCTCTTTCAAAAGTCGAAATATTGCATTCGCATTCAAAGGGGAGGTGGGCTACTTTTAAATACGCCACTATGTATAATTTGCGAGATAATACACACAGTTTGACGCAATGGTATTGATATTCATAACATTATTAACAAAACACTTAGCGGATGCTTTATAACACAGGTTCGTCTTTGTAACCAAGTCGTCAACGCGATAGAATTCCATCGGAGGATCTAGTTCCCTTTTTCCGATACTGCCAGAGAGGTTTCCTTGGTGGGTGGACTGGCGTGAGATGCACTCACAAGAGGAAGGTTTCATATCTTTTATGGGATCCGTAAACGCATAATTTCCTTGGAATCGAGAAAAGACATCTGCCTTGAGAGCACAGAAGTTGTATTTGATAGCGAAATGGATTCTGCTGTTTTTTCCCTTTTTTCCGCATTGAAATTGGTAAGAATAGGATCTTTAATAAGGCAAGCAGAAAAACAAAGTAGGCAAATAAAATTCTTAAGCAACTTATATTAGCAAGGAAGTTGAAGTTTTAATCCTTGCTACATCATAATGGCACTTTTACTCATTCTGTTACATGTCCTCACTTTCTTTCGAAGAATTCCATGGATGGTGCTTCTCATATAAACATTCGAAGCAAATATACTCGCAACACTAAGAACATTTAATGCATGTAATCTTCGCCCAACTGATCGTCTCTTCCAGAAAACAGTTTTGGTTTATATTTTTAAACTTCTTTTTTTCCAGGATTACCGTACGGTAACATCGCCTGAAAAATCGATGCTGAAAATTGACCCTGAATGATACTATGAATCGTTATTGCATTCGCGCCGTTGTGCGTTTTCCAGACGCACACTGCAATTTTAATTCTTTGCTAATCCAAGTCGTTTGAGAAATTTATTTGCCTGTCTTATCATTAGTCCTTATCGATCTACTTACCGTAAGAATCCTCCTATTCACATCAATTACGATAAAAAAAACTAAAAACTGCACAATGTATTTGGTGAGCAAACAAACAAAAGTTCTCTTCTTTTATAGTCAGATGCCTTGGTCGCTACGCCAGCCGCGCTTTCGTGTAACAGCGTTTACCTAATGGGTACCTGAGGACAATCGTTCTTCTGTCGATCGAAAAAACACCCGTCGGCACAGTGGAGGATTCTTACATTACTTTTGGGGGCGGCCGAGTTGATTTTATATCACATACAGAATATTAGATAACTTTATTGTAACTTGAACAAGATGAAATACTTAACTTTGATACAATCAATTGCCACAGGAGTGTCATGTGTGTTTGTTACTGCCACTGAAAACAGAGATATCACTTCACACAGTACAAGATAATAGTCTCTTTTCTCAAAGTAAAATTGACTACAAATTTTTCTGCACGGTCTTTCTAATGCAATTATCGTGCTGCTGGCGGTAGTGAGGTGATGCTGTGATCTTGGGCAATGATTGCAGACTGAGCCGATCGGCACTCCACTCTGACGTACACTGAGCTAACAAAAGTCATGGGATAGCGATTGTACATGTACAGATGGCGGTAGTATCGCATACAGCAGGTATAAAAGGGAACTGCATTGGCGGAGCTGTTATTTGTACTCAAGTGATCCATGTGAAATGGTGTTCTACGTGATTATGGCCGCACGACAAGAATTAACAGACCTTGAAGGCGGAATGGTAGTTGGAGCTACACGCATGGGACCTTCCATTTTGGCAATCGTTATGAAACCTAATATTCCGTGATCCACAACGTCAAGAGTGTGCTGAGAATACCACATTTCAGGCATTACATCTTACCACAGACAAAGCTGTGGGCGACGGTCTTCACTTACCGGCCGAGAGCAGGACGTTTGCGTGGAGGTGTTAGTGTTAACAGACAAGCAATACTGCGTGAAATAACCGCAGAAATCAATGTGGGACATACGAGAAACGTATCCGTTTGGACAGTGAAGCGAAATTTGGCGTTAATGGTCTGTGGCAAGAGATGACTGACGCGAGTGCCTTTGCTAACAATATTGCCTGCAGCGCCTCTCCTGGGCGGTTCGGACCCTGGACGACTGGCCTCGTCAAATGACACCCGGTTTCAGTTGGTAAGAGCTGATAGTAGGGTTCGAGTGTGGTGCAGATCCCACGAAGCCATGGACCCAAGTCGTCAACAACGCACTGTGCGAGCTGGTAGTGGCTCCATAATGGTGTGGGTTGCATCTACGTGGAATGTACTGGATCTTCTGGTCCAACTGAACAGATTACTGACTGGGAATGGCTATGTTCGGCTATCTGGAGACCATTTGCGGCCATTAATGAGCTTCATATTCCCAAAGAACAATGAAATTTTTATGGATGACAATGCGCCATGTCACTGGACCACAACTGTTCGCGGCAGGTTTGAAGAACGTTCTGGACAATTCGAGCAAATGATCTGGTTACACAGATCGACCGACATGGGACATAATCCAGAGGTCATTTCATGCACAAAATATAGCACTGGCAACACTTCTGCAGTTATGGACGGCTATAGAGGCAGCATTGCTCAATATTTCTGAGGGGGACTTCCAGCAACTTGTGTAGTCGATGCCAGATCGAGCTGCTACACTGCACCGAGCAGAAGGATGTCCGACACGATATCAGGAAGTAGCCCATGACTTTTGTCACCTCTAATAGAAATACATGAAGAAATAACTAAGAGCAGTACAGAAAAGGTAGTGCAGCGTCATTAATAGTACGCACAAGCATATACTAACTGGGCGTACGTAAGTGCAACACAGCTTTCATCACCATCTACCAGGCACCAGCTGGCAACGGATAACACAGCTGCAGATGAACAGATGACTATGAGTTGACGCTTCCAAACGCAGTGAGAACTGCGGTTGATTCAATATACCGAACTGCCGCCGGTAGCGGTTCGACCTGCACGCAGCGATGACAGCTGCGACCGACGACACCACTACACAGCGACCATCAGTCAGAAGCAGTACTATCCGGTGGGTACAAACAAAATTTCAATTTACAAAATAAAGTGTGGTGATTTTGTAATTAAACGTTTAAAGGCAATCGTGGATGACACAAATTTTTAATCAGTTACAACGACAATGTCATTAGCAGTTACTTAACATTAAGACACATAGTAATAGGTAGATATTTACGATATGTATGTGACGTCGGAAATGCATATCCTCCTATTTCCATCTATTGTACTATAAATTTGTTTTCCTTATTTTTGTTACCTGAATATATGACATTTCTGTGTCTTTACATATTGTAGTTGTTTTACTATTTGTATATATATATATATATATATATATATATATATATATATATATATATACATATGCATTTATGTCGATGTATAATTGGTTTATTTCGTAAATATTATTTGTATTCTTACACTGGGTCTTGCCTAGGGAAAACTGCTATCGAACGATTACATCGACAGGTCGCGTGGAGAATCTAAGTGGTAGGATCTTTGGTAGTGTTAACTCTGCCGCGTGGAGTGCAGGCTGAGCAGGGAGAGTCTGCCTGGAGTAGCAAGTGGAGCAGGTGTGTTGTGTGAAGCTCCCGCGAGTTGCCGCGCTTTCGGGGTTTGGCAGAATGTAATTGCGCTCGACTTGCGATGATAGTTTCTGACATGGTGTCGCGGATGGGAAGCATTAGCTGGTGCACATCAAGAGCCCGTTTCGTCTGGTGACCGTGTCGAGAAGAAGGCGCGCCAACATCCAGCTTCAGCAACAGCGACGGCCGACAATGAGTGACTGTCGCCACCTCCTCGATCGACGGCTTCAAACCTTCAATCAGCCAGCAAGGAAGACTGGAAGCACGTAAGGTTTTAGAACTGTGTGGCAGACCTCAGCTTTTCAAACTTTTAAAATTGTTGCATCACAAAATTACAGCAACTTAGCATGAACGTTTGTTGCTCATTGTCCCAATTGCATTACCAAGCAGGGTCCCTTCCTTTTCCGGAATGAACCCGAGTGTCGTTGAAATTCAAACTCCAGCCTCATTCGATTTCACTGCTTTAATTTCAAAGTTCAGTTAAGGTATTCATAGCTGACTACAATATTCAGATTACACAAGCACAAATTAAGAGCGCGAGTTTTATTACCGTATTTTAGCTTACCTGTGACTGCAGCTCAGCTTGGTACATACTAAATTTTAATATTGTTAATTGTTCAGTCACATTTAATTCAAGTTCAAAGTTAAATCTCTTATTTCTAAATTGCGTAGATTCAAGTAGCTTTTGAAATGATTGTTGAGGTAGTCCAAGACTAACCGTATTTTACTGAATTTCGATGTGCTTCAGAAAGAAAGCTCACTATTAACTTCAGTCACTAAATTAACTTTCGATTTTTCGGTTTTATTAATTCTTTTGCTAAATTAAGTCAGAGTGTAGCGAAATTTATCACTTCTGACAAACTTTCAGTTTTCACACTACACGTGTCAACCTTCAGTTGCCACGCTTCTAGTGCTAATTATATGTGTAATAACCTTTCTTTTTCAGTTACTATAGTAATTGTCCTTGGGACTGGCGACTGTAATGTCCCCCAAATCTCAAATATCTAATTAGCGCCAATTAATTATTAATGTGACGACCGCACATTTACTTTCTTTATTAACTTTACCCCTTTTCAAAATTAATTTCCACCAGTTTCATTTGCATTTTTCCTTTCATTTAGATGTAACCCTTTCCTCCCTCTTTACCGACAGATTAACTTCGGTGACGATTGCTTTTCCCAAATTTCCATTAGGTACATGCAGTTTAATTTTTCACTGTCATTAGGGTCGATAAGTGAGGGGGAGGCTACATGTGGCGACCTGGTGACAGGACAATCTTCGGATTTGAGGTTGTTCTGGACACGAATTTTGCATTGTGCAAATCTCGTAACAAAGTACTGGTTACGAAATGGTCGATACGTAAGCGAGAATATTAGTGTGAGGAATCCTAATTAGATTTGAGATTTGGCATTTATATTGAAAATTATTAAAATGAGTGAAGGCAACAATTACCAAAATTTGGTAGACTTGGATAAGGAACAATCGGTCGAACAGTGGGAAACGCGCACTGCGGTACCCATTGTTCAGGGGCAGGCGGCTAGCATGAAAGACGCGACCGCCGAAACGCAACAAAGAGCAGAAATGGAATTCCAAACTTTAGAAAAATTTCGGAATCGGAAGTGAAAATCAAATCTGAATCCCTTGATGACGAATACGGGGGGACAATTAAAGAGGAAGCCGCTACGGAAGTAAAACCGGTAGTTTCCGGGAATTTAGCTGATTTATTGAATGTTTTTATTAATGAAATCATGAGTGAATCGGCAGAAATTAAAGTTCAGGCTGCCAAGCAAGAAGCTCAGGCTGAAAAAATTGAACGGAAGCTAGACAATCAGAACAAAACTATTAATTTTGTTAACAACAATGTTGGAGTTGTTAACACAAAAGTTGATAAAATGAAAGAAGATATTGTTGTAATTAATACCGAAATCGGTAATCTTAAACAGGAAATGGTAAGCGTTCAGGCGGGAATTGCGAGCATAGGTACTCGTTTTAATTCCGAAATTAGCAGAATCGAGAAAAGTGTAGGAGAAGCAGTTGCTCCGATAATCGAGAATAAGGTGACGGAACAAATTCAATTAGTGAAAAAAGAGGATCAACATAAGGTGGAAACTTTAAAGACTTTAGTGTCTGAGGTTGATGCTAAAGTGACGAAGCAGGCTAATACATGCGAAGTGGAAAAGAGGGAAGTGGAAACGCTTGCGGCAACCACTTGCCAAGTAATTACGAGTGTGTCGGAATTAGAAAAGAAACTTGACGAAAAACAGAGGTATGTGCCAATATGTGTACATATTTCGGAATTATTGATGAAAGAGGAACGGTTCGACCCCTTGAAAAAAGGCGGTATACACGCGACGGATTTCATTAAAAATTGTGAAAGAGTTTTACCCAGATCATGGACTAATTAGAGAAAAATTAATGCGGTTATTGATGTGTTGGCTGGTAATGCCAAGCGTTCGGGCTTAAACCTCAACATTACGAACCTGACTTTTGACGAGTTTAAAAATTTGTTTCTGGCTGAATACTGGTCAGAGCAAAAACAGCAAAGTGTCTGGCGCGAATTTGTCGTATCGAAGCCTTTCGATGCGAATTCGCGCGGTTCGATGAAGGAGTTTTGTGAGGGCTGGATCCGCAAGTTGGAATATTTGCGTGATCGCCGCACGGAATCCGAAATAGTCTGGGAACTCTACAAGAAGCTTCCAGATGATACAAAACGCTACATAGGAAGCAATTACAGGACAATCAATGATTTCCTGGAAAGATTTGAGGACGAGGACAATTGGCGCAATAATCGCGATAGTGGTAGAGGCCGTGGTAACAACAACGGGTACCACAGCAACCACAACAACGATAACCATGGGAATAAAGCATACCGCAACCATGGCAGCAATAACAATAATGGTTCGGACCGTAATAACAATTGGTACAATGCGAATAATAACAGGAATGATGGAAACCAGTATCATACTAACGTGATACGGCCTTCACAGGATAGTAATAACGCCAGAGGGTGCGATAAGCCGCCACAGCAGCATCCGGGGAGCAGATCTGCTGGGACGAGGCAGGGAAACCATTAGCCGCGCCGGTGAGGGGCCGACCGGGCGTGGAGACATTTTGGAGGCCCAATAACAGGAGAAAACCCAGGTGTCGTCGTTATGAAAATTCCGTATGGAATATTCAACGGCAAGAGAGTGTTCCAGTGTTAGGAGAAAGGAGTGCGACCACAAGTAGTAGATCAGCTGCAGACACGGCGGTAGAAAATACATTCACTGTCAGTGAGAACAATTTAATTAGTGTTCCGGAAAACGATTATAAAGTGGTAGCTGTAACACCCACAGCGGAAATGAAGATTGAGTTTAAGAATGATTCGCAATTGTTTGAGAGATCAGATGTCGGATAACACGTTCGTCATTGAGCGAGGGGTTGCAGAGAGGGATGAGGTCTGGTTAAGGCAGTTCGGTCGCTTATACGACGAACTGAGAGATTATAGGGGCCTGTTTGGGAGAAGTGTTTATGGGGAGCGCGGGCAGGATTTGCCGCGTCTCGTCCCACAGGAAGATAGTATTTGTGAAGTGATAGAAAGTTCTGGCCCTAACCGGTAGACTTTACTAGAAATAGTTGATGTTAATGGGGAGTATGAGCAAGATTCGTCGTGTTTCGTCCCGCAGGAGTTGGATGTTGAAGTAGTAACGGAAAGTTCTGGCCCTAACCGGCAGACTTTACCGAAAGTTATAGTGGTAGAAGTAGCCGACCCATCCGACGCAAACCTCCAGTTTAAACATTGCGAGAGTATTAAGGAGAAAGATTGCGAAAATTTTAGTGATAGCCGGACACGATTGGTAGAAAAGCACATAGATTACAGCGTGTATGAGGTTAGAGCTGACATTATACGGTCAGACGATAGCAGTGTGGGTTGCGCAGATCCAGAGGAAGTAATTGCAGATACTACTGGGCACATTCCTCCAGGTAGACTGGTAGATGAGATCAATCTGACCAAAGTGGAATCAACGAAGGTGACAATTAGTGAATTGATAGCAAAGCAACACTCACTAGTTGACGAGTTACAGGAAAAGGTTTCGGTATTGGAGGCGAAGCTACAGACTAAGCCTCAGGACAAACGTGTTGAAATTAAAACTGTATGTGAACAGAGGCTGAAAAGGCCGCCAGATAAGCCGGATTTAGGATCAAAGCCGGATGGTTTTTTGTGGGATGACCTGGATATAGACGAGGATTTACCGTGGGAAAATAAAGAAACAGTCGAGGACAAGCGTAGACAGATAGTAGTGTCTGTTAATATGCACGACCTACAACTAAACGTGTTGATTGACACCGGTGCAGAATTGAGTGCTGTATCTGGGAAAATATTTGAGTTACTGAAAGACAGACCTGGCATCGTAGTTATGCCAGTAACAGGAGTGAAAATTATCGGTGCTACTGGGAAGGCCAGTAAACCGGTCACAAAACAGACTTTTTTCAACTTCGAGATATGTGGGGCACGATTTGAACAAGAGTTTGTCGTCGTGCCAGACTTCACTACGGAAGTAATTATCGGGTTAGATTGGCTATTAAAGTACCGTGCAGTGATTAATTCCGAAATCAAAACTTTGACACGTACGTCACAAGATAAAACAATAGTAGTTAGTTTTGACGAGGCAGGAGACGGTGTGCATAGGCAATACCAGCCTATACACATTGTCAACTGGCCGGGTGGTATTGACGTAGGTGTGAATTTGAACTACTGTAATGTGAGGAATCTCGGCATTGACAATAGTGTAGAAAGTGAATTGGAAGCTATTGTAGACGGTGTGTCAAACGTAACACACGAACGAAGACGAGGCCTGTATGAAGTAATAATGAGGAATAAGAGTGTGTTTCCAGACAAACCGAGTATTGGTGTGAAAAAAAGATCGTTTGCCAGAAATAATGAAGCTAAAAAACCAATGGTCGCATACGTCGTCATGACGCTAAAGCGCGTTTTGCTAAGTTTTCAATCGGAGACTTAGTACTTGTAAAAGCTCATGAGAAATCGAGCGAGATAGACAATGAAATCTCTAAATTTAAGTTTGTTTATAATGAAGCATATAAAGTCATTGGTATACCTCACACAAATGCTTATTGCTTAGAGTATCCAAGCTCTGGAAAACTATTAGGTATACGGAACATTGTAGACTTGTAATTGTACCAACCTAGGATTGATTAATACCACAGAATGGGTAATTTGTACAGTATGTAAATATAGAGTGTAAGATTTAAACGATTTGCTAGATTGCCATACTTTTGCCTGACCAAGAGGACATTAAAGAAGTTGTAATTAATAAGTAATTCATTTTTACTAAATGATTTCAGAGAGAGTCATTATAAATCAACTGAAAAATCCAAGCTGCTAGTTTAAGTTTTCAGCTGAGTCACAGTACATTAAGGAATGGAAATATGATTTTGTAATAAGCTGTAAGATTTCATGAATATGTGTTTTACTAGTCATTGCCGATGTACTTAGACGATGTTTTAAGTTTCAGGCTTGTACATGTGTGATGATGGACAGTGTTGAGTTATCCACTGTGATAGTGTTAATGGACTCCTTGAGTTTACTCGGGAGTGAGTTTTTCCGAAAGAACTCAGTGAAACGGACGTTCTGAAAATGCCGTTACACAGGCGAGTGAGATCAAGCGTGCCGCACAGGCAGGCGCAACAATGCGAGGCGGAGCCGCTGTCGGCTTATGTGCCGCTGTCGGCATTCTTAGCACTTGCGAGTACGGAAGGCGGAGTTGTTTTTCTTCCCGGGCAGCTGATGTGAAAGAATTCTGCTGTCAATATTTGTTTTTGTCGATCTGCTGTATATTATTTTCTTGTTTAGCGTTAAGTGGACTCTCATGGCGAGAGTATTAATTATGAAAAGGTTATATAAAATGTGTATTCTATGTAATTAATAATTAATTTGCGTATTTTGATCTACCTGTTTTTATGACCACGTACTCTGATTAATTTTGTAAATAGTATTCCATTTCTTGATAGTGTTACGAATTTTGGCGATTTTGGAATAGCTAAACCATTTTCTATGTTTTCTATGAATTTTAATATGTTGTCAACCTGTTTTATTTTGTGCAAGATGACAGAGTGGAATAAGATTAGGAGTGTCTCCACTCAATTATTATGGTCTAAATATCGATTTATGCTTAATTAGACGAATACTAAATTTTGTTGATGTTTTGAGCACATGCATTTCCGCTGTTTCTTTTTTGGGACATTTTCTGAGTCTGTTTAGGTTACACGAACATCCTCAGACAATGTGGGGCACGTGTAACGCCGGAAATGCATATCCTCCTATTTCCATCTATTGTACTATAAATTTGTTTTCCTTATTTTTGTTACCTGAATATATGATATTTCTGTGTCTTTACATATTGTAATTGTTTTACTATTTGTATATATATATATATATATATATATATATATATATATATATATATATATATATATATATACATATGCATTTATGTCGATGTATAATTGGTTTATTTCGTAAATATTATTTGTATTCTTACACTGGGTCTTGCCTAGGGAAAACTGCTATCGAACGATTACATCGATAGGTCGTGTGGAGAATCAAAGTGGTAGGATCTTTGGTAGTGTTAACTCTGCCGCGTGGAGTGCGGGCTGAGCAGGGAGAGTCTGCCTGGAGTAGCAAGTGGAGCAGGTGTGTTGTGTGAAGCTCCCGCGAGTTGCCGCGCTTTCGGGGTTTGGCAGAATGTAATTGCGCTCGACTTGCGATGATAGTTTCTGACATGGTGTCGTGGATGGGAAGCATTAGCTGGTACACATCAAGAGCCCGTTTCGTCTGGTGACCGTGTCGAGAAGAAGGCGCGCCAACATCCAGCTTCAGCAACAGCGACAGCCGACAATGAGTGACTGTCGCCACCTCCTCGATCGACGGCTTCAAACCTTCAATCAGCCAGCAAGGAAGACTGGAAGCACGTAAGGTTTTAGAACTGTGCGGCAGACCTCAGCTTTTCAAACTTTTAAAATTGTTGCATCACAAAATTACAGCACCTTAGCATGAACGTTTGTTGCTCATTGTCCCAATTGCATTACCAAGCAGGGTCCCTTCCTTTTCCGGAATGAACCCGAGTGTCGTTGAAATTCAAACGCCAGCCTCATTCGATTTCACTGCTTTAATTTCAAAGTTCAGTTTAGGTATTCATAGCTGGCTACAATATTCAGATTACACAAGCACAAATTAAGTGGGCGAGTTTTATTACCGTATTTTAGCTTACCTGTGACTGCAGCTCAGCTTGGTACATACTAAATTTTAATATTGTTAATTGTTCAGTCACATTTAATTCAAGTTCAAAGTTAAATCTCTTATTTCTAAATTGTGTAGATTCAAGTAGCTTTTGAAATGATTGTTGAGGTAGTCCAAGACTAACCGTATTTTACTGAATTTCGATGTGCTTCAGAAAGAAAGCTCACTATTAACTTCAGTCACTAAATTAACTTTCGATTTTTCGGTTTTATTAATTCTTTTGCTAAATTAAGTCAGAGTGTAGCGAAATTTATCACTTCTGACAAACTTTCAGTTTTCACACTACACGTGTCAACCTTCAGTTGCCACGCTTCTAGTGCTAATTATATGTGTAATAACCTTTCTTTTTCAGTTACTGTAGTAATTGTCCTTAGAACTGGCGACCGTAATTTCCCCCAAATCTCAAATATCTAATTAGCGCTAATTAATTGTTAACGTGACGACCGCACATTTACTTTCTTTATTAAATTTACCCCTTTTTAAAATTAATTTCCACCAGTTTCATTTGCATTTTTCCTTTCATTTAGATGTAACCCTTTCCTCCCTCTTTACTGACAGATTACCTTCGGTGACGATTTCTTTTCCCAAATTTCCATTAGGTAAACGCAGTTTAATTTTTCACTGTCATTAGGGTCGATAAGTGAGGGGGAGGTTACACGCATATTTATAGTGTTTCATGACTGTCCCCGTGATCAGTAATGATTTGCTTATTTGCTGATAAGCAAAATTAGCTTCCAAGTAAATGGTGAATATCAAATACACTGTACCGTTCTCTTTGAAGTTGGTACGTGTCACGTTTTTCGACGTTCATGTAATGTTTCTTGATGCCTTAACGTTTCACAGTTGTTGCGCTTGGGTTCCGGGTGTTAGCGTCGTTATACAAACACAGAGTTACGACTGCCGTTCTTTTTCATTTAAACCCTCTATTATATTCATCTTACATATTATTTTTTCTTAATAACTATTAGTGTCGTATTAATCTTGAAACACAAATTCTTTATATTTCTGAACCATTAGGAACGTTTGTGCATCTCATTCTTTTTCGAGACTCGGACTTCTTATCCATGTAGAATTTCTTTTGAATGACGGTCTCCAAGTGCGTGGGAGCGGTCGCAATTTGTCTTAATAACACTACATTGAATTATGATTGCGCAGAACTCCCGTACAGTTTTCGATCCATAGTACACCACACGAAACAGTAGATTGGATTTCTCGTTAACAAATTACTCGACTTTCAATCTCAGTTACACAGCATATGATGTCTCTTGCAATTCTGTCATCATAGAGCTCTCTCCAGAGACTTCAGACAAGAGATAGTTGAAAATATACAACGAAGCTCGATGTTCTCTTCTTCATCATTGTTCATTAGGGTTCAATGTATCTTCTGCCTGGCATATAGCCGGCCGGTGTGGCCTTGCAGTTCTAGCCGCTACAGTCTGGAGCCGCGTGACCGCTACGGTTGCAGGTTCGAATCTTGCCTCGGGCATGGATGTGTGTGGTGTCCTTAGGTTAGTTAGGTTTAAGTAGTTCTAAGTTCTAGGGGACTGATGGCCACAGCAATTAAGTCCCATAGTGCTCAGAGCCAGCCAGCCTGGCATATTCTCTGGAGCTACAGTTGGCGATGGGGTCTCTTGCCACTTGTCCTGACGTCACAACATAGGCTGCTGTGCCTCTATGCCGCCCGTAGCAAACGAATTGCTCAAATAAAAGGTACACAAATCCAAACAGAGACAAAAATGTACAATACATAAGTGAAACTCGAGTCTGCACAGTAACATAATATAACATGAATTAACACAAGAAAAGCGCTATAATACCACAAGTTTAGTCATTGACATACGTCATTATGGAAGCAGAAACTTTAGCGTGATACAATCGTCCGTTTTTCAGGGTTCTAAATCTCAAAATTTCTTCACCCTTTCATAACCACAAACACTTCATTCCCGACTGGTTGATATTTTTTTCTTTTTAATTTCAGTGTGTAAATATTCACTTCAATAAATACATACATATAGAAACACCGAAGACCTGTAAACTACTTGCAGAAAAATTAATCTTCATTTAATCATGTAAACAGCAAGAAGCTGGAGTTGAAAAATGAGGCTACACAGACATTGCAATGTCTCTCAACTAGTACCTGCAGCGATAGGCACTGCATGTCATGAGGCGACTCGCGCTGAGAAAGAGAAAAACCTATGTTCTGAAATTCATTATTAATAAACAGATTCGATATTAAAAGTAAATCGGGATGACTGTGACAATTACTAAAAAGATTGTCTTACGTATGTAAACAAGTTGAGAGCAGATGATCCTAAAGCCCCTAACACCTACTGTTACCCACCTATGTGTGTACTTGAAGGATGAGTGTCTAATTCATGTCATTGTGTCAGATCAAAGCAGTCTTTTCATTGACGATTTATTAAATGGCGCTGCGGCTAGGGACAATATAATATGAACACATTAGTATAATTATCGTATTTCTGAAGGAGCGAGATGGCGCAGTGGCATGACAGAGTTCTCGCATTCGGGAAGCCTGAGTTTCAAAGCCCTGTCCAGCCGACCAGGATTAGGTCTTCCATATTTCCCCCGAATAGAACAAGCCAAATGTCGGGAAAATTCCTTTCAAAAGGACACGGCAGATTTCTTTTCTATCCATTTTTGAGCTCCGTTCCTTATGGGCACGACGCCGACAGGACGGCCCTAAATTTTCCTTCTTCATTGCATTATGACATAACTTTCGATCGAATATGCAAGAATCGAGATGCGTTCTGAAGAAACTCTCGTGTAAACCCCATCTTGCTCTGTTCGTACGCGAGACCCACGAAATCAGTCGATACTGGCGCCCAGATTAATGCTACGTTCCTTGTCTTCTGAATCCATTCGATACAGGTCCGCACTGCCGCCTATTGAACTAAATAAAAGATTACGGAATATCAAGCCTGTAGTTTGATTAGATTTAAGGGTGTCTAGCAAACAAAACACAGCATATCATTCACAAAGAGGAGAAGGCTTCATACGTAAAAGAAACTTCGGATGTATACCAAATTTATGGGAGAATGAACCGAGAGTGACTTAAAATGGAACGACCACATAAAACTTATCACGAATGAGGCAGGTGATAGACTGACAAGTAAACCTACCCAAGCGATACACTTCGATTTTGAGCGGCTTTTAGTATGTTATAGTGTGAAGGAATATAAGAGACATGTAATTTTTTTATCCATAGGACCGTTAAGGGGGTGGTACAAACCCATGGAAAAAACTGAGTTATATATTTCGAAATGAATAGCATAGAAACGGTACAAACTGTTTCACTAAATGTGCGCCTCTGTAAGTTACGAAGTAATAGGCGACGGAAATATTTATTGCGGTAGGTCACCATAAGAGGCGTTACACTGTCTGCGGAGCTATGAACATAGTTTATTGTGTTGTTATCCAAAGAGTTACAGCAAAAAGATACAATTTTTAAATGGAACAATAGTTGTTTCCATCATGCACTGGAATCAGTAACACCAGCTGTGTATACATCAGTTTAAATTACATTCCTATCACTTTTAGTTTGGAAGCTACAACCTTCAAAGTTTCAGGGGCAGATACCACACGTTGTACATGTTACATGGCTGTGTGGTGGGTGATGGATGTTCTGGCGGTGGGAAGTTGATTTTAAATAAAGTGTTCAAATGTGTGTCCGTGTCCCTGAATGGACGATGCAATGCGCCTTCTAAGGATCTGCGGACGAGATGTAACATTGCTGGTGTCACGGAGCAACATGAGTCCTTGATGCGCCGTTTTAGATCATCTGGAGATGTGGGCTCAGTGACATAAACACGATCCTTTCGATATCCCCACAAAAAGAAATCTAATGGTGTTAAATCGGGCGACCTTGCGGGCCATGAATGAGAACCATGGCGCCCCAATCACCTTTCTGTAAACCTGTTGTTTAGTTCTTCCACAGCCGGCCGGGGTGGCCGTGCGGTTCTAGGCGCTACAGTCTGGAACCGCGTGACCGCTAAGGTCGCAGGTTCGAATCCTGCCTCGGGCATGGATGTGTGTGATGTCCTTAGGTTAGTTAGGTTTAAGTAGTTCTAAGTTCTAGGGGACTGATGACCTTAGAAGTTAAGTCCCACAGTGCTCAGAGCCATTTGAACCAGTTCTTCCACAATAGCACACGCAGAATGGGCTGAGTGACCATAGTGCTGAGTCCAAATATGACTCTCGTTGTAGACACCCATGTTCAAGGAGACCACACAAACTGTCGTCTATAACCGCACGATACAACTCACCTGTCAACGTACCTGGAAAGTAGTGTGGACCGATGATTTCATCCCCAAGGATTCCACACCATACATTAACAGACCACCTACAATGATGGTCGACAGGTCGTTCTCACCGAGGATTGTTTGCTGCCCAGTAGTGCACGTTGTGGCGAATCACTGCACCATAATTTCTGAATGTGGACTCATCAGAGAACATAACACCTTGTAAAGACTCCAGCGTGAAATTACGCATGGCCCATTCACAGAATGTAACTCTCGCACAGAAATCGTTCCCAAGCAGCTTCTGGATCAGTGACAGGTGATACGGGTGAAACCTGTGGCCGTGTTCTATGCGCCACACAGATGTGAGACTGACACCAGCGACTGCAGCAACGGCTCGTATGCTGACATGCGGATCGCGGTGTACTGCAGCTAAAACAAACACCTCCGTCTCCTCACTTCTTTCAGTTCTTCGTCTGTTACTGCGGCGTATTACCGAGCACCTGTTTCCCGAAGTCGTTGTTTGGCACGTAAGAACGTAATGGCTGCTGGAGCTCTTCACCTAGGATATCTCACTGCGTACGCCATGGCTGCTTCAGTGGCATCCTGTCGGCACTCGCCGAGCATCAGCATGTCAACGTATTCGTTGTTCGTGTATGCCCTCTTCATCCGATGTCAGTAACTGCAGCATCAATGGCCAGTTTGTGTGGGTATACGGCTGTGTGCAGCGACAGTCGGCGGTCTAACAGCGCATCGAGGAAGCGTCTCGCTCCGTGACACCGGCGACGATAGAACTCGGCCGCACCAAATTTAGAAGGCGCATTGCGTTATGCGCAGCGTGTGTGGTATCTGCCCCTGAAACTTTTAAAGGTTGTAGCTCCCAAACTAAAAGTGATAGGAATGTAATTTAAATTTATGTATACACAGCTGGTGTTACTGATTCCAGAGCATGATAGAAGCGACTATTCTTCCATTTAAAATATTGTATCTTTCTGCTGTAAATCTTTGGATAATAACACAATAAACGATGTTCATAGCTCCGCAGACAGTGTAACGTTTCTTGTGGTGACCTACTGCCATAAATATTTCCGTTGCCTATTACTTCGTAACTTACAGAGGCACACACATTTATTGAAACACCCTGTATGTATATAAACTCCAAATAAACGGTGCATCCATATTTTCTGAAAAGTCATTATTATCGAAGTATTCTCCTCCTCACTATTTCGTTTTTCATTTAGACATTTGACTAATGGCAAAACGTATAGCATCATTAACACCAGATTCAGTCATATATGATACAGCCTTAGTCCAAAAACGTATTTGTTTGAAATAAGCTAGAAATATCTCTATATCGCTGTACGTGCGCACAATATTTGTCGGCCTCAGTGCCAGTTGTAATGCTGGGATTTATGGTTGTTTAATAAGACTTACACACACACACACACACACACACACACACACACACATATATATATATATATATATATATATATATATATATATATTCTTATTATATTAAATATATAATATATTGTGTTGTATTTGTGTCCTATTTTTACATTTGGTGTACTTTTTCTGTTATCAAGTTGCAGCCTTTCCAGATTCAATTGTGTTACATTAATTGAAATTGTTTGTAAATTATTGTTGTAACATCATTACAAATCTGCGCAGAAGCGTGTTGTTGTTGGGTCAAATGCTGAATGCACTCTCATTTTGCCCACCAAGCACAAGCACATGAGTCTTTGGACTACCACTTCATCGTATATGGCTAAATTTGATACTAACGATGATATTCGTTTTGCTATTAGTCAAGTGTCTAAATTAAAAAAAATAGTGATGGGGAGGGGATTTCGAAAAGAAGATTTTTTCCCACGAATCTTTGTACCCCGTTGTAGCGTACATTAAAAGCCATTGAACTTTCATTTACAGTTTTTTTATATCTGTTACCGTTTTAACTGTATTTATTCAGAAATATTCAACTCATTTTTTTTTCGGATGTGTGTTTCACCTGCTTAACGGCCGTAGGGCACTAAAGAAATGTATGTTTCTCTTACTTTGCTCTACACTACAAATTATTCAAAAACGTTCAATCTCGAAGTGTATCCCTTGGTAGGTTTACTTGTGAGATTCGTTGGAGAAGAATCCGGATTGTGATATCCACAAAGTATGTAACTTTCAAAAGCTCCGTTCGACCAACATCTGAATATTGCTCCTCAGCCTGCGATTCATGCTAAAGAGGACTCATAGAGAAAATAGATATGATAGAAAAAAGACCGGAACCTTTAGTTACAGGTTCATTTAGCAAGCGACAAAAAGCCACGGGAAAACCCAGCCAATGCCAATGGTAGACGCTGCAAGAGGGGCGTTCTGCTTCACGGTGGGGTCTGCTGTTCAAAATCCGAGAGTATACGTTGCTAGAAGGGTCAACGAATGAATTGCTTCCTCATACATATATCTCGAAAAAAGACCACGTACGCAGAATGAAAGAGATTCCAACTCACGTGGAGGTTTGTCAACAGTCGTCCATCTCGCGAACCTTTCTCGACTGCAACAGGAAAGGGAAAAAGCGACAGCGGTACACGAAGTACCCTCCGCTACATACCGAAAGGTGGCTTTCAGAGTATAGACCTAGATAAAGATGTCGCAGTTCACAGTCCTACGAAATTCTGAGGACTCCAGATTCAGACCGAAACTTTTGAGTGAGTAGGCTGAGCCACAATCGTAGGTGTGGTCTTCTCTTCGCAGCTAATAGCAAATGTGTAACCTGGTAGGCCTGGAGGAGGAAAACTATATCATTTAAGCTGTATCATTCCTTTGGAGTGAGTAGAAAGGAGCTGTAGTAGACGCAACACTTGTGCGTATTGACAACGGCGAAAACGAAATAATGAACTTGATAACATTTCATATTTTCCGCAGAAAAAAATACACTCTTCTATTTTTTCCCCGTACATTAGAACCTAAAGATAAAATACAAAGAGCGTAATTCACCATTTGAAGAATAACGAAATATTTCAAGACAGGAGATTCAAAATGGTTCAAATGGCTCTGAGCACTATGGGACTTAACATCTGAGGCATCAGTCCCCTAGAACTTAGAACTACTTAAACCTAACTAACCTAAGGACATCACACACATCCATGCCCGAGGCAGGATTCGAACCTGCGACCGTAGCAATCGTGCGGTTCCGGACTGAAGCGCCTAGACCCCTCGGCCACCGCGGCCGGCCAAGACAGGAGACCTCAACTAGTAGCTCTCCTTTGTAGATCACAGTTGCTATTACTGTAATACTAATATTTTATGTCAGTCGTAATTTTCAATCGTTTGCTGATTTTTTACCTGTATTCCGCATTTAGTCTGTTAATATTTGTGTGTATTTGTGATTTTTTTTTACCGAATACGAATCATTTCTATACAAATATGTAATCTGAAAATATATGGTTTACTGGCCCATGTGTATGGTCAGTTTACTACTGTCGATGACATGACAGGAAAATGAGGAGGTGAGCCTCTCTGTATTATGGGGGCAGAATCGCGCCAATGGAAATGGTGGAGAGTGCGAAGAGAGTGCGCCAAAGTTAAACAAAACCCATTCAGTTGTCAGCCATCAATTATTATTATTATTCTCGTGTCAGAAACATACAGGTACATGTACATGCATTTTACACAGTTATGATCAAATTACTATTCACCAAAAATTGGCCACTTCCAGTGCATTTTCTGTTGCTTGTTGAAGATCGAGACTGGGCACAATCTACACCGAAACATGTTCCGAACTGTCCGTTCTTCTCCATAGTCACACCGAATATCATTTGGATCAGTATATTCCCATCTTGCCAAGTTAACTCTTGAGCTTCCAACTCCAACTCCGACTGTCAGTCTATTCAGGTGCTTCCAAGTTGTCCTTTCACCTTCATGGCCTGAAGGTAAAGCATCAGCAACTCTTTTCCAACCAAGGGGAAGGTATGTCTTAGCCCTCCACAGTTGTAACCTAGCTTTCTCAGCAGTGGCTATAAGTTCTTTTGATGTCCTAAGGAAACTCTTCCTTGACTTCAGACGGATGCGGTTCATACCCATGCACAGTATGGGTAATTTCCTGTTCCACTGCCTTTCTTTCCTTGTTCGCAGCTATCTCTCTTCGAACAGGTGGTGGTGCTATTCCTGCGAGGTGGTAAAGCCATTCGACTGGAGTGGATTTCAAGCAACTTGTTATAAATCTACAGGCTTTGTTGAGAGCTACATCCACCTGTTTGGCATGAGTTGAATTATACCAAACAGGACAGGCGTACTCTGCTTCAGAATAGCATAGTGCCATTGCAAATGTTCGGATTGTTTCAGGTTGTCTACCCCACTGTGATCCGGTCAGTTTTCGTAGGAGATTGTTCCTTGTGGAAACTTTCGACTTACATTTCATGCAATGCTTTTTGAAAGTGAGAGATCTGTCAAGTGTGACTCCTAGGTATTTAGGAGTCTCGTAGTGTTCCAGTTCGACCCCCGACCACACATTATTTCAACTTCCTTGTTTCTCAAATAAAAAGCAATACGCAGTAGGGTCTTTGAATGGTTTGGTTTAAGTTGGTTTGTGTTGTAGTATCTGGATAGATCTTCAAGGGCATTCGTGAGGTTGTTCTCCACTGATTGAAAATCTGTGCTCTTGGTGGCTAGAGCGAGGTCGTCAGCATATAAGAAGTTCCTGTTGTTTGGGGCTGTAGGTTGGTCGTGCGTCTATATATTACACAGAATTGGATCTAAAACACTTCTTTTGAGAAGGTCATTCTTATGTAGTCTCCATCGACTAAGCTGTCCTTTAAAGTCTACGAAGAACCTGCGTATCTGCAGAAGGGAGGCAATGAGTCAGGTTTGACCTAAATCTTTGGACAGATTGTAGATCTTGACTAGTAGTAGCTGGTGACTGACCGTATCATACGCCGTTGATAAGTCGCAAATGTTACTCTTGTCGCCTTCCAAGCTTCAGAGACACCTTCTACAAACTGCGAACACATCCCATATTGGATATGAGGCTAAGATTTACGTAACTGAAAGGAATTTTTTCCTGGCGTTGCCATTAGATTTATTGGTACAGATGTGGAATGTTTAAACGTTATTCCATAGCATTTGTTTATTATAGGAAGAGCCATTTGTGAGCAATGTAAACACAGAGACTAAAACCACGTATTATCCGACACCCCGAAGCAGCGTACGCCGCGTCCCCTGTAGGCCTTGTGCTGCTTTCTTTGGTATTGTAAATCACATGGGTCAGTACTTATTGTATGTTCTGTTATCGATAAAGTTTAATTAACGTGTGCAAACAAAATGTTATTGATGCAACTGGTAATACGTTGCTGTCCCAGAACCTGAATTTTACCTTAGCGTCGTAATTATAAAGAAAAACTACCTTA
The DNA here is from genome assembly GCF_023864275.1 of Schistocerca cancellata. Classification (NCBI taxonomy): domain Eukaryota; kingdom Metazoa; phylum Arthropoda; class Insecta; order Orthoptera; family Acrididae; genus Schistocerca; species Schistocerca cancellata. The sequence goes on along the minus strand of NC_064629.1, from coordinate 384,049,766 downwards.
TTTACTTAACAAATGCTCTCAGAAACACGTATTACTTTGATAAATAATTTGTCTATTGAGTCTAGTTAAAAAGGTTGCAAATTCCACTGTTGCACCTTGTTGTAGCAGAATTCGAATTTCATAAAAAGTTAACTAAAAGTAACTTTATTCTGACAGCTATATTCAGTACACATCACTATAAATGATTAAATTGTGTTTAGCCTTTCATTGTTTGTAAATTGTGGAAACTGTACGCTCACTTACGTGTATTTGTAATAGTTAATGTGAGTGGGTGATTTTCTGGTTACTTGGTGTCTCACAGTACTGTGCATAATCAAGACTACAAGGAAAAGTTGTCACATTACGTGTCTAATGAAGTATTTAAATAAGGGCGTTAATTAGTAATTGAAATTTTGGGGTTAATTATTACAGTTTCTTTACTCACTAAAAATTATATCCGAACTGAACTGGTGATTGTTATTTTATCTTGCTGCAACTCGTAACTGCAGTTTCGTGTGGCACAATAGAAGTGATTTAATAGGTATCCCCATTGTTTGGTATTCTAAATTTAGTGTCTTTCGGAGACCAGTATACAACTTTGAATTTGATTGCAAAACAACCCATTACTAATAAGATCACAACAAAAATTTACTACAATATAGAGTTGTATGAAAGAGTGTTATAGTACGTACGCTGACGCCAACAGTAATACTTCATTTTCTGGAGGTGAAAGTTTGGTACATGTTCATTACAGACCAAACATTTCGAATGTTTCTCCGTATATTTACTCACTTACCATTGCTCTATCTTTAGTCACATGTGTTCAGACACTGGAATTGTTTAGGAGACGAATCACTGTTTTAACAAAAACAAGTGCTGCTGATTCAAATGGTTCAAATGGCTCTGAGCACTATGGGACTCAACTTCTGAGGTCATTAGTGCCCTACAACTTAGAACTAGTTAAACCTAACTAACCTAAGGACATCACACACATCCATGCCCGAGGCAGGATTCGAACTTGCGACCGTAGCGGCCCCGCTGTTCCAGACTGCAGCGCCTAGAACCGCACGGCCACTACGGCCGGCCAAGTGCTGCTGATTTATAGGTCATTTAATAGTTATTTTACACATGAAAACGAAACATTTAGTAAAATAAAATGAATCTTTAAATAACCGTCTATTTTAGAAGCACAACAAGAATTGTGACAAAAAGGTTTTCTCTTCTTTGTTTAATACTTCACGTGTTCAAAAGTCATTCTGACATCGACTGAACATATCCAGAAACTAAAAAGTGTCCTGGCACGAATATAAATTGATGTTTATGGTTGTTTAGAGATGAATTTGTGTGACAGTGTCAACATGTAAAGAAGCCTGGAAACACGAAATCGTAACTTTTATTTAGAAAAAAATGCTTAACACAAAAGACATGGCGCAGACAGTGTCATATTAAGTGCTATATTAAACAGATACCTTCTTTCTTATTCAGGAGACTTCTTTTGTAGCATTTACTAATGTCTGACAGTTTCATTGACTCCATTCCCGACGGTTCATTCAGACTTGCGGAAGTGGTTTCATCGTAACACTTTCATTTAAAGTTTGTTTTCTTTCGGTCCCAGGAGTCTAATACGTTCCAAATATTTTTAACGTGTGTAAATAAAGAGACGGAAGTGAAAGTTGTTTTGAAGTGTTTAAAGGAAACCATATTATAGAACTTGTGTTAGTTTTATTACTATATTGTCCTACTGGAAGATAAAATTGGTTTCACCTACATTTGTATGGAGGACGTCCACATTCGGTGTCTTGTAGAGGGTAATGCATGTTTTCAAATTCACCTTCCTTTGCCTTCAGTGTGGTTGTACGATATGTTGTGCATTATTCCAACAATTTCATGTAATTCTCCGATTGCAGCCCAACTCATTATTACCCTCCACCCCTCAAACAAGCATCTCATTGTTGGAATTGCTCTACGTATTTGTGTTGGAACCCTGGATGTACTACGTACAGAGCTTAAAAAAAAGGGAGAAATGAGCGAGCTAAGTAATATCTTCAATATAGAAACAATTCTGTTCCTGTCCTCAAGAGATAATTAAACTAATTTCCCACGTTGTTTCCCACCGAGCATATAACAAACTGCTGTGCTGATATTTTTTCTTTGTTGTTCTTTTCATTTCCCTTCAGAAGGGGCGGGCTGGCCGCAGCAATGCGGCCTGTGAGATCCTGCCCACTCGTCTAATACAGGGTGCCTAGGAAGCTGTTTTCTCGGATAGCTAGACAACATTCAAGCAAATCTTATTAATGGAGTTTATCGTTGTAAACTGAATTGACAATACTTAACTTAGAAGATTTACAATAACGGTGTCGCAAGCAAATGGCGACATGCAAATAATCATTGTCCTTCGATATAAACAATTTCCATGCAAGCAATTAATATAGATCACAAATCACGGCTAAAGAGTTAGGATAACAGCTCGTGTTCTAGTGCGTCTTCTAGTGCCGCCGAGAATAGCTGGAGCGGCCGTTATATTCTCTGCGTGTACAGAGGCCGCTCCTGTCGTAGTGTGGTCCTAGTGAGCGTTCTATTGGCTGACGTCGTCTCATAGCCTTTTCTGCTGCAACGGTTCGGGCCGACGTGCCGGCGCTTGATGCTTCGCCACTCTTCAACCTTGCACGTTTAAAGCATTCAAAGGAGGTTACAACATAAAAATATGATAGAACGCGAATAAAGTTTAAAAATAATGATAGTTATGTGATGCTGATGGCTTAAGGGGTGATCCTTTTAAGGTTGGTGTACTGTCAATACTGTTGATAGAGGTTCAATATGCAGGACTTTCAATGACGAAATCCACGTAAATGCAGTGGTAGGAGTGAGTTTGTGAAGAGGGAATGTCAATATGATATGTGAATGAGGAGCTGGTTTTGTTTTACGTGTCAGGGGCGTCAGTTGATAGGCGAAGGTGGCGAGGCTTGGGATTATTTGAAAAGATTTGTTGTATAAGAGAGATTGAGTACGGTAAGATTGAATGTGCTGCACAAGGTTGATCGAAGGTGGGATTATAGAAAGTTATCCACACGGGAGAATGGGAAATGGAGTGGTTTTGAGAATATGAATATGGAACGAACATCTAGGATTATTTTCTGAAGAATATGGCGTAATTCAAAAGAGTGGATTTTCTGAAGGACAGTCATTAAGAAATGGATAATGTCTTCTGTGGTGGGCTGAGGCACGGGGAGTTGTTGGGGTATAGTCCTGTTTCACTTGGGCAGATGAGGATAAGATAGTAGAATTTAGTCACAGAAGATTTCGCCCTCTATTTATTGGAGTATGTAAGTCAGTGTTGACATCACTATGGTTCAAATGGCTCTGAGCACTATGGGACTTAACATCTGAGGTCATCAGTCCCCTAGAACTTAGAATTACTTAAACCTAACTAACCTTAGAACATCACACACATCCATGCCCGAGGCAGGATTCGAACCTGCGACCGTAGCAGTCGTACGGTTCCGGACTGAAGTGCCTAGAACCGCTCGGCCACCACGGCCGGCTCATATGGTATCAACAATGGAATACGAGGGCACCATGTGTAATAAAGTGGTCAGTGTCTGGTAGGTATTCAGTGAAGATGTGGACGAGAAACGTGGTGCAGGAATTATTGCAGATGCGTTAGATTGTTCTTATCTGAGTGTCAGATTTGGAGACGAGCTCTTGCTCCACCTTTCCTGCCGTGAACTCGGGTCTACATCAGCTGATTACAGTAATTAGTGAAGGTGGGTGACCGGGAGATCCATGTTTCTGCAGTGTTGCAGAGCAGCTGATAACAAGGAAGCAGTAAAAATCAGGGCTATGATGGGGAACATCTGTAACAGGATGGAGTGGATTTCAGGACATGTGGACGTATTTTTTGATAAATGTTTTGATTCTGAAGGTACTACGAAGATATCCAAGAATATGACTTGGGTTTGATGAATCTAGTGTCTGGATGTGACAAAACAAAAGAATGAGTTGAAGGATATATTTTAGAGGTGATGGCAGATGAGATGATAGAGGAATTCTAGTATTTGGGATTCTGTTGGACTCTTTGATTCCAGGGTTAAGTTAGAAATCTTTACTGAGTCGTCTTTGAGGAGTTTTATTGTAATGAGTTTCTGGAGGATGTCTTCTGAGTGCTGGGTTGTGACTTCTAAGGGGGAACTATTTAGCTGGAGCATTGTCCTTCTGGTAAGACGAGGATGCTGGCAGAGCCGCTGTAGATGCCGGTGATGTTGGTGCTGCATTTTATGAGGCTGGTGAAGTTCAGGCCTGTGAAGATGAGTTGATGCTCCTGCTGACTAGTGGCGTTCATGTAGTGCCGGTACCGGAAATTGAGTGATGGCTGCAGAAGGGGTTGCAGTAGATAAAAATATAAGAGATGGTAAGGCTCAAATGGCTCTGAGCACTATGGGACTCAACTGCTGTGGTCATAAGTCCCCTAGAACTTAGAACTACTTAAATCTAACTAACCTAAGGACATCACACAACACCCAGTCATCACGAGGCAGAGAAAATCCCTGACCCCGCCGGGAATCGAACCCGGGCGAGGGCAGCGAGAACGCTACCGCACGACCACGAGCTGCTGACCCATTTGAATTAATAAATATAAATTTTAATCTACTGATGGAATGTTTGTTAAACATAATGATCATTTTCGCAGACAAACTAATATTATTGTATAATTGAAACAAAATGCCGATTTTGGAGGCTCAATGATTTATGAACCAAATCATCCTATAAATATTCCAATTTTTGGTACTAATCAGAATTTAGAAATAATTATAACTAATGAAAATTGTAATTTGATTGATTTCAATTGTGTTTATGTAACAGTAATTTTAAAATCAATTAATAAATGTTTTGTCATAATTCATGAAAAATATCAAGAGTTATCAATTTTACTGATTACCTGTTAATGAGATCACAAAAACTAATTTAAATCTTCATAGCATGAAACAAAAGTTAGTATTAATGTTGGTGATAGTGTGATTCATCCTAATTGCTTTATATGATATTTGATGTTATTCACACAGATTGATCAGGTTTTTCAGCATTTGATGGTAAATCGAATATTTGATAGTTGTGTATTAAAATAATTCCATGTTACTATGATAAAAAAGGAAATAATTCTTTGTCTAGACTAGAACAACCATTTATGTCTTCATCAACTCTTGTTCGATTACATTTATCCCTACCAAATGAATTAATTATTGAAGGACATATTCTTAACAATGGTAAAATTAAAACGAAACAAAATGGATTAATTTATCCATTAGTATTATTTGGTGAAGTTTTTGAAGATTATAAACATATTATGTTGGAGTGTGATTTAACTTCAATTTTTACTTGGAGTTCTAAAAAGATCAAGAAGACCCTATTCTTCGATGAACTACAGATAATTATTATAGTATACTTCAAAAGAAGCTAAAATTGTTGTAAAAAGTATGTAATTATGTGTTCCTGTTGTTAAATATCCACCAGAATATTCGCTTGAATAGAACAAGAAAGACTGAAAAATCCAACAATTCTAATTTCTGTCTCTGAACTAGAAACAGTTGATTTTGATGGATGAAATGGAAAGAGTAATTTTGAACTGGATACTACTACCGAATTTGAATGTCCTACTTGATTTTCGTTGTTTTCCAAACTAATCGAAAAAATAATCACTTAAATGATTCTTCTTTTTTCATTCATGTTAAATTACAAAATACCTGTCTGAAAAATGGAATATATGAATTTTTTCCTCAAGAATTATGGAAAATTGATCCACTGAATAATGTATATGTAATAGATATGACTAGGAGAATGAATGTTGTAACTACCCAAAAAGCAACAATGAAATTATATTCATTCTTTAATGAAAATATACCTATTGATACAATTGTATATGTTATTATGTATGGTAAGATGAATTTGACTTACAATTCAGAACACAGGATGCTTACTGAAAATTTTTCATTGCATAATTGTATAAACAACTAGAAAAAATTAAAGTCATTTTAACTTCATGTTTTCATTTCCTTTTGAATTATTTTCAGGAAAACAGGAAAGACAAAAACTGAAAATTTTATATTTCCTCTCTTCAAATGTTTTCATTTTTGAAAACTTAAATTTCTTTCTTAATAAGTAAAATGGAACCAAAATGAACAAAATTTATTGTATTGAAAATCTAGCAAGTGAACTTAGCAGTTATAGTATTGGTTGTGCAGAAGTGTTTGCTAAATCATCTGGGCTGAAAAAACGTAAATCTTACAATGTTTCAAAAGCTGAAATTTTGTCATTTAAATATGATGTAAAAGTTTTATTTATTTTATATGATAAATTTAAAATAACTCTTCCAGATCGTTATACTAAAATCTTTCTGAAGATGGTGAAAAGTTACAAAAAATAATTGCATTGAATTTTATACATCGAGATTAAAAACAAAAAAAGGTCTTTCGATTCATGTTATCGAATTTGAATAAATTTTACAATTTTTTTCTATTCTTTTAATATTTGGTTTTTAGAATGTTAAATTATAATGAATAATTTACTTTTTAGTTAAATGAATATTTCGTTTTGTGAGTATACGATAAATTCTTTTTTGGGCCATATGGCGAAATTAACATCGTGGTTTTTAAATACTAATGTCATCTTTAAGCCAGAATCAGCAGTTGCATACTACTGATATACAACATGATTGGACACAAGTCCATAATACTGTGAAATAACTTATGACATTAAATGATACATAGGAGTCTATGTGCAGTATGACCGTGATGATTCGCTTCAGTGATTAACATTTGTAAAATATTATGCAGACACATGGAATCCCATTACTTTTTCGAGAAATTCAATTCACTAACAGAGTGTGCACTGAGATTAATTGACAAGTAATGAATGAGGAGAGTGAGTTGACTATCTTACTTGTAGACACACAACCAGCAACTACATAGAACAGGTGATAGGAAGTTAAATATTTCATTAGAATGAACCACAATAACTGGAATATTAGGACACCAGTAGATATGTCATCACACAGGATGGTGGTATCGTTAGTCTGACAAGCATGATTACTCAGCGTGCTACAAGGCATTTCAAAATAGACTTCAGATGAACTGCACAGGTATCAGTGAACATCCAACAAGCAAGTGCAGTTGCGTTCACCTGGGTACAGATGCAATTAGCAGATACAAAGGGTTCATTCCAGCGAGAACTGGATGCAGACGAAAGTGGTCTCAGAGAATACTAAAGTTGGCAGCAAAGCATTTGATGACATTCATGAACATGCAGACACTTACACATAGCTACTGGATGGCAGTTATTGAACTATATGAAAAAACAAACTTCGTTACAAACTATAGTGTACACACACTTTATTCACCATGTAAACGTCACTATAGATATTCGGATTTAGGATATTACATGTTAGATATGTATGACTTCATTGGCGAAGATGTGATGCAGACGAATAGCGAAATTCTGCATGACGTGCTGAAGTGTCGGAACATCGATGTTGTCGATGACTTCTTGAATGGCTGTTTGCAGCACAGCAGCGGCTTTGGGTTACTTCTGTACACCTTGTCTTTAATATAGCCACAGAAAAGGGAGTTGCCTGTGTTCAGATCCAGAGATTAAGGCAGCCGATCTAGGCCCTAGGCCAGTAACCTCTGGATACCTCATAGCCAGAATGCAGTCCGCTAAGTGCTCTTCCACAACATCACTCTCCTGCTTCGATTGGACCGAGCTCCGTCTTGCATGAACCACATCTTGTCGAAATCAGAGTTACTTTGGATAATGGGGATGAAATAATCTTCCAAAACCTTTACATACTGTTCTGTAGTCACTGTGCCATCAAAGAATATCGCACCTATTATTCCGTGACTGGACATTGCACACCACACCTTCACCCATTGAGGGTGAAGAGCCTTCTCGATCGCGTAATGCGGATTCTCAGTCCCTGAAATTCGCCAGTTTTGCTTACTGACGATCCCATCAAAATGAAATGCATGCACATACTATTTCCCATCATGCCCACGGCCAACAGTGATGTTTGAACGTCTAAACGTAAACCGTTAAGAGGTTATGACGATTTTATTTCATATGGTTCAATAATTGTCACCCTGTACATCTGGAATTACTGTATCGATGAGGTTTTTCATTTTGGTACACACTTAAGTAGGAGAGTACCAGAGGCGAGTTGATGTCTAAATGGTACATTGAGATACACAGTAGTCAGTGTGTTAGTGTCGATATACTCCATGGTTGTTAAACGATAGTTTCGATATTGTATTTCTCTCACCTGTTATCTCAAGCAGCTAACCTCTTGGCGGTCCTTTCTGGGTCCAGTATGTACTGGAGAAATTATTATGGTGACTGTAATACACGCAATCAAACTGTCTCATTTACTCTCACAGACCATACAAAATCCACAGTTAACAGCAACAATTACATAATCTCACTAACAAAGTTGCAAACAGCTAAATCGAAAAAATTCACCATGTTTCAAATATAATCATTTGTATTATATAAGCCCACAGACGCTGTACATTTCTTAAGGAAGTCATTGTCAGACATTTTTTGAGATTAAGTAATTTTCCTCATATTTAGTAACTTTTTCTTCCTTATATTAAGCTCTGCACTTTATGATCTGAAAATTTATTGGTTGTCCGTTCAAATTGCACTTTATAATGGCTGTAAGGTCTAAATAAATGAATACAAATCTGTATCATTTGACTTTTAGACCATGTCATACGCAGTTTTATTTGGAATGTGAACTAACAGATTTTAAAGTGGTTCACGCTGGTGCAGCTACAATAATCCTCATACATATTGCATTTTATCATTTCCCTTACGGAATTCACATCTGTGTTGTGCCCGTTACTACCATGTTAATATGTAACCTTAATTAGAGATACCATTAGATGAAACTTCCTCCACACTAATGAGTGGAAGATGAGATACGTGTTTACATTTTTTTCGCTGTGACAGAGGTAGCATAGAAGTTTCCAAAGGCGGTAAAATTAGCTAATAACAAAAAATCGTGAATTTAAATATTTATTTCAAAAATAAATTCAGCCTATGCAGATCAATGACTTCCCTCAAGAAATACTTCAGATATTTGTGAATTTAATTGGTCTTGTTAATTAACAATCTTGTACACACTTCTGCGTTATGAATAAATAAAATTCATTTATCCACACAGATATCAAGTAAATTAGAGTGTATACTCTTTTGTATTCATGTTTTAGTACACATTCTGACAGTAATTAATTCTTTGTAAAATGAAATCTCGTTAGGTGGCTGCTTTGAATCATTGACTGCCAGTATGCAGTGTTCTCAATGAGCGCTCTGGGAATGGTTTGGTATGTGTTTACCCTGTATAGCAACTGATTTCAGTTACTTCTTTAACCGATTAACCTTTATTGAAGAGATAGACAGTATTCTCGTTATTCTCCATTTTAATTGATATGGCCATACATTCAAATGCAATGAACAAAATGTAAACAATTAAAGATATATTTGGGACTAACGCCAGAACATTTACCCACCACATACTGTACAATGAAGACAGCATCCTTTTGTCTATTTTTGTTTATGGGCTGTACACAAGCACAATAGTTTTTATTATTTCTTACAATATTTCATTTCTTTATCAAGTGAAAATAAATTGTGATACGTTTAGAAACGAATTCATCAAGTGCTCTTATTGCTAATAACTTGTTTTACCCTGATGTTATTTGTGCGCATGTCAATAGTCACTGTATCCACCAAGCATACGATATTCGAAGTTAGTGTGAGGACTGCAGGAAAAGGAAACCGCACTCAAATCAAGTACTCGTTATGAATTTCATTTCCGATTTTCTACAGGCAGCGAAATATTTCTGGTCAACAGAGGTATCGTCTAAAATGTCAGAAAGATCTAGGATCCTACGCTAAAGCTATTGAACAACCGCCGAAAATCTCTTAGGAACTCAGAAACAAGTGAAATAATTCACCTTGACGCCAGCCGCCATCCACCTCCTGTAAAACTGTACATGATACAAAACAGTCTGGCAAGATAAACATAGCATAAAAATATGCAACCTGATTTTTATGACAGTGGTGTTTCCAGTCCTTTTGAATGTGCCACAGGTACCCGTGTCTACCGGTCAACAAGTTCTGTACTGTGGGTTTTCCAGCCAAAGCCTCGCCCGCTGCTCATTTCCGGCACTCGTTTACCTGTTGTCACTGTCAGTCAAGCAATGTCCTTTCTGAAAACCTACGTTCCCGAAAATATTAATAGGCCTAAGTTGCTTAAGCTCTGTACGTATACTACAGGTATGAGTAATGTCAATAATTATTACAACGAAATGGAAGCTGTATCTACTCAGTGACGGTTACCGTTACCGATTGCACAGAGAATGTGGTGAGTATACGAACTGGGTGTGTGTGAATTCCGAACAAAGTAAGCGAAGTGACCGTTTAAAAATTGTAAATGGTAAAATCATGGTTAAGCAGCGTCATTCTTGCCCTCCTGGCGAAGTAGATGTGCAGATTAAGAAAATAATGCACAACTGTAGTAAGAGAATCGACCATGAAAAGACAAAGCCTTTCAAGATCTGAAAGATTATGGTTTATATTTCGCTGAAAATTTGCTAATGTATGATAACTCCAGTGCTGCGTACCGAGCGAGGTGGCGCAGTGGTTAGCACACTGGACTCGCATTTGGGAGGACGGCGGTTCAATCCCGTCTCCGGCCATCCTGATTTAGGTTTTCCGTGATTTCCCTAAATCGCTTCAGGCAAATGCCGGGATGGTTCCTTTGAAAGGGCGTGGCCGAATTCCTTCCCCATCCTTCCCCCACCCGAGCTTGCGCTCCGTCTCTAATGACCTCGCTGTCGACGGGACGTTAAACACTAATCTCCTCCTCCTCTCCAGTGCTGCATAGTGTAAAGCAGGAAGCGAAGCAATTGGAACGAATCAAAACAGTGGTGCTATTTCGGACATTCAACTGAGCGATGACATAATGACATTAACTGAAGCTAATAGTATTCTGATAATTCACGATGGGTCTGCTCCTAACAAAAGATCTGGTATTCTGCTGTGGAAAAGTGGAGGAAATCCTGTGTTAAAATAGAACTGATCTTGTGGATAGGACACGTGACAGGTTTTCGATAGAATTCAAACAACTGCACACCATACAGGTTGATATCGGAAGTACAGAGGAAGAGACTAAGGTATTTCCTTGTTTTATTTGCTTTTCTCCCAGACAAAAGTCAAAAGACATACGAAAGAGTATTTTCTGTGTTGAAAAATAACACGTCTGGACGCTAATGGAATAATACAGTACCAGATTTCGAAATGTCTACAACTGATGCTAGGAATACAGTGTTCCCTGAAATATTCCTTTCCGGTTGCAGTTTCCAACTTCAACCTATGCCTGTTAGAGAAAATACAAGAATTTGGACTAACGGAGGAATTCTGGGATAAACAAGGAGTCAGACTGACTTGCCACATGTGTGCTGGAGAGGTGCATCTTCCTCCAAGCAGTGTAGCAGTGAGGATGACAATACTGGAGAAAATGCCCAGTGATGAAAAGGTCATGAAATTCGCAGACTATACGGTCAATCAATGGACTGACAATCCTAGTATACCGATTGAAATGTAGACTTTCTGATAAATTATCTGAACGAGAAATCAGTATATGCCACATTTAAAACTGAAAAAGAGTACATTGGCCAGCTTCTTCAAAGAAGAAGGACAGGATGCATAGATATTGACAAAAGGTTTCATAAGTTATGAGAATATGTAACGACTCTTGGCATTTAAGGATATGTTTAAAATCTCTGGCATTCTTCGAAAGCATTTAGTGGGAAATTGAAATTCTTAATATAAGGTAATTAATAATTTCCTATAGTGATGTCGACAGAAAAAAGGTAAAAATAAAAAAAATTAAAAGCACAAAAATTAAATAGGTAAAAAAAAAGTAGAGAAGTATTTCAACATGCGTATGCACAATGTGCGGAGCCAGTCATAAGCCTGGATAAAATGTGAAGGGATGTTCTTTTTACAAAGCAGTCAGCAGAGCCTCCCAAAATGTTGTGGCTTCCTTTGGTGGTAAGGAAATCGACAGCTATAACATTTTTGGTCGGTAACACTGCACTGACGTCACGGATCGCAAAGCCCACGACGCCTAAAAAAGTGGAACAACTCGCTAGCAGTTTCAGAACGTCAGGAAACACGTGATGACAAATGTTTCAAGAAACCGTGAGAATGGTTGACAGACCAGAGAAAACATTATGCGAATCTGATGTTACTTCAAGAGCTCACAAGAGGGTTTGGGTTCTACACACGATCTAGTTACTACTAGTTTGTTATCTCTAGATCACTGATATGATAAGACCTCTGTGGTCTCCTGGTACACCCGTTGAAAGTTGAAATTGTGGTACTTATATTCAATGTCACCCCCTGGGACACCCCGTCCCCCCCAGCCCTATTCCACGCAAGCCTCAACGCCTCAACACCTTTCTCTAGCATCAGCAAGTTCCAATCTCAACCTCAACACATTGTAGGGGAAATATGTGGGCCGTAACAACTGTGTTCTGAATTCTGTAGTAAGAGGATCATTCACAGTAGCAGAATCATCGTACCTAGAAAATGGCGGAAAATATTACCATAATTTAGACGTAAGGCACTTTATCTGTATAATGTATTTGTTAATTAATGATGTCTTGACATTTTCTGCAAAATGGCTTTTAATAATATCTAATTTATGATGTAAGGTAATTTGAAAATGCATTGCGTGGCTGAATTACTACAAATGTACCAATTCTGTGTTACCCCTTCATTATTGGTGTGTGTGTGTGTGTGTGTGTGTGTGTGTGTGTGATGCATGGAGTATGTGTTATAAAGACCACATCGTCCTATTTGATGACGTCACGGCATTTCTGCACAATCCCTGTAAGTGTTAGTATTATTTATGACGTAAGGCACTTTGACAGTGCAGTGACTGTCTGAATTACTATCATGTAATGATGTCATATCATATTCTCGAAAACGGCGGAAAATTTTTAAGTGTTTTCCACTGACGAAGAAGATTACAAGACACTCAGGACAAAGCAGAACATCTTTTCTCAATTTGTTTCTTGAGAGTTATTAGTTGTTTTGCGTTTCAAATTCTGCAAGATGGCCGAAAACGTTGGGTCGTCCACTCCTCTACACGGATTGTGTGTCCATCATCTGGCAAGTTGAGCCTGGAGGAAACACCCAGCAGTTCCATTCCTGTGGCACAATGCGGGCAATGCACTTGATACGGCGCTTTCCACGGATATATCTAGGACTATCAGCGCTTCATACTGTGCCTTCAACTCAGACAGACAATATTTACTAGCAACCACCAAAAGTTGTGGTATCATGTTGCTGAGCTGTGAATCACAGTCAACAGCAAGATGCCACAGAATCTTCAGTTCCAAGTCTGAGATGATGATGTGACCACATCACGGAATGTAAAAAACAATGACATTAGAACAGCACCTTCTATCTCTATTTACATATTTCGACCGATTTCCCCATAAATACCTGCATTTCCATCCTAAGAGAAGTAAATTCGATGTCAGGCCATATTCTGTAAAATAGAGGAAAAAATTTAGCCCATTCACACCTCTAAGGAATTTTGTGTGTCAGAATGCTATCCCACCAAAGTATGGTAAATGTTATTACCATAGTTAATGCTCCAAAATGGCCACCTTCAAGCTTCACATCTTAATTAACATAATTAGCAGGTAAGTACTGGGCACATTCTGTAAGAGCTCAATCTCCCATTATAATTTGCTGATTTTTTTTCTAAACATTTCTGCACTAAGGTTGAAACTGAGAAATTAGTGCAGCGCAATATTTAAGCGAATTATATCAGTATTCCGTGTTAAACAACCAGGACAGCATGTTATTGCAACAAATACACTCCTCTCCAGCGTTAAATAAGCAGCACACTGAAACAAATACGAGGGCTGTTCAGAAAGTAAGCTCCGATTGATCGCGAAATGGGAACCACAGTGAAAATTAGAAATGTTTTATTTTTAACAGTTAGCTACACCATCCAGCTACTTCTCTACGTAGTTGCCGTTCTGACTAAGACATTTGTCGTAGCGTTGTACCAACTTTCCAATACCCTCATCATAAAAGACAGCCGCCAGTGCTTTCCGCCAATTCTCTACGCTGGCCTACAGCTCGTTTTCTGTGCCAAAATGTTGTATTCATAGCCAGCGGTTCATGTGAGCAGAAATGAAACGCAGGGGGAGTCAATTACGGGCTGTATTGTGGGTAGTCAAACATTTCCAATTGAAAACGATGCAGGAGCATCTTCATTGCCCCTTCAGAATGCGGCTGAGAATATTGCCTTATAGAAGAAACTGCACGACAGTTATGTAATGTTGGCTGTATAGCTTCAGGCGAAATTTCTCACCAGGTCCTCGTACTTGGCGGGAGACACTATTCTCTAGCCAACTTTACGCGATCACTGTGAGCTCAGAAATGAGAGGAGTGACGTGATGATATCTAGGGTCATACTAGAGACACTGCCCAACACATCTGTGCAAAGCTTTATCGGATTATCATAGTCATTTCCATTTCGCGATCAATCGGAGCTTACTTTCTGAACAGCCCTCGTATATACTTAGTCTACATCCCGGAAATGTTAGTGTGACATCACTAGGTACTCATAAATAAATTTATATTAATTTGACATTCATTTTTCCTCCATAGTATACTACAGAATCATGTAAAGATGAGGTTGGGCAACTGCACACTGCAGTATTTATAACTATTGTTGACAAATAACTTAATCATTCGTTACTAATTAATGTCATAATAGTGACAAAAATATGATATAAACAAACCAATGGATGAACACCTCATACCTCTTTGCTCACTACTTTTGACCATTTTTTTCCCTTAGGTTCCAAAAGACGTGTAAATACGATGGTGTAAGAACTGTCTACCGAGGTGCACACAACTCTGCCAATTCTATGGCTGCAAAACAGCACTCCAGCAATAGAGTTGCCACTTTCATACGCCATGTTTTGATACGCTGACACAACCCAGCCAACAGTGATCACAAGCCGACGACGCCTGCACATGAAACTCCAACGGTAAGAAGGAGGTATATACTTTGCACCTGGGAGTCGGGGAATCACTGTCGCCCTGTTAACAGCTGAATTCTCCCTGAACCGTGATTTACTTTCAAAGAATATTCCTAAAAAATTATTTTATTTACTAGCGATTCATCAGGACCATTAACACATTTAATCACACTATGTAAGCGTGGAAGTAGTTGCCAGGAAGTAACTGATGAAATCATAATCAAATTGCTTTTAACAAATGGGAATTTTATTCAATTTACTAGTTCTTAAAAGCATTTTTTTAAAAAGAAAGCACCCTCTAAATATCAAGTTACAATTTATCCAGAAGCAGAAAGAAACAAATTTTTGACTGTATGACCTATCGAGCTGAGAACCTTGCCGCTCCCTTTTGACACGGCCGTAGTTACAACCGCTCACAACAACATTTGAAAGACTACATTGGTGCAAATCTGCAACACACCAGATTACTTTAAACTAAAAGTTTTAACAATTCACACAAGCACACAGACTATGCACCCAGTAGGAGGGATGGAAATGCTACAAAACACTAAAATTAAAAAATCCGCTTTGCCACCGAAGGTGCAACTTGATTTTAACTTCTAAGAAAAGTCTTACGGTGGAAGGGTGGCAACTTTATATACTAAAATGACCATTTAAATAAAAGCCCATGAATGCAGTATTATAAAAATTATGCAAGGTTGGCCAAACAAGTTAACGTGCTCTACAGTACACAGATACCACCTCTCAAGATGATAGGCAAGATCAAAACATATTTCAGGAATTAGGCCATTACACTTCAAGCAATAAATTAGTTAACACACCAAATCCGACAAACATGACAGAGGCAGCTCTCAACGACAGACAGACACTCACTGCCTAACAAATGCAGATAAGAGACAGACAAGCAAGCTGGCAGCTCTCAACGACAGACAAACACTCACTGCCTAACAAATGCAGATAAGAGACAGACAAGCAAGCTGGGGACGAGAAACTGACCAAGAAAACAAGTAGCATTTAACAAGAGTAAATCACGCAACGTATCACCATAGGGGTAAGATAGATACTGCCTACAGGAAAATTAAAGAGACCTTTGGAGATAAGAGAACCACTTGTATGAACTTCAAGAGCTCAGATGGAAACCCAGTTCTAAGCAAAGAAGGGAAAGCAGAAAGGTGGAAAGAGTATATAGAGGGTCTATACAAGGGCGATGTACTTGAGGACAATATTATGGAAATGGAAGAGGATGTAGATGAAAATGAAATGGGAGATAAGATACTGCGTGAAGAGTTTGACAGAGCACTGAAAGACCAGAGTCGAAACAAGGCCCCCGGAGTAGACAACATTCCAGTAGAACTACTGACGGCCTTGGGAGAGCCAGTCCTGACAAAACTCTACCATCTGGTGAGCAAGATGTATGAAACAGGCGAAATACCCTTAGACTTCAAGAAGAATATAATAATTCCAATCCCAAAGAAAGCAGGTGTTGACAAATGTGAAAATTACCGAACAATCAGTTTAATAAGCCACAGCTGCAAAATACTAACACGAATTCTTTACAGACGAATGGAAAAACTAGTAGAAGCCGACCTCGGGGAAGATCAGTTTGGATTCCGTAGAAATACTGGAACACGTGAGGCAATACTGACTTTATGACTTATCTTAGAAGAAAGATTAAGGAAAGGCAAACCTACGTTTCTAGCATTTGTAGACTTAGAGAAAGCTTTTGACAATGTTGACTGGAATACTCTCTTTCAAATTCTAAAGGTGGCAGGGGTAAAATACAGGGAGCGAAAGGCTATTTACAATTTGTACAGAAACCAGATGGCAGTTATAAGAGTCGAGGGGCATGAGAGGGAAGCAGCGGTTGGGAAGGGAGTGAGACAGGGTTGTAGCCTCTCCCCAATGTTATTCAATCTGTATATTGAGCAAGCAGTAAAGGAAACAAAAGAAAAATTCGGAGTAGGTATTAAAATCCATGGAGAAGAAATAAAAACTTTAAGGTTTGCCGATGACACTGTAATTCTGTCAGAGACAGCAAAGGACTTGGAAGAGTAGTTGAACGGAATGGATGGTGTCTTGAAGGGAGGATATAAGATGAACATACTGTAATTCTGTCAGAGACAGCAAAGGACTTGGAAGAGCAGTTGAACGGAATGGATGGTGTCTTGAAGGGAGGATATAAGATGAACATCATCAAAAGCAAAAGCAAAGGAAATGAAACACTTAAAGTAGTAAAGGAGTTTTGCTATTTGGGGAGCAAAATAACTGATGATGGTCGAAGTAGAGAGGATATAAAATGTAGACTGGCAATGGCAAGGAAAGCGTTTCTGAAGAAGAGGAATTTGTTAACATCGAGTATAGATTTAAGTGTCAGGAAGTCGTTTCTGAAAGTATTTGTATGGAGTGTAGCCATGTATGGAAGTGAAACATTAAATAGTTTGGACAAGAAGAGAATAGAAGCTTTTGAAATGTGGTGCTACAGAAGAATGCTGAAGATTAGATGGGTAGATCACATAACTAATGAGGAAGTATTGAATAGGATTGGGGAGAAGAGAAGTTTGTGGCACAACTTGACCAGAAGAAGGGATCGGTTGGTAGGGCATGTTCTGAGGCATCAAGGGATCACCAATTTAGTATTGTAAGGCAGCGTCGAGGGTAAAAATCGTAGGGGGAGACCAAGAGATGAATACACTAAGCAGATTCAGAAGGATGTAGGTTGCAGTAGGTACTGGGAGATGAATAAGCTTGCACAGGATAGAGTAGCATGGAGAGCTGCATCAAACCAGTCTCAGGACTGAAGACAACAACAACAACAACAACATCATCACCAATCACTTAACTTCTAATAAACTGCGATTTCTCGAGAAGACCTGGCGCAGCACCCCCAAATCGCTCTCCCGAACCGTCCGCTGCCAGCCGATACAAAGGACGCAGGAAGGCGCGCCGATCTCCCGTCTCACGGCGTCGCAGCCCACACCGGCCAGACTGATGTCGTGGGTTGACTCCTGTTGCTCTCGTGTCCACCGCGAAGCCACTACCCCTCGCTATACGGCGCGGCCCACTGGACTCACGTGGCGACCTCACATGCGCCGACGCTCAAGACGGATAAGTCATCTTGTGTCTGAGTGCGAGACCGACCAACCGCCAATGACCATTGCCTGAGCAAACTCGAGCAGACTGGCGGCGTAACGCGCAGACCCAGATAAAGGAACTAAGCCCCGACCGGGCGACCACTCGCTGAGTTCTCTTACTGGCGGAGTGGAAAGACTGTCATTTTGCCGGCTTTAAAGGTTGATCCGAACGACAGACATACTAGCACTCTGAACGACAGACACTAACTGCCTAACAAATGCGGACGAGAGACAGGCCCAGACTGACTGACTGGCGAGCTCATAGCGCCGCTTAAAGGCACGTGAACAGGCAACCTTTCCCCTTTCCCACCAGAGGGAGACACCAAATCTGCGATTGCCACAGCGGCGACACCGCCAGAATCGGAGGGCGACTGCTTCACACTACGCGCTGCGGCGCGCTCTTCAAAACAGCAGTTTTTACTACGGCTCACTCCCCT
Source organism: Schistocerca cancellata (assembly GCF_023864275.1). Lineage (NCBI taxonomy): Eukaryota > Metazoa > Arthropoda > Insecta > Orthoptera > Acrididae > Schistocerca > Schistocerca cancellata. The sequence goes on along the minus strand of NC_064629.1, from coordinate 384,031,094 downwards.
CCACGACCTGCTCACTAAACGATATATATTCACTCCTAAAACGCCCATATATGATAGATAGGAGCCGCCGACAGAAAGCAGCCCTGTCAACAACAGCAGGTTGCAACTTATCAGAACAACTGGTGGACACAGCCAGCAGGCGATCAAAGTAATTTTATTCCATATTTGTCTCAATACCGAGAATATTTTCAGTGATTAGCCGTCATTAAAATCATTATTTCATAAGTAAGCAATCGTCCATTACCGCACTATTACTTTGTTAATTTCCTATAATTTCTGCTACTTTCTAACTAGGAGCATTTGGCGACTTTAGTTTTATGTAGTATTTCCTACGTGACACTACCGTTAAAATATTTCACATCTTCCTGAGTGTACACTGGCAGCTCTTCACCCCACATTAGTTGTGTTGTGGTGGCAAAATGACCACCGCTATGGGATCATTATACAGGGTGGTCAGAAAATGTGTGAAATGCTTGTAGGGATGTCACAGGGCAGGTTGTACTGAGACATAAATGTTAAGAAAGAAATTCGATACGTTGCTCCGTTTCCGAGTTATTTAGCATTGAAGTTAGCCAGTCAGACCGTCACGCGTGTAAATTCAAGTTTCACCTAACGAGACAAGGCACTCGTTGGGCAACACCGCCCCTGGCAGGCCGCTTGAATGCAAGCGCGCGACGCCCCGATTAGCTAACTTCAATGCTAAATAACTCGAAAACGGAGCAACGTATCGAATTTCGTTCTTAACATTTATGTCTCAGTACAACCTGCCTTGTAACATCCCTACAAGAATTTCACACATTTTCTGACCACCCTGTATATTCATTTTGTCAGTGTATACAGTCGTAAACTACACTCCTGGAAATGGAAAAAAGAACACATTGACACCGGTGTGTCAGACCCACCATACTTGCTCCGGACACTGCGAGAGGGCTGTACAAGCAATGATCACACGCACGGCACAGCGGACACACCAGGAACCGCGGTGTTGGCCGTCGAATGCCGCTAGCTGCGCAGCATTTGTGCACCGACGCCGTCAGTGTCAGCCAGTTTGCCGTGGCATACGGAGCTCCATCGCAGTCTTTAACACTGGTAGCATGCCGCGACAGCGTGGACGTGAACCGTATGTGCAGTTGACGGACTTTGAGCGAGGGCGTATAGTGGGCATGTGGGAGGCCGGGAGGACGTACCGCCGAATTGCTCAACACGTGGGGCGTGAGGTCTCCACAGTACATCGATGTTGTCGCCAGTGGTCGGCGGAAGGTGCACGTGCCCGTCGACCTGGGACCGGACCGCAGCGACACACGGATGCACGCCAAGACCGTAGGATCCTACGCAGTGCCGTAGGAGACCGCACCGCCACTTCCCAGCAAATTAGGGACACTGTTGCTCCTGGGGTATCGGCGAGGACCATTCGCAACCGTCTCCATGAAGCTGGGCCACGGTCCCGCACACCGTTAGGCCGTCTTCCGCTCACGCCCCAACATCGTGCAGCCCGCCTCCAGTGGTGTCGCAACAGGCGTGAATGGAGGGACGAATGGAGACGTGTCGTCTTCAGCGATGAGAGTCGCTTCTGCCTTGGTGCCAATGATGGTCGTATGCGTGTTTGGCACCGTGCAGGTGAGCGCCACAATCAGGACTGCATACGACCGAGGCACACAGGGCCAACACCCGGCATCATGGTGTGGGGAGCGATCTCCTACACTGGCCGTACACCACTGGTGATCGTCGAGGGGACACTGAATAGTGCACGGTACATCCAAACCGTCATCGAACCCATCGTTCTACCATTCCTAGACCGGCAAGGGAACTTGCTGTTCCAACAGGACAATGCACGTCCGCATGTATCCCGTGCCACCCAACGTGCTCTAGAAGGTGTAAGTCAACTACCCTGGCCAGCAAGATCTCCGGATCTGTCCCCCATTGAGCATGTTTGGGACTGGATGAAGCGTCGTCTCACGCGGTCTGCACGTCCAGCACGAACGCTGGTCCAACTGAGGCGCCAGGTGGAAATGGCATGGCAAGCCGTTCCACAGGACTACATCCAGCATCTCTACGATCGTCTCCATGGGAGAATAGCAGCCTGCATTGCTGCGAAAGGTGGATATACACTGTACTAGTGCCGACATTGTGCATGCTCTGTTGCCTGTGTCTATGTGCCTGTGGTTCTGTCAGTGTGATCATGTGATGTATCTGACCCCAGGAATGTGTCAATAAAGTTTCCCCTTCCTGGGACAATGAATTCACGGTGTTCTTATTTCAATTTCCAGGAGTGTATGATCACTGTATCACATTTCATCCTGAAAAACGTGTCCACATTTTGCTTCCCACGATGTAGTATCCAGTACAGTTACCTACAAAGAAAAAGTGAACCCGAATAAATAGTAAAATGTTAAGGTCACCGCGCTGTGAAAAAAATCATTTTAAACCGAAATTTCATATAGTCATTCGAAACAGCAACCACAAGACAGTCTGGTTCAATATTCTTTTAACTAGTATATTTTAACAGGCACATTAAGAAAATAAAAGGAACAGCCTAACCCCCCCCCCCTCCCCAGTATAACCCAGCATAACAAACAGAGCTTCCCAACTATATCCTCCTGAGACAGTACCCCCATATATGCACATGTTTACTCGTTTATAACCGTAGCATTTTTTATTATTGTAGTACCTTACAACACTCCATTTTACTATCAGACACATTCTACTGGACCCTAATGTCAGGAGTGCTTTCCAGTCAAAAAGCAGAACATATTTCAAGAACACAGAAAATCATGAATGCCAAAGTGGGACATGGATGTAGGGGTTTATTTTTGTTAAAAATACTAACAAAATCCTGCTTTACCATGTCAGTTAGCTCTGCTTCATCTAACACGCTCATAAGTCTGTATTTCCTCTAAATGGTTTCTAACGCTTCCCTGCTAAAGTTTTGCCGATAAGCCTATTGTTCACGCTAATATGCCCATAGCCTGCATTAAACAATTTCCGCAGTGCACTATTTAACAACAGCTACGATCTACATCTACATCTACATATATACTCCGCGAGCCACCTTACGGTGTGTGGCGGAGGGTACTTATTGTACCACTATCTGATCCCCCCTTCCCTGTTCCATTCACGAATTGTGCGTGGGAAGAACGACTGCTTGTAAGTCTCCGTATTTGCTCTAATTTCTCGGATCTTTTCGTTGTGATCATTACGCGAGATATATGTGGGCGGTAGTAATATGTTGCCCATCTCTTCCCGGAATGTGCTCTCTCGTAATTTCGATAATAAACCTCTCCGTATTGCGTAACGCCTTTCTTGAAGTGTCCGCCACTGGAGCTTGTTCAGCATCTCCGTAACGCTCTCGCGCTGACTAAATGTCCCCATGACGAATCGCGCTGCTTTTCGCTGGATCATGTCTATCTCTTCTATTAATCCAACCTGGTAAGGGTCCCATACTGATGAGCAATACTCAAGAATCGGACGAACAAGCGTTTTGTAAGCTACTTCTTTCGTCGATGAGTCACATTTTCTTAGAATTCTTCCTATGAATCTCAACCTGGCGCCTGCTTTTCCCACTATTTGTTTTATGTGATCATTCCACTTCAGATCGCTCCGGATAGTAACTCCTAAGTATTTTACGGTCGTTACCGCTTCCAATGATTTACCACCTATGGCATAATCGTACTGGAATGGATTTCTGCCCCTATGTATGCGCATTATATTACATTTATCTACGTTTAGGGAAAGCTGCCAGCTGTCGCACCATGCATTAATCCTCTGCAGGTCTTCCTGGAGTACGTACGAGTCTTCTGATGTTGCTACTTTCTTGTAGACAACCGTGTCATCTGCAAATAGCCTCACGGAGCTACCGATGTTGTCAACTAAGTCATTTATGTATATTGTAAACAATAAAGGTCCTATCACGCTTCCTTGCGGTACTCCCGAAATTACCTCTACATCTGCAGATTTTGAACCGTTAAGAATGACATGTTGTGTTCTTTCTTCTAGGAAATCCTGAATCCAATCACAAACCTGGTCCGATATTCCGTAAGCTCGTATTTTTTTCATTAAAAGTAAGTGCGGAACCGTATCAAATGCCTTCCTGAAGTCCAGGAATACGGCATCAATCTGCTCGCCAGTGTCTACGGCACTGTGAATTTCTTGGGCAAATAGGGCGAGCTGAGTTTCACATGATCTCTGTTTGCGGAATCCATGTTGGTTATGATGAAGGAGATTTGTATTATCTAAGAACGTCATAATACGAGAACACAAAACATGTTCCATTATTCTACAACAGATTGACGTAAGCGAAATAGGCCTATAATTATTCGCATCTGATTTATGACCCTTCTTGAAAATGGGAACGACCTGCGCTTTCTTCCAGTCGCTAGGTACTTTACGTTCTTCCAGCGATCTACGATAAATTGCTGATAGAAAGGGGGCAAGTTCTTTAGCATAATCACTGTAGAATCTTAAGGGTATCTCGTCTGGTCCGGATGCTTTTCCGCTACTAAGTGATAGCAGTTGTTTTTCAATTCCGATATCGTTTATTTCAATATTTTCCATTTTGGCGTCCGTGCGACGGCTGAAGTCAGGGACCGTGTTACGATTTTCCGCAGTGAAACAGTTTCGGAACACTGAATTCAGTATTTCTGCCTTTCTTCGGTCGTCCTCTGTTTCGGTGCCATCGTGGTCAACGAGTGACTGAATAGGGGATTTAGATCCGCTTACCGATTTTACATATGACCAAAACTTTTTAGGGTTCTTGTTTAGATTGTTTGCCAATGTTTTATGTTCGAATTCGTTGAATGCTTCTCTCATTGCTCTCTTTACGCTCTTTTTCGCTTCGTTCAGCTTTTCCTTATCAGCTATGATTCGACTACTCTTAAACCTATGATGAAGCTTTCTTTGTTTCCGTAGTACCTTTCGTACATGATTGTTATACCACGGTGGATCTTTCCCCTCGCTTTGGACCTTAGTCGGTACGAACTTATCTAAGGCGTACTGGACGATGTTTCTGAATTTTTTCCATTTTTGTTCCACATCCTCTTCCTCAGAAATGAACGTTTGATGGTGGTCACTCAGATATTCTGCGATTTGTGCCCTATCACTCTTGTTAAGCAAATATATTTTCCTTCCTTTCTTGGCATTTCTTATTACACTTGTAGTCATTGATGCAACCACTGACTTATGATCACTGATACCCTCTTCTACATTCACGGAGTCGAAAAGTTCCGGTCTATTTGTTGCTATGAGGTCTAAAACGTTAGCTTCACGAGTTGGTTCTCTAACTATCTGCTCGAAGTAATTCTCGGACAAGGCAGTCAGGATAATGTCACAAGAGTCTCTGTCCCTGGCTCCAGTTCTGATTGTGTGACTATCCCATTCTATACCTGGTAGATTGAAGTCTCCCCCTATTACAATAGTATGATCACGAAACTTCTTCACGACGTTCTGCAGGTTCTCTCTGAGGCGCTCAACTACTACGGTTGCTGATGCAGGTGGTCTATAGAAGCATCCGACTATCATATCTGACCCACCTTTGATACTTAGCTTAACCCAGATTATTTCACATTCGCATTCGCTAATAACTTCACTGGATATTATTGAATTCTTTACTGCTATAAATACTCCTCCACCATTGGCGTTTATCCTATCCTTGCGGTATATATTCCATTCTGTGTCTAGGATTTCGTTACTGTTCACTTCCGGTTTTAACCAACTTTCCGTTCCTAATACTATATGCGCACTATTTCCTTCAATAAGAGATACTAATTCAGGAACCTTGCCCTGGATACTCCTGCAGTTTACCAATATTACGTTAACTTTTCCTGTTTTTGGTCTCTGAGGACGGACGTTCTTTATCAACGATGATAATGTCCTCTCTGGTAAGCCGTCAGGTATTTTATCGTTTCGCCCAAGGGGGGGTCCCTCTAACCTAAAAAACCCCCGTGTGCACGCCACACGTACTCTGCTACCCTAGTAGCTGCTTCCGGTGTGTAGTGCACGCCTGACCTGTCTAGGGGGGCCCTACAGTTCTCCACCCAATAACGGAGGTCGATGAATTTGCAACCATTATAGTCGCAGAGTCGTCTGAGCCTCTGGTTTAGACCCTCCACACGGCTCCAAACCAGAAGACCGCGATCGACTCTGGGCACTATGCTGCAGATATTAAGCTCAGCTTGCACTCCGCGTGCGATGCTGGTTGTCTTCACCAAATCAGCCAGCCGCCGGAAGGAACCAAGGATGGCCTCAGAACCCAAGCGGCAGGCGTCATTCGTTCCGACATGTGCTACTATCTGCAGCCGGTCACACCCAGTGCGTTCAATAGCTGCCGGAAGGGCCTCCTCCACATTACGGACGAGACCCCCCGGCAAGCACACCGAGTGCACACTGGCATTCTTCCCCGACCTACCCGCTATTTTCCTGAGGGGCTCCATAACCCGCCTAACGTTGGAGCTCCCTATAACTAATAGGCCCGCCCTCTGTGACTGTCGGGACCTTGCCGGAGAATCGGCCACTGGCCCAACAGGCGAGGCATCCTGTGGTGGCTCGGAAACGATGTCATCACCACTAGGAAGCACCCCGTACCTGTTGGAAAGGGGTAAGGCAGCTGCCACGCGGCCAGATCCCACCTTCGCCTTTCGGCCAGGCACGCGAGAGCCCACCACTGTCCGCCATTCACCCTGGAGTGATGGCTGACCGGTAAGATGCTTACTGCCGGAAGACGCAGCGACATCAGGGGTTCCATGTGATTCCAAGGCCACCGAAGTAGGCATAGGTCTCACCACAGTTGCCCCAACGCCACTACGAGCCGACGCCTGCGCCTCGAGCTCGATGAGCCTAACAGACAAAGCCTCCACCTGCCCCCGAAGAGTGGCCAATTCTCCTTGCGTCCGCTCACAACAACCACAGTCCCTACACATGACTATGTTTACCCTACCCTATACGGTGACAAATTCCCAAGATAATCTTCTGATGAGCTACTCTGATAATCAAGAAACACTCACTGAAATACGAGACGCGAAAACTACGCTAGGTTTTCCCAGAAAAACTATTTAAAAGCTAAGCGCAGCAAATAAGTACAAAAACGCTTTATACAAACACTACTCGCTGCTGCTGGTGCTCTCGCTCTGGCTGTCACAAGACAACTGCTGATTCAAGTGACTAGTGGCTAACGGCCGCGAAACAAACAAATGACGGTTTTAGGGCGCTTTCTGTTCTAAACGATCAAGAAAACACTAAGAAATCTAACACGAAAACTACGTAAAGTTTTATCAAGAACTGTTAGTTACTATGCAGAGCAGATAAACACAAATAGAATCCCTTCCTTAGTGGAAGGTCGTAAACAAAATGCAAAATAAACGCTTTATACAAACAGTACTGTGCTGCTGCTGGTGCTCTCGCTCTCGCTGTCACAAGACAACTGCTGATTCAAGTGACTAGTGGCTAACGGCCGCGAAACAAACAAAAGACGGTTTTAGGGCGCTTTCTGTTCTAAACGATCAAGAAAACACTAAGAAATCTAACACGAAAACTACGTAAAGTTTTATCAAGAACTGTTAGTTACTATGCAGAAAAGATAAACACAAATAGAATCCCTTCCTTAGTGGAAGGTCGTAAACAAAATGCAAAATAAACGCTTTATACAAACACTACTCGCTGCTGCTGGTGCTCTCGCTCTGGCTGTCCTCCTGACAGCACATGGATGAATGATCACATCCTTCTGTTACTATTTACAGTTTAGTCCATTGTCCCTCAGCATTCCAAAGACGCACGTGGTTATGATTCTTGATGGTAAATCCGATAAATGCAGAGCGACAGTACTTGCTATTAACTTGATTGTTCCTTATGAAAATCTGAAAAAGATGTAACACTCTCATTAGATACTGAACAAATTATTTTTATACTGATTTATGTTGGGTACAACGGACATTTATTCTGGGCTGCGGATGTCTGGGTTTCTCTAAGATGTCATCACAAACTAACCAATCAAATAATACGATTTTACAAGTAGTGCCTATATGTGCTCTAATTTTAGGAGTATTAGGAATCTCAATCATGCCAGACATATTGATTAGAATACTTGATAATTGTTCAGCTGTTGAAGGGCCAAAGCCGTTTACAGGCAGGAAGGGTTGCCTCAATATTTGACAGCGATAACAACCAGACATGATCTCGCGCACCATGTGACAAACCGTTTTACAGACAGGGCTACGTAAGCAGCAGCTAACAAAGATTTGGGCAGCTCCAGGGAGAAGTTTCCATACCTAGCCTAATATGGTGATGAAAGTGTACTGCGTACTTGACCAGCCCCTCCTAGTGCGTGACATATTGTTTTGGAAAACTCCGTGTGATGGGCTACAAGATATATAAATACGAGCACATCAGTACACAGGAGAGTAGGGAAAAGCGGTATCCAGATGACACTGTCTATGTGCCACATGTCACCGGACGTCAGACTTAGGCCGATATACTAACCTTGGCGCCAGCACTACGGAGAGCAGTAGATGGGAAACTGATGATAATTGAGGCTTAGTGGTAGTCCCACAGGAGTTCCCACAGGAGTCTCCCATTTTCGTTAACAAGGAACGTAGAATTTCTACATCTTGCCTACTGTACACCACTTGTAACTTGTCTCCAGCAGCTGTCAGAGTTCCACGGATGGCCCACGCCTACTTTCACTCATCGTGGGTAAGACCCCTGTGCAATAGCTATGTATCATCCCAATTCCCTCTCGGGATACGACAGGGGCAAAAGAAAACACTGGTGCCAGGTGTGGGGTGGTATCGATGAGTGGCCTATAGGGAAGAGACACAGAGTACAGGAACAGGTGTAGGGAAGATCAGTAGAATCGGCCGAGCTCTGAGCACGAGAAAGGCGTTGCCACCTTCATTCAACTTGAGCGAGAGTCTCAATGTACTGAGGCAGTGCCACCTGGAGCTGACTTGAGCGAGGGGCTCATCGTACTTGAGGTGTCGCAGCCCACAGCTGACGTGAGTGAAGGGCTCACCATACCTGAGGCGTCACCACCTGCAACCGACACGAGCGAGAGGCCAGACAGTGAGTAGAAATGCACAACTAGCAGTGCAACATCAGCAGACGGTCTGTGAAAATGACAACTCCCACTGATTCGGCACCTAGTGCCATCAATAGTATAGACCACCAGCATTTGAATTACAGTGAGGCCACAAAACTAGTACCAATGAAGTCTGATGGAGACAGAGAACAGCTTGCAGAGTTTCTAGATAACTGTGCATACGAACTTGTAGACCCAAAACTGAAGAATGTGTTTTTAAGATATGTTATAGGAAAAGTCACAGGATCAGCCAGTAGTAAGCTACTTGTAAGGGATCACACAGAAACTTAGTCTGCGGTGAGGGAAAATCTACCTGAGAAATACGAGAACAAAAGGACAATGGACTATTACACCTATAAAATGTTTAATAGTAGACAAGGGAAGTGCAATCACGACAGAGCAGGAGAAGTATGGAGCGGCTGCTCTCCCAAGAAAAACCAATGCAAAAGGAGCAAAATGCTTTAACTTTGGGAAGGACGTACGTATGGCACGTGATTATAGGAGGATATCCTACGTACGTAAGTTTAACCAAGCACAGGCATCACCATCCTGAGCAGAGCGAATCAGATTGCCTCACAGTTATACCTGTGTAAATGAGAGAAGCGCGAAGCCAGTGAACTGTTTTACGTGTCACAGTACTGAGCATCATGCAAAAGAATGTAACAGGAGTTAACATACACAGAAAGAGCACGTCGGGAAACGAGCTGTGAGCATAATGCAGCAGTCACACTATGCTGTATCGTTGTTAATACGTCAAGCGGACTGCACGGAAAAGATTGAGCATGTACAGTTACAAAGCCATGACACTAACGGAATACATATAGGTTTATTGACAGATAGCAGAGCCCATTTAAGGCTAATTGAAGCCGCCGCCCAAAAACAAAAGACTGGGGACTCGAGGAGGGCTGTGACGATTATATGTATAGCTAGTGAGAAATTTCGAACCGAGGAACAAGCTCGAATAAAAATTAGCACAAAAGGGGTAAAAAATACACTATGTGATCGAAAGTGTCTGGAAACCACCATAAACATACGTTTTTCATATCAGATATATTGTGCTGCCACCTACTGCCAGGTACTCCATATCAGCGACCTCAGTAGTCATTATACATCGTGAGAGAGCAGAATGGGGCGCTCCGCAGAACTCACGGACTTCGAACGTGGACAGGTGATTGAGTGTCACTTCTGTAATACGTCTGTACGCGATATTTCCACACTCCTAAACATCCCTAGGTCCACTGTTTCCGATGTGATAGTGAAGTGGAAACATGAAGGGACCCGTACAGCACAAAAGCGTACAGGCCGACCTCCTCTCTTGACTAACAGAGACCGCCGAAAGTTGAAGAGGCTCGTAATGTGTAAGAGGCAGACATTTATCCAGAGAATCACACAGGAATTTCAAACTGCATCAAGATCCACAGCAAGTACTATGACAGTTAGGCGTGAGGTGAGAAAACTTGGATTTAGTGATCGAGACGCTGCTCATAAGCCACACATCACGCCGGTAAAAGCCAATCGACGCCTCGCTTGGTGTAAGGAGCATAAACAATGGATGATTGAACAATGGAAAAACGTTGTATGGAGTGACGAATCACGGTACACAATGTGGCGATCCGATGGCAGGGTGTGCGCGCGGCGAGTGCCCAGTGAACGTCGTCTGCCAGCGTATGTAGTGCCACCCGTCAAATTTGGAGGCGGTGGTGCTATGATGCGGCCGTGTTCTTCATGGAGAGGGCTTGCACCCCTTGTTTTTTTGCGTGACACTATCACAGCACAAGCCTACATTGATGTTTTAAGCACCTTATTGCTCCCCAGTGTAGAAGAGAAATTCGGGGATGACGATTGCATCTTTCAACACGACCAGTACCTGTTCATAATGCACTGCCAGCGGCGGAGTGGTTACACGACAATAACATCCCTGAAGCGGAGTGGCCTGCACAGAGTCCTGACCTAAATCCTATGGAATACCTTTGGGATGTTTTGAAACACCTATTTCATGCCAGGCATCATCCACCTACATCGATATCTCTCCTCAGTGCAGCACTCCGTGAAGAATGGGCTGTCATTCCTCAGAGACCTTCCAGCCCCTGATTGCGTCTGCCTGCGAGAGTGGAAGCTGTCATCAAGGGTAACGGTGGGCCAACACCATACTGAATACCGATGGAGGGCGCCACGAAGTTCTAAGTCATTTTCAGCCAGGTGTCCAGATAATTTTGATCACATAGTGTATCATTACCATGTTGCTGTTGATGTGGTCTTCAGTCCAGAGACTGCAGCTCTCCATGCTACTCTATCCTGTGCTAGCTTCTTCATCTCCCAGTACCTACTGTAACGTACATCCTTCTGAATCTGCTTAGTGTATTCATCTCTTGGTCCCCCTCTACAACTTTTACCCTCCACGCTGCCCTCCAATACTAAACTGGTGATCCCTTGGTTCCTCAGAACATGTCCTACCAACCGATCCCTTCTTCTAGTCAAGTTGTGCCACAAATTTCACTTTTCCTCAATTCTATTCAATACCTCCTCATTAGTTATGTGATCTACCCATCTAATCTTCAGCATTCCCCTGTAGCACCACATTTCAAAAACTTCTATTCTTTTCTTGTCTAAACTGTATATCTTCCATTTTTCACTTCCGTACATGACTACACTAAATACAAACACTTTCAGAAAAGACTTACCGACACTTACATATATACTTGATGTTAGCAAATTTCTCTTCTTTTCCTGTAGGCAGTACCTATTTTACCACTAGTGATATATGCCTCTACATCCTTACAATTGTACTCTAGCCATCCCTGCTTAGCCATTTTGCACTTCCTGTCGATCTTATTTTTGAGACGCTTGTATTCCTTTTTATCTGCTTCATTTACTGCATTTTTATATTCTCTCCTTTCATCAATTAAATTCAATATTTCTTCTGTTATCCAAGGATTTCTACTAGCCCTCGTCTTTTTACCTATTTGATCCTCTGCTGCCTTCACTATTTCATCTCACAAAGCTACCCATTCTTCTTCTACTGTATTTCTTGCCCCCATTCTTGTCAATTGTTCCCTAATGGAATTCTCTGCAACCTCTGGTTCTGTCAGTTTATCCAGGTCCCATGTCTTTAAATTCCCACATTTTTGCAGTTTCTTCAGTTTTAATCTACAGTTCACGACCACTAGATTTTGGTCAGAGTCCACATCTGCCCCTAGAAATGTCTTACAATTTAAAACTTTGTTCCTAAATCTCAGTCTTACTATTATATAATCTATCTGAAACCTTCTAGTCTCTCCAGGCCTCTTCCACGTATACACCCTTCTTTCATGGTTCTTGAACCAAGTGTTAGCTATGATTAAGTTGTGCTCTGTGCATAATTCTACCAGGCGCCTTCCTCTTTCATTTCTTACCCCCATTCCACATTCGCCTACTACGTTTCCTTCTCTTCCTCTTCCTACTACCGAATTCCATTCACCCATGACTACTAAATTTTCACTATCTGAATATCTCATCATACATTTCATCAATCTCTTCATCATCTGCGGAGCTAGTTGGCATATAAACTTGTACTACTGTGTTTTCGTGGGCTTTGTATCTATCTTGGCTACAATAATACGTTCACTATTCTGTTTCTAGTAGCTTACCCGCATTCCAATTTTTTCATTCATTATTAAACGTACTCCTGCATTACCCCTATTTGATTTTGTATTTATAACCCTGTATTCACTTGACCAGAAGTCTTGTTCCTCCTGTCACCGAACTTCACTAATTCCCACTACATCCTACTTTAACCAATCCATTTCCCTTTTTAAATTTTCTAACCTACCTGCCCAATTAAGGGATCGGACATTCCATGCTCCGATCCGTAGAACGCCAGTTTTCTTTCTACTGATAACATCGTCCTCCTGAGTAGCCTCCGCCCGGAGATCCGAATGGGGGACTATTTTACCTCCGGAATATTTTACCCAAGAGGACGCCATCATCATTTAACCATACAGTAAAGCTGAATGCCCTCGGGAAAAATTACGACTGTAGTTTCTACTTGCTTTCAGCCGTTCGCAGTACCAACACAGCTAGGCCGTTTTGGTTATTGTTACAAGGCCAGATCAGTCAATCATCCAGACTGTTGCCCCTGAAACTACTGAAAATGCTGCTGCCCCTCTTCAGGAACTACACGTTTGTCTGGCCTCTGAACAGATACCCCTCCGTTGTGGTTGTATCTACAGTACGGCTATCTGTATCGCTGGGGCACGCACGCCTCCCCATCAATGGCAAGGTCCATGGTTCATGGTGGGGGATGGGGGGGTGGGGGTGGGGAATCATTACCATATAATGCTGAATAACAAAAACATATCAAGCAGTAGTCCTTCTCCCTAGCAATGAAGTAATAAAGAGGGCCTGCAAATTTTTGTTGCTATATTTCAAAGCAGGAGATGTATTGTCTAGGGACCCATTTTTGTCGATTAGTATTTTTGAGTTTCATATCAGGAATCTGTTATACACTTTTCCGCAATCCCCACTGTGAATAAGCTCTGCAGTTTGTGGATGTATAGATCACCGGGTGTACACATGTACCAGTAGCGATTAGGGCAGCTTTTCTTTCTCTCTTTGTAGAGTCTTTGCAACTTTCAGTTGAATCTTGTTCGAATGTCGGTTGTGGCCTGATGTGAACAAGGATAACGGTCGTCCCGCCACTTTGCCTCTCTCTCTCTCTCTCTCTCTCTCTCTCTCTCTCTCACTCACTCACTATGTCTTCCTTTCTTTTTTCCAAGAGATGTCTGTTGAAAGAATTGTCCCACGAATTGTTGTGTTTCTAGAACAACGATCTCCTTTCTTTTTAAACGTCCTACGGATTGGGTACTCGCTTGACGCCTATTTGGCAGTTTTTGGGACTGCGTCCGCCACCCCCCACTCTATGAAAATGCATCAGACAACGGAGGTTAGCTAGGGAATCTATACGGTTTAACAGAAGGCACTGCTCCTGGTGATGGTATGGTGAGTGGATCATGCTCTTCATAGCACACTTAAGGACCCGTTTTTTGAACCTTGTGTACGATCTGTGCATCAAATTACCTTTCTAATAACCAATAACGGCATTTCTTGCTGCGTGGACAAATAAATGAATTTATATCCACATTTGCCTGTGCCTGATTTAAACAGTCTTAATACATTTTGACAGGTTTACTTTGAAATTAGCGTCCACCCAAAATAAGCCCAAATATTAGTATCCTACTCAATTCCCTGATCACAATGAAGCCAGAGAAGATTTTCACAGTTTCAGATTCATTTGAATTATGAAAGTTTTAGTTAGCATGGTGGACTTATCATCTTGTTTCCTTTGTCATCCGTCTGTAATGATAGTGCATACTGGTATGCAATTCCTGTGCAGCCTTGGCCTGTAGTATTTTCTTTCCTGACGCGTATGCGTGCTGTATTGTGTTAATCAGAGCTTACTGCATTACCAATAGTATCTACATCCTTCCTGTCGTCTTTGAAGGAAGATCTCTTGCTGGTAGTAAAGAATGTTTAAGGGAAATCCGGTCCACCTCTTAACGAACCATACTAATAATATCAGTCCGTGTAAACAATGTGCACGTCGAGAGAGAAGCTCCATCTAGGTAATAAATGTGGGTTTCATGTAATTCACTCTTCGTTTTCCTCCAGACACCTCCCCCTCCCGTATCTACCATTTACATTCCGAAACTTTCGTATGTTGTTGTTGTGGTCATGAGTCTGAAGACTGGATTGATGTAGCTCCCTATGCTACTCTCTCCTGTGCAAGTCTCTTCATCTCTGCTATTTCCCTCTAGCTCTAAATTTTTGATCCCTTCTTGTCTCAGAAAATATCCTACCAACCGACTCCCCATTTCTGTTCAGTACCTCCTCTTAAGTTACGTGATCTACCCATCTAACCTTCAGCATTCTTCTGTAGCACCACATTTCAAAAACTTCTATTCTCTTCTTGTCTAAACTGTTTATCTTCCATCTTTCACTTCCGTACATGATTACACTAAATACAAACACTTTCAGAAAAGACTTAGCGACACTTACATCTATACTTGATTTTAGCAAATTTCTCTTCTTGAGAAACTTTTCTCTTGTCATTATGTCTACATTTTACATCCTCACTACTTCGATCATCATCATTTATTCTGCTGCACAAACAGCAAAAGTCATCTACTATTTTATGCGTCTTAGTTCCTAATCTACATGTACATGGTTACACTGCAAATCACATTTAAGTGCTTGACAGAGGGTTCATCGAACCACCTTCACAGTTCTCTATTATTCTAATCTCGTATAGCGCGCGGAAAGAACGAACACCTGTATATTTCCGTGAGAGTTGGAATTCCCCTAATTTTATCATGGTGATCGTTTCTCCATACGTAGGTCGGCATCAACAAAATATTTTCGCATTCGGATGAGAAAGCTGGTGATTGGAATTTCGTGAGAATTTTACTCCGCAACGAAAAACGCCTTTATTTTAATGGCATCCATCCCAAATCCTGTATCATTTCAGTGACACACTCTCTCCCCTATTTCGTGATAATACAAAACGTGCTGCTCTTCTTCGAACTTTTTCGATGTACTCCGTCAGTCCTGTCTGGTAAGGATCCCACACCGTGCAGCAGTATTCTAAGAGACGGACAAGCGTAGTGTAGGCAGTCTCCTTAGTAGTTCTGTTACATTTTCTAAGTGTCCCGCCAATAAAACGCGGTCTTTGGTTAGCCTCCCCACAACATTTTCTATGTGTTCCTTCCAATTTACATTGTTCGTAATTGTAATTCTTAGGTATTTAGTTGAATTTACGGCCCTTATATTTGACTGATTTATCGTCTAACCAAAGCTTAACGGATTCCTTTTAACAGTCATGTGGATGACCTCATACTTTTCGTTATTTAGGGTCAATTGCCAATTCTCGCACCATACAGATATCGTTTCTAAATCGCTTTGCAATATGTTTTGATCCTCTCATGAATTAAATAGCCGATAAACGACGGCGTCATCTGCAATCAACTTAAAACGGCGGATGAGATTGTCTCCCAATTCGTTATATACATAGGGAACAGCAAAGAGCCTGTAACACTACCTTGGGGAACGCCAGGAATCATTTCTGTTTTACTCAATGACTTTCCATCAGTTGCTACGAACTGTGACCTCTATGACAGGAAATAACGGATCCAGTCACATAACTGAGACGATATTCCATAAGTACGCAATTTCACTACAAGCCGCTTGTGTGTTACAGTGTCAAAAGCTTTCCGGAAATCCGGAATCAATTTGAAATCCCTTGTAAATAGCACTCAACACTTCACTCGAGTAAAGAGCTGGTTGTGTTTCAAAAGAACGATATTTTCTAAATCCGTATTGACTGTATGTCAATAGACCACTTTCTTCGAGGTAATTCAGAATGTCCGAACACAATACATGTTCCAGAATCCTACTGCATATCGACGTTAATGATATGGGCCTGTAATTTACTAGTTTACTCCTACTATCTTTCTTGAATACTGGTGTGACCTGTGCAACTTTCCAGTCATTGGGTACGTATCTTTCTTCGAGTGGACGGTTGTATGTGATTGTTAAGTACGGAGCTATTACATAAGCATACTTTGAAAGGAACCTAACTGGTATACAGTGTGGACAAGAAGACTTGCTTTTATTAAGTGATTTAAGTTGCTTCACTGCTCCGAGGATACTTACTTCTACGTTACTCAAGTTGGCAGCTGTTCTTGATTCGAATTCTGGAATATTTACTTCGTCTTCTTTTGTGAAAGCATTTCGGAAGGCTATGTTTAGTGACTCTGCTTTGGCAGCACTGTCCATTGCTATCGCGCAGAGAAGTCATTGATTGTGTCTTGCCGCTAGCATGCATCACATGCAATCAGAATCTCATTGGATTTTCTGCTAGGTTTCGAGACAAAGTTTCGTCGTAGAAACTATTATAAGCATCTCGCATAGAAGTCCACGCTAAATTTCGAGCTTCTGTAAAAGATTGCCAATCTTGGAATTTTGCGTCTGTTTAAATTTGGCAAGTCTTTTTCGTTGTTCTGCAATAGATACCGTAGAAATGTGTAACACTCAAGGCATTATTGACCTTACGATTTATCTTAGAACATAGGTTAAGGAAAGGTAAACCTACGCTTCTGGAATTTGTGGACCTAGAGAAAGCTTTCGATGATGTTGACTGGAATACTGTCTTTCAAATTCTGAAAGCGGCATGGGTAAAATAAAGGGAGCGAAAGGCTATTTACAAATTGTGCAGAAACCAGACGGCCGTTAGAAGAGTCGAGAGGCATGAAAGGGAAGCAGTGGTTTAGAAGGGAGTGAGACAGAGTTGTACCTATCCCCGATGTTAATCTGTATATTGAGCAAACAGTAAAGGAAGCCACAGGAAAACTTGGAGTAGGAATTATAGACCAGAAAGAAAAAAAAATGAACTTTGAAGTTTGCCGATGACATTGCAGTTCTGTCAGGGACAGCATAGGACTTGGAAGAGCAATTGAATGTGATGGATAGGGTCTTGAAATGAGGGTATAAGATGAACGGCAACAAAAGCAAAACAAGTATACTTGAATGAAGTCAAATTAAGTCAGATGATGACTAGAGTATTAGATGCGCTTTAATATTTTAGTATCTTGAGTTTCTGCGTTTTAATTTAATATGTAATAGCCACAGTTGCCACGTTTTCGTTTGCATGGGAAAGTAAACCGCTTTTGTGACATATTACACGTTCCTAATCAGGAGCGAATTATTTGGTTCAAAAAATGGTTCAAATGGCTCTGAGCACTGTGGGTCTTAACAGCTGAGGTCATCAGTCCCCTAGAACTTAGAACTACTTAAACCTAACTAACCTAAGGACATCACACACATCCTTGCCCGAGGCAGGATTCGAACCTGCGACCGTAGCGGTCCCGCGTTTCCAGACTGAAGCGCCTAGGACCGCTCGGCCACCCCGGCCGGCGAATTATTTGGTTTCACCTGAGTGCTTCAGTAGTTAGGTTTTTGAATCTCTGTGTATTAATCTAATTTATTAGACACAGTTCCTGCATTTTCATCAGCGTTTACACTAGAGTTTCACAGCATGTGCTGGCAGTCTGTTTATCTGCATAGTTTAGTTTTCCATTGTCTTCAGTATTGATAGGGGCTGTGACTGTTGTGTGTGGAAGCAAGCCGAGTTGGTGACACTTTGCTCTCAGCTCCAGGCTCTGATGGCTTCACTTACACAGCTTGAAGCAGCAGTGGATGGCCACTGCTGTTGTGTGTCGGCCGTGGGGATCCAACGGACGTCCAGCAACTCCGAGTCCTCTGATCGGTCCTCACTGGTGGCCATCCTAGTTACTGCTCGCACTGAATTTGACCCTTCACCTGTGGTCGAGTGGGACGTCGCCACAGGGCATAGCAGGGGGCGAAAGACTTCTCTGGGGGGCGCAGGTAGGGCCTGCCCAGTTAATCTGACAAACAAGTTCCAGGTGCTGTCCATGGCTGACACTGTCACTCAGCCAGATGCCGTCGCCTGTTCTGTTTCAGAGGAAACCTCTCAGCCTCCAGGATCCTGGGAATCACAAAGGGTGGGATTACTGATAGTTGGGAGCTCCAACGTTTGGCGCGTTATTCCCCTTAGGCACATGGCTGCCATAAAGGGGAAGGAAGCCAATGTGCACTCCATGTGCATACCAGGTGGATTCATTCCAGATGTGGAACGGGTCCTTCTGGATGCCATGAAGAGCACAGGGTGCAGACAAATTCAGGTGGTGGCTCAATTTGGTACCAATGATGTGTGTCACTTAGGACTGGAGGAGATTCTCTCTGGTTTTGAGCAGCTAACAGAAATGCCAAGTGGAGGGTCTGGGTAAGAGGCTCAGACGGTACTGCGACCGTGTAAGTTGCAGATTCCTCAACTTGCGCCATAGGGAGTCCACTATATGCAGGAGGCGGCTACACAGGCAGCAGAGGCTACGTGGCGAGTACTGGGCAGTTTTTCAGTTTAGGGGTCTCAGGAAAACACAAAAAGGATTTCAGTCACAAAGGGTGCTGGCCAAATACAGGAAGAACATAGATACGGGAACCATCGGTATAACAGTTGCAAATTGTCTTAGCTGTGTTGGCAAAGTACCAGACCTCCAAGAGCTAATAGAAAGCACTGATGCTCAAATCGTTATAGGCACTGAAAGCCGGCTAAATCCGGAGATAAGCTCAGCCGAAATTTTTGCGAAGAACCTAACGGTGTTAAGAGGAGATAAGTTAAACACAGTTGGCGGTGGCGTGTTTGTTGCTGTTAGAAGTAGATAGTTCTTCTGAGGTATTATGGGCAGAGGTCATTCTTGGCAACCGGAATAAAATGATAACTGGATCCTTTTACCGACCTGCCTGAAAAGTTCAATGTAAATTTGAGTTTGATTTCAAACACTTTTCTTACTCATGCAATTATAGTTGGTGGTGACTTTAATTTACCCTCGATATGGTGGCGAAAATACATGTTTAATTCGGGAGGTATGCATAAAACATCATCCAAAATTGTGCTAAACGCATTCTCTGAAAATTATTTCGAGCAGTTAGTTCATGAGCCCACGCGAGTAGTAAATGGGTGTGAAAGCACACGTGACCTCTTAGCAACAAATAACCCTGAGTTAATAACGACCATCAAAACGGATACAGGTATTAGTGAACATAGGGTTGTCGTAGCGAGATTGAATACTGTAACACCCATATCCTAAAATAATAAACAAAAAATATACCTATTCAAAAAAGCAGGCAAAATATTGTAACACCCATATCCTCCTATAATAAACAAAAAATATACCTATTCAAAAAACCAGACAAAAATTCACTTTACACCTTCCTGAGAGACAATCTCAACTCCTCCCAAATCAACAATATAAGTGAAGACCAGATATGGCCTGGATTCAAAGAAATAGTGTCGGCAGCAATTCAGAGACTTATAAAACGACATTAACAAACGAAATAGCTGATCCACATTTCTACGGTATCCAAACTGATCTTCCCTGAGGTCGACTTCTACCAGTTTTTCCATTCGTCTGTAAAGAGTTGGTGTCAGTATTTTGCAGCTGTGGCTTATTAAACTCATAGTTCTGTATTTTTCACATCTGTCAACACTTGAAATTATTACATTCTTTTTGTAGTCAGTGGGCCTGTTTCATACATCTTGTTCACCAGGTGGAAGAACTTAGTTATGGCTGGCTGTACAGAGGCTATCAGTAGTTCTAATGGAATGTTGTCTGCTCCCGGTGCCTTGTTTCGACGGAGGAGTTTCAGTGCTCTGTCAAAGTCTTCACGTAGTATCGTATCTCCCATTTCATCTTCATCTACGTCCTCTCCCATTTACATAATATTATGCTCAAGTACATCTCTCTCGTATAGATCCTGAATAACCTCCGTCTACCTTTCGGCTTTCCCTTCTTTGCTTAGGACCGGTTTTCGATCTGAACTCTTGATGTTCATACAGGTAGTTCTCTTTTCTCCAAACCTCTCTTTAATTTTCCGGTAGGCAGTATGAAGCTGGATACAATAATGCATCAACTATATGTTCATAGTAGCTTATCTGCATTCCTATTTTTTTATTCATTATCATGCCTACACCTACATTAACCTATTTGATTTTGTATTTATAATCCTGTATTCACCTTATTATAAGTCTTGTTCCTCCTGCCACCAAACTTCAGTAATTCCCACTATATCTAACTTTAACCCATCCATTTCCCTTTTTAAATTTTCTAACCTACCTGCCTGGTTAAGGGGTCTGACATTTCACACACCGATCCTAAGAACGCCAGTTTTTTTTTTTTTTTTTCTCTCGATAACGACGTTCTCCTGAGTAGTCCCCACAAGGAGATCCGAATGGGGTACTATTTTACCTCCAGAATATTTTACCCAAGGGGACGCCATCATCGTTTAACCACACAGTAAAGCCTCATGCCCTCATGAAAAATTACGGCTGTTGTTTCCCCCTGCTTTCAGCCATTCGCAGTTTCGCAGTACCAGCAATGCAAGGCTGTTTTGGTTGATGTTACAAGGCCAGATCAGTCAGTCATCCAGACTGTTGGCCCCTGCAACTACTTGAACAGCTGCTGCCACTCTTCAGGATCCACATGTTTGTCTGGTCTCTCAACAGACACCCCTCCTTTGTGGTTCCTCCTTCGGTACGGCTATCTGTATCACGGAGACACGCAAGCTTCCCCACCAAGGACAAAATCCACGGTTGAATGGGGGGAGGGGGGATGGGGCGTGTTATATCTTCTGTGAAATTACTAACGGAAAGAGCCATGCTTGAAAAATTAATAGAAAATATTCAGTAAAATATGTTTCCTGAATTGTTATGCTAAAGTCTCGATGTTTATTTCAGTTTCCCTTTTTAAATAATTCATTGGATCAAATATACGGAAACTTTCACAAAGACTTCGTAGGATACTGCACACGGACGTAATGGGATGTAGCAAGACTTTCCCTACTACTAATAAGAATCATAGCAGTTTCCAAATTTCTTGGCATATGGCACAATGAGGGATATGAAAAATAAAATAATGAAATCTGAATAATAATCAGAAACAGAAGTAGAAGGGTTTCAAACCGAGCGATGGGCGCTTTTTACAGGCTTTTCATGTATGACGGTAGCACCAGTTTTTATGTAGAAACAGAAAACAAAAGAATACCGTCCAATCAGGCAGTGATGGGCCAATGGTACCGACCGTGCCCCTTGACGTCCTCGGCCCTCAAGTGTCACCAAATGTGAATACGGAGGGGTATTTAGTCAGCACGCCGTTGTACGTTTTGGTGGTGACAGGTGCTGCTACTTCGCAATCAAGAAGCTCCTCAACTTTCTTCGCAAGGACTGAGTGCACACCGCTTCCCAGAAGCACTCGGCGCACTCAGAATGTGACTCACCCAAGTGTTAGTCAAGTCCAACAACCCTTAACTTCGGTGATCTGACGGGAACCGATCTTACAACTGCGGCTTAGCCGTAGGGTTCAGTTTTTAATTATCACCACTAAATAATTCAAGCTGGGATAAGGTTGCTTGAAAATGCTATTAGTTATTCTCACACAACGTTCCCTTTTTAAAACCACATGTTTAGTAACCACGAATTTCAAGGTGATGGCAGTGGTCGTAGAAGGTTCCATTTTGCCTGTTTAGAAAACGTTCCCCGACGAAAATAAGGTCGTCGTCATTCTGTAAATGCAGCATTGTGGTGTTGGGGTTCCAGTGCACACCAGAACAGCTTACACGTATCTACAAACAAACAAAAAATTAATTATGTTCATTTATTTTCCTGAGGTGGTAATTAAAAGTTACAACTACTCCTCGTAATTACCAAAACGCATATTTCCCTTCCTGATTAATCGTGTTTCAGAATATATTACTGTCGTAAGTTAACACCGTTTATATACACTGATTAAATCGTATTTTTGTTTCGAAATTTCCGTTTAGTTCATGGAAAGCACTTCAGACCACTTTTACTTTTCTGTTAATATCTTTTGTGTCCATCCACTCGTAGTGGTCGGCAATCAATATTAGAAATAATTTCTATGAGCAAATACTAATCTGATTTGCTCCACTGACAAGTAGATTCCTGTGTACTAATATAACGTTCCGTGAATAAAGGAATCATTTCAGATAGTGAAATTCTAACCGCAATACAATTATACCAAGAGCATGGGATGAAATTTGGTTTCAATAAAACAAAACTGGTAACTGATTGGAGAGAGTTCTTTAGTGAGTACCTAACATTATCGACGGAAAATAATAAGGTCGACAGCATTTGGCCCAATTTGTTGATATGCAAGTGCATTTTCGGCTGTGGTAGAAGCGAAAACGAAAACAAGAAATCAAATTGATAAGAAACATTACTTCCCTGGTGCATTGGCCGACAACACGCAGCCAGAAGTAGAATAGGTAGAAACGAATAGGTCGACAAGTTTCTTTGACTCGTTATTTCTTGGATGAATACAACACTCCTGAGTTTTATTTGTTTGAATATAAATGAGTAGGTATCATTTAAGTTTTGCCACTTGGCAAAAGGTGAGTTACTTTTCCAATATAAAGATAACTTCTTGTTAAATTTTGTTGGCGGTATTGGTGTATATATGATACAGTTCAGGGGTAACGATCTCAGATGCGTTGCGTGCCAGAACCATACAACAAGCTACAGATACCAGCTGAGGACAATGCATTCTTGAGGGGTTGCTGCAGTCAACCTTTTAATCACACAAGATAGACAGAGACGGGTTGAGAATTGAGATCGGAATGTTGTTGTTGGTGTTGTTGTTGTAGTCTTCATTCCAGAGACTGGTTTGATGCCGCTCTCCATGCTACTTTCTCCTTGCAAGCCTCTTCATCTTCGAGTATCTACTGCAACCTACATCGTCCTGAATCTGCTTAGTGTTTTCATTTCTTGGCCTCTCTATACGATTTTTACCCTTCACCCTTCCCTCCAGTACTAAATTAGGGATGCCTTGATGCCTCAGAACTTGTCCTACCAATCGATCCCTTCTTCTAGTCACGTTGTGCCACAAATTCCTCTTCTCCCGATTTCTGTTCAGTACCTCCTCGTTAATTACGTGATCTACCCATCTAATCTTCAGCATTTTTCTGTAGCACTACATTTCTAAAGCTACTGTTCTCGTCTTGTCTAAACTATTTATCGTCCATGTTTCACTTCCGCACATGGCTACACTCCATACAAATACTTTCAGAAAGGACTTCCTGACACTTAAATCTATACTTGATATTAAAAAATTTCTTTCTCCTTACCATAGCGGGTCTATATTTTACATCCTCTCTACTTCAGTCGTCATCATTTATTCTGTTGCACAAATAGCTAAACTCACCTACTACTTTAAGAATCCCGTTTTCTAATCTAATTCCCTCATCATCACCTAATTAGTTTGACTTCATTCAAATATCCTAGTTTTGTTTTTGTTGATGTTCATCTATTACCTTCATTTCAAAACCCTATCCATCCCAATCAATTGCTCTTCCAAGTCCTATGCTGTCTCTGGCAGAATTACAATGCCATCAGCAAACTTCAAAGTTCATTTTTTTTTCTGTCTCTTCTTTAATTCCTACTCCAAATTTTTCTGTGGCTTCCTTTACTGCTCGCTTAATACACAAATTGAGTAACTTCGGAGATAGGTACAATTCTGTCTCACTCCCTTCTCAACCACTGCTTCCCATTCATGCCTCTCGACTCTTCTAACGGCCGTCTGGTTTCTGCACAATTTTAAATAGCCTTTCGCTCCCTTTGTTTTACCCCTGCCACATTCAGAATTTGAAAGGGAGTATTCCAATCAACATCGTCGAAAGCTTTCTCTAAGTCTACAAATCCTGGGAACGTAGGTTTGCTTTTCCTTACCTACGTTCTGAGATAAATCGTAAGGTCAGTATTGCCTCTCGTGTTCCCACGTTTCCACGGGATCCAAACGGATCTTCCCTCATGTCAACTTCTACCAGTTTTTCCATTCGTCTGCAAACAATTCGTGTTAGTATTTTGTGGCCGTGAATTATTAAACTCATAGTCCGGTAATTTTCACCTCTGTCAACACCTGCATTCTTTGGGATTGGAATTATTACATTCTTCTTGAAGTCTGAGGGTATTTCGCCTCTCTCATACATCTTGCTCACCAGATGGAAGAACTTTGTCAGGGCTGGCTCTCACAAGGCTATCAGTAGTTCTACAGGAATGTTGTCTACTCCCTGGGCCTTGATTGCACTGAGGACTTTCAGTGCTCTGTCCAATTCTTGGCGCAGTATCATATCTTCCATGTCATCTTCATCTACGTCCTCTTCCATTTATATATTATTGCCCTCAAGTGCATCTCCCTCGTATAGACCGTCAATATACTCCGTCCACCTTTCTGCTTTCCCTTCTTTGCTTAGGACTGGTTTTGTTTCTGAGCTCTTGATATTCTTACAGGTGGTTCTCTTTCTTCCAAAGATCTCTTTAATTTTCCTGTAGGCAGCATCTGTCTTACCCCTTGTGGTATAAGCTTCTACGTCCTTGCATTTGTCCTGTAGCCATCCCTGCGTAGACATTTTGCACTTCCTGTCGATCGCATTTTTGAGACGTTTGTATTTGTTTCGCCTGCTTCATTTACTGCAGTTTTACATTTTCTCCTTTCATCAACTTAATTCAGTATCTCTTCTGTTAGCCCTCGTCTTTTTACCTAGTTGATCCTCTGCAGCCTTCACTATTTCATCTCTCAAAGCTACCCATTCTTCTTCTACTGTATTTCTTTCCCCCGTTCTTGTCAATCGTTCCCTAATGCTCTCTGTGAAACTCTCTACAACCTCTGGTTCTTTCAGTTTATCGAAGTCCCATATCCTTAAATTTTGTAGTTTCTTCAGTTTTAATCTACAGTTCATAATCAATAAATTGGCCCTGGAAATGTCTTACAATTTAAAACCTGGTTCTTAAATCTTTGTCTTACCAATATATGTTCAGTCTGAAACCTTCCAGTGTCTCCAGGCCTCTTTCACGTTAACATGTTTTTTCGTGATTGTTAAACCAAATACGAGTATTAGCTATGATTAAGTTACGCTCTGTGCAAAATTGTATCAGGCGGCTTCCTCCTTTATTCCTTAACCCCGGTCCTTATTGACCCGCGACTTTTCGTCATTCCTACTATCGAATTCCAGTCCCCCATTACTATTATATTTTCGTCTCTCTTAACTATCTGAATAATTTCTTTTATCGTATTATACATTACTTTAATCTCTTCATCATATGCGGAGCTAGTTGGCATATAAACTTGTACTACTGTGTTTTCGTGGGCTTCGTATCTATCTTGCGTTCACTATGCTGTTAGTATAAGTTTATCCGTATGCCTATCTTTTAACTTATTATTAAACCTACCCCTACATTACCTCTATTTGATTTTGTATTTATAACTTTATATTCACCTGACTAGAAGTCTTGTTCCACCTGCCACCGCCGGCCGCGGTGGCCGAGAGGTTCTAGGCCCATCAGTCCGGAACCGCGCGACTGCTACGGTCGCAGGTTCGAATCCTGCCTCGGTCATGAATGTGTGTGACGTCCTTAGGTTAGTTGGGTTTAAGTAGTTCTAAGTTCTAGGGGTATGACGACATCAGATGTTAAGACCCATAGTGCTCAGAGCCACCTGCCACCGAACTTCAATAATTCCCACTATATCTAACTTTAACCTATCCATTTCCCTTTTTAAATTTTCTAACCTACCTGAGCAGTTAAGGGATCTGAAATTCTACGCTCCGTTCTTGTTTCTTCTGACAACGACGTCCTCCTGAGTAGTCCCCGCCCGGAGATCCGAATGGGGGACTATTTTACCTCCGGAATATTTTACCCAAGATGACGTCATCATCATTTAACCATACAGTAAAGCTGCATGCCCTCGGAAAAATTACGGCTGTAGCTTCCCCTTGCTTTCAGCCGTTCGCAACACCAACACAGCAAGGCTGTTTTGGTTGATGTTACATAGTAAATCATCCAGACTGTTGCCACTGCAACTACTGAAACGGCTGCTACCCCTCTTCAGGAACCACTCGTTTGTCTGGCCTCTCAACAGATACACTTCCGTCGTGGTTTCACCTATGGTACGGCTATCTGTATCGCTGAGGCACGCAAGCCTCCCCACCAACGGCGAAGTCCATCGTTTAAGGGCATATAGGCGCAGAATTTCATGGTCAAGAACAGTATATTTCCGACATGTTCCAGTTAACGAATAGCTTCCTATGAAGAAAATTAATTTCGTCAGTACAATTTGATCACGCTACCACATCGTTTGGTGTGAGGAAAACAGTAGAAAATGTATTACTCTTAAAGAGTTCTTTATTTCTGCAACGTATTTGTGAAGTGAGTACACCAGGAGAGTATGTGAAATAATACTGTTAAACGGAGAGTGGTTGTAGCTGGGGAGGTGACAGGCCGGAAGAGTGGAGGAAAAGCTTGTCGCCGGCAAGTTGGCGCCGTGAATGTCGCTTAATACGGGGAGGCGGCCACGCGCCAGTTTGATAAACTGGCTGTCGCTCCAGCCGCGCGGCAAAATGCGAATTAGCAAGCATTACCGCCAAGAGACGGCGCGCCTGCCCTGCCTGGGCGCTGGCCGGCTAAACTATTTAGCGAAATTGCTCCCATAATTGCCTTCCGCTGCCGTCGGCTGCCGTTCGCTGTGCTTCGTATTCCACAAGCAGACGTCTTGTTCCTCTCTGGCTGGCAACTAACCTACAAAAGCGACTGCGGTGATGAACCCCAGCCGTGTGCTCGTAGTTTAGTGGGATTCATTCGCAAGTAATTTGCTTCAATACGTTTACAAGATACGGCCTTGCACCTAATTTGTTATACCGGAAGGCGAGCGTAGTAACTTTCGCCAACGAATGCGATGCTCTCATCTCTGCCTCAATTTGTTTGCCTAACTATAAATCTCAGTGGTGCTTCACGTCCCATTATGTGGCTCATATAGACGTAGTGACGTCACTGAAGATTCCAGTCGAAGGTTCCAAAATAGATAACATATTACTTTTAGTTATGTCAACCTAAATTAACCCTATAGCCAAAACACGCTGGGCTCCACTTGGAATCTTTTATATAATATTCCAGCTGGTGTCTCTGCAGCTAAGACAGGCCACCTCAGATACATCCAAGATGAATAAATACAGCGAGGCGTAGTTTTCACCAAGTTATAGGGACAATATGTCGAATTTCCATATGTTTGCAAGTCATATTGGTCGTTTGAAGTTGCTGAATTACGACACCGTCCTTTTTTTTCTAATGGAACTATGTTTTTTTTTTCTTCTGTGACACTTGAAAGACGCATCTAAGAGAACTTCAGTGACATAATACGTATGGGACTTGATCAGATAGTATCAAGACAACAACTCCTTAAATCACTGCCGCGCCGTTAGAACAAGGGATTTCACGAACGTCTGCCCTATTATACGAAATGAAAGCAAACAGTTACTCAGTTATGGTCCTTGTGTTTGTCTTTGCACTTGAAGCCCGTCAGTCTTTCTTCTGCTGTTGCAGTAATCAGATAACTTGCTCGTAAAGCTATTCATACATTCACAGAGCAACATTAGTCACAACCATCCGGAAAGAGACTTGTCGTCATATAAACTCAAACGTTTGGGGCGATACTCACTTCGTGTAGCTTAATTCAGTTCAATATATTTTAGAAACGGGAAGGTGCTACTATTGGTCACAAATTACGGTTCAGTAGACAAACAAGGAATTTTCATTTTACTAAGGTTTGAAGTTCCTCTTTTCGCTCTTCCGTGCATGCGATTTAAAAACTGGGTAGCTTTGGAAATCAGCCTTATGCAAACCAAATTAGTTTATGTTTATATTTACTTAGATATGTTTCGACACCAATGTGTCATCTTCTGTGGGCCAAATGTTAGTTCTGTAAAGTACAATATCACATTTGTAATAATTTAACTACAACAGGCCTAAGTTATACAATATTTGCAATTTGCTTCGTTTGGTTTAGACACTCACCTTAAAATTACATCGCTAACAGAAATGTATTGTTGTACATCGATTTTAGTGCTCGTTTTCGTCGTTTTTTGACAGCATGTCATCTGCCAACTAGCCATGAAGAAAATTATTGCTTATAAGCTGTTTCGAGGGTAGAGGTTATGTACGTTTCTGCACTTACATTTTTCGTCCTGTTTCGTGTGCCTGATTGGTGTCTCAATCAACTGTTATATAGTGCATTGTTTTCACTCAATTTTTCACAAATTTCAACTCGCTACTTCGCCGCACATGCACTTACACAAAAGTGGTGAAATGTGATCTGAGCAGACACTTCTGACAACACACTCAGTGAGAGGTGCTATGTTATTGTTGTTGCTCACTTGTTCATCGTTGGTCTTGTGTTTGTTATGGCGCTGATTTTAAATGTGTGTATGTGTGTCTGTGTGTGTGTGTGTGTGTGTGTGTGTGTGAGAGAGAGAGAGAGAGAGAGAGAGAGAGAGAGAGAGAGAGAAAGACAGAGCCGGCCTCGGTGGTCTAGCGGTTCTGGCGCTGCAGTCCGGAACCGCAGGACTGCTACGGTCGCAGGTTCCAATCCTGCCTCGGACATGGGTGTGTGTGACGTCCTTAGGTTAGTTAGGTTTAAGTAGTTCTACGTTCTAGGGGACTTATGACCTAAGATGTTGAGTCCCATAGTGCTCAGAGCCATTTTGAAAGACAGAGAGAGAGAGCGAGAGACAGAGAGAAAGAGAGAGGAAGAGAGAGAGTACACACATAGATGAAATAGATGCCGCCCTAAAGATTATAGCAGAACAGAATTACTTCACTTTCAAGAAAGAGTTCTATCTGCAAAAAGATGGCCTTACAATGAGCTCACCAGTCAGTGGTCTACTTGCATACATATTTCTAAACCACACTGAAAACAAAATATTCAATCAAATCATGCATCCAAAACAGTACAAGATTATATACTGGTACCGATATGTCGATGACATCATTTGATTGATTGATTAAACAGATACCCAAACGAAACAATTTCACAGTGACCTAAATACAGTTCACCCAAAAATAAAATTCACCATTGAGAGAGACCCCCCCCCCCCCCCCCCCCCCCGTGAACCATGGACATTGGCGTTGGTGGGGAGGCTTGCGTGTGTCAGCGATACAGATAGACGTACCGTAGGTACAACCACAACGGAGGGGTATCTGTTGAGAGGCCAGACAAACGTGTGGTTCCTGAAGAGGAGCACCAGCCTTTTCAGTAGTTGCAAGGGCAACAGTCTGGATGATTGACTGATCTGGCCTTGTAACAATAACCAAAACGGCCTTGCTTTGCTGGTACTGCGAACGGCTGAAAGCAAGGGGAAACTACGGCCGTAATTTTTCCCGAGGGCATGCAGCTTTACTGTATGATTAAATGATGATGGCGTCCTCTTGGGTAAAATATTCCGGAGGTAAAATAGTCCCCCATTCGGATCTCCGGGCGGGGACTACTCAAGAGGATGTCGTTATCAGGAGAAAGAAAACTGGCGTTCTACGGATCGGAGCGTGGAATGTCAGATCCCTTAATCGGGCAGGTAGGTTAGAAAATTTAAAAAGGGAAATGGATAGGTTAAAGTTAGATATAGTGGGAATTAGTGAAGTTCGGTGGCAGGAGGAACAAGACTTCTGCTCAGGTGACTACAGGGTTATAAACACAAAGTCAAATAGGGGTCATGCAGGAGTAGGTTTAATAATGAATAAGAAAATAGGAATGCGGGTAAGCTACTACAAACAGCATAGTGAACGCATTATTGTGGCCAAGATAGTTACGAAGCCCACACCTACTACAGTAGTACAAGTTTATATGCCAACTAGCTCTGCAGATGACGAAGAAATTGAAGAAATGTATGATGAAATAAAAGAAATTATTCAGATAGTGAAGGGAGACGAAAATTTAATAGTCATGGGTGACTGGAATTCGAGTGTAGGAAAACGGAGTGAAGGAAACGTAGTAGGTGAATATGGATTGGGGCTAAGAAATGAAAGAGGAAGCCGCCTGGTAGAATTTTGCACAGAGCACAAATTAATCATAGCTAACACTTGGTTTAAGAATCATGATAGAAGGTTGTATACATGGAAGAACCCTGGAGATACTAAAAGGTATCAGATAGATTATATAATGGTAAGACAGAGATTTAGGAACCAAGTTTTAAATTGTAAGACATTTCCAGGGGCAGATGTGGACTCTGACCACAATCTATTGGTTATGACGTGTAGATTAAAACTGAAGAAACTGCAAAAAGGTGGGAATTTAAGGAGATGGGACCTGGATAAACTGAAAGAACCAGAGGTTGTACAGAGTTTCAGGGAGAGAATAAGGGAACAATTGACAGGAATGGGGGAAAGAAATACAGTAGAAGAAGAATGGGTAGCTTTGAGGGATGAAGTAGTGAAGGCAGCAGAGGATCAAGTAGGTAAAAAGACGAGGGCTAGTAGAACTCCTTAGGTAACAGAAGAAATATTGAATTTAATTGATGAAAGGAGAAAATATAAAAATGCAGTAAATGAAGCAGGCAAAAAGGAATACAAACGTATCAAAAATGAGATCGACAGGAAATGCAAAATGGCTAAGCAGGGATGGCTAGAGGACAAATGTAAGGATGTAGAGGCTTATCTCACTAGGGGTAAGATAGATACTGCCTACAGGAAAATTAAAGAGACCTTAGAAGATAAGAGAACCACTTGTATGAACATCAAGGGCTCAGATGGAAACCCAGTTCTAAGCAAAGAAGGGAAAGCAGAAAGGTGGAAGGAGTATATAGAGGGTCTATACAAGGGCGATGTACTTGAGGACAATATTATGGAAATGGAAGAGGATGTAGATGAAGATGAAATGGGAGATACGATACTCCGTGAAGAGTTTGACAGAGCACTGAAAGACCTGAGTCGAAACAAGGCCCCCGGAGTAGACAACATTCCATTGGAACTACTGACGGCCTTGGGAGAGCCAGTCCTGACAAAACTCTACCATCTGGTGAGCAAGATGTATGAAACAGGCGAAATACCCTCAGACTTCAAGAAGAATATAATAATTCCAATCCCAAAGAAAGCAGGTGTTGACAGATGTGAAAATTACCGAACAATCAGTTTAATAAGCCACAGCTGCAAAATACTAACACGAATTCTTTACAGACGAATGGAAAAACTAGTAGAAGCCGACCTCGGGGAAGATCAGTTTGGATTCCGTAGAAATACTGGAACACGTGAGGCAATACTGACCCTACGGCTTATCTTAGAAGCTAGATTAAGGAAAGGCAAACCTACGTTTCTAGCATTTGTAGACTTAGAGAAAGCTTTTGACAATGTTGACTGGAATACTCTCTTTCAAATTCTAAAGGTGGCAGGGGTAAAATACAGGGAGCGAAAGGCTATTTACAATTTGTACAGAAACCAGATGGCAGTTATAAGAGTCGAGGGACATGAAAAGGAAGCAGTGGTTGGGAAGGGAGTAAGACAGGGTTGTAGCCTCTCCCCGACGTTATTCAATCTGTATATTGAGCAAGCAGTAAAGGAAACAAAAGAAAAATTCGGAGTAGGTATTAAAATCCATGGAGAAGAAATAAAAACTTTAAGGTTCGCCGATGACATTGTAATTCTGTCAGAGACAGCAAAGGACTTGGAAGAGCAGTTGAACGGAATGGATGGTGTCTTGAAGGGAGGATATAAGATGAACATCAACAAAAGCAAAACAAGGATAATGGAATGTAGCCAAATTAAGTCGGGTGATGTTGAGTGTATTAGATTAGGAAATGAGACACTTAAAGTAGTAAAGGAGTTTTGCTATTTGGGGAGCAAAATAACTGATGATGGTCAAAGTAGAGAGGATATAATATGTAGACTGGCAATGGCAAGGAAAGCGTTTCTGAAAAAGAGGAATTTGTTAACATCGAGTATAGATTTAAGTGTCAGGAAGTCCTTTCTGAAAGTATTTGTATGGAGTGTAGCCATGTATGGAAGTGAAACATGGACAGTAAATAGTTTAGACAAGAAGAGAATAGAAGCTTTCGAAATGTGGTGCTACAGAAGAATGCTGAAGATTAGATGGGTAGATCACGTAACTAATGAGGAAGTATTGAATAGGATTGGGGAGAAGAGAAGTTTGTGGCACAACTTGACCAGAAGAAGGGATCGGTTGGTAGGACATGTTCTGAGGCATCAAGGGATCACCAATTTAGTATTGGAGGGCAGCGTGGAGGGTAAAAATCGTAGGGGGAGACCAAGAGATGTATACACTAAGCAGATTCAGAAGGATGTAGGTTGCAGTAGGTACTGGGAGATGAAGAAGCTTGCACAGGATAGAGTAACGTGGAGAGCTGCATCAAACCAGTCTCAGGACTGAAGACCACAACAACAACAACATTGAGAGAGAAGAGGAAATGAAGCTTAATTTCGTAGACATTACCTTACACATAATCAACAACAAACATAAGTTTGGAATTTTCAGAAAATCTACAGCCCCAATTACAACCATTCACATCAATTCCGACCACCCCAAAGCACACAAACTCTCAAGTTTCAGACACATGCTACACAGGCTCAACAGAACTCCACTGGACAAACTCAACTACACACAAGAACTAAACACAATACACCAAATAGCCAGAGAGAATGGGTAAAACACACAAATGATGAACAAACTAAATCAACGATGAACAAATGAACAAATGAACAACGAGAATAACATAACACATCTCACTGAGTGTGTTGTCAGAAGTGTTTCCTCAGATCACATTTCACCACTTTTGTGTAAGGGCATGTGAGGTGAAGTAGTGAGCGGAAATTTTTGAAGAACTGAGTGAAAACAATGCACTAAATAGCAGTTTATTCAGACACCAACCAGGGACACGAAACAGGACGAAAAATGTAAGTGCAAAAACGTACATAACCTCTACCCTCGAAACAGCTCTCCACAGATAAGCAATAATTTTCTTCATGGTTAGTTGTTAGATGACATGCTGTCAAGAAAACGACAAAAACGAGCTCTAAAATCGCTTTACAATAATACAATTCAGTTAGCGATGTAATTTTAAGGTGAGTGTCTAAACCAAACGAAGCACATTGCAAATCAAAAAATGGTTCAAATGGCTCTGCGTACTATGGGACTTAACTGCTGAGGTCATCAGTCCCCTAGAACTTAGAACTAATTAAACCTAACTAACCTAAGGACATCACACACATCCATACCCGAGGCAGGATTCGAACCTGCGACCGTAGCGGTCGCGCGGTTCCAGACTGTAGCGCCTAGAACTGCTCGGCCAGCACATCTCAAATATTGTATTTATTAGGCTGCAGTAGTTAAACTATTACAAATGTGATATTGTACTTTACAGACATAATAATTTGACCCACAGAAGATGTCACATTGGTGTCGAAATATGTCTGGGCAAATATAAAAATAAACTGATTTCCAAAACAAGAAGTTGTATTCAAACTGCCACTGCCGTCTGAACCGTCGTAGCGGCCACTGCATGCAAAATTGATTGAGTCGGTGTATCGGCGAGGCTTCGATGCTTCTGTTGAGGGACGAAGTCTGGAGAGCGGAAAGCGGTATCGGGGCGCGGCGCTGCACGGTAAGATAATTGCTGAAGCTGGCAGTGCAACGCGATGCGCCCCGATTGTTACGCGAGACAGTGCCGCGGCCGTTATCAGCGCTCAGCCAGCTCAATTAGAAACTTAACAGTTTGCCGCATCAGGTTCGCCAAATTACGTCAGCTATTTCGTGTAATTGAAATCCGAAGCACGCCCTTGTAATTGGCCTCAGGCTGGGGGAAGTACTATTCAAGCACACCGCCTTGTGTTAGTTGCGTCGCACTTTCGCTGACATACTTGGGCTCTATGGATCCACTATTAAGTACCAGCTTTGAGCTAAGATTCTGTACTGTACTGGGACCTTTTCTGAAACTTAGCTTCATAAACCGAGACAAGCTTGTTGAAATATAAAAATCAGAAGTTGCATTCTCTATCCAGGTTAAGCTTTAGAGAACCGTATAAAGATTGTTGTGAGCCGATTATACTCTCCTTTCAACGTAACTGCTTATCCATTAAACCACTGGCGTAGCGACAGGGAGCGGGGGGGGGGGGGGGGGGAGAGGTTGGGAGAGAGGGGACTTGGGGACTTGGTGGTGGGGGCGGGGGATCAGAGAGTCCGTTATGCCCTGGGCACGACTTGCAGAGGGGTGCCAAATGGTCTCCAAGGCAAACTAGATTGTCCGGAAAATATATTATTGTTATAGTAAATTCTATATATTACATTATTATATGTGTTTCTCCATGGGGTGGAAGGAGGGGCGTCAATAAAGTGTAGAGCCAAACACCAAGCTCCGAGAAATGAGGGGAGTTGGGGGAAAATTCTAATAAAGTGTCGTGCCCCAGCACCAGTTACTTTCCCTATGTCACTGCATTAAACAGCTGATCAACTAAAACAATTTCCTCCTGTCCACCACCTCCAATCATAAACAGGACGATGCACCTACAGCTTCCAAATATAGAGCTTTTACATAACCATTTATGACTCATTCAATGAAGTAACAC
The DNA here is from genome assembly GCF_023864275.1 of Schistocerca cancellata. Lineage (NCBI taxonomy): Eukaryota > Metazoa > Arthropoda > Insecta > Orthoptera > Acrididae > Schistocerca > Schistocerca cancellata. The sequence goes on along the minus strand of NC_064629.1, from coordinate 383,996,013 downwards.
ACAAAAGCACCACCCAGCTGCTGGCCGAAGTGGCCGTGCGGTTCTAGGCGCTGCAGTCTGGAACCGCGAGACCGCTATGGTCGCAGCTTCGAATCCTGCCTCGGGCATGAATGCGTGTGATGTCCTTAGGTTAGTTAGGTTTAACTAGTTCTAAGTTCTAGGGGACTTATGACCTCAGAGGTTGAGTCCCATAGTGCTCAGAGCCATTTGAACCATTTGAGCCACCCAGCTCTAGAGGTAAATAATATAGAAACTTCATTTTCTTTCCAACCAACAGAAACCCAACAACAGACTAAAAGTGCTAAACAAGCGAATCTGCGGATACCCCTCTCCTATCGTCCCACACTACAGTCTTGATCCGAAATATGGTTTCTACGCAATTAATGCCAAGATTGCCCCATCAAACTTTTATCACACTCTCCAAATTCTTGAAGTGTGTGTGAATTCCTAAGGGACCAAACTGCTGAGGTCATCGGTCCCTAGACTTACGCATTGGTTAAACTAGCTTAAACTAACTTACGTTAAGAACAACACACACACTCATGCCCGAGGGAGGATTCTAACCTTCTGCGGGGGGAGCCGTATAGTCGATGAGATGGCACCTCAAACCGCGTGGCCACTCTTTGTGGCAATTCTTGGTCATACACTTTGCCTGGTCTTCCAGATCCTCTTACCTTTCCCCATACATATCCTTTACCATCTCCTTATTTTCTCACATTCCCTCACCCATACAGAACCCCTCCCAGTTTCCTACACTATCTGCAGACCAGACTCCAGCAACCCACTGTTCCTAATTTAATTTCCAATTCCGGATTAAAAATCCCACAAATCCTAAATCCGTCCCATCCTCTGTTATGACAGTCCCGCCTGGATATCCGCTTCCCCTCCCCAAATTCTGTAAGTCCCTCCAGATCCTCAAGCGCCATACACCCGCCTTGCCTTCTGTATACACCTTCCATCCCCCACATGGATCCTCCATGACCTGATTCCTTTCCCCCATCTGCTCATTTTCCTCGAACATATCTGCGTCCTCTACACCTCGCGCCGCCTTGACCCCCTCATCCCCTGGTAGCTCCTCTGCTCCTAAACCCCCGCCCCCTGCCCCGCCTTCACCATTGTGTCCCCCCTACCCTTCACCTCTACACCCTTCATCTCCTTTCCCAAGGTGGCTTCTGTCGACTCCCCCTCCTGGACGATGCCCTCCTCCCTCCATTTATCCTTCCTATCAACTCTGATCCTCACGTGCCCCTCCCTTCTTCTGTTCTTTTCCTGGGCTCCCTCTTTCCTGTTTTTCACCACCTACCCTCTCTCTGCCTCCCTTCTCTCCCCCGAGTCCTTTTTACTCTCCCCTCCACTGCCTTTCCCACTCCTTCTTGCCTCCCCCGCCCCCCTTTTCAATGTCCCCTTCCTCGATTGGGTCCCCCTTTTTTCTTTTCCTCTCCTCCCCCCTTTTTCCCCCTCATTGGTCCTGGTCCTCCTGCCCCCTCCCATCTGCCTGTGTAGTGCTGTTTTAAGTGAGTGTTCAATGTTGCTAATTGTGTTTTTTATCTCGTGCGAACAGAAACCAGACTGTCGCCTTGTTTTTTTGTCGAAGTGCAGAAAAGGAAAAAAAAATTAAAATCCCACCAACCCCACACCTACATACACTACACACTACACACTCTTTCTCAGAGAGAAGTAAACTGAAGCTCTCTCCCGCAGAATGAAACTCCGCCCAATATATTTCTGTCCTGTTCGCTCCAGCTTTTCCTTCTTCATCCTACCCTGTATCAAAGCTCTCTTCCTCCCTTTTTATCTTTCCTTATTCCTTTCCTTTTCACATAATGGCCCAATTCCACGAACGTCCCCAATTTAACTTTTTTTCTAACATCCACTCCAGTATCCACTCCCATTTCCACACTGCCTACCATCTGACCCTGTTGCCCTTACCCACACCTTACAGCACAATAGAACCTATAACTGTCATTCTCCTTATCCTATCATTTCATTTCCCAGTGGAACTTCTCCCTTCTTCAGAGCTTGTAAAGTGCTTCATTTCAAGATATTCTCTATTTTTCCCCATAACTTAAGATTTAAAAAAGTTAATAGTGTTATTTCTAATAGCGTTAACGAAAGTCATGTTTTAATTACATTCTATTATGAATTTTAAAAACATTGGGCTGAGTAGCGGAACGTTTGTACCTGGTGTGCCAGCCGGAAGATACAGGGCACAGTAATATGCAGAGAGGACAGCACGCACCATGGTCACTCTCAAGATAGGAGCAGCATAGTTATGGTCAGACGCCTTAGAGAGCGTATACAATACGAAGTCGCGCTACAAGATGGCTGCTTAGAGCCAACCAGCTGTTTCTATAAAACGGCGTCCTTAACTTGTAGAATACTGTAGCTCGAGAGTACGGCTACAGAATTAGGTTTACTTAAGAAAACAAAGCGAAAAGGAATGCTCTACATGAAATTTACAAGTGGAGGAATCTCCATGGAGAATTTCATAAGTATCATCAACTACTAAGATCACCAGACAAGTTCTTCGAATACACGTGAATGAGCAGAGGAGCATTCGACTATCTCATCAATAAATTAAATACCAATGTTTTTTTTACATGATCAAGAACTTTTAATAACCAATAAATGTGGAGGAATGACTATTACATGACTAACTACGCTAAATACAAACAAAGGCAAAGAATGATAAGGACGGACAATAGGTGGCTGTGGTGTAGGTGTAGCGTATACAGTACGTAATTATGTGCAAGGATAATGTCCTGAGTTCGATTTTCCCAAGTTCTTACGTTTTTACTAACTCAATTACGATTCTGTATACTAAGTTTTATGTATATTGTTTGCACTGCATCGCTAAGTATGTTTTTCAGGTCTTGCCAAAGAACTTGATCTTCATACCTATCCCAGTATATCACACACATTTAATTCCTAATAAATTACAATGAACCATAAAATTTTACAGATATTTCATGTTGCGAAAGCAATTCATCAGCAGTCAGTGTTGCAGCGTTAGACAGGAAGCGACACAGATGTCACTCACGTAGGAAACTTCCATAACTATACCTGTGGTTGCGTTTTGTCGCCTGAACTTGTCGCGCGCTGTCGCTCGCTTATGTCGCTCACGTAGGACATGGCCTAAGTCACTTAAATATTCCCAAGCCGACATCGGCTGCCAAATGCGGATATAAGCAGATGCATGTTCCAGTAAGTTTGATTCAACAGTTAGCTGGACAGTATCAGGCTGTACCTACAGTTGCTGCCAAGAGAAGTCCAATTGGACCTTATACAATTTATGTTGGTCATCGTTCGCAGTCTTCGTGAATAGCCCAGGGCTCGCTCAGAAGATGACTGGGAGATTCAGCCTCTAGAGAAGATGCTTATTTGCCAGTGCTACTTGCATTGTGTAAAAGCTGCTGGGTCTGAGTGCAAAGGCCTCATTTCTCCACTATGGCTCCGAACAAAATTTATACCCTATGCTCAGAATAGAATGAAAAATACATAATGTAATAACTAATGATTACTATACATGTTATTGACGTAGCTCCACGAAATGAGAATTTTGTACAGACCTGGGAGTATAGTGATGAACATATTTTTCAGAATCTTTCTTCAGGCACTCAAATGTAGGCATTTCATTAGGAACTGATAATATGGTGCCGTCTGCAATAGGAATAACACTCTTGGAAAAGTCAAGCTATACGTGTTGCACAGGGCTCATTCCTCACCATTATTTTCTTCCCCCTTGCTTCAGTTATATATCATCTCTTTTATCTTCTGGCACCAATAATGTATATGCTGGTGATCTTGCGATGCACTTTAATATCAACCCTGAAAGTATCTCTTCTAATTTCATGTATGTACTGACTCATGGTCGGTATTTATATCGACATAACACCTCAGGCTAAAATAGCTACTTATTTAGTTAGTTATATATTCTCTAGATCATTCTAACGATTTTTCCATCAAAATGATGTGGAACGAGTCAGTTTACAGGATATGTATGCATGATTAGCTTTAATATTAATAACATATTATTTTCCTATCCTATTCATGCAACTACATTTATAAACTAAGTTCTTTTTTTTGTTCTGATATATCACAAACTATTTCGATATTCTAACTCAAAAAAGCTTTTCCGCGAAGGTATGTCTCCAATACCGCTTGAAATAAATCAACTACTTTACCAGCAACCTGTAAAATACTTCGCAAATAGATCTTCAAGAGCCGGCCGGTGTGGCCGTGCGGTTAAAGGCGCTCCAGTCTGGAACCGCGTGACCGCTACGGTCGCAGGTTCGAATCCTGCCTCGGGCATGGATGTGTGTGATGTCCTTAGGTTAGTTAGGTTTAAGTAGTTCTAAGTTCTATGGGACTGATGACCATAGATGTTAAGTCCCACAGTGCTCAGAGCCATTTGAACCTTTTTTTTTTTTTACATAAAGGTAAAAGAGACCTTGGGTTGAAATTTTATGACCTTTCTTTCCAAAAGTTGTAGTCGATAAAGTTGCGGATATTCCTGCGGAACAGCACTAAGGGTTTTCTGCATCTTACTGGGGCGTGAGAGCGTTCCTTTTAGCTGTGCAAAGCATAGAAGGCAGCACCTGTGCACACTGTGGTTTCTGGTTCGCCCTGCGTCATTTTGTCGTCAAAGGGGAACACTCTTGTCTTTGTTACTGTGTGGAGTGGACAGGAAATGGAGCGCAGTTCTTCGGAAGAAAGGGCAGACATGCAGTGTCCTCACGGGGCTGGAGATTGAAATGCTCAGACTGCCACCGTTTGCACGTTCAGCGGTTTCCGAATCGTCAGGTGCCAGATCCACGCACATTTACTGCCATCCACAGGTCCCTATGAGAGACAGGTTTGTAGTAGTATAGTGGGGGTGTCAGCATACTTTCGATATCAGATTGATGTGCAAATTAATTAAATTGATGAATTAATCACCCCCACATCCGCCTACTCCCGCCCCCGACCACGCCCATCCCCGCCCCCCGGATGACGTCACGTGTTTTTCTCAGGTGCATGTCTGCCCCAGCCTCCTCATTCCCCGCCGCCCTGCCTCCAGTCTACCCTTTTGGCGAGAATTTAGAAATTTTTCGGGAATTTAGAATTTTCAGGGGAATTTCATTGTCCCAGAGGTGTGCTTACATCCCACCCCACCCCTAACCCACCCGAGAATTGGCGGGACATTAAAAATTGGCAGCACCCTTTCCGGTTCTTGAACCCTGGTCCTCCTGGGCGGAAAGCCCAAGTGCATCCTCCTAAAACAATTAAACCACTAAAGGTGCTTAGAATTTACAGGAAATTAAAAATGGCAGTGCCCTTTCTGGGACTCGAACCCTGATTCTACTGGATGGAAAGCCCAAGTGCACCCCCTAACACATGGAAACTGCCCAGATATGGGAGAAGAGGGTTAGGTTAGTGTAATTTATTTATTTTCGTCTGGAAACTGACGCAAATATCGGTCCTAATTTCATAATTAGTCACTAAGATCAGCCCTAATTACACAACTATATGCATAGCGCTACACAAGGACGGCATACAATCGCAATACAGCTCAAAAGTTGACGATACCATACAACTGGTGTTATCCTGCTAGGAAAAAATTTCTCAATACCACTCGAAACTAGCGACAGATACACTCAGACTTTACCCTACACCTACAAGCTGTCGGGAAAAAGGCAGGGGTGTAACGTACTGCCTTTATTCTTTCTGGTGCAAAATATGTTCACCTGACGAGATGTGAGTGTTGGACAGAGAGGAGTTTAAAACGTGTACTACCTGCAAGCATACAGTATCTATCGTTGTTTGACGTCAAGAGTTTGCTACAGACGCCTACTAAAAGTCGCCCTACAGCCCAGGTAATCGAAGCCAATTCACACTATCACAGCTGATGGAAAAAATGCATCAAAGTTCTAATTACACTTCGAAATTGTCATGAAAAAATAAGCACTCATACTAAACAGATCCTAATGCAGCACATGTACTGGGGAAAATCGTCGTCCTAAAAAACTGCAAAGGGGGTGGTATTTGAACATGAGTTCTCCTTGATGTACAACCACAAATTTCCGAAACTGGAGGCCCTCTCCCCTCACTCCCTCCATCCATCTACAGAGCGGATGGCCAGAGGGAGGGAGCTACTCCACCAGCAGCCTCACGGCATGTGCTGGACGCTGTCCGCATTGAGACAATGGTCCTTCACCGACACGAAAGCAGGTATAGTTAACTAAAAATAGCAGATAAAAGAATGGCTGTCCCAAATGCATTTGTTCGTCTAAAGTATAGTGACACAGCTGCTCCTAATGGTTAGGGGACGCACCTCTGGCAACGAGCTGTCACAGACTAGGCAGGTCCCCAACACCTCCAATAGGCCTTTCGTTCTGCGATGGAAAACACCTTTGTTTAACGTCAAAAACTCTTTCTTGCAATCTGTTACAAGTATTTCTCGGAATGACCGGAGCCCTTTGGTACAACAACGAAATTCCAGAGAATGGTCCAGCTGGGACCGAGAGAGAGCCACGGTCTCATAGGGAAATCGCCTGCCGTCCTGCACTGGACTATTTCACATCAACTCGACTCCTATAATAAAGCAACTGCTAAAGAAAGGAAAAAAAACCATTTGTGACGATAATAAATGTCCTCTTGATATGAAAATACACAATGGCCATTTTCATTAGGTTATGAGCAAAATCGGTATAGTTTCTTATGTTCGACTGCACTCGCATCTCATTATTTTGTGACGTCCAGCGAAGTGTACTGCCACCGATTACAAATGATCAGCAGTGACACATCCACCCTCCATAAAATCAGGAAAAAAACTTCTTTTATTTTGATGCAAAAACTACCAATCACCACAGTATGTCCTCGTTATTTCGAAATTAAATTGATCATGACAGTCACTTTGCACGGCGAGTAACTTTTTTTTCTGTAGTCGGATTACACTCACCTGGTAAGCCAAATGGGAATCCGTGGAGGGAACAAGATGTTCTTTTCGAGGAACGCTATTGAGAAATGACATCTGAAGCTGACCACAGAGGGATTCTAGAGCCCACAACATATATTCCACATAAGGACCGTGCTATTAAAAACACGATCGTCGCGACTACGTTACCGTCACCCTGCATACAAAGTGGCCTTGAGTCTACAGGTACACACACAAGTCGCTGCTAGAGTAACGCTTTCCGGCAGATATGCAGTCCATGATTTGGAATCAAGTCTGTCCAGTCAACTACTTACTTGAATTGGATCCTGTAGAGACATCTTTTAATGACTACAGCCACTGGTGAATCATATTCGTGACACTCTCATATCTCGAAATGAGTCACCTTTTTCGAACCTATCTGCTGAGGATCCCATACGATAGAAACTCCAGCACTGTATTTTAGACAGTCCCTCTGCACCTTGTAACTGCACCTAAGTCTATGCCCATGCAGCTTAGTCCATGTGATCGCCCCAATTTAAGTCTGACATGTACGGAAGTCGGAGAGCGCTATATCTAAGACCATCTGCATTGTGTAGGGAAACAGGACGAGCTGAGTTAATGCGACAGGAGCACGTGTTGACCACTCAGTAGAAATGGGACCATGATGTCAGATCTCCGTCAACCGTGTACAGTGTGTAAGACCAGTGCCAAACGATGCTTTCCCCTTCAACACGAGGTAGTACGGAGATAGTACGAGGAGTTACTTTGATGTTTCTTGTTGGGAAACTTAGGAAGATTACAAATCATTATGGCATGGAGAAAGGACGAAGATTTTGCGACACATCTCGAAACTACATACAGATAGTCCAAAGGAGACCTGTGACTCTCAGGGTGCATTCATGTCTATCACACAAACATATGTGGTAATCCTATGAAATATAAAGTTATTGATTCATTGGAGCTGGTGGTTCGTGATCGAAGTCACTTCCACAGACCAGTGTAAGGTTTCATCACCTCTACTGAGGATCATATCCAACAGACTATCAATTACACAAGAGGATTCCTTTGTTGTTCCTTCATAAGCAATTTAATACATTGTTCTTTCGGATGTAACACACCTAGTCAGGGTACACAGTTTTTTTCTACCATGACATAGAGACGTGTGTCATCTGCTGCTAAACCGACATTAACACATTTCTATCCTCTGGCTCTCCCAGGAAGCTGAACATCACACAGCATAAACTATGCAGATACCGCAACACAGGCTGGTAGAAATAAAACACAGAGGTGATGTTTCTCATTGAGAAAAATGTGGAAGACATCGCAGCAGTTCCAACAGCTATCCGAAAGTCATGACCTATACAGTTAATCTCATCTTCCACAGCGACAGGGTAGTAGTTGTCTGGTGTTACAAGAAGACCCCCTCAAACTACTGTTGTAAAACACAAGTTTCTGACACTACATGATACGGACACTGAACACACCGTGCACCATATTGCCAGTCAAGTGATGTAACTACCACCGCACATAAAGTAGTCCCCAACGAGAACAGTGTAACAGGCATTCAGATCAGACGAATTCGATGGTTAAGGAGTGTTTATGAAACGAAAGTGAATTACATGGATAATGTGTGTGGGTTGATGGATATCTAAAATGTACTGAAAAGCGCTAAAGCATTGTTTACTAACTTCGAGTAAAACGAGCACGCTAATGTGCTATACCGGCCAGACTCAATTCACGACATCAGCGTGACACTGCACTCCTGGTGAAATAGGAGGGGCGAACTTATTCAACCTAAGAGTGGTGTCATCACCTAAGCAGTGTGGGAGCCAAACGAAATTAAACTGAATGACGGATGAGTCTGCCGAAACGGAATCCGAGCGGTCCTATACTTTCGGTTACTTTGAGAGGGTAAATATGCAGTTAAATTCTCTCTCTGATTACAACACCGATCAGTTGGTGAAGAGACTCTTATCACACCCCAAGCACATAGTATTACAGGGAGGGAGATATTGCTGCTGTCATGGAGATCAGCTAGTGGCACCAAAGTTGTAGCGTAAATTGAGGATATATAGTGAGATACAAGGCTGGACATAACTGAAATAAATTGAACGAGGCTGTGTGGTAGACTAATATAAATATCGAAGATTGTTGACAGCTTAAGTACAACACATTCGCCGGCCGGTGTGGCCGTGCGGTTCTAGGCGCTTCAGTCTGGAACCGCGATGACCGCTACGGTCGCAGGTTCGAATCCTGCCTCGGGCATGGATGTGTGTGATGTCCTTAGGTTAGTTAGGTTTAAGTAGTTCTAAGTTCTAGGGTCTGATGACTTCAGATGTTAAGTCCCATAGTGCTCAGAGCCATTTGAACCATTTTTGTACAACACATTCTATCTCCGCATTTGCGTCTTCGGCCGCAACAGAGCTAGTGTATCATTTACTCACGGCGCATGCTACGATGAAATTAGCAGTTATAGAGGCAACACATTGCGTATTTCTAAAGCATCAGACACACATGAAACGCGGTGGTGCACTCTGTTGTAAGGTACTCGTCTTGTAGAAGATGGTGGATATTAGGAGAGAGGCTTTTACTCGATATTTATTGTTTCACAGAGAAATATTACATCATCATCGTCATCATTATCATCTTTTCCATACTTCTCCTCCGGGAGTAAGTTACACCTTGCCGGTGGTGGTAGTGGTGGTGGTGGTGGTGACGGCCACGCGGTGCTATCGAGAATAGCTCTGAAACAAAAATCAGTAAATAAATAATTAACATGAAAAAGAATGAAATTAGTTCTATGCATCACACAGACGCAGCATCAGTTATGCACCAAAATCTGCCATGAATTATTTGTATATTAGCATACCCTATCATAGATGCCTGGCCATTTCGAGTCAGACAATATCGCTTTTGTAACGAAGCACTTTCGTAATGAACCTTGCTCGTAGTTATCGGTACTGCAAGGAGCACTAAACAATACCACATGTAAGCTGTATATTTAGGAATCAAGTACCATCGACATAAACGGAAAACGAAGATGATGTATAATTTGACTGATATTTGATCTCTGTAAGCTGTAGGGGAAAGAATGATCGAATCAAGCACGTTTAATAGATTGAACTGAGGTCTCGTAAGTCATTAACCGGCTGGCGAAATATTAATGCGCGAAGCACATAACTACCACCGTCACACCTTAGCAAAAGATTTGGCTGGGAGCCGAGAAAATTCAGGCCGTATGTAAAATCGGTAAGCGAGTCTAAGGATTCCATTCAGTGCCTTGTTGACCAGTCTGGTGCCGCAGTTGAAGATAGCAAAACGAAGACCTAAGTTTTAAATTTCACGTTTAAGGCATCGTTCACCCATGAAAACCGTACAAACATGTAGTCTCTTATGAAACTTCCTGGCAGATTAAAACTGTGTGCCAGACCGAGACTCGAACTAAGCCATGTCTCCGCAATATCCCTTCTTTCAGGAGTGCTAGTTCTGAAAGGTTCGCAGAAGAGCTTCTGTAAAGTTTGGAAGGTAGGAGACGAGGTACTGGCAGAATTAAAGCTGTGAGGACGGGGTGTGAGTCGTGCTTGGGTAGCTGAGCTGGTAGAGCACTTGCCCGCCAAAGGCAAAGGTCCCGAGTTCGAGTCTCGGTCCGGCACGCAGTTTTAATCAGCCAGGAAGTTCCATATCAGCGCACACTCCGCTGCAGAGTGAAAGTCTCATTCTGGATGCAGTCTCTTGACCTTCGGACAAACCCCCGAATAAATGACATATAAATAAGTATACCTGACATAGCGAAGCATCTTAAAGATTTGGAAAACAGACAAATTATCTGGTCTGGATGGCATTCCAGTTCGATTTAACAGGCAGTATTCTAGGGCATTGGTCCGTCACCCAGTCCGCATTTATCATGAATCTCTCTCTCTCTCTCTCTCTCTCTCTCTCTCTCTCTCTCTCTCTCTCTCTTTCTCTCTCTCTCGTCCAACACAAAGACTGAAATGACTGGAAAAAAAAGAAAGAAAAAGTGCAGGTGTATCCAGTATACAAGAAAGCTGAAGGAACGGACCCGCAAAATTACAGACCAATATCCCTAACTTCGGTATGCTGCAGAATCCTTGTAGGCATTCCGAGTTCGAATATAATAAACATTCTCGAGGCTGACCCTCAGAAAGTATCGCGCGTGCGAGACTCAGCATGCCCTTATTTCACATGATGTATCGAGAACTACGAACGAAGGATAACGGGTAGAATCCTTATTTCTAGATTTCCGGAAAGCATTTGACACGGTTTTCCGTCGTATCATGTTAACGAAGACGCGAGCATATGGAATAAGTTCAAAGACAGGTGAGTTGCAATATCCAATATCCTCGACGGAGTGTGTTCATCAGAGACAAGGGTATCGCCAATAGTGGGATAGGGCCGATGCTGTTCTCTTTATACATAAATGATTAGGCTGACGGCAGTCTACTGCTGCTGCTGCTGTTTGCTGATGATGCTGTGGTGTACGGTCAGGGTCGAAGTTGAGTGACTGATTGTGGGAAGATACAAGACGACTTAGACAAAGTTTCCAGTTGGATGAATTGGATCTAGCCCTAAATGTGTAAAAAATGTAAGTAAATGCGGATGAGTAGGAAGAATAAACCTGTAATGTTCGGATACAGTATCACAAAGAAAGTCCCATGAAAATTTGAAATTTCCGCCAAAATCTCAATTCCTGCCAATTGGGTAGGTAGGCGGGAGGGGGGGACGGGGGTGGAGTGGTTGAGAGTGGTGGAGGGAGTGGAGGGGAATGAGGAGGTTGGGGCACACGCGCAGCTGAGAAAAACACGTGACGTTATCCGGGGACAGGGGTGGGTGAGGGTGGGGGTGATTAATTGATCAGATTAATTAATTTGCATATCAGTTTGATATCAAAAGTGTGCTGACACTCCCACTATACTACTACTCAGTTCACCTAAAGTACGTTTTCCACTGGCACGTCTCGTAATGGCACATGTGCACTTAAGGCCTACTTCGAATCCGGTTGTATTCATATTGTGTTACAGGTGCGAAGGCCTGACAGACGCGGTCGTGAACCCACTGTGGTACACCAGGGCTTGAAGAGGACGCGTTAGCAATGCTGAAAAACAAACCCTCGACAAGCCAGCGGCGTGTTGCTCGGAAAATGGGTGTATGCCATTCCACAATTTGACGTGTGTGGCATGAAGATGATTTTCACCCCTGCCCCCTTCAGAAGTTTCACGCCCTTAACCCAGACGATATTCCACGTAGAACTAAATTCTGCCAGTGGTTTTTGCAAAGGTGCGCCATTCAATTGTAATTTCCGATCCATACTCTTGTTACGGATGAGTTATCCACTACACGAGAGAGTATGTTCAATAGCCACGATCAGCACGTTTGGGCACAGGAAAATCCGCATGCCGCCTTTGTTTGTGGTCACCAAGATCGCCTCGCTGTCAATATTTGGGCCGGCTGGGTATTAAACAATCTGGGCAGTCCATACACGTTCCCCCGGTGACTGAATTCAAACAGATAATCATTTTACGAGAAAATCTGCCAGAGTTGTTGGAACATGTGGTACTAACACGATTGTGCATCTGCGAACTTCGCACATGCAGTGCGATTGAGCTGGTGGCATGGCCTGCACATTCGGCCGACATGACACCCATTGATTTTTGCTTCTGGGGCCACCTGAAATCTGTTGTCTATGAAACACCCGTTGAGACTGATGATGTAACACCCCACCTGTCACTTAGCTGGTTTTGGCGTGTGTTCACTCTAACTAATTGACTAACAGATCAACAGAGAGTGCAAAACTGCCGCAATATCGGATAACGCAAAAAAGTAATATGGCCCTGTGACTCTTGATTGAACTGCAGTGGCAGTGTTGACATTAATTTATTCAGAATTGATCACTTTTAATTAAAAGGGGTGCACACTGATGTTATATTCAGCTATTGAACACCAGATGCAAATGTTGAACGTAAAATTAGTTAAGAAAGTGACTTGGGATTTCAACTACTTGATTGAAAACAGATGCAGTCGATTAGCACAAATTTATTTTAACTCCCGACCTTCAGTCATCACATTACAAGACTCTCCTATCAGGCAGTGGTAATAAATTGCGTTTACGTGAAGTAAAGCGCGGTAACTCAAAAGTAATTCCTATCGACTGACCCAGGTGTAATGCGAAGTGCGAGAAGAATTCTACAATACACGGCCCATGAAACTCTCGTGGAAACTTTGCCAACGTGATCCAACAAATTAATCAGTGGCCGGAGCGGGCGCAATATCACCGAATACAACGTGGCGGAGAGGCGTCGTTGTGTGGACGTTGGCCGACCTCGTGGTGCTGCAAGGCTGCCCTCGTCTATTCACTCCTAGCTGTCTTGCTCAGTACATAGCTGAACCAAAACTTCCTACCTCCAAGCTCAATCGTTCCCTTTGCTAAGTCCTAAACTGCGGAGATCCTCACTCTTTCTCAGGCAAGCTGAGTCAAGAACACCACGTCTGCACTCTAGGCAAGCTGGGAACGGAAGACCTCTACGGAGACTTCTGACAGTCCGCTCTTCACCTCGGTTTCCCCTCCAGAAAAATCACTTACACCAATTGCAGCACAAGTCGCGTTAATTGTGCGTCGCTTGCCAGTGCCGACCAATGCCTGCTCTGGGAAGTGAACAAATTCCCACAAAATTTCCCTTCCTCTCAATATCTGTTATTTAGCTCCTCCTAGGCCACCCATAAAGGTTAGCGTCTGCACAACACCAAGTTTTCCGGAATTCTGACTCCCAGGAGAGTATTTCAAATTCCTTGGTCCTACGTTCCCATTGGAGGCTGGCGTATTTCATTCTGTCGCTCTTCACCCGATATGCTTCAGACTCTACGGACCGTGAATTCAGCGTGAAGTTGCTATAGTCACGAACGCGCATATTTTGACCTCTGTTGATCGCTCCACCGTAGATTTGCGCGGCTTTCTCGCATGTTTCACAGAAGACGGGACGACAGATATTTATCAACAGGCGTACAAGTTCTCCGTCTGTCTCCTGGTACACCAGCATGGAGTCGGAGTCAACCACCCACTCCCCGTCACTCATCTTAAGGCGGCTGGAGGCCGCGCCCCGTTACCGCTTTCTCAGAGCTTGAGCCACCCTAAGCTGCCTATTGTCGCTTCCCTTAGCCACGGTCAATTCTGAGTACTTCCCTGGGGTAAACTAGCCTCCAGTAAATCGACGCGTTTCCACAAAGTTTTCATGTCGTGTGAATTACTTTAAAACCATCACCTGACGTTAATTATTCTAATACGTCCATACTATACCCTCTACAAGATGCATTGTGCCTTGTTAGCCATTTTTGTTCAGCCCTACTGTTCGCTCGACGTGAGTTAGGTGATCTTTAATGACTTCATGTAAGGGGCATAGTTCTTGCCATCTTACAATGAAGAGCTGGTAACGTTCACTTCACTTTGCCAGGAGTGTTTGAAAGGCTGCGACAGTCATTTCAGCGTCGTTGCACTGCGTGCACTCAAGCAGAAGGGCTTCATTTGGAGCACTTTTTGTAATTGTATTCAGGTAAAGGATATAAACTTCACCGCGACTTCTTATTTACCTTCATGCCACAAATACTTTGAACATGTTGCCCTGCAGACCTGTTACCATGACGCCTCGGATGGCATGTTGTGCGCCTACCCTCTTGGCAGCGCGCAACACTGTTCAGCAATGTGTAGTGCCGTAAGCTAGGGATGCGGGCATGTGTTGCCCCTCTCATTTCTTCACTCATTTAAGATACACCCTATATATTGGCTGGTAGATTGCGTCATAAAAAAATATGGCTCCATCTAGTTCGTGTTATTCCCTTTCATTAATCTTGTGTCGTTCTTGTTATTTCTTTCTTGTTGAAACAAATAGTGACCATTTTCATAATTTTTCATTTTAATGCACTCCGGACTTAGAAAATCTGTCTAAGGTTACCGATACTGAAGATAAGAAACGATAATACAGGAAAATAATTTACTGAATGGAACATTAATATAAGGACAACGTTTACTCCTTTTGTGAGGCGTCGTTTGAATCATTCAGCGTAGCCCTAACACGCTACAGATTCTATGCGTGGTGACCTACAGAGATGGAAAGCTCTCTATAAGATTATGTGAATTAAAGAAAATCGAGGCTGCGCAACGGGTAACGGCTTATTAGATGTAAATTGTTTGAGGTGACCAAAAGAACGAAAATAAGCTAGTAGTCGTTTTATGCTACGGTCGCAGGTTCGAATCCTGCCTCGGGCATGGATGTGTGTGGTGTCCTTAGGTTAGTTAGGTTTAAGTAGTTCTAAGTTCTAAGGGACTGATGACCATAGATGTTAAGTCCCATAGTGCTCAGAGCCATTTGAACCATTTTTGAATCGTTTTATCTGTCTGTGTTATTGCCAAAAGACATCAAAGATATTATATCCGCTGAATAAGGGACTGCTAATGGATCTTGGCACATGTGGGTGGATACTTGAAAGAAATCCGTCTGGAACCACGCGACCGCTACGGTCGCACGTTCGAATCCTGCCTCGGGCATGGATGTGTGTGATGTCCTTAGGTTAGTTAGGTTTAAGTAGTTCTATGTTCTAGGGGACTGATGACCTCAGATGTTAAGTCCCATAGTGCTCAGCGCCATTTGAACCATTTGAACTTGAAAGAAAGATATAAAACTGTGTCGCGAATATGGCCAATGATTGCAGAAAATGTCACTGAGTTACAAAAAGTTCTATAGAAACTATGAACAAGCAGCAGCACTCTCTCGTGAGCTCATAGGTGGTACAACAATCTGGTTGTGAGAGTTAGATCAACAAAATGAAACCTGTTGCAAGTTAACTTACTTCACACTCGCTTCGTCTTGGTGGACGCAAATAAGGACCATGCAATCCTCTTTAAAGATATGTGAGGGCAGAAGAGAGTTGCACTAGTGACTGAAAATTTTAAGTTCACCATGGCCTCTGTTTTCTTGCATAAGTTCGACACACCTCATTCTGCAGCTTTCTGCAATGAACCGGAGCAAGTTGTCTTTACGACGGTCTCTGGAGAGGTGTTCTATTTCTTTCCTATACATTATTTGGCGGGTTCTTTCAGCATCAGAACACGCAGGCAAATTGCAACAGAGTGTCGGAAGTTCCATGTGGCTTTTCGCGAATGATGCTATAGTATACAGAGAAGTTGCAGCATTAGAAAATTGCAGCGAAATGCAGGAATATCTGCAGCGGATAGGCACTTGGTGCAGGGAGTGGCAAATGACCCTTAACACAGACAAATGTAATGTATTGCGAATACATAGAAAGAAGGATCCTTTATTGTATGATTATATGATAGCGGAACAAACACTGGTAACAGTTACTTCTGTAAAATATCTGCGAGTATGCGTACGGAACGAAATGATCATATAAAATTAATTGTTGGTAAGGTGGGTGCCAGGTTGAGATTCATTGGGAGAGTCCTTAGAGAATGTAGTCCATTAACAAAAGAGGTGGCTTACAAAACACTCGTTCGACCGATACTTGAGTATTGCTCATCAGTGTGGGATCCGCACCAGGTCGGGTTAACAGAGGAGATAGAGAAGATCCAAAGAAGAGCGGCGCGTTTCGTCACAGGGTTATTTGGTAACCGTGATAGCGTTACGGAGATGTTTAGCAAACTCAAGTGGCAGACTCTACAAGAGAAGCGCTCTGCATCGCGGTGTAGCTTGCTGTCCAGTCTTCGAGAGGGTGCGTTTCTGGATGAGGTATCGAATATATTGCTTCCCCCTACTTATACCTCCCGAGGAGATCACGAATTTAAAATTAGAGAGAATCGAGAGCGCACGGAGGCTTTCCGGCAGTTGTTCTTCCCGCGAACGATACGCGACTGGAACAGGAAATGGAGGTAAAGACAGTGGCACGTAAAGTGCCCTCCGCCACACACCGTTAGGTGGTTTGCGGAGTATAAATGTAGATGCAGATGTAGCTTGCACTTTCTGAACAATGATAATTTAATAAATAAGCTTAACTCAGGGGTGCAGTGGATAGCTGTTAATGGCCGCCTCGTTGGCGTTTTCGATCAGTCCTTAGGCTGCACACTTATACAGGGCACTGTACCAGTAGGGAGTGTCCCTTTGCGTGCACTGCTTGTATTTTCAGCATCAAGATCGTCTAAAAACTCAAAGGAGTAACAACAACGTTTGTACACTGCGATGTACATGCGTACCACAGTGTTAACAATTTCCTTCTTTTACAGATTGGATGTAGCGTAGTTGAGTGTACCACACTTTCAAATAATTTGGATTCAGTGGAAGGCACAACATCATCCATATTCTGATTATGTGAAATTTATTTTTTTCTACGTATGAATGTCATATTATACGCTTGTTTGATAACTTCCCTATTGATATCGTCTAGAATATACTTCATCATTGTGGGTGTGAGCGGACAACTTCTTTCTAAATGTAAATTACACAAATGATGGCAGAGAAACTAATTTCTTCTACATTGCTTCTTTAATTTCTAATTAGATCTCGTAGAAGCTGCTGCGAGTGAGCACTCTCATCGGTTAGTCACACAGAAACTGTCTATCGTAAGAAACTCAAGATCGTGATAGTTTGTATGTCAGCAACTTATCGCACGACATGGTGCGTGGATGTAATATTGAAACGTCTGAAAACAGTGCATTGTAAGGCTCTAGATAAGCTCTTAAGCAACATGTTGAGTAAACGGCGGTTCAAAACGGACTAAGATGAAAAGAAGAGAAGATTGTATGTACTCAGTTATGGCTTGTCTCAAGGCACTGTTCTTGTCCTGGTGTTATTCAGTCTCTTCTCAGCAGAGAAGCAGAATATGACCTTCAGGAAATTTCAATATGGAGACGACTTTGCAATTTCATTTTAGTATGAATACCTTTCTGAGAACCCCTAACAAACAGCCTAAACTATGAATATTTAAGACACAGTGACTTACACGTAATGTTACTAAAACAAAAGTACATTACTGACCATGAAAACTGCTACACCAAGAAGATGACGTGCTACAGACGCGAAATTTAACCGACAGGAAGAAGATGCTGTGATATGCAAATGATTAGCTTTTCACAGCAGTCACACAAGGTTGGCGCCGGTGGCGACACCTGCAACGTGCTGACATGAGGAAAGTTTCCGACCGATTTCTCATACACAAACAGCAGTTGACCTGCGTTGCCTGGTGAAACGTTGTTGTGATGCCTCGTGTAAGGAGGACAAATGCGTACCATCACGTTCTCGACTTTGATAAAGGTCGGATTGTAGCCTATCGCCATTGCGGTTTATCGTATAGCGACATTGCTGCTCGCGTTGGTCGAGATCCAATGACTGTTAGCAGAATGTGGAGTCGGTGGGTTCAGGAGGGTAATACGGAACGCCGTGCTGGATCCCAACGGCCTTGTATCACTAGCAGTCGAGATGACAGGCATTTTATCCGCATGGCTGTAACTGATCGTGCAGCCACGTCTAGATCCCTGAGTTAACAGATGGGGACCTATGCAAGACAACAACCATCTGCATGAACAGTTCGACGACGTTTGCAGCAGCATGGACTATCAGCTCGGAGACCATGGCTGCGGTTACACTTGACGCTGCATCACAGACAAGAGCGCTTGCGATGTTGTACTCAACGACGAACCTGGGTGCGCGATTGGCAAAACGTCATTTTTTCGGATGAATCCAGGTTCTGTTTACAGCATCATGATGGTCGCATCCGTGTTTGGCGACATCGCAGTGTACGCACATTGGAAGCGTGTATTCGTCATCGCCATATTGGCGTATCATGGTATGGTGTGCGATTGGTTACACGTCTCGGTTACCTCTTGTTCGCCTTGACGGCAATTTGAACAGTGGACGTTACATTTCAGATGTGTTACGACCCGTGGCTCTACCCTTCGTTCGATTCCTGCGAAAACCCTACATTTCAGCAAGATAATGCACTACCGCATGTTGCAAGTCCTGTACGGGACTTTCTGGATACAGAAAATGTTCGACTGCTGCCCTGGCCAGCACATTCTCCACATCTCTCACCAACTGAAAACGGCTGGTCAATGGTGGCCGAGCAACTGGCATTGTCAAATTCAACGATATACCATAGTACTTGGTGTCACATTAGACAGTACGCTGACACACCATAAATACCTTTCCAGCACAGTTAAGAAGGTACAGAAACGAGTGAACCTGATGAGGAAATTGGCAGGTAGTATGCAAATATGAGAACTATTAGTAGCGTAATCAGATCGGCACATACTTGCAGTCTACCAAAACCACTGAACGTCTGGCCTAAACTATCGCAGAGGTTTTTTTCCCTTGGCGCTTGCCTTGGCAATTTTTTCCCTCTGCCCTTAAAACCGCTACCCTTCGTTGGCTTTCGACCCAATCTATCTCCAGATGAGCGCGTGTAAATGGCTAACCTTAGCCAAACGTACGCAAACATTGCAGTACCCACATCCTGCGACACCTCACTTTAGTGGAAACTAACCCTTTATGCAGAGATGGCAGTAGACCTTTTGAGTTGGCCATCATTCCGGTGTGGACGTGGAGGGGCTCCACCTCTTTTAAAAAAGGCCACTTCAGTTTTGTCGAAAGACGACTCTGTACCACCTCTACCAGGAAGTTTCTAAAAATGGATCAGTTCCGCTTCACGAAGATTTACTATTGTTGCACTGGAAACGCCTCAAATACATATTACCAGCAGATGACAAAGAAGTTCACATGCTCTTCACTGGGTTGAGCCTGGGCGCTAAATGGAAGAGTGGCAAACCACGAACCCTGGTAGTATCAAGAGTCTGTGTGAAGGATCCGACGAGGCGTTCTGACATTTGTGTATAGTCTGGGCCACTGAATATTTATAACACAGGATATATCATAATTAATGGTGCAAACGCATACAGCTGAAAGTACACGATACTACAACAAAAAAGTACAGCAAACATGGACTCTAAAACACATACCTGACGAGATATGGGCATTCATCTTCGATAGTATGGAACAAATCTCTTCTACTACAAGCTCTACGTTTTCGAAAATTTTGGATGAGATAGTATGGACCAAATAATGAATAATTATCTACTATACATGGCTTCTGAAATGCATGCCTAATAGCTATGCGCACTTGTTCAGTAGAAGAGATGCGTTTCACAGTAGCGAGAATGAACATGAGATCGTAGCTCTTAATCTATGCGCTTTCGAACCGATTTTACTGGACTTTCTTTTTTTTTTGTCCATACTAGTACCCTAAAATATGGAAAACAAAAAACTTGCAGTAGAAGAGAATTGTTTCACAGTATCGGAGAGGAAGTGCCCATAGCTCTTCAGGCATGCATTTTACAGCCCATGTTTACTACACTTTTTGCTGGTAGTATTGTGGACTTTCAACTGCGTGCGTGTAAACCTTTTATTATGATAGACCGTGTATACTATAAATTATTGAAGATACGTAATTTTTGGTTTAAGTCTGTAACGCAATTTATTATTCAAACTCATGCGTACGATAGTAACAAAAAAAAACCATGCAACATCACTTCATTCTTTACCTATTTTTTTGTGATTTTCTTTGACTGTTCACTTTCAGTTTGATGTATTCTGGAATCTCTTTCTCGCACACTTTTTCTTAAAATTGACGGTAAAAACTGCTTTCAAAAACTTTGCTCTTTCTAGAGATACGTAGACTTCTCAACACTGGTTAATATCAATGTATGTACGGTATTTAGTTATTTGCATATGAGGAGACGATTATATCTTGAACTCAAATACTCTTTGGAACACGCAGTCGAAGGACTGTAGCCAAATTTCCCGTTTTCCCTTGCCCTTAATTAGAAATAACAAAAGTCAAATTATTATTGAGTTTCGCACACTTTGGTCTAATTACTTATGTTTTATTCATGATTTTTTACAAAAACTTCTCACTTTGTTAAAAGTTCCTCCGGAACGTTTCAGATAAATTAGCTACACATCATAATTAATACATTATTCTTTGTCACTATTCTATGGCTGTTATATCTTAAACAAGTTCCATATTAATCTCTAAAGACCTAGAGACTGTATCAAAGGCTTACAACAGCACAGCAATGAATCAAACATTATACTGGACTAACAGAGGAAAACCGGCACATGATTTAAAAAACACACGACAGTAAGCGAAACAACCCATCCATCTTTGCTGCACACGTAAAAGACATCAACCATAAAATACCTAATATTAATTAATCGCTACAAATGTTGCATAAGTTAGAGAAAGGTAAAATCAAGGATGTGACGCGAGAAATTGAAATTTACATCCATCTAAAACACGGGTCAGCTAGAGTCTTAATTGAACAAGAAGACTTGTGAAATGGAATATTCCTAGACAACTGTTTACCAGTTCCACGAATAAGCTTTATAGAACCATAGAATGTATAATTATCTCTATACTGATTAATAAATATGACTGTAATGAAAAAAAATCATGCAACCATGTAAGGTTTTGCTCGATTTTTCTGGTTTTCAGTACTGTTTCATTAGCGTACTGTGATCGACTTTATGTGTAAGATCTTTGTAACAACTAATCAAAATTGACGTACTCCCACAATAATAGAACAAATATTTTCAAATACAGTCATATCTACACGAGTGGTGAATTATATTTAAATATAATGAGACCAAAGACCCATATAGCTTAATTAACGAATTTCTGCAAAATAATTGTAATCTTTCTAGTATAAGTACGTCAAAAGATATCGAGTTTATATGCAAGAGGATTGCAACAACTGCTTAAAAGCAATGTGATTCTAAAATAGCAGAAAGTATTTCTAATTTATTTTATGGTAATTACTTGGAATCATAGGATAAAGACGTACGTGGCATAATATACCATTGAAGAATCGTCCGTAAAGTAAGTTACAATCCTCCTAGTATTTTTTGAGATATGACTTAAACCTACGTTAAATTCGTGATACTAATGCATCCATTGTACACGATGTCCGGGCTACAGGTATACACAAACAAATCCTTTTAACGAAAGAACTCAACATTTTATGTTGTTGGGTAAATACCAAGCGATACAGACACTCTCCAAGATGTGAACCTCACCATTCCATGTACAGCTCTGAGTCGCATCGCGCATGCACGCCAGTGACAGGGTGCACCTATCTCGACATATTTGCGAACTATGCAGTTACACAGATGCCTTCCGGCCTCAT
The DNA here is from genome assembly GCF_023864275.1 of Schistocerca cancellata. Lineage (NCBI taxonomy): Eukaryota > Metazoa > Arthropoda > Insecta > Orthoptera > Acrididae > Schistocerca > Schistocerca cancellata. The sequence continues at coordinate 383,973,901 of NC_064629.1, read as the reverse complement.
TTTCCAACAGACTGGTGCCCCCCCCTCCTCCCCACACACACACACACACACACACACACACACACACACACTATCATGAGGATGTTGCTACGTTTCTACATTTCTCCACGAGACTTATCCTGAGCGTTGGATCGGAAGGGGGTGGCCCCACTGCCAGGCATCCTCGCTTTCCCGATCTGACTCCGCTTGATTTTCGTGCATTTTTTACAGAATAAGGGTTGGTAGATTTGACACAACGGATCTACGCCTCACTAGAGGCCATAACATCTACCTTGCTTATGAGTATTTGGCGCAAAGTGGAGTACTATTTCGATAGCTGTCGAGCTACATACAGCACCAACATGAATAAAGATGTTTGATCTCCTGTATCCAATGCTGGACAAATAAAACTATAAACCTTAATAGGAACTGAAATACAAACAAATATTTTTGTATGTCTGTAGCCCGGCCACCCTGTATAATTCTTCTGTTAAAGATATTTGAAAATGGCCTACGACCGAAATTGTACAGTCATAAGTGAAATAAACAAAAAGTCAGCTGAAGGCAACATGAGATCATTTACAAATTTCTAAAAGTGATAACGGTACGATTCCTCAACTCCAAATCATCCTTCAAGTAATTACTGTTCAGTAAACATAACGTTTTCTTAATCTGACTTTGCGAATCCGTTACTTAAGTAATAGGAGATATATGAGGGAGGTATATATGAGGGAGGTATATTATGGAAATGAAAGAGGATGTAGATGAAGATGAAATGGGAGATAAGATACTGCGTGAAGAGTTCGACAGAGCACTGAAAGACCTGAGTCGAAACAAGGCCCCCGGAGTAGACAACATTCCATTGGAACTACTGACGGCCTTGGGAGAGCCAGTCCTGACAAAACTCTACCATCTGGTGAGCAAGATGTATGAAACAGGCGAAATACCCTCAGACTTCAAGAAGAATATAGTAATTCCAATACCAAAGAAAGCAGGTGTTGACAGATGCGGAAATTACTGAACAATCAGTTTAATAAGCCACAGCTGCAAAATACTAACACGAATTCTTTGCAGACGAATGGAAAAACTAGTAGAAGCCGACCTCGGGGAAGATCAGTTTGGATTCCGTAGAAATGTTGGAACACGTGAGGCAATACTGACCCTACGACTTATCTTAGAAGCTAGATTAAGGAAGGGCAAACCTACGTTTCTAGCATTTGTAGACTTAGAGAAAGCTTTTGACAATGTTGACTGGAATACTCTCTTTCAAATTCGAAAGGTGACAGCGGTAAAATACAGGGAGCGAAAGACTATTTACAATTTGTACAGAAACCAAATGGCAGTTATAAGAGTCGAGGGACATGAAAGAGAAGCAGTGGTTGGGAAGGGAGTAAGACAGGTTTGTAGCCTCTCCCCGATGTTATTCAGTCTGTATATTGAGCAAGCAGTAAAGGAAACAAAAGAAAAATTCGGAGTAGGTATTAAAATCCATGGAGAAGAAATAAAAACTTTAAGGTTTGCCGATGACACTGTAATTCTGTCAGAGACAGCAAAGGACTTGGAAGAGCAGTTGAACGGAATGGATGGTGTCTTGAAGGGAGGATATAAGATGAACATGATCAAAAGCAAAACGAGGAGAATGGAATGTAGTCGAATTAAGTCGGGTGATGCTGAGGGAATTAGATTAGGAAATGAGACACTTAAAGTAGCAAAGGAGTTTTGCTATTTGGGGAGCAAAATAACTGATGATGGTCGAAGTAGAGAGGATATAAAATGTAGACTGGCAATGGCAAGGAAAGCGTTTCTGAAGAAGAGAAATTTGTTAACATCGAGTATAGATTTAAGTGTCAGGAAGTCCTTTCTGAAAGTATTTGTATGGAGTGTAGCCATGTATGGAAGTGAAACCTGGACGGTAAATAGTTTGGACAAGAAGAGAATAGAAGCTTTCGAAATGTGGTGCTACAGAAGAATGCTGAAGATTAGATGGGTAGATCACATAACTAATGAGGAAGTATTGAATAGGATTGGGGAGAAGAGAAGTTTGTGGCACAACTTGACCAGAAGAAGGGATCGGTTGGTAGGACATGTTCTGAGGCATCAAGGGGTCACCAATTTAGTATTGGAGGGCAGCGTGGAGGGTAAAAATCGTAGGGGGAGACCAAGAGATGAATACACTAAGCAGATTCAGAAGGATGTAGGTTGCAGTAGGTACTGGGAGATGAAGAAGCTTGCACAGGGTAAGGTAGCATGGAGAGCTGCATCAAACCAGTCTCATGACTGAAGACCACAACAACAACAATGAGGGAGGTCAGAATATTTTCCCGTGCTTAAGTCTATGAATGCTAATATTAGCTAACCCGGAAGACTAGTACTGTGTAAATAGGAATTCTGCACAGTTAAGAAAGTTGTGGCAAAGAAGGAGCGAGAGAAATCGTCTGCCTAGTAGCTGATAGACCACTATATTACAAAACCAGAAGATAATGAATTAGAGGCCGAAATTTTCAGATCATATTCCCGAAATAAGCACACTTAAAAATGAAAGAATCTTACTCAGAGTGCTGGCTAAATTTGAATATTCATGAATAGAAGTATGTATTGTAACAATTCACCTACTGCACACTATTCTTCATTGTAAACGGCCAGACGACGAGCGAATACATAACATCATTTAATTCTGCGATTTAGTAATGAAATCAAGAATTACCTTGTTCGTAAATCCATTGCTGGCTAGTTACTTGTACCTCTTCATTGTAGGTATTACGTTTTGAGATGTTTGTTTCAGATTTAGTATCTGCTCCACGGTTATAATTGCCGTATACCATCTTCTGAAATGAACGTAATGTGTGAGCTACATTTATAGGACTCCTGGTTCCCTATTCCTAAACCAGCAGAAACAACAAGACTGCGGACGTAAAAATGACGCTTTGCCAGCCTCTGCAGAGAAACAATACTGTAACACAACAGCACGCATAGTACCGCTACTGAACACTTCTGTTTCTTTCTTGTTTGACATGGAGTAAAACAAAGCGCGTCTCTAAAATCTGTACGTAATGAAGCAGTTCCATCGGAGTTAATACACTTTGTTCCACGTCCGAGAGGAAGTTTCAGCTTGACTACTTTAAAAATTTTACAGGGCTGAACACCAACGTGAACATGCGTTGCGTTTGGTTTCGAATGACTATACCTTCACATGAAGTTCCCCGATTATGTGATACATCGCATCATTAGTTGTCGTGGTTGTTCACATATGGTGATAATAACCTGATGGTCGGATGTCATGTGATATTCATGGCCTTGTGAAGTCAAATCCAGTTGTATGCAACACTACAGATGGATTAGAACAACAGTGGAGTAAATATACATTATTCTCGGCGATGCTGGAAATTATGTCGCTCTTCGAACGCGTAATCTTCTTTACCACCGCTTGTCAATTTAAAACTCGATATTAAATGAAGACTGACTCTTGCTAGCAGGACTACTTGATCAGGGCAACGCACACTCAAAAGTTTCACGCAGTTTGGTTAATTAACCGCAAGAATATCATGTCTTTCTCACTAATATTCTTTTAAAACACTAAAATGATATCCATAGAAAAGGCACGTGGAGCATTGTCGAGTTACAAGGATATGGAATACATGCGCACAAAGCGTGGATAGCGCGTAGACAGACACGTTTGAATGGCGGACTCAGAGGAGCGAGGTAAGGAATTTCCTTGTTGTTTTTGAAACTCGAACTTATTTGCTCTGAATGTTACAAACATACTGCTCTTTCAATAGAAATATTTGTTTTCTACAAATGTTGTCGTACCCAATGATCGATTAAAAATCAATTAATAACTGTGAAAACGTTAGTTAACCAGACACTGATGTTACAGCAGTTTCACGAAGATTCAAATTAACTTTAGAGATATCGCTATATCTCATCCATCCTTTGGTTATTGCCGGTCGCGGTGGTCTAGCGGTTCTAGGCGCGCAGTCCGGAACCGCGCAACTGCTACGGTCGCAGGTTCGAATCCTGCCTCGGGCATGGATGTGTGTGATGTCCTTCGGTTAGTTAGGTTTAAGTAGTTCTAAGTTCTAGGGGACTGATGACCACAGATGTTAAGTCCCATAGTGCTCAGAGCCATTTGAACCATTGCTTATCTTTTGCGTGTTGTAAGACAGGTCTTCTCTGGTAGTGAAGTCTTGTGTTTCAGTATGCCTACGTACATGTAGGTTGGCCTCTGCATGCAACAGCAGACACACAGGGAAAGAGGAAGCCGGATGCAAATATCACAGTTACATCAATACGACTGGATCACAAAGATTGTGAACGCTTCATTACAAACAGGTTATTAATTGCATTTTTTTTATTAATCGAACGTTACTAATGCTCTTAGTATAGCATTCGAAATTTACTGGTTTAATAGTTTCCTGGTAATATAACATATCTCTCATACGTACGTTAAATACAAAATGATCTCGACTGTAGCTGACTGGAGGCTACACTTTGCCGGCAGGAACGGGTTCCAGCACGGCAACCAGTTACCAGGACGTCATATCACCAGTCCTATCTCTCATCTGCAGTACACCAATCCTACAACAGAAGTGAGCTCTACCTAGGTCTCCACTGGAAGAGCGAGCGAATCAGAGACAGAAGGCACGTTGAGTACATCTTCACAATCGCAAGCCTATCATAGGGTAGTTATATTCCGACGCTAGCTAATAGTGATATTAGTTTTCATTATTTAAATATATTAAATTCCCTGAATCTGTGTCAGATTTATAAGTATTGTTCTACGAACCCCTGTGAGGTATATGGAATATTTATCAGAACTTGGAATGAAAATCATCTGACGTCCGTGATATACTTCAGGTATACGAGCGGGTATATCGCAGTAACTGTACATACTGGAAAGTAATTACATATACCTTTCGATTCTATTTAAGTGTTCTTTAAATAGTAATATAAAGATATCATGATTTTTACAGTTTTCAATGAAATTTTTGCCTAAAACTACCTCTACCGCCATGTAAACTGAGAAAGCTACGGTGGTGTGCCGACTGTCACAACTAGCTCTTTTGTTAGCAGTAGGGTCCACATTGTGAGCTCTAAGAAGCTACGTCTCACCACATTCCTGTCGTCAAAAGCACTTGAATTCCTTTAAACAGAACCGTGTGTATCATATTTTGTTACATCTGCCTTACTTCTTCAAAATTATTTTACTGAGGCGATGATTTTCAGCTTTAAGGAAATATCGAAAGCTCATGATTGCACACAGATCTATTAGTCCAAAATTTACTACATAACCGGTTTGTCGTACACAGTCCATCTTCTACTCCCTGGAGAAAATACAAAACCAAAATAACACACAATGTGTCTTCACTAAAAAAATGGTGAACGAAGTAAACAACTTACACAACGTGTACGGAACTCACATTTTTAAATCGTAATCATATGAGATACAAGTTGTAATCGTCATAAATCATCATGATATAAACTAAAACCACCATAAAATTGAATGACAAAAGCAAAAATAACGTCTTGTAATTTTGGTGACGAAAACTAGACAGAACTGAATTCGTAAGTGCAGAACACATCGTCAAAGATGTTGGCAAGTAGTAAGAGATCCTACTCCATGCAAAGAGTTACCATAACTTGTTAAAGCTCTGATATCTATCGATATATAGTACCTTAGTGTTAGTGATACAGTCACAAAGTGTTAAGAAAAACTGGGAAAAACATGTAGACAAATATTTTGGAATTGACTCAAGTCATAACACGTTAAAAATTATACAAAATTAAGTAAATGTTGTTTTACATCGTAATACAATATATGCAAGAGAACAAGTGGAAACATCAGGACATAATTGTCTCCAGATATCGTTACACATCCAACTTCGCCAAAAATTATTAACAAATATTTTCCACGCAAGCACTTTTCAAGGAAAAGTTACGACATTATAGGAAATGAAAGATTTAGAAAATAGGAACACACACCATGAAAAACCAACAAACGATAAGTAAACCATTTTAGAGGCTTAATGTTCTCTAACGTACCACTCTCATTATTTGAACGTTCAAGAAACGTTCAACCTGTTTCATAATACTCATAAGTATATATTGCACACAAATAATTCAAATACTAAAATCAAAGGAAGTAATGAAGCAATACTTCATGAATGGAAAATACAAAGCATTATATATGCTGAAACTAATCCTGTCAGTCACAACTGCAAGTGGGAGCAGTCTAAAAAACTGAAATGGTTAGGCCCATATTTAGGGTAATAAAAACATATTGTCGCAGAAGAAGCTGAATAGCACCGTAGTGTAGTGGTTATGATACTAAACTGTTGCCTGGACGGTTGTGAGTTCAGTGCACTCCTGGACTGTACAATTTTAATTTCTATATTCGGTTCATTCTAGAAGTATCCACAAATGTATAGAATCATTGTGCTGGAATGTTCTGTAGCTGCATATATACTGTATGTGTTCTGGCCGGAGGCAGTTCGCTCCGCGCTGTAGTATGTGCAAGTGCTGAATAAACCTTCGTTAAGTCACGTTAATGTTCGTCATTCATCCACTTACGCCTTCTTCTACGTGACATTATTCTGGTGGAGGCGCTGGGTATTGGGACTTACGATAGCGCACATTATCGACGACACAGTAGCTCCCATCAGGCCCCGACAGAGCCGCCGTTTACGTCGCGAGAAACCCGAGTTCGAGCCATATTCAACAGATCGCAATCTACCGAAGACCAAAGAAGAAGAGTACGTTACGATGACAGCAACTGTGTGCCACCACATGAGACATCCTTCCGCGTTCTCTGGTAACGATGACCAAGATCCCAACAAATTGCTGAAGGTATATGAGCGTGTAGCCAAATTTGACAAATGGGATGACACCATGTGTTTGGCTAACGTATTTTTCTACTTGGAGGGCACTGCCAACGAGGAGTTCACTGGCTGGGAAGTATTCCAGGTGGAACTGCGCAAGTATTTCGGCGACACACAACGACAGAAGCGCAAGACTGAAGATAGATTTAAGTGCGGGGGACAGCGTCCTGGAGAAACTACAGCATCCTACATTCAAGACGTCTTGGAGCTGTGTAAAATAGTGGATCCTAGAGTGAAGGAGGAAGATAAGGTAGCACATCTCATGAAGGGTGGTGCTGCGGACATGTATCAAGCCCTACTCCTAATGGAGGTTTCGACAGAAGACGACTTCCTAAACTGGTGCCAGTATATCGAGACAATGCTTAAAAAAGAATTACACGCAAGAGGTTTCAACGCCTTCCAAAGGTCGTATCGATGTCTGTGATGGAAGAAACAACTGATTTCACAAGTGTTCTTTGTCAGGTAGTGAGCGAGGAAGTTCAGAAGGCACTTGGATTGCACGGCGAGTAAAAAACCGACACGCTTCAAGAGGTCATAATGGAGGAAGTGGAACAGATATTGAACCCAGTCTCTCGTCCTTCATTTCCCTTTAAAACGGAGAAAAAGTCGAGACCCAGGCGGATTTACGTTCCTACAATGCCCCATGAGATAACTGTTTGGGAACCAAGGAAGACTGACGTCTGGAGGACCCAGGATAACCAAACCAGTATGTTTCCACTGTGGACGACCGTGTCATGTGGTGCGCTATTGTCGAGAAAGGCGGCGGATATTTGACGACACCTGCACCAGAAGATAACCGACCGACCTTAGCCGAGGCCAACTCCGGGACGACGAAGATGAACAAGAAGATGTCGGTGCAGGACGATGTAGGTCACCCTCGCCGCAAGCTAGCCGCTGGAGAGGACGGTCCCCAACACGCCGATCAAGGTCTCCATCGCCGTTTAGAAGCTCCAGCCGATCACCTAGCCGCCGCAACCTGGAAAACTATTGGGTGCGACTTTCCTTGGAGGTGAGGCCGCCGAAGGGAAAAATCCTCTAGTTCGACTATCACCAGATCTCACTAAGGAACAACAGAAGGAGTTACTTGCCATTCTTCGAGAGTTCTCTGAATGATTCAATCCTACTAGGATTGTATTTATGTCGCGTTACATAAATGAGAGTGCTATAGCGCAGTCAGATCATGTGATGACAAATATCATGAACAATAAACACCAAAGTTTCCAATACTGCTTTGTGTTGTAGCTGTAACCAATAGCACTATGTAAATCTTGTTAATAAAAAATGTCACACAGTAATGGCCTGCTCGTAAGTACTCGTAACATGACATGCTAATGAAAGAGTAAAATCATTGTATGACTATACAGAGCTCACACTAATTGTGTCACTCACTACTGAAAGCGGGAATAACCCCTAGAAGCTGAAATTTTTAGCCCTGTGTTAGGGTAAGAAAAACATATGAGGGAAATACGGAAATTTCCATTAATTTACCTTTATGTAAATGAGTATGCTATAGTGTATTCAGACCATAAGTGGGAAGGGGACTGGGATAACCTACATATTGGTAAATACCGAAAAAACATTAAGTAAAAACATGAATATCACACAAAAGGTTTGATAGTAGAGAATGACACAAGAATAAAAGAATATAACAGAACTGTTTCACAACATTATGACAGCACCACCTGCAATTGGGTGGAACATGAATGTATAGTGAAGCCAATACACTAGCAGGTATACTATATCTCAAATATGAAAAGTAAAAGTATTTATAACATGTCTATCTGATTACAATGAAAAAATTTTAAGTTTCTCATACACTGTGTGAGCTGTTTACTTAAATCACGATTATTTTTGTGATGACACGTTGCGCCTTATTTTGGTTTTTTATAATATTCAGACACCAGATGGTCCTGAAATGAACCTATATGCTACTGCTCACTGATAATTCCCTATGAAACATGTTAGTAAGTTAATTACCCTGTTTCTTAATTTGCAACGTGGTTTGCGTAGTATTCCGTAATGAGGGTACGGCACGTGTCGAGGGCAGCCTTCACGCTCCCAGACCGTTATCGTGTTTCTCGAATGTTTGCCAGCGCTAAGTGGATGTCTGTGTAATATGTCAATAAACGCGCAGGTGGAAGGCGGAGTCCCTGAACGGCGTCGAATGTTTGTACGGCGTACTGCCTGTCTGGAGAATCCCATTACGGTTATTGAGACGTCTAACGTCTTCTTGCACGGAAGCGGAAACCTTCAAATTTGCTTGAAACATCTCTCGTTCCACAAGTCCTCCCATTTTAAATACTTTTTCAATAATGGTATCCCAATGCAAGGATCGAATATACAGAGAAGGTAATTTTAAAAGCACTCTTCATAAACTCTGTTTTCTCTTGATTCCACCTCACAGTTCCAAAACTGAAACCACATTATAAATACAGAATGTGATGTCAGACACCTGAACGTATCGTAGTCCACGTTCCCAGAGTATACTTCGGAGACTAAACGTAACGCGTATAAATTAGTATTTTACTATACTTACTTTTCATTGCAAGATTATACTTTCCTACCCGATACATGAGAGCTGCAGTCCAAGGGCAGTAGAGTCAGTACTAAGACGTAGCACAGCCCATCATTACTTTAATAATTAATCAGGAAACTTGTGAAACAGTTCATTTACGACTATCTTCCGCGTTGGTCTGCTGGTGAACGTCGTTCTCTTTTGCAGTAGCTCTGCTCCAGGGCAGATTGCTTCTGCCATCTGCCTCCGTCCCTAGCACTAACAATCATCTTTGGATTTAAAATACACAGAAAAAGTATTGTTCATATAACCTTCTGCCTACTTACAACATGCGAATTCTAAAACGGAAAAGCAAAGAAATTGACAAAGAACATACCATATAATATCGTTACAGAGTGTAGCACGTTACATGTTGTGTGTCATTAAAACTACTGTGTGTTTCGTGATGCTGCTGTTAAGATACTAAGATCATTTTCTAGAGGGCTCCACTGTAGGCACAATTACATGACAAAATTTGTGTTATTAAAACAAAATTAAACAATGTACAAAAGTATGTTTTCAGGTTAACTTATTGTAATAAAAGAGTACAACGACTGCAAATAATAAAGTGTGTGGATTGTATATAAGAAGATAAAACAATAATTCTAATGAGCAGCCTCAACTGATAACGGAAGGACCTTCTTAGTAAATTACGAAGTGATTTAACAAGTAAAATGAAAGATATGTAAAAGAAATTCTAGACCCTCAAAAAATTCATTTCAGGCCAGTAAACTACGAAATAATTCAGCAAATAAAAAGTAAAATAAGAAGGACCGAGAGGGAACGTTTGCCACCGGTACGTCCATCGCAGCCAACAGGGATCGCTTCCTTCTGGCGCGCTGTGACATGTTGCCGTCAGTTGTCGATTTAATACTGTGGAGGAGCGGAGAAGGGCACTTGAGGAAGCCGTCTGGCCGTCTTCCGTCTTCGTACGTGGCAGTAGGCATCATTATCACTTTTTCTGCATATCATTGTATCACATTTTAACACGCGACGTCAATGTACAAAATCGCTAGATTAGCTATTGTTAAATCATTTAGTGTTTTAATGACGTGAAATTGACTTTTTGACGTTAGAGAAATTCTATTTTGTACCTCGCGTTTTATCTGTTAAATTACTTCATAATTCCGTAATTTAATAAGGAGCACCTTCCATTATCAATTAACAGGCTGCTCACTAGAATTATAGTTTTATCTTATTGTATACTCTTCCTTCATTTTATTAGTCGCAGCCGTTGAACTCTTTTACTACAATAAGTTAACTTGACAACATTCCCTTGTATATTGCTTAACGTTGTTTTAATATGATAAACTTTATCATGTAATTGTGGATTCAGTGGTTCCCTGTATAAAATGCACACCTGTTTGTATCTTTAATTGCAGCATCATGGAATACACAAGCAGGAAGCCTAAGGGACGGCCAGCCGATTCCGCTCATATTTAGCAAGTCGCTTATGCACAACGTAAATTGAAAACTCTAAGATATTTTGGCTCAACAGTCCCTCATTCTAGAGGAAATTATTCTTAAAGTTCATCACGTGCAATCGACTTATAACTGACGGATCGATAGATAATTGAAAACTTAGCATTTTTCATCAACATTCATGGGGTCCGAAAATGCATATTTACCTAGAAACCTAGCAAAGAAACTTGTTAGATTGCCGCTTATCTATAAGATAAGAATCACCCACCAGCACCACTGGTGTAGCGAGCGAGACGTGTGGTTGTGGAGCTGAGAACCTGTGTTCGATTCCCAGTGTCATTCTGCACGTTTTCTTTATTTATATGTTATTCGTTTCATTGGTAGGTATAGGAGGGTTAATAGGTAGGTAATAGCAACAGGTAATAATAACAATGTAGGAAAATAAATTTCTCAAATGACTTGGATAAGTAAATAACTCAAAATTTAATGCAGGTCGCTTTACAGTGTCACTTTCACTCATTCAGTCATTTGTAATTTAATTCGAACAGCCTCATGGATGGCACCTGTCATATAAACATTCGAAGCAAACATACTAGCAGAACTGACAACATCTAACGAATCCAGTCCTCGAGCAACTACATCGTTCCTTCTGAAGATTCGAACGAAACTAAACTTGGTTTACACTGAAAAATACTTTTTTTCTGGAATTAATTTTAATATTTACCACGCATACAATAACACTGCCCGGAAAATCGGCGTTGAAAGTTGATCATGAATTATGCTGTGAATTACTGCATTCGCGCGTGTGCGCAATCCTCTGTGTGTTTCCAGAAGCAGATTGTTACTTTGATGCCTTGCACGATGGTGTACAGTTTGGCAGTATTACTTCTACTATGCAAGTCAGCTGAACCTCGTTGACGGTGCTAGTTTGTGCACCTCAGAAATCCAGTATCAGACAAAACTTCTTATCGGCATCGATGGCTTTAAAATGAACTCAAGATATGTTTCATCAACTGAATTCTTCTATTTCCTGGATTTGGAGCAAGTGAAGTAACCATTTCCTAACTAGTCAGTTAAACGATTGATCTCTTCCATGACCCGACTACCGAAATTAATTATTAGTTTCTTGTAAGTACGGGAAAATTTTAGGCAACAATTTTCCAGACACTGTGATGGAATACTGCGCCGTCTACGAATCCGTTACGCTATCAACTGCGATAATGGTTGGCTTTTCTCCCTTATGCGTTAACGTGTGCCGAATGCTCGTCTTCGCAGCAATCTTACTCGGAATTTTTTTCATGCAACGAGGCCTGAAGTTTTAATTCATCATTAAGCCAAGCTACCTGAAAAATTAATTTTACTGCTTAGTTATTATTTCTTATTGATTTACTTAAATTATTAACCCTCCTATTCCTATCAGTTTCGATGTGGAAAAAAATTGCAGAATCCAACTTGGAATTGAACACGGGTTATCTACTTCCAAACCAGATGTCATAGTAGCTACGACAGGGGCCCTTTCGTTTAACAACTCATACCTTATGGGTACATAGGCAGCAGTAGAAAAAGTTCCTTTCCTCCATTTCAGATAAAATATGCATTTGCGGCCCCACATATGTTGATGAAAAGTGCTCCCGTCAATTCTGAACCAACAGCGCTTCTGTTCCCTACCACGCCTCATGATACTTGACTTTCTCACATTTTGCACCTAACTCCAGTTTTTAAAACTGGAGCGTTAGTTCCAGAACGAGAATTCCAGCAGTGCCTCCGGTGATTAGACGCTGGCGATTCTCCACTTACTACGAGTAAGACGCGAAGTGGATTTCGCTATATGTCTCTTCCTCCAACGCTGCCGTACTGATGGTCTTCGTCACCGCCTTCACTGCCGGTGAACATCCCACGTTGTAGACTAGTTCGCTTCCCCTCTCTTCTTACAAGGTGGTAAGCTAAGCTTTCCGGCCTTGTCTGGATTACGGGGTACTAAGCCACCGCGTAACATCAAGATCTAGTCCATGCAGACAGATTAATTTCTTTATTTATCCTTGCTTATAGACTATCGTCTATATTTATACATAGGGTACGGCTAATTGAAAAGGAGACCTTCACTGTAGTGGCGTTGGTGTAATTCCGGTGAGTAAATGTTGTTATGGAGAGATGGCGTGGCGGTATTCCCAGTTGCACAAGAGGAGTTAACGACTTCGTAGCAAATTCTTCACTTCTTTAAACTAATTTCCACAGTCTTTGAATGATGGATCCTTCCGGATCAGCACAAAGAGCTGTTATCCAATTTCTCTGCGCAGAAGTGGAGTATGCTCCACATATTTATCACAGGATGAAAGAGGTGTACGGAGAGCAGTGTCTTGCACGGTGCACAATATTTCGGTGGTGTCAGCATTGTGAGGTGGGACGTGTAAACATCAAGGATACGCCACGACCTGGACCGCCGCACGTTGTCACCACCGGTGCCATGATTTCGGCTGTGGAGGAGCTCGTACAGGCGAAGCCTCGTATGACCGACCACTCGTGACACAACTGTCGAACTGTCAATAAGCAAAGGAAGTGGGCATCACATAGTCCACGAGAAGCTTCGTTACGGCAAAGTTTGGGGACAGCAGGAGCCCCAAGCGTGTTTCAGAGAATCAGGAGACGTCGTTCTCAGTGCTGTTTACCTGACGCATCTGTGGTAATCCGAGCAATGAACTGATCTGATTCCTCAGGCTATAACGTGTGATGAAACGTAGTGTCACCACTTTGACACTGCATAGAGTGGCGGCAACCCGCAAAGAAAAAGAACCCACTCTGCCACGAAAGCTGGAAAAGTGATTCCCAGTTTGACCTCTGTTCATCGTGTTCATCGAATGGCTACGACGAGGTGCAACAATCAAAACACGTTGTTGAGGCTCAAACAGCCCATCAAAAACATGCTCTGGGGCAAACTCTCGAATGGGATAGTGCTTCTACATGACAATGCCTGGCCACATTTGGCCGAGAATACTCTCGAGCTCCTTCAAATATTTCGATGGTAGGTCCTGGAACCGTCCTGATTTCAGCCCCGACATTTTCCCATGTTATTCCTGTATCTTCGGCCCCTGAAAACAATCTCTGAAAGGTGAGTGATTCACCTATGACAAGCAAATGCAGGACACTGTGGAAAACTGGACCTGCCAGTAACCAAGGACATTCTACATTGAAGCCCTCCACTCCCTTCCTACGTGCTGGCAATGTCATTGGCAATTATGTATAGTTGTACTGCTACACGTGAGCAGTAATTATACTATTATTACTAAATTTTCTTTACAAATAACTGTAACATCCATTCCATTTGGGCACGCCTTATAACATTGTAGTTACAACATTTTAGGACTTGTCACATGTTGGAAATGACAACAATATTGCGTTCATCATGGTAATAATAATAATAATAATAATGCATAGAAGCCATGGAAAAAACAGATGCCTCTAAATACCTAGGATACAGACAAAAAATAGGAATAGATAATACAAATATTAAAGAAGAACTAAAAGAAAAATATAGACAAAGACTAACAAAAATACTGAAAACAGAACTGACAGCAAGAAACAAGACAAAAGCTATAAATACTTATGCTATACCAATATTGACCTACTCATTTGGAGTAGTGAAATGGAGTAACACAGACCTAGAAACACTGAATACACTTACACGATCACAACGCCACAAATATAGAATACATCACATACATTCAGCAACAGAAAGATTCACATTAAGCAGAAAGGAAGGGGGAAGGGGATTTATCAACATAAAACACCTACATTATGGAAAGGTAGACAATTTAAGAAAATTCTTTCTAGAACGAGCAGAAACTAGCAAAATACACAAAGCAGTCACTCATATAAATACATCGGCTACACCATTGCAATTTCATAACCACTTCTACAACCCTCTAGATCACATAACATCAACAGATACGAAGAAAGTAAATTGGAAAAAGAAAACACTACATGGCAAGCACCTGTATCATCTAACACAGCCACACATCGATCAAGACGCATCCAACACATGGCTAAGAAAGGGCAATATATACAGTGAGATGGAAGGATTCATGATTGCAATACAGGATCAAACAATAAACACCAGATATTACAGCAAGCATATTATTAAAGATCCCAATACCACAACAGATAAATGCAGACTTTGCAAACAACAAATAGAAACAGTAGATCACATCACAAGCGGATGTACAATACTAACAAATGCAGAATACCCCAGAAGACATGACAATGTAGCAAAAATAATACATCAACAGATTGCCTTACAACATAAACTTATAAAACAACACATTCCCACATACAAGTATGCACCACAAAATGTACTGGAGAATGATGAATGCAAATTATACTGGAACAGAACCATTATAACAGATAAAACAACACCACATAACAAACCTGATATCATACTCACCAATAAAAAGAAGAAATTAACACAACTAATCGAAATATCCATACCCAATACAACAAATATACAAAAGAAAACAGAAGAAAAAATTGAAAAATACATCCAACTGGCTGAGGAAGTCAAGGACATATGGCATCAGGATAAATTTGACATTATACCAATTATACTATCAACTACAGGAGTCATACCACACAATATCCACCAGTACATCAATGCAATACACCTACATCCAAACTTATATATACAACTACAGAAATCCGTAATTATTGATACATGTTCAATCACCCGAAAGTTCCTAAATGCAATATAACATATAACGTACAGTTAAAAGGAAGTCACGCTTGATCAAGGTCTACGTCACTTTCCATTTTTGACCAGACATAACGTCTGAGAAAAGAAAGAAAGAAAGAATAATAATAATAATAATAATTACCCTGTGGAGACCCGGGAAAAGAATAGGCCTCCGGTATGTTCTGCCAGTCGTAAAAGGCGACAAAAAGAACAAACCACTAATAGGGCTAACCCCCCTTTTAGTGTGATTACTTCGTTCAGGACAGAACTAAAGAAGCCTCGGACAAGCGCCGTCATAGTCGGGGACGATGCTTGAACCCTATGCCCGCCCACAATGGTAACGACACTGCTAGCCAACTGGGAAATGATTTAAATCCAAATAGAGGTGTTTTGCAGGATATGCAACCACCCTAGAAGGAAAACAAAGACAGAGGATGAGATGGTCAGATGAAGTTAATCGACACCTCATGTTCTGTTATTACCAAGCAACAAACCTAGGAACCAACACAACTGGATACAGATCACAAGTATACACAACATTTATTACCAGATACCCAGAATTAAAATTTTTAACAGAACAACGACTAGCTGATCAGATCCGTGTAATAATAAAAAATAACAGGATATCCCAGTCAGAATTAGAAAACATCAAACAACAAGTACAACAAATACAGGAACAAAATAATGTGCAATCAGAAGAAGAAGAAAATACAGTAATGGACTCAAACATCCCACAGCAAACAAACAAAGACCAACACGCATCAATTAAACAATCAGAGGAACACAAAATCTTAATATAGCCACCAGAACAAGCACAAATGGAACAACAAGTGACACACATGTTAGATATAGAAGAGTAATTTCATCTGACATATATAGAATACAAAGACACAAATACAGACATTGGACCATTGTTGCATAGACCGCCAAATAACCCACAAGTCGAAACAACAATAAAAACTATCAACACAATCATACACAACAAAATAAATGAAAACACAACTATGGAAGAGTTACAACTACTGTTTTATATAGGAGCACTCACTACACTAAATATACACACTAGGCAGAGATCAGAACCAACCAACACATGGAAGAAACCCACAAAACCAGCATGGCAACACAGGCTACAGATCAAAATAGAAAAATTGAGAAAAGACATCGGACAGAAAACACAATTTAAAAGAAATGAAATGTCAGAAAAAAAACGAAAAAGGTTAGGTAAAATCTCACAACAAGAGGCGATAGAGGAATTAAATGAAAAGAAGCAGAAATTACAAGCATTGGCCAAACGACTTACAAGATACAAAAAAAGTGAAAATGGAAGGAAACAAAACCAAACATTCAACACAAACCAAAAGAAATTTTACCAGACAATAGATAACACACACATTAAAATAGAGAATACACCAAGCATAACAGACATGGAACACTTCTGGAGAAACAAATGGTCAAACCCGGTACAACATAACAGGCATGCACGGTGGATACAAGCAGAAATAGACACATACAAGATGATACCGCGGATGCCTGAGGTGATAATTTTGCAACATGAAGTCACCCAAGCAATTAATTCTACTCACAATTGAAAAGCCCCTAGAAAAGATAAAATACCAAATTTCTGGCTAAAGAACTTCACCTCAACACATTCACATCTAACTAAATTATTTTACAGTTACATTGCAGACCCATACACATTCCCTGATACACTTACACATGGAATAACTTATCTGAAACCTAAAGCTCAAGCAGACACAGCAAACCCAGCTAAATATCGCCCCATAACATGGCTACCAACAATATACAAAATATTAACTTCAGTCATTACACAGAAATTAATGACACATACAACACAGAACGAAATTATAAATGAAGAAGAAAAAGGCTGCTGCAAAGAGCATGAGGATGTAAAGAGCAATTGATAATAAGTGCAGGGGTGACATATCAAGCTAAACCTAAACAAAGGTCGCTACACTACGCATACATTGATTACCAAAAAGCTTTTGATAGTGTACCCCACTCATGGTTACTACAGCTTTTGGAAATATACAAAGTAGATCCTAAATTGATACAGTCCTTAACATAGTAACGAAAAATTGGAAAATCACACTTACTAACCAAACAAATTCAAATAATATCACATCACAGCCAATACAGATTAAGTGTTGAATATACCAAGGAGACTCATTAAGTCCATTCTGGTTCTGCCTTGCTCTGAACCCACTATCCAACATGCTAAATAATACAAATTATGGATATAATATTATTTGAACATACCAACACAAAATCATACATTTGCTATACATGGATGATCTACTGGCAGCAACAAATCAACAACTCAACCAATTACTAAAGATAACAGAAGTATTCAGCAGTGATATAAATATGGCTTTCGGAACAGACAAATGTAAGAAAAATAACATAGTCAAGGGAAAACACACTAAACGAGAAGATTACATATTGGATAACCACAGCGACTGCATAGAAGCGATGAAAAAAACAGATGCCTCTAAATACCTAGGATACAGACAAAAAATAGGAATAGATAATACAAATATTAAAGAAGAACTAAAAGAAAAATATAGACAAAGACTAACAAAAATACTGAAAACAGAACTGACAGCAAGAAACAAGACAAAAGCTATAAATAATTATGCTATACCAATATTGACCTATTCATTTGGAGTAGTGGAATGGAGTAACACAGAACTAGAAGCACTCAATACACTTACAAGATCACAACGCCACAAATATAGAATACATCACATACATTCAGCAACAGAAAGATTCACATTAAGCAGAAAGGAAGGAGGAAGGGGATTTATCGACATAAGAAACCTACATTACGGACAGGTAGACAATTTAAGAAAATTCTTTCTAGAACGAGCAGAAACTAGCAAAATACACAAAGCAATCACCCATATAAATACATCTGCTACACCATTGCAATTTCATAACCACTTCTACAACCCTCTAGATCACATAACATCAACAGATACAAAGAAAGTAAATTTGAAAAAAGAAAACACTACATGGCAAGCACCTATATCATCTAACACAGCCACACATTGCTCAATACGCATCCAACACATGGCTAAGAAAGGGCAATATATACAGTGAGACGGAAGGATTCATGATTGCAATACAGGATCAAACAATAAACACCAGATATTACAGCAAGCATATTATTAAAGATCCCAATACCACAACAGATAAATGCAGACTTTGCAAACAACAAATAGAAACAGTAGATCACGTCACAAGCGCATGTACAATACTAGCAAATACAGAATACACCAGAAGACATGACTATGTAGCAAAAATAATACATCAACAACTTGCCATACAACATAAACTAATAAAACAACACGTTCCCACGTACAAATATGCACCACAAAATGTACTGGAGAATGATGAATACAAATCATACTGGAGGAGAACCATTATAACAGATAAAACAACACCACATAACAAACCTGACATCATACTCACCAATAAAAAGAAGAAATTAACACAACTAATCGAAATATCCATGCCCAATACAACAAATATACAGAAGAAAACAGGAGAAAAATTGAAAAATACATCCAACTGGCTGAGGAAGTCAAGGACATGTGGTATCAGGATGAAGTTGACATTATACCAATTATACTATCAATTACAGGAGTCATACCACACAATATCCAGCAGTACATCAACGCAATACAGCTACATCCAAACGTACATATACAACTACAGAAATCTGTAATTATTGATACATGTTCAATTATCCGAAAGTTCCTAAATGCAATGTAACATATACCGTTCAGTTAAAAGGAGGTCACGCTTGATCAAGATCCGCGTCACTTTCCATTTTCAACCAGACATAACGTCTGAGAAAGGAAAGAAATAATAATAATAATAATAATAATAATAATAGAAAAATATAGTTATAATAATGATAACAGTTATACTGATTAAATAGTGGTATAAGTATTATTTTTGAGTAGCAATATTAACTGAAAGAATGCGTGCACATCTATAGGCTGAAAATAAACAAAACGAAAATTTGCGAAGAATAAAATGTACTCGACTGATCAAGCAAGATCAAGGTTTGTAGATAACAATATCTCAGAATGACATTGAGACTGTTTGCAGCACTGTATTACAATTCACGTGTCCTACACCTTTCTCCGAAGCGCAGATCCTCCTCGTCACTAGATGTGACGCCAACGTGGTGGTTATGTAATACTGCGGGTTCCACCTGGGCAGGCCCTGCGGTCTACGCTACAGATATATATTTTCTAACATAACACACATCTCCCACAATATCAGTTGGACTTTCTAGAATGACCTGATTCACATTCACGCTACTGTGACGATGCTGAGCTGGAAGGAGGAAGGGATTTTTCAAGTGTCGAATCATGGCATATTTGTGTTTTTAATGTCATGGAATGATGTTAGCGACATAGCGACATTGTCTATTCTTTCCCAACATTCGTTATTTCTTAAGAGTTAATATTTGTGTTGGTTTCGCTCCACTGATTCCCTGATTCCAACATAAGCGGCGTAACTGAAGATAATGCGGTCTGATGTTCCAATGTGACTACACACTGACAGATGTCATTGTCTTTTCTATTAAACATGTAAATATGAACAGTATATTGATCGAGTCTCGGTGGATAATGCACAATGCACTAGCTGGTCTTAAATGGCCAATGGCTAGGTGCTCACGAATGTTAGGGAAAAAATTGGTGCACTTTTCGGGCGGTTTCACTTTCCAGTCCAGGAGCTGTGTCTTAGAGTTGTTATCGTTTACCGTGTGAGTCGTTGGACAGTTGTCACATCCATTTTACATACCCTGTAGGGGGCCACACGACATCTTTCCGTAATGTCTTCTGCATAGATCCGAAGATCACTAGATCGGTTGGCGCTGTGCCAGAAGCCTCAATGTGTCTGAGGAGAACTCCGTCTCGCGTACATAACAGGAGTCCCGCGAGGGCAGAAGCCTGTACGCACAGACCTTTCTGCAAAGCCTATGATGACCGTTTCGATGGTATCGTAGTAGGTCCTCACAGTGTGCAGCAGAAGCCAGTAGTTACCTACGCAAACGTGGGCAATTTTAAGAACAATATTGCTTGTTCTGTGTGCGTCTGTCTGATTATATTGTGCGAAGCGCTGTTTTTCCTTCAGCTGGGTCCCCTGGTGTATAGTGACTGTCTGTCTGGTAATGGAGGTCTTTATTAAAAGAACAACAGGGTTTCTACGTAATGAAAGTTAGCGTTTTAGGAGTATATATGTAGTTTTCTGTGGGGTTATGCTTAATTACTTGTCTACGAACAATTACTGGACCCAGGAGAGGACTTAGTTTGTTATTTCCTCCTGCTGATCTCCTGCGTTTGCCGACTGCACAGTAAGGATATCATTAGTATACGTTACTACGCAAGCCGCTTGATCATCTTCTTCCAACATGCACAGCGAGTGGTTAATTTAGCAAATCCAAAAACATTGGCCTGCTAATCGTCCGCTGTGAACGCCACTTAAATGTTCCTTGGATTCCTTTTACTGTCCCGGCTGGCCATTCCACAACTACACCCATACAGCAGCCTGTAAAACTTAAATATATGTCGCGAGATTAAAGCCACTTGGAGCAGCAGCCGTCACGTGATATGGTAAAGTAAGTGTAGAATCGGAGCAAAGACGAATGGGCACATTAACGAGGTTGGAGCCCCGAGAGCGCGGTAGAGCTAAGTTGCTATTGATGTGTTTACGAAACAACTCCGATGGTGATTAGTGGGGCGAGAGGAGTGTTGTCTGCAAAATCAATGAAGTGGATAACAGTATAAAAACTTGAATGAAAATTCTTGCTTACCTTGGATATCTTAAACAGATATTCATAAAAGCATCTCCAGTTGCCAGAAAGTGCAAAGTTTTGCCCGACTTTTTTTCCTAGGTATTGCAGTTGTACAATTTGTGTCCACTATTCGTGGTTCAGATACAACAGATGTTCGAAATCTGCGAACGACATTCGAAAAAAAAGTTCGGAATGGCCACTCATGCAAGCAAGCAGTATACTGCACGGTATGTCGCAGACCCATCCAAACTAAGTGCGCACGAATGCTCCGCTTTCGTTGATGTACCGACAATAGGCGAAACGTGTTAAGAGCGCCGTGTATAGTTTAGACGCGCCTTAAAATATTCAGATATTATTTATTGGGACTCTCTGAAATTATATGAGGGCGTGCCGTTAAGTAACGCCTCCAAATTTTCCATGTGAAAACTCTTACAATTTATTAAATAAAGCAAAATTTTATTGACATTCTAAGTTGCATGAGACAACGGATTCCGTAATATGACGTTGGTTTTTTGTTGCTAGGTGGGGTCGCTTCAGAGATTTGAGGGTCAACTTTTTTTTGTATGGGATACTATGGTTTGGTACTTATTTTCTGATAGCGACCATCGAGACGAACCCATTTATGTGTAACAGTAAGGTCTCTGAACGTCAACGAAGGTCAAAAAGGTGGCATGAACGTCCATTTACAGAATGTGTTCTAAGTGATGACCATTGGCATCAATGCAGCGCTGCAACCTTCTTATCATGGATTGAGTGGCATTCCTTATGACATCAGCACTTATCGAAGCACACATCGTGCAAATAGAAAATATTCACCGAATACGGCGTATCCATCTAACGTGCCATTGACCCCACCTGGCAACAAAAAGCCAACGTCATATTATGGTCCCCATTGTCCCATGCAACATTTGTCCCACTAACTTTTCAGCTGCTGTCATACTTTCGGACTTATTCTAGGCGGCAATAGTTAGTGACTCGCCCTGTTTATTAGTAATGTGGATTGACTGACATCACTGTTTCCCAAGAAAGACAGAAGTTTGGGTGACAAACCATTGTTTGCGATAACCCATCGTGTGATGTCCGAGGTAGTATCCGTGTCAAATGGCAGCTCCACCACGCTCGTGCAATAAGATTTACCTTTGCTAATATTAAGTTGGCAGTGTCGATTAAGAACAACTGCATAGGAAGTGCTTTTCATTGGTGTTGATAAAGAACATTTTGCTTGCGATAATATTTTGCAGACTTAGACGAAGGTAGTGTAATGTACAAAGCTTATATGTTGCATGTGTCATCACTCAACCTACTGTTGGTAAGTTGAACGTTGTTGAATATTAGGTTGCACAATATCTCAGTGTTATCAAAATATCATCACCAATGGCCGTCTGATTGTGAATGTAGGTTTATATTAAATTTGGGTCTTTCAGAATATCGTATGACTTACCTGAGGAGGAGATGTGCTAGGATAGTCCACGTAACTGTAAAAGCCACTGTGTCAGGGTGGCGAAGTAGTTAGCGCATCTGCACACGGAACAGTTTCGCCAAACGTGTCGAGCGAGCAGGTTGTTCTTACTTCCGCCCGTATCACAGGGCGTGTGTATCGAACCTCTGTGTACTCAGTCTTGTGTGTGTATCGGCTGGTGTCACATCGTTCTTGCCTAGCGGAATTTTAACTGTTGGTTTGCTCTGTGACGGCGGCGTTCTCTGCCCGCGTCATGAGGTCTGTCGAGTCTCCCAAGAATATTCCTCGTCGGTAAAACGTTCGTTCCAATTTTGACACGAGCACGCGACGTGTTGAACCAGGCTCTTTAGAAATTCACGGTTAGTTCATAGATACGATTCGAGCTACAGCTGATCAGGTAGGTACTGCTTATTTTATTCTTATTTGTATACATTTCTTGCGAAGTTCCAAAATCCCTTCCAAGTAGGCTGGCTTCTCTCTCGGGTTGTTCTCAGATGATGTTTACACGTCGTGATGGTTCCCTTAGTCCAGTGCTTCTTGCAGATGCGGCTATCGAGTGTATTCCGGTTAGAGTTTACAATCTTCAACCCGAAGACGGCGTTGCTTTCTTCTGGAATCGTACGGCATATCCGGCGGGAAGGCAAGTCTGCACAACATCGCTAGCAGTGTTATGATGGTATTTGAACCGTAGAAATGTGTGTTCAAAAGAATATTCCTTCGCACCTCAATGTCTGTGGTTCCTGGATTCATGTTAGGTACGCAGGACAAGAAGGAACTTTCCTTCCTTTGTACTGAAAGTGGCCATCTCAGATCCGATTGTCCGCGTAGTGTTATGGTTTTAAAGTCGTCCTCTGAAAAATGTCGTCCATTGACATTAGCTGAATTAGTTTCTTCGCAATCTGCTGTCAGTACTTCTGCAGCCTTAGAGGCCATTGGGGAGACATTACCCCCATTCTGCGCGCTTTTCTGCCGCTACCCGCACCTTCAGATCCCACCCCTGCTGACGTTAAGGCGCCGGAACCGGTACCTCAATTTAAACGCCGGCCGACTCAGGATGATGAAGATTTTGAAGTCACCCCTCCCCAGCGTCACCTCTCCGAGAAGGTAATGTGGGAGGGTGCTTCTTCCAGTGGTGATGATTTGAATTTTGATGTCAATTGCGGTTCTTGTTTCGCCAGGGATGACGAGGCTGGTTCTGTTGATGTTGAAATGAATATTGCATCCGCGTCCTCTCCTCCACCCGTAGAAACGTTTTTTTTTTCCGGACAGATCCGATAATTTATCGGAGACATCGTCTACTGTTCTGCCTTCACAGTGTTTTAATGCAAAACCATCCCATCGTCATTCTGATACGGTGCCTACGGATCCTGTTTCAGGTAGACAGATGATGCAGACTGTTGTGGATTGGCAAGAGAGCCAACCCCGTGTTATTAGAGGAAGCCGAAAGGCACGCGTTTCAGCTCACGCAGGCTGGCGTGAGGTCTGGAACAGGTCAAGGAAATTAGACTAGCAAAAAAGGACGTAGCTGTGGAATACTTAACTTTAATCCATAAACGGTGAACATCGCTCTTGACGGTACATGTTTTACAGCATCAATAGTAACTGGTAACGGCGCCTTGCTAGGTCGTAGCAAATGACGTAGCCGAAGGCTATGCTAACTATCGTCTCGGCAAATGAGAGCGTATTTTGTCAGTGAACCATCGCTAGCAAAGTCGGCTGTACAACTGGGGCGAGTGTTAGGAAGTCTCTCTAGACCTGCCGTGTGGCGGCGCTCGGTCTGCAATCACTGATAATGGCGACACGCGGGTCCGACGTATACTAACGGACCGCGGCCGATTTAAAGGCTACCACCTAGCAAGTGTCTGGCGGTGACACCACACAGACAGCTTCAGACGCTGCATTGCTTGCCTCTTCTTTATCTGATGATAATGTTCACAGCTGCTATTTGTGTTCCTCACATTCCGCTAGGTCGAGTGGGGATGCCTCACTCCCCTTCCCACCCCCCACCCTCCCTTCCCCAAAGCGAACCTGAGCGTCGTGCCGAAGAAAGCAGAGCATGGAATCTGTACCTTCTGCCGGGGAGGATTGAAATCCAGTACCTTCTTGTCCGCCATCTGCCAGTGTTGTGAAGAGCGCGACGTGTTGCGTAAATTCTTTTCTAGTTCTCCTTTCATGTTCAAAAATTGTCAAATGTGTGCAAAATCCTATGGGACTTAACTGCTAAGGTCATCAGTCCCTAAGCTTACACACTAATTAACCTAAATTATCCTAAGGGCAAACACACACACCCATGCCCGAGAGAGGACTCGAGCCTCCGCCGGGACCAGTCGCACAGTCCACGACTGCAGCTCCTAAGACCGCTCGGCTAATACCGCGTGGCTCTCCTTTCATGTCTTACATGAATTAACTCATGGAGGCGTATACTTTTCTTACCCTAAATGTTAGTAGGATAAGCATTCCGTTCGGTTTGCTGCGTTACGATAGTTTATTTATGATTTCCAAGCTGATGTTGTGTGTTTATGAAAAGTGTTATTTGATGTTTGGTCTCCCTGGATATTCCATTTTTTTAATGGTGCACCGGGAGTTCTACTGGCATGGTCGTGCTTTATATGGACGGTATTCCGTTTCGGGCTTTGAAACGCTGGACGATGGTCAGGGTGTAAGCTGTCGATTTTTATGATTTCATCTTAATTTTTCTTTGTGCTCCATACAGATCTGGTCGTACATATGCCCACTCTAGTTTTTGTAAGAAAGATGCCATTTATTTACTTCATCAAAATCCGCTGAAAATTTTGAAGAGACGAGATTAAACTGCGTCTTACGTCCTGGGAATCAAACTCCCAGTTATAACTTTTGTAATAAACTTTATGATATGGTGACGTCATTCAGTCTGCAGGATGCTTAGATCCCCAGATATCCCTCATTAGAGCGGTTTAAGTATTTCACAGCTACGTCTAGTAGTTGACTCGTCCTATATGGAAGCTAAATATTTTATATCAGGCGGATCCCTATCTGGATGATATCATCGCTGCCGTGTGGGGGCGGGCAAGCCGTTCCCAAGTGCGTTATCCCTCAGTCATGGAATGGTATATTGCCATTGCCAAACCTCGGCTTCGCGCTGAACTCACGCGTTTTAGCGCTTGTAAAGCGGCTGAAATGGAAAGCACTCGAGAATTTTATTATTCTGTCCTTCATGATCTTTATGATAGTGCTCGAGACGTCCATTTGAGGGTTATGGATGTTCAACGCGTGAAAGCGAAATTCCTGCAGCTCAAAAGACTGCAATTAGATTGTCTTCGTTTGCGTTTCCAGCCACGTTCAATTCTCCAGGATGAGTTGGCGTCTCTGTATCATCTAATTCGGCATCGAACGCGATCTCAAAATATGTGTCCCACTGCCATTCATTCTATCGATGAGTGGTCACCCAAATCTGATACAATGCTTAAATTTTCGCTATATTTTTCCCGCCCCAAACTGTAGTGGAATCAGACAGTATACTGTCTGTTGATTTTACTTCCCTCCTTGATAGTGATGTTACGCCAGCTCTCTAAGAGCAGTTTACGGCAACTTTTCGCCGTGATGAGGTATCTGACATTGTAGTTCGCTTTCCTCCTCGCAAATCGCCGTGCTTGCATTAAGTGTCCTTAGAATTTTATCTTCCATTTGGTCTCTGATAGAATCTACGATAACATCTGTGATGAATGAAGTGGTGCAAAGGGTACACACCCCGCCATCCTCTAAGGTCGAAAATCCCTGAATTAGGTCGGGCCGATAATGCTATTAAGTTTTGATTATAAAATAGTAGAGCGGGCGATAAATAGCCGTTTGTCAGACTTGCTGACATTGTCGCGCGTTATCAAAGTTGTCTCCCGGGTCGTACTGCTGACTCCCGTTGCTGAATGTCGTGATCCCATCTCTATTGCTTCCACTGTTATTACTTGTTATTGATTTTAATCATGCGTTTGACCGAGTTAGACATGATTTTCTGTTGCGAGTGTTGACGGCTGATGATTTTAATGATCCTCCAAGATGGATGTTCACCTCTCTAATTACTGGTATTCAGGCGTCTCTGGACGTGAATGGTTCTCGTATTCCCGCCATAGAAGTGTATAGACACCTCCACTTGCAGAGGAGTACCCTATCTATGTTGTTATTCGTGGTATTTCTGGCACTCTTACTGCGTTCCGTAGCTGCTCGACTGGGTGGCTGGTCGTTATTTGGAGAAAGATTTATCATCAGCGCGTATGTCAGTGAGGTTTTGATCCTTTTTCGTATTCATGACGACATGCTGATGATCAAGGACGTTTTGGATGCATTTCGTCGTCTTACGGGAGCACATGTTAACGACCGGAAATGTCGGTTACTCAATTTTCGGGGTTTTTGCGTGGTTGAGGTTCTTTGGGATGTGCCAGTCACCCGCCATAGAGCGTTGGTTGTTATTATTGATTATTGTGCGATGAAGATGGCTGCGTTAAATTGAAGGTACGTCACAGATAGGATTCAAGGAGTGATCCCCGAACGCGAGCGTCGCTCTCTATCGTTACTTCATAAGGTTAGGAGCTTGAAAACTTATTTGCTGAATACAGTCTATATTGTTGCACAATTTTTTCCTTTCCTGCGGTGATTTCCCGAAAGTTACAATGATTATTGTGTAAGTTTATCTGGCGAAACTCTATTTTTTCGGGTGCATTATGAGGCTACGGCCAGACCCAGGATGACGGGAGGTTTGGGCCTCCCTGATGCTCGGGCTAAAGCTTCTGCTTTATTTCTTCTACGCACCATTTTAACGTGTCTCCAGGTCCCCCAGTTAATTTGTAGCTCGCCTTTTTGCCTGTCTGCGACCTGTGAGCTTAACACTTCCAGCAGATGTTTGTGGGATAAATAACAAATAAGGATACATTCGGGAATTTTTTTATTGATGTCAGTTATTTGGGGGTTGATATAATTTCCCAGTCGCATCTGTCTGTAAAAATGCTGTTATGTCGCTGGACGTTTCCAAATCGCGTGTGGAGTCACTCTCGCCAGAGAGAGACTGGAAAGTTGTTTAGTTCAATGTAAGTTTACCTATTTTTCGTATGGAAGTCGCATCCTCGTGGTTCCAAGTCGTTCCCAACCGTGTCCCCAACAGCTTTCGACTTTTTTAGATTTGCCTTAGTGAGACAACCGGTGCAGTAATTGCCATGAAATGGATACCTTGCGTCATCGGGTGGTCGCCTGCGGACACTACATTGGAGCTCCGCCGTCAACTGGCCTTTCTTACCAGGACGACGGAAGCGACAATCTCCAGTGAGATTCTCCTGTATCCCAATTCAACCTCCTTTCCCGAAATATTCAAGGAGTTGGACAATGTGTAGAATCCCTTTTCTGTTCGGATGTTTCATTCCTGTTACTTTCCTTTTGATAAAAAATCGATAAATAAATGAACTGATGAGTTAACCAGTCCTAATGGTATTTTCGCCATGGCCCCTGTTCAGGTGTGTTGACTTCAATTTTGTGACCCTGTTTGTCTTGTTTATTTGTTAATAAAAAATTAACAGAAAATCTTTGTATGCAACGACTGGAAATCAATTATCTTTTCTCCTTTTTTGGCGGCGGAAGTCATGTAGAACTAACTCCGATTTTGTTTATTTCTTTTTTCAGTAGCACGCTGTATGATTTCAAATAAATAAATAAAAGTAAAACGTAACAAACAAAAAATTTAAAAAAGGCCACTACCGTGTGAGGGATCAGCACATGGCAGAGGAGCGAAGCCATCGTGGCCATGCCTCGGGATTCAACCCCTGCACACCTTGTCTCCACCCAGTCTGAAGCTGACTGTCCGTTCTTTCCTGCCGCTACACATAAAGAAAGAAGAAGGGAGCAGGAGACCCAGGTTCGAATCCTGGCTTTGGTGAGAATTTTTCATCGTGTGCATCGTTGCCAGAAAATTCAAAACTATCTTAGCGTTTCGTTTCTAAGTCCCATGTGACAGAGAGTAGAAATTGTGTGGCATATTGTACCACAGGGGTATTTTATACATGAGTAACTATTTCGTTGGAGGTGGAAGGGTTCTCACAATGGGGAATAGCTTTCAGTCGCGTAAGCTCTGCGAATTCTGATAACTGGACTTGTAGAAATTCATAATTGTTGTAACAAATGTACACCAGATGAATTGATGGGTGTGGGGCCAGAACTATATATTACGATTTTATCAGATTAATATATTCTTTATTTGGTTGAGTACAAACCTCTCCCAGGCTACTGGTCAAGAGAAGGGCTGACGTCACCCTAGGTCATGGGGTGTATCGGAAGACAACGCACACTGATCTGTATTTGCACGCAGACAGCTGCCACCACCCTTCGCAGAGGAATGGGGTACTTAAAACTCTAGTACATAGGGCGCGCTCTATCTCTGACGCAGAGAGTCTACCCCAGGAA
Organism: Schistocerca cancellata; assembly: GCF_023864275.1. Taxonomy (NCBI): domain Eukaryota; kingdom Metazoa; phylum Arthropoda; class Insecta; order Orthoptera; family Acrididae; genus Schistocerca; species Schistocerca cancellata. The sequence continues at coordinate 383,944,639 of NC_064629.1, read as the reverse complement.
TTGAAACATCTGAGAACTGTATTTCGAAAAAATGGGTACTCAGAGTGTCAGATTCAACGTGCTCTCCGCCCAACCACTACCGCACAACCTGTGGAGATGGATGAAATCACGAGGGATGAGGTAGGCACTGCGTTTATTCTATATACAGGCGCACTCTCGGGGAAAATCGCCCGCATTTTGAAGAAACACCGGTGTTTTGTCCTCCGAATAAAACTCGTGCACTGGTGGGGAGCGCCAAAGATGACCTCGGTCTGAGGAAGGCCGGCGTGTACCAGATTCCGTGTCAATGTGGCAAGTCGTATATCGGTCAGACGATAGGCACACTCGACTGATGTATCCGAGCAAGTCGGCGGTCGCTGAACATTGTTTGTCGGAAAATCACGCTATGGAGTATGAACGCACAAGGATTCTGGTACAGACGTCGAGATACTGGGACAGCGTTGCTAGAGAGGCCATCGAAATTCGCACCAATGACGACCTCATAAACCGTGACTGTGGCTATAATCTTAGCAAGGCTTGGGAACCAGCGATTGGGTTAATCAAGAGTAAATCGAGCAAACGTATAGTTGTGATGACCACGGCGGACAGGGCCATCACACCGACGTCATCTCAGACGCCGTCGTTATCTGTTCCACCGCGTGACCGTGGCGCGGGGCGCGGACGGCGGAGGACGTGCGCCGCGGGCGGAGGGTATTTAAATCTGCCGCCGCCGCGACCGAAGCCAGTTGCCCCTGAGTACCCATAAGGTACGGTTCTCCGTACCGGCACGTTCACAGGAGCTCAGTCCGTCAGTTCACCTGATGATGGCGACATGTATGATCGCCGAAATATTGTGCCCGTTGGACACTGTAGACCGGCAGTACACCCGTGGATATTTTGATTAATGTATAAATAAGTGTGGCCTCATTCCGAATAACAATAAAAATGCTAAATCGAATTAAATTAAATCTGTGAAAGCCATATGCTACAAGCTATAACGGCTCTGTTGTGGTATGCCTCTGATTGCCCTGAATGAAGGACCTCTGAGGATGAACGGTTCTACTTCTTGAATTATATCTAAAACATTCTGACCCCTATCGTCCACAGGGTGATTCCCTGCTGACCTTACAAAGTTTCAGGGTAGATGGGGAAGTGTAAATGTGTCAGTTTGAGGTGATGGAACCTGGCCCAGAAATAAAAGTTGTGAGTGAAAATCGCTCTGATACCACTAACGATGGAATACGTTCACTGGTACTTTTTTTGCTAATACTGTAGAGTAGGCAACTTTCAGAGGATATAGTGTGGATCAAAACAAGGTAAAATGTCTAGCAAACATGGGCTCTAAAATAGATGCCGTAAGAGCAGTGAGCACTTGTCCGTCTTTGCCACTGTGAAACACGTCTCTTCTACTGAACAAGTGCCCATAGCTCTTGTACGTAGGCTGTTTAGGTTTTTATGTTGGTAACGCCACGTAGCGCTCTGTATGAAAATCACTGACTGTGCTGTGTGCAGTCTGTGGCTGCTTTGCATTGTTAGAATATTCGCCATTGTAGTGTTGGGCAGTTGGCTGTTAACAGCGCGTAGCGTTGAGCAGTTGGAGGTGAGCCGCCAGCAGTGGTGGATGTGGGGAGAGAGATGGCGGAGGTTCGAGTCCTCCCTTGGGCATGGATGTGTGTGTTGTCCTTTGTGTAAGACTGGATGTCATGAACTGATATATATATTATGACTTCTGAACACTATTAAGGTAAATACATGGTTTGTTCTCTACCAAATCTTTCATTTGCTAACTATGCCTATCAGTAGTTAGTGCCTTCAGTAGTTAGAATCTTTTATTTAGCTGGCAGTATTGGCGCTCGCTGTATTGCAGTAGTTCTAATAACGAAGATTTTTGTGAGCGAAGTGATTCATGAAAGGTATAGGTTGTTGTTAGTCAGGGCCTTTCTTTTGTAGGGATTATTGAAAGTCAGATTGCGTTGCGCTAAAAATATTGTGTGTCAATTTAGTGATGATCAGAATAAGTAAAGTGAGAAATGTCTGAGTACGTTCAGTTCTGCTCAGCTGTTTGAAAATCAAATAACGTAAGAGGTTTATCAGCACAGTCATTCATAAATTTTTCTAAATGATGTTTCACTCTTAGGGTATGCGTTGCAGAGACTATCTTTAATGGACACTTTTTTCTTTTCTCTTGTTTTGGTCCAGGCTACCTCGGGTAAAAATATGGAAACCAAGGAGCTTGCATTAGAAGAAAAGTGTTTTACAGTATTTAAGATGAACAAGTGCACTTAGCTCTTAAGGTATGTATTTTAGAGTCGAAGTTTACTTGACTTTTTTTCTTGTTTCATCCGTACTACCACCCCTGATAGTTTCCTATCCTACAATCTTAGCAACAACAGTGCCAGTACATGTATTCCACTGTCAGAGAAATCAGAACTATTTTCGCTTATAATTTCGGACCAGAGTCTCCTACATCAGACTGATACATTTACCCTTCCCCATCATCCCTGAAAGTTTGTAACATCATGCATAAACTAGGGTACACTTTTCACAATTATTTCCGCTGTTTGCAATAGATTTTTGCTCTAACCATGGCTGTCCGCTTGCATAATTTTTCCGGTATATAGTTCTACGAGGTCTGAGTATTGCACGTATGTACTTGTAACGATTCAGTCCTCATTCTGGTATCGAAATGCACAGAAGCCGAATATTCACTTCACATTTCCGAGATTCTTTTAATCGTCATACCTGTCTTTGGAACTGCAATAACTGCCTTCTCATTTGCTGATAAAAGAACGGAATGTAAGAAGTCTGCCGCGAGGGGTAACCGTGCGGTCTGAAGGCGCCTCGCCACGGTTCGCGCGGCTCCCCCGTCGAAGGTTCGAGTCCTCCCTTGGGCATGGATGTGTGTGTTGTCCTTTGTGTAAGTTAAAGGTAGATTAAGTAGTGTGTAAGCCTAGGGACCGATGACGTCAGCAGTTTGGTCCCATAGAACTTACCACAAATTTCCAATTTTCCATTTTGTAAGAAGTCTATGAGAAGTGCGTGAGTTTCTCATTTTGCCGGTATAGCTCTTGGATGCGCAACAGATCTGCTCCAATTTCGCCACACTTTTGTTAAGTTCAGCCATTACAAGGACTACAACGACTCTTCACATTACATTGATCTGCAAAAGCCTTAAAGTCGTTATGGAAAGTGTGTTGATTGCAGTACTGCAGGATGGTGGGGGAGGGGGGGGGAGGAGAGGTCATCTGGACTCGAATCCAGTTCGTCCGTGGAGCGTACAAGGTCCCTGTGCAGGTGGTGAAGATCCAGAGACTCTGACGTTTTTGTGTAGACCTGACGTACTAAGTCAAGTAGTTCTTTGATGTCTATAAAGAGATTGTTAGTCACAGGACTGGACTGCCTGCTAACTCGGTTGGGGGAAAGACGACTGCCTCTTTTCATTTCCGACTGGGGCTATGCATCAAAGGGAGATGTGTATGATTCTCTCTTACTAACTTTAACTTTATACGTTTAAAAATCACAGTCGTATCTACTTTCCCTAAATGTTTTCTCGTATCACATTCGTATGTTAGACGCTTTCACTTCATTCTTGTTCATTTCGTTTGAACGTATGCATTCCGACACTGAGCTTTGATACCTAGCCCGTAGAAACTGTGCCACCCAAAATGTGTCTCGCCAATTTCTGTGTTACAGTATCTAATTCTCTAACAACACGCTATCACCGTCACAAGCTCGGTTGACAAAGTAAGGGTGCAGGAGTAACTCCTGGAAACATCCGAACAGGAAAGGGATTCTACACATCATCCAACTCCTTGACTATTGCGGGAAAGGAAGTTGAATTGGGACGCAGGAGAATCTCACTGGAGATTGTCGCTTCCGTCGTCCTGGCAAGAAAGACCAGTTGACGGCGGAGCTCCAATGTAGTGTCTGCAGGCGATCAACCTCGATAAAAAAAGTAGCTGTTTCTCTGTGCAGTGAAAAGGGGAAATTCATCACCTTCCCCACAACTGAGGCAGCAGATAGACTAATCCTGAGACCAATAATTTGTTTATAGACATAAAAGAACTACTTGACTTACAGCAGTATCCAGTGAAGTCCCATATCTTTTGTAACGGATGAAGAAAATTAACGGCCTCGATGGTGAAAGAAGGAGACAATCCCATCGGGTGCGAAGGAGAGAGTTCTTCGTTGTAAACTTGTAGTTAATCCAGACACGACGCGTACAGTAAACAAGTTGTGTGTCAATACTGTTTTGGCGATGACAGGATCAAACCCGTACTGTCGGCACTCCAGGAGATCGGTTGCAAAAACCGTGTTTGCCATGCTATCCCCTGTGTCTAACTACCTCAGTTGCAATCCCGTCGCCGTTACTGCAGCACCTCTGTAAGTATTTTCGCTTGGAAAGTAACCATAGCACCCATGTATTGTTCAGCATACTCATTGGGTTTTTTATGTTACAAGACATAGTTCACTACGTGCTTTTAGCAGTCCATAGATTTATTCCCTTGGAATTTCACAGAACTGTCACCCTTGCAATTATATGAAGAGTTTCAAAATTTGATACATCTATACAGTCAGAATAGCTCGGTTTAAATGAAACCCTGAAGATGTAAAAAAAATGATTATGGTTACACAGAGAAGGTGAACACTTAGCTCCAGCCTGGCCCATGTTATGCAATCAGAAGTGCCAGTTTAACGCAATGCCTTTCGTTCTTGGTGTTGCATTAATGTACTTTTAATTTGTATGATAATTTATGGAATAAGGTTCGTAGTAACTAACCAAATTGAAAGCTTGTAGTTTTGTTTTGCTTGAGAGTTCAAGGGACTACTGAAACAGGCCACGGGTTTGCTTGTTCATCCAAGCACAGGATGGCACACAGTCCTCCGCATAAAGCGTCCAGCGATAAACTTGAGATCTCTGTTAAGAGCTATGAAACCAGGGCGCTTCCGTGAAGTCAGCTGCTGGGCCATGGGCAGGCCAGACGTGGTGTGCGGCCTTGTCTCTTAATGAAGGCGGCCGCTTTACGACCGCTTCCCTCCGGCTTTTACTGCCTGTCCCCACAATAATTTTCACTTCACCAGTTTCCCGCTTTACTCAAGCAACAAATCGCAAGCAGCACCGTCGGCAAAGAAGCAGCGCAGAGGAAAAGGGAATCCCTGCCAAGCTGAAGACCGTATTTGTATTAAGGGAGCGCACCGAAAGATGAGTAAACAGATATTGCTTCCTGCTTTAAGTGCACGTATAGGGCTTGCTTAATCTGCAGATACTTTTAAATAAACGAAAAAGAGTGGGTAGAAGTAATTTATAACATCCATGACTTCCGAAAGGCATTTTATACGGTTCCGCACTACCACCTTATGAACAAAATACGAGCGTACGGAATATCAGGCCAGCTGTGCGGCTGGACCGAAGAGTTCTCTCAAACTGAACACGGTGTGTCTTCTCAATGGATAGAACTCTTGAGATGTAAAAGTAAGTTCGGATGTACACCAAACGAGTGTTATAGGACCATCATTTTTCGTAGTACATGTAAATGACCTAATGGATAACGTCGGAAGTTCAGTAAAGATTTTAGTGGATAATGCAGTTGTTTATAGAGGAGTCTCAGAGGTAGAAAATTGTTTCGAAATGCAGGATGACCTGCAGACAATCGACGTTTGTGACGGGGAGTAACTGTTGACCCTCGATATAGACAAATGCAACGCATCGCGCATAAAGAGGTGGAAAGACCAGTTATTGTACGATTATACGATTGCAAGAACAATTACTGGAAGCAGTCACACCCATAAAATATCTAAGAGTTTGTGTACGAACTGATCTGAAGTGGAACGACTACATAAAACTAACAGCAGGTAAAGCAAATGGCAGACTGAGATTTCTCATGAAATGTAGTACACCCACAAAGGAGTTAGCTTACAGAACGCCGGTAGGACCAATACTTGAGTACTGCTCGTCAGTTTGGGATCTGTACGAGACAGGACTGATAGTGGAAATCGAGAAGACTCAAAGAAGAGCAGCGTGTTTCGTTACAGATTCATTTATCCAACGTGAACGTGGAGATGCTCAGTCAGCTCTGATGGCAGACGCAGCAAGCGAGGCGTCATGTATTGTCGTTTGTATTACTGTTCAGCTTCGAGAGCGTACATCTCTAGAAGAATCAATTAATACAATGGTTCGTCCTGATACACAAATTACTCTTTTCCACACACGGATGTAGATGTAGATATAGATTATTTCCTGGCCACGTCAATGGGTGGCGTCCTGTACCAGACAGGATTGGCAGAGGAAGTAGAGAAGATTCTAAGAAGAGCAGTGCTTTTCGTTACATTTTCATTTAATGACCCGTGAAAGCGTCACGGAGATTTACTGTTAAACTTCGAGAGCGTACGTTACTGGAAGAATCAACTAATTCATTGCTTCGTGTTGGTCCACAAATTGCCCGCCGCTTTACCCAGGTGTAGATGTAGATTATTTCCTGACCTCGTCGATGGGTGGCACCTTGGCTGTTATGTTCGCGGGGGGCACTTTGCAATATCCGAGGGAAGGAGACTTTTGTCCATGTTGGGGATGATGGTCCGTTCTTCTCGTAATCCTTCTATATGGGCTGTGTAGCCTGGCCTATTATGCTGACTTAAAGACAGATTATTTCCCTGTGGTGGCAGGTGTTTCCTACGTCCGCTGAAAAATACATTTTGAAAATTCCTGGCAGGTAGCAGTTCTTTGCTGGAGAGTGCTGTTGACGGAAGTAAGAAATGACCAAACGGAAACACCTGAATACTGTTCCGGAGAATGACTCTCTGAGAGTCCTAAATGTTAAAGGAATTTCGTGGAGCGGCTTTACAACTCGCCAAACCGAAGATGGTAGGCAGCCATCGTGGGTGCAGGAAATGATTCGAGAGCCCCTTTGGCAGAGGCTGTATTTCCAATGGTTGAGGTTGTCAATCTGGGATAAAACGATCCTGAGTGATCAGTAAAGTACCTCTTCCTGTGTGGAAAGCTTCGAAAGTGTTCGTAAGGACATTGCTATGAGCGCAAGAGGAATTCGGCTTGATCTTCAACCGTTTTTCGTGACGAATGTTACATTTTAGTGCGCTCACATGTACTCGTCAGGAAAATGCCTCACAGCGGAGACATTGACAGGTTGGACGCATTATTTTCTAATGAACGAGGTGGACTTGGCGAGGTCTAGTAAAAGGCACTACACAATTTTTGTTCCCCTGGAATCATGAAGCAGGTTGTTTTAGCACGTCTTTCTCCTTTTAACTATAAACTCATCACGTTGCATGTAATGGATGAGGTTATCGGTGCAAGTCGTTACGAACCAATTGGAGACTATGAAGTGACTGTAGAGATCGGATCTGAGAGCCATAGAAAGTAGTGTGATTAGTGGTATAGGAGTAGTGACAATTTGAACCCCGTTTTGAAGGTCAACGCAAGGAGGTCGATCCTTATGTAGATCTCTTTAGTAGTGTGGCAGGGCTGAGGATTAATTCGGATCCACCAATAAAGGTTTATGATACTGATATGATATTGCAGTGCCTGTTTTGTTTAGATGTACGATGCAATGGCTTCGGATATTAATGCATGTTCGCGGATAACCTAATGATAAATGGCTCTGAGCACTATGGGACTTAACACCTGAGGTCATCAGTCCCCTAGAACTTAGAACTTCTTAAACCTAACCAACCTAAGGACATCACACACATCCAAGCCCGAGGCAGGATTCGAACCTGCGACCGTAGCGGTCTCGCGGTTTCAGAGTGAAGCGCCTAGAACCTAATGATAAGGCAACCGCTCACGATAAGCGGAAAATCTGGGGTCCGGCACAAATTTTCATTGTCGTCATTCAATTATACAGCTGGTGGCTGTCCATAATCGCATCTGCGAATACATTTCATGTGTTACATAACTTGTCTCGCGCGACAAATATTGCTAAGTGTGTGCAGTGTAATAGCATATTTGTAATTACTGGCTATTAATGTTGCAGTTGAGATCGAGACACTAACGCAAAGCCCTTGCTTTGCATATTGCTCTTACCAGTTACGCTGTCACAGCATTCCTGACACACCAAAACAACCAAGAACGCGAACTGGACACATATTTGGTAGGAGCGGGATTCTATTCCAATCCTAGATATCCTGTTTTACGGTTTACACTCTTCCACTAAATCATTCAAGGCAAGTGCAAGGATGGTTCCTCTGAAAAACACACGACGGCTTTTCTTACAATTCCTGTACAATCCAATGACTTCATCGTTAACAGAATACCGCAGTATTCCTTATTCAGTTTTTCGAAGCAAATATCTGAAACATTGTGTCTCCGAATAACTCTCTCCTAAGTTCCAATTTTCACAGAGTTATTTTGCAACGAAACTGCGGTATACGGTGTAATTTGAAGTGCATATAAATTTTATTTGCTGTTTTGTATTTTATGGGCTTATAACCTTCATGAAGCCCAGATAACTAGAAATATTTGTATTTGAAGGCAGATGCATGATTATATTCAGTTTTAAGATGGGTTGTGTAGCCCAAGACTATCGAAAGTCGGAACTGAGTTGATTATGGTGAATGAGGCCTGGTCAAATATCACCCAGTTCGTTAAGAGTATCAGAATATTATTTTTTAGCATGTGGAAGGGTCGTTAAGTGAAAACGTAAAAAATTTCTTACAATGGTAATATCTATCATTCAGCCACCAGACGGCAGCGTTGCCGAGCCAGCGATATGACGTAATACATGGAATGTATTAATTTCTGGAGACAACTGAGTTAGGCACAACACCCAGGGATGTACATTCATGAGCCTAAACGTTATGACCATCTGCTTAACAGCTTATTTGTCCGTCTTTGGAACGAAATACATCACTGATTCTGCGTATCATGGATCCGACAGTTTGTTGGTAGATTTGTGGAGCTATGTGGCATTAGATGTCTACGCACAGGTCATGTAATTCGCGTAAACAACGGGCCTCTGATTTGTGTGCGTGGTAATGTCGCCAGATAGTAACCCAGACGGGTTCCGCAGGATTTACGTCAGGCGAATTTAGTGGTCGAGACATCAAGATGCGTTCGCTATAATGCTCCCCAAAACCACTGTAGCACGATTCTGGCTTTGAGACAGGACAATTATACTACTGAAAGATGACATCGCCGTCAGGGAAGACATCAAGCATGAAGGGATGCAGGTGATCCGAAGCTGGCACGTTGTTTTCGATTACTACCACAGGTCGCACGCAAGCGCAAGAGGATGCTCCAGATAATAATAATTTGCTCTTTGTCAAACTCACTTACGTCAGTGGATTTCCCCATTTGATCACAATATCGTCCCTGAAATGATTCTCCATTCGTCTCTGCTTCATTTATATACTTACCTTACCGCGTCACGCTCTCGCAACGCCCCCAGGCGGCATCCAACCTTATAGTGTGCAGTGGTCATAATGTTTTTGCTAATCAGTGTATGTTGCATGCGTCGAAAAGGAGATGTGACAGCATCGTCGTTTATGAGAAAGCGTGCTTTGAATGTAACACTGTAATGATGAGGTGTGCTCATCTTAGTAGTGACTAACAGAGTACGGCGAAATTTCTTCGTTCATAATCGGTGCCTATTTTTCTCAAATGGACATTTTGCTGAAGGAGAAGCGCCGCATAACTACACGTCAGTGCACCTACAAACAGAATGCTGCACCGAAAACTGGGGTTTCTAAATGTTTTTGCTGAATAGCTATTCCGACATCTCCGCAGAAAGCAGAAACATTTGAGTTCTAATTTAATTTCTCTGATTTTTCTGGTCGCAGTCAATCCGTAAGACTCTTATCGACACGTCCGCCCTAGTAATTTAGCAGTAAACTCTCCGGTGTTTCGCAGCGTCCCCTTGTTGGGTCTCCCACTGGAGTTTGTCGACTATCTCCTTAACCCTCCCGTACTTACTAAACGATCCAGTGACAAAACGCGTTTTTCTTCTTTGGATATTATCTGTGTCTTTTACTAATCCGACAAGGTAAGGGTTTCAAACTAATGAGCAATATTCATGAATCTGTCACTCTATCCCTGAACATTTTCCGGTTTTGGTAAATAAAATACTGATGCAGCTGTAGGGTGTTAGTGAGCCAACGGCCTTGTCGCAATTGTAACACCGGTTCCCGACAGATCACCGAAGTTAAGCGCTGTCAGACGTGGCTGGCATATGATTGGGTGACCGTCAAGGTATGCCGAGTGCTGTTGGCAAGCGGTGTGCACTCGGCCATTGTGAGTCCAATTGAGGAGCTACTTGACTGAGACGTAGGGGTTCCGGTCACGAAAACACAACGGCCAGGAGAGCAGAGTGCTGACCACGTGCCTTCCCATATTCGCATCCAATGACGCATACCAGTTGAGGATGAGATTAGGGTCGGTGGGTGTCGTTCGGCCTTCCGAGGTGTTTGTGAAGATGGTGCCACTGAAGAATGACCAAAATCACTAAATGCCCAATTCCAGGATATTTCCTTTGATAAATTTACGTCTGACATTTTCTCCCGTCGTTTTACGGTACGGTCTTGGTTTCCGGGTTCACTCCAGTGACCACGCGATGCACGGAATTTAAATCCTATACGAGCAACCAACTCTTATTTGAGAGCAAATTTCAGACATTGGATCTTTCACTGTTGTCATATCTGTGAATGTTTACGAGAGGTGTGCTTTTGTATCTCTCCATTACTCTGGATTTTTCCATTATGTGAGGATTTGAACTGGTGACACGCAGCCTCGTGAAGCAGTTCAGGAATAATTTGATTTAGAACTAGCGGCTATCATTTGAGAAAGCTTATTTTAATGGCCCGGAAGCTGCCTTTTTACAGACGACAATGGGATGTCGCCCGCTTAGCAGTCCGTTCTCTATGGTGCTTAATTCATAAAAGAAGAGTTAAGGGGAGCAGCTCGCAATGTTGAACACGGCATAGCTCGCACGTGGATTACGTAATCAAAAGCAAGCATCAAATCTTTGAGCAGTACCCGATTAGTGAGAATAACAGGACGTATTGAAATATTAGTTTCAGGATTCCCCATAGTAATCAAAAAATGTCAGTAATCAGTACATATTATAAAAATGGATGTACATATGTATGTGTGTATAATTTTATGTACACCTACGTATGTATATTCCACATCCCCTCCCTCATCACTGGGCGGCTTTCAGTCAAACTCGGTCCACGTATCACTTACTGTCTGGAAGGAATCACAGTGGGGATAAGAGCCACCTAATTATCAAAGGGGTGGGGGTGAAAAACAGGTGTAGCACACGACCTCCTAATATCCAGATTTTATTCATCTAGTAATTGAGAATGACAGCACTTAGTGAATTGCAACGAACTTTACAAACAGTTTCAAATCTTTGCGAAACTTTTCTTCGTGACAATCCCCAAAAAGTGACGAAAAGAAAGAAGTTTATCGCTGACTATATTTTCGCTGTTCATGCACTAAAACTGCCTCATCAGACATGACGTTTTAATGTATTACTTCTTTACATCTAACTGTATGCACTGTAAATAGGCTGTTTAGGTTTTTATGTTGGTAACGCCACGTAGCGCTCTGTATGAAAATCACTGACTGTGCTGTGTGCAGTCTGTGGCTGATTTGCATTGTCGGAATATTGCTATTGAAGTGATGGGCAGTTGGATGTGAACAGCGCGTAGCGTTACGCAGTTGGAGATGAGACGCCAGCAGTGGTGGATGTGGGGAGAGAGATGGCAGAATTTTGAGAGCGGACGATCTGGACGTGAGTCCATCAGAAAGAGTAAATTTGTAATACTGTATATCATGAACTAATATATATATATATGATGACTTTTGAATATTATTAAGGTAAATACATTGTTTGTTCTCTATCAAAATCTTTCATTTGGTAACTATGCCTATCAGCAGTTAGTGCCTTCAGAAGTTAGACTCTTTTATTTAGCTGGCAGTATTGGGACTCGATACACTGCAGTAGTTTGGGTAACGAAGATTTTTGTGAGCTAAGTGATTCATGAAAGGTATAGATTATTGTTAGTCAGGGCCATTCTTTTGTAGGGATTATTGAATGTCAGATTGCGTTGCGTTAAAAATATTGGGTGTCAGTTCCTACATCTACATCTACATTTATACTCCGCAAGCCACCCAACGGTGTGCGGCGGAGGGCACTTTACGTGCCACTGTCATTACCTCCCTTTCCTGTTCCAGTCGCGTGTAGTTCGCGGGAAGAACGACTGCCGGAAAGCCTCCGTGCGCTCCCGAATCTCTCTAATTTTACATTCGTGATCTCCTCGGGAGGTATAAGTAGGGGGAAGCAATATATTCGATACCTCATCCAGAAACACACCCTCTCGAAACCTGGACAGCAACCTAGCAAGGTGGCGCAGTGGTTAAACACTGGACTCGCATTCGGGTGGACGACGGTTCAACCCCGCGTCCGGCCATCCTGATTTAGGTTTTCGGTGATTTCCCTAAATCGCTCCAGGCTAATGCCGGGATGGTTCCTTTCAAAGGGCACGGTCGACTTCCTTCCCCGTCCTTCCCTAATCCGATGAGACCGATGACCTCGCTGTCTGGTCTCCTTCCCCAAAACAACCCCAACCCTGGACAGCAAGCTACACCGCGATGCAGAGCGCCTCTCTTGCAGGGTCTGCCACTTGAGTTTGCTAAACATCTCCGTAACGCTATCACGCTTACCAAATAACCCTGTGACGAAACGCGCTGCTCTTCTTTGGATCTTCTGTATCTCCTCTGTCAACCCGACCTGGTAAGGATCCCACACTGATGAGCAATACTCAAGTATAGGTCGAACGAGTGTATTGTAAGCCACCTCCTTTGTTGATGGACTACATTTTCTAAGGACTCTCCCAATAAATCTCAACCTGGCACCTGCCTTACCAACTATTAATTTTATATGATCATTCCACTTCAAATCGTTCCGCACGCATACTCCCAGATATTTAACAGAAGTAACTGCTACCAGTGTTTGTAGTGTCTGTTCCGCTATCATATAATCATACAATAAAGGATCCTTCTTTCTATGTATTCGCAATACATTACATTTGTCTATGTTAAGGGTCAGTTGCCACTCCCTGCAACAAGTGCCTATCAGCTGCAGATCTTCCTGCATTTCGCTGCAAGTTTCTAATGCTGCAACTTCTCTGTATACTAGAGCATCATCCGCGAAAAGCCGCATGGAACTTTCGACACTATCTACTAGGTCATTTATATATATTGTGAAAAGCAATGGTCCCATAACACTCCCCTGTGGCACGCCAGAGGTTACTTTAACGTCTGTAGACGTCTCTCCATTGAGAACAACATGCTGTGTTCTGTTGGCTAAAAACTCTTCAATCCAGCCACACAGCTGGTCTGATATTCCGCAGGCTCTTGCTTTGTTTATCAGGCGACAGTGCGGAACTGTATCGAACACCTTCCGGAAGTCAAGGAAAATGGCGTCTACCTGGGAGCCTGTATCTAATATTTTCTGGGTCTTATGAACAAATAAAGTGAGTTGGGTCTCACACGATCGCTGTTTCCGGAATCCATGTTGATTCCTACAAAGTAGATTCTGGGTCTCCAGAAATGACATGATACGCGAGCAAAAAGACATGTTCTAAAATTCTACAACAGATCGATGTCACAGATATAGGTCTATAGTTTTGCGCATGTCCTCGACGACCCTTCTTGAAGACTGAGACTACCTGTGATCTTTTTCCAATCATTTGGACCCTTCCGTTCCTCTAGAGACTTGCGGTACACGGCTGTTAGAAGTGGGGCAAGTTCTTTCGCGTACTCTGTGTAGAATCGAATCCCGTCAGGTTCAGTGGACTTTCCTCTGTTGAATGATTTCAGTTGCTTTCTATTCCTTGGACACTTATTTCGATGTCAGCCATTTTTTCGCTTGTGCGAGGATTTAGAGAAGCAACTGCAGTGCGGTCTTCCTCTATCAAACAGCTTTGGAAAAAGGTGTTTAGTATTTCAGCTTTTACGCCCTTACTTCAGGAGGTATGATATCAAATAGTGACATACGTGAAAATCTGCCGTATCATGCATGACATTTTCTTTATTCTTCTTTACTACAAACTCTATTCGCAACAAAATTCGAAGACAGTACAAAAATATACCGCTGAATGTATCTACAAGAATACAGAAGTTCTGGCTGTAGAGAAGCACTATCACACGCGCTTGTTCAGAGAAGCTGTAGAAATACAAAAACACGCGGACAGTTTCAACAAGAAAGAGGAAAGCCTTAAGGTACGGATCCTGGCTTCCCGTGCTGCAGCGAACGACCGTCGCAGGTTGCAAGAGGAGAACCGCACCGGAAATGACCGAGGAGAAGCCCTCAGACGTTGGCGCGCCAGGTACATATAGTCTGCGGCCGCGAGCTCGGCTCCAGTTCACCACCGGCAAGGGAGGGTGAAGCTTTGACAATGCCAGCCACTTTTGCTGGCGAAACGTCAGTAAATTCATCAGATGAACGTCGGTCGAAGGACCCGAGACAGAAGCCAATAGGCAGTTTGTCAACAAGTGGCCACGAAAGCCCTAACAATTTTGGGTTTCAGTCACATTTTGTAAACCTGTTAGTTACGATCTGGAAAGAAATTATGTGGGAGTAAGAACCACCAGCGTCCTATTGGGGTAGTTATGATAAAAAGGTGAGAGAAGTAGCAGAAGGAGTTGGGCAGAAAGGGAAGGGGAAGGAGGAGATGGAGAAAGTTAGTGTGAGGACAGGACGGCCATAGAGAGGCAATGGACAGAGAGATGGACAGATAAAGGAAAGAGGGGGACATGAGTGGAGAGTAGGAGATGGGCAGAGAAAGGAAAGAGGGGGAGATGTACAGATACAGGGGAAGGGAAGAGATGGGCAGAGACAGAGGGAGGAGGTGATGAACAGAGCAAGGCAAGAGGAGGAGATGGACAGACACAGGAGGAAGGAGGAGGTGAACAGGGAGAGGGGGAGGAGGACATGGGCAGAGAGGTGTGGGAGGAGGCGATGGATACAGACAGGATGAGGAGGAGACGGAAGTAGAGGGGAAATCTGGAGTCGGATGGAGAGGGAAGGAGGTGATGAACTGAGGGGAAGGAACAGATGGGCAGAGGGGCGGATGATCTGATGTACAGAGAAAGGAGTAGGAATAGATGTACTGAGAAACTGGCAGAAGGAAATGGATAGAGAGTGAGTTGTGGAGAATGAAGACAGTGAGAGAGGGTGTAGATGGACAGAGAGGGGGGAAAGAGAAGATGGGCAGAGGAAGAGGGAAGACAGAGACGGACTAATAGAAGACAGCAATAAATACATACCTGGACAGTGCCAGGCACTCAGCTTGTTTCGGTTATAAAGTCGTGATACAACCATCAGCTTCTATTATACATGCACGCTGGTCATTGCAATGTATTGTAGTGCAGTAGATGTTGAGACTAAGAGTGTTGTATTCTACACAGAATTAGGAACTACTGCTGATACGAATCTTCGTCTGAACTCTGTAATGTGATGCTTTTGCAATCTAACTTGAACTGCGGAAGCCCATTTCACAATTATATTGCACCTGTCGTCACTTGGCTTTCACGTAGTGTGTTTGATAATACACACATCAAAAATACGTTTACATCACCTCGTGAGTTCTGGAACCTATACAGAAAACTGGAATAGAGATCAACATAAACATCATTTCCATCCTTTTTATTGCTCATGAAAACCACACATTGCATGTTGTATCACCATACTGCGAGACTTTAGGAAGCTGTGGTACAGACTGCTGTTCACGCCGGTACCTTTAATACCCAGTGGTACTTCCTCTTGCACTGATGCATGCCTGTATTCGTCATGGCATACTATGCACAAGTTCATCAAGGCATTGTTAGTCCAGATTGTCCCACCTCTCAACGGCGATTCGGCGTAGACCCCTCAAAGTTGTTGCTGGGTCACGTCGTCCATAAACAGCCCTTTTCGATCTATCCCAGGCATGTTCGATAGAGTTCATGTCTGAAGAACATGCTGGCCACTCTAGTCGAGCAAAATCGTTATACTGAAGGAAGTCATTCACAAGATGTGCACCAGGGGGGCGCGAATTTTCGCCCATGAAGATGAATGCCTCGCCAATATGGTGCCGATATGGCTGCACTATTGGTCGGAGGATGGCATTCACGTATCGTACAGCCGTTACGGCGCCTTCCATGACCACCAGCGACGTACGTCGGCCCCACATAATGCCAGCCCAAAACAGCAGCGAACCTCCAACTTGTTGCACTCGCTGGGCAGTGTGTCTAAGGCGTGCAACCTGACGTTGCCTCCAAAAACGTTTCCGATGATTTTCTGGTTGAAGGCATATGCAACACTTATCGGTGAAGACAACGTGATGCCAATCCTGAGCGGTTCATTCGGCATGTTGTTGGGCCCCTCTGTACCGCGCTGCATGGTGTCTTGGTTGCAAAGATGGACCTCGCCATGGACGTCGGGAGTGAAGTTGTCCATCATGCAGCCTGTTGCGCACAGTTTGACTCATAACACGACGTCCTATGGCCGCACGAAAAGCATTATTCAACGTGGTGGCGTTGCTGTCAGGTTTCCTCCGAGCCATAATCCGTAGGTAGCGGTCATCCACTACAGTATCAGCCCTTGGGCGGCCTGAGAGAGGCATGTCATCGATAGTTCCGGTCTCTCTGTATATCCTCAGTGTCTGAACAACATCGCTTTGGTTCACTCCGAGACGCCTGGACACTTTCCTTGCTGAGCGCCCTTCCGGCACAAAATACCAATGCGGACGCAATCGAACCGCGGTATCGATCGTCTAGGCATGGTTGAACTACAGACAACACGAGCCGTGTACCTCCCTCCTGGTGGAATGACTGAAACTGATCGGCTGTCGTACCCCCTTCGTATAATAGGTTCTGCTCACGCATGGTTGTTTGCATCTTTGGGCAGGTTTAGTGACATCTCTGAACAGTCAAAGGGACTGCGTCTGTGATACAATATCCACAGTCTACGTCTATCCTCGCCGGCCGTGGTGGCCAAGCGGTTAAAGGCGCTACAGTCTGGAACCGCGCGGCAGCTGCGGTCGCAAGTTCGAAAAAATGGTTCAAATGGCTCTGAGCACTATGGGACTCAACTGCTGTGGTCATAAGTCCCCTAGAACTTAGAACTACTTAAACCTTACTTACTTAGAAGTTAAGTCCCATAGTGCTCAGAGCCATTTGAACCATTTTTACGTCTATCCTCAGGAGTTCGGGGAACCGGAACGATGCAAAACTTTTTTTGATGTGTGTATACAGACATGACATTTCCTGGAATTTACGTTACTCAACAGTGGAAATACCGTCAGAAACCAGTCTTAAATTCTAGAACACAAGAAAATATTAGAAAGATTTATTTGTTCTTTGTTTGCTTCACAAATACACGTTGACAGTTGATGGTGGTATGTAAAATTTTTTGTTAGTGTCTGAAATAAATAATGTTTGAGATAACATTATCTCTGCGAAGAAGAACGATCGTAAAGTATGGCTATGTTTGCGAAAACCGAGAATTTTCCGGTTGTGCTAAACACTTTATATGAACATCATGCAGACAGTTTGGTAATTCTGCCAGATTTTATGAACGAAGACTAAGATAAAATAGATGTGTAGTGGACCAACGAAACTGATAAAGTACTCACTCATGTTACATGACAAACTCGTAAATGGATAGGTCACATTAGAAAGGTGTTAATTGTCGCTGAAATGTCAAAGCTTAAGCCGCAAGCGAAGTCATTATCTGCAAACAATGTCGGGAACTAAACTGTCTGACAACTGCTAGAGGACAGTTCTGCTCTCATTTCTGTCGCTTTCTTTGCCGCTGTGTACCTGTCTAACAAAGCTTTTAGACTCTCATTAAAAGCACTCTGTCCCCACTGTTCCTACCCATCCACATTAACGTACATTTTTTCCACATTTAGAGATAGCTGCCATTCATCACACCAACTAGAAATTTTGTCTATGTCGTCTCGTACCTTTCTACAGTCACTCAACTTCCACACTTTACCGTACACCACAGTATCACCAGCAAACAACCACATATTGCTGCCCACGCTGTCCGACAAATCATTTATGTATATGGAGAACAACAGCGGTCCTATCACAATTCTCTTAACCTTCTTGACGATACCCTTGTCTCTGATGAACACTCGCCCTCGACGACAACATACTAGGTTCAGTTACTTAAGAAGTCTTCGAGCCACTCACATATATGTGAACTTACTCCATATGCTTGTACCTACGTTAACAGCCTGCAATAGGCACCGTGTCAATATCATGTGAGAAAAGGGCTAGCTGAGATTTGCACGACCGATGCTTCATAAAACAGCGCTGATTCGTGGACATAGGCTTCTCAGTATCGTGAAAGTTTATTGTATTCGAACTGAGAATATGTTCAAGGATGCTGCAGCAAACCAAAGTTAGGGATATTGGTCTGTAATATTGTGGTTCCGTTCTTTTACCCTTCTTCTATACAGGAGTCACCTGCGCTTTTTCCCAGTCGCTTGGAACTTTGTGCTTGGCGAGAGATTAATGATAAATGCAGGTAAGGTAAGGGGCCAATGCCGTACAGTGCTCTTTGTAAAACCAAATTGGTATTCCATCCGGACCTGGTGATTTATTTGCTTTCAAATCTGTCAGCTGTTTCTCTACGCCCAGGGATGCTTATTTGTATGTCGCCCATACGGGAGTCTACCCGGTGGTCAAATGACGGTATATTTGTACGATTCTCCTGTGTGAACGGTTTCTTGGAAGTGAAATTTAAAACTTCAGCTTTCGTTTCGCTGTATTCAACTGCCACACCAGACTGGCCAAGAAAAGACTGATTCACATACGACCAGAGTTTTCTCGGGTTCTCTGCCAGATCTTTTGCTAAGGTATGGCGGTGGTAGTTGTATGATTCGGCACAGAAAATTTTACAGACACACGGAGCTCTCCTAATCTTTGATTGTCGTTTTTTGTGCGTTTTCTTATGAACCGTGTGTCCAACAGCATCTGCTTCCTCAGTATTTTACGAATTTCGTCATTAAACAATCGCACGAATGTCAAAAAGATACTTATCGATTAAAAATGAGCGCGAGGTAGAAAATCAGCTGAAGGCACTCATTCGGGGAAAGGCGACTGGACCTGATGAGATACATAGAGTATGCGAAAGAAGGTGCTCCTCTACTAGCGACAGTGTACCGTAGATAGCTGAAAGAGTGAAGCGTTCCACTGAATGGAGAAAAAAAAGAAAATAGTCACTCATGCTTCCAAGAACGGTCGTCGAACTGACGCAGAAAACTCTAGCCCTATATCTCTGACGTCAGTCTGTGGCCGAATTTTCCAACAATGTTTATGTTCGTGTATTACGATATTTCTGGAGACTGAAAATGTCCTCTGTAGAAATCAACATGGATTCCACAAACGTGTGAAGCTCAGCCAGCTCTGTTCGTCCACGTGACCGAGAAGGCAGTAGATACCGCCGCTCAATTGATGCTGTGTTCCTTGAATTCCAGAAGGCATTCGATACAGTTCCACACAGTCACCTGATGAATAAAAGATGAGCGTTCGGAATATCAGATCTGCTTTGTGATTAAATTGAAGAGTTCCTAGCAAACAGAACACGGTATACCATTCCTAACAGAGGAGAAACTTCAGACGTAAAAATAACTTGGGTCGTACCCGAATGTAGTATTATGGGATCATTACCTTTTTCAATAGGTGTGAATGTCCTAGTGGATAATGTCGGATGTGCTGTTATATTCTGGGTGGTTGTAAGTAAAGTGCAGTTGCTCTCAGAGGTCCAGTGTGGGCTGTAATTATCGTATGGCAGCGAAACTTGATAGATTGCTAATGCGTTTATACAGTGCCGATTTACGCCGAAAAAAATTAGTTCCAATTCTGCCCACCAAGTGCAAATCTGCACTTTGAATGCAAGAAAGACGAGTAGAAATGTTTCCGTACGTAACAGATTAGCAATGAAACGTAACCAGAGAATGTCAGACACCTCAGAAAGACACAATGTTGGTTACCTTATTAACTGCCATTTACACAGTTTGTTCATTATGAACTTCGGAGACATCGACGAGGTGTTGCGCAGCACCCGATTCGCACCTGGTGGCTAAAATTAGAACTATTTTCTTCCAATGTAAAATCGGTTCTGCATTAATGCATTAGCACATCTACCAACTTTTGCTGCCATATGATAATTACAGCCCACACTGGACCCCCAGTTTAATTATAACCACCCGGTAAAAAGAAGCCACAACGCTAGAAATCTGTAGAAAAATGTATGAAGACCTGGATAGGATCGGTTCTTGGTGAAGTGATTGGCAGCTGACCACCAGCATAAATATATGTAACGTATTACTCATAAGTCGATACAAAGAACAATTATCGTATGAGTGTACGACTTGAGGACAATCAGTAAAAGCAGTGACCCTCTTTACATTCCTGGGAGCATGCATAAGGAGCTGTAAAACGGAAAACTGCCACATAAAACTAATCATAGGTAAGTTAGATACGAGACAGATTTCTTAAAAAAAGCCTCAGGAAGAGTAGTCCTGCCACAAGGGCTCTGAGCACTATGGGACTTAACATCTGAGGTCATCAGCCCCCTGGAACTTAGAACTACTTAAACCTAACTATCCGAAGGACATCACACACATCCATGCCCGAGGCAGGATTCGAACCTGCAACCGTAGCAGACGCGCGGTTCCGGACTGAAGCGCCTAGAACCGCTCGGCCACCGCGTCCGGCCCTACCACAAGGGAGGTAGCTTACAAAACACTCGTTGTACGAAAACTTGACTATTGCTCATTAGTTTCGAATCCGACGAGATGATTGAAGGAGGGAATATAGAAGAAAAAACTGGAGCAGCACGTTTATTTAGTGACAACAAAAGCTTCACGGAGATGCTCAGCGAGCTAAGATGGCAGATAATACAAGAAATGCTTTCTGCATAAAGGTGTTGTTTCCTGTTAAAATTTCGAGAGCAATCGTTTCTACAAGAGTCAAACGATACATTGCTACTACATACGTATACCTCGCGGAAAGACTATGAAGGTAACATGAGAGAGATTCGAGCGCGCATGGAGGCTTACCTTCACGCGGATGATTCGCAATTGGTATAGGGAACGGGGGAAGTTGCTGCACAAAGTACCTTCGCCACACACAATAAGATAGCTTTCTGAGTATGAATGTATATGTAGATGCAGAGTACTGTGAAGATCTTGCTGTGAATTGCACTGTCATCCACTCGTATTTAAAACTGTAATGGAATCCAGAACATTATATCTGCGACCAACATCTATTGAACAATATAGGTGCTCTCAGATGATTAAATAAGAGTATTATGTAAGTGGAAAGTGGAGAGCGGGAAAGGAAAGAAAATGAAACTAATAATATCTTATGTATCCGGACATCACTCGGAATCAGCGGCGACGAATGAAAACGTGTGCTGGACCAGGAGTAAAACCAGGAAACTCCTGCTTAGTAGGCAGTCTTAACCACTGCTCCACCCAGAACCAGTATTTATCGCAAATGCGCATCCAGTTTCGGCACGCTTCCCGGCTGACCCACACTCCGACCAAGCGCCACCTATCCGCAATACCCGTCCATGTCCCCCATGCTCTCTAATTTTAGATTGTCACTGGAGGTCGAAAGTAAATGTGCATCCGCACTCAAGTTTGTGGTTTCAATGCCCATCGAGACGAATTAGCGATATGAATGCGTAGTGTCTGTTCTTTCGGACATGGCCGAGAGAATAGACACCACGCAGAATACGAAGCTGTGATACATATTATCTATATTGAAGGTGGAGGGTGAAGAAAGGAACGGAAAGGGAAGAAACTGATGACATAAACTGTATCGGGACTTTAAGAGGAATCAGTGGCGACGAATGAAAGTGCATGCTGGACCAGGACTCAAGCCAGGGATCCCCTGCTTACTAGGCTGTTGCCTTAAACACTGCACCACCCAGACAAAATACCTATGCAGCTGCGAGGACTACCTCGTCACTTACTAAATCCATAATCTTCTGAGCGGATGCACATTTATGTTCTGCCTCTAGCGGAAATCTTAAATTAATGAGCATGGAGGACATGGATGGGGACTAAGAGTCCCGACCCGGCACACATTTTCACTCGTCGCCCCTGTTTCAGCATAAAGTTGCAATACAGCTCATATCATTAGTTCCTTTTCTTTCCTTTTCTTTTCCTTACTTACTTTTCTCCCCGCTCCACCTTCACTTTCCATAACATGTATCTCAGCTGCGGATTCCGCGTAGCGTCTGATCTTTCGGAAATGTCTGAAAGATGAGACGCCATGCATCTATGCATCTCTCTCTCTCTCTCTCTCTCTCTCTATATATATATATATATATATATATATATATATATATATATATATATATATATGGCCTAAATCGCTGGTGAATTGTATATATATATATATATACAATTCACCAGCGATTTAGGCCATCATCTGGGTTGTGGACTGGGTTGTTTGGGGAAGGAGACCAGAAAGCGAGGTTATCGGTCTCATCGGATTAGGGAAGGACGGGGAAGGAAGTCGACCGTGCCCTTTGAAAGGAATCATCCCGGCATTTTCCTGGAGCGATTTAGAGAAATCACGGAAAACCTAAATCAGGATGGCCGGACGCGGCATTTAACCGTCGTCCTCCCGAATGCGAGTCCAGTGTCTAACCACTGCGCCACCTCGCTCGGTCCATCATCTGGCATTCAGGGAACGGCGAACACATTTCTAGGTGCAAAACATACTGGAACGTGGGAATCAGAGTGGACATTATAATGGTACTTGAATTACGTAAACATTACGGCACCTCACCTCAACCTCTCGATACCAGCAATATTCTACTGTGTTTCTGTAAAATAGTTAATATATTTCTGTGACAATATTCAGATTTGATTCCATTAATGTAGAGGTACTTTGATACATCGATATGTGTCTATTGCAATGATATTATTCTTATGTGTATTCTTTCTTTTGTCACTATGGTCACTGACGTACTTGTAACTGATTTTTCGGCGCGTAAGCTGTTATTAGAGAGTCAGGTCTTGGTCGTCATGTTGAAAAGACGCAAATTTAGTCAGTTTACAAAATGTGAACTTTAACAGTGAGGAAGATATTTTCAAGTATGTTTTGTATTGTGAAGTGATGTTGCAACAAAAGTAATAAAAAAGAAGTGTAACTTAAATTCGGAGTGCTGATTACTTTTTTACATCACCATTGTGCTAACTTGCAAAAGTTTAATCTTCAAGAATGGTTTATGAAACACATCTATAAAACTTTTGAATATCGCAGAATAACACCTAGGCCTCTTTGCATCCGAGTTTGGAATCATCACCAACTAGATTTTCGATGATTGAGTCATGAGTTCACAACGAGACCAGCGTGGGAAACACGAAAAGATGAGTGCCTAGTTTATCCATTATTTCAAGAAATGACTTTATTAACTGTGCTCTAATGAGACCTGCCACATAATACAACTTTGTTGTTGCCCGAAAATGCAATATTTAGCAGCGTGAGCAACACTACAATCATAATTAATTTTTGACCTTTGTTGTGGTAGGGTTGATAGAACACGCCCAAGAGTTGTTGAACAGAGCCACAGTTAAAATGTATTCAAATTTTCTGTGCTGCATTGGGTCCTGACTTCATTTTCACAGGGAATACCTTTCCATACCAATCATACCCATTGCTAAGACATTCAGTGATGAAGCTACAGCCCTGTGAAATGGCCTGTATATCAGCCACACCTGAATCCTACAGAGTAATACTGGACGACCTAACGGAAACTACCGTAGAACTTTGGAATAGCCCAATAGAAGTCGTAGCACACAGACACACCGTCGTTCTGACGTCATGCAAGTGATGGATCTGTTGGTCGACATGGAGAAATAGCATTTATGGTCATCAAATGATACTGATCTGATTGCAACATTCTGTTCGTGGTTGTCAGCTTTCTTCTGTGATGAATTTCATATATATCATGTAAATTAAATCGAAATGCAAAATAAGGTATTAGCCCTATTTGAAGCAAGAAAATTTGGTCATTTTCGGGATTTTTCAGGTAAAATAAAAATTGATGCTAGATATAATGATTTTGTTTTATTCCTTACACTTCAGGCTTTAAGGAATCATTTTTCTTCCCACATCGAACGCTCCCTGCGACCGCTGCTTTAGGTGGAAGGACTCCTTGCAACCGAAACACTGGTCATCGGCGGTATTTCCCGAAGCACACATGTTAGACCTGTGACAAAATAACTTTGCATAAGTCATTTTTAATACATTTTATATCACAATACATGGGATAGTTGGAATACATTAAGTGCTAGGAAAACTGTCACGTGTTTTGGATTATATTTTTTGTAATTAAGTTAATCATACCTCAAGTCAGTGATCTCTGGATGATACTGTAATCCTTCCACATCCAAAAGGAGGTCCTGATCCACCATCTGCATGGCCATGGTGGGCCTGTAGGCCTCTTTGGTAGCTTTTGTCATCTGTTGCTCTGCTCGATACGCTTTTTGTCCACTTTAGGACAGAAGTTGTAAGATGCTGGTCCGATCTCAAGTTCGAGCACGTTCATAATTTCCGTAATTCCTGTTAGATTGCCTTTGAAATTACGTGCTGTCATATTGGCCGTGATGTCGACTATTTTTTTGCCGCCGTGAAAGGTTTTCGGAGACACGTTTTCTCACATCGCCTTGTAACACGACACTGAATTTTCTGGCGAACTTGGGAAGAATACTACAACAAATTAGACACCCGAGAGAAAATTTTAGGCCAAAACATCGATTTTTTGAAATTTTCAAAGAAGACTACCTCACTGATCGTTCAAGATCTTGTGATACTCCAGTAATCTTGTTAAAAGTTGCGATATACTATGTGATGGAGCGTTAGCTGGCTGTGAACCTGAATCATGAGAACTTCATCAGAAAATTGGTGTTTGTGTCTACCAAACGGAATTGTAATGCTAGATACGATGTGCGAAAAGGGGAAAAAGGCAGTACCTCGTTTTCACAAGTTTACTTTAATGTGCATAAAACTTTGCTGTTAGTATTGTTCTTCCTTGTACTTCAAATGACAATGAGAAATAAGTCCACAGGTTTTTCTCCAAAACAATATAATTTTGCTCACGCAGCGCTGAGTGAACGCTACATGCATTGCGCATGCCAAGTTGTATCAGTATGCCGTCCAGGGACTAAAATGTAGATGCCTATTTTTCATAGATAGTGCGCTACCAGTCGCCCACATTATACAGTCTGACCGGTGAGTTTGAACTCCTGATGTCAGAAGATTATAATACTTCACCGATACATGAGACTACGATTTGTCGTTACTGTTAGCTGTCTTACCGGTTGGCAAGAGGATGGACATGATTATCATGCTGCAGTCGGGGCATGGCATCAGTTGTCAGACGGAGATAACGTATGCCCTTTTGATGGCAATGATTATGTAACTGAAAAACAAAATTCATACTCTGAACAGGATTTATATAGCTTAGAACCTTGTAGCTTGGGACTCGAAACAAGTTTCCACGTTGTTTTGGGGAATAGCAAGCAAAAAGCAACAAGAAGTGTTGTCTTTGTAATAAGTGCTGCTCCTCATTGTTAACAGAAAATTACATTTTTAGCTGGCAGGATACCAGGTGGTTATCTGAGAGTCAAAAAGCCTACGCTACAGTTGTAATTGCTGTGTAAACCGATATCCTGACCGTCTAAACCACACAGAAGGCATTAATAACAGACAGCTTGATTCGTTTATTGCTGCGGATACAATCACTTAAGCTTTTGTTAGATGGAGGTACCGTGAACAAGAAAACTAGCAACGATTTCCAGTACTTTCGTTATGTTAATTTTATTTCGAATTCAAGAAATTTACATAGTTACAGTTTGTGCACGAAGTGAGAATCATCCATCGTACTGGATCAGCTGACGGATCATAAAATGTGTGGCCGAAAGTCACGGGACAGGTTGACCCCTTGAAGATGTGCATGTATCACTCTAAAATGTTGCGGCTAAATGCTGCGTATAACGCGCTTGTAGACACTTCATCTGAGCAGCTTATTAAATACAGGGATGTCGTAAACACAGCAGCAACTAAAGAATACTCCGTTGCGTAATCTAAAATCACAGTTCTAATGAAAGGGCAACATCGCTACCAGTTGACACTATAGCTGTGGGACACATGCTCATATTAGCCTCTCAGCCCCATTAACTAGTTGCCTTAATGCAGAGACATTAACGGGGAAATATTTTCACACAGCCGTAGAGCTGGCTGCCTAACTCACCTAAAAAAGTGCCATTACTGCTTTAAAATTGAGGAGCGCAACACATTACGGTGTTAGTTATTAGTATTATAATAATAATTATTATTATTTGAGGCTGCCAGTTCCCAGTGTATTGTGTAAACTTGATTCAAGTCCAGTGTTAACGAAGGTCCTAGTAACTTCAGAGTGCCAATCATTTTTCAACCCAATATGTGTTGAAGGCTGCGTGACGCTGTTTTATGTGGTAACATGTCTTACAGACGCTTGCTGTCGTGCCAGTTTCGTTGCTTAATCACAAGTGGTTTACATGTTATCTTTGGATAACGAGTTTCAGGCCACCACGTTTGGGGCCATCTAGGTGCCTTAAAATGGCTTTGGAGCCTGTATCCTCCGAATGTTTCAACAGTTTTCTGTTTCGAAGTATATGTTCAGGGAAGTCTAGCGTATAATGATGAAGCACTCTGCGAACAAACGAGCTGCCTGAAAACGTTGCAAGGTAAATAGCATTGTTCACAGACAATGAAGATATATACAAAAACGTCACCGCCTTAGAAAAATGTTACGAAGGTCGGGAAGACTTCGAGATAATAATTACTTTGTGCAAAGAATAATGAGACCTAACAGTGTTTTATAGTTTGATTACACGACTGACAACGAGTTTCTTGCATCAGTCGCAACCGCCAAATCCTAAAGAACATCTGTCCACAATTATACAAGTTACATCGAAGAAACAGAAGCAGCCATAGGAAAAGCAGTTATCATAGGTATGTAAGATAAATCCTAAGACAGAGTATATTACTCACAAAAAGGTACGTTGTAAGCCCTCATTCGGATAAATCTTGCGTATTGTCCCTGCGTTGGAAGCCATACAAACCAGTTTCAACGGAAGATATTCAGGAGATTCAAAGAAACATTCAGCTAGCTCCTAATGTTGCATGAATGGCGCTGTGATTTACTTGGGGTCTTCCTCCAAGATTCCAATACGAGTCAAGAAACTTATCGTTCAAACGAACACCTTGTTGTTGTTGTTGTTGTTGTTGTTGTTGTGGTCTTTAGTCCAGAGACTGGTTTGATGGAGCTCTCCATGCTAATATATCCTGTGGAAGTTACTTCATCTGCAAGTAACTACTGCAACCTACATCCTTCTGAATCTGCTTAGTGTATTCATCTCCTGGTCTCCCTCTCCGATTTTTACCCTCCACACACCCCTCCAATATCAAATTGCTGATCCCTTAATGGCTTAGAACATGTCCTAGCAACCGATCCTTTCTTCTAGCCAAGTTGTACCACAAATTACTTTTCTCCTCAACTATGTTAAGTACCTCCTCATTAGTTACTTGATCTACACATCTAATCTTCAACATTCCTCTGTAGCATCACATTTAAAAACCTTCTATTCTCTTCTTCTCTAAACTATTTATCGTCTATGTGTCACTTCCACACATGGCTACGCTCCATACCAATACTTTCAGGCCGGCCGGAGTGAGCGAGCGGTTCTAGGCGCCACAGTCTGGAACCGCGCGACCGCTACGGTCGCAGGTTCGAATCCTGCCTCGGGCATCGATGTGTGTGATGTCCTTAGGTTAGTTAACATCGAGTATAGATTTAAGTGTCAGGAAGTGTTTTCTGAAAGTATTTGGTTCAAATGGCTCTGAGTACTATGGGACTAAACTTCTGAGGTCATCAGTCCCCTAGAACTTAGAACTACTCAAACCTAACTAGCCTAAGGACATCACACACATCCATGCCCGAGGCAGGATTCGAATCTGCGACCGTAGCGGTCGCGCGGTTCCAAAATGTAGCGCCTAGAACTGCTCGGCTACTCCGGCCGGCTGTTGTCATTTACAACGATATACTAAGTTTTCAGACACTGATACACATGTAAAGTCGATATAATCGATGTTTCTTAATCAAATCAGGTTAAATAAAAAAATAAATGCAAAGTTAATTAATATTTCACAAACAAAAATATTTTATATTGATTTCATGGTTTTGAATAACTGTGTGAAACATTAAATACTGTTATATTACTGAATTTTAATGTTTTGAACTTTAAATTATGGTGTATCACTGTTCAATACTTGACAAAAAGTAGTGTGTTGAACTGTTCCATTACAATAACCGATCAAGAATTTTTTAAACATGACTATGTAAACAAACGTCTGACACCAAAACAAACAAATATTAAATATAAAAGAGAGAGTCAACTGTATAAATCTTAACTGTGTCTTACATGTATATATTCTGTGATGATTGAGTATTATTATTAACACAATTATGTAAAACAAGCAGACACCTGCAAATAGTATAATATACTTATTAGTGAACTACATAAATAATACTAGATAGAGATAAATTTATTTTGAAATTTTGGCAAAATTGTTTAGTTGGTAACATTCTTGGCATTTAATACAATGCCTCACCAGCACATTCACATCAATTTCTAGTGTGTCTAACACCAGATTACAACACATAAATTATGGTATTTTTTACTTCATGGTAAACTACAGTTATCACTTTACAAAGAAATGGTATGAACACAGTCATATTTAAATCTGTCTTCTCTTTATCAGTCCTTTTCACATCTTGGCTTAGTAAAATGTCCTTTGAATGAGTGGAATGTCTGTTTCACATCTGGGCTTGGTAGCACATCCTTTACATGAGTCTGAACTCATCAGAATGACAGTAATTACCTAATGAGCTTTCTACATATGAACTTTACAGTAATCAAATATGACACCATAATATAGATTAAAGTTCCCCAATCCTGACTACAGCCTCTTAATCAACATCATTAACATTAAAATCATCATCAGCTGCTGCATCATCAAAACATCATTATTATCATATTTCCTGTGCTAGCAATACCTCTTCAGCATTGCACAAAGACTCTAATTAAACATATCATCACAATATATCCTTCAAACCATCAGCTTCATATTACAGGTCATTCTGTACATAGTGTAGTCATAGTTACACTACAATTAATTCCAGTACATGTATTTCATGCAATTATGCTGACTGTGAGTCAACACTGTTCCAAGTCCCACTCAACTTGAGAATGACATAAAAAAGTTTCCAGTTGTAACACTCATGTGTTTACCAAGTCAATTTAACTAAATACGACAAAATACGTAGTAAATACATTTTGTGAAACGGCAAACTTTGATATCAGTCTTAAGATATTGTTTTTTTTTTTTTCAAAGAGGGCGCCATTGAGCACTAAGTAGTCAAGTAACTTTACACATATTATTATTCACAGAAGGCACATCATATTCTTTGAGAAATGAGACAAAAGATAAGTATAGTTTAGCTGAAATTACCACTCTTCAACAGCAAAGAAAGAAAGAATAGCAATGGTATAAAGCAATAGGGTAAGAATATGAGAGCGAAGAGCTCAAAAATTAAGCTGAGTAGCATCTGATGGCATCATCCACCAACACAAAATCACAATGCAGATTGGCAGAATGGAAAGTTGGGGTCATATTGCTACAGGGTAAGAGCCACATAAGAAACCTTATCACTGAAAAATTTCCCAAAACTTAACTCTGAATGAAAGAGAAGCTAAAAAATAAACATCATAATGTGTATTCACTCATAGGAAAAACATGTATATAGTACCTGACATAAATGTTTAATTCTCAGAATCTGACACTGAGGCTGATATGAAAACTGATTCAGTATGTAACATATTACAAACATGTTTGAGTTACTGATAAAGTTTAGCAGATAATAAAATAATTCACAAGACAAAAAAGGTGGCAATGAAAATCATTACTCATTCAAACTGAAAATAAATAGTCTAAACACAAAGACATAAGCCAGATAAATTTGAAGATAGGTAGTGGATATAGCACGGAAAATGAGGTTGAAATGGTGCTACAACACCTCAAGCCCTTGGGCTCACTGAGTACATATTGCATAAATGAGTGTACATTCCTCTGTGGTATCGTTTTCATCAAAATACATAACTGACCTACTGTAAACAAAAATAACATAAAAAATAGTAATAAAATATATCTATATAAATCTGACAATTTGTAAACACATCTTTCAGTATTTGATTAGTACAAGAAAATATTCGAATCTTTTTCCAGTGAAAAACTTTTTCTTTTAATTTCAAATATTTTATGAATAATATCTATCCTTTTGCTTATATGACTTCAAAGAAGAAATGTCCCTAGGCCGCAGTAGTTTCACAGATTTTGGATGAATCAAATGATGTGCATTAGGGTGTGAATTGTCCAGTACTTTGTATGAACAATGTATATGTCGAAAAACTGGTTTAGTTCAGTTGTTAATATTTTAGGCCTTTCATTCGATTTGACTAGTACATAACCTCCAACCTTAAATTTTCACTTTACCATTATGCTTTCTCCCTGTCTTCTCGTAGTATGTATGACAGTTTCCTCACATTCTTGTGCAGACATAATTGTACATGTTGGATTTGAACTAGTTCAGAAACAATGTTTGCAGGTTTTTTGTGAAGTGCAATTTCAAAAGGTGAAAATCCAACAGAACTGTTCATGATTACAATTTGTACAACATAAACGGCCAGTTTCATGCATATATCACACTACTGGATTTGATGATGGATTAAAAAACCCAAAGTGTTTAATTCCAGCTCTTTCTATAAACGACTTCCAGTTATTATATAAAAACTGCCAACCTCTGTTTGTTAAAAAATACTTTTGGTTTCCATCCATTTTTGAAGAACACTTTTTCAATTTTTGAAATAATTTTTTTGCTTTTAGTTTTCACAATAGGGTGACAAAAATATAACAGTGTTCGCCTTTACTTTGTTTGGGAAAGCGACATAGGAATCAAAGGCCACTAAATCCAAAGATTTTTCAGAAATGATGTTTTACATTTCACCTTAACGCGTGCTATTATCTAACCCAAAACTTTGGCACTTACGACAAACTGACAATTCTTTCCATACCTTTTTAGTCATATTACAAAAATAAACATTTTTCAGTTGTTTTTGCATACATTTTTGAATACCAGAATGACCATAGCTTTCATGTATGTAGCTTACTTACTTCTCTGCTTCCTTCTTTGTCCAACATAATTTCCAGTTCCCAGAATGGGAGGTACTAGCGAAAGTGAAGGTGTGAGGACGGGTTGTGATGCGTGTTTGGGTCGCTCAGATGTTAGAGCACTTGTCCGCAAAAGGCAAAAGTCCCACGTTCCAGTCGCGGTCCGGCACACAGTTTTAATCTGCTAAGAAGCTTCATAATTTCCAGGTATCGTTATCTACATTTGTCTGTCCTAAAAGTGTTTCTTTGAATATGTTGTAATACCTGTCTCATTTCCCATATTCCAGTTTACTGAAAAAGTTTCTCATCAGTCATTAGGTGGAATCATGCTTCTAACTTCTCCTAATTTTATTGCATGTAGACCTAATAATTTTTTCATTATGTAATCCTTTATATACGTCATCTTAAATTCACTTTAGTCATCCTGATCAAAATTTTCATTAATTCTTCTCAGTGGCTTTCTTGAATAGAAGTCTGCACTAATGTTGTCAGAGACTATAACATATTTTATTACACAATCAAATTCTTGTAAGTGCAGTGCCCATATGGTAATTGCGTCATGATGAAGTCTGCACTCTTGAAAATAGCTTCAGATTTTGTGATCTGAAAATACTTTTACCTCATGCCTCAGTAAATAAGTTCTAAGCTTTGTAAATGGCCAATTTATTGCTAACAACTCGTTTTCGGTAACTATGTAAGATGTTTCATGTTTTAAAAGCATTCTGCTTGTGAAAGCAATCATGCAGTGTGCAATTTCTACATTAACTTTTTTCTCCTGAAACAATTCTGCAGCCAAACCAAAGTCATTGTTGGCAATGTGTAAACAAAATCGTAAGCTACAGGCAGTTCTACATAATAAATTGTGTCATTTAATTCCTTCTTGATGTTTTCAAAAGCTTATTGACATTCTCTGCTCCACACCCAAACAATGTTCTTTTTAGAGTAAATTTCCATGAGTTATTAATTTTCTATTAAATCCACAGAAACTATAAAATGACTTAAAATGCTTTCTGTTATATGGAGCTCGAAAGGCAGAAACAGCTTTAATTTTCTCTGTATCTATGAAAATTCCTTCTTTGGTTATCACATATCTTCAAATTTTTAGTTCTGGCATTACAAACTTACATTTTTCTAAGTTTGGTGTCATTCCCTCTTGCATAAGGTTTTCAAACACTGGTCTCTAAAGCTCAATGTACTAATTCAAATCTTGCCCAGTTGCTAGACTGTTGTCCCCATAAACTGTCAATTCAGACAAAAGTTCCTGTCCAATTATGTTATCCAACGTGCTAATAAAGTCTACTACAGGTGAATTTAAGCCAAAGTGTACTATACAATATTGATAACATCGTCTAATGTAAAGAAAAGCATTATACTTTCTGGATTCTGATCTTATAGGAACATGATGAAATCTTGGTGATTGATCTAACAAGGGAATGGTCCAATAAGAGATGTCGAAACCTACCCTGAAATTTTTACACACGAACAAGACAACGAAAGAAATGCCCTGCCAAAATTTTAGCTGCTAAGAGGCACTGCAAATATTTTCTAAAAAATGTTGAAGTTACACATTTTTGCCGCGTGAAGAATAGCTTATAACAGCGGTTTCTACAGCTCTGCCCGCCTAGCACGCGACTCGGCGAATTACTCACGCAGCACCGCGTAGCGGAATTATCCAGATTTCACAGACACCAATTTTAACCACCTAAGGCCTAGTTTACAACAGAGCGAATGGAACTGAATAGATGCGAATGAGCATTTGAAAAAAATTCACTAGCATTCGCTTGTATATGGGCAGAATCGCTTATATTAGAGGAACGAAAGTGAACACGAGATAGTGAACATTGCCTATGAACGCTGTGCTATTAGTTTTTAGTTTTTGGAGCTAATATACGGCATACAGGATACAACTCCATCTTGTTAGAGCCACAATCTGAGACTTCGCTAATCAGTGAGGACTATTTTGCATGGCAAGCACATAGTTCTTGACGGAGTATGCAAAATGGCTCATGGTAGGAAGTATTTACGTGTCTCAATTTGTATGGAAGCGTGATATGCGTGGTGATCGTGCACTTTACACGGAAGTTCGTCTCCACCTCTCCTTGGCACTGGTCCAAAATTTTCCTTGTATGTCGGCTACCATTTTTCCCTGGCTGCTAATTACCATTGATAGAAAATTTATAAACAGAACACTAATTACCGACGTGAAACATCAACTCAAGAGGTGACACAGCTAGCGTTTCCACTACGCATGTAATGTTTAATGGTCATATTCCTCTTTTTTTCTTCTAAAACTAAAACGGTCCTGTGGCAAAGCGCGTGCTTCGTGATCCAGAGAGCGAGAGATGAAATTCTGTTCAGACGACAACTTTTTTACTGCGATTTTTAACCGAGCATTCACTTCTCACAGATGTTGAAGTGGCCAAGAAAGACGTGTAGTTCGGATTCCACATTAAACTGCAGGTCTCCATTTTCGGATTAGGTAACTGGGGAAGATTAGTGACACGTAAGTAGCTGCAGTGGCCTCCAGTTGCAAGACCTACAAGAGGCCAACCGGGTACACCAGGCAAAATTCTCTTTTGCTCGTGCTTGTTAGCTTGTTTGCTCCGGTGAAAACCTACATTAAACTATACAAACAAGTTTTTGAATAGCTTCATACTGACTGTTCAATTCTTGCACATGTAATTCTGATAAAAGTGGCTAGCAGAGAAAATAAAATGATGGCAGTGTTTGATGTCACAGACAGCTTCCATCAATGAGGGCTTGTAATTTGTTGAAATGAAATGTGTCTCGTCGTACCGCATTTTATAACAATTCCTGTAGGCCATTCTTTATAACATTGTTTGAATGTAGTATATTTGACTAGCAGTGAAACAGTTAATTGTTTATTCCCTTAGTCGTCACAAAAATGTGAATGACGAAAACAAACATTTTTCTTGCACCGGGCACGCCGGACAAAGGAAAAATTGATGCAGTCCGGCACTTCGCAGTAACCACTAGTTTTATTTAGACAGAACTGGGACGTAGCCAAAAATGGTCCCAGCCGTTGTTCTGCCTATTGCGCTGCACACCAGACTTACTTGATCGAATTCGTATAGTGTGGAGAAGAAAACCGGTTACGCACAAATCACTGGAGCTTAAGAATACTGTTCCGCTGATAAACCTGAAATGAGAGAACGGTATCGAAATTCTATTGCCTGATAATTTCCTAAAAAATACTTTCCATTGCCGAAAAAATTTTTTATCGAGAGGTTGAATCGCACTAGTGGTTCAAGGCGGAATCCATATTATATCTACAGATTTTTCGTCGTCTTCCACAAAAACAGAGGCGTCGTTATGTCCAGGCCATGAATCCTACAAAAGCAATGAATTAGTTTCTGCAGCTGATACAAATACGTTTCGAAAGAAATGTTGAAAATTATTCTTTCCCATTTCCAGATTTTGATACGTCGATTAAGATTTTTGCAACTAAACAGTTTTTTTTGTCCTGCTTTGCCTTTCGGTTCTTGAAGACAGTTCGAAAGCAGTGAACCACTCATACTTATCACTGGTATTATCGTATATGAATGTGTCATTGCATTCACTGACTGGGCAACCGACTCCGTCTTTTCTTGACCCCGAAATGATAAAGTGCAGTGTGCAGGCAGTTCTTTCACGAAACCTGACTTATCAGCGTTATAAACAGCAGTTGTGTGGATAACAGCTAGTTTCGTCTTTACGTCAGCTAGGAATTTCTCTATAGCATTGTCTGTCACTGGCAGCTGCTCCGCACGTTTACGTGACGTGAACATGGTAGTTTTGCGACTTCCTATTCTGTAAGATTTCTTGAACCTGCGCCGCCAGGTCGACGAAGCCTGGAAATTGGCAGATGTTCATTTCAGATGCAATTTGGAGGGCCCAGTTTCGTAGATCTCCATCGGTGACCGTGCATCACCTCCCACTAGCAGTTCTAAACATTTCGAACAGTTTTTCATTCAGATGGTTTCGGATATCCGTTTGACACATATTTCTTACTTCATGTAATTCTTTCTTCCATTTGCACAGATCACGCTTCGCTTTTACGAAACGAAAACGCTATTGCACACTGCGTGACTTCAAGCGTTTTTTCCCTCCTTCGTTCAACGAATACCTCACTGCATTTTCTCTGTCGCTGAAAGGTGTTGCAGTACGTGTTTCTTTTAAGCTTTGAAAGTATTCTTCTTCAGAACTGTTACTGGCACAACTGACGTCGTCCGAACTACAATTCATGGACTCTTCAGAGTTATTTCCTATTTCTTCTAACGTATCCACAGTTTCAAACGAAATGTCGATATCATTCGAATTAATGTCAAGGAAATCAATTAACAAATGACACATACGTACGTCCTCAGGAAACGTAAGTGCTTTCGGCTGGAAACCACGTTCTTCATGTTTCATCATTGCTAAATTGAGAACATTAATTGGATTCCACATTTCTGTGAAACTGGAAGAAAAAAAAGGTACTATTACCAGGCATGCCTTACGAAAGCACAATAAACATTAATTCAGCTTTATCTGTATTGGCAATACGTACCAATACTGCAAAAAGCAACTGAAAAATTTTAATAGATGTTACTTGAGTGGCTACTTCGAGAGAATAGGAACTGTGTACTGTAGTGTCAGAGAAACAGTCAACGAACGGTAACCTGAAACGTCCTTTACAAATTACGATCTGGTTGTGTCGTGTTTCCTGTTTACAAATGTACCGCCAATCTCGACTGTGTGCGTGTGTATGTGTGTGTGTGTGTGTCTGTGTGTGTGCCTAGTTGAGCATGCGCAGCCGGCCGGAGTGGCCGAGCGGTTCTGGGCGCTGCAGCCTGGAAGCGCGCGACCGCTACGGTCGCAGGTTCGAATCCGGCCTCGGGCATGGATGTTTGTGATGTCCTTAGGTTAGTTAGGTTTAAGTAGTTCTAAGTTCTAGGGGACTGATGACCTAAGAAGTTAAGTCCCGTAGTGCTCAGAGCCATTTGAACCATTTTTGAGAATGTGCAGTTGCTACAGCGCTAGCAGGGGTGTACATTTCTACCGCCCTCTGGCTCGCTACGAATTTGGCAATTTTCAGCTTTTTTTTTTTTTTAATACTTGCACTGTCTCTTAGCAGCTAAAATTTTGAATGCGTATTTCTTTCGTGGTCGTCTTCCTGTGTAATAAATTTCAGGGTATGTTTCGTTATGTCTTATTGGACCATTCTCTTGTAAGTTTAACATTATCTGAATGTTTTTGAAATTATGTAAAAGATAATTAGTGTTTTCAGGGTGATTTCCTTGTCTGTATAAAAATTTATTCAGATATCTAGAATCCCAAATCAACCTACTTCTCCATCAATTTTTAAAACGATTAAAAGCAGGTTGTTATATGTACTAAAACTTCTCTCAGTAAGTCAAACACATCCATTTCATGTAACTTCTTTTCAGCAGTTGCTCATATGGGTATTGGTATCCCATACAGTTTTGTGAAAAATGGCTAATGTGGTTTTAACTCTTCCTGGGATGTTACTACAAACATCACCATAGTCCCACGATTTCAACTCATTTCTTTGGTTGTAAGTAGGGTCACCTATTTCAGAAATCTTTGTACATACAAGCCTATTAAATTTTGCGTCAATTGCGTCTAATTCTGGCATATCTCTGTCCACAAGCATCTCAAATTTCATGCTCTTAATTTTGTTACCACGAATTACATTTTATTTAATAAAATTACTATAAATACACTCTCCATTTTGTGTTGTTATGCAAAGCTTTTTCTTCCCCATTCAGAACCTACACTCACACTTTCTATTCAGTTCATCCTCAGAATAAAGTCTTCACTGACATTAAATATAAATAAAAATTAATGCATAAAAGTCACTCCTTCAGTAGTATAAGCTAATTCAGTTTAGTATTTTTATTAAATTACTTTGTCTTCCTGGTGCACCTTTAATTTTTCCATCCACTAAAGGCAATTCAGTATAATCCCTTTCATGTTTCAATTTTTTACTTAAAGATTCTGATATTGCTGAAACCTGACTGTCTTCCCAAGAATCAATCTGAACTTTGATAAATGGACTACAAATTTCATCACTTTTATCAAAACTAGCATCTTCATGTAATAAAATATCCCTAATTTTTTAAAATTATGACATCTTCACAGTCATGTTTAATAACTGAAATTTTTTATCAACTGTGTGTGGTTCTTGAGAAGATATTGAATCGAGAAACTCATCAGAGGTCATACTGTTATTAATATCACTTAATCCTTCACAATGCACATTGATAT
Source organism: Schistocerca cancellata (assembly GCF_023864275.1). Taxonomy (NCBI): domain Eukaryota; kingdom Metazoa; phylum Arthropoda; class Insecta; order Orthoptera; family Acrididae; genus Schistocerca; species Schistocerca cancellata. The sequence goes on along the minus strand of NC_064629.1, from coordinate 383,907,084 downwards.
CTCCACAATATTATTACAATCACAAACATCCCAGTGCATACATCCTTAAAACAAAGAAAACATTTTTGTTTTTAATCATCTACTATTAAGTAGCCATAATCATCATTATTCATAGTACCACTAACATCAATTACATCCCCTTAACCCGTTTACTCAGCATTGCTTTATAGTCAATTACATTTAAATAACTTTAATTTAACAAAGTGTGTTTATCTTGCTTACCTTGTTCTTTCATCAACCTTTCTGTTTCTGAATCATCGTACACTACCCAATCATTAAATTCCGATAAATTGATCAATTCTTTATGTTCTTTCCCAACACATGTGTGTTCATTCACCTTGTCTGCATCCATCGGTTTGACTGGTTGCCATACACCTTTTTCAACTTACTTTATATCGATAGAATAGAACACATCTCTAATATAATTACTAATTACTTCATACGAATCTTTGTGTTCTGGATTATTTCCATTGTTGGTCCATTTGTTATACAGTTCATTTGCTCTACCTTGTGGAGCAACAATGATGAGCAAGCTGGTTTTCTTAGTTTCCAGAATAGTTACATTATTTTGTCTCCTTGTGTCATTGTGTCCATGACAACTTCTATTCCTATTTCCAAAGTTTTTATTCCCATTTCTGTTGAAAACATTTCCATAGAACCCCATTTCTGATCAGAACCTGTTTAAGAACCCTTTTTAAAATTCTGAATATAACAATTCTACAGAAAAATTTTGATTAGCCGATTTCAATGCTTTTTAACAAACTTAATTTTCATGCTGTAACTCATATTAGGTACAAAATTATCATCACATTGCTCTAGAAAGTCGATTGGTTGCAAACTGTCCTCATCTAAAATGTTTTTCACTGGACTGTTTCACCAAATAGTACCAGAATTGTTAGCAAGGTTTCTGTTAATCGTTACATTGTAAAACTTCCTGGCAGATTAAAACTGTGTGCCCGACCGAGACTCGAACTCGGGACCTTTGCCTTTCGCGGGCAAGTGCTCTACCATCTGAGCTACCGAAGCACGACTCACGGCCGGTACTCACAGCTTTACTTCTGCCAGTACCTCGTGTCCTACCTTCCAAACTTTACAGAAGCTCTCCTGCGAACTTTGCAGAACTAGCACTCCTGAAAGAAAGGATATTGCGGAGACATGGCTTAGCCACAGCCTGGGGGATGTTTCCAGAATGAGATTTTCACTCTGCAGGAGTGCTAGTTCTGCAAAGTTCGCAGGAGAGCTTCTGTAAAGTTTGGAAGGTATGAGACGAGGTACTGGCAGAAGTAAAGCTGTGAGTACCGGGCGTGAGTCGTGCTTCGGTAGCTCAGATGGTAGAGCACTTGCCCGCGAAAGGCAAAGGTCCCGGGTTCGAGTCTCGGTCGGGCACACAGTTTTAATCTGCCAGGAAGTTTCATATCAGCGCACACTCCGCTGCAGAGTGAAAATCTCATTCTGGAAACATTCCCCAGGCTGTGGCTAAGCCATGTCTACGCAATATCCTTTCTTTCAGGAGTGCTAGTTCTGCAAAGTTCGCAGGCGAGCTTCTGTGAAGTTTGGAAGGTAGGAGACGAGGTACTGGCAGAAGTAAGGCTGTGAGTACCGGGCGTGAGTCGTGCTTCGGTAGCTCAGATGGTAGAGCACTTGCCCGCGAAAGGCAAAGGTCCCGAGTTCGAGTCTCGGTCGGGCACACGGTTTTAATCTGCCAGGAAGTTTCATATCAGCGCACACTCCGCTGCGGAGTGAAAATCTCATTCTGTTTCATTGTAAAGCTTACCATATTTCTTATCAATTATAGAAATACTACTTTCTTAGTTTGACACAATACTTTTGCTGACCATTTCATTTGTATTTACTTTCTGACTGACCATTTGCATATTTTCTTAAAAATATATGTCTACAGCTGCCAATTTCGTATCAATATTGTCTGAATACCAGAAATACGATTTTTTAAAATTATCGTCAACATTTTAATTTCAGAATTAATACCAGCGATAGCAGTTTTGTTATGTTCTCTATTGTTTACCACTGTCCTCTTTGACATGTTTGATTTCAATACTGAAATCAGATTCTATATCTCCAGTTTCTTATTGTACTGCCAATTTGCTGAACATTATTAATTTTACTCTTAAGGTTATACACTCTACAGTGTAACGTTTTTGCATCTTGCCCTATTTCTTTTAATCTTTCTTCATTTTGGATTACATAATTCTCCATAAAGTGACCCATCTTTACCAACATGTTTTCCATTCTTGATAAAGCCATGCCCACTGCATCTAACAATTACTCTTCTTTTTTTTTGAACGCCCTACCTACCTTTCTCAGTTCTGCTACTTCAAGATATTCATTGTCCTTTTTAATTTTCATGTCTCAGTCCCATCTATTCAACACTTATTCACAGACCTCTACCTCTTCTGATTCCAACTTTGGCCCAAAAATAGTCATTTTCACTAGATGTTCTGTACACACACAGAAAATAAATTAAAGGAAAATAAAAAATACTACTCAACGTCAGGTGTTCATTTGCACTGTCGTTGTTGGTTAGGTAAGCTCGTTTATTGTCAACCTTAGTTATCGTCCCTGACTCTTGATCGATATGTATCTGTCCGTCCATAAGCATTACATTGGTGCTGCTTTCCATGCAGATTTATGTACATGTCTCCTTCTCAATCTGCAAAATCGTAAGTGCACAAAATAATCGGAATTGTCTTTTCGCATATTCCGGACGCTGAGATTTCAAACTGAGACTCCCTCCTCTCTAACGTCGAATAAACAATCGACAAAGTTCAGAGCAAGTACATTTTTAGTTTACATCGACAATTATGTGCAACTAATTGTCAGTGAAAAGGACACGTGCTCAGTACTTGTTCCTTGCTCTTCTTTGATGACTTTCTTGCTCGTAGTGTATTGTGACTCAGTGTAAAAAACAGTACTCATGTCTACTCGGTATATTTAGGTTTTATAATATAATTCTGACATTCCTTCCAACTGTTTCTTCATCAGCTTTTTTATTTTCTTCATATGACCTATATTTAACAAAATCATTTACCAAACGAATTAAAAGTTCATCAGCTCATATCAACTTCCTACTTGCTGCTGCATTACTGACTGAGGGACAAACCAGACTACTTGTTGACTGTTACAAGAATATATGGAATTTTCATACGAAGATATACACTTACAGTAGATTTAATCGATGTTTCTTAACCAAAGAGATATTGTTAATTACGGTAACATTTTATAAACAAACATTTTTCTATTTGTATTTTGTTTATGAATAATTATGAAAAGCAATAAACATCATTATCACACTCAATCTGAATTAATCTTAACTTTAAATTACAGTGTATCGGGTTCTTCGATACTTGGCGAACAAAAGGTATGTCGAACACTTCCATTAAACTGTGCATCATCAAAGACTGGATACGAAGGAGGGATAATACGTTGGTGCGCCATATAAAGTCCGCCATACATCATATGATGACTTATGAAGTACTGACGTAGGTAAACAAAAAAAAATTAAACGAAATGCCTGTGCCTTAAATCTAAAGTTTTTCTGAGTCACAGTGAAGGACCATACTCAATGCAAAATCTCTAAGGAAAAACAATTATGATTACCCATATCGCTAATAAATCAAACCAGCTAATTCAAAACGACTGAGAATGTTTTGCGCAGAATATTATACTATAATAGCAATATGTTATAGTGAAATCGTCAGCAGTAATGACAAGCACTGGGAAGAAGAGCACCACGGAATCCTGCAGGCAGGCAGATCGGCGACCTAAGGCTGCAGGAGCTAGGGGCCTGTGAAGTGGCTGAGTTTAAATGGCTTGTCATGCGGAAAGCAGTCGCCTCCCCGCGGTGACAGGGAGCCGATATCGAACATCGCGGATAATTCAAGGAAAGGCGCGCTCGGGAGGGGTGGCAAGGGGCTAGCTGAACAATCAGCGCCGCAGCTCCCCGTCAGCCGAAAATTTGCAGAGCTGTTGCGCCGCACAAAGTCACGCGCACATTTTCTCCAGTTGCCGTTATAAGAGAATCGGCAGCTACACGATTTCTGCCTCATCAACTAGTTTGCTTCTATTAAAACTAAGCTATCGCTTGCGGCGTGGCGCGTAATTGGCTATGAGGCATGTTTGCTTAGGACTGACTGAGAAAGAAAGCTACCCCAGATTTTCTGGTGGCCAGATAGTGCGGAATTGAAAGCATCTCCTAAACTACGAGGTATCGCCCCGCTGACAACAGGGAGCTCTGCGACACTTACGTCCACGCTGATCATAGAAAAATGCACACACGACGCGCTCTATCCGTTACACATAAACGGATTATTTGGGAAAGGATTTCTTGCGATAGGTTAGTTACAACAGAAATGACACTTAAAAACAAATTGATGTTGATTGGAAGGAAGGCAGCTTCATAAAATGGTACATAACAGAAAGAAGGCTCTTTACAAAATACACTTGTGTCTGGTACTACAGTAGGAAGAGCCAAATTGACCTAAACAATGGCGAGCATATGCTTTCCCTGATACGTTTTCATTAATACTATGAAGGCTGCGTAAGATTTTGTACTTTTCGATGTCAAGGCGTACATATTAGATACCCTTCACGCTAACCTGAACGAAGCCACGTGAATATTACACATTAATACATACAGAATATTTCTTTCCATAGCTATAGCCCATTGTAATTCACGACTCGCAAAATCTCACTGAAAATCTGAGCGCTTGCATGGAAACAATATTAATCGGTCCATGCTGCCTCAAAAGTTTTGATATCGTTTTTAAGATAACACAGCCACGAAGTGCTAGCGCGGTGGAAACTTCAGTACTTTGAGAACTATTGCAGGTTGCAATACTGCGCAGTCATCTTCAGCACCAACGGATGGCATTTCATCGGCGGCTGGATTACTTCAGCGACGCTTTGCTGCCCTCGGAGCAACACATCGAGAAAAGAACAATATGGTAGTTCAGCTTTCCTCGAGCTCCCTACCGCTGACATTCGTCACGAGAGATTCCACAATTGTGCTGAAATTTAAAATTTAATCTTCGTTTCACCTTCTCAGTTGCACATTTATTTTTATGATGACTAAGTATTTGTTCATCTTCATATTCATGTAGTTCATAGACAACCCGTCGTATCCATAAAGAACCATAAACCAACATACTGTGTTCTGATGTATAGTTCCGTCCCGATATGAAGGATTGCTTACGCAACCACGTAAAGAAGCAGATGATTAAATACTGATCGAAATTAGCCATCATTAAAATAAATGTGCAAATTTGGTGTTGAAATAAAGGATAAAATTTTAATTCTCTGGAGCTCTTGGTATCATAAGCCCCAGAATAAGCTTAACTATGAGACAGGTAGTTTTTCTGTCGAGCACTCCGACGTACAGACTTCTGTCGAGTGCGACGACGTAACGCCTTCTTCCCGAAGCAACAGATGGCGACGCTGTTAACAGGTTCTGTTGAGTGTTCACCAGCGACGATTGTGAATAGATTTGAAATTTGTTTGCGCAAAATACCTCTGGAACTTGATAAACTCGTTTAGGCACCATATCGCTCATACTGATCTCCAACTCTATTAAGAGTTGGAGAACAGAATGAGTGATATGGTGCCTAAACGAATAAGTACTAAAAAACACATAAGAACCTCGCGTGCTGTTTCACGACTTCCTCCTGTTCGGACAAATGAAATGTGTCATTCTCATAGCGAAGGCGTGTCCATGCCCAATCGAACTATACCTGGTGCCTGCCTGCTGCAGCAGCCAGAGAATGGTTCAAATGGCTCTGAGCACTATGGGACTCAACTGCTGAGGTCATTAGTCCCCTAGAACTTAGAACTAGTTAAACCTAACTAACCTAAGGACAGTACAAACATCCATGCCTGAGGCAGGATTTGGACCTGCGACCGTAGCGGTCTTGCGGTTCCAGACTGCAGCGCCTTTAACCGCACGGCCACTTCGGCCGGCAGCAGCCAGAGACCTCGCTATAATCGCGTGTTACGCGAGCGGTATGATGCGAACGTTTCGTGGCGCGCGACCGCTCCAACAGGCAGGCGACCCATCGCGACACGGTACAATGTAACTTATTTCGTCCCACGTGCGCAATAAAGCCGCTTCGCGGCTGCTACCAACACATGAGAAAAATAAGTATTCCGGTTTGTTTTGCTGTAAAAAATTCTGTATGTTAATGAAGCAAAGCAACATCAACCTCTGGAGCTATTTTTCGGCAGATATTCTCCTACGCCTTTAAATGTTAAATACATCTTTTTTTGTTTTGTGCATTTTGTTCACGATTATAATACTTCTCTATTGTAACACTTCTCATTATCTCTTCAGTCGATACACAAAATTGATTTCTTTCGTATTTTATAGTTTCACATTAAAGCTTCATGATGTGTGTGTATATATCGGTCATAGTGATTGTAACACTTAATTTTCAACTAGACTGTCACGTAAAATTTGAAGGGTTTACAGAGAGAAATGTGATCGCTGTCTACTTCACGTTTGGTTTATTTTAGGTGATATATTACTATCTACAAAATGTAGCTAACATATCGAAATGGTTTTTAAAGTTTCAACGAAAGCCAAATCTCACAACAGTATAAAGAAAATAGAAGGGTATTTTATTTGAGCGCGCTGGCGCCGAGCGCGTTGCCTGAGTTCGCCAAGTGCAAGTGGCCTGCATCTCAATAGTCAACAATTCGTGGAGGAAGTATCAAATGCTGAAGAAACATTGTGTACGGCATAGGACTGAGGATTATATTATACACCTGGGAAGGCATATTCGCGGAGAATTTCCCCATTCGTATGAAGAATTGAAATATCAAGCATTCCTGTTCAGTAAGTATGCTCGAATGTTATCTACAACGTTCGACTATATCGCGGACGCTATAAAACCTATTCTGCAATTGAAGTTAACTAATTTTCAGGGACTTATTTCTTTTGAAAAACGGTTGATCTTGACTTTAGGTTAAAACAACAAATAAACAATAAATACATTTTATTCCCAATGTTTTAAAGTTTAGTAGCATCTGAGTAATCTAGTAGTGGCACTCCTGATGGCAACAGTTTCATAAACGGCTGTACCAACTTGCACCAGAGGAGGCCTTCGTGGTTGTTATCTTTTTGATCCTCTCACGGAACTTTAATCTTATCTCTCTCTAATTCGAGAAACGTATGGAGGCTCTCTTCTTTTTGTGTACGTTTATGTCCAGTTTTACTAAGCTTCAGCAGCACAGTTCTAGCCGTTCAGCTTCAGGAAACTGAATTTCAGGTTCATCTTTGACATCAACAGTAGTGCCAGTGACAGTCTTACAAATTAGATTGACAGTAGTGCTTTCAAAGGTATTTCCCGAGTTCCTCACATCCAGTTCGTCTTCCGAAATAGCACATTTAGGGACCAGAAAATTTGAGGACTATCTCTCTGCTGAGTGTTCTGGATTGAAAGTCCCCGTCCGTTTTTCGTAGTTTTAAAAATCTATTAAAAATATTGTGAATTACACTATGACCAACTTCATGTATATACCGGGTAACTGTCAGCATCATCTGCAGAACGAGGGTTCGGTATACTAACGTGACGATAAGCCCAAGCTCGTTTCCCTGTAGACTAAGAGTAGCTTAGCATTCTGTTTTAGCAGTTGTGAAAGGGACAGGTTATGCAAATTTTATTATTGTTGTTTGTCATCGTTGGACATATCGCATTACGCACATAAAAAAGAAAATGTTGTCCAATTTAGAACTTACTCCTTTTTTTAAGCTACTTTAAACAGTTAAGAAATTAATACATGTTTTTCTTCACTACAGGTTCTTAGGCAGAGGAACAGCTACGTAAACTCGATTTTCCTTTCAGAATTTCGAAAGTGGCTGTTCCCACAATAGTTGTACGAGTTTATAAAGCTTTATAGACAATACTGATAACAAAGCACATCCCTATGCTGGCACAATGTGACTCTAAAAAAATAGCACAATATTTTTGGGACAGATAGCATTTCCCTAACTGTCATCATCATCATCATCATCATTTAAGACTGATTATGCCTTTCAGCGTTCAGTCTGGAGCATAGCCTCCCTTATACAGTTCCTCCATGATCCCCTATTCAGTGCTAACATTGGTGCCTCTTCTGATGTTAAACCTATTACTTCAAAACCATTCTTAACCGAATCCAGGTACCTTCTCCTCGGTCTGCCCCGACTCCTCCTACCCTCTACTGCTGAATCCATGAGTCTCTTGGGTAACCTTGCTTCTCCCATGCGTGTAACATGACCCCACCATCTAAGCCTGTTCGTCCTGACTGCTGCATCTGTAGAGTTCATTCCCAGTTTTTCTTTGATTTCCTCATTGTGGACACCCTCCTGCCATTGTTCCCATCTACTAGTACCTACAATCATCCTAGCTACTTTCATATCCGTAACCTCAACCTTGTTGATAAGGTAACCTGAATACACCCAGCTTTCGCTCCCATACAACAAAGTTGGTAGATCGTAGCTGAGCGCTCACTGCATTAGCTTTGCTACACCTCGCTTCCAGTTCTTTCACTATGTTGCCATCCTGTGAGAATATGCATCCTAAGTACTTGAAACCGTCCACCTGTTCTAACTTTGTTCCTCCTATTTGGCACTCAATCCGTTTATATTTCTTTCCCACTGACATTACTTTCGTTTTGGAGATGCTAATCTTCATACCATAGTCCTTACATTTCTGATCTAGCTCTGAAATATTACTTTGCAAACCTTCAATCGAATCTGCCATCACAACTAAGTCATCCGCATATGCAAGACTGCTTATTTTGTGTTCACATATCTTAATCTCACCCAGCCAGTCTATTGTTTTCAACATATGATCCATAAATAATATGAACAACAGTGGAGACAGGTTGCAGCCTTGTCTTACCCCTGAACTACTCTGAAGCATGAACTCAATTTACCGTCAACTCTAACTGCTGCCTGACTATCCATGTAAAGACCTTTAATTGCTTGCAAAAGTTTGCCTCCTATTCCATAATCTTGTAGGACAGACAATAACTTCCTCCTAGGAACCCGGTCATATGCCTTTTCTAGATCTATATTACACATCATCATCCACATGAGTGCTAAAAGGAATCCGTTAAACTTCGGTTCACGATAAATCAATCAAATATAAAGGGCGTGAATTTAACTAAATATCTAGGAATTACAATTACGAACAACTTAAATTGGAAGGAACACATAGAAAACGTTGTGGGGAAGGCTAACTAAAGATTGCGTTTTATTGGCAGGACACTCAGAAAATGTAACAGATCTACTAAGGAGACTGCCTACACTACCCTTGTCCATGATCTTTTAGAATACTGCTGCGCGGTGAGGACTGATGGAGTATATCGAAAAAATTCAAAGAAAGGCAGCACGTTTTGTATTATCGCGAAATATGGGAGAGAGTGTCACTGAAATGATACAGGATTTGGGGTGGGCATCATTAAAAGAAAGGAGTTTTTCGTTGCGATGCAATCTTCTCACGAAATTCCAATCACCAATTTTCTCCTCCGAATGCGAAAATGCTTTGTTGACACCAACCTACATAGGGAGAAACGATCACCACGATAAAATAAGGGAAATCAGAGCTCGGACGGAAAGATATAGGTGTTAGTTCTTTCCGCGCGCTGTACGAGATTGGAATTATTGAGAATTGTGAAGGTGGATCTACGAACCCTCTGCCAGGCATCTAAATGTGATTTGCAGAGTATCCATGTAGATGTAGATGCAGAATCTCGAATCGATATTATGAGGCTGAGGTTGCATTTTTTTCAGGATGTGAACCGAAGTCTGTCAGGATCAGCACAAGAATTTACTGAAGAGATGCAATGCTCATCGCGACTAGACATACTCACTCACTCACTCACTGGTCATACCGGACTCGAGAGTCCATTACCGCAGCAACGTATTTTCGCCATTTGTCCCTGTCTTGGGCTATTTCCTTACATTCACCTTCAATACATACAAATGATGGAATATTTTAAATTGTATTTTGAACAAAATCCTACACAAAGAATGTAAAATATGCTGCTTCATTAGTGTGCTGTATGTATTTGTTGTATAACATTGCCATGGGCAGAGCTTATGCTGTATGCATTTCTGCTGGTAGGCGTGTATAGCATAACTCACTCTCAGTTCCGGGCCGCCCGTGTTGCCGACGTAGCTTGTTCTCTTCATCTGCAGTGTTTGTTTTTGCTAGCGCTATTTTGTTCTTGTTTGGTTTTTTTGTGGTGGCAACGCACCTACCTGCACACAAAGCCATCTCTGTTAGTTCCTGGCTAAAAATGGCATGGTTCCGCTGCCCCACGTGCCCGTCTCGACTGACCTGGCTCCATGAGACTTTTTTTATATTTCCACGCATAAAATATGGGCATGAAAGCACACCTATTTGACAACACTGATGAAGTGAAGCAAAAAACGAGGGAGGAGCTGTCAGCCATTTCTAAAGATGACTACAAAAAATGTTTTGAACAGTGGAGGCACAGGTGGGACAAATGAACAGGGTTATTACAAATGATTGAAGCGATTTCACAGCTCTACAATAACTTTATTATTTGAGATATTTTCACAATGCTTTGGACACACATACAAAAACTCAAAAAGTTTTTTTAGGCATTCACAAATGTTCGATATGTGCCCCTTTAGTGATTCGGCAGACATCAAGCCGATAATCAAGTTCCTCCCACACTCGGCGCAGCATGTCCCCATCAATGAGTTCGAAAGCATCGTAGATGCGAGCTCGCAGTTCTGGCACGTTTCTTGGTAGAGGAGGTTTAAACACTGAATCTTTCACATAACCCCACAGAAAGAAATCGCATGGGGTTAAGTCGGGAGAGCGTGGAGGCCATGACATGAATTGCTGATTATGATCTCCACCATGACCGATCCATCGGTTTTCCAATCTCCTGTTTAAGAAATGCCGAACATCATGATGGAAGTGCGGTGGAGCACCATCCTGTTGAAAGATGAAGTCGGCGCTGTCGGTCTCCAGTTGTGGCATGAGCCAATTTTCCAGCATGTCCAGACACACGTGTTCAACCGTTTCTTCGCTCACTGCCGGCCGACCCGTTGATTTCCCTTACAGAGGCATCCAGAAGCTTTAAACTTCGCATACAATCGCCGAATGGAGTTAGCAGTTGGTGGATCTTTGTTGAACTTCGTCCTGAAGTGTCGTTGCACTGTTATGACTGACTGATGTGAGTGCATTTCAAGCACGACATACGCTTTCTCGGCTCCTGTCGCCATTTTGTCTCACTGCGCTCTCGAGCGCTCTGGCGGCAGAAACCTGAAGTGCGGCTTCAGCCGAACAAAACTTTATGAGTTTTTCCACGTATCTGTAGTGTGTCGTGACCATACGTCAATGAATGGAGCTACAGTGAATTTATGAAATCGCTTCAATCATTTGTAATAGCCCTGTATTAGTTGTAATTGAGAAAAATTTTAAGGGGATACGGTTGTTTTGTATACAATTTGAAAATATATAGCTTTTAAAAAATAGTTCCGGTTTCTTTTGGTGCCCTCGTATTTGTAACACCAATGTTTTTGGCTACTTTCTCCCATTCACGGTACGACATTAAACGGTTATGATAATTTTTCTCTTGTCTCACAATATACGACGTTCTTGAGCAGCACTGACTAAATATCAGACATTGTTAAATAAGTTGAGACACAAACCGCAAACAGTTCCCACTTCGCGTAAATATCAAACCAACTAATCACATCCGCTTCGCCGCATCGGGCGTCGCTCGATACTCAGCGCTTGGGCGCACACGTAGAACAATTCAACCGTTGGCGACTGTTTGATGTTTTCGCGCGGTCGCCGCGCCGCACCGTGTTCGCAACAGTTCGCTCGCGTGGGATGCCGCCTACGTACGCATCTCGAGGGAGAACCCAATCGCTGTGGCGCAGTGGTTAACACAGTGGACTCGCATTTGGAAGGACAACTGTCCAATTCCCCGTCTGGTCGTCCAGATTTAGATTTCCGGTGATTTCTCTAGCTCGCTCCAGGTAAACGTCGGGATCGTTCCTCCGAAAAGGGCAGGGACTGTTTTCTTCCCGAACCATTCGCAATCCGTGCTTGTCTCTACTGACCACAGTGTCGACGGGACATCAAACTCAAATCTTTTTTACTCCTTCCTTGCTGCAGCGAGAAATGTAAGGTCGGCCATACTGGCTCCCAGTTTTCTAGTTCCTATGCACTGTTCTGTGCATACGTCGAGCTTACAGTAGCTCGTAAAATCAGTTAGGTACACTGAATTCCCTGATAAAAATTTACTAAAAAAATGGTTCAAATGGCTCTGATCACTATGGGACTTAACTTCTTTGTTCATCAGTTCCCTAGAACTTAGAACTACTTAAACCTAAGTAACCTAAGGACATCACACACATCCATGCCCGAGGCAGGATTCGAACATGCGACCGTAGCGGTCGCGCGGCTCTAGACTGTAGCGCCTAGAACCGCATGGCCACTGCGGCCGGCAAAATTTGCTACCGTATCACAGCACAGTTTCTTAATTTGTGATGATAATTAGATTATTATGTAACAAACAGAATAAAGATAAAATGTGGTGGGATAGATCGTAGTCTCAAACCCGGTACCACGTTATACGCTGTGAAATGAGTCCATTTCATTTCCCCCATCGTCTGCATTTAGGACTGTAAGGTTCTTATCTGTCTCTCTGAGCCGTATAAGGTATCATGTGTATCGATTATAATAAAAAAAATTATAAATATACCACACCAAAACACACACACACACACACACACACACACATACACATACACAAACGCACACACAAATGCATACACGAACAGATCACAGATACGTGAATAATTACACTCCAAAGTTTGGCAATAACGTTTGATCTTTGGCAAAAACATTTGACAGTCGGCAACAGAAACCAAAACATTGCATTGAAACAAGCGTTCAGTTTATAATGCTGTGGAATGTGGAAAAAAACAGCAAATCGGCGTTAATAAGAAGAAGGACAACACCAAAAATGCAACAGGAGCGTAATATGTAAGAAATTGACCACACAACCTATTAGTACAGATCAAAACATCACTACTTAATAGGAAATACCAACCACCAGAACTGTTTATAACCTACAGGGTGTTTCAAAAATGACCGGTATATTTGAAACGGCAATAAAAACTAAACGAGCAGCGATAGAAATACACCGTTTGTTGCAATATGCTTGGGACAACAGTACATTTTCAGGCTGACAAACTTTCGAAATTACAGTAGTTACAATTTTCAACAACAGATGGCGCTGCGGTCTGGGAAACTCTATAGTACGATATTTTCCACATATCCACCATGCGTAGCAATAATATGGCGTAGTCTCTTAATGAAATTACCCGAAACCTTTGACAACGTGTCTGGCGAAATGGCTTCACATGCAGATGAGATGTACTGCTTCAGCTGTTCAATTGTTTCTGGATTCTGGCGGTACACCTGGTCTTTCAAGTGTCCCCACAGAAAGAAGTCACAGGGGTTCATGTCTGGGGAATAGGGAGGCCAATCCACGCCGCCTCCTGTATGTTTCGGATAGCCCAAAACAATCACACGATCATCGAAATATTCATTCAGGAAATTAAAGACGTCGGCCGTGCGATGTGGCCGGGCACCATCTTGCATAACCCACGAGGTGTTCGCAGTGTCGTCTAAGGCAGTTTGTACCGCCACAAATTCACGAAGAATGTCAAGATAGCGTGATGCAGTAATCGTTTTGGATCTGAAAGATGGGCCAATGATTCCTTTGGAAGAAATGGCGGCCCAGACCAGTACTTTTTGAGGATGCAGGGACGATGGGACTGCAACATGGGGCTTTTCAGTTCCCCATATATGCCAGTTCTGTTTATTGACGAAGCCGTCCAGGTAAAAATAAGCTTCGTCAGTAAACCAAATGCTGCCCACATGCATATCGCCGTCATCAATCCTGTGCACTATATCGTTAGCGAATGTCTCTCGTGCAGCAATGGTAGCGGCGCTGAGGGGTTGCCACGTTTGAATTTTGTATGGATAGAGGTGTAAACTCTGGCGCATGAGACTATACGTGGACGTTGGCGTCATTTGGACCGCAGCTGCAACACGGCGAACGGAAACCCGAGGCCGCTGTTGGATCACCTGCTGCACTAGCTGCGCATTGCCCTCTGTGGTTGCCGTACGCGGTCGCCCTACCTTTCCAGCACGTTCATCCGTCACGTTCCCAGTCCGTTGAAATTTTTCAAACAGATCCTTTATTGTATCGCTTTTCGGTCCTTTGGTTACATTAAACCTCCGTTGAAAACTTCGTCTTGTTGCAACAACACTGTGTTCTAGGCGGTGGAATTCCAACACCAGAAAAATCCTCTGTTCTAAGGAATAAACCATGTTGTCTACAGCACACTTGCACGTTGTGAACAGCACACGCTTACAGCAGAAAGACGACGTACAGAATGGCGCACCCACAGACTGCGTTGTCTTCTATATCTTTCACATCACTTGCAGCGTCATCTGTTGTTGAAAATTGTAACTACTGTAATTCCGAAAGTTTGTCCGCCTGAAAATGTACTGTTGTCCCAAGCATACTGCAACAAACGGTGTATTTCTATCGCTGCTCGTTTAGTTTTTATTGCCGTTTCAAATATACCGGTCATTTTTGAAACACCCTGTATAAGTACAGTGACAAAACGAAAATTAAATAGCAAACATATGTACATATTCCAGGCCACAGACGATGCCTTGCAGAAAATAAAGGCGAAACGCGTATGGCACTAAAATTACGTTTTATTCAGTTGCTGTCAGACGGCCCTTAAGTAAAAATTATCAATATACCAAAGTAATTTATTCGTCTTTAAAACTGACATTCCGATTGCGATATGGCTGGGAAAACATGATATTTTGCGGGTAAGAACAATTACAATTCGCTTCACTCTCTGATAAATATGTTAGTGCTTTACAGAATCCATTTCTCTCGCGCGTCTTCATTAATTTGCCACTGAATTGGTGGAATTTTACTTTATTTAAAATGATCGAGAAAAATAATTAGCTTACAATGGTTATTGCATCCCCATCTATAATCTTGTCTGTATTTGTGCGTTTTGCATAAATTTTAAAAGTATTTTTTTTCTTTTGTAGGGAAATACTGGTTAGAATACTTCCATTGTAACACCTGCCCAGTTGCTCCTCATCACAAAACCTGATGATGAATAAATTCCATCTTTCGAGCAGCCAACAGATTTTTATATGAGTATTATTGATAAACTAAATGAGTACCCGACGTAGCCCAAGTATGTATTTATTGCAATTGCATTAGTCCAACTCGTTCTCCCTCTCCCTCTGTCAATCTCCTCCAGCCACCACTCTCTGTCCATCTCCTCCTGCCCTCTCTTCTCTTTGTGCATCTGTTACTCCTTCTCTCTGCGTCCATCTGCTCCCCCCGCCTCTGTCCACCTGCTACTTCACCCTCTGTACATCTTCTCCTCCCCCCTTTACGTTCATCTCCTCCTGCAAACCTCAATCTCCTCCTCACCTCCTCTACCTCCTCCCTCTCTCTGTCCATTTCCCCCTCCCCCATAAATATATCCATCTCCTCCTTCCCCCTGTCTGTCTATCCATCCTCCGTCCCCCCATTCTCTCACCACGTTATCACCTCCACCTCAGTAGGAGTTTGCTGGTTCTTTCCCCCAAAGTTTTTCTTTCCACGTAGGAAATAATAGGTGTAGTAAGTGTTGTGGATTGGCAAGACAGCCAACCCACTATGACAGGAAGCCGAAAGGCACGCGTTTAAGCTCACGCAGGCTGGCATGAGGTCTGGAACTGGACAAGGAAGTTAGACTTTAGCAAAATAAGGTCGTAGCTGTTGGAATACTTAACTTTAATCCATAATTGGAGGACATAGCTCTTGACGGTACATGTTTTACAGCATCAATAGTAACTGGTAATAGCGCCTTGCTAGGTCGTAGCAAATGACGTAGCTGAAGACTATGCTAACTATCGTCTCGGCAAATGAGAGCGTAATTTTGTCTGTGAACCATCGCTAGCAAAGTCGGCTGTACAACTGGGGCGAGTGCTAGGAAGTCTCTAGACCTGCCGTGTGGCGGCGCTCGGTCTGCAATCACTGATAGTGGCGACACGCGGGTCCGACGTATCCTAACGGACCGCGGCCGATTTAAAGGCTACCACCTAGCAAGTGTGGTGTCTGGCGGTGACACCACAGTAAGTTTGGCTGAAATCGATCTGGGGTTTAGGAGGAGTTCTTTATCCGCAGCTTTGCCCGCATACACAAATGTCACGTATATTTAACATATTTCGCACATATTTGTACACAAATTTCACCTGTATCTCTAACGAATTTCGTCCTGCAGTTTCGTTTTCACACAGCTCAATGTTCATGCGTCATATCTCGTGGGCTATGTGTCGTACAATGATATAAATTTGTAGGTACATTCAGCGGTATATGTGAATACTTCCTGTAAACTGTGTCGCGAATACAATTAGTAGAGAAGCAGTAAATTAAAACATCTTGCTTGATGCGACGGTTTTACTGCATGAAAAGCGAAAATGTAGAAAGCGAAACTTTAAGGGCTATGAAGCCAAATTTATTCCTGTATAGATTTCGGCATGCAATCTGAAGTCGAACCACAAGGCACCAAAATATTGGACGCTGTTATGTGTCAGATGATGCTCCACTGTCAAAGAATGCCCATAAAACGATTAGAATGAATAATTCCTTGGATTAAAGAAAATTAAACACTTGTAGCTAAAAGTAATTCACGAAGTTTTGTAATTAATGTGTGTGAAGATTTGCATTTATGTTTTTATGTAATGTGAAGCAAGGCGAGAGATAAACAATGATGACACATAGATGTTTGTCCCAGATTTTCGCGATGCAGTATATAGTTTCATTAAAAAAGTTACTAATTATTGCCAAGGTGGGGATTTCTGGTAAAACCAAGTTTTTGAATTTCAGCGTTTCCACATGCTGAAATACACATGTAAGGTAAACCTGGTCATTAACAAACGTCCGCGCCTGGCAGCTTAACTTCTTTCAGTGGCCTTTTCTGAATTTCTGCAGATGCCACAGTTAAGTTGGCCATAAAAAGTGGTCGACTGTGGTGTTTGGGGGCAGAGGTTTGAAATAGTACCCAGTTTGAGTGGTGCTCTCACTTTTTGGAAGAGACCAAGACGCCCTTCCGCAGTAAATACTGTCAATTTGTAGACCACATGTACCTGCAGATTATGCGAAATGTTGTGGCAGTGTTCCTGAGTGCTGAAGCCTAAGAAGTTTCAGTGAGCAAACCAATACACCATCTTGTTGCCACTAGTTATGACTATTCGTTTAATAGATGTGACGACGACAGTTCGGAAGTACACCTATAAGCTAATAAGAAAAGCCGTCTATACTACCCCTCATGTAACACCAGATATTCTGATGCCGTCAAACAATTTTAAAAAATCCTCGTTCCATCGTCCTTATTTGCTTGTGTGTTTCAGTATTTCTTGTGTATGATTTTCTTCTGTAGATTGAGCTATGATTGCTTGTCTGATAACCAGTAGAGGAAAGTGTTGTATCATGGAACATTTTTCAGACTTACACCTCTAGCCAGGTTTGAATAGAAGTTTAATATATTTTCTGATTCCATTTTTAAATGATGGCGTTCACTTTTTATGTGCTGCTATTTTATTGTGATGTTACAAAAGTTACTCCCCAAAATTAAGATTTTTCCGAATGTGAAAATGTATTCTAAGGTAAAGTATGTTCATGTACATAGGAACATGTATTCGACTGAAATTTAAGAGCTTTGCAACCGATAAAATCTTGTCAGCATTGTATTTAATAGTCCATCTGTTACATAATCAGTAAGTGAAATGAAATTAAGCAGAAGTACTATCAATAACCTGTGACACGTTAAATACATTTTGGAATAGAATCTGTTGCAAACTATTACAAATTCCCATTTTCAACACAAGTAACATTGTTGAGACATTAAAGAAACTCGTTTCATTTTCATGTATCACATGTTCTACGACCAAAATCCTCCTTATGTTTCAAGGTATAAGATAATCCACGACTGACGGATTATGATTTAACCTTACATATCTTGTATAAATAGTTCTAAAAGTATATCGCATTTAACTTACCATAAAATTCTGCACCTGAAAAATTAACATTGTACTCAGTACAGCTTTAATATGTTATACAGTATTTAAACATGTAGAGCGCAAATTATTTACAGATTATGCGCAAAACACAAAATCATGTCTAACAATAACATAAGCCATATGTAATGCCGGAATCTGCTTATTCTTCACGCGATTTTAAAATGAGTCACTAGACTGAAGTACCAGCCTAAAAACATCGTGTGCTACCAGGTACACTGTCCTCTAGGTACAACACTCTCTCCTAAATGCTGAACCGGTTAGCACCATTTGCCACTCTTTCATATTAATTAAGTGAGCTTCTTGTATCTGTAATTTTGGGCTTTCCCGAGTATAAATGTTTATTTGAGTCTGTTTACGACACTTCCTTATGTAGCGTTGTAATTTCCCGATATTTCCTTAATTTCTGTAAGTAACATGATCGTAATTACATTGATCAAGGTAGAGAACACGGTTAATGACTCTTGCAAGTATGAGAAGAAGATTATGCCTGGTTCATGGTCAGACCAAGATGCTATAGGCCGGCTGCTGATTTTAGTAACGACAGACAATGCCAGTACGGAATCTATTACAACAGGATCATCAAATGGAGCTCGTGGCGTGTCCTCACTCCCAACTTTATACAAATAGACGTTACAGAAGCGAGACAAGCAACCGATTTTATAATCCTGCTCCAGCAATAAATTTTGACGATATCAAATGTTGTGGCACATTGTGGTTTGATCTTAGCTTATGGCATGTGACAAGTCCCGTGGCAACCACTTAAGAAGAGCATGAATGCTGAATTGAATCGTGGAATGAATTTAGTTGTCTTCTTCAGAGTTATCTGGTGAAAATATTTTCATTTCACCACTAGTTTAGCATTTAGAGCAATAAGTAGATAAACCTCGAATACTATCCAAACACAGTAACCAAAATTCCACGTCTCCCATACAGGATAACACGAACATTTACATAAACAAACTGACGTTAATGCAAACGGTGAATAACGTTTCTTAACAACCGCACAAAGACTCGAATTCAGCATCGGGCCAGTTGAGATGACACTGTGATTGCAATACTGTACTCGCATTCGGGGGAGGCGGGGCTAGAACTTCAAGCAGACAATCAAGATTTATGTTTCAAATGATCTCCCCATATCACTTGAGGTAATTTCTGGTTGAGTCCTTTTGCAGGCCATGGTCGAGTTCTCCCCTCATCCTTGTTGAAGCATGTGCTCTACCTCTAATGACTTCGAGATCGATGGGCAGTTGAACGCTAATCTTCCTGCCTTTTACCTACATCATATATACGAGTTGTTCCACAAGCCGCGACATTAACAATGTGTCGTGTCAGTCCTAGTGCCGTCGCTAAAGTAGCAAGAAAGGATGTTTCATGGGTATTTTTCGAACATAACATAGTGAATTTTTTATATGAACCATACATTTTCTGGGTGAGTAACACGGAACGTTGAGATGTAACTTCTGCAACATTTTGTGTATTTATTTATTATTATTCCATAAGTCCTCGGTTTGTATGACACACAGACACAATATATTCAGGATTCTCTTTGTAGAAAATTCAGTAATATTAAATCGCTCAACTGCAAAATACTGAATGCCGATTAAAAATACTACTACTACTACTACTAATAATAATAATAATAATAATAATAATAATAATAATACTAACTGTATGTAAGAACTTACTTAGTTTTAGGAATCTTTTATACTGGTTTGAAAACGAGGCAAGTGTTAGCAATGGGTTGTGTATCATCCAAGAGTTCTCATAGAAGGACTGAACATAAAAATGGAAAAGACTAATTAAGACGAACACTCATGAATTTTGTAGAGTAATTTTAATCTAAAGATCGTTGAACTACTTCGACTACGTATCCTTGCCCTGGCAGTTTGAGAGTTCCTTTATCTTTTACTTTTGACAGTCACTATAAGGCATACTGATTTTACCTTCTACAGTATATTTATTCATTGCTATTACCGTCGGAATCATCATATTTCTATAAATTTTTGTCCTTCCTTGAAATTCAATTTGAATAGTTGTACTGCATATTTTACATTGATTCCAACTGCAAAAAAGGGCCATTACAGTACTCCACCACTCTTCGTTCTGGGTATTAAGAAATTAATGGCGTCAGAAGAACAAGGCATTACCGTTGCTTGACCTTTTCATGTAAATTTAAAATTAAAGAAACGCAGAGATAATACAGTTCGACCACGCGACTGTTGATTTGGCACACCTGTTGTAGGTATTCGTTTATTCATCTACAGATAGTCGTACATTGATGTTAATATGTCTGTTTAATACAACAGTAAAACACAAAAGTTAACAAAAATTAAGGTGTATAATCAGTTAAATGCCAAGTTAATCTGAAAATTAGCATTTAATACTTGGCCATATCTCATCACAAGTAACAGAGGCTACATACGTTACAGACAATCATTTAAACTGACACCAGGACCACGATAATATCGCTGTCTCTTGGTTACGTTCGTTGAGTGCTCCTGATCGTCTGCCTAAAAACCTGTGTCAATATCCCTTCACAATGACGGAACTGCAGAGCTCAAGAAAATGAAATATTGTTGGTACGTACAAGTTCCATGACCATGAATAGAGCTTTTAGGATAATGGTTCAAATGGTTCAAATGGCTCTGAGCACTATGGGACTTAACTGCTGTGGTCATCAGTCCCCTAGAACTTAGAACTACTTAAACCTCACTAAGCTAAGGACATCACACACATCCATGCCCGAGGCAGGATTCGAACCTGCGACCGTAGCGGTCACGCAGTTCCAGACTGTAGCGCCTAGAACCGCTCGGCCACCCCGGCCGGCTTTTAGGGTAATAATTATCAATATTTTTCGTAACATACGTAAGTTAGATTCATGAACCCTTTACACAGTTTTTTACAATTTACCCGATTTTCTATCCCACAGTGTACGCTTTACTGGTATCGTTTTTCTTCTTTTCAACATAATACTCCCCATACCAAGGGGCGCGGGGGGCGTTACTTCATGCCCACCATTTGAAGAAAATTGTAATCTAGTCAGTTACTTTATATTTTCAAATTCCGAAAAAATATGTATTATTTTTAATTAATTCTCATACCAGATGCCACGTATATTTTCAGTTTTTCAGTTAAACATTTAGGTGTCCTCAGCATATGTCACTTTCCCCAATCTATGTCTAGGCTTAGGGCCGTACTTACACCTCAGAATCAAATTAAACATATAAACAAATTCACAACAGTGAACGAAATTTGCATTTTTTTAATTTTTTGTGGTGATTATGAAGCTGGCAGAACAGGCCATTTTATGTGCATTGATATTGCGAAGAGTGTGCTAAAAGGTATTTTCAGGTTCTGGACCCTACTTACACATCAGTACCTCTATAAAAAGTATGTTTTTAATATAATACATCAGCAGTTATTAACGGCTTTTATTTTTCTTAATTTTTTTCGGGTAGGCATAAAGTACCTCTCCCTCCCCCAATTGATAATGCACGTTATGAAAAATGCCTTGGTGTTGCTAGGGTTAATCAGTAAAATTTACATGGTCAGTTATATTGAATTATGTATCTGTTTTGTTACACTCCCAAATTTCAACAGCTTTTATGCTATTTTCAAACTACAGCTACACGTACAGCATTCACCACTCGCTGCATTTTGCAATGAAATCATACATTTCGCTCAAATTGTGAAGTTGAATAACAAATTCACATCATAATTACAAGGGAATTGAGTAGTGTTTCCGTATGAAATTTATTCATTGACATTTCTCATGTGAAAACACGAAAGCTCAAGAGGCTAGCACGATTCTAGTATGCATGTTAGTGCTCCCTTTGTTGTTTTGCAATGAAATGCTACATTGGCCGTTAGGAGAGCCATATTTGGCAAACGATGCCAGCTGGCTATCACTGGCAGTATTTGCTGCTCTAAATTGCGACTGCACATAGCGCTCGGAATATTAAGCGCTGCACCAAGCTCAGCAGATACCACAGGGTGTCGGAAATGCCTTTTTCATGTTATAAGCACTAGTTTTCGATAGATGTCTTGAACTGATGTCAATTTTATAACAAATTAAACAAAAGGTTTTACTTCTTTTTTATTGTAGGTTTTATTAACGTGTCAGCGTATTTCACTAACAATGATTACCCACCCGACACGAGGTGCTGTACATGTAGTTTATGGAGCCACTACTCGGTGGTGGCCGTCCTCCTGTTTCAGCAGAAAAGAAGGAGTAGGTTAGAAAGTACTGTGCTGTCTCGCAAGATATGAGTTCTTAAGGTCTGACGTGGATTAGAAATGAAAAAAATTGTGTGTTTGGTATTTTCCACTAAATTTTATTGTTTCGTGCATGCAAAATGGAAAATATTTAGGTTTCGTTGCATAAATGTGTATGATTTGGCGTAGAAATGTTATCATACACTGTGAACGACATGACTTTCTCAATCGTAATACTGTCAGTGATGCGAACTGACGTAGTGCGCATATTAGAGATTCAGAGCCGTTTCTTGAGTGACCTAGAGGTTAAGATTTGATCAGTGTTTTTGCTGTTCAAACTGTTGAATGATTCTTCATATCTTAGGAGACTGTTTGCTATTATTAAGTAGTTTAAATAACACTTAGAGGTTTCTTACAGTCGCGTTGATGTATATAATTCTGTAAGGCTCTGAGTATTGCAGTATTTTCTTACCTGGTTGAAAAACCAGGGAGGTAAGAAGGAAATGACAAGTATTTTGGACAGGTCAGGAAAACTGCTGGTGAATCCTGTGGATGCCTTGGGCAGATGGAGGGAATATTTTAAAGAGTTGCTCAATGTAGGTGAAAATGCGATCAGCAATGTTTCGGATTTCGAGGTAGAGTGGGATAGGAATGATGATGGAAATAGGATCACATTTGAGGAAGTGAAAAAAATGGTCAATAGATTGCAGTGCAATAAAGCGGCTGGGGTGGATGAAATTAAGTCGGAACTCATCA
Source organism: Schistocerca cancellata (assembly GCF_023864275.1). NCBI lineage: Eukaryota > Metazoa > Arthropoda > Insecta > Orthoptera > Acrididae > Schistocerca > Schistocerca cancellata. The sequence continues at coordinate 383,883,952 of NC_064629.1, read as the reverse complement.
AATAAAGTGGAATGTCAGGTCTTGAATGGCTACACAGGATAATTGAAATGGCCTGGGAGTTGGGACAGGTTCCATCAGACTGGACAAAAGCAGTAATCACACCAATCTTTAAACATGGAAACAGAAAAGATTGTAACAACTACAGAGGTATATCTTTAATCAGCGTTGTGGGTAAAATCTTCTCAGGTATTGTTGAAAGGAAAGTGCGAGTATTAGTTGAGGACCAATTGGATGAAAATCAGTATGGGTCAGGACCAGATCTTTAGCTTACGGCAAATAATGGAGAAGCGTTATGAGTGGAACAGGGAATTGTATCTATGCTTTATAGATCTAGAAAAGGCATATGACCGGGTTCCTAGGAGGAAGTTATTGTCTGTTCTACAAGGTTATGGAATAGGAGGCAAACTTTTGCAAGCAATTAAAGGTCTTTAAATGGATAGTCAGGCAGCAGTTAGAGTTGACGGTAAATTGAGTTCATGGTTCAGAGTAGTTTCAGGGGTAAGACAAGGCTGCAACCTGTCTCCACTGTTGTTCATATTATTTATGGATCATATGTTGAAAACAATAGACTGGCTGGGTGAGATTAAGATATGTGAACACAAAATAAGCAGTCTTGCATATGCGGATGACTTAGTTGTGATGGCAGATTCGATTGAAAGTTTGCAAAGTAATATTTCAGAGCAAGATCAGAAATGTAAGGACTATGGTATGAAGATTAGCATCTCCAAAACGAAAGTAATGTCAGTGGGAAAGAAATATAAACGGATTGAGTGCCAAATAGGAGGAACAAAGTTAGAACAGGTGGACGGTTTCAAGTACTTAGGATGCATATTCTCACAGGATGGCAACATAGTGAAAGAACTGGAAGCGAGGTGTAGCAAAGCTAATGCAGTGAGCGCTCAGCTACGACCTACTCTCTTCTGCAAGAAGGAAGTCAGTACCAAGTCTAAGTTATCTGTAAACCGTTCAATCTTTCGACCAACTTTGTTGTATGGGAGCGAAAGCTGGGTGGATTCAGGTTACCTTATCAACAAGGTTGAGGTTACGGATATGAAAGTAGCTAGGATGATTGCAGGTACTAGTAAATGGGAACAATGGCAGGAGGGTGTCCACAATGAGGAAATCAAAGAAAAACTATGAATGAACTCTATAGATGTAGCAGTCAGGGCGAACAGGCTTAGATGGTGGGGTCATGTTACACGCATGGGAGAAGCAAGGTTACCCAAGAGACTCATGGATTCAGCAGTAGAGGGTAGGAGGAGTCGGGGCAGACCGAGGAGAAGGTACCTGGATTCGGTTAAGAATGATTTTGAAGTAATAGGTTTAACATCAGAAGAGGCACCAATGTTAGCACTGAATAGGGGATCATGGAGGAACTGTATAAGGGGGGCTATGCTCCAGACTGAACGCTGAAAGGCATAATCAGTCTTAAATTATGATGATGATGGTGATGATGAGAAACCTCTCCCGACGGCTTGACTGTTTGGCCTCCTCACCCATTTGATTTCTGTCTGTGAAAGTACTAAGACTGTAGGGGATACGTGTAAAGATTCTCTGTACCACATATAGATAGGTACGATGAAATGAATGATACCGCAAGCATTGCATGGATCCCCCATGTAACTTTAAGTGAAAGACAGACTGAAATTAGGCATCGATTAAATTCGCTGTATGCTTGGAAAGTATCAAGCATTTACAGTCGAAGACACAGAATGGTTCAAATGGCTCTAAGCACTATGGGACTTAACATCTGAGGTTATCAGTCCCCTAGACTACTTAAACCTAGCTAACCTAAGGACATCACGCACGTCCATGCCCGAGGTAGGATTCGAACCTGCGACCGTAGCAGCAGCGCTGTTCCGGACTGAAGCGCCTAGAACCACTCGGCCACAGCGGCCGGCTGGAGATACAATACGATATTTTTTTTAAATTTCTGTTAAACTTGATTAGTTATAAAGCCCCGGACAAAAAATTAGTCACCAGTGAGCACTCACAAACGAGTCGTTAAGCCTTTACAGATGGCGCAGCAATCTAGTCACGTGCTCAATCATCCGCGCCCTGCTTATACGTGAGCATAAGACAGTAGTGTTCAGTGACAAATTTATGTTTCAAGCCGACATTTTACGTAAACATGGGTAAATGTAAGAATGTGACAAAGAGCCATAAAGGATCAATCGTATTTTGCCGTGCCCATGGCCATACGGCATGTGAGATAGCTGTATTTGATGGTGTTTCGCGGCGGACTGTTGAACGTGTCTACAAGCAGTGACGTAAGACACGTGGCCACGGAACACCACGTCTGAATTGAGGTCGAAAAAATATCCTAACTCAGAGGAACCGGAGATGCGTTTCACAGCTTGTGAATCAAGAAACCCTCTGGAAATTACTGCAGGCAATGAATAAAGATCCATCCCTTACCGCTGGCGACAAAACATTGTGACGGGAACTACACGCAGTGATAATTTGGGTTCGGTCACCTCGCAAGAGAACATCGCTCACACAGGCGGATAAGGACGACAACAGCAAAGTTCTTCGGGCTAGAAGAACATGTGACAGGGCTTCTGAACACTCCCCCACCCTTTTACATCTCGAGTTGTGTGCAAAATCATCTGACTTGAATCGCATAGAAAATCTGTGGGACACGTTAGAACAGAGGGTAAAACGACGTCAGCATCCCCGCAGTTTGGGGGAACTGGGTGATAAAACCCTCAGCGAGTGACTTAACCTGGATGGACATACCTGCACGCCCTCGTGGACTCACTACCTAACTAATCTAGGTGGTTATCAAGTCCAGAGGTGGAATTACACGGTAGCGAATGAAGCTCGTAAGTATTGCTCTAGAGATGGCAATTTCTTTTTCGGTGAGCTTATAACATTCCGATTCAAGTCATGTTGACGACTAGAAGTTGTTCACCACTTACACAAGCGGCTAAAGAGCCAGACCAGGGTTGATTCCTGATGTCTAGACGTAAATAATTGACGATGTTTTCGGGGTAGTATCTGGGTGATGATACTATTTTTTACGCACTTATTCGGAGAACTGAGTTAGATGATTTCTTCACGTGCTCAAAGCAGTGGCACTACATGAACTCACCGTCAGGATACTAAGCAGAGTACGAGGTACTGTCGTGTCGCGACGTTATTTATAACCTTGTTGCACTCCCAGTCGTCGCTAAAGTGTTTGATACTCAGCTGTTTTGCCGCCCGGGATAGCCGAGTGGTCTCAGGCGCCTTGTCACTGTCCCAGCGGCTCCCCCCCCCCCCCCCCCCCCCCCCGACGGAGGTTAGAGTCCTCCCAAGGGCATGGGTATGTGTGTTGTCCTTAGCGCAAGTTAGTTTCAGTTATATTAAGTAGTGTGTAAGCTTAGGAACGGAGACCTTAGGAGTTTGATCCCATTATACCTTACCACAAATTTCCAAATTTCCAAATTTTTACAAAGCTGTTTTACTGAGACCACATCAGAAATTCGTGGGACACACAATTCCTTGTCGAATTTCACATCTAGTGGATGATACAGCCCGCAAAATCTTAATAAACAGATTGCCGGATCCGGGACATTGCTTGAATTGAACTCTCGATCCCTTTATTTCAGTAGACATCTTAATTAATCCGTCCGAGAAATTTGGAATCTGAACCACTGTAATGGTCTTACAGTATTGTTCCCTAGTGCTACAAAAGTTATGATGAGTTTCAGTGTGGTGTCAAACTTTACGAATTTCCCATTTTATGAACCCTTGCAAATAACTCATAAAGAATTTAACGCCTCAAACCAAAGCAGCTCTTCAGGTAAGTCGTGGCCGTATTAGCGGAAGCTCTAAATGAATCCCTGGAATACACTAGCACAAGCAGAGTACGTATTTCCTTAAGGAGGGAAAGAAAGACTGCTGTGTTTCATACGTAGACATCAGGGCACGGAAGGATCAAGGTAGCATGTTAAATCTTAGATCGACAAAAATGGATTTATATTTACATGCATGCAGTGGCTGCCACTCAACATAAAATACCAATGTAGTGCGAATCCTGTTCCACAGATCTTGAGCCATGAAAATGAGACAGGCACTGCCTTATGGTTTTCTTTTCATTTAAATGTTGATCTTCGTGGTCCTTATACGCAATGCTTGCTGGTGGCGGTAGAATCGTTTGGCATTCAGCTTCAAACTCCGGTTGCCTAAATTTTCTCAATAGTGTTCCTCGAAAAGAGCGTCGCCTTCCATCCAGGGACTGCCATTTGATATCCCGAAGCATCACCGTAAGACTTACGTTTTGTTCGAACCTACCGGTAACAATCTAGTAGCCCGCTTTTGAACTGCTTCTGTGTCTTCCTTGATTCCAACCTGGTACAGATTCCAGAGCAGTACTCAAGAACAGGTCGACCAGCGTCCTACATGCGGTCTCCTTTACTGGTGAACCACTCTTTCCTAAAACTCTCCTGATAAAATGAAGTCGATCATTCGCCTTCCCTACCACATTCACACATTCTCGTTCCACTTCATATCACTTTGAAACGTTACACCCAGATATTTAAACGACATGACTATGTCACGCAGGACACTAGTAATACTGTATCCGAACATTACAGGTTTCTTCTTCCTTCCCATCCACATTAACTTACAGTTTTCCACAGTTAGAGATAACTGCCATTCATTACACCAACTGGAAATTTTATCTAAGTCATCTTGTATCTCGTATCTTCCTACAGTCACCCAAATTCGACACCTTATCGTACACGGCAGCATCATCAGCAAACAACCGCAGATTGCTAACCTCCGTGTCCGCCAAATCATTTATATATATAGAGAACAACGGCAGTCCTAGCACACGTATCTGGTGCATTCCTGACGATACCCTTGTCTCTGATGAACATTCGCCGTCGAGGACAACATAATGGGTTCTATTACTTAACAAGTCTCCGAGCCACTCACATATCTGTGAACATATTCTATATATTCGTACATTCATTAACAGACTTCAATGGGACACGAAATATGAAATCTACCTGTTGCCTTTAATCTACCATATGGGTCCAGGTAGAGGGAGAAAGGAGTACGGTGAGGGAGAGACGTGAGTTAAATGGCAGAGGGGTAAGTCGCGGGGGGGGGGGGGGGGAGACGAAAAACTATGGCAAGGGAGACAGATCCAGGTTGAAGGTAATACGAAGACGGGGAGGAATGGATACAGTGTCGGATTAACTAATAGTGTGAGGGAAAGGGAAGATGATTGAGTTACGGAGAAAGAGAGAGATAGAGGAAAGAATACGCTATGGAAGAGGTAAGGAGGGATAGTGTTAGGCAGAAAAGAATGCAATGATGGAGAGGGTGGAAAGGATAAGCTAAAGTATCGTAAAATACTAAAACTTCTTTAACAGTGCTATATCAGAATTTCTAACGATCTAATACTGTTTATTTCGCCAAATAATGCATTTTGTAAGATAATATTTTCTATAGTTACACTAGATCTGAACTTATACACTATAAATCAAAGCGTTAGAACTACATTAGTGACACCTGCTTCCGTTTTGCAGACGCGCGTTTAGCACTTTGCCTAACTGGTACACTCATTTCCAGGCTACTGATTACGGGAAAGAAGAATGGCTCTTTGTACTCGGTAGGCAGTGCTTGAGGCTGCAGGAAACGATTACGGTTGTTAGCGGCGGAGCGTGAGGAAGTGCACTTGCAGGTCGTTACGGCGGCGCCTGAGATACGGCACAATCACGGTAAGGTATGCTGTGCGCTGCATAAAGCCTCTCGACAACGGTTAAATCTCCATTACGCACAGCTCGCACACAAACGATGAGGGACATTTGTAAATGTTAAGCAAATGGGTTCACATTTTTTTCGTATTCGCAAGTCTAAATTACTGATTTCACATACCTAAATTATTTACTTCTGACATTTGGAATTTCTAGAACGCATTCCTAGGAATTCCTGGAATTCCTAGAAATTAATGTAATATATGATTAAAAATTTGTTAATTTTTTTAATAAAGCAAGGTGTGGAGACAGTAGCACTAGAATGGTTTCTGTTACTCGCACTAAACATGGCGAATTAGCTAAAACTTGCACCGAAAGTATTACACTACCACTTTCACGTAACTGGTTCAGGAGGTTGACAAATAATTGCCGGGATCATTGACTTCTGTTGGGATATCTTGCCGCATACACCGTACAAGTATGAACTGCATTCTCTCTACACTCTCCATACACCATGAGCAGGTCAACTTATTCTGCGTGGTAAATCCCATCGTCCACTCACGACTTACTGCCTGGAGTGTCACGCACTAACTGACAAGCAAGTCGCAATGCACTGAAAGAACACACAACAAGCACACAGTAAGCAAACATAACAACATCGTACCTAGCAACTATGCAGGTTGAATGGCACAAACAAGTATCGGTGTTGCAGCTTTCCAAAATACGAAGTCTCGTAAAGGACTCACACTAGAATCCTGCAAAAAACGCCACTGACATTCTAAATGGTTCAAATGGCTCTGAGCACTATGGGACTTAACATCTGTGGTCATCAGTCCCCTAGAACTTAGAACTACTTAAACCTAACTAACATAAGGACATCACACACATCCATGCAGGAGGCAGGATTCGAACCTGCGACCGTAGCAGTCGCTCGGTTCCGGACTGGGCGCCTAGAACCGCTCGGCCACCACGGCCGGCGACTTTCTAATTTACCCTAATTTTAGTATGTGGTGTCAACAGGCATTGTTCCAATTAAAAATGTGCATATTTGCACAAAAAATACACTTTCTAAGTATTATTACAATTTGTTGATTGGCTAAAAATACGAGCCCCTGACTACCAATCCATTCTGTGGAAAACGCACATAGCACTTTCCATTTCCGCAGTATTCGCGGTGAAAGTTTTAGGTGATTGGCCGTATATAGTGAAATAGTTACATCTACATCTACATCTACATGACTACTCTGCAATTCACATTTAAGTGCTTGGCAGAGGGTTCGTCGAACCACAATCATACTATCTCTCTACCATTCCACTCCCGAAGAGCGCGGGAAAAACGAACACCTAAACCTTTCTGTTCGAGCTCTGATTTCTCTTATTTTATTTTGATGATCATTCCTACCTATGTAGGTTGGGCTCAACAAAATATTTTCGCATTCGGAAGAGAAAGTTGGTGACTGAAATTTCGTAAATAGATCTCGCCGCGACGAAAAACGTCTTTGCTGTAATGACTTCCATCCCAATTCGCGTATCATATCTGCCACACTCTCTCCCCTACTACGTGATAATACAAAACGAGCTGCCCTCTTTTGCACCCTTTCGATGACCTCCGTCAATCCCACCTGGTAAGGATCCCACACCGCGCAGCAATATTCTAACAGAGGACGAACGAGTGTAGTGTAAGCTGTCTCTTTAGTGGACTTGTTGCATCTTCTAAGTGTCCTGCCAATGAAACGCTACCTTTGGCTCGCCTTCCCCACAATATTATCTATGTGGTCTTTCCAACTGAAGTTGTTCGTAATTTTAACACCCAGGTACTTAGTTGATTTGACAGCCTTGAGAACTGTACTATTTATCGAGTAATCGAATTCCAACGGATTTCTTTTGGAACTCATGTGGATCACCTCACACTTTTCGTTATTTAGCGTCAACTGCCACCTGCCACACCATACAGCAATCTTTTCTAAATCGCTTTGCAACTGATACTGGTCTTCGGATGGCCTTACTAGACGGTAAATTACAGCATCATGTGCGAACCTGTAGACCTAAAATATTTATACATCAATTAACAATATCGATACAATGTTTACGGCAAAGGGTCCTACGAAGGGGCAATCATTCCGCGGTTGGTCCATTACTCGCAACCATTATAGAGGGTGTCGCAGGACGAATATAATAGGAAACATCACTCGTAGCAAAAATGTCTATTAAACACGTGCTCTAAAATGCATACCTTGAGAGCTATGAGCACTTCTTCATTTTCGATACAGTGAAACAAATCTATTCAACTATAAACTCTTTGCTTTCCAAATTTTGAGAGGAGGCAGTATATACCAAAATTAGAAAAGTTGTCTAGTGAACGCGGGCTCTAACATGCATGTCTTAAAAGCTGTGAGGACTTGGTCAATAGAAGAGATATTTTCCACTGTAGCGAAAATGAACAAGTTCTCTTTGTCTTTTAGGCATGCACTTTGGGGCCCATGTGCACTGGGCGTTTTTTTTTTTTTCTTGTTTTGGCCCATACTGAGTAAAGGTCAAGTTCTACGTCCTGGCCCATCTTCGACCGATCGCAGTTGTCAGCCTCTGTCAACGGCGTCATTGGATGCGGTAAGGATGTGCATGTGGTCAGCATAATTCCGAAGATAGAAGTGGTCGGATGACACTATAAGTGCTGAATGTCGGAGTATATCATAAGAAGAGAATCTCCTAATAAATACACATAACTAGAAAAGAAGTTTGCATAAATCTAGACATAATACTACGAACACATTACACCACACAAAAACGAATGGGTGCTCAATGATATGTTATGGATCTCTTTTGAAATATTTTATAGTAGTAGCTGCTAATTATAGGGTTCAAAATGCCTCTTTCGCGCATGAGGGTCCTGCAGTATACATTCCAAATCTCCTTAGCAGACAACAGGGAATAATAAATTATGTGAAGAATGTTGTGAGAACAAGATATAGTGAATATTATCCAAGATCAATATCGAGTATTCCAAGTCAAGCGAAATATTTAATTAGTCAATGAAATTTGACAGATTATGGAGACACCGCGGCGAGTGTGTCTTGCAAGCTTCAAAGTGCAGACACGGCCCAACTTTGTGTGTACACAGTAGTGCAAAACAGTTTAAAGGCATGCATATTTGCACGAAAATTAACATTGTCCGTTGGAATATTTATGCACCATCCATTATAGTGATAAACGCAATTAAATGGCATCGCAGCCCGGATTTGAACCCCGTGGAAAACCTTTGCGGAAGGCGTGCAAGGCACGTTTATCGCAAGGAAAGGCAATCTGAGGCCGTATGTGAGCCGAAAAGAACGATACGAGAAGATTGGGCGACAATTTCACTGCAAGAACTACAGATCCCAAGAAAATGAAAGCCCAAGAGTTTTTGAGGTAATTAGGAAGAACGGTTAGACGAACTACTAAAAATGCGTTAACACAACAGGACAGTGAGGATTTTTATACCAGTTTTCATTCAGGAAATGCAAACGCCTTATTTTGTTACTCGCATTATGAAAGAAACTTTGTAATTCCGTCATGATTGTTTGTCTTATATGTATCTACAACTTTCATAGCAAATTCGGTACATGTGTGATTCAGGCATTGTACTATTACTTTCGTGGAACCCTACCTTTATGCTGATATCCACTGCTGTGCATGGTATGCACTGTTATGCTGAAGCATACTTGACATTGGGCTGCAATGCTGTAACTGTCTACGCTACAGTCAGCCTAATAAACAACATCGTAGCATGAAACATTGTTGTCACTGCTCTGAGCTACGCGACATTCAGGAGGATGGCAAACAAACGCCTTCCTTTTGTGTACGCTGCTCAGGAAGGCATCCGCAAAATTCTATAGAGTTTCCAGAGTACGTCCAAAAGTGGAAAATTAACCAGTGCATGGCAATATAAAGCACAACAAACTGGCAAGCAGCCTCACAAAGAAATTTCGTAACGTAGGCAGACGTTGTCACAGGAAACTTGGCGGCTTCCCAGACATTTGTACACTCTCAGTCTCTTACAGCTAGTTCCCTGATACATACGAAAACTACGAAACCACTAAATGAAAGGAACAATTCTTCGGTAAGTCAGTAAGACATCACGTGTTTCACCAGTGTCGACTACATATACCAGAGAAATGCATCAAATTTTAAACAATTCAAGAGGAAATAATGAATGTAATTGGGCACAGGTGGAGGTAGCAGTGGTGAAACAGAGAAATACACAACAAAAAGCGCATTCGCTTCCAGATAATACATACATTACGGATGCCATACGGAATTCGCACAAATCCAGTGAGAAAAAACCATACCCACCGCAGCCACATAGGCTTCAGGAGGGTCCAGTTATTCAGAACGACTTAATCGAAGCAATTTATAATATCGTAATAAATGTACTAAGACAGATAACTGATACACTAACAGCATAAAAGAATTAGTCGCAGAATCGCTACGGAATCTGGGTCTCAATATCGGCGGGATATGTTAAGAATAAAGTACACTGGGATGCCCCTTTCATTACAGCTAACAAACACACCCTCCTACATCTTTCACGCTCCAACTAGATATCAATAAGTGCGATATCTGAAGCATAGTTGCTGCCGAATGATCCATTTCAGCTTCCTGGATATGGTTTACACTGATCAGCCAGATCATTATGAGCAGCTGACCAATAGCCAGTACTCCACCTTTGGCACGGATAACAGCGGCGACGTGTCGTGGCATGAAAGCAATGAAGCCTCGGTAGGTCGCTGAAGGGAGTTCGTACCACATCTGCAAACGCAAGTCAGCTAATTCCCGTAAATTCCGGGCAGGCGGGGAGGGGCGGGGGCGCGATGAGCTCTGACGCCATTTTGTATCACATCCCAGATGTGTTAGATGGGGTTCAGATCTGATGAGTTGGGGGGGGGGGGGTGTTGGGGGGAGGGGGCAGCACATCAACTGGAACTCGCCACTGTGTTCCTCGAATCACTCTATCACACTCCTGGTCTTGGGACATGATTCATTATCTTGTTGAAAAATGCACTGCCGTCGGGAAACATGATCGTCGTGAAGGGGTCTACCTGTTCTGCAACCAGTATATGATACTCCTTGGCAATCTTGGTGCGGTGCACGGGCTCTGTTGGACCTGTTCAAAACTGTGTGTGAAATCTTATGGGACTTAACTGCTGAGGTCATCAGTCCCTAAGCTTACACACTACTTAACCTAAAATATCCTAAGGACAAACACACACACCCATGCCCGAGGGAGGACTCGAACCTCCGCCGGGACCAGCCACACATTCCATGACTGCAACGCCGTAAACCGCTCGGCTAATCCCGCGCGGCTATTGGACCTGTGGATGCCCGCGTTAATGTTCCCCAGAGCATAATAGAGCCGCCGCCTGCTTGTCTCCGTCCCACGGTACAGGTGTCAAGGAGCTGTTCCCCTGTAAGGCAACGGATTCGCACGGTCCCATCGGCATGATGAAGAAGGTATCAGGATTCATCAGGACATGCAACGTTCTGTCACTGCGCCAACGTCCTGTGTCGATGGTTACGTGCCCATGCCAGTCGTAGTTGCCACTGTTCTGATGTTAACATCGGCTCATGCATGGGTCGTCGTCTGTGAAGGCTCATCGTTAGGAGTGTTCGATACACAGTGCGTTCAGACACACTTGTACTCTGCCCAGCACTAGTGTCTGATGTTAGTTTCGCCACAGTTCGCCTCCCGTCCTGTTTTACCAATTTACCCAGCCTGTGACGTCCGACATCTGTAATGAGGGGTGGCTGCCCAATCCTACAACGTCAGGACGTGGTTTCACCTTGGTTTCGCCACGTGTTGAATCACTTTGGTTTCGCCACTCGTTGAAAACACTCATCACAACACTCCTCGAACACCCGACAAGTCGTGCAGTGTCCGAAATGCTTGTGCCGAGCCTCAGGGCCATCACGATATTCGCTCGGTCAAACTCAGATAGATCGCGCGCCTTCCCCATTCTGCACACGGACAGTACACTCACTGATACCACGTACATCGCGCGTGTGTCTGACTAGCAGCCGTTCCTCGCCAGGTGACGCTGCTACATCTGGGCGGATTTATACCGATAGCAAGTGAGTGGTCACAGTGTTCTGGCTGACCGCAGTAATTCGAGCCGACATATACGATAGACATAAGGGGTGTTCACTTCTCATAAGCAATGGAATCCTGTGGAAAATTCGAAGAGATGAAAGAAAAGAGATACCACTTCAAGCCGCTGCAGCTACATTATATACGATAGGGAATGAAATAAATGTAACGTTGGTTTACAAATAGCAAAGGCAGACAACAACAAAATAACAACTGAGTATGTTGTTTAAGTCGGTGGCGCATTCGAAGATAATATAAGGTGATTTTAAAGGTCATCACCCTTCTCAGAGCTCAAACAAAGAAATAAGCGTCAGCAAAGTGATAGCGGAGAATATTGACGAAGATAACTTAATCGTCTTAAATTATGGTGCCCCGTCGAGGATAAAATATATTAACAATAAAGATTCAGAAAATATGTTTCTTGTGAAACGCAACTAGCACTTTATTCACACGAAGTAATGAGTGCTATCGGCACGAGTAGTCAGATTCATTGCATTTTCCTAAATATCCAGAAGGCATTCCACACCGTTCCTCGCAAGGGACTGCAAAACAAATAGTCATCGAGTTAAACAGAAGTGACATTTGGCGTTCCCCAGGGAAGTATTATGGACGATCTCCTGTTCCTTTTCAATATCAGCCATTTCAGAGACGATCTCCGCACCTCCCTTAGACTGATTGCAGGAAATTCTGTCATTCACCGTTTAGTAACGTCATGAGAAAATCGAAACTAATTGCAAAATGATTTAGAGAAGATATCTATATGGTGCGAAAAGTGGTAATGAACTCTGAATAATGAAAAGTATGAGGACATCCACGAGAGTACTAAAAGTAGTCTGTTATATTTCACTTACACGAAAAAAATACACATATCTAAAGGTTGTCATTTCAACTAAATACTGAGGAATTACAATCAGGGACAACTTAACATGGACTGTAGTAGGGAAGGCGTATGATCAACATCGGTTTATTGCGAGAATTTTTAGAAAAGCGTGGTTCATTTTTAAAGGAGGCCGCGCACAGAACTTGAGAACTGCTCGAGTGTTTGCGATCTCAACCGTGTTCAATTAGAGGAAGACATCGAAGCAATTCAGAGGTCGGCTGCTAGCTTTGGTACCGGTAGGTTCGTTCAACACGCGAGTGTCACAGAGATGCTTCGCGAAATGCCTGGAGGAAAGATAACGTTCTTTTCGCGGAACACTATTGAGAAAATTTAAACAATCGGCACTAGAAACTGACTGCAGCGAGATTCATTCTACTGCAGCCAACGTACATTTTGTGTACGGACCACGAAGATTAGAGAAACTGGTGTTCGTAACGGAGGCATATAGACAATCGTTTTCCCTCGTTCAGGTTGCGAGTGGGACAGGAAAGCAAATTACTAGTAGTGGGACAATGTACTCCCCGCCATGCACCACACGGTGGCCTGCGACGTATGTATGCAGACGCAAAAATTAGTACAATCACAGAGATAATATTGAGGGGAACGCGAATCAAAGACCGTGTTTTATTGGCAGAACACTTAGTACATTCAGCAGATTTGCTAAAGAAACTGCCTACACTACCCTGAACCGTATATACGCTTTCCGGGGCTGGTGGAACTGGGTTGGTAGCGTCAAGAGTTGGCAGTTCACCACCCTTAGTAGGGTAGCAGTGGGGAGGTGAGTGGTTGTCTAGTTGCAGGCTGACATGTCGTCAAGAGAAAATTGCTGATTAAACATACATTTCACTAGTGAACACACTACACAATCGTAAGAACGTTCTGAAGTGGCAACACCCTCTAGGGCATCTGCTAAGCACACGTAGTCCGGAGGCACTCAGTTACGCAGGCGGTATGCGCTTCCGACAGTCTATGGTGACGCCAGCGCTCGGTGAGGTGCCTGTGGCTTCATGTTCAGCGACATAGCTCAGGTTGGGAATCCCACCGTAGACCCCAGAGGGGAAGACAGGTCTCATCTGTCGTGCCTGCCCTTGCAGACAGAGGCGGACAGCGACAGTATGCCCACACAGACGAAGACGGCTGGATGGCTGCACTACCTCGGAGTGGAATAGTAGCTCTCCAGGACAGGAGACCAGCAGCGACTGCAAGTAGGCTCGGTGGTGGTAAGTCCACAACGTCGAACTCAGAGCAGTCAGTCGGCCTGTAAGATGCTTGTCCATCGACCTTCGACTCGAGTTCCACGTATCGATTTCCCTTGTCTCGAGCCAGTGGTCGTGCGCACAGCGGCAGCCACATGATTTTGTTGTGAATGTAAGGGGAGAAACGGCGGCGGTTGGAAGATGGTGGCCTGGAGGGAGTCGGTGACCACGTGAACGACAGCTGAGCCGTCGGCGTGCAGACAGCTGTGGCGGGACGGGCAGCAGGGCGGAAGCGAGCTGCGTGGCCAGCTGTTCGTTTGCGTGCCAGTGTTTGGCGGCGTGATGGACAACGTGAGAGCGGGTTCGTACCTGAAATTTACTTCCAAGGACCTTTAAAAAGAAAAAAAGATGGTGTAATATTCATCACTATGTTAATGTTTAAATCTTGAGGTACTCTCATGTGTCTAAAATTGTCACGACCCTGTTTCTCGCTTTGGAGAGCATAAGGCACGTAGTGGGGCAATTATTTCTAGGCCCGTTTTGTTATTGAGCCTTGTGATGAGAAGTAATATAGCGTGTTTAATAGCAAAATGTACATGTTAAGAGAAGTTTTTTGGCAAGCCAACCAATCATATATTTTTGGTATATTGTATACAAGGAGTAAAGCGTTTCCCGGCGAAGTGGTGCGTGCGAGGTCATTGCCATTCCTATCTGTGAACTAGGCAGGCAAACAGTTGTCTGTCAGTATTGTAACAACGACAACGTTACCATATTTTAAATTTTCTGAAGTCGTTCTTGAGACCCTAATTTAATCCTGCAAAGCCTTAGTTCTTAAAATTGCATTTTGTTGGCCACGTTATGTTTATGCTTATGCTTGTACTTTGGTGTGCTTCCGTTGTTATTATTAAATTTAATTTTTATGAAGTCATTCTTGAGGACCTGGAGCAAGCAGTAATTTAATTTCACAAGAGGATCAATTTTTTCTTCTATACTGCCTGTTTCAAATTTTTTATTTCAAATTTGGATTGTAAATTTTAAATTTTAATGTAAAGAATTAGCTGAACACTAAGAGTGTTGCCGGCCGGGGTGGCCGAGCTGTTCTAGGCGCTACAGTCTGGAGCCGCGTGACCGCTACGGTCGCAGGTTCGAATCCTGCCTCGGGCATGGATGTGTGTGATGTCCTTAGGTTAGTTAGGTTTAAGTAGTTCCAAGTTCTAGGGGACTGATGACCTCAGAAGTTAAGTCCCATAGTGCTCAGAGCCATTTGAACCATTTGAACTAAGAGTGTTGTACGGCTATAGATTTCTGTTGTACGGCTAGTACCGTGTGTTGGTGGAAGGCATTTTCCGTAATCACTGTGGCCAAGTGTATGTGTTCCAAATAGTAAAAAAATTTTGGTCAAAACATCCTGCAACTTCTAATCCAGGAACATTGTTTCCTGTTTTGATCAGCTTTATGCTATGGTTACGAGCAGGGGCCCTCCAACAAGCAAGGGATTTTAAAGATCTAACGTGCCAATTGGACAAAATTTGGCAGTATATCCCTCAGGAGGACTTCCAGCAACTCTACAAATCAACGCCAATCTCAATAACTGCTTACTTACGGGCGAGAGTTGGACCAATGTGTTATTGACTTGCTCAGTTTGTGAAGCTCTTTCTCTTCAATGAATTATGCAATTTTTCTGAAATTGTAATCATAGAAACTACTATCTTCAAGTCTGGGGACGTCCAATTTTAGAATAACTGGAACGAAAATTCGCATATTGGTGGAGTAGCTGTGCTAATTCCCAACAAGATGGAACATCCTGTCACCAAGAGCATTTCCATTTCAGAGTGATCTACGTGATTCTTCAATTGAAAGTTAAGATTACGCTTCAAATCATTTGTCTAATGCACCTACTTCACCTCATCTAACAAGCTACTAGAATAGTTCTATGAAGATCTGGTAGCAGCCAAAACCATCACATTTTCTTCCATACTTGGCGATTATAATGCCAAGATAACAATGAAGTCCATAGAAGCTCATCGCTTCATTGGAAAGTTTGGACTTTCAATGCAACATTAGAGAGGACAAATGATGACTTTTCCTAATAATGAACCTTAATATTCCATGGAAACGTTTTATAAGAAAAATCCGAAAAAGGAAGCGGACCACGAGAAGCTCTGACAGCACACTTAAGAATGAAATAGATTAGATACTCACATCGAACAACCGAATGTGGTCAGATGAGCCAGGATCCATATTATCACTCATCTTGAAAGAAAATGTCTGATGAAAAGGAAGTTAGACTTAAAATAAAAGAGCTGAAGAATACAAGAAGTGCGTTCGAGCAATTCATAGCGAAGAAACTACCTACATAAAAATTAAGAAGAATGGAACTGAACGAACTATCGACAGAAATTACCACCAGTATTCGTACAGTAGTAAAGAATGTCACTGCACTCCAAAAACAAAAGTATCCGAGATTCAGCCTCAACACAGAACAAAATATAGAATACCAAACACTAACAGAGACTCACACATATACGGAAACCTCATCAAAATCGTAACGAAGGCGATCAGAAGAGACCAGCGAACGAAAACACAAGACTGATCGAGAATACCATCACAATCAATGTGAACAGGAGAATCCTTCATTCGAGTCTATCAAAAGGGAAGCTTATCATCCACCACTTTCGGAATGACTGAACGAAAGTTGTTAGTGGAATTGATAAAATTATGAAAACTGTTGAGGACTTCCATTTGAAACTCTACAGTCGACCACTGACAAGCCAAATCCTGCATGATGAATCTTGAAAGTTTGTTAGAAATGTGGGATGGGAACAACTGAAACTTATCGATAAAAATGAAGTAGAAATAGCTCTGAAACAACTCAAGAACTGTAAGGCGCCAGGAGATCATATGACGAACGAGATGTTTGAAATTGAAGGAAAGACGAAGAAGCACTCCTAATTCTATTAAATAAATGCAGTGAGTTTTCGTGAAGTTTTTTCAAGGAATTCACTGGATGATGGACTGAAAAGTTCCGAATAACATAAAAATTCTAACACTAAATAATAAGTAATTGCTATGCGAAAATACGCTTACCTTGAGATGAATGTTTGTCTGAAAAATAATATCTCCTCTCCTTAAGAGCACAAGATCTGACAGTGACGCATCCATGAAGTCTACAATGCTGCGTACAGAGTCAGTCTCGATGGAGAGCGCTGCTGGTTCTATTAGCCAATCTTTCCATAGTACTTCGCTGAAAAGTTTTTATTCTCTTCAGGGCAGAGAAAGGTCGCTCCGCCTCAGACGCTGTCGTCGGTGTGTTAACAATAACTTTCAGGAGTTCGACTGCTTCTCTAAAAGACTACTGCAAATTATTTGCGAGCAGAAGCTGCCGAAGTGGAGCAGCACCTGTGAGAGTTCTAAACTCATTCCTCGTGAATAGTATTTGAAGCTCCGTTCTCAGCTTATTTATATATATTTCGCAAGAGCTGTACAGCACGAAATAAACTTTTCAGAATGAAATAAAGCTGGAGCAACGAGATGCCTTGTTAAATCTAAGTGATCAAAAACTTTTGCGGCAACAGTTTTTGAAATTTCATTTTCCTGCCTCTGTCTCTTTTGCAGGGCACAGCAGCTATCTGCACGTGCGAATCGCGTCTGTGATGCTACCTCGGAATTCTATTTGGATCTTTTAAAATGTTGTATCCTTTGTTGTAAATTCAATGGATCATCAGCTCGTGTGGGAAACATGAGGGACTTTGTGTCAGTTAGCATTGCTGTTCGCTACGAAAAACTGTGAAAAAAACTGGGAAAATCGAATAGGTCAGCAAAAGATGCTAACGCCCGTATTCAGACTCGTTGCTTGGGCAATCAGATTTAACTTATGGGCACAATAAGGAACGAAAGCATCTTTAAAACGTTCTTTCAGTCTGATCTGGAATTACACGAAATCACCTGCAGTAGTTTCCGTTCTTACACCGGTAACGATAACCCTCTAGCACACAGGAAAATGAACCATTTTTAATATGTTCAGAAGTGCCTTTGAAAACAGCAGCCTTCGAAAGGTGATCGCAGGGCGCAGTATCAAGTTCAGTAACGAAACTTATAATATCGCCAAAAATTCCTGGATTTGATGAATCACTGCATTCATCATTTCCATGAAGTGCGAGGTCAAAACCAGCACAAAATTTAATACAGCCCACAAGTTCAGAGACTACTAATGATTTTTGCGAATTTGATCATTGTGTCTTTCAGCTGACTGCCAGTAAGCACTGCAAAGTTTTTTTTCTAATATCCTGTTTCCCTAAAAGATTGTGTTGTAGCTGTATAGTCATATGTGATTTAGACCGCTAGTGTTCCTTTATCTTCTGTAATAGATGTCCGACATTGTTAACGCCTCTTAGTTTCAAAGCCGTTTCGCCCCAAGCATTTTCTCTTGCAAGCAACAAACACGGAATATAGTAAAATTTGTTTGTGATATCACAACCACATACCCAATTTACTTTCCCGTAAATGTCCAGTCTAAGAATTTTTACGGTTTCTTTATTTGTATTTTTAGTTTTCTTGACTAACCTGATAAGCAGTATCGCTCTCCTTATGTCTCTCGTATAGAGTTTATCTTAAAGCGACCAGGAAGAAGTTAGTTTTCTCAAGCCTCTGCACTGAATTAACATACACACATACATTCACTGAACTGAAGTTTACAGTGTTCATGGCATGAATGAAAAATATAACACTTTTGCTAATAAATTGCTTACCTTATTTGAACACTGTTTTCCCCCAAAACTAATCAAGGTTAGAGCGAAGTCTGCAAAGAAGCTATCGATTACTCAAGGAATAGGGGTATCTTGTACGACAGAAAGAAAACTGTATCTGTCAATCCGAAACAGTTCTGATGTTGATACTATAGCACATTACAAGAAATACTGCAAAATATTACAGACTGAAATACGAACGTCAAAGCAAATATATTACAAGGAAAATATAGTAATATCAGATAACAAAATAAAGACAATATAGGATATAGTGAAGGAGGAGACCGGTAGAACCAGACATGATGAGGGACAAATAACATTAAGAGTAAATGATACATTGGTGACAGATGTGTATAGTGTTGCAGAACTTTTTAACGAACATTTTATAACTGTTATTGAAAAGATGGGGTTGTCAGGTTCTGTAGATGCTGCTATGGAATACCTCAGACCAGACATTTCAAGTAACTTCCATTATATGAATTTGACCCTCGCTACACCAGCAGAAATAATGTCCATCATAAAATTTTTAAAATCAAAAACATCTAGTGGGTACGATGAAATATCAACAAAGTTAATTAAAGAATGTGATCCTGAGTTCAGCAACATATTAAGCTATCTGTGTAACCAGTCGTTTATCAGTGGAATATTTCCTGAATGGTTGAAATATGCCGAAGTTAAGCCACTGTTTAAGATGTGAGATGAAGAAATAGAGTCAAATTTTCTAAAGGGTTCTGATATTTAGAAGGCTATCTACACTAACAGTGAAAATATACTTAATTCATTAGACAAAAAATTGCAGGCAACTGGTATATTTTGTGATCTGTCAAAGGCGTTTGACTGTGTAAATCACAATAGCCTTTTAAGTAAATTAGAATATTATGATATAACAGGAAATGCTGCAAAATGGTTCAAATCTTATATCTCTGGCAGGAAACAAAGGGTGTTATTAGGAAAGAGACAGGCATTAAGCTATCAACTAGGAACTAATTACATGCGGGGTCTCACAAGGTTCCATTTTAGGGCCCTTACATTTTCTTGTGTATATCAGTGACCTTTCATCAGTAACATTACCAGATGCCAGGTTCGTTTTGTTTGCCGATGATACAAACATTGCAATAAATAGCAAATAAAGTGTAGTCTTAGAAAGATAGCTAATAAAATATGTGTGGACATTAATCACTGTTTCCTAGCCGATTCTTTGTCACTAAACTTTGAAAAAACACACTACATGACGGCCGGGGGGGCCGAGTGGCTCTAGGCGCTACAGTCTGGAACCGCGCGACCGCTACGGTCGCAAGTTCGAATCCTGGCTCGGAAATTGATGTGTGTGATGTCCTTAGATTAGTTAGGCTTAAGTAGTTCTAAGTCTAAGGGACTGATGACCTCAGATGTTAACCCTAGAATTACCAACGGGGGGGGGGGGGGGGGGGGCTCGTAGGCCCACTGACTCAGTTTTTCTATGTTGTATCCACACCCTTTGATATATGAACTTGAAAGCAAAGGTAATTGTTCGTTATTGAATGTACTATTGAGTCATTACAGAATTTCGGAATAAAAATGTAATTAAAATTCATTTACTTGATTTAATTCTCTGTGGGCCTTAGAAGCCCACCCGTTGGTAATAGCAAGGAAAGATTTACGAGGTTGAGTCTCTCGTTTCAAATTCTTACCATGAAACGAATTTTGGCATTGTTGCCTTCAGACATATTATTATGAAGCGGACCATTGTTATTTTCAGTGTTTCTGCTGCTGTTGAACCAGCAACATGAGTAGACATCGTTTACGTGATAGTTCCATTGAAAGAGTGCTAGAAGAAGTTTTGAACGAATCAGATTTAGAGGAAAGTGAAGTGGATGATGATGTGGAAGAAATTAGAAGTGATTCATCGTCTGAGAATGAAGATGAGGTTGAAGCCAATCCACCAGATGATAATGATACGGAATGTGATAAATTCATTGCAAAAAGTGGACGAGAGTATATTACGAAGCCATCTCGGCAATATCGGCGTTCTGTACAAAATATAGTGCGAGAAAGAATGGGGCTAGGACAACAAGGAAGAATTGCGTCTCCGAAAGAGGCTATAGAGCTCTTTTTTACACCTCAAATTATGAATCTAATAAAACTACACTCAAATGAAGAGGCTTCTCGACTAGGTATTCAGCACACAGATGAAGATGAGTTATTTTGTTATATAGGACTCTTGCTAATCATGGGTTCAAATCATGACAATAAGATACCTGTCCAAGATTTATGGTCTTTGCTTCAGGGCCGACAAGTGTACTATGGATCAATGAGTCGGACCCGATTTTTCGAATTGACTAAAATATTGAGGTTTGATGATAAGAACACAAGAGAAATTCGTCGCCAGACTGACAAGTTTGCTCCAATGAGGGAAATTTTTGAAAGCTTCAATTCTTCACTTCCATTGTATTTCATTCCTGGTCTACATACAACAGTGGATGAGATGTTGTCTTTGTTCCGTGGTCGCTGTCCATTCAAGGTGTTTCTAAAAGAAAAACCTGGAAAATACGGCATTCTAATTCGAATGCTGTCTGATTCTGAGACTAGATATGTGATCAGCATGGACATCTATACAGGCAAGTCAGGAAATACACAGCATTCAAATGGACCGATGGAAATTGTAAAGAGACTAATAAAACCTATTGAAAAATCAGGCCGTAATGTTACCACAGATCGGTACTATACTTCAGTGGAGCTTGCTGAGACTCTATGGAATGATTTTCACCTCACACTTGTTGGCACCCTACAGTCTAACAGACGACACATACCTGAAGAGCTGAAGACTACAACTGGCCGCAGTTTACACTCTTCCATCTTTGCTTATACTGACCCTCAGACACAGAGGCCACCAGTTACTCTTGCATCAACGCTAGTCCGCGAGAAGCCAAAACGACTGCTGTTGATGCTTTCAACTTATCACTCAGAAGGGGTGTTGAATGAAGACTCAAAAAAGACTAACATAAATCTTTTTTATAATTCTACAAAGGGAGGCGTGGACACCATAGACCAGATGGCAAGACACTACAGCACAAAGAGAGGAACAAGAAGATGGCCTTTGTCCCTCTTCTACACACTCATTGACATAGCAGCAATAAATGCATATTCACTCTTCCTCCTCAACTTTCCGAATTGGAAAAAGAATTTGCTAAACCGCAGAAGAGTTTTTATCACTAACTTAGGTCTCGAACTAATAAGATCTCAAGTAGATAAACGGGCACAAAATTTGTATGGACTTCAGAAGCCAGTAATAATGGCAATGGAAAGCATCACACAACGGAAGCTCAGCTGCTCTGTAGAACCATCATCCTCAACAGCAGAACCAGGAACACGTGGACGGTGCCACCTATGCTGCCAAGAAGCTGCATCTAAAAAGATCAAGTACAACAACCTGGGAAAGTCAACTGTTACCTGCTCTCAGTGCCACAAACACGTCTGTGGGAAACACTGCAGGAAGACAGTGTTGTGTGAAAAATGCGTTGCAGAATGAGACAGTAAATTTTGTTTGCTTCATGTAGTGTATCGAATTAAAAAAGTCGTTTTTATAAGAAAACACTATTTTGAAACATTATTCCAAAAAATATATAAACTGAATCTCGTGATTTGTTCATTTTATTCCTATTATAATAACATCTTTTATTATCCAGTATACAAAAACAATGTCTAAGCATTTTGAATTGTTATTAGAGGTATCAGAAGTAAATAAACTTGATTTATGATAAAATAAATTGTGGTATTCTTTATGGGCCTTTGAGGCCCCCCCGTTGGTATTACATGTAACAAAAAATACGTTGGTAATGCTGGGGTTAAGTCCCATAGTGCTTAGAACCATTTGAATCATTTGAACCCGTTCCATTCTCCAAACGTCTCCAACGAACTCAGCGCTGGAATGCTGTCTTATATGGTGTAGAACTGAATTTTACACACGGGTCGAGATGAGCAAATAAGAGCTCGCCGCCATTTTCAAACATGGCCCCAGTCATCGACGGGGAGGTCCATATATAGAAGGTGTACCGGGTGTAAATATGGATATTCTTGTATATGATAGCTTAATATGTGCAGATATCAGTGTGCTAGTTGCTTTTTCTCTGCGTCGAACAGTCTTCCCACAAATGCATCATAAAATTTACGACCTGATGTTTTCTGTGTGGCCGTACCTGAACTGCGAAGTGAACGACGCCGGGCAGTACAGACTTTCCGTTTTGCTTCCTCACGTCCACACCTCAATAACAGCCCGTTTCCCATGTCGTCGATAGCCATTAGCCTAGTAGAAAGCATGCAAACATAGTCCCGACTTAATGAAGGCATAAACCTTTGTAAAATTAGCTCATATGTACCTAATTTTTGAAGAAGCTAGGCAATTTGCGGTAAGGGCAAGGGAGGTCTATCTTCTCAGATTCCCAACTCGTAACGTTCTGAATGCAAGAACACTAGTTGCACCAACGACTACGAAACAGGGGATACCTTCACACTCGATGCGAGGGTCGTGGACCAAAACAGGATGCTGGAGCATTAAGATGTGAGGAAGATAACAATCCATAGAAAGTATAAGAAGCTCGGCACGTCATGTGGGAACATCTCATATGATTGTCCATCGCACGTTGCTTGAAGAGCGTGTTCACGAAGCGGATTGCCCACGAAGAGTTACATTCTCCACCTGGCTGTTGGAACAGTCTGGAACCAATGCAGAGTTTCCTCAGGAAGTACTGATAACAAATGAAACCGTTTTCATTCGCGAAGATCGTGTTAACTGGATGATTTAAAGCCTCACATCATTCGACCGGGCAGATTTCAAGCCTCATTTGCTTGAAATATGTGCACCGAGATCGTTGAAAATACGCTGCTAGGTCTATTAGTGCTGCCTGCGAGGCTGACAGGTGCTCGTTATCTTCAGATATTACAGTCTTCATTGCCAGAGATTCTGGATGACATTCAACTTCAAGACCGACTCGTGGTGTGGTTTATGCACGATGATGCACCTCCTCATACCAGCAGAACGTCTCACCAGTATTTAGATCGCCAGTTTTCGAACACATATGTCGGCAGGGCAGCCGTCTGTATTGGCTGCCAACATCCCACGATTTAGATCCACTGGATTTCTATTTCTGGGGGCACGTCAACCATCTCGTCTCCAGAGACGTCATCGATAATGAAGCCACACTAATACGACAAATCCTAGATGCTGCCACAACCTTCAGGGCTGACGTTGGAGAATGGAGACGGGTCAGAGCATCGTGGTATTGTCGCTTATAGCTATGCCGTGAAACTGACAGAGACCATTTCGAACATGTGCTTTGAAGGAAATGGCGTAGATCAGGGTTGTTATTCTCTTACGGAGCTCATAAGACGCTTAATTTCGTGTGTTCTGACTGTCTTACGAGCCACAGAATGTGGAATATTCTTTTGTTTGGATCGTAAATGAAGTTCTGTATTATGTACCATGTCTTCCTATTTTCGGTTTGTTTTGTTGTTTTGCATGATTGTTATGCATATTAAAAGAAACAATGCAAGAATAAGCAATGGCAATGTCAGGGTAAGCTTTAAATCCGTACTCACTTTTGCTCTTGTTTGTGGTAATGTACGCCGTAGATAACACAAACAGTGATTTACAAATGATTGTTATTTCACACTAAGCATATGTGTACGACAAATGATGCTTATTGGGGTATGTGCGAACCCTGACAGATTCCTTCATTTGTTGTTATTTGCGGGAGAGTGACCTCCACATTCGTTATCAAGAGTCGTGCCGCACCGCTTTACCCCTTTCAATACGGTCTAGGGCGCCTTGCCACGGTTCGCGCGCCTCTCCCCGTCGGAGGTTCGAGTCCTTCTTCTGGCATGGGTGTGTGTTTTGTCCTTAGCGTAAGTTAGTTTAAATTAGATTAAGTAGTATGCAAGCCTAGGGATCGATGACCTCAGCAGTTTGGACCCACAGGACTTTATCACAAATTCAAAATTCCCTTTCAATAGCCTCTACCCTGATCTTGGTCAAAACAGACGTTAATGGCTTGCCTGTGCTATGCGTTCGTAGAGGTACTAACGAAACTAAATACAAACTACTTGTAATAGCTATATTTATTAGTCTACTAATGACGTAAATGCTGTTGTAGTGTTGTTCAGTAGACCGTCCTCAGTCACCAATAGAAATATTTGCATTTATATTCGTTACACCAGGTATAACTAATTAATTCTCTATCACAGAGGCAGGAGAAGGGGTTTATGCACTGTGGAATGTTCTTAGACGCCAACATTTCTATAGGGGTTCATTGCTCCATTGTGCCATAGAGCAAATGTCTCGAAGAAGGGGAGATTCCAGAGTGATGAAAAGATGCAGATGTCATTCTCCTCTTCAAAATGGCACAACACAATCATCGAGAATTACGGGCCTACTAGTCTTTCCTCTATATTTTACAAGCTGCTAATAAAAATCATTACGAACTGCCTGAATCAGAAATTTGACTTTCACAGGACAGTCGATCAGGTGGGATTTATATTAGGATTCAGTAGTCTACTGTTGACCATATCCAAACAGCACACACAATGATAGAAAAATATACGAACTATAATGTCCATGTCATATGATCTTCATAGAAGGCATTCGACGCTATCGAAACCTGGGCAGTACTGAGGACTATGGACAGAGGCAGCTTTGGCTAGAGATATACTAACTTAATCCACTGCACTTCTGAGAGTGGCACTTTACATCTTGAAATTGAGGTTGAGTGATCACTTAAAACGTTCCAGTGAGAAGAGCCAAATAAGGGCACACAGTTCTAAGTTCTTAGTTCTGGAAAATGTATTAAAATGCCTATCCTGGGGATAGAAATAGGCAAGCTTGCGTTAGAGATACTTGACGTTTTATTGAAACAGTTTTCCAACCAAAAGTTATCCCGATAATTGGAAGGAGAATCAGCTTTGGTCGTATTTTTTTGTTTTATTATCTGAAAAATCTATTTTCGGTCACTTAGTGACCATCCTCAGTGCTAGAAGTTAAAGATCAGAGAGTATAAAACAGAAAATCACAACTACACCTGCGTATGAACATAACAGTTGGTAGCAACATACCTGTAATATACAATTCAAATTGGCAGGCATTGGTATCAACAAGCTTAGAACGATCACATAAACTGAGCCCGCTGTTTACATGCACCTATTCAGCAGACCTCGGTGTGACAGGGCTTGGAACGCCCTCTATGTGATATGTGTCACGTGAAGACTTAATACTACTGGTTTTGCAAGATATTAACACAAAATAACTTTTGTGCATTTGTGAATCATGAAGTAATTCAAATTTAAAATGTACGTAAAACACATAGTAGACGAAGGGGGAAGGAAACATCTAAAATACATTGGCGTATTGTTTTTTAAAAAACCAACTTACAAAACATAAAACAGATCGATAATAAGTTGTCAGAGTGCAGGACAAGTAAACGAGAAAAAGACAATGAAAAAGAATAATATATGAATAACATGAAATGAGGTATGACACAGGTTCGTGATTTACGTAAAATGTTACGTTAAGACTAAGGAGTCAAATATATAAAAAATAGTAATAGTACGAAACTGCCATTATGTAATAATTAAAATGCCGTGAAACACAATGTTCATTACAAAAAAGTTTTTTGGTGTGGATAAACAATTTTGTTGTCATATTTAACCGACATGATGATGTACATCTCTTTTGTCCCTTTGCACAAGCTAGCATTATTATAACAGTGGTTATACGCTTCCGCATAACCACTGGGTCAGAACCTATACATACATGACATCAAATATACACGTTTGCTTACTGTAAAACATAGCACCCACCATTTGGCGAGGGAAGTTAGAAGTACATCGTTCTTGATTTACGTAAATATTACGTTAAAACTGAGAAGTCAAATATATAAAAATAGTAATAGTATGAAAATGCCACTAAGTAACAATTCAAATGCCATTAAACAATATTCATTACAACAACAAAAAACGTTTTTGTAATGAACAGTTGTTCTCAATGAGTTTGAACAAATGTGATCATAACGTTATGTTGTCTGATTTAAATGACTGCTGCACTATCAATATTTGCACCGTTCCAAGAAATGGACTTACTACTCACAGGCATCTGATGATAGGACAAGAGATCACGATTTAGAAAATTCTGGATTGTTTTAAATAATAAAATCAGTACCGTGTATTCTGTATAGTCACGTAATTTAAACTACCTAGAAGTACGGCTACGCGTCCCTCAAAATCGTTGCTAACTATAGAAAAGCTTAAAACAATTGTACCACTCGAGTAAATGGGATACTGGAAACTTGCCATGAGTGTGGGATCCATATTTGATTCGACTAACGAAAGCCATTGAATACGTACCGAGGAGCCCGGTACGAATTGTCCTGGGTTTCTGTGTTAGGAGGGAGAATATAACAGAGACGCTGAAAAAGTTTGAACAGGCATGAATTTGAAGAAAGACTGTATATAGGAAGTATCATAGTCAATAGCATAAACAGACGCAGTTCGAAGCTACAGTAATAGAATCAGAAACGTTCCAGGAAATACGGGCCCGCGAACGAGCCCTTTGAAAGATGATTGCGAATGTATGGTTATGATCCGCGGTTGAGTTCTGTATGAAAGACTGTCATAATTATTATAAATGTATTTCAAATGTAAACCTTTCCATTTTTTCTCATCTGACTGCGCTCAAATTTCAACCCTGGCTCACGTTTAGGGAATGTTGTAGATGCATGACGGGCCACTGGTTCATTTTGCTGCTTACCTATGAGGGCGTGAAGAAAAGTTATGCCTCCGAATTTCTTACTCTGTTCTCAGTATCGGTTGAGGTATTAAACATCATGTATATTACTCAGTCTACCTTTCCGCTTCGCTGACGCAAGTTGGAACCCTCTGCAGCTAAAATGTTCCGAATTGTAGCGTGTAAAGTGGCTGTATGTAACGGAAATATGCAGTGTTTGAGAGGCCCTCAGAAAACTGAAAGCACGATTTCGAATAGCTCGTACACCCATGCACATCCTCTCCTTCATCATGACATTGCCAGACCACACAAGAGCGCTGCGACACTTGCAGAAATCGGACGCCTGTCAACATCTGTCATCCTCCATATAGACCTGACATGGCCCCATCCTACTAAGCTCTTCCAAAATTTAAAGAACACATTCGAGGGCTTCATTCTGATAGTGATGAAGCGGTGTAAGCGGAGGTGAGTTGCTGACTCCGTCGACAACGTCAAACATTGTGCAGTGACGGTATCAACAAACTGGCTCATCGATAGTAGAAACGTATTAATCACAAGGGTGACTGTGTAGAGAAATAAATATGTAGACATGAGGAACGAAGATGTACCGGTTGGTTATAATTAAAATTCAGCTACTCATGGAGGTCCAGTGTGGGTTGTAACTACCGTATGGTAGCGAAACTTCGTAGTTATGCTAATGCGTTAGAGCAGAGCCGATTTACGCCAGAAAACAATTAGTTCCAATTGTGAGCACCATGTGTGCTGTACATTGTTTGTATGATGGTATGAATCCATGTTGTCATTTGATAAGCCACAACGTGAATGAACAGTATGGCTATAGAGAACAAAGACCGTGCGCTGTTAACGAAATTGTTTTATGTGAACGGCAGCAAATACAGTGCTGCATTGAGAGAGTCGCCGACTGAGAGGTCTAAGAGACCCGATGGCTATAAACGTTTCAAAGAAGATGATAATGAAATTCTAAAACGCGAGGTCGCTTTTGCTGTATCTGACTATCCAACACGTTCCTCGGGTAGTGCTAGCTCTCATGCAATATCACGTAAATTGTCAATCCCGGGGTCAACAGCACGGAAAGTTGTGGTTTTACAATCAGTTGTACACTGGTACCTGTACAAGATCATGACAATGCAGGAATTGAAACCTCAGTAGCGTTCTGAATTTGGTATTCGATTCCTGGCACGGATCGAAGTTGATGACATGTAGCCGGGCAATATTCTGTGGAGTGGAGAGACACATTTTACACTACAGGGTTCAGTGAATACATAGAACTGCCGAATTTGAGACTGTATGTGACAGTGTTTTGTGGATCCAAAAGTACCTTTACCCTCAGTCCATTCTTCTTTTAAGAGTTTATACCCAGAGGGCCTGTCAGGAGTACTACGACGCCTGCCCTCCTCGTACAGCATGTGATGCCTGCTTCGCAAGAGCGCAGTTGTGCAGCAATCACTATTTTCATGAAATATGGGGCAACACTTCAACTCGCTTGCCTAGTGAAAGATCTGCTTAATGCATCCTTCCTCGGGGATATCTGAAAGAAACGTTTACCAAGGACACGATGAATCTCTGCCTGATCTGAAGGCCAGTATACAGGATCACGTTGCTCAGATTCCACAGAAATTTCTGTGACAAACTATCTATTACGTCGTTTTACGGATGCAGCATCACGTCAGGTTTCTGGCGCTCATGCTGATCAAAGTGTGTAAGCGGCAGTTAATAATAAAATGCCCGCATCCCGTTCTTGATCCACTACATGTTGAACATTTCTATACGTCTTTCTCGCATTCTTTCTCGCATATTTGCACGTAGTGGCCAAAATTGGAACTAATTTGTTCCAGGATAAATTGGTTCCGCATTAACGCATTACAATATCTATCAAGTCTCGATGCCCCACAATAATTACATCCCACACTGGGCCTCTGTGTGTAGTTGCACTTCTAATTATAGCCACGTGGTAGAATGTTAATAAGTTTGTTTTATTTAAAAAGTCTTAAGAGTTCTCACATAAGAAACTTGCAGGCATTACTTTCAGTTCGCTCTCGTAAGGTGTTGTCTAATACTCCAGCATAGTCCAAGGTGGATAACTCGAGAAGGTCCTGTATATTGGCTTCCTGTACCACGTGAACTCAATCCTATGAATTTTTCTGTTTGAGGTCATCTCAAAAGCGAAATGTACAGCACTCGCATTAATATTGCTGAAGAACTGAAGCAGTCAGTGGTACAGTTCTGTCAAGATTTACGGGATGAGCTGTGGATGTTTGGAAGAATATCTAATGCACTGCAGATACAAGTGCAGTATTGCATCTAAATGAGAGAACGACACGTGGAATATCTCCTTTAACTGGTGGAAGTGTACAGAAAATTGTAACACGCAACTCTGAAGCAATTTTATACGAGAGTTTAATGAAACGTAATACTCCATCTTCGTTAATTGGGTTTGGATGGGAATATTTTAATAAATCAAACGCAGAAATAATCCTTATAATGTGATCTTTAATTACCAATATTCCCTTTTCCACATAATCAACAGCCAATTGGATACATTTTGATAACGATGAACAAGTTTTCTCAAGCCGCAACCACAGTCTCACAGTTCTCTCAACGTCTTCATCAGAAGGGTAATGATGTCCCCGCAGATCGTCTCCCATTATCGAGGACATATGGAAGCCAGACAGTGCTAAATCTGGACTGTATGGAGGATGTCGTACGATGGTGAGATTCAGTCTGTGAAGTTCTGCTGTGGTGGCACGTGAAGTGTGTGGTGTGGCATTGTCATGCTGCAGGAAAACATTTCCCTTTTCCTTTCGGACCCTTGTTTGTCGTCGTTTCAGACTTTGCAGCGTTCTGATGTAACGCTCTGAATTTATTATTGTTCCCCAACAAGGAAATCAACATGCATAAAAGCATCTGCACCCCAGAACACTGTGGCCATGATTGGAAGAATATCTAATGCACTGCAGATACAAGTGCAGTATTGCATCTAAATGAGAGAACGACACGTGGAATATCTCCTTTAGCTGGTGGTGAATTTCTTTTTCTGGGACGAGTCTTTGTGTCGATATTCCATAGACTGACGTTTCGTCTCCGGGTGGTAATGGTGTACCCACGTTCCGTCTCCTGTCACAATTGAATGGGGAAAGGCGTCACCTTCATTCTCGTAACGCGAGAGGAGTTCCTGGCAAATTTCAAGTCTGTGCACTCTCATTTCAGGAGTCAGCATACGGGGTACCCATCTTCCGACAGTCAAGCAAAGCAATAACGTGATCCAGACGTTCTTGTGAAATGCCTATTGTGCTTGAAATTTCTCTCTGAGTGATACGACGATCGTCCTGAATCAATCTGCCAACATTTTGCTTGTGAAACTCGGTGGTTGCTGTCACAGGACGTCCAACTCATTGTTTGTCACGCAGGACAGATGTTCCCTCCTCAACATCTTTAAACTTACTTGCCCAACGACGCACAGTACTCACATAAACACAATCACCATAAACTGCTTTCATTCTCTGATGAATCTCCTTTGGGGTGACACCTTCTGCTGTCCAGAATTCAGTGACTGCACGTTGCTTAAATCGCATTGAGCGACCGTCTGCGCAAGGTTCCATACTGTAACAACACAACCGTTCAGTGCTAAGGCTTCCCGCCAACTAGACCTGTAGAGAAGAGGTTACGGAACAAGCCAGTACCTGCTGCATACCAATGCTGCCAACTGTTGAAGAGTTACGAAGGTGGAGGCATTACTTTTCAGTCAACCCTCGTATTTATTGTTAATATAGGCCATAGCTGAAATCTGAGCTGTGTACTTAATAGAAAAGTTGGTATTTCAAATACACTTGTGTGTGCAGTATTTCATCCTGAAGTCAGCGGCAGTTCGTAACCACACATTAACATAAAGACTCGCTTGCGGAACCACGTTCTCTGGAACGGTTTTGCTGTATCTGTTTTCTCACCTGTGTCGGTTCCCTCAATTATGATGCACTTCGTCCATCTTTTGGACATATACATAGAAAATACCGAGAATCGACTTTATGGGAAAATTCTTAACCCCGCCACATATTGTACTGGAGGGATCGTAAGGATAAAAGTAGAGGCGTTCAAACAATCATTCTTTTCGGACTCAAGCTATGAAATGTGCTGCAACAAAGATTAATACGTAGCACACTAACTAGGCACCTCTTTCCACACTTTATATTCATTCACCTAGTATATATTTTGATATAACTGTAGACCAGCTGCATGAGTCTTCATACCTAATTTAAACGCAGTTGCGAAGTTGTAAACCGGTTAATGAAGCAGCTTGTGAGCTGCTGGCAGCAGGCGTCGGTGGCGGCTGGCTGAGCGCAGACTCACCTGCACGTCACACAATCGCACTAATAGCTCGCGTCCGCAGCAAGCGATGTTTCAGGCAGTAAATGAATGCAAATGGTTCAGAATGACATTACAGTTCCACACTGGCCTCTGCTATACCATTGTTTTGACAATAATCGTTACAGGAGGATAGCGTGCTATTGTTCCATAAACGCACGGTTCACTTCAATTGCATACGATGTAGTCAACAAATCAATCGTTACATTCGTAATTGCAACCAGTGTCTCATCCCATTTTTCAGCGCAGACAGCCGAACTCTATATGAACTAACAAGCTGTAAATAAAATAGCAGATTAAGTTCTAAAAGTGGGAATAAAATTGCGAAAGTGTTTCATGACTTATGAGCTATTACGCCGTACAGTTTCATCGCGGTGCAAGTTTCTCTAAACCACGAAATATCGTATTTGAAGTAACATCACCGGTGTTCGTAGAAGTGTAAAGAGCAAATCACAGTCAGATTTCAAACACAAGCTGACTTTGAAAATTACTAAACGCATACCAATCGAAAAATCGTTGCAGTAAAGAACTCTAATTCGGACACATCTCCGTAAAAGTTTCCGACATTGTACGGAGCCCTGTTCAGTCATCTAAAGGAGGAGAGCATGTTTCTCCCGGCCCTGGTAGTTACAGGTAGAAAGATACACAGCTATTTTCGTTGCAAACGTCAATAATTGTTATATCACTGAAGTCTTCTCTCCAAGAGTTTTCCAATTCCGTTAAAAGTTGTACACCGTTCCATTAGAACCACCATAATGACTTCAGTATTTTACTACTATCACTTGCAGAATCTTCCGTTTCCAAAGTGCCACCGCTCTTAACGTCCCCATCCGACGGATGGATCACCGTCTACAGTACCTCATGCCGTCACTGCATGAGATATTGCGAAGAAGTTAGCAATTTAATGCAGGACATTAGCACAAAATCTGAAGATCAGGAACTTTGCGACACTGCTCATCCTCCCCTTTGTCGGAAAAGCAAAGGGAAATCTGCGAACAGAGCGCGAAGTCAATGCAGGTGGATAGGAAAATCAAACCTATAATGTTCGAATACAGCAAACTTGTGTGCTGCTTGGCATAATCATGTCGATTAAATACCTAGGCATAATGTTGCAAAGCAATATGAAATGGAATAAAAATGTAAGGACTGTAGTAGTGAAGGTGAATAGTCGATTACGGTTTATTGTAAGAATTTTAGGGAAGTGTGGCTCATTTGTAAACGAGACCGCATATAGTACATTAGTGCGACCCACTGTTGTGCACTGTTAATGTTTGGGAACCACACCAGGTCGTATTAATGGAAGACATAGAAGCTATTCACAGGCGAGCTGCTAGAGGTCTTACTGGTAGATTTGGTCAAAGCGCAAGTCCACTGAGGTGACAGAAGATATAGCATAGCGATATGCATGTATACAGATGGCTGTAGTATCGTGTACACATTGTATAAAAGGGCAGTGCGTTGGCGGAGCCGTTATTTGTACTCATATGATTCATGTGAAAATGTTTGGGTTCAAATGGTTCATATGGCTCTGAGCACTATGGGACTTAACATCTGAGGTCATCAGTCCCCTAGAACTTAGAACTACTTAAACCTAACTAACCTAAGGACATCCCACACATACATGTCCGAGGCAGGATTCAAACCTGCGACCGTAGCAGTCGCGCTGTTCCAGACTGTAGCGCCTAGAACCGCTCGTTCACACCGGCCGGCGAAAAGGTTTTCATCGTGATTATGGCCGCATGACGGAAATCAACAGACCTCGAAAGCGGAGTGGTAGCTTTAGCTAGACGCATTGGAAAAGTCATTTCGGAAATCTTAAGGGAATTCAGCAATCCGAGATCCACAGTGTCAGGAGTGTGCCGAGAAGACCGAATTTCAGACATTATGTCTCACCACGGACAACGCAATAGCCAACAGCTTACAGTTAACGAGCCGTCCGCTGTGACCGAGCGGTTCTAGGCACTTCATTCCGGAACCGCGCTGCTGCTACGATCGCAGGTTCGAATCCTGCCTCGGGCATGGATGTTTGTGATGTCCTTAGGTTAGTTAGGTTTAAGTAGTTCTAAGTGTAGGGGACTGATGACCTCAGATGTTAAGTTCCCTAGTGCTTAGAGCCATTTGAACCATTTGAACCTACAGTTAACGACCAAGAGCAGCGGCGTTTGTGTAGAGTTGTCAGGGCCAACAGACAAGTAACATTGCGTGAAGTAACCGCACAAATCAGTGTGGGACGTGTGACGAACGTATCTGTTAAGACAGTAGGGCGCAATTTGGCGTTAATGGGCTATGGCAGCAGACGACCGAAGCGAGAGCCTTTGCTAACAGAATGACATCACCTGGAGCATCTCTCCTGGGCTCGTGGCCATATCAATTGGGCCCTAGACGACAGGAAAACCATAGCCCCGTCAGATGAGCAACGATTTCAGCTGGTAAGAGCTGATGGTAGGGTTCGAGTGTGGCGCAGACCCAACGAAGACATGAACCCAAGTTATCAAGAAGTCACTGTGCAAGATGGTAATGTCTCCAAAATGGTGTGCCCAGTGTTTACACGGAATGGATTGTGTCCTTTGGTCCCACTAAACCAATCATTGGCCAGGAATGGCTATTTTTTGCTACCTGGAGACCATCTGCAGCCATTCATGGACTGCATTTTCCCAAACAACGATGGAATTTTTATGGATGACAGTAGGCCATGCCACCAGGCCGCATGTGTTCGCGATCTGTTTGGACGACGTTCTGTAGAATTCGAGCGAATCATTTTTCCACCCAGATCGCCAGACAAGAATTCTATCGAACGTATGTGGGACATATTCGAGAGGTCAGTTCGTGCATAAAATCCTGCAGCGGCCACACTTCCACAACTAAGGAAGGCTCTAGAGGCTACATGGCTCAGTATACCTGCACGGGACTTTCAACGATTTGTTAAGTCCCAGCCAAGTTGAGTTTCTGCGCTACGGTGGGCAAAAGGAGGTCCGACTCCATATTCGTAGGTATCCCATGACTTTTGTCACCTCATTGTAATACGGAAATTTTTCGGGAACTCAAATTGGAATCTTTGGAGGGAAGGCAACGTGTTTTTAGAAGAACACCTCAGAAACAATGTAGAGAAAAGGCATCTGGTCTGACGGCGGAACGATTCTACTGCTGCCAACACGCGTTTCGCGTAAGGACTACGAAGATAAGATCAGAGAGATTAGGGTTCGCACGGAGGCATATAGATAGTCGTTTTTCCCTCGCTCTCTTTGCGATTGGGACAGGAAGGGAAATGACTATAAGTGGTACATGGCATCCTTCGCCATGCACCATACGGTGGCATGAAGAGTATGTATGTTGATGTAGTGCAGAAACACTCAGGCAGTTCAGTTACTCATACAAGTCCCGCCATGTCCGACGTTACTTAAATTCGGTTATCTGACGGGAACCGATGTACTCAATGGGGCAAGGCCATTGGCAATCCAATGGTGAGGTGTCTGTTGGTCAGGTATCATGGACATTAATATGAATGGTAGGTGATGCATTGTCACGTTGAAACTACGTCATCTCGGGGTTAATAAGAGATAAGTCTCAAATAATTGTGGCAGTCCATCTAGAATGAAGCCACGTAAACTTCACTATTTAAACGATTTGACGACGTAGAAAATCCTACCAGTTGATCTTACACAACTGTAGGGTACAAGTTGATGGGATATCGTTGTTGGTTATGTAAGACGAGTCCATTTACGTCTCTGCGTCGTTCGATGATGATGATGATGATGTTTGGTTTGTGGGGCGCTCAACTGCGTGGTTATTAGCGCCCGTACAATTGCCCAACCTTTGCTCAGTCCAATTTCGTCACTTTCCTGGATGATGATGAAATGATGAGGACAACACAAACACCCAGTCATCTCGAGGCAGGTGAAAATCCCTGACCCCGCCGGGAATCGAACCCGGGACCCGTGCTCGGGAAGCGAGAACGCTACAAAAGTGTCGTTCGATACACTGTTAATGCAGCAGATAAAGATAGTATCATGGTTGTGAGGTCTCATCCGTGAATAATGCATGCTGTATGGAGTTAAGCCCTGCAGGGCGGTAGTGGATAATCTACTGACAGAACTGAACTCTGAATGCAAATCATTTGGCTCCATTGCTTCCACACGTTATTTGTGATACAACCTAACTACTGTTCTATCAGTTTTAAACTGCATCTCTTTGTAGGCATAGACAGTCCTCCGTTAGTGTCGCGTTTATTACTTTGCCACACGATCGGTGGCAGGTATCCGAGAAAGCAGATAATACTGGAGATAACGCGATGTGGAGTGATGGAAGCCTGGATCGCTCGTCGGAGCACTGAGCAGCACGTGAGGTTAAAATGTTTAAATGTGTGGTAAAATGGCAGTTGTTATGTGGTACGTGTACGTGTGTGCTGTGCATTAGTGTGAGCGATATGTTCAGTGCACCAGTTAAGCCATCTTTTTTTTCTTTATTGTTATTTTAATACCTTTACAATAAAGGTAGGCCGGCATCGGCCTATCTACGCCGCTCTTCGGCCACAGTGAGCACATACAGGAAAACAGAAAGACAGAAAAAACAAAACAAAAACATGGTGGGCAAAAACGGAAGACAGACAGAGTAAAAATAATTGAGGTCGTTCACGGGCGCACTGTTTGAATAGAAAACGTTCATCACTGTACACAACGGGGAAGAACGAGTTTACACAAGTGGACGGAGGATCACAAACGGAGAGACACTGAAACACTCACGGGAAGACACACACGAGCACTGGTGACGATCTCCAGCGCACGAAGATGCACTGTTCACGCACAAAGCCGGGGACCTGCCAAAGGGAAGAGGTGCGTTAGACCATCACGTGAGTGTTATATGCAAATATTTCCGCCATGTCGCGTTTACGGAACCAGGAAGATAATAATAACGCTAACGAGAAAGCTATCAGTAGGCTTGTGTGGTTGAACTGTGCAAATACGGGGGGCGTTCAGTAAGTAATGTAACACTTTTTTTTGTCTCAGCCAATTTCGGTAGAAAAAATGCGGAATTTTTTGTGCGACGTCGTGGAATATTCTCGCTTCAGCCCATACAGTTTCATAAAGTTTCGTTAGGTGGCAGTGGTATACGTAACCTCAAATGACGTCTCTAACGCCCGCATCTCGTGGTCGTGCGGTAGCGTTCTCGCTTCCCACGCCCGGGTTCCCGGGTTCGATTCCCGGCGCGGTCAGGGATTTTCTCTGCCTCGTGATGGCTGGGTGTTGTGTGACGTCCTTAGTTTAGTTAGGTTTAAGTAGTTCTAAGTTCTAGGGGACTGATGACCTAAGATGTTAAGTCCCATAGTGCTCAGAGCCATTTGAACCATTTTTTTTTTTTTTTTTTTGGCGTCTCTAACGGAGATCTGTTCCAAGCAGAGTGCTGTCATTGCGTTTCTTTTGACAGAAAACCAGAGCATTCCAGATATCCATAGGCGCTTGCAGAATGTCTACGGGGACCTGCAGTGAACAAAAGCACGGTGAGTCGCTAGGCGAGGTACCTGTCATCATCGCAACAAGGCAGCGCAAAGCTGTCCTATCTTCGGCATCCCGGCCAGTCGCACACAGCTGTGACTCCTGCAGTGTTGGATCGTGCGGACACTCTTACTCGAGGTGATCGACGGATCACAATCAAACACGTCGCTGCTCAACTGGACGTTTCTGTTGGTAGTGCTGACACGCTCGTCCACACATTGGTGTACTCAAAAGTGTGTTCCCACTGGGTTCCTCGTTGTCTGATGGAGGACCATAAAAAGCAACGAAAGACCATCTGAAAGGAATTTCTTGCGAGTTCCGAGGCTGATCGCGACAATTTTTTGTCGAACATCGTTACAGGCGACTAACCATAGGTTCACCACTTCTAACCGGAAACAAAACGGCAGTCCAAGGAGTGGCGCCGCACCACCTACCCTCCACAGAAATAATTCAAAGCAGCACCCTCAACCGGTAAAGTCATGGCGACGATCAGCTGGAACCCTGAAAGGGTTATTCTGTTTTACATCCTCCCTCACGGCTCCACGATCAATTCTGAAGTGTATTGTGCCACCCTCAGGAAATTGAAGAAAAGACTTCAGCTTGTTCGTCGCCACAAAAATACAATCCAACTTTATCTTTTCCATGACAACAAAAGGCCTCACACAAGTTTGCCCACCGGAGAGGAACTCACAAAACTTCATTAGACTGTTCTTCCTCGTCCATTCTAGAGCCGGGATCTCACACCTTCCGACTTTCCATGTATTCGGCCCAATGAAGGACGCACTCTGCGGAAAGCAGTGAGTGGATGACGGGGAGGTTACTGATGCAGCAAGACATGGGCTCCGACGTCCACCAGTAGTGTGGAACCATGCAAGCATACAGATCTTATCAGTAAGAAGGCGTAAGGCAGTTACACTGAATGTAAACTGTGTTCTAAAATGGTGTTTTATAGCAAACAGAGTGGAGAATGATACGGTGTATTGGAATCCTTAATAAAAACCACCTGCTCTTAGCAAAAACAGTGCAGCTCGGCGAAAGAACAAGTTTTAGAGTAGAGCTGATGTTACTATAAACGTGTTGCCTTAACTGGTATAATAACACAGATTCTCTAACGCATCAACATCTCTACAGGTATAAACAACAGTGCCAGCAAGGCAGGAACAGCCCGTGCTGAAGATTCAGGTAGTATAGGCCACGGTCCTCTCATTTACCGAACAGCAATGTAAAGCCGTATTACATCAGTGTGGGCGCTTACACAGTGTTCGCCACTCTGTATTCTTAGATATTAGTATTTCACAGATAAGTCGAAGCGTGCTTATTGATCAATTTTTTTCCAAGATTAAACAATTATGTGATGGTTTTTAAGGTGGAGGAGGGGATTAGTGTTTAACGTCCTGTCGGCAACGAGGTCTTTAGAGACGAAACATGAGCTCGGATTGGGGAAGGATAGAGAAGGCAATCGGCCATACCCTTTCGAAGGAACCATCACGTTATTTGTATTAAGCGATTTAGGAAAATCACGGAAAACCTAAATCAAGATGGCCGAAAGCGGGTTTGAAACGTCGTCCTCCCGATTGCGAGTTCAGTGTGCTAACCACTCCGCTACCTCGCTCAGTTTTAGTTTTTAACTTTCTTTAGGCAGAAGTTTCGGTCAGTACGGATAGGCAGAGGTGAAGCTGGCGTAAAGTTGCCAGTGCAAGAAATGTGACCGTTGCATATTTTTTTCTTGAACAGTGCTGCTATCTGCCATGAAGTGGCCAAACTAGTTCTAAAATACAACATCATTGTTGTCAATGAGTTTGACAGAAGGTTCTTATTGGGTTATTTTTCTAGTAAAACCTTTTCTGATTTTCAGTCGTCTGATGTAAGGTATGTCATTTATGTTAATCTTGTATCCTCACCATTCAAACAATAATATTACTTCATCACATCAATGTTTTAAACGACATTTTTTGATCTACAATTATAGTTCCTTGTTGTTTCTATTAGTCTGATAGTTTCATCTGTGAACCACTACCTCCGACATGCTGTCTGATCGGGAAAAGTGGCCATACTGCTCATCGTATAAAGTGGCCAAGGTGCTTATCCCAATAATGGTCAACTACTTCCCTTAATCATGCACGATACTACAAATC
This sequence comes from Schistocerca cancellata, assembly GCF_023864275.1. Classification (NCBI taxonomy): domain Eukaryota; kingdom Metazoa; phylum Arthropoda; class Insecta; order Orthoptera; family Acrididae; genus Schistocerca; species Schistocerca cancellata. The sequence goes on along the minus strand of NC_064629.1, from coordinate 383,844,567 downwards.
AGACTGGCTTCTAAACCCTTTTACACACAAAGCTACCATCTGTCATTCTGTCTCTTCGTGACGATTTGAAATTGATTAATCTATATTATTTAAGAGTGCTGTTGTATTTGACCTCATAAAAATACACTACTTCAAACAGTCTGCTCCAGGCACATGGTTTGTTTCAGATACAGGAGATGGACAAAATATGGAAACACCAAAAACACAACACATTACCATGCCTTATACGGTGGAGGAAAATCAGTGGCATTCAAAACAGCTTTGAATCCCCCTCGGAACAGATAAATATAGGTCCTTTACCAACGGAATCTTATACCATTCTTCCTGAGAAACAATGGAAGAGCAGGCAACGATGATGAAGGTGGATAGTGATCACGTGCCCTTCTCACAAAGCTCAATAATATTTAGATTTGGTAACTGTGATGGCCAGTGAAGATGCGACAATTCAGTCGAGGACTATGTGAGCTGTGAGGACAGGGCCCCTGTCACCTTGGAACAAAGCAGCACCATTGAGGAACGATGGGATGGAATGAATCAGGCATAATGGACGCATAATCCTTGCACTGATGCGACCTTGCAGGCTAACCATGATGCCCATGTAGTACCCCAATATGGCTGTCCAAATCATCACCGCCCTTCAGCCATGCTTTACTCTTGGGAAGCAGATTTGGTCAGAAGTTGGACGCAGTATGAAACAAGACGTATTCGACCAAATAACTTTCATCCGTTGCTCCGTAGACTAAGTTTCATGGCTCCTCACCGCGTTTTCCTGTTACGGGCGTTTGCATTACTGATGAGTGGTTTTGGAATTCCAGCTTGCCCTACAATTCCTTGCTTATGGACCTCCCTTCGTTCTGCTTATGTGCTGGTAAGGTTTGTGAGTGCGATATTCAGTTTTGCGATAACTTTTGCAGCTGTCGTCTTCTCATTCTTCGTCACAGTCCTCTTCAATGACCATCTTTCACGATTGCTCAACACACACTTTCTCCGCGTTCTCCTTCGTGGATGGGCTTTTTCTTTCACTATATGCGGTATAAATCTTCGATACGGTACTTGTAACATCGAACACTACGGGTACCTTGGTTACGAAAGCACCCACTATAACGATAGTATGGCGATGTAAGTGCTGTTCTGTCACCTTCTAAAGGCCACTTACAACACCCACGGTTTCTACTCTTGCAATTACGTTTAGTACTTCTCTAGCTTCGGTAACTGAAGTACTTAAACACAACTACCTCGTTAACAACCGCTAGTGACCTCAGATGCCTCGTAATGGATAAAGCTCGGTCAGATGTGAAGTTATCGTATAGTCTTGGTTGCAGCTTTACTATTCCGTCAAACTACTTCTTGCGAGTGATAATAATACTGAAAAACACGGTCGCCAGCCAAAATGACGAATCGATTGACGCTATTCAACAAATTAACCAAATTTGGTCTTTACTATATTTTGATTCTTATTAAAACTTTTTCTCTTTCAATAATTTCTATCACTGAAGGAACAGGCTAATGTACGTAGATAGCTGAATAATGACTGCTTTCAGAATAGGTCACACGCAGACACTTAGAAAGTTTTGGCCCGTGAAAACAACACCGGAACGACAATAATACTTACTTACGTTTCTGAAGGTCAGCAACACCTGAATGATATTTTCACTCTGCAGCGGAGTGTGCGCTGATATGAAACTTCCTGGCGGATTAAAACTGTGTGCCGAACTCGGGACCTTTGCCTTTCGCGGGCAAGTGGTAGAGCACTGGTCCGACTTAGGCGCCAGGTGGAAATGGCATGGCAAGCAGTTCCACAGGACTACATCCAGCATCTCTACGATCGTCTCCATGGGAGAATAGCAGCCTGCATTGCTGCGAAAGGTGGATATACACTGTACTAGTGCCGACATTGTGCATGCTCTGTTGCCTGTGTCTATGTGCCTGTGGTTCTGTCAGTGTGATCATGTGATGTATCTGACCCCAGGAATGTGTCAATAAAGTTTCCCCTTCCTGGGACAATGAATTCACGGTGTTCTTATTTCAATTTCCAGGAGTGTAGGTGAAAAGAAGTAGGGGTTCACCGACGGTCTGGAAGGTCGGAAAAGGTGGAGATTTTTTGCTGATAACAGAAGCAGGTAGGAGAGGGAGAAGTGGAGCGGGGCAGACAGGCGCAAGACACTGTTGAGGCAGGTGACGAAAGCTGATGCTCGCTGTACTCCGCAGTATTGTTTAAACAAAGCTGAAGTTAACAGCTTAATAGATGTGAATGAAGCGGAAGTGCTAAGGTACAAGTTTGCAACGCTTTAGAGGAGATAGAGAATTACGTCTGCAACGATGTTCAAATGGTTCAAATGGCTCTGAGCACTATGCGACTAAACTTCTAAGGTCATCAGTCGCCTAGAACTTAGAGTTAATTAAACCTAACTAACCTAAGGACAGCACACACATCCACGCGCGAGGCAGGATTCGAACCTGCGACCGTAGCGGTCGCTCGGTCCCAGACTGTAGCGCCTAGAACCGCACGGCCACTCCGGCCGGCTCCTGAATGTGAAATGTTCTGGGGCATCCATTACTTACACTGACGCAGATCCCCAGGAAAGCCAGACTCATATTTGCGATGGTATAAGTCACATAATTCGACACCACGAAGACAAGTAATAATCACCGTCGCTGCAAAACGGTACGTGCCTTCAAAGCACCTAAATCTGCAGCAACTGTGCTCACAACGACACTACTGAAGTTAACCGTCCATAGTTCTGTTTACGAGCTATGTTGACAAGTTTATGCGTGTTTTGTCAATAATCATATAACTGTTGTTTTTTTTCCGCAGAACTGCTCATTTAACCGTAAGTGTTCGAAGTAGGGTTCCTTTCCTATACTTAAGAGAATGAAACTGGGAATCCATTGGTGTGAAACATTATTGCGCAACTGAGTGTTTTCTTTCAAAGTAAATTTAAATTAACACTCAAGTGCAACAATTAAAGTAAATGTGGATAATTGTAGATTGCATTGAAAGTACGTAAAGTAAATAACATTTCTACTCAGTGTGTGAACTTGGCTATTGGGACTTTCTGTTCGAGAAATTGCGTAAAGTAACTGTTTCAATAAAACTGCGGAAAACCAAGTACCAAACCTTTTGGAATCATTTCGATACTTACAAAAGTATCGTAAAATATTTCTTGTGTGTAATTCAAGTTTTCAGAGGTAGTGTTGCTGATATGAAACTTCCAGGCAGATTAAAACTGTGTGCCGGACCAAGGGCCGCGTGAGACGACGCTTCATCCAGTCCCAAACATGCTCAATCTCAATGGGGGACAGATCCGGAGATCTTGCTGGCCAGGGTCGTATGTAGTCCTGATTGTGGCGCTCACCTGCACGGCGCCAAACACGCATACGACCATCATTGGCACCAAGGCAGAAGCGACTCTCATCGCTGAAGACGACACGTCTCCATTCGTCCCTCCATTCACGCCTGTCGCGACACCACTGGAGGCGGGCTGCACGATGTTGGGGCGTGAGCGGAAGACGCCCTAACGGTGTGCGGGACCGTAGCCCAGCTTCATGGAGACGGTTGCGAATGGTCCTCGCCGATACCCCAGGAGCAACAGTGTCCCTAATTTGCTGGGAAGTGGCGGTGCGGTCCCCTACGGCACTGCGTAGGATCCTACGGTCTTGGCGTGCATCCATGCGTCGCTGCGGTCCGGTCCCAGGTCGACGGGCACGTGCACCTTCCGCCGACCACTGGCGACAACATCGATGTACTGTGGAGACCTCACGCCCCACGTGTTGAGCAATTCGGCGGTACGTCCACCCGGCCTCCCGCATGCCCACTATACGCCCTCGCTCAAAGTCCGTCAGCTGCACATGCGGTTCACGTCCACGCTGTCGCGGCATGCTACCAGTGTTAAAGACTGCGATGGAGCTCCGTATGCCACGGCAAACTGGCTGACACTGACGGCGGCGGTGCACAAATGCTGCGCAGCTAGCGCCATTCGACGGCCAACACCGCGGTTCCTGGTGTGTCCGCTGTGCCGTGCATGTGATCATTGCTTGTACAGACCTCTCGCAGTGTCCGGAGCAAGTATGGTGGGTCTGACACACCGGTGTCAATGTGTTCTTTTTTCCATTTCCAGGAGTGTATATTTAACTTTAGCCCTGAGCTGGTGTTGCCTTCACTTTACAAACAATTATACATAGTTAAATAAAAGATACTTATTGTTGCTTACATAAAATTATAAACATTTGTTAGTTACACATAAACATTCAACTTCACATAGTCACAGAATATCGTCTTCTGCAGACACTCTTATACACTACATACTGTACAAATCTCATTCTTTGCTTCATTAGTACAAAGGCTCTCGACTCTCAAAAGGTTGATAGTGTTACACATTCCCCTTTTTTACTTCTGGATATCTTGAGATAAGCAGGAGTAAAACATAAACACTATTACGTGCTTAGGGCGCAACACTTCTTCATATCATCCTTTCACATTACTATATTAACAAAATTTGTTAGTTTCATACGGACAATGCTCGACCCGACCTTTTGCAATTCTTAACTAATGTTCACATTCAACAAAATTTCACTTCTTTGATTTAATGAAATGCACTACTTCGGACTGTTGGAAGTCACAATCTTTCCTTCATCACATTCCTATTACAAATCTTCACTTTTTGGCTATCGAAAGTAACTCAAGAGTCCCTTCTTTCCAATTTTGAAAATTTGTCTCTGTTTTAACTTTCTGGCATTACACTACTGGCCATTAAAATTGCTACACCACGAAGATGACGTGCTACAGACGCGAAATTTAACCGACAGGAAGAAGATGCTGTGATATGCAAACGATTAGCTTTGCAGAGCATTGACACAAGGTTGGCGCCGGTGGCGACACCTACAACGTGCTGACATGAGAAAAGTTTCCAACCGATTTCTCATACACAAACAGCAGTTGACCGGCGTTGCCTGGTGAAATGTTGTTGTGATGCCTCGTGTAAGGAGGAGAAATTCGTACCATCACGTTGACGACTTTGAGAAAGGTCGGATTGTAACCTATCGCTATTGCGGTTTATCGTATCTCGACATTTCTGATCGCGTTGGTCGAGATCCAATGACTGTTAGCAGAATATGGAATCGGTGGGTTCAGGAGGGTAACACGGAACGCCGTGCTGGATCCCAACGGCCTCGTATCACTAGCTGTCGAGATGACAGGCATCTTATCCGCATGGCTGTAACGGATCGTGCAGCCACGTCTCGATCCCTGAGTCAATAGACTGGATCGTTTTGCAAGACAACAACCATCTGCACGAACAGTTCGACGACGTTTGCAGGAACATGGACTAACAGCTCGGAGACCATGGCTGCTGTTACTCTTGACGCCGCATCACAGACAGGAGCGCCTGCGATGATGTACTCAACGACGAACCTGGGTGCACGAATGGTAAAACGTCATTTTTTCGGATGAATCCAGGTTCTGTTTACAGCATCATGATGGTCGCATCCGTGTTTGGCGACATCGCGGTGAATGCACATTGGAAGCGTGTATTCGTCATCGCCATACTGGCGTATCACCCGTTGTGATGGTATGGGGTGCCATTGGTGCGATTGGTTACACGTCTCGGTCACCTCTTGTTCGCATTGACGGCACTTTGAACTGTGGACGTTACATTTCAGATGTGTTACGACCCGTGGCGCTACCCTTCATTCGATCCCTGCGAAACCCTACTTTTCAGCAGGATAATGCACGACCGCTTGTTGTACGGGCCTTTCTGGATACAGAAAATGTTCGACTGCTGCCCTGGCCAGCACATTCTCCAGATCTCTCACCAACTGAAAACGTCTAGTCAATGGTGGCCGAGCAACTGTCTCGTCACAATACGCCAGTCACTACTCTTGATGAACTGTGGTATCGTGTTGAAGCTGGATGGGCAGCTGTACCTGTACATGCCATCCACGCTCTGTTTCACTCAATGCCGAGGCGTATCAAGGCGGTTGTTACGGCCAGAGGTGGTTGTTCTGGGTACTGATTTCTCAGGATTTATACACCCAAACTGCGTGAAAATGTAATCACGTCAGTTCTAGTATAATATATTTTTCCATTGAATACCCGTTTATCATCTGCATTTCTTCTCGGTGTAGCAATTTTAATGGCCAGTAGTGTACTTTCAACATAAAGGATTGAGGTTTTCTAAATTTTCTCAACCTTTACAACTTCGTTAATATACAAATCTTTTGTAAAGACTTTAACATTTTTCATTCCTTTACTTCTCGAGGAAAATATCTTTTAACGTTCTCGACATTGTGATGACCGTACCTTCTCTTTGATATTGGAAATATCAAAATGAAGGCATTGTGGTGCTGACATTTGTCTATCACAAATGGACCTTCGTAAATAAAATTAAATTTTTAAATTTCCTGATCAATTTCGCTCGATCTAGTATGCGTCTTGCCCAAGATTAAATCTCCCTCTATGAACTTGCTTGTTCTTACTTTTACAGCATGCCTTTTACAGCATGCCTGTTTCTTCATTTTCACTTGCATCATCTCCTTTTTATCCAAAGGGATATCCTTAGTTGCTGGAAATGATACTAATTTAGTTAGCAAACTTTTTCTTTCATTTTTCAGCATTATCTCATCTGGAAAAAAGCCTGTAGAACTACGGGGCAATGCAGTCATAGCTCTTTCAAATCCACTAACATATCTTCCCCAAGCCTTATGGGTACTATTACAGCATGTTCTTATTAATCGCGCTATTTCTCTCATACAACGTTCCACTGATTTCCCTGAATGGTGGTATACTGTTGTATGTTTCACCTCTATTCCCAATTCCTTCAGACCCTCTTTCCTAATTCTGGAATCAAACTGAGGTCCGTTATCTGACAATATGGCCTTTGATTTTCCTACCTCTTCGAAATAAGCTTCCATCTTTTTGAATAAAACTTTTGCCGTAGCCATCTTTATCGGAAACAATTTTATATATTTCGTGAACACTTCTAGAACCACGAAAATTTGTACACATCCTATTACTGTTTTCGGTAAAGATCCATATAGATCCACTGAAATTAGGTCCAAAGTATCTTGCGGCAAAATATGCTGCATGAAGCCTTTGTTCTTTAAATTCATAACTTTAGCTATCTGACACAGATAACAAGTCTTTATAAGCTTCGTGATCTTCTTTAGCATATTATTTAATATTACTATTTGCTGCATCAAGTTGTCATAGCATTTCTTAGCTCCTGCATGACCTAAGGCTAAATGGTAGTAATCCATAATTTCGGTCTCGAACTTACTCGTCCAACAGATTCTCTAAATCTCTGTGTTTAAATATTTCTTCATAATTAACACGTTTTCGTATACTTTATAATATACCCGAATTTGTGGTTGATTTTTGTCACCCATTCGTGTTTTTATGTCCCTCCATATGTCATCCTCATTATGATGATGCCTATAATTTTTAACAATTTCTTTGATCTTTTTATTTTCCGAGGTTTCCTATATGAAGTTTATCTGAAATTACCCTCTTCATACCCTTCTTCTGGAACATTACCTGATCCTCTTGGTAACCTTGACAATGCGTCTGCTACTACATGTTCAGTTCCCTTTACATACTGAATTTCATAATTCTACTGTTGTAATAACAGTGCCCAACGTGTTAGCCTAGCATTCAGCAACTTGCAGTCCTTTAAAAAGGTCAATGCTTTACGCTCGGAGTTAATTATTATATGTCGACCCCATAAGTAGTTCTTAAATTAGTTCAAACCCCATATAATGGCCAATGCTTCTTTTTCAGAAACCGTATAATTTCTTTCGGCTTTGGTCAGGATTCGACTCGCGAATGAAATCGTCCTATACTGATTTCTCCATATATTACTTCCTCTTGAAGAATTTCTACACCAATTCCATAATCGCTACTATCAGCGTTCATTAAGAACGTTTTTGCCGCATCAGGATGATAGAGAATTACACTCATGCTCGTAAATTAAGGATAATGCTGCCACATGGTGAAACAACGCTCTGGTGGGAGTATTGCAGGTTTAAATCACCTCGGGGTATGACCATGCGGTGCATTTGACCTGGGGTCGTCGCACGGTGGCGCGTGCATCAGTCTACATACGCAGAGGTGTGTTGGTGCATGTCAGAGTACGGTGCAGGGAGTAAGTATGCAGATGTTTTCAGACGTGCTAATGGTGACTGTGTGTTGGAAATGGCTCAAAGAACACATATTGATGACGTTATGAGGGGTAGAATACTAGGGCGACTGGAGGCTGGTCAAACACAGCAGGTCGTAGCACGGGCCCTCCGTGTGCCACAAAGTGTGATCTCAAGATTATGGCAACGATTCCAGCAGACAGGAAACGTGTTCAGGCGCTACAGTATGGGACGTCCACAGTGTAGAACACCACAAGAAGACTAATATCTCACTATCAGTGCCCGCAGACGGACATGGAATACTGCAGGTAGCCTTGCTCGGCCCCACCGAGCTGCCATCGTGGAGGAATACCTTGAAACAGAAGATATCAGGCGAATTGAGTGGCCTGACTGTTCTCTAGACGTACACCCCATCGAGCACGCCTGGGATGCTCTCGGTCGACGTATCGCTGTACTTCTTCAAACCCCTAGGACACTTCAGGAGCTCCGACAGGCACTGGTGCAAGAATGGGACGCTATACCCCAGCAGCTGCTAGACCACATGATCCAGAGTATGCCAACTCGTTATGCGGCCTGTGTACGTGTGTATGGTGATCATATCCCATATTGATGTCGGGGTACATGCGCAGGGAACAGTGGCGTTTTGTTGCACATGTGTTTCGGGACGGTTTTCTCAACTTACCACCAATACCGTGGACTTACAGATCTGTGTCGTGTGCGTTCCCTATGTGCCTGTGCTATCAGCGCCAGTTTTGTGTAGTGCCACGTTGTGTGGTACCACATTCTGCAATTATCCTCAATTTATGAGCATGAGTGCATATTCCTAGCTAACTCTTCCTTGATTTTATTGAAATCTTTCTGATACTCGGACGTCCATACACACACAGTTTGTCTTTAGAAGGTTGTTCAAATTTGGACTATCGAACACTTGGTTTTCTGCAAATTTTCTATATAAAACTTTTCAGTTGCGTTTTGTTTTTGGGTGCTGGGTAATTTGATATAGCCAACATTTTCTCCGGTTCCTTTCTGATTCCTGATGTGGATATTATGTGGCCTAAAAACCTTATTTCTTCCCTTGTGAAATCGCATTTAGAATGTTTTAGTGTCGTTCCTCCTTCCCTCAGAGCTTGACATACTCTTTTCAACAGCTGAGAATGTTCTTTTCACTCCTTCATAACTTGTAACCTCCCCCTCACTTATCGACCTTAATGACAGTGAAAAATTAAACCGCGTGTACCTAATGGAAATTTGGGAAAAGCAATCGCCACCGAAGTTAATTTGTCGGTAAAGAGGGAGGAAAGGGTTACATATAAATGAAAGGAAAAATGCTAATGAAACTGGTGGAAATTAATTTTGAAAAGGGGTAAAGTTAATAAAGAAAGTAAATGTGCGGCCATTACGTTAACAATCAACTAGCGGTAATTAGATATTTGAGATTTGGGGGAAATTACAGTCGCCAGTCCTAAGGACAATTACTATAGTAACTGAAAAAGAAAGATTATTACACATATAATTAGCACTAGAAGCGTGGCAACTGAAGGTTGACAAGTGTAGTGTGAAAACTGAAAGTTTGTCAGAAGTAATAAATTTCGCTACACTCTGACTTAATTTAGCAAAAGAATTAATAAAACCGGAAAATCGAAAGTTAATTTAGTGACTGAAGTTAATAGTGAGCTTTCTTTCTGAAGCACATCGAAATTTAGTTAAATACGGTTAGTCTTGGACTACCTCAACAATCATTTCAAAAGCTACTTGAATCTATGCAATTTAGAAATAAGAGATTTAACTTTGAACTTGAATTAAATGATTCTGAACAATTAACAATAGTAAAATTTAGTACGTACCAAGCTGAGCTGCAGTCACAGGTAAGCTAAAATATGGTAACAAAACTCGCACTCTTAATTTGTGCTTGTGTAATCTAAGTATTGTAGCCAGCTATGAATACTTTAACTGAACTTTGAAATTAAAGTAGTGAAATGGAATGATTGCACTTTAATGCTGGCGTCTGAATTTGAACGACACTCGGGTTCATTCCAGAAAAGGAAGAGACCCTGCTTGGTAATGCAATTGGGACAATGAGCAACAAAGGTTCATGCTAAGTAGCTGTAACTTTGTGATGCAACAATTTTAAAAGTTTGAAAAGCTGAGGTCTGCCATACAGTTCTAAATCTTTACGTGCTTCCAGTCTTCCTTGTTGGTTGATTGAAGGTTTGAAGCCGTCGATCGAGAAGGTGGCGACAGTCACTCATTGTCGACCGTCGCTGTTGCAGAAGCTGGATGTTGGCGCGCCTTCTTCTCGACACGGTCACCAGACGAAACGGGCTCTTGATGTGCGCCAGCTAATGCTTCCCGTCCGCGACACCATGTCAGAAACTATCATCGCAAGTCGAGCGCAATTACATGCTGCCAAACCCCGAAAGCGCGGCAACTCGCGGGAGCTTCACACAACACTCCTGCTCCACTCGCTACTCCAGCCAGACTCTCTCTGCCCGCGCTCCACGCGGCAGAGTTAACACTACCAAAGATCCTACACACTTTGATTCTTCACACGACCTATCGATGTAATCGTTCGATAGCAGTTTTCCCTAGGCAAGACCCAGCGTAAAAATACAAATAATATTTACGAAACAAACCAATTATACATCGACATAAATGCATAAATATATATATACAAATAGTGAAACAATTACAATATGTAAAGACACAGAAATGTCATATATTCAGGTAACAAAAGTAAGGAAAACAAATTTATAGTACAATAGATGGAAATAGGAGGATATGCATTTCCGGCGTTACAAACTATCAACAAATCATATACGTATGTGGTTATCACTGCAGACAACTCTGTTCTGAGTATGGAATCTAACGCTCTGATGAATACGGATACTGACGTATTCAATCCAAATGGCAATACCTTTTACTGATAACATTTTCCATCATTGATAAATGCTGTATACTTTCGACAACTTTTCTCTAACGGAATTTGCCAATACCCGCACGTCAGATCCAAGCTCAACAAATACTTAATCTCGTGAAACCTTTGCAAAACTGTATCTAGATTTTCCGGTCTATCTAACTCTCTTTGTACTGTTTTATTTAAGTTTCGAGCATCGATTACTACTGAAACTCCTCCATCTTTTTTATTTACAATTATCAAGGGATTCTAATATGCACTGGCACTCTTTTCTGTTATGCCCCTTTCCTGCATTTTTTTCGATTTCTACTCAAACGGTTTCTCTTCGTGCGGAAGTGATGGTATATGGACGAAACGGTTCGTCCGACATAGTTTTGATTTGATATTCAAATCCTTTTATCAACCCTGGAACTTCTGAAAATAGTCTTCGTACTCCCTCAATAAATCCAAAACATCTTTTCTCTGTTCAGTACTTAACCCTTGAACTTTCTCGTATACAAATTCGGAATCTTTCTCTTCTTTACTCAACACCTTCTTTACGTGATATAGAGTATAGATTTCGCATAGGCTTTCACCAATTTCCTCTCTTTCAATACTAATTGCTTTACTTGGGACACCTATTTCTACATCCGTTTCCTCAAAACCTATTTTTATCTCTCCATCCTTATTGATTCTTATCACTTCATTTTTGCAGTCAATCACTACACCTTCCTTTTCTAACCAGTTCATCCCCAAGATCAACACATGACTCAGATTCGGTACTACTAAGAAATCGTGTTCAACGTTCTCACCTTTGATCTTGAAATCCACTAAAACCTGTACTTTAATGGGATTACTTAGTTTCCCTGTTGCTCCTATTACTTTTATTCCTGTTACTGACATAATTTCTAATCCAGGCTCATCCACAATTCTTTCTTAAAACGATTGAGACATCGCACTTATTTGCGATACTGCATCTAACAAAGTCTTAATTTTGTACTCATAAATCCTTATCGGAATTATAGCTTGCTTTTTTGAAATGGTCTCTTTTCCTTCATGTGCTTCATGTTCTAAATCTGGTACTACATCAGTGTCTTCCCAAGACAAAATGCATACCCTTTTTTCCCCCTATTCGGTGGTTCTTTTGGTTTTGTGTCTGTTACAGCATCTGTATCTGGTTTGTTCGATGGCCCCCTTATGTTTAGACAGACATATTTCTTGTCCTCCGGCAAATTTTCAGTTAGTTCTGAATGTTTAATTAGGCTCCTCTGCACCCTTTCGTTTCCCTGATAAGTATTAGGTAATTCGTAAAAATCTGCTTTTTCGGTTTTAGTTTCAACCCCTGTTTGATGTTGATCAGTTGTGGTTAACAGAAATGAACTTTCTCCCCTTTCTACTGAGATAGGGCGCATGTTGTTTACTTGGGTATTTCTTGTTCGAAATACTAACAAGTCAACTTCAGTTGCTAACGATAGTCCTAAATCGTTCCCTCTGTTGCTCTTTGAGACAGTAAATTTTCTTTCCCGAAGTTGTCTAAATCGTTCCATTTGAGTAATCCCGAACCTCATCCTTTTGATTCTATCACCGGGACAGTTCCTGCATTAAATGCTGCGGCATTTTCAGTATTAATGTCATCGGGAAAATTCACGCTTTTACCAAATGGTTCAAATGTCTCTAAGCACTATGGGACTTAACATCTGAGAGCATCAATCCCCTCGACTTAGAACTACTTAAACCTAATTAACCTAAGGACATCACACACATCCATGCCCGAGGCAGGATTCGAACCTGCGACTGTAGCAGCAGTGCGGTTCTAGACTGAAGCTCCTAGAACGGCTCGGCCACGTTTTTACCAGCGGCCCTATTATTAATTACTAAGACCGATGTTACTTTTGGTATCGCTCATTTGGCGGTCCCATAAACATTTTTAACTAACATAGGTTCCTCAATTTTTACTTGGATTCGATCGCTATTACTTTGCTCATCACAAAACAGTTCGTTAATCTGTCTTTGACCATCTACTCCTCTCCGTGCATGATCATTCTTTCGAAACACTTGTTTCATGCCCCTACCCAAAGATGAACTCTTATCGCTTTCGTCTACCATACCTATACGTCTATAACTCCTTCTTGCAAACTATTTGCACTTATTGCAATACCTTCTTGTTCATTAACACGTGCAGACTGCGTTATTTTTGCGCCCATTCCGTCTTCCTCTAACACTCCACTTAAGAAACCTAACATTTCCCGCCGTGCTTCACACTGAGCAATTATTAGTGGTTTCCTTTGGTAGTAAGGAAGTACTTCTGCACCGAAATCGTTCGTAGTGTTCTCACTGGCTGCTGGCTGAGTTCCGCCAAGCGCGCGACCGGTTTTCCCGTTACTCGCTCCCCTAGCGCTCGCCTCAGTCAAGGCCACTTTCCCCTGTCGCCAGGCGGTGGTCCGCCCCAAGCCTCTACCACGCCGCAGCGGAGAAGCGAGGCAACATTCCCTCAATTGAAGCAACTGATCGCCGCCATTTTCAGGGATGAATCCTAGTACTGGTGTTTGTGATTTGACGTATATGAGACGCAACAAGAGCAAATTGAAGCACAAATTAAACACATGTTTGTTTAAAAAAGTAATGAGTATTAGAGTCTATTTTAAAAGTATTCTTAAATGAATGAAGTTTCCTACTTTCCGAAATACGTCTGCATAGAGACGCGAAATTTAAGAATGTAAGGCTCTTTCCTGACAAGGTGCAGCGAGTTTACATCGAGTTATTTGCATTAGATAATTACATGAAACTTTTAAAGTAGCAGACAGTACGATTGTTTAATTCACGTAATTTTCCTGTCAGGTCCTGTTTGCTTTTTGCCGACTACTGTGTAAATTTTGCACGTTTACTTTTGTTTAGTACAGTACTGTCTACACTCGAATTTTGGTATGATTAATTGTAATAACCCATATCACTTTAAATACCGTAGGAATTTCATTCGCACATTAGTTTTTATCACTGATAGTACCTCTGAAAGTGGTTGACTTTGCAACATTAATCAAATATTTGACCATTTACGAAGCATAATCACCACCTGACAACACATGTTAAGTATCTAAACGCAATTATTCGACCTACCTCTGATTCATACTTAATACATATTTGATTGCCTTGGTAACCTGGAAAAGGAACGTTCAAAATTAGACACACTGACAGTATTTCCACACTATTTAACCTAGGCTTACATTGCACGATTTCCAGGACACTATACCTTTTTCAAATGAGTTGGAAATCCAGATACTGTCGGTATAGCATCGTCATTCAGTTGACGTCTAGTTACATAATTTTCCATGTAACAATTCTCTTCAAAATGAAGAGAGCACAGCAAATGATTTGCTGTCGGTTGGAAGTTCTCTCTCCGAGTAGCAACTATCCATTACCGATTTAGAAAATCATTTGTAAGGGGAAACCTAAACAAAAACAAACGCTCATGATGTATTATTTCTCCATGAAAATACTATATACAAGAAATAGAAAGTAACAAACAACCAGAAATGACTGACCTGTGAAATGTAACATTGTTTCCGTCTTCGCCTTTGCTTCCATTCTTACTGTTACAATTAAAAGCATCACGCGAACGAACCATGTTTACGCACTGTTTCCCTGCAAATGGCGGCTTCTATCACGTTCAATGTGGGGACGCGACACTAGCGCCAATGCGCGGTCTAGTTTTTATTTAGTAAGTCTTTGGTCCGCCCCTCTCGCCCTGCAGTGGACGTTTCGATGCCGTTCAGGCGCTCCTAGCGCTGCCATGTAACTCGAGTACGTTAAACCATTTCTCGCGATCACTCTGTGCTTTCCGCGTCCTTCGTACGTTTTCGGTCTGTTCTTTCATAAAACCAACATACTTAAACGTTTGATACTCCTTTTCTGGTCAGTAATACCTTCCTATTTTCCCTACATACTCTTTATTGAACCTTTCTTTTCTTCCCGCGCACATACGCCCCATCATAGCCGCGGTTTTCAGTTTAAATGTTCTTGAGAATCTTCTGACTCTCAAGAACCGGTGCTTTTACTTTTCCCTGAAGCATCACTTCGGACTCTATTACTTTGAACAGAGTTTACTTGAAACTTTTCTTGATTTTGATAGTTAATTCCGTCGTTTTGCCTATTTTGGTTTCTCTGGAAATTGTTGTTCTAGTTCTCAGACCTATGTTCTCATGTAGAACAGCAATAGTCTTCATCTTCTACCCTTTTGATAAAAGCTGCAAAACTAGTATGATTACTTCCTATGAATCTTTCCATTTCTTCTGGGAGTTTGCTCCACAGTCCCCAGATTATTTCGCTTTCCGAATGCCTATCTCGGATGTGCGCCAATCGCTTCATCCACATTTTGCGAAAGTCCTTAATGAGGCTTCTCCCTCTTAGTTCGAAAATTCTGGCCATGATGAAGTCATGCCGAAACTTCTCCTGTATATCCTCATACCAATATTCTTTCGTAAATTTCTTTTTGAATCTTCGAAGGCCATGCTCTCGGTATCTAAACTCAATCCCCACCACTTAGCTTTGCCTGTTAATGCGCTAATGACTGCATTAATTCTATCTTCATCAGATAAATTTCCTGGAAACTTTCTTTCACAATTTTTAATAGAATCTAGAGGGGTGGCAACCTCGACTTTTGTTATCTGGATCGAATTTGTCTTTCCCTTCCAGTATTTTATTTAAATTGAGAAATTCACCCCCAACAAATCGGTCTAGTTAACATTTTCTTTTCCAAGTTTTGTAATTCTTCTTGGAACTTAACGGTTTCTGTACTACACTTTTCTACTTTTTCACCCATTATCTTTTCGGAATCAAATATCGTTCCTCTCAAATTTGAGATATCAGAATCACATTTTTCGACAATGGTTTGCACTGCTTTTTGTACTTCATGAAATACGACGTTTTTGATTAAAGGTTCTACTTTGACCTGTACTTCCTATAACCCAGTATCTATGTGATCTTTCATCGTACTCGTTTTCACTTTCAAGACATCTACTTCTGTTTCAGTAACATCTAATCGGCTCTCTACACTCCCTAAATGAGCAACAATGGGCTCTGTTCGCTCACCAAATTGTTGAGTTACTGTTTTAAGCCTGCTATTCAGATCACCTGCTAGCTCTTTAAACTGTCCTGAAATGATCTTCACTTTTCTGTTCACTTTTTCTCTAAACGATCTAATCATACACTCCTGGAAATGGAAAAAAGAACACATTGACACCGGTGTGTCAGACCCACCATACTTGCTCCGGACACTGCGAGAGGGCTGTACAAGCAATGACCACACGCACGGCACAGCGGATACACCAGGAACCGCGGTGTTGGCCGTCGAATGGCGCTAGCTGCGCAGCATTTGTGCACCGCCGCCGTCAGTGTCAGCCAGTTTTCCGTGGCATACGGAGCTCCATCGCAGTCTTTAAGTGCACAGCTGCTTCCTAGACAGTGCGTGACAATCCTAACAGTAGGTTGTGACTGGACGATGGGATCTATCGACGCAGAAAGAGTTGACAAGCTCATGGCGTGTGGAGAGTGTTGGGAGAATGCAGTTCATACTTGTATGGTGTATGCGGCAAGGTATCCCAATAGACATCAACCATCTGGGCAATTGTTTATCAACCTCTTCAATCACTTATGTGAAATTGGTAGTGTAGCACTTACACAACGGAACAGGCTACAGCTCTCGGCTGTGATACGAATGCATCTACAGAGTGGCGAATTAAGTGGTTGATTTTTCTGCGTATTTCATGTAGTATATTTGTTAAATTTCGTGCGAGTTTCTCTGTTTAAGAGGCTTAATCTCGCGTTTTTGTAAGTGTAAATTCATACAGTCTTTAGCGCAATAGCTGTTCACTGAACAGCTAGCTACGTAGCTCTTGTGACTGAGTAAGTCGGGATTAGGGGTACAAGTAGCATGGAAGGTCAAGGCCCCTATAATGACACTCCTTAAACACAACTACCAAATCAATAAATTAACAATTTATTCAAAGACAATATTTATAAGACAGCCGTGCTTCGGTAGTTCAGATGGTAGATCACTTGCCCGCGAAAGGCAAAGGTCCCGAGTTCGAGTCTCGGTCGAGTACACAGTTTTAATCTGCCAGGAAGTTTCATATCAGCGCATACTCCGCTGCAGAGTGAAAATCTCATTCTCGCATCAGTTAATATAAGCTAAGAGATCAATAAACAATACCAATATATGAAGAATCAATTGCACTTTACTAATACTGTATATGTGCATTCAAATAAATGCACGCGTATTAAGTTCTGCGTACAAATGATTGCCTTTTACAGAGTACTGACCATTACTATTAGCTGAGTGAGTGCTTTCAAATAAATGCACGTATATAAAGGAACTACGTACAAATGACTAGCTTTACAGAATATGAGTCTCTGCTAATAACTTAATAAGTGCTTTCAGTAGAAGTGGCCCAAAATTTTACAGCAATATACAAGGGACGTTGACTTGATGGCGATCAAAAAACACTGATAATCTCATACAGACAATACATAAACTTCTGGATACTGTCACCCCCCCCCCAAAAAAAATAAAAAAATAAAACACACATTCGAGCTAATCAGCTTCGTAATAGTAATCCAACCAGCGGATTTTTTAATAGAAATAGTAACTGCTGGTCTCCATGCAGCTACACACTCTGCTGGCTGCTCTTACTTCAACAACACTTACATTAGGGCAACCAAGCAACAAGTACACTCGCTGCAACGCAAATCGTTCAACGAAACGAAGGCACCAAAATCACTCTCACCTTCGATGGAGAGCATTGTTCGAGATGGTCTCCAGGGATGGGTCTCCCCGAGAAAACAGGCGCCAAAGCAATGCGACTAACAGCGCGCGGTGTTGACTATCAGGCAGGTTCACAACAAACTCGCGACCAGCTTACGAGGTAGACCCGCCGTGCAGCTGCTGGCCAAGTACATGTGTTTTCCTCTTTCGTCCACGCAAGCACGTCCTTGCGCCTCATAGCGAGTCCAACACCGACTGGCCCGAGCGCTGGGTAATCGATAGTCGTACCAAAGAGCTGGTGTGTCAGAAAAGGCGCACCAGGGCTCGGCTCTTTAACACACCGGCGTCCTTTAGTGACACATCAGAAGGGTAGCAAGTCTCATATTTAGGATTGTCTGCTCTTCTAGTTCACTTCTTCATTTAGTTCTGCTAGGATGGGTAAGATGTGGGCATGCTGTGTGCGGACGCAGGAGGAGGTGGCTTTAGTTTGCGAACAGCTCAATGTGCTGTTGTCAACAGTCAGTCACTTTCAGGCTGCTGCTTCGGTGTGTAGCGGTGGCAGAGAATCGGGCGTGTCGCATGGGACACCACATGTATCACTTGTTTTGCCCACGGGCTCTGCTTCTGAGGCACCTCCTAGTCCCCATGACGCGGTAGATCCGCCCTCACAGCAGGGTGAGTGGCGGGTGGTAACCCGTTCGTGTCGCTCGAGGCGCAGGGCCATTGTGGAGACTGGCAGCCTGGCCTTGCCCATTCACCCTGTCTGTGGACATGTGGTCGCTCCTTCAGCAGGGTCACAGAGTAACATATCTTTGTCTGTGGCAGGGTGCAGGGTCCGAGCAGAGACACGGGGGCAGGGGTTTACTGGTTATTGGGAGCACCAATGTTATCCGCGTCATGGAGCCCCTTAGTCAGGTAGCGTTCTGGGCTGGAAAGAAAGCCAATGTGCACTCGGTATGTCTGCCAGGGGGCCTCGTCCGAGATGTGGGGGCGGCCTCGCTGGTGGCTATCGTGCTGCGTGGCTCACTTCGCCACCAATGACGCCTGTGGCATGGGTTCTGAGGCTACCTTCAGTTCGTACAGGGGGCTTGCGGAGGTGTTGAAGACTGCTGGCCTCGCCTGCGGGGTGCAAGCAGAGCTCGCAATTTGCGGCGTCATTCCCAGAGGTGATCGGAGTCCTTTGGTTTGGAGTTGAGTGGATGGTCTCAGCCAAAGGTTTTCGTCGAGACTGTGTCGATCTTGGCTGAAGATTGCTGGACTTGTGGGGTTTGAGGATATTCGTGCGTCTGTGAAAAGATCTATGTGCGAAGCATACAACAACTACCACCATCACGCCTTAGTAAAGATCTGGCTGAGAACCCGAGAAAATTTTAGTCGTATGTAAAATCGCTAAGCCTGTCTACGGCTTCCATTCAGTCCCTTGTTAACCAGTCGGGAGTGGCAGCTGAAGATAGCAAAACGAAGGCCGAAGTTTTAAAGTTATCAAATTTATTTTAGAAATCAATCACGCAGGAGAACCGTACAAACATACCGTCATTTGACCATCGGACAGACTCCAGTATGGACGACATAGAAATAAGCATACCTGGTGTCAGAAGTAACTTAAAGATTTGAAAACAAATAAGTCACCAGGTCCGGATGGAACCCAAGTTCGATTTTAGAAAGAGTACTCTATGGCCTTGGCCCCTTACCTAGCTTGTATTTATCGTGAATCTCTCGCCCAGCACAAAGTCCCAAGGGACTAGAATATATAAGAAGTATATAAGAAAGGTAAAACAACGGACCCGCAGAATTACAGGCCAATATCCCTAACTTCTGTTGCTGCAGAATCATTGAACACATTCTTAGTTCGAATGTGATACATTTTGCCGGCCGGTGTGGCCGAGCGGTTCTAGGCGCTTCAGTCTGGAACCGCAGGTTCTAATCCTGCCTCGGGCATGTATGTGTGTGACGTCCTTAGGTTAGTTAGGTTAGTTCTAAGGTTAGGATAGTTCTAAGTTCTAGGGGACTGATGACATCAGATGTTGAGTCCCATAGTGCTCAGAGCCATTTGAACCATTTGTAATACATTTTCTTGAGGATGAGCAGCTTATTTCCGCGAATCAGCATGGTTTTAGAAAGCATCGCTCCTGAGAAACTGAGAAATTCAGCTTGCTCTTTTCTCACATGATATACTGAGAACTATGGATGAAGGGCAACAGGCAAATTCCGTATTTGTAGATTTCAGGAAAGCATTTGACACGGTGCCCCATTGCAGTCTGTTTACCAAGGTATGAGCATATGGAATAAGTTCACAGATATGTGAGTGGCTCGAAGACTCCTTAATTAATTGAACCCAGTATTTTGTCCACGACTGTGAATGTTCATCAGAGACAAGGGTATATTTAGGAATGCGTCAGGGAACTGTGGTAAAACCGCTGTTGTCCTCTTTATATATAAATGATTTGGTGGGCAGCAATCTGCGGTTGTTTGTTGGTAATGCCGTGGTGTGCGGTAAGGTGTTGAAGTTGAGCGATTGTAGGAAGACACGAGACAACTTAGACAAAATTTCCAGTTGGTAATGAATGGCAGTTAGCCCTAAATGTGGAAATATGCAAGTTATGCAAATGTGTAGGAAGATCAAAACTGTAAAATTAGGATACAGAATTACTGGTGTCCCGCTTGACACATTCAAGTAGTTTAAATATCTGGGTGTAAAGTCCCAAAGCGCTATGAGGTGGAACGAGCACGCGAGAACAGTGGTACGGTAGGAGAATGATCGACTTCGGTTTACTGGGAGAATTTTAGTAAACAGTGGTTCACCTGTAAATCAAACCGCATATAGCCGGACTTGTACTTCAAGAGCGAAATAATAGCATCCAGGATTTCTCCAGCCGTTGTAGCTGGCACAGAGCGTTCAGAATGTCCTGAACTACATATCAGCTGGATACGGGCATTGCACAGACTGCAGGGCACTGAGGGAGTCGAAACACACGAGAAATTTAGCAGACATGGCACATCTCATCTGCTCCATCAAGATCGCAGATAGTTCGACATCAATTACAGTGAACTCTGGCCGAGCGGTTCTAGGCGCTTCAGTCTGGAACCGCGTGACCGCTACGGTCGCAGGTTCGAATCCTGCCTCGGGCATGGATGTGTGTGATGTCCTTAGGTTAGTTAGGTTTAAGTAGTTGTAAGTTCTAGGGGACTGATGACCTCAGATGTTAAGTCCCATAGTGCTCAGCGCCATTTGAACCATTAGAACCAAACCGCATATAGGACGCTGGTGCCACCTTTTCTTGAGTACTAATCGAGTGCTGAAGTAAGACATCGAATCAGTTCAGAGGAGGACTGCTAGATTTGTTACCGGTAGGTTCGAACAAAACTCAGGTGCTACGGAGATGCTTCGGTAACTCAAATGGGAATCCCTGGAGGGAAGGCGGCGTTGTTTTCGGGAAACACTGCTGAGAAAATTTAGAGAACTGGCGTTTGAAGCTGACTGCTCCCGCCAGTATACTACGCGCATAAGGACCGCAAACATAAGATACGAGAAATTAGCGCTCGTAAGAAGGCGTATAGATGGTCGTTTTTCCCACGCTCTATTTGCCAGGGGATCAGTATACTCCTCCACGCACCTTACGGTAGCTTGCGGAGTATCTATGTAGATGTCAACGTAGATGTAGAAGGAAACAAATGACGATAGTAGAGGGGAAAATTGATGTTCTTGATGCTGTTGCAGTTGATCCTTACGTTAGCTCCCTCGCAAGCGCACGAGGAAGTGGCATGAGTCAGGCAAGTGGTTTGCTCATTCTCCTTCGACATAGTTTGTAACCCTATCACATCTCTCTCCTTCAAGAGCTGCATGGAAACGATTGTGAAAATCATGATAACTTCTGTACATGGGGATTAAGACAGGGTAATACTGCAGATGTATCAAGTATCTTGTTTAGTGATGAAGCCACATTTACCAATTAATGCCAGGTAAACCGCCGGTACATGTACTTTGGTCTGTTGACAATCCCACTTGGCGTCTTCAAGTGGAGCATCAGCGTCCATGGAATGTAAACGTATGGTGTGGGACAGTGAACCATCAGCTCACATGCCCGTTTTTTTATGGACGGAACGCTGAACGCGCACGAGTATCGGAGCCTGCTAACAGACCATCTTCGACAGATGCTAGAAAAAGTTCCGCTGCAGACTAGGAGGAACCTGTGATATCAACATGATGGCTGCCCAGCCCATGGTGCACGAAGTACTACAGCATGTCTTCACGAATTGTTTCCAAATCGTTGGATTGGACGCAGAGGACCTGGGACCTGTGCCTTGGCCAGCCCTTTCCCCGGATTTGTCGCCTGTAGAATTTTTTCTGTGGGGAAAGCTGATAGACCCTGTCTACAAGGACAGACCAACTACATCCTATCATATGCAACGATGTGTTATTGCAGCCTGCTCTGACATCTTCACTGAAATGCTATCACGTATGCAGCAGTCGTTCCTTGCCGGACTGAAAGCGTGTATTGCCGCTGCCGGTGGTCATACTGAACACAACCTGTGATGGTCGATTGTCTCGTTACTGGTCAGAATCCACATAACTAGTGTATGCCTTGTATTTTATTTAATGTATGCTACAACAAGTACAGTACAAGTGTCGTTGTGAGAACTTCTCAAAATACGATATCTCGTAAACGACTCACAGTAGAATCTTGCAAGAAACACCACTGACATTCTAATTTATTCTACTTTTAGTTTTCTAATATCAATAGGCCTTGTTATATTTTAAAAACTAGATGTTTGCACAAAAAATATAATTTTTAAGCATCATTACAATCTGTTGGCTGGTTAACAATATGAGCTCCTGACTACCAATCCATTCTGTGAAAACTGGACGTCAATAGCACTTAACATTTCCGCAATATCTGCGGTGGAAGTTCGAAATGACTCACCCTGCATTCCAAGAAATGATCATTATTACATGACCTTTTTGTAAAACAGTATGTTCGTTATCTGGCCAATTTTAGTTGCGCCCACTGTAATTATGAGGAATAAATAAACACACAAATTGTTTCCATTGTGTAAAAATGGCTCAAATGGCTCTGAGCACTATGGGACTTAACTTCTGAGGTCATCAGTCCCCTAGAACTTAGAACTACTTAAACCTATCTAACATAAGGACATCACACACATCCATGCCCGAGGCAGCATTCGAACCTGCGAGCGTAGCGGTCGCGCGGTTCCAGACTGTAGCGCCTAGAACCGCTCGGCCACCAAGGCCGGCTTTCCATTGTGTAATTACATGCTCTGATTCCGGTGGTGAATATCTATAGAAGTATCTCAGCAGTTCCTATATCTATCCCGACAAATACCCACTGGCAACTGCGTCTACTTTCTGTTTACGGCTCTGGTGAAAATAACTTTCTAGTTAAACTTGGCACATGCGATGTATTCTGATGAACGATACATTCGATTGTAAAAATGTTGACTGCAGCGAAAATTGTTGTCGAAATAAGGACAATGGAAATCTTTTTTTCTGGCGCAACACAATTAGCTATGATTGTGGCCTTTGCACGGGTCAGGAGCGCCTCCGTCCAGCGGCGCCGGCCGCGGAGGCGGCTCGCGGCTCCAGCAGGCGCTTCCGCCGCCGCAAAATCTCATTAGCGACGTACGGGGACGCGCGCCCGTGTCCTACTCTGAATAAATCAGCTCAGCGCGCTTTACACCTGTCTCTAACACCGACATCAGATTTTAATTTTCAAAATTTCATCACCGTGAATTGGTTTGCAGCTCCTCATCGGCGCTCCTGCGCCACTGTTGCGCGGGGAGCAAAATTCGTGCATAATTAACTCCCGCCGACAACGGGTACGGGGCAAATTCTTCACAGCTTTGTGACGGCAAACAGAGATGTGTGACAGTTGGATCTCCGGAACGTTCTCTGCTATTATACCCGTGGGCCTAGGCAAACGCGCATTTTTGAAGATAGGATGTGCTGTTCTGAAATATTAACATCCCCATTGTTATGCACCTCCTTGTCCTTTGTTTTGTACAGGATTACTTCCAATATCTGACTAATTCGCTCTGAAATAATTATTCCGTGCGGTAGTCCTCACACGAATTTCACAGCTACAACACTTGACTATACATCGCAACAGTGTGCGATTTGTGCTTTTACCAGTGGTGGGGGGGGGGGGATGTCTTAGGGGGTTAGTATAATTATATATGTTACTAGCTTGGACCATGGTTACCCATGGTTAAACAGTTATTTTTAAATAGATGTTAATGCCGAAACTCACTATTGACGCGTATGAACTATCAGAAAAGCCATCCTTTGTTTTGTCTTTAAAAGTACATTATAGGCAAAGCTTATTTACAAAATCATCTACATACAGGCATATGAGGGGAATTCAAAAAGTAAAGGCACATTTGTGAAAATCTGTACTTATTCTGATGATAGAAAACTGAAACATGCGTTATTTTTCTACGTAACATCCCTGGACTTCAATGCAGTTTTCCCGACGTTTTACGAGTTTTTTTTATTTCATCAGAAAATACGTTTTTCGGTTGCATCTGTAACCAATTTTGCACCGCAGCAATGACGTCTTCATCACTTTCAAATCTTCTTCCCTGCAGTGCTTCCGTTAAGGGTCCAAACATGTGAAAATCGCTTGGAGCCAGGTCTGGACCGTATGGTGGATGTTCCAGCACCTCGAATCTCAACTCCTTTATTGCGTCGGCAGAATGTGGGCGAGCGTTATCTTGCTGCAGGATGACACCTCTTCACAGTTTCCACGACGTTTGGATCTGATTGCAAGTTTTAATTTCGTACGCAACAAATCACATCCACCATACAATACAGACCTGGCTCTAAAGCCTCGTTTACGCTGGGGCGACGTCTTGCAACATTGTGGCATGCTACGGAAATATGGCGTGCGTCGTCTTGTAGCATGCTACAACATGCAACATCTTGCGGCGTATGTTGCATGCGGCAGGTTAATTTATACCAAAGTAACAGAATTTGTGCCACACGTGTGTCGGTCTTGCAGTATAATGGATGATAAAGTGATCGCAGCGTCGGCCTACTTGGTACTTGCACATGCAGCTAACTACGGAAATGAAAACCAAAGGAAAAGAAAACTATGGTGGAAGAGAAGAGTATTTAAAGAAGGTCCATGAAATACTATCCTAGGAACTAGAAGCAGACGATGGTGCGTTATTTAGTAGTTTTACAAGAATGTCGACTGAAGACTTTAATTACTTACTGCAGTTAACTACACGTCTTATTGTAAAGAAAGATAACAACTGCCAAGACAGTATTTCACCAAGAATTCGATGGGCCATCACATTATGATTTTTAGCCACTGGCGATTCATACAAGTCACTAATGTACTTATTTGAAGTATCATATTTCCCTCATATTGCCAGACGTATGTGAAGCTATTTCATTGGTGTTGAAGAATTACATAAAGGTAAGCACCCAACATTCAGTACTGATTTCATTTAAGTAATGTTTTATTGGCATTTTTAAGCAAATTAAAATGGATATTAAAGAACTGTTAAAAATAATTATTTCTAAAATCGAATTAATTCAAGTTCTTCTGTTTCTGTTTGAACGAATTCGTCACAATTATTATTGTCCACATATACAATTTCACAGCTAGCTTTTGCAACCAATGTTTCGGTGCTCGGAGTTTGCTGTTCATACTCCCCCGAGGCCGCTTTAAAAAGAACATTTGAAAATATGTGCTTGGCATATGTGGGAGGTACATGTTCTTCAAGAGCTACATCGCCGTCATCTTTGGATACTGTGTCCTCTGTGTCATCAGTCTGAAAAAATAGGGAAAGTAATGAGTATGTTTTACTTTTCAGATTCCAAAGGATGCTGAAGAATGGCAGAAGGTAGCAAGAAATTTCGAAGTGAAGTGGAATTTCCCCCACTGCATAGGAGCCGTATATGGCAAACATGTGCAAATTATGTGTCCTCCGAATATTGGAAGTGAATACATCAACTACAAAAAAAATTCAGCATTGTCCTTATGGCAATTGTAGACGCAAATTACTGCTTTCAATATTTAAATGTTGGATGTCACAGGGCCAGAAAGAGAGGGGAGGAGGAGATTGACTTAGAGGGGGAGAGAAACTGACCTTAGTGAAGCGGAGAGTGATAGAGGGGGTAGGAGGTGATAGAGGAGAGAAGCAGATGGACAGAGAGAAGGGCAGGAGAAGATGGGGAGTAGGAAAAGAAGGAGATGGACATAAGGGGAAGGTAGAGACATCCGGGCATTGCCGAGTTTCTTTATCTCATTTATAAAATTAGTAAATCTTCATATGTTGTTAATTAACATCTTTGTAAATGATTCATGTTATATACGATACTCAAACTATACTAAAATATGAGATGCATAAAATGTAAAATTAAAATTTTTGTGTTGTTTTGTGCTTAATTTTAACACTCTGAAATTATAAGTGAATGTTAATTTGTTAAATCATCGTATTGTGAGAAAGCCACAGCAAAGTGTGGCCGGTTCAGCTTGTACTACAGTGTATAATGGTCATTTTAACTTACAGAGTTTAGTTGAAGAGACGAGATGAATGAGACTGCTCCTGAAGATTCGAGGGTTTGCCTGTTGATTTGTCAAGGACGCTATGGTGTTGAGACTTGATCCACTTTGCTGCAAATTTTTCTGCATCAAAGCAATGCGGTGGAGGTCCATTTATCGAAATGAAAAGTAGATTTGAATGTGTCGGAATTCGTAAGCGATTTCTGTGATCAATCAGTGTTAAATTCATGGCACTAAATCCGCGTTCACATTCAGCCGTAGATATAGGTATAACTTCGACTGCTTTCACAAGTTCGTTCACAGAATTGGACATGTGTTGAGGATTTCCTTTATAGATTCGAAAATCTTTAATTAGTGACGCATACGTGCTTTCACGTAACTTAAAATCCACCTCATTCCACAAGCAAGAAATTGACATGTCACCATAAAACACACGTTCATAATCATCTGAAGGCCATGTATCTGAATTTAATACGACTACATCCGAAAAGAAATCCAGGTCCTCAAAGTGGTTTTTTATATTGTCTACCAAAGACTGAAAAATTTCTTCCGAAACGTCTGAAATCTGTTATATTCATCACAAGATGGGTCTTTAATTAATACCTCTTTGAATTTGCGCTTTTCCTCCAACTCTAGTACTATCATCCTAATTCGTGGCGAGTCATTTGTTTTCAGTGTTTCAAGAGATCTTATAGCCACGTCAGTTTCCTGTTTCGCTTTAAGGACTGAAGAATTTCTATTCTGCATAAAGAATTGTTTTGGAACACTGTAAACACGTAATGTTTAAGTGTTCATTAATGGCTCTGAGCACTATGGGACTTAACATCTGAGGCCATCAGTCCCCTAGAACTTAGAACTACTTAAACCTAACTGACCTAAGGACATCACACACATCCATGCGCGAGGCAGGATTTGAACCTGCGACCGTAGCAGTCGCACGGTTCCGGACTGAAGCGCCCAGAACAGCTCTGCCACCTCGGCCGGCGTTTAAGTGTTAATACAAACAAATGCGCTTAAGTGACAAATAGATGTTTCGTTATGTTTTCTTTCGAACTGTTATCTAATAATTGCATTGCGTCACGCCCAAGTCAGTTCCTCAGGCAGGAGTGAACGTGCTAAAAATCTGAAATGAAACCGTCGTAGAACGGAAACGCTACGTTTCCGGACAGGGCTTGATATTCAGAATATTACGCACTCACTCACTCCCCTCTACAAGTCCTACAATTTTGTGAAGGGCATTTCCGAGCACCTCGTGTACAGGGTAGTGGTGGTTCAGGGTTTGCACAAGCAGTAAAGATGTTTAATTCTGACAATAGTTTCTTTTTTCAAAGCCATACTTCACCAAAAACTTATCCTCGAGCTTGATTGCCTTGCAGTCTCATTATCGCTCTGAAGCACAATGTGACTCAGGCAGTTCCTAAATCATAAATTAACTGCACCATTTTGGAAAGTTCAGAATTAGGTTTTAGTCTTTAAATATTTTGTCATGATTCACTTCTTTCACTAGACACTTGACGATTACTGGAGAATATTACGCACTCACTCACTCCCCTCTACAAGTCCTACAATTTTGTGAAGGGCATTTCTGAGCACCTCGTGTACAGGGTAGTGGTGGTTCAGGGTCTGCACAAGCAGTAAAGATGTTTAATTCTGACGATAGTTTCTTTTTTCAAAGCCATACTTCACCAAAAACTTATCCTCGAGCTTGATTGCCTTGCAGTGTCATTATCGCTCTGAAGCACAATGTGACTCAGGCAGTTCCTAAATCATTAATTAACTGCACCATTTTAGAAAGTTCAGAATTAGGTTTTAGTCTTTAAATATTTTGTCATGATTCACTTCTTTCACTAGACACTTGACGATTACTGGAGTACTCACTCCTACATCGTGCACGTCATATCCGACATCACAACTACGTAGATGAACTGACTCAAGGTGCTCGGCTTGCTTTGTGAGTTTACTGTTCTTTTTTTCTTATTGTTGTTGGTGATGATGACGAGGAATTGATTAAAGATATCTTTAGACACAGTTTTACCATACATACGTCGTTGCCACATAAAATAAAGTCATGATCCTCTGCCCTTTGTTCAAAATATGGAACGTACTCTGTTAAAAATGAAATATCTATATCGCAGGGCTATACAAAAAGTTGGATCTTTCTTCGTGACTGCCGCGCGGAACTAGCCGAGCGGTCTGGGGCGCTGCAGTCGTGGACTGTGCGGCTGGTCCCGGCGGAGGTTTGAGTCCTCCTACGGGTATGCGTATGTGTGTTTGTCCTTAGGATAATTTAGGTAAAGTAGTGTGTAAGCTTAGGGACTCATGACCTTAGCAGTTAAGTCCCATAAGATTTCACACACATTTGAACTTTTTTCTTCTTCGTGACTGGTCTATGCTGCACGCAGACACAGGTGAGTATGACAACTTTGTGCCCAAAAGGAGTAAAGGCGTGGTCGGATAGTGGCCTTCATCGACTGCAGCATGCTATCACCTACCGCTAGTCATTGTTCCTCCCATCTGCGCATGACCTTCTTCCTGATCAGTGACGCTGCATACCATATGAGAATAATTTCTTGACTGCTGTATCAACTTGCCCATTTCTTTTTTATCTCTTGTGGCTGGATACACATAGCATCACGCCCTTCAAATGCTGTTACAGCATTTGGCACGGACTTCAATGCGAGATGCCTTTAATAGTTTCTGTGGTGTCACCGCCAGATACCACACTTGCTAGGTGGTAGCTTTAAATCGGCCGCGGTCCATTAGTACATGTCGGACCCGCGTGTCGCCACTGTCAGTGATCGCAAACCGAGCGCCACCACACGGCAGGTCTAGAGAGACGTACTAGGACTCGTCCCAGTTGTACGACGACTTTGCTAGCGACTACACTGACGAAGCCTTTCTCTCATTTGCCGAGAGATAGAATAGCCTTCAGCTAAGTCCATGGCTACGACCTAGCAAGGCGACATTAACCATTTCTAGAGAGAGTCTCACTTGTATCATCAAGAATGCTGTATACAAATGATGGATTAAAGTTAAGTATTCCAGCAGCTACGTACTTTTCTTTATAGCATTCATTACGTATCCTGTTTCAGACCTAACGCCAGCCGGCGTGTGTAAACGCGTGCCTTTCGGTTACCCGTCACTGTGGACTGGCTGTCTTGTCAGTCCACAACAGTTTCCACAACGAAACATTGTCTCGAAATTTGGTATAAAATACGAAGATATTCTGGTCGTATGTAAAGTACACAAGCGGCAAGACGCAGTCAATACCTTCGCTGAGCAGTGCCGGTGGTACTGTTACCGACGACTGTACCGCTAAAGTGGAGTTATTGAAAGCAGTTTTCCAAAATTCCTTCACAAGGGAAGACGAATGGAATATTCCAGAATTTGAAACACGAACAGCTGCTAGCATGAGTTTCTTAGAAGTAGATACCTTAGGGGTTGCGAAGCAACTCAAATCGCTTGATACGGGCATGTCTTCAGGTCCAGATTGTATACCGATTAGGTTACTTTCAGATTACGCTGATACAATAGCTCCCTACTTAGCAATCATATACAATCGCTCGCTCACCGATAGATCTGTACCTACAGATTGGAAAATTGCGCAGGTCTCACAAGTGTTTAAGAAGGGTAGTAGGAGTAATCCATCGAACTACAGACCTGAGTAATCCATCGAACTACAGACCTATATCATTGACGTCGGTTTGCAGTAGGGTTTTGGAGCATATACTGTGTTCAAACAATATGATACACGGCGAAGGGAACGATCTATTGATACGTAATCAGCATGTTTTCAGAAAACATCGGTCTTGTGCAACGCAGCTAGCTCTTTATTCGCACGAACGAATGGCCGCTATCGACAGGGGATCTCAAGTTGATTCCGTATTTCGAGAATTCCAGAAACCTTTTGACACCGTTCCTCACAAGCGACTTCTAATCAAGCTGCGAGCCTATGGAGTATCGTCTCAGTTGTGAGTCTGGATTCGTGAATTCATGTCAGGAAGGTCGCAGTTCGTAGTAATAGACGGCAAATCATCGAGTAAAACTGAAGTGATATCAGGTGTTCCCCAGGGAAGCGTCCTGGGACCTCTGCTGTTCCTGATCTATATAAATGACCTGGGTGACAATCTGAGCAGTTCTCTTAGGTTGTTCGCAGATGATGCTGTAATGTACCGTCTAGTGAGGTCATCCGAAGACCAGTATCAGTTGCAAAGCGATTTAGAAAAGATTGCTGTATGGTGTGGCAGTGGCAGTTGACGCTAAATAACGAAAAGTGTGAGGTGATCAACATGAGTTCCAAAAGAAATCCGTTGGAATTCGATTACTCAATACATAGTACAATTCTCAAGGCTGTCAAATCAACTAAGTACCTATGTGTTAAAATTACGAACAACTTCAGTTGGAAGGACCACATAGACACTATTGTGGGGAAGGCGAGCCAAAGGTTGCGTTTCATTGGCAGGACACTTAGAAGATGCAACAAGTCCACTAAAGAGACAGCTTACACTACACTCGTTCGTCCTCTGTTAGAATATTGCTGCGCGGTGTGGGATCCTTACCAGGTGGGATTGACGGAGGACATCGAAAGGGTGCAAAAAAGGGCAGCTCGTTTTGTAGTATCACGTAATGGGGGAGAGAGTGTGGCAGATATGATACGCGAGTTGGGATGGAAGTCATTAAAGCAAAGACTTTTTCGTCGCGGCGACATCTATTTACGAAATTTCAGTCACCAACTTTCTCTTCCGAATGCGAAAATATTTTGTTGAGCCCAACTTACATAGGTAGGAATGATCATCAAAATAAAATAAGAGAAATCAGAGCTCGAACAGAAAGGTTTAGGTGTTCGTTTTTCCCGCGCGCTGTTCGGGAGTGGAATGGTAGAGAGATAGTATGATTGTGGTCGAAGAACCCTCTGCCAAGCACTTAAATGTGAATTGCAGAGTTATCATGTAGATGTAGATGTATATGTAGATGACCCTGGGGTAGACACAATATCTGTACAGTCTGTTGGAAACAGGTCTCTAATGAACATAGCAGCACTTCCCGAGTTTTAACCGACTTTGAACATGCGATGGTAATAGGTGTAAGATGCATGAGTCGCAGCATATCGGAGACGCATAAGAAATCCGATTTGCCAGGTAAATAGTGTACAGGGCGGACTCCTGCATCGCATAGACAATGTCTCCATATGCGTAAAACGGTGTACAGAACGACTGCAAGCGTTTGACGAACGGATGTCAGCTTGTTTCCACAAAGCCATACGAAGCTGTTGATGTACTACTATGAGGCAGATGGGTAGGGAGGGGGGGGGCGGAGGTCAGGAACCAGTTCTACCTGGACTGGACGGTGACAAACTGCACAGTATAAGCTTTAGCAGCAGACGTCCGATATCAGATCGATTGTCGTCACGCAACATTTGGCCACTCATTATAATAGGACATCACAAACTATCCATTTTATGTTTTAATTATAATAAAGATATTCTGGATCTTGTTAGTAAAATTCACTCTTTTTAGAGCCCCTTTTTGAATGGGTATATCTCTTGCCACACAGTAAACACAATGTATTCGGAGTATAAAAAGCAGTGAGGGAAATGCAAGTCGATGCAGGCTGTCTGTCGACAACTAACGAGCAGCAGTTGGCCCAGAGGTTGCCCGCCAATGATTGTTTCGCCCCAGCTGAACTAGAGCCCCATCTGTACGTAAGCAACTTTTCAGGCTCTTTGTTCATTCCTTGCCATTCAGACAGTTAATTTCTTATTATAAAGTCTTTTTTGGAAGGTTTTAGTAATTCGAGCCATTGTCAGCGGTTTTGGAAAAATAATATATCGTCTGAACAGTGTAAATCACGTAGCATCTCACCAAATACAACCAAGTAATCGGCATCTGGCTCTCACTTATGGCAGAAGCTGAGACTGTGCGTGTTATCTATATCAACCATTATTTGCAAACCCGAGTCAATGGACAGCATGACAATTAATAGTTTCGATATTCTCCCACTTACGAACATGTGAAGTAGTGCGTGAAAACTTTTTTATCACATCCTTTCTTCGTCTTCTCACTTATTCAAAGTTCTTTCGGAAACTCAGTTCAGATGTAGGGAAAAGAAATTATGATTTTATTGATGAATGTGTAAGTTGGTGTTTAGCTGTTGTATTATGTTCATGATGCTATGCTGTACTGCCAACAGGTTTCCAAATTGATAATATTCCGTCCTTTTGTGTTGAGACCTTTCTTCATTTTGATTGTTCAATCTTGATCATATTTACTTCTTTGCGCTCCTCTGTTCGAATTAAGCGTGTTAGTAGGCTAATAGAACGTGTGCTAGAAGTGAACTACAGGGGATGGACAAAAATGTGGAAACACCAGAAATACAATAAATTACATTGCTATGGCTAACATGGTGTAGGAAAACCATTGACATTCAAAAGAGCTTCCAGTCACCTCAGAATGGGCAAGGGAATCTTATACCTTTCTTTCTGAAAAGTAGTGGCAAGTTCAGGACACGACGATGGAGATAAATTACGATCACGCACCCTCCTCTCCAGAGTAAACCACAAAGGCACAACAGTACTGAGATATGGTGACTGTGCTCACCAGGGAAGATGCGATTATTCAATTTCTCGTCCTCACAAAACCAGTCCTCTACGATACTAGCTGTGTCGTCTCCTAACACAGTATCACCACAGGGGAACAAACATTGTACAATATGATGCACCTTATCAACCAAAATGGTCACAGAAACCTTGGCATTAATGCGACCATACAGAGTGACCGTGCGACCCATAGAATACCACGATATGGTTGTCCACATCACCACCGAAGCCCCACCATATTTCGCTCTTGGGACATAAACTCGGCTATAAGTTGGAAATAGTGTGAAATAACACTCATCCGAGCAAATAAAAATTTTCCATCGCTATATTCCAGGTTTTATGGCTTCGGCACCACGTTTTCACGTTACGGGCACTCGCATCACTGATGAACAGTTTTGGAATTCCAGCGCGCCCTGAAATTCCCTGTTTATGGAGCTCCCTTCGTATTGCTTTGGTGCTGACAGGATTCGCGAGTTCGACATTCAGTTATCCGGAGACTTTTGTTCGCCACAGTCCTCTTAAATGATAGTCCTTCACAATCATTCAACATACACAAAAGAAAAAGGCTCTGAGCACTGTGGGACTTAACTTCTGAGGTTATCAGTCTCCTAGAACTTAGAACTACTTAAACCTAACTAACCTAAGGGACATCAAACACATCCATGCCCGAAGCAGGATTCGAACCCGCAACCATAGTGGTCGTGCGGTTCCAGATTGTAGCGTCTATAGCCGCTCGGCCACTTCGGCCGGCCATTCAACTCACAGTTCTGTCTGAGTTGTGACTTAACGGATGACATTTCTCCGCTTCCCCCGTATGTGATATAAATCTTCAATACGGTGCCTATTGAACCACCAAAGATTGCCGCTACGTTGTTTACAGAAGCACCACCATACGAGCACCAACAGTTTGCCCACCTTTGACTTCATTTAGCTCCGGCAGCTACACAGAACATTCTTCTGAACACGACTGACACTTGCAACGCCTTGAGGACATTGCACTGGTGACGTTGTGGTCAAATACAACAGCGTATGCAGCAGGCTTGGCTAGCATGTTCAAGCATGCATTTCTCACCGTGTTTCGATATTTTTGTGCGATTCTAGTATTAAGTTAATCGTATATATAGTCACCTCTGCCTTTAGCATATATCATTGTACTTTTCTAGGCAACAGTTTTGACCATCCCCATTCTCTATTGCAGTATGTAGGTTGGCTAGAACACTGAGAGAGAAAACATGGGACTATCATTACGCAACAGCTAAACATGGAGTTCTGCAAGACTTTCTATCGTGTCCTTATTCTGATGTGTCGCAATAACTATGTTTCTACTGCAATTACTTCTTAGCTCGCGACACATTCTAGAGTGCATTAATAGAAATCTGTAAAAACTCAGTGCCATGATGTGCATCGTGCTTTTGTTAATTTAATTCAGTGTGTTCCTCATTATTTTTAAAATAAGTATGTGGTTTTGCAACTACAGTCGTTACTCACCTCAGGTGATTTCTATTTTGATGCAAAGACACTTCCGTTTACTTCGATGTACCCGTTATGTATGGCGCTCAACACAAATACTCTGACTTCCAAAAATACTGTCGTACCTATAGACTGTCTCTGGCGACGTTAGATCGTATAGACTGTTTCCAGAAACATCGAGTATGTCAGTAGAATTACCAGCAATTTGAACGGCTCTTAGTTACTTATCTCCAATCGCTGATATGATGTTTACCTATCAAGCAGTGCTGTAAGTAAAAGTACCACCACAAACAATACCGTACCATCATCCTGGTGTGGAAGATAACACAACACGTGTAGTACAGACAGGAGTACAATGAAGAGGCTATTTTTGTGTGGCTAAAATACCATGGCGGCCTTGAGGTTATGAACTGGCTAATAACACCGAACGAAACTATTGTCAATGACTGACAAGACTATGATGAGATCCAGTGCTCTGATTTTATAATCCAATTCAATGAAGCGCCGATACAAAAGTGGGACTGTGTATGGAAAAGACCCAGAGCAACTAGAGGACATTGCTACGGTGAATTAGTATACATCTAGCATTATCCAGGTATATTAAACAAGCCAAACCAAAAAAATTATACATATTAGTTGCACTCCTAAAACTCAAACATGGCTACTTGAATCGTCATATACACCGAAATGGTAGGGTGCATTCGCTCTCCTGAGAGTGCATCTACATCTACATCTATATCTACATCTACATCTACATCTACATGATAACTCTGCAATTCACATTTAAGTGCTTGGCAGAGGGTTCTTCGACCACAATCATACTATCTCTCTACCATTCCACTCCCGAACAGCGCGCGGGAAAAACGAACACCTAAACCTTTTTGTTCGAGCTCTGCTTTCTCTTATTTTATTTTGATGATCATTCCTACCTATGTAGGTTGGGCTCAACAAAATATTTTCGCATTCGGAAGAGAAAGTTGGTGACTGAAATTTCGTAAATAGATGTCGCCGCGACGAAAAAGTCTTTGCTTTAATGACTTCCATCCCAACTCGCGTATCATATCTGCCACACTCTCTCCCCCATTACGTGATACTACATACGAGCTTCTCTTTTTCGCACCCTTTCGATGTCCTCCGTCAATCCCACCTGGTAAGGATCCCACACCGCACAGCAATATTCTAACAGAGGACGAACGAGTGTAGTGTAAGCTGTCTCTTTAGTGAACTTGTTGCATCTTCTAAGTGTCCTGCCAATGAAACGCAACCTTTGGCTCGCCTTCCCCGCAATAGTGTCTATGTGGTCTTTCCAGCTGAAGTTGTTCGTAATTTTAAAACATAGGTACTTAGTTGATTTGACAGCCTTGAGAATTGTACTATGTATCGAGTAATCGAATTCCAACGGATTTCTTTTGGAACTCATGTTGATCACCTCACTCTTTTCGTTATTTAGCGTCAACTGCCACTGCCACACCATACAGCAATCTTTTCTAAATCGCTTTGCAACTGATACTGGTCTTCGGATGACCTTACTAGACGGTAAATTAAAGCATCATCTGCGAACAACCTAAGAGAACTGCTCAGATTGTCACCCAGGTCATTTGTATAGATCAGGAACAGCAGAGGTCCCAGGACGCTTCCCTGGGGAACACCTGATATCACTTCAGTTTTACTCGATGATTTGCCGTCTATTACTACGAACTGCGACCTTCTTGACATGAAATCACGAATCCAGACTCACAACTGAGAAGATACCCTATAGGCCCGCAGCTTGATTAGAAGTCGCTTGTGCGAAGTGCAAGTCGACATTAACTATGTGGTGCTCGTTTGATGGCGATGGAAACGCGCGACCGATGCTGTACTCCGTCAGCCGGCCGTTGTGGCCGAGCGGTTCTAGGCGCTTCAGTCTGGAACCGCGCGATCGCTACGGTCGCGGGTTCGTATCCTGCCTCGGGCATGAATGTGTGTAATGTCTTTAGGTTAGTTAGATTTAAGCAGTTCTAATTTCTAGGAGACTGATGACTCAGCAGTTAAGTCCCATAGTGCTCAGATACATTTGAACCATTTTTTGTACTCCGTCAGTTCCTAAACTTTGGGATCTGGGGACCTCAGGTTGATTCTGTCTATTGCCGACGTCCGCTTCTTCAAATAAGTGTCGAACTTCACTAACCCAAAGAGTGCCGAAAGATAACAGTGCGTGGCTGGGAAAAAACTGAAAGAAAACAAAAACTCTTTTCTGCATAGTAAGTGCAGAATTAAGAATTATAGTGTGAGTGTGTGTGTGGCAGAACGTATCTGGGAGAAAAGTGTCATCGTTGGATCACAAATTCCTGCGCCCTGCACGTGGCCGCACTTCCCGGTCAACTTGCGCTCAACACGCCACATGCACCTACGCACATTTATTCGTATCTCAAGATATCTTTACACGGAGGACCAACCTCTGCACTACCAGCGTCGACGCGCAAATAATTTTAATGATGTGTGGATATAATTAGGTGACTCACTAAACTCAATTTCCTTCAGTATCCCCAAAAAATTTTTATTACCTTCGGATTAAGAAATACGATATTTTCGTAAGGTTTATGTATTACACTACTGGCCATTGAAATTGCTACACCAAGAAGAAATGCAGATGATAAACAGGTACTCATTGGACAAATATATTATACTAGAACTGACATGTAACTCCACCACTGCCGGTCCCAAGTCCGGGGCCTCATTTCGCAAGTGATGAGGAAGGAGCAGGGGGAGGAGTAACACCTCGTTAAAAAAAACCTGGGTCCATCTGGCTCCGGATGGTAGCACCCTGTAAGGGCCCCTGCCTAGGGTTACTAGGTGAAACCTGGTCAACGGTCTCAAAGGCGGAAGAGGAAGTTCAGATTCCCAACGGCAGAGAGAGCGGAAGAACTACCTCCAGGACTCACAATCTTGGTTGTACATTTTGTGGCCTTTGGGCCACACCCAAAATAACTTTCATCAATCATGGAAGTGTGTGATGTAAACTGTTTTACCCCAGGTTGACGATCCACCGTACGCCAGTACGTCAGCAGACATTCGGATTCTGGGGAGTCTGCAACATTGCACAAAGACAAGTCGGAGTGTCTTGGAATCTCATCCAAATTTCAGTATAGGCAATCAACATACCTAGCAACTTTCAATGCAAACTCATTGTTGAAAACCGGAAAACTAAAACATCTAACAGATACGCTAAAGAACCACAACATACTCATAACAGCCATTCAAGAAACACGATACATGGATACAGATACCTTCGATTCCGAAGGTTTTAGGATATACAGAGGGAAAGTGGGACCGATAGTAATGAAAAATGTACCACATCTTGGGACAGCCTTTATAATCAACAAACAAATCTTGAACTCAATAGTTGGCTTTGATTCCCAATCAGAAAGAATCTCAAGTCTTACATTCACAAGCACAAACAAAATCTACACAATGCACATGCCCCTATAAACGAGGATAACAGGAAAAACAAAGAAAAAGTGGAGGCCTTTTGGAATCATCTAGATGACATTATTCAGAAAATTCCAGATAAAAACATCATCATTCTTCTTGGAGATTTTAATGCGCAGATTGGTAAAGAAAAAAGATATAAGAAAATAGTTGGAAACTATTCTGCACACAAGAGAACAAACAGAAATGGTGTGAGACTAATAGAACTTTGCCAAGCACACAATTTAATTCTTAAATCCACAGCGTTCAAGAAACTACCACGAAGACAAAAGACATGGATATCCCCAAATCCTAGCCTTGGGGAATTTCAACTTGATCATGTGGCAATCAAGAAGATTTCTAGCAAAGAAATCATGAACGTTAGGGTACTCAGGGGTGCAAACTTGGATTCAGACCATTACCTTTCTAAAATTAAGTTCAAAGTCATCCCAAACAGGAAACGCAGCGTGAAACAAATTAAGGGTCGGAAGTATAGCACAGAAAAGATATTAAAATCAGATGAATTCACAAAAGCAACAGAAACCATTCAGACACAAAGCTGGGGGGATATCAAGGAAAACCTCATTACTACAGCTGAACGGATAGCACCTAACAAAAAAAGTAAAAAACATGCCTGGTGGTCGCTGGAATGTGATGCCCTCATTGAAACAAGGAAACAGGCATGGCAAAATTGGCAATCACAGAAAACAGAAGAAAGTAGACTGAATTTCATTACAGTTAGAAAACTGGTAGATAAAGATATAAAAAGTATTAAGAAGACACACGAAAACAAAACTCTCCTCCAAATTGATGAAGAATTTGCAAAAAACAACACAAGGAGCTTTTACAGAACTTTCAAACAAAGGTTATCAAGATACAAAGCACCCACCCTCCAATTTCGAGATGTAAATGGGACCATCGCTCACAACAACACGGAAAACTGCAAAATACTAGCAGGCTACTTTGAGAAACTCTTGAATTGTGAACCCATCCTTGAAAAATTTGAATCCATTCCAAACAACCGTGAGAAGCCGGATTCAGAACCACCGACGACTGAAGAACTACTGAAAGTCATTTCAGAACTTAAAAACAACAAGGCGTCTGGAGAAAATCAAATAGTGGGCGAACTATGGAAAAAGGCTGACAAAAATGCAGTTACATCCCTAAAGTGTGTTTTCGATCAAATCTGGAAAGAAGAAGAGATCCAGGCAGAATGGAGAACAGCTCTCATCCACCCTATCCACAAGAAAGGTTTGAAGACAGACCCCAACAATTACAGAGGAATATCACTGCTGGATATAACGTACAAGATTCTTTCTAAAGTCCTTTTGAACAGGGCAGAGCCGCAATTGGATCCGAAAATCGGGGAATACCAGGGAGGTTTCAGAAAGGGTAGATCATGTTCGGAACAAATACTAAACCTCAAAAACATTATGGCATACCAAAAATCAAGGGCAAAGACATACGTAATCTCCTTCATTGATTTCAAAAAAGCATATGATTCGATTGATAGAGAATCTCTGTTATCAGTTCTGGAAGAAATGGGTTTGGATAAGAAAACAACTAATATTATAAAAGCGACCCTTACAAATACATTTTCGAAAGTTAAATTTATGGGCGAACTATCAGAACCCTTTGAAATAAAAACGGGAGTGCGACAGGGCGATGGGCTCTCACCGTTGCTGTTCAATTGTGCGCTTGAGAAAGTAGTCAGGGAATGGAACACAAATATTAAGAGTGGTATAAGACTGGGTTGCAAAAAGAAGAACCTTAAAGTAAATTGCATTGCTTTTGCAGATGATATGGCCCTGTTTGCTGAAACAATGGAAGAAGCACGGGAGCAAATCCTTGAACTAAAGAAACAAGCAGCTAAAATTGGTCTTCACATCTCCTCTGAAAAAACTAAGATATTGACAAACATCAAGCACTCATGTAAATACCTCAAAGTTCAAGAACAGAAGATTGAAATAGTAAAAGAATTCAAATATCTCGGAGAATGGATTACTTGGAATGCTGGGGAAAGCAAAGCAATGGAATCCAGAAAAAATAAACTTGAATTGGCCTTCCAACTAACAAAAAATACATACAACAAAAAATCCCTTACATGGGGGTCCAAAATTACACATTACAAGACAGTGATTAAGCCAGAAGCACTGTATGCAGCAGAAACACTTAACATGAATTTCAAAGGCCAAATGGAGAAACTTGAGGTAAAGGAAAGAAAAATTTTAAGAAAAATCATTGGGCCAAAATTTCAAGACAATAAGATTATATACATCAAAAATGAAACTCTCTACAAGAAAATTGAAAAACTTTCAGATTCTATGCGAAAAAGGAGAATAAATTTTTATGGTCATCTTCTCAGAATGAATTCCAACAGATTAACTAAACAAATCTTTGACTTCTTCCGTAACCGAAAAACGAAGCCCAACTGGTTTAAAGAAACTGAGAAAGACCTAGTGGAGTTAAATATTTCAGAAAGTTCACTTATTGATCGAACTGCTAAATTAATTACTAAAGATGAAAACATAAGGTTCCAAGACAAATCCACACAAAAGTCCAAATCCTTCATCTCGGAAGAAGAGAGGAGAAGAAGATCAGAAAGAATGAAGAAGTACTGGGCCCTAAGAAAGGAACAACGCACAAAGAAATGATTGATCCAGCGTACCCCAAAGAGGGTGAAACGAAAGAAGAAAAAGAACTGACATGTGATTACATTTTCACGCAATTTGGGTGCATAGATCCTGAGAAATCAGTACCCAGAACAACCACCTCTGACCGTCATAACGGCCTTGATACGCCTGGGCATTGAGTCAAACAAATCTTGGATGGCGTGTAGAGGTACAGCTGCCCATGCAGCTTCAACACGATACCACAGTTCATCAAGAGTACTGACTGGTGTATTGTGACGAGCCAGTTGCTCGGCCACCATTGACCAGACGTTTTCAGTTGGTGAGAGATCTGGAGAATGTGCTGGCCTGGGCAGCAGTCGAACATTTTCTGTATCCATAAAGGTCCGTACAGGACCTGCAACATGCGATCGTGCATTATCCTGCTGAAATGTAGGGTTTCGCAGGGATCGAATGAAGGGTAGTGCCACGGGTCGTAACACATCCGAAATGTAACGTCCACTGTTCAAAGTGCCGTCAATGCGAACAAGAGGTGACCGAGACGTGTAACCAATGGCACCCCATACCATCACGCCGAGTGATACGCCAGTATGGCGATGACTAATACACGCTTCCAATGTGCGTTCACCGCGATGTCGCCAAACACGGATGCGACCATCATGATGCTGTAAACAGAACTTGGATTCATCCGAAAGAATGACGTTTTGCCATTCGTGCACTCAGCTTCGTCGTTGAGTATACCATCGCAGGCGCTCCTGTCTGTGATGCAGCGTCAAGGGTAACCGCAGCCATGGACTCCGAGCTGATACACCATGCTGCTGCAAATGTCGTCGAACTGTTCGTGCAGATGGTTGTTGTCTTGCAAACGTCCCCATCTTTTGATTCAGGGATCGAGACGTGGCTGCACGATCCGTTACAGCCATGCGGATAAGATGCCTGTCATCTCGACTGCTAGTGATACGAGGCCGTTGGGATCCAGCATGGCGATCCGTATTACCCTCCTGAACCCACAGATTCTATATTCTGTTAACAGGCATTGGATTTCGACCAACGCGAGCAGCAATGTCGCGTTACGACAAACCGCAATCGCGATAGGCTACAATCCGACCTTTATACAAGGCGGAAACGTGATGGTACGCATTTGTCCTCCTTACACGAGGCATCACGATAGCATTTTACCAGGCAACGCCGGTCAACATGCATCTCGGACTGCATCCAGACGAAAAACAGACTTTCAACCATCATATAAAATTGACAAAGCCTCCAAAATTATGCACAAACTAGCAAGACTAAACACAACTCAGTACAAATTAACTATTAAGACGATATGGACCTACCACATTGCGATTTTGAATCCATCCCATGCTTCGCCGCAAGTGCCTGGGCTCACAGACTGAACATACAGACTAACAAGACAAATGCAAGACGAGATCAACGTAGTGTACTCCTGAGAATGAGCGGAGACTTCAACACCACGTCACTAGAGGCACTTTACGTTGCGAGGGGACCTGCCCTATAGACATAGCAATACGTTACAGAGCTGCGGTTTACTGGCTTAAGAGGGACGGGCTCGATAAAGTCGCCGAAATTACGGGAACCAACATTATGAACAAAACACAAATGAAACACTGGCGGATTCAAACATGGCAGAGAGGGTGGGATGCATTCGACAAGGGTCGCCAAGTACATTCTTTCCTTCCTGATGTACACGAAAGACTACAACTGAAACATGCCGACCCAAGCCGGGGGATGATCCATTTCCTGACAAGCCACGGGATGTATCCGGTACATTTAAACCGTATGGGACTAACTAACGATGAAGTATGCGTATGCGGAGAAACTGAGACACCAGAACATGTCACACTGCTGTGCAACACACTAGCACAAGCGAGACTTATACAGAACGACAATGAAATCGCCAGAATAATACGTAATCTCGATGACTGGAACACAATAAATAGTGTTGCCGATATTGTATCGAACACTCTGCACGAAGAATACAAGCGCCAAAACCCATATGGAGGGAGGCGTAGATAAGCACAAACAACACAACACAACAAACCACATGGGAGGACACAAACACGACCACAGTTTCCGAAACCGAGGGAGGAACACTAAGTGAACAAGACTCAGAAGGAATCTAAATGTAAGGGATCAAAACCAACAACGCATGACACTGCATGCCACAACACAGTCAAAAACAACACAACAATCATAAAACAAATAAACACCGGCACCACATACTAACCTGTAGTAATAAGGTAATGTCCCTTGGGAGGAGAAGGCTCCAAGAACTTTTATTCCGCGGCTCCTCCTCCCAAATGACATCCTGCATAGTGTTTAAAGTACACTGCACACAAGCAGTAATGTAATGCTCGTCTTATTGTGTGCAGACAGAAGTACATTCTCTTCTCTATTCAAAGCTACAATCAATGAATTTTATAGATCAGAAATGTATGAAGTTACTTAAGGAATAATGCATTCACGTAGCAATGAACTATATTGTATTTCTACTAACAAGTTACAAACATAAGTGTATTTCTCATGTAAAGCTAAAATTCATGCATTCCATGTATGAAGTGCTCAATCCGCATTTAATCTGTATAATCTGTGTAAACATACATTAGCACAAACCATTTCAGATGAGAATACCTCGAGGTTGTACCGAGACCTTCTCATCTGAAATAGGCCACTATTAACCAACATGCTACTTAGGCTATATTACACATCCAAATATTTTTGGACATCCGGGACCGTGACCGTGCAGCTCTC
The DNA here is from genome assembly GCF_023864275.1 of Schistocerca cancellata. Lineage (NCBI taxonomy): Eukaryota > Metazoa > Arthropoda > Insecta > Orthoptera > Acrididae > Schistocerca > Schistocerca cancellata. The sequence continues at coordinate 383,801,339 of NC_064629.1, read as the reverse complement.
TAGAATGAAGTGATAATTAAATGAAGACCCTAAGCTGTCGACACGCGTTGATATACATCAACGGGCACAGTTGAAAATTTGTGCCCTGACCGGGACTCCAACCCGGGATCTCCTCCTTACATGGCAGATGCCCTAACTATCAGAGCCACTGAGGGAACAGAGGATAGTGCGACTGCAGGGATTTATCCCTTGCACTCTCCCCGTGAGACCCACATTCCCAATTTAATGTCCACACACTACATTCGTAGTGCCCCTGCCCATTACACTCATTACTCGCGGCAGACAATCTTACCGAGTCCCATAAGAGTTCGGACAATGCGTGTGTATCCGCACAGAAGAAGGTCAACCTTAGTCTTAACTTATATGAAGATGGTATCTGTTCTTTCGGACATGTCCAAATATAACATCTTCATATAGTTAAGGCTAACCGGCCATTACCTTCTTCTAGATAGAGCGTCTGCCATGTAAGCAGGAGATCCCGGGCTCGAGTCCCGGTCGGGGCACAAATTTTCAACTGTCCCTGTTGATGTATATCAACGCCTGTCCGCAGCTTAGGGTCTTGATTTAATTACTATTTCATCCAGACTTATGTTTTCCGTGATTTCCCTAAATCGCTCTAGGAAAATGCCGGGATGGTTCCTTTATAAAGGCAGAGCCGATTTCCTTTCCCATGCTTGACACCACCCGAGCTTGTTCTTCGTCTCCAATGACAACGATGTCGACAAGACTTTAAACCTAATCTTCCTTATTCTAGGATTCACTGTTAGTCAAATCTCTGCTGATAGTACCGGGTTTCAAGAACTGGTTTCCTAGGTACTACAAAAAATCAGGTAAGTTCTTGGAAAAGTCCTCATTTCCGGTTTTCAAGTATAGGCAGTTATAATACCTCTTACCTGAAGGTTATTTAACTATATCTGAGTTCACTGACGATGTGACGAAAAATGCTTCCTTGCTGCAAAAGTACCAAACAGGAGTGTTCCACATTTCTACAGGAATGGCGTACAATGGAAAAATTCCAATACATAACAAGAAGACCCAGGATGTATGCAAGATAGCTGTACACATTCCATATCCACATATACACAAAACATTCTTCGGGGAGTTGTTGATGTGATCAGCAACGGCTACTGCAGTGGACAGTGAAAGCTAAGGAAAGAAACGATTTTCAGAATAAATTTCATAGATAATGTTTTAAAAATCTGAGAAGTATAGACATATCCCGTATAGTCGTATTATGGATTTTTGTGAAAATATAATTATTTATGATGTTTTAATAGGGAGTTTTACCGTGTCATTCATAGTTTGAAGAAGGGAGCAAATCCGCGGTTTTTAACATCGTGATGGCTTCTTCAGGACAATCCAGTTCATCTTCCTAAGTTACTGTGATAGGAGGTTAATGTAGGGAATCTTATATGTACCTTCGTTTAAAATAAAATTAAAAATACGAAGCCGGCCATGGTGGCCGAGCGGCTCTAGGCGCTTCAGTCTGAAACTGCGCGACTGCTACGGTCGCAGGTTCGAATCCTGCCTCGGGCATGGATGTGTGTGATGTCCTGAGGTTAGTTAGGTTTAAGTAGTTTTAAGTTCTAGGGGACTAATGACCTTAGCTGTTGAGTCCCATAGTGCTCAGAGCCATTTGAACCATTTTTAAAAATACGAACAGGAGAATGTTTTTTGTATTTCCCCATAAAAGGAGGATTCGTTCCCTTCTTCAAACTGCAGATACCGTTACCACATAAACCTTACCGAAAATATCGTATTTTGTACACCAAAGGGAAGAAAAGCTTTCGGGAATCCTGAAGTGAATCAAATTTAGCGAGTCACCTTATCGTATCCACACATCAGTAAAATTATTTGCGCTTATTCACCGGTAGTATAGATGTCGGTGCTCCGCATAAACATATCTCGAGCTACGAGTAGATACGCATAGGTGTATGTAGCGTGTTGAGCGCAAGTTGTTTGGAAGTGCGGCCACGTGCAGGGCGGCCAGTGTCGTTAGTCAGAGGTGCGGCCGTAATGCCCGATCGTTGGCGATAGCCGCGGCACGCGCGCAACTTGGCTTACGCTTAGAGCTGCCGGCTGCTGCCTGCCCTCTAACAGCGATTAGCCGCACGTTGACGAGAGGCCTACGCTCGGTTTATCTTCGGCCCCAGACCCTCTCCAAACTTCCCCGCTGCTACTCTGAGTTCCAGAAGATTCTGACGCTGCGAGAACAACTTCTCGTAAGCCTCACTTCCGAAAATCGCTCACAGAGTGAGATAAGAGGACACGTCATCCGAGGAGATCTCTATTTCCAAAACGTCGTTAAGACCCTGCAGGGGCGCAGTAAACCGTTGATAACGAGAAAAGTAGCTTTTGGTAAGCAAATATGAACTGCTCATAATAGTGTAGCACCACCTGTATATCTTCTGCGAATCTGTGATGAGCTTACACTTGAGGGGAGTAGGGTATGATAGAATCTACCTTATGAAACTAAATACAACAATACAATATAAGCAATACAGTACTGAAAATATTGCCAGTCTTTTCAACAGCACATTTTATCACGAGTTCAAATAAGATTCTGCTGCTGTATGTTAGTAAGAGGGCAAAGTAGTTTCTAGCGCAGTTTTGATATCAAATTGTTGTCAAATTAATTAATTGAACAATTAATTACCCACAACTCAGGAAGAAGTCATGGGTTTTCCCCAGCCACACCTGGGTCCCCGCCCACTGAGCGTCCCCAGCTGCTTAACCCTCCCCTGCCCTCCTCCCTCCCCCTCACCAACCTGCCCTAATGGCAGAAGTTTCGAATTTTGTCAGGAGTATTCGCTCATTCACAGGATAAAATGAGAGATCTCCCCACATTGTCCTGCAACACGGTCGCCGATTTAGTCTTCAACTAACAAAAATAGGAGGGTACTATACCCACTACCTACTGCATTCCACTTCTCGTAAAGGACCAGAGCGAGCTGAGTTCATAATGCTGTTCAGGCAGACTGTTCTGCATAAATCTTACTCATGGCACCCATCCAAGTGCACAAAATCTCTCCAGATGCATGCATGTCAAAGAGGTTATGCACCCCTTGTTGGTGTACAGTAGACGCGAGAGTGTTGTGGTGATATAACAGACAGCTAAGAAGGAATGTGTTGTTTATGGATGCTGGAGCTCTAGACGTATGGAATGTGAAAAAATAGGTTCAAATGGCTCTGAGCACTATGGAACTTAACATCTGAAGTCATCAGTCCCATATAACCTAGAACTACTTAAACCTAACTAACCTAAGGACATCACACACATCCATGCCCGAGGCAGGATTCGAACCTGCGACCGTAGCAGTCGCGCGGTTCCGGACTGAGCGCCTAGAACCGCTAGACCACCGCGGCCGGCAGGAATGTGAAACAATTTACGTAAATCAACTCTGCTTTTAATTCTGGAGTATTATTCCAGTGTCTGGAGTCAGTTCCAAGAAGGTACCGGCAGAGAGAAATGACTGTAGAGCATAAACACACGCACTCCTAAGGCTACACGGTTCTGCACTTAAAAACGTTATAATGTTACAGCCATATGGTTTCCAAAGTATTAGTCATGTGGAATGCAAAGCTCTTCATACTCTAGCGCACGACATACAAGTATATGTCCAGCATCTGACATACAAACACCCTCTCAAGTTTTCTACCACAATCACTACGATACACACTTGAAGATGTTAAAACTACTTTGTTCTACACTCTTCTGGTGTCCTAGGTATTGACGGAACCGTTCCTCACTACGAAGGTATCCGCCACTCAAACTGCGTGTAAACCAACTAGAATCCAGTTGGGAGACTGCTGTTCTCTCTCTTAGGAAAATGACGTGATTTTATACATCTTTTTTAGTCGTAAAAGTTCATTCCCTCAATCACATTTTCCGTGTTAGTTGTGCTTATTAGTAGTAGAAGCGATTTTGAAATATGTGGCCATGCCCCAGTATGAAATAGAGCGAGGAGAAACGACATGATTATTTTCGATAGTTGATGCATTGAGTTATCATCCACGCTTACCGCATGAAAATTCACATGAAGAAACTACGACTTTTTATGAGGGACTAAACACCACGATCAGTAACAAAAGGAGATGTTACACTCTTGTTGCTGTTTACACTAACATCACCATGGCCCTCGTAGCCTTCCTCTTGCACACAGAAGTAATGGTCTCATGTTGAGCCGTATTGCTCATGTGTACAATAATATAGCAATTTCGTCTTAACACCACGTCTCTAGAGTGCTCCCTTCCCACACTACTGTGGCCTCAGTCGACTCTTCTATAGAATACGCTAGGGAATGACTTAAGTCTGTTAAACACATTTAATACTTATGGAATAATATTGCTTGTGAGAACAACCCTAATTCGGTAATACCTATATTCGACTGTATGTGTGAGAACACTGCTCTGGACTGGGATGCATATGTTTCAACTACTTTAATATGGCGCTTCTGTGTAATACTTATATCGCCTTTGTTGAAGTATGTGTTACGAAAACCCACGTAGTTTACAGGGGGCAGCGAACGGACTAAAACTGAGTGCAGACAGAGCAAAATTTTTAAACTTTTCCCGCACTTAAGTGTCTGGGTACCGTCAGCCCACCTCAATATCATCGTATTTATTCCATAATTTTTAGTATTCTCAGTCAATTTACGTAATTTTGCTAGGTTTTCGCAATTTTACATATTTCTTCGCATTTCCCTGAATTTTATATATTTACCATCAACTTGTCGTAATTATAACAGGTTATCATCGATTTTTACCAATTTTATGTCATATTTCATATTTTTTGGTAGTTTTCCATATCCCTTTGGTCATATTGCTGACATACCCATGCGGTATTTGATTTTATACGATGATATTTGCGTCTCTTATACACCGACCTACTATAAATCGTAAGAAATCCCCTCTTCCTGATGATCTACATGTATGCATTTTGGATAACACCATCATGAAATGTATAGTAACACTCTCTTCATATCTAGATGAGGTTCAACAAGTGTTTGCGTGGGGCAACCACGCGGTTCGCTCGGCTTCCCCTGTCGGAGGTTCAAGTCCTCCATCGGGCATGGGGCTGTGTGTTGTCCTCAGCGTAAGTTAGTTTAATTTAGACTTAATAGTGAGTAAGCCTAGGAACCGATGACCTCAGCAGTTTGGCCCCATAGTACCTTACCACAAATTTCCCAAATTTTCGACAAGTTTTGCAGATGATGGATGCATTGGAAACTCAAAATCTGCAAATGATGGAAACTCATAGTCTGGATATAGTTCAACATGTTCATTTGAATTCCACTCTAGCGTGCAGGGATCTGCAACAAGGAGCTGGCGCTTCAGTCCGGAACCGTGTGACTGCTACGGTAGCAGGTTTGAATCCTGCCTCGGGCATGGATGTGTGTGATGTTCTTAGGTTAGTTAGGTTTAAGTAGTTCTAAGTTCTAGGGGACTGATGCCCTTAGATGTTAAGTCCCATAGTGCTCAGAGCCATTTGAATCATTTTCCTCCTGTCGCATACCTGGATAACTATTGGAGTGCTGGCCGTGAAGTATTCGAGATAGTACTTCTCAACCTTATTCCCCGCTTTTGACTGCAACACACCTGATCCTATGAGTGTATGAGAAGTGTTCCTGTGACAACACACTGCAAGTTTCACTTGTCCCAGCCATGCTCAATCGAGTTCATGTCAGCAGATCCTCAGGCCATTCCACTCGTTTGTATCCTGCCTCCTGCAGAAAGATGTTCGATAAGGGGACACAGTGCACTCTTCCATTATTCCTTTGAAAGAAGAACCAATAGCCAAAATGTTAACTATATGCTGAATAATAGTTTTGAGGTTATACAGCCCTCACATTTTCCTCAAAAGCAACAAGAAGCGTCCAATAACTATACATTTATTCTGGACCAGAACATGAGTGACCCACATCTCTGCTGGACTCTTTGGACTGTATGCCTGAAACATGTACGCCTCCACACTGTTCTATGACGATCGTCAACCCTCAGATGAATTGTCCACTCATCAGTGTAAAGAATTCTTCACCACTGATCCAGTTCATATCCCAGGTGTTCCCTAGCCCAGCTTAGACATGCAGCACGTGTAACACTGTTTTCAATAACTTCTTTATCTGTTTTTGCTCAATGTGACTTCTGTATCACCAAGCTCTTTGATGCAACATCTACATAATTCATTATTTCTGTCAGTTTATGTCAATGTAATGAATCTATGAATGTATTTTTTTAAAAATAATGTTCTGTAAAAGGATGAAAATGTGAAAACTGATTCGGTGTAGAGAATACGATCTACTGCAATTTGACTTCATAAGTTATGATGAAATGCTGGGCAGTAGTTTATGGTCTTGTTTGCATGCTCTAGGGAAGGAAATACGGTAAGCTTTACTTGCGTTCAACGGAACAGTGTGCTGACTTAAACGACTGCAGTAAAAGCCGCATGCCGTGGTCGCATTGTGCAAAACACATTACGTTGGTGCTGGACAGGAGGCTAGCGTCCAGGTATATGGGCCAGCGCCGAAAAGTCGCCGACAGCGCATTGTAGGCCAGGAATTAAGCAGAGGATGGGCCCTTGTTAGGGAGCAAGCAGCCAAAAGAAATGTAAAAGATTCCGCAAATTTCTGTGGTACAGGGAAACTGGCGTCCAGACGTCCAGACTCTGTTACAAAACATGTTTGTCAAAGCACGATGCTTTGGCGAGTTTATGGCCGTTCTTTGGAAACTTCAAAATGGACGCAACAGGGGAGATAACAAACTGTTTCTGGAGGGCTGTGCTTCCACCCTGCATTGTGTTAGCAAAAGACACAGCAAACATGTGGGAAAGAGGCCGTGAAGCTGAATTTTTTTCCATTTTCTGCCAATTAACTTTATAGTCTCTGATTGGTCAAATTGGTTTGCAGTGCAAAGACCATTCTCTGAGCTTAGAATGCCGGGCTCCAGCTTGTGATTGGCTTGTGAGAAAGTGGGGGAAGTCAAAGAAAGAGAAATGTGCTTTTGGAACCGAGCTGTGGAGGAAACGGGGAGAAAGGAAGAAAGATCACCCTTGTACAAGTCTCTCATACTGTGTCCTTTCCTAGTGTGTGACTTAGAGCCTGAGCCAGTCACCTTCTGAACCATCAGAGGTACTGTTTATATCATCATTGTCACAACAAGTGATGTGTGCGTGTATTTATTTGTCTTGAGTCAGCTGTCTAAACATTTGATGTATTCCGACACGCACAGTCGTGGCAAGAAGTCAGACTGGTTTGGAAAATCAGCAAACGGGTCCACCTGCACACTGGAATCCATCGGGGTTTCAGACGCTCATAGGGAGGTACCTGTGTTCTGAATGAACCGAATGCGAGACCGAGTACTTGCATTTTTCGGGAACGCGAGATTAATAACAGATTGCCACCGTTCATGACTTCAGATGCTGAATGCATCGTGGTGTGCTGCCTTGACCAGCTGGATGGTAAAGTATTCGCTGCCATGATGTAGGGGTATAATATTTATTTCTCAGCACCCTGTTCTTTTGGATCATATTTTTCTTTTTCTTGTATGGTAGAATATATATGCTTGGTGGTGGCGTAGTTTGATACCATAACCTGGATTCATGTGTATGAAGTCAGATAGAGTGAGTAGTGTTCTGGTTAGAGTCGTGTGTTGATTCCCAGCAGATCACTTTGTCCTCCATAGATCCCATGTTAGTAAGGCGTTTGTTAAATAAAAAGGTTTCTGTGATATTTCTTTAATAATTTTGTTGTCTTGTCATTTTTTAAGATCACTAAATCGACTGTCAATTAGACTACAACTTCTCCCTGAGTTCTAATTAACATTTCCTTCCTATTTTATTATGGCAGTCTAGATCTGAAACATAAGGAGTAGCGTTTTCATTTGGTATCCACTGCGTGGATCTTTTACATCATTAACAATAATCAACTGTTACATGCATAGAGACAATACGTTTTTAATCATGTAAATCATGGAGGGAAGCCCCTCTGCTACGAAACTATCTTGGCAGGAACAGAAATGATGCAATTGCTGGTCGAACTTCAAGGTTCCTTCGTGGCAAGAGTCATTCGGTGGGTAGCAGGCAACGTGCTCGCACCTTGTGACCTGAACGAGTCAAGGAGGACAGCAAGATTATATAACATAGCTTCGGATGAGGAAGTAATTTGGCTTATTATTCCTAACATGCTTTGGCTGGCTCTGTACTATGAAAATCTGATGCTAAGAAGAGAATTTTCAGAACTAGTCACCCAGCAAGAACCATAGATACCTTTACCTCCTCTTTTTGAATAGCCACAGCAAATCTACACTGCCACCACCTTCATCTGAATTATCGTTTAAGTATTGTATAATTGCATGGACCACTTCCACGGTTTCTTTTTCAATAATAAGTTTGTGTTGTACAAACTTTTTGTTGAGCACCTGTATCTTACTCTTTGTCGTTTCCTAAGACATGGTTCTACCCCAGGTGCTACAATGTTTCCGAATATCCTATTATATTGGACTGGAGTAATTTCATTAAACTTTCACTACACTTAATATTCTTTGTAGAGTAGTGAATTCCGTAACTATTCAGTGAGCATAAGTTTTGAAGTACCCGACATATTTTTCATAACAGTATAGTTAAAGTTTCACCAAAGTAGAGTTGTCAAGAAAAGAATTTTAACATTCAGCGTAAAGATAGCTCTTATTGAGATCTCTATCCAGAATTACAGTTACATGTAAAAACAGTGGTGATACGGAAAAGTTAATGGCTAGCACACTTTGAAGGACCAACATAATGATAATTACTGTAAAGGTTTGGAAGTAATAGCGTTTACAATTTTAGATGTATGTAGTTAATACTGTTTGTCATATTGTCTTGTGACTAAAACGTTCAGCCTTCATGTGAGCCTATTGATACATTAGTTTCTGGGTCCCCACACCAATTGTTGAGACAGGCTTAAGTTTCGTATTACAATTACAGTGTTAATGACTTGCACTTGCCAGATCTCTAACACTTACATGCTATAATAAGGTACTGGCTACCACTATTCAAACCATACTACATCCAGGCACTATATATTTCATTTGAGCTAACTAGTATAAAAAAATGAATGTTGCTTGAGAATGAAACATGGCAATCTGCTGTTCACGAATGGCCATGACTCAGATAAGCAATAGTTTCAAGAACTCCAGTTGATAGATAAGAATATGAGGTGACTTCAGAAAGAAACCTGGTTGTTGTACGGGCAATGAAACTAAAGTTCTAGCCTTCTTAATTAAGTGAGCGCAGATTAGAATGCAGCGGGATAGCGGACAGACGGACGGCCACAGCGATGGTAGCGTGCCGAAGCGTTACGATAAGTGCCGAGTCCGGCGCGGTAGGCCAGTATGGTGACTTGCAAGAACGTGAAGGCGGAAAGACACATAAAAGCCAGGGGTAGCTTAGAAATACGACGCAGCATCCACACGCGGACTCCCCTTGGGGATAGAGAAGTTGGACTGGTCCGACCAAAGGCTGCGGAAGGGTAAAAAAGTAGTTCGTTTCAACAAAAACTTTAAATTAGAGTAGAGGGCCAGAGTAAAATTTGCAGAAGACTGTAATTAAAGTGTATATGCGCAGAAAGCAACAGGGCAAGTATGAAGTAAAATGTGTCTGTTTCAAGGGAAGAGATGGTGGCTGACGTCACAAGCGGTGTAGTGAGGACGAAGGAGAGCGCAGCACGCCATTGTTGAGGATTATCGGTTCAACCGGGCAGCAGTATGGATGGCCGGCAGTTGCACACCTGCAAGACTACCAGCTAAGCTTTGCTTTTTGGCCAAATCTGAATAAGACCGTGACAAAGTAACGTTCGCATAGGCGATGAAGTTATTTTGACTTTGAATGAATGTTTACCTTAATATGTGACAATTACTGAGGTATAGACGCAGATAGTTAATTGAGCGAAGCTTAGTGCATGCAACAACACGACAGTCACTGAACGCAGTAAGTCAGTTGCTGTGCTCGCTCCTGCCGTTGCAATTCTGTTTTGTTTCCTGGCAATGATCATTATGACCAATTGGTTATGATCATGCTTATTTTTATGCGGGGTATCAAGTGTAAGTAAAGACTGAGTTCCGTGGCATACAGTAATACAAGATCCTGGCCTTGTGCACTAAAAGACCAGTGTGGCAGCTGAGTGAATTATATTAATTTGATCACATTTGGGATTAGCCTGATTGCGACTCCAACCAAATGCAATCCAACAGTGGTCTTAAACTCACTTAGAGGGGCATATCCGTCTGACAGCCATCTGGCTGGATTCTGGGGTGTCGACTACGATTTTGCAACTTATTTGTAACAAATTCTGTAAAAGGGTTTTGAGGCCAACATGTCTCTAGAATATAATAGCTTTTATCAGAGCTGCGTTGCATTATTTAGTAACACCAGAATTCGTCTCCAAAACCTTAGTTCTACGTACTTGCTACGTCCAGAATGCACAGGGTGCCAAATAACGTACGAGTGGCTGAACTGCAAGTAAGGACAGGCAATATTACAGATAGAGAAAGTGGGGAGGCTGACTACGCTCCCATCACGCAGGTAAGTCACAAAGAGGATCTGCCATGAACCCCTGTAAATATACCGCTTACCACACCAGACAGTCCAAGGAGTCCAGTACGTTATAAGTTAGGGTTTTTCATTCCGCAGAGGAGATGTTACAAAGTGATACATCGGCCTAGGGAATGTTACAAAGTGGTGCATCGGCCAGGTAGAGAGTAAACGGAGATGCATCACGGAGTAGTACGAAGTAATTTAAGCAAAAGGATAAGCGTTATAGTAGGAAAGTGCACTGTAAGTAATAATTGCAGCAGCGGCGCGGCTTAGTAGTTTGGCTAACGTGCTTAGTATGGGGAGACAGTATCGGTCGAAAAGGGCTGCATAGTAGCTATGAATTGGGCGCGAGTTGCGTAAGCCGGCGCTGCAGTCTGGGAAGCTTTGCTGGGCGCGGCGAACGGCCGCACAAAGAGGAACTGCGCCAGCACGCGGTGGAAGCAGAACAGCCGACAGCAGACCACGCGAGGGTGGAGCCGGTGAGGAAGCACCGCAAGGACGGCGCTAGCAGACCAACACAGGGAGCACAGCAACCATGCAGTACCTCGGAGAAGTCGTCAGCAGCTAAGAAACCGAATTCTACACCAACTGTTGAACAGCGTTTTAACTTTAGAAAAGAGAATGGCTGAGCAGGTTAAAAGTAGCATAGCAGGGAAAGTCAAGGGTGATGCTGAGGAGGTTGTCAAAATGGGTAGTATAACGGGGGAATTAAACAGTGCAGAGGTGTTTAGCCCAGATCTGCATCCAACGAGAATTTTATTTGCGGTTGATAGCAAAGTAGAGACCGAACACACAAAAGAAGTGCCACTAAACTTGAATGATTCAATAACCGAAGGGGTTGAGGCCACTCAAGGTGGATCAGAATCAGTAGTAGACCAGATGATTTGAGCAGTACGAGGGGAAGAGATAAATGTCTTCTTGCTGTCACTTCTTGCAACTTTGACGCAGTTTTGGGAAGAAATCAGTAAAGGTATTAAGAAAGGTAATGAACAAGTACGCTCCAGTAGTGCATTGGAAGTGTCGAATTTTAGTGAGGAGGCGAAGAAAGCCATCGCTGAGCAGTTCACCCAATGTAAATTGCAATTGGAGCATCAAGTAGACATTAAACTACAGCAAGTAGTATATAAAGTTGGTACTGATCTGGGCCAAGTGAAGAAGGAATATGATAAAGGGCACAAGGAGGGGTTAGGTAAAGTAACCAAAGCGTTATATGAGCATGCTACTGCATATCACAATTGCACAACTGAGTTGGAAGGTAAACAGAGAGATTTTGAAACGAAAATAAATACTGAAGTGGGTAATATAAGTGGTAAGATAAGATCTTAACAAGACACTAGTTTTAAGTTGCATGTTAAGGATACGATTCAGGCATTGGCTGCTAGTCGAGCAACGTATGACTCGTTTGAGAAACATCATGAGGTTCATAATCAGCAGATGGACGCTGTAGTATTGCAAAATGCGCAAGCAATAACTAAACTGGCCACAAGGGCAGGCCAGGTTTCGTCGAGCACTCCAGCAGAAGCAGCGTTTATTAAGTGCAGTAAGTTTAGTACCTTTCAGCCACAGGGAACCATTAATCCTAAAGTATTCCTTAAGGAATTTGATGGGGTAATGCCAGAGTACTGGACGGAACGAGATCGAATTTCGTATGTAGTGGTGTTGTATCCGTAATTGGAGAAACAACAAATAACGATTGGCGTGAGTTCCAAATTCTGTTCATTGCCAACAGTTCTACAATAACAACACAACTTGGTGCTTGATGAAGAGCAGCGTCTGGGCTGCTGAGTCCAAGTCTGGTATGGTAAACAGTCGTAGTGTAGAGTCGATCCGGGGCGCGACGTCAACGTAGCACGTAGTAGCCCAACACGAGACTGCCAGGCTGTTTTTTTTTCTTTATTGTTATTTTTAAACGCGTACAAACAGGCAGGCTGTCAGCAGCATGTTACACTGCTCTTCAGCCATAGAATAGACAAAGAAACAACAGAAAGAATACACATATAATCCACACGACAAACTGTTGACACGACGCACAAAAACTGAAGATGTCGATGGCACAGGTGAACGATGGAGTGTGACGGTGAACACTGAACACTAAACACGACGGCACACACGAGACACTGATGGCTATGATCTCCGGCAGGCGAATGTCCACGTAGCGCGTGCGAGTCCGGGGACCTGCCAAGAGGGGAAGAAGGGTGAGGGGGGGGAGAGTGGAGAACAAAGATGCCAATGGCTGAGGAGATGGGAGGAGGAGTAGAGGGACAGGGGAGAGGAAGCCCGGGGGAGGAGTGGGGAGAAATGGAGGAGGGAGGGAAGGGGGAGAGAAGGGAGGGAGGGTGCCCAAAGGAGCAAACACAGGAAGAGGGATGGAAGATCAAAGTTGGCAGGAGGGGTAGATGGAGGGGAGGAGGGCATCATCAGGGAGAGGGAGCTGGTGGAAGCCACCTTGGGAGAGGGGAAGGAGGGTGGAGAGATGGAGACTGGGTGGGATGTGGGAATACAGGCGCGGCAGCGGGCGGGGGTGGGAGAGGATGGGGGAGAGAAGCAGGTGAGGAGGATCGAGTTTTCGGGAGGTGTAGAGGATCCGTATCCATTCAAGGAAAAGGATGAGGTGGGGAACGGAATGAGGTTGTACAGGATCTGCATGGAGGAGGGGAAACAGATGCGATAGGCGAGGCAGAAAGCATGGCGTTCAAGGATCTGAAGGGATTTGTAAAAGGTAGGGGGGGCGGAGATCCAGGCAGGATGGGCGTAACAGAGGATAGGGCGGATGAGGGATTTATAGGTGTGGAGTATGGTGGAGGTATCCAGACCCCACGTACGGCTGGAAAGGAGCTTGAGGAGACGGAGTCGGGAGCGTGTCTTGGCTTGGATTGTCCGGAGATGGGCGGTCCAGGAGAGGCGACCATTGAGGGTGACGCCAAGGTACTTAAGGATGGGGGTGAGGGCGATAGGACGACCATAGATGGTGAGATAGAAATCGAGGAGGCGGAAGGAAGGGGTGGTTTTGCCTACAATGATCGCCTGGGTATTGGAGGGATTGACCTTGAGCAACCACTGGTTGCACCAAGTGGTGAACCGGTCAAGATGGGATTGGAGAAGGTGTTGGGAACGCTGCAGGGTGGGGGCAAGGGCAAGGAAGGCGGTGTCATCGGCAAACTGGAGAAGGTAGATGGGTGACGGCGGCGGCATGTCCGCTGTATACAAAAGGTACAGAAGGGGGGGAGAGGACAGAGCCTTGGGGCACAGCGGCGGAGGGAAAAAAGGTGTAAGAATCCGTGTTATGGATGGTGACGTAGGAAGGACGGTGGGAGAGAAAGGAGCCGATCAGACGTACGTAGTTAATGGGAAGGGCGAAGGTTTGGAGCTTGAAGAGGAGACCGGAATGCCATATGCGGTCATAGGCACGTTCGAGGTCCAGGGAGAGGAAGATTGCGGAGCGACAGGAATTTAGCTGTTCGGAAAGGAGACGAGTGAGGTTGAGGAGAAGGTCATTGGAAGAGCAGGACGGTCGAAAGCCACACTGGGTAACGGGAAGGAGGTGGTGCTGGCGGAGATGCTGGTGGATGCGTCGGGTGAGGATGGATTCCAGGACCTTGCTGAAGACCGAGGTAAGGCTGATGGGATGGTAGGAGGAGACGGCGGACGGCAGTTTACCGGGTTTAAGGAACATCAGGATATGGGAGGTTTTTCACAGGTCGGTGTAGTAGCCGGTGGACAGGACTACATTGTAGAGTCTGGCCAGGGTGGAGAGGAAAGAGACAGGAGCGGTAGGTGACACGGTCGTGACCAGGAGCGGTGTTGCGTTTTGTGCAGAGTGTAACAATGAGATCCTGTGTAGTGATAGGGGCATTGAGTTCTGTGTGGGCAATGTTGTCCAGGTACTGGAAACCAGGTGCGAGGGGAGGGACAGAGGTGTCTGTTCGATCGAGGACATCCGGGAAGAGGGATTAATCGAACTGGGGATCGTCGGGGATGGAGAAGACATCGGAAAGGTAGGAGGCAAAGTGATTGGCCTTACTAAGAGTGTCAGGGAAGGGGTGATCATCATGGAGAAGAGGATAGTAGGGGGAGGGTTTAGTTCCGGTAAGGCGATGGAAGGCTGACCAGTACTTGCACGAGTTTATAGGTAGGGTAGCATTTAAACGGGTGCATGTCTGTCACCAATCCCGGCATTTCTTAGCTGCAAGCAAGTTTTGGATGTGTCGCTGGAGTTGCCGGTGGCGTCGTAGTGTGTCCGGGTCATGTGTGTGGAGGAAGGCACAGTAGAGACGGCGGGATTCATGGAGGAGGAGGATGGCCAGTGGGGGTAAGGTAGGATGGTGGGGGTGAATGTCGACGGTAGGGACATGGGCCCCCACGCCCAAGGTCTGCTGGAGAAAGGAGGCGGCATGGGTAACATTGTCAGGGTGGTGGTAGGTGAAGGGGTGGCCTTCGACCCGGGTGGAGAGGGTATCCCAGTAGGCATTCCAGTCGGCACAGGAATAGTCATGGACATACTTCGGGGTTGGGCAATTACGAGGGTCGGGGCGGTGGCGACGACCATCTGAAATGGTGAGGAGGACAGGGAGATGGTCACTACCAATGGGGTCCAGGACATCCACCGCTATGAGGCCAAGGAGGATGGGGGAAGAGAGGAAGACATCGGCAGTGGAGTTGGATTCGGGGCGGGTGTGCTGGGGAATGGGAACAAGGTCGCCGTGGAGGGTGGAGAGCAACCGATGCCACCGCCATAACTGGGTGGCGGAACGACTATGGATGTTGAGGTCAGTGGCAATCACGTAGGAGGAGAAGGTACGATCAATGTGGGAGAGGAAGCCAAAAGGTATAGGGGCGTTAGGGCGGACATAGATGGTGGTGCAGGTGACGGTAAGGCCAGGGAAGAAGAGACTAAGGATCAGGTGTTTGGTGGGGTCAGGAAGGAGAGGTTGGAGCCTAACCGGGATCTGGTGGTGGTGACCAATGGCAACTCCACCACGCGCAATCGGGAGGGGATTATCGGAGTGGTGGAGAAGGTAGGGTGAAGTGTGGACGGTGTGGTGGGGTTGGAGGAAGGTTTCATTGAGGTGGAAGGCATCCACGTGGTGGGTTTCAAGGGTGTGCATGAAGAGGTTCTTGTTGGCAGGAAGGAAACGGATGTTGTTAAACAGGATACAGTGCTGTCGCGCCATGACAGGGATTTAGACGAGGGTGTCAAGACGGGAGAAGGTGAAATGGGCCTGGTTGTGGGAGTAGGTGGCATACATTTTTAGGTGGAAGACGGAACAGGTGGCGAGGGAGACCTGTTGGAGGGTGTGAGGGCGCTGGAAGGGGTGGACGTTTTGCAGGACAATGGTGATGATGTCCTCAGCGATGGGGCGGGAGGGATGAAGGGAATTGCCAGGAGGGGTGGGGGCGTCCAGAGGACGGACAGGGATGGTGATTTCAGGAGTCATCGGAGGGGGTCGGGATTTACACTTTTGGGAGTAGATGGGATGGGGAAGATTGCAGGTATTACAGGAGGGAGGGGATTGAAGTTTAGGGCACTGCCGAAGGAAGTGCGCTTGCCTACAATGCGGGCAGGTGGGGGCCTCGCAGCACTCAGCTGTCAGGTTCGCAGCGAAGGGATTGAGGAGGGGAACGGGAGGGGTCGACCTTATAATGCAGGTTGAAGAGGAGGGCACCCTCCTTCAGAAGACGGTCAATGGAGGGGGCGTCCTCGGAGAAAACCCGCATAAGGTGGGTGGGGCCGGCCCAGTTGAAAATGCGGCGGACGACCTGCACCTCCAGCAAGGGATGCGCCTTGAGCTCCGCCAACACCTCCTCCTCCATGATCGTCGGACTAAGCCGCGTGATCACGGCGGTCAGGGTTGGCAGGCGAAGCGGGGGTTGGGGTTGGTGGGTAGGAGGTGGAGAAGGAGCAGGGGTGAGGGAGGCATTGGGGCCAAACCGGGTGATGGGGAGGCGGGAGAGGATGCCAGTATGGAGGGTGGGGCTGGGGGAGGAGATGAGAACTGAATTCCGTGTGAGAGTGAGGAGTGAGATGGGGGCACCAGGGAAGTGTTGGCGGAGGAGGCGGGAGAGGTTCTGGACCTCGAGAAGGGAAGGATCAGAATGGGAGAAGAGGTATTTGTATAGAGGGGGGAGGAGGAGGAGGAGGAGGAAGTGGAGGGAGCAGGGCCAGGCGGGGAGACGATGGGGAGAGCTGGGCATGGGCAGTGTCCCGACGGGCCACCACCCTAGCTGGAGTTGCAGTGACAGGCTAGGGGAGTGGGGGGAAAGGATCAGAGGGAGAGGAGCGGGAGGAAGAAGCTGGAGAGGGGGCGACAAAGAGCGAGGGCGAAGGAAGAGTTAGAAGAGGAGTGATGGAAAGAGGGGGGGGGGCGTGACTGGGCACACCATGTAATGGCAGTGGTGGCGGCGGAGGGTGAAGTATATACTGTGGCAGTGGTGGTAGTAGTGGCAGTGGTGATGGGGCCTGACATGACGACAGGGATGAACTAAAACAGCACAGGACGAAAAGGAGAGGAAACAACCGGAGACAGACGAAGACGGACGAAGACGAGGACCAGAGTCCCACGCTGCTGCTGCTGCTCGGCTGGCTGGCTGGCTGGCTGGCTGGCGGTCTGGCACCTGAAACCCTAACGCTTCGATTAGTGCTGGAATGGCACAAGCGAAGGGCGGTATCCTTTCGAATTACCGCCGGAGATGACTGCCAGGCTGGCGGCGCATGCGGCTATATAGGGCGAGTGGCGGAGGAATATGCCCGCCGTACCCCGAGTCCGCTTGTCGTGTCTTGTTATGATTGGCGGCGCGGCCTCACGTAACTATCCCTCGGGAGGACGCCGGCCGAGGTTGCCCTGACAGTACGGAGGCACTCAGTGTGTGAGGCCCGCGCCTGCGCTGTGCAGCTGTGCAAAGCTGCGCATAAGCGGGGCGTGCCGGCTGTTGGCTGTATGACGTAAAGACCGCGGCCACGCAGCTGCAGGCGCCACGGTGTGGGCATTGACTATACCACAAGTGGGTCACTTAAGGGGAGATGCCTTTCAGCAGGCTCATGAGGTGGCTATTGAGTGCAAAATTTCACAGATTTTAAGAAACGGTTTTTAGAAGAATTTTGGTCTGGAAAAACTCAGCAACAATTGTTAGTGGATTTTTGGGGAGGAAGGAAGTACCAAGCAGAGTGTGGCACTATGAAACAGTTTTGTGATTGGTGGTAGCGTCGCATAAAGCATGTGGATGGAGGTATGGCAGTCGAGTTGTTTGCCACTGGGATAGAGCGGATGTTGCCTTTTTATGTTAGGTAGGAACTGGTAGCAGCACCACGGGACAGCTATGAAAAATATGGGTTTCTTAGACAACCTCGAGCGTTTACATTTCATGCGAAAAGATGTACAGCCGGTAAGATTTGTTAGGAGAGGCGTTCGTGCCCAGAATGCGAAAGATAAGCATAGGGAAGAGAGAGGAGAGAGTTTAAACTAAATAGTGTCTCAGTAATGGGCCGACTGGAGACAGGTCGCATGAAGGGTCAATATAGAAACCGGTGTTCACGTCCAAGTAGGCGGGAGGAGAAAGTGAAAGGAAAGAGCAGGGAGGCCGTAAGAGATGGCCTTGACGTTCGACATGGTGCACTGGAGGGGAGCGAGACAGCTGGTGCTGGCTGGCCGTAGGTGGCAGCAGATGCGCACGCAACGAATGTAGAAGGATAGAGAGAGAGAAGACCAGTATTAGGGGGTCCTGCACACAGGGAAGAATGCGAGCAGCTGACAGGCAATCGGCAGCGCCACGGTAAGTGCAGGAGGCGGGCGAACTTACGGAATAGCTCGATCGTTTGAAGAGATGGCACTCAGACATGAGGGCAATAAAAATAGTAACATTTCGTTTAGTCAAAGAGTGTGGGAACTATGGCATCCAAGAGCAAATATGTAATCTGGCAGTATGGATAGTAATGTAAATGTTGCAATAGTGGAACCATTAGAGGAACGTGCCAGCAGGAAGAGCGAGAGAGTGACGTTGTTTTTGAGTTCATGTTTGATGGAGATAAGCAACATGTACAACTCTTAAGGTTAAATGATGGAGAAGTTGAGCCCCTCGAATCTCACGCTGAATGGGCAAAGTTGAGCTTATGTGCAAACTGTCGCTTCGTGACAGATTGCTTGAATGTTCTTCGGGTTGGCAGGCAGGTAAATTTCAATCTGGAAATGTTAGAATTCTTCCATAATTTGGCCAACGAGAGATAATTGCCGATTTAGAGGAGGAAGCCATTCCCAAGGTCGCAGATAGTGAGCCTACTGTCGAGGTGCAAGTTGGATGAGTGATAAGTCACGTGTTAGTGGACAGCGAATTGGAAACTTCCGGAATTTCCGAAGAGTACTTTGCGAGTTGGCCAGAAAAAGAAGATAAGGCTGCGTGGCCAGTGCCCCCAGTGAAAATATGTGATGCTACTGGAAAGTTGTCATAGGCTATTGGACAGGAAGTAATGATGCCAGTGCAGTTAAGAGGAGTAATGGTAGAACATTCCTTTCTTCTCCTTCCCCAGATGAATGTAGAGTTATTAGTGGGCGTGGATTTCCTGAATGCGTTTAAAGGAGAACTAAATTTTGAAGACTGTGAGTTGAGATTCCAAGTAGGGAGTAGAAAACTAGTGGTCCCCTCTATTAAGAGAAAGGAGGCATTTAATAGTCCTAAGGAGGCACAGTACATAGGAGGGGGAGGCGTTTTAGCAGAGATGAAATTAGTAACGATACATAGCTTGTCTCGGGGTAAGGATGTGGTGGAGACGATTCAAGAGAAAATACGAGAGAGGGTGTCAAAGTTGGGGAGTTTGAACAACAGAAAAGGGAAGTGAGTGAAATTTTAAAACGGAATTGTGGAATCTTTTCTGATGCACCAGGTGAGTTACAGAATTTCGAGTGCAGTTTAACTATTAAGTCACATGAGGTCTGTGCCCTGAAGACTTATGTAATACAGTTTGCCGACAGGAAAGCAGTACAAGAAGAGAGAGACCGCATGTTGTCATGGGGGATAATTGAAAAAGCAAGTAGTGAATATATCAATCCGTTGTTTGTAGTACCCAAGAAGGACGGAAGTGTGCGACTTGTCTTGGATGCGAGGAGACTGAATGAAATTGTGAAACGAGAGACCGACAGGCCAATATCGATAGACGAACTTTTCCAGAAGTTGCATAGAGTAAAGTTTTTTTCGTCCATCGATGTGACCTGTGGATATAGGGATATAAGGTTAGCACAACAACCTGGGAAATGTACAGCGTTCCTGGAGAAAGGAATCTGTTATCAATTTTGCGTCTCGCCATTTGGTCTTAATATTTCTGAGTGTGTCTTTGTAAAAGCCATGTACCAGGTGTTGGGACCTGAGTTAATGGACCAGCTTACTATGTACGTCGACGATGTATAAATAGCCACAGAGACGTGTGAGCAGCATTGTGCATTATTGGAAAAAGCACTGGTGGCCATGCAGAAAGGGGGTAAGAAACTTAAGTTTAGTAAGACAGATTGGCTGAAGGAAAACAATAAATTTATGGGGCATGTCATTTATCAAACAGGAATAAAACCAGAGGGTGTAAAACTTAGCCGGACGGGGTGGCCGAGCGGTTCTAGTCGCTTCAGTCTGAAACCGCGCGACCGCTACGGCCACAGGTTCGAATCCTGCCTCGGGCATGGATGTGTGTGATGTCCTTAGGTTAGTTAGGTTTAAGTAGATCTAAGTTCTAGGGCACTGATGACCTCAGAAGTTCAGTCCCATGGTGCTCAGAGCCATTTGAACCATTTTTTTTTTTAACTTAGGGCCATCGAGGAGTTTCTTTGGCCAAAGAATAAGAAACGTTTGAGGGCTATGTATGGACTGTTTGGGTTATATCGGCGTTTTGTGTCACCACAAGCATTTAATAACCCAGCATTGAATCAGTTATTGAAAAAGAATGTGCCCTGGAAGTGGTAAGAGACATGTGAGGTGGCTATTCAGCAACGGAAGACGCAACTGTTAAGTAGCAAAATTCTGTATCATCCAGATTTCAGTAGACCTTTCTACATATCTTCAGATGCTTGTGGCTATGGCATTGGGGTATAAATATTCCAGGAGGGTGAAAAGGAGGGAGAATCCCGCCATCAAACCATCGTCTTCGCTAGCAGAACGCTTACGGCAGCTGAAAGGAACTACTGTGTTGCAGAACAGGAAGCGCTAGCTGTATTGTATGGGTTTAAGAAGTTTGAGGGTTATTTGTTGTGTCATCACAAAATAGTGTTACTGACCATCGGTTGTTAAGCTTTATGAAGAGATGTCGTTTACGTAATACTAGACTGGGACGTTGGGTGATGTATCTACACCATGGAAATTAGATACATTATAGGACGGGATAACATTATTGTAGATACAATATCCAGGATGCCGGCAGGAGGACGAGAGCTTGAGAAAAAGGGAAACTTGGATGGTTTGAGGGTGTTGATGATGAGAGGATCGAAGCATGAGGCCGTAATTAGGCAAGTATGTAAGGATATAAGAAGACAGCAGAATCAGGACGAACATTTAAGATATGTTAAGCAAATTTTAGCATCAAAGCAACATCGCAAAGTGAAAATACTTTATAAAATTCATCAAGTGATGTTGTTTAGGAGAAGGAGAGAGGATCACGAGGAGTAGAAACACTGTTTTCTGCAGCAATATGTAGATGAATTAATAGACCTAGAGCACGAAAATTATGGACATTATGGGGCACAAAAGTGCATTGCAAAGTTACAAAAATTGTAATATTTGAGAACATGTGGTGAAGGGTGCAGAGACGCGTCCAAGCTTGTGTTCAGTGTCAAAAGGTGAGAGCAGTTACGGTTCCCATTCAAGGTTTGCGACAGAATGTGCAAGTAGAAGGACCTCGAGAATTGATTGCAGTGGACTTGTGTGGACCTCTCCCAGTATCCAGGGGTGGTTGTACTCTTATTTTTGTAGTGTTAGATGTGTTTGCGAAACACGTACAGTTATACTCAATCAGCCACTGCGCAGGTAAGTCGACCTGCCACGCACCTCCGTAAATCTACCACTTACCGTACCAGACCGTCCAAGGAGTCCAGTACGTTATAAGTTAGGGATTTTAATTCCGCAGAAGGGATGATACGAAGTGGTACATCGGCCTAGGTTCAAATGGTTCAAATGGCTCTGAGCACTATGGGACTTAACATCTGTGGTCATCAGTCCCCTAGAACTTAGAACTACTTAAACCTAACTAACCTAAGGACGTCACACACATCCATGCCCGAGGCAGGATTCGAACCTGCGACCGGAGCGGTCACGCGGTTCCAGACTGAAGCGCCTAGACCACACGGCCACACCGGCCGGCACGTCGGCCTAGGGAATGTTACAAGAACACAAATAATAATACGAATAGATAATGTAATTACCTGAAAACGATTTCCAGGACAGCACTTTCCAATAATTAAATTGACAAAAGAACCTAATGTCCCAGTCAGTACTGTTCCGCCAGTATCGATCATTTACCTATAATGATCATTATCTTACTACTGTAGTGTACTGATAGTAAGTGCTATTGTGAGCCAGTTTTTGACTAAACGTTTTAGTACTCCCCTTGTGTAGCTCATGTCGAACAACTGACACATCGCTTGGGACTTTGTATTATGCTTGGAATCTTATTGGCAAAACATAAATTCAGTATCAAGTAAAGTCAGTTACAATAATCAACTTTCTTTATGAAGCGTGCTAGTACTTGGTAAAACATTGCATAATTAGGCTGGCGACTGTTTTATTTTTACGGTTTACGTGATAGTAATAGAACCTTGGTTCTATTCTCGTTTGTTCTGTAACTGTTTCCTTTCAAATTATACACTGAAGCACCAAAGAAACTGGTAAAGGCTTGTGTATTCAAATACAGAAATATATAAATAGGCAGAATACGGCGTTGCGGTCGCTAACGCCTATATAAGACAACAAGTGTCTGGCGCAGTTGTTAGATTGGTTACTGCTGCTACAAAGGCAAGTTATCAAGATTTAAGTGTGTCTGAACGTAGTGCTATAGCCGGAGCACGACCGATGGCACATAGCATCTCCAGGGTAGCGATGAAGTGGAGACTTTCCATTACGACCATTTCACAGGTGTACCGTGAATATCAGGAATCCGGTAAATCATCAAATCTGCGACATCGCTACGGCCGGGAAAAGATCCTTCAAGAACGGGACCAGCAACGACTGAAGACAATCGCACAACGTGACAGAAGTGCAACCCTTCCGTAAATTGTTGCAGATTTCAACGCTGAGCCATCAACAAGTGTGAGCGTGCGAACATTCTTAATATGGGCTTTCGGAGCCGAAGGCCCACTCGTATACCCTTGATGACTGCACGACACAAGGCTTTACACCTCGCCTGGGCCTGTCAGCACCGACATTGGAATGTTGATGACTAGAAACATGTTGCCTGGTAGGACGAGTCCCGTTTCAAATTGTAGCGAGTTCATGGACGTATACGGGTATGGAGACAACCTTATGAATCCATGCACCCTGCATGTCAGCAGGGGACTGTTCAAGCTGTTGGACGCTCTGTAATGGTGTGGAGCGTGTGCAGTTGGAGTGATATGGAACCCCTGATACGTCTAGATACGACTCTGACTGATGACACGTGCATGAGCATTCTGCCTAATCACCTGCATCCATCCATGTCTATTGTGCATTCTGACGGACTTGGGCAATTCCAGCAGGACAATGCGACACCCCAAACGTCCAGAAGTGCTACAGAGTGCCTCCAGGAACATTCTTCTGAGTTTAAACACTTCCGCTGGCTACGAAACTCTTCAGACATTAACATCATTGAGCATAACTGTGATGCCTTGGAACGTGCCGTTCAGAAGAGATCTCCACCCGTCTTACTTTCATGGATTTATGGACAGCCCTGCAGGATTCATGGTGTCAGTTCTCTCTAGCACTACTTCAGACATTAGTCGAGTCCATGCCACGTCGTGTTGCGTCACTTCTGCGCGCTTGCCTGGGCCCAACACGATATTAGGTAGGTGTGCCAGTTTCTTTGGCTCTTCAGTGTATATCCCGGGTTCCTATCCCGGTCCGGTACAAATTTTCACTCGTCGCTACTGATTCCGCATAATGTCCGATGCGACTGACAGCAGTGATCCCCTCCCCTTCCTTTTCTTTCTTCCTCTCTCCACCTTCAATTTACATATAACGTTTCCTTTCAAAAGAAATATTTAGAGGAACGAGTATAGTCACATACCTTATCATTACACGCACGATCACGGTCAAATTAAAATCCTTTCAGGGGAGTAACAGAATCGGTGTGTTGCTAATTTAGTTGCAGTCGGTAGTGTTATATACGGTGCCAGAGGATTTGTAATGTTGTGCGTAATGGACGCCTCTAAGCCAAACTGACCGTGCAGAGACAGTTGCCTATTGTCTGGGTCAACATAGTGTTTTCTACTGCCTCCGAAACGGCAGCGGCTTGTTGCATTCCCTCGGTGTATGGTTCAAATGGCTCTGAGCACTATGGGACTCAACATCTTAGGTCATAAGTCCCCTAGAACTTAGAACTACTTAAACCTAACTAACCTAAGGACATCACACACACCCATGTCCGAGGCAGGATTCGAACCTGCGACCGTAGCAGTCCCGCGGTTCCGGACTGCAGCGCCAGAACCGCTAGACCACCGCGGCCGGCTTCCCTCGGTGTACCTAGGAGCAATAATTAGAAGATAGCGGTTATCAGCTTGGGTTTTTCATCTTCAGCAACCATTATGAGGCTGATTTTCAATGTTTTATGTCTTACGATAGCGGTTTACTGTTCGAATGACGTCACTGTGATGCACGATAGTTCGGCAGGGAATTTGATGTGATTACAGGAAACTGACAACGCACGCACGATCTAAGCTTGAAAAGACCCTTTGAGGAATATTGACAGACTGACGCGTCCGCAAGAACAGACAGCACACATGTAAATATGTACGGCTTGACGCCCATAAGATCATTTCAGTGCGGATGCGATCTCTCTCCTGAACTCTTGCGGATATTCAGAATGATGCTGCGATCTGTCAGTATGGCGGACAGGGGGCGCTACGTAAGTAGTGCGCCACAAGATACGAATTTGGGTCTGGCGGAAAGCATGCTAGGTTACCAGAAGCTGTTAAGGCAACCGCTCGCGAGAAGCGGGAAATCCGCGATCGATTCCCGCTAGAACGTAAGTTTTCGCTTGTCGTCGTTGAATTCATTTCAATGCCCAATTGTGGCCAATGTCACAATTTAATTCATCATTAAAATGTATTCTTCTTTGTAGATAGACGTGAGCACGTGTAGAGTGTATTAAAGTGTGTGTTTCTTTTTCTCCTTTTTTTTATATAATTTGTGGTAAGCTTCCATGGGACCAAACTGCTGAGGTCATCGGTCCCTAGACTTGCGCACTACTTAATCTAACTTAAACTAACTTAAGCTAAGGACAACACACACACACCCATGCCAGAGGGACTCGAACCTCCGACGGGGGAAGCCGCGCGGACCGTGACAAGCCGCCTCAGAGACCAGGGCGACCTAAAGTGTGTTATTGATAAGAACGCGACAGATAAGGGATACGACCAGTCTTGCTAAGAACATAAAGTATTTTGGGACCTCAGAGATTGCTGTTCGAAGTAGATTGGATCATTACCAATAGTGTCAGTGATGGGTCGCATTAAATATTCGCAAATACAGCATTTTAATAACAGACAATACTTCTATGGTACTTATTTGGTATGTTATTCTCTGATTAGACGTAGTTGATAGCTATATGACGAGCGCTCAAATGGTTCAAATGGCTCTGAGCACTATGGGACTTAACATCTTAGGTCATCAGTCCCCTATAACGTAGAACTAATTAAACCTAACTAACCTAAGGACATCACACACATCCATGCCCGAGGCAGGGTTCGAACCTGTGACCGTAGCGGTCACACGGTTCCAGACTGAAGCGCCTAGAACCGCACGGCCGCACCGGCCGGCATGACGAGCGTGTCATGGTGACTAATCGCTTAGTTTAAGTTCATACTCCTTGCTAGCATCAACATATCGCTTCACATGGTTGACAGTACAACCTACAGGAGCGAAGCCACTTCAAACAGTTCATTGCTTGAAGTGAATGATGAGCACACTGCCTGACGTTTTACAGTTTTCAAGACATTCAGAATAGGCTCTGGGTGAAAAACAGACCACGTACTTCGTTATTCGTTGCTATACACTATTACTTTAGGTTACACGTATTTTACGATCATCATTTATTTATTCTTATTCTCGTTAATCTTACTCAAAAAAATCAAATACTTTTAAGGTAGGCGACTGAGCTAATTTGACTGGGGAAAATTGATGATCACGTCATCTCTTCAGTGCTGCTTATTTCGAAGTAGTTATAACTGTTTAAAAAAAATATGCGGTCGAACATCATGATCTCTATGTGTTTAAACAGTTTCTTTTCCTGGTAGGAAAACTGTAGAACGTGTTCTTGGTACGAATGAAAATAAAACAAAAAGTGTTCCTGCTAAGGCTGTAGCACGTAAACACAAAAACACAGAAACCCCTAGAGAATCTTCGAACATCAGGTAGATCAAAATGAAGAACCAGAACTTTCAACAAATAATATACCCATTAGGTCAAAATCATGCCAAGGGTTTGGTTCAAATGGCTCTGAGCACTATGGGACTTAACATCTGAGATCATCAGTCCCCTAGAACTTAGAACTAGTTAAACCTAACTAACCTAAGGACATCACACACTTCCATGCCCGAGGCAGTATTCGAACCTGCGACCGTAGCAGTCGCGCGGTTCCGGACTGAAGCGCCTAGAACCGCTCGGCCACCAGTCGGCGCCAAGGGTTTCTTTTCTGTTTTAAACCACTGGCTACTACAGTAAATTAAAATAAGACTGATATTCAAATGGCCCTGATCACGGCGCCAAAATGTAGTGAACAGAATTTTATTGATATATTAAAAATGAGATCGCTCCTCACTGGACCCCAAAAACTTGATGAACTGAAGCTTAATTGACTGAAATTTAAAATGAGGTCGCTCCACATTTTCCACAAAAATATAGGAGGGAGTTTAGAGTTTGACGTCCCATCGACAACGCTGTCATTAGAGATGGACCAAAATGCAATCAAATGGAAGTGCTTTGCAGAACGAAATCCTTGAACGATTAATGCTTGGAAACATTTGCGTTTGTTATTGGAACATTGGAATAACAATACAAATTTAAACTAAGGGTCGATGTTAGTGGACATAGACATGACTCTGTGATTCAGCAAGTAAGGACGATGGGTGGGGGGGGGGGGGGGGATGAACTATTTCACCTCGTCACTCGACGGAGCCAGTTTTACATTCAGGCATCTGTTGCTGATGTGATGACGACGTGACGTGTCGATCACCCTCGTTACGTGAGCGACTGCAGGTCGACAGGCGGAAACTTGCATCTTCCATGTTCTGCGGCTTTGAGACGATGACCTAGCCGGCTTACCCTGTACCTTCTTCCATGATGGCTGATTTATTCTTTCAGGTAGAGAGTCTCCCCAGCAGCTGATGCATTGTTTTGTGCTTGCACTCGGTGTCTGTTGTTTGTGATGATTATTCCGTAGAAGCCGTGTCAGTGTAGTATTTAGAGGATGAAGTCAGACAAAGGAGGGCAGTCGGACACTTAAGAATTTGACCATCGGCTCGCAAGGGAAGCCATTCCACTATGGAACAGAAGATGAGTATGTCACAAAATGAAGACAGACTTCAGAATGGATGCAAGGTTTTGGCTCAATGTCTGAAGACTGAGTCAACAGTAGGTTGGCATGCCTCCCAAACATCTCTCATCCTGCCCAGGTCCTCTCTGATTGATTGCTGACTGATTTCTCTCCGACTTACTTCCTGTGTCTCTTCCAGCTTTGCAGTTTTGTTACTTGTCCGCCACGTCCTCCAGGACATTGAATCTTACATAATATTTTCCTTGTCATCGTTGGGCTCAGTTTTACAGCCCACCCAATGAACAATCACACTGGGTAACCACGCCTGCCAGTCTTCGTACAGGTGAAACTTTCCAAACCTGCAGCGGCCTGCATGTAACCCACGAACTCCCACGCTGATATCAAGTTTTCCTCATCGTAGCACTTCCCAGTGCTGGCTGCTGGGTCTCTAACGTGTTGCTTCCGGCATTTGTTTGCATTCCTAATTTGAAAAGAAAGCAGTAGCCCAGCAATAAACCTGTTTATTTGCGTTGTGAAAGTCTGTAGTTCACTCAAGTGTCCTCAGGTGTTTGTGACTCGGTGGCGTCCTAAGACATGCAAGAGAGCCATCATGTCACAAAATGAAAACACACACAAGAGTCATAGAACTGAAACATGTTATACTTTTCATATAAGATCAAGCAATGCATAGCAACAATATTCATTAAGGAAATATAAAAAAAAGTGGTGGCCAACCTAAACTATTGGTCACATAAATCAGTAATATTCATGGCATCTTTTCTTAGACTAATATAGGCCAGGTCAGATAGGATGGGATAGATAATAACACAATATTATTCAATAGTTTACCACGTTCCTCCTCAGTGGGTTTGATTCCGAAAATAACAATAAATGCAAGAAAAATAAGACTGCTGCTTCCAATTACCATACACCATCTATGATCATCACACGAAAGATTCGTATTATCTATTTTTGAAAACCTCTTTCATTTTCACTTAGTGTTATTGTTCAGCTGTGCGAGCCACGCAAATGGACTCGAATCTCAAGAAGAATTAAAAAATCATCATACATGTACTTAACTCTCACCGTTTAAACTATCTGAACCTACTTTTAACTTATTACATGAAAATAGATCTTAACATTCTAAATATACTTTCCAAGCACTACTTTACAAAAAAAAAAAATTTGCTTCTACGCATGGTGCTCCTGACGTGTCTTTTAATACTGCAAGAGTAAGCTTACAGGACCATAATGCGCGGGTGACTACCACTCTACACATCATATGACAATACAATAAGACATGAGCATATCATATTAAACATAAGCTTAAGCAACGAAAACAACATAGACGAAATGGTAACGCACTAGCATGAGCTGCATTGTAATCCCACGCGACAGGACGTCTCTAATGCGGAGACACTGGACTCGCATTCGGGAGGACGACGGTTCAATCCCGTCTCCGGCCATCCTGATTTAGGTTTTCCGTGATTTCCCTAAATCGCTTCAGGCAAATGCCGGGATGGTTCCTTTGAAAGGGCACGGCCGATTTCCTTCCCCATCCTTCCCTCACCCGAGCTTGCGCTCCGTCTCTAATGACCTCGTTGTCGACGGGACGTTAAACACTAATCTCCTCCTCCTCCTCCTCCTCCTCCTCTAATGCGGAGAGCTGCTCTCAACTTCGTGCTGTGTGGCCTGTCAGAGCACGGAGCTCTTACACTCATACACGGGCTCTACATTCCATATCTCTAAATTCATTCAAAAATAGAACAGTTCTCACACACATAGCTCACAATGTAACCACAATAAATACATACTAGCCACTACGACATGCAATACTGAACAAAATACTGGGTGTTCACAATGTTTACAGGAAATCACCCCCATCCATGTGAAGTATCTGCAGGGCCATCCGCCACTTTGACGTAAGGAGAAGCTCGAGGTCCTCCGACCACTGTCGGAACTTTTCAGCTCTTTTTTTCCGTAGATAGAACCAAATTATCTTCTACTGCTTGTGAGTGATCATATCCTACACTTTTGTGGCACGCGTCAGTCTCTCTGTAACATTGTGATCACTTTCACATTCCTCGTTCCACATAACCGTCTATGTAACTAGGGAGGCTTCATTTTCGACATTTATAGCCGTCTTAACGTGCTTATTGTCTCGTGGGATTACGGCCTCCCACTACTAATATGATCGTCACAGTGCGTGACTTCCGTAACTGCATGGGAAGCGTAGGGTGTAACGGAAGCCTACTTGTTAACAGCCTCTGGCTTTCTACACTATGCCGGCCGCGGTGGTCTAGCGGTTCAGGCGCTCAGTCCGGAACCGCGCGACTGCTACGGTCGCAGGTTCGAATCCTGCCTCGGGCATGGATGTGTGTGACGTCCTTAGGTTAGTTAGGTTTAAGTAGTTCTAAGTTCTAGGGGACTGATGACCACAGAAGTTAAGTCCCATAGTGCTCAAAGCCATTTGAACCATTTTTTTCTACACTATAAGCATCTCTGCAAGGTCCTCTGACCCACTAGCAGTAGCAACATGTTTGTCAGATTCCCTTTCATTGGCTAGGTACGTGGAACAATCATCACGACTCACGGATGGTGAACTGACCTCATCCGGAACCCCTGTTCTTTCTACTAAATTACCTCTTAGTTCCCGTCAGCCATTTATAAAAATTTCCTTCTTTTTCTTACACATTACTCTCTGGGATCGGATCCTTAATTAAATTAGTCACAGTTTTCGCGCTTCAGTCCATGACCACACCTGTGCCCAGTAGTAAATCAGTCCCAGTTTTAAAATCGAACGATAACCCACCAATAACAACAGCGTTCGCTTAAAAGCTGCTCCTTCCGTTGTTCGTGAAACAAAGACCTGCACTTCCACAGGCTTCTTTTCCACCCCAAACGAGGGAATGAGCTAAATTCCTTTCACGGGTATCTCCGCTAATTTGTAATCACCCTGCACCAGCTTTGAGTAAAAAGACGTCGAAAGTGCGATCACGTCCGTACCAGAAGCCGCGTATCCCCTGGTCTTGATTCCCTCTAACGGTTACCCCGCTTAGGGAACACTGATTGTCTACCTTTTCAGGAAACTCTTGGCCATCACAATGCTGGTCATTGTCGTCTTGCGCTTAGATCGCCAGCACTGCGCATTGTGTATGTGGTGCACCCTTTGTAACGGGACGTCCGCTGAGTAACATAGTCTTTTGTCATGAGGACTGGGTGTTGTGTAATGTCCTTAGGTTAGTTAGGTTTAAGTAGTTCTAAGTTCTAGGGGACTGATGACCATAGATGTTAAGTCCCATAGTGCTCAGAGCCATTTGCACCATTTCTTTTGTCATGTATTTCCACTATCTCGCACACCTTTGCCTCATCCGAGGCCAGTGGCGGCACACACACACACACATTACCTTCGCGACCCTCTTATTAAGCGATGCTTAAACGCAATTACTGACTCGGCGTCCGTGGTCCGGCGCTTTGTTCCAGGCTTTCTATCTCTGATATGGACAATGGCGTCTGCCCCAGCCTCGTCCATTCCTCGTCTTCCCCCGGTATGGCGCCAGTTTCTCCTGTTATTGTGCTACACGAATGCCTGTTGCGTCCGTTTTCGACACTGTGCGCTAGCGTTGCTATCCTCTCTTTCTCTTGCTCTTCTGTGTCGTCCAACGACCTTTAAATATCGAGGAACTGTTCACTCGACTGTGTCCCAAAGAGTGGACGTTGCACTTGAGCAGGGAAGTACCTGGGCGTCGCAAAACACCATTTCTCATGTTTCACTCTACATTCAGATATCTCGCCAAAACGAAAAAATGAGCATCTTGCGTTGCCATGAACTGACGTGACTGCCGCGCCCACAGGATGCTCAGAAACATTGTGAAAAGCTTCTAAGGGTATTGGAGGGTACGATGCGCGAGAAATAACTGTTAAGAAAAAATTTCAATACACTGTGCTGTTTCCGAGTTAATTAACATTGCAGCTAGTCAGTGAGGACCTAGTGCGAGCAAATTCAAGCGGCCCGCCAGAGACGCCGGCGTCATACGTCTTATTCGTTTGGTTTCCTAAAACCGAACAAGATAGTGGTACGAAAATTGGACGTGGGACGGTAGGAAGGTCGAACCCGAGCCAAAGGCTGTGCAGTCTCTTGCGCTGTCATCTACGCTATGAGAATAACTGATATTTATTGCGCCGGCCGCGGTGGACGAGCGGTTCTACGCACTTAAGTCCGGAGCCGCGCGACTGCTACGGTCTCAAGTTCGAATCCTGCCTCGGGCATGGATGTGTGTGATGTCCTTAGGTTAGTTACGTTTAACTAGTTCTAAGTTCTAGGGGACTGATGATCTCAGATGTTAAGTCCCATAGTGCTCAGAGCCATTTTAACCATTTTTTTTTTTTACATTTATTGCGTTTGGTGGGTCGCTTGAATTTGCGCGTAACTAGTAAGACACTGTCAAAATTCAATTATTTATTAGCCATGTTTACAGTCATCTTGTTTCATATAGGCCTTGTAGCCGATGCGTCATTCAGATGCGTGTTGGATTCTCGGATTCCCGCTGACAGCTGCTGAGTCAGCTCCTCGTCTGCAGGCCAAGGCGAAGAGTGAGTGACCTAGCTGCTGGAGTTGCTCGATCCCACTCTGAATAATATGTTGACTCTTGATGACCCATCCGCGATGTGGCTTTGTCGAAAGTCGTATGGTCGGTCGATCTCCTTGCTACTGGCTAGGCAGGTTTCAGCACCCGGAGGCGCCTAAGTGTTGAACAGGAACGTGGACCGCACAAGGCCCTTTTGCTGGTTTCCACGCTGAGGTTCGGTGCTGTCAGCACTCTGCGGTACGGAGTTGTCGGTAGAGAGTAAGCTTCTCCGTCAGCAGTGGTAGGTGGCGAACAGTGTGAATTTCATCATGCGAAGACTGTCATCTCAGGAACATCTTCGGCTGGTTCGTAGACTGTTCTGGAGTATCTAGGACATAGATTTCCTACAGTATCGTAATCATAGAATCGAGTGCTGTTACTGTGAACGCCATAGATCCCAATTATCAACTCTTTGAGAGCTGTAGAGCTCGAGTATTTAAAGGGAACAAACGTGAGGCTTTGACGCGATACTCGTTTCCTAATGACATCATGTGTCCTCCTTATTCTGCTATATTGGCTTAACAGGCTCTTAACTGCTGTTTAGGTTCTCTGATACTGGTTCTTATGAAATAGATGCAGTTTCTTTCCACGTCTCTTGCGAGCTAACTAATATGGGTGCCACGTTTCCGTTGGTTTTCTGTCCCGTGCTATTTTCTGCTGAGCTCGTCCTCTACCTCTTGGCGCGGTGTTGTAACATGCTGAGGTCTAGCCCACTAGTGGCACATCGCTTATTTCCTAGTTGTGTCTCTGCCTCTGGCGTGACCGCGCTTTGCTTGTAGCAAGGTGAATGAGTTTTAATAGAATTTGCCAGTTTTCAACCCCTTACTGTTCTGTGTTGTAGCAGTTCTATTGCTTTTAAAACGTTCAAATTTTCTTGATTCAGAAACTGGAAATTCTCAAAAAATTGACCAATCATTATAACATATACTTGATATTCTGATGTTTACTAAATCTACTACCTTCTCCTGTCTTTTGATTATACCACCTACCTGTCTCAATTCTGCTGGTTCAGATCATTCACCCTCCTCCTTAATACGTACTTTTGAGTTCCCCATGTTCGACATTCCCTCACTGTCCCCTTTATGATCTGATTTCTATTGTACTCATTTTTGGTAAATGTTCCACACCCGCACATCAGGTAAAAAATTAAAACGAAAATAAATATTACTACATAACTTCACCTGTTGGTCTGATGACGTCACTGACCAAGCTGAAAACTGGTTATTTTCCTACGTAATAGTCGTCCACTGCCTCTGATCGTTAGATGTCTATCAGCCTGTCCATTGTTTTCATTGATACTCCTTTCCATGCAAATTCACAAATAATTTCCCTTTCTCGATCTGCAAAACATAAATTAACAGCAGTATCCAATTTCCTTAAGAAGAGATCACAGACATGAGCCCACAAACTGAGGCGGCCCTCCTCTTTGCTGCCGTATAAAACAATTGAAAAATATATGTTCGGAGCAAATGCACTTTTCTAACTTACATAAATAGGTATGTGCAGCGAATAAATAGGTGAGAAGGCAAATCGCTCGGTACATGCTCCTTGCTGCTCTTCGATGAGTTTCTGTCTTGTTGAAAAGCATGGTTCAGTGGAAACAATAACAGTTACGTCTAGCAATATGAGTAGGTTTCATTTTTAAATTTGAACGCTGCTTGTATCTGTTTCTTCGTCAGTATATTCTTTTCTTCATTTCATGAACCGGTTGGTTATAATTAGACTTCGCCTATTTAACACGTTATAACACGGAAACTAATTACCGTACGAGTACCAAACTTGGTAGCATTAATGTCCAGAGTTTGGGGTGCATGATTTCCATGCGTCACAGCGCCACCGTCGTGTTCCAACTATAGCCAGCAGGTGTCGTGATCAGTCATCATGATTCGTATCCTCACACACCTGACCAGTCGCAATGCACTTGTTGACGTGTCAACATGAACTTTGCCAAATGGAGCAGGGCATTAGTGATGAAGCCTTTTTACCAAATCAACAGTAATGCTACAGCTGGACTTCGAGAATATCGCTGGCCGAAAAGGGTTACGAAAGGCGCTTCTTTCTCCACCTGCTGTGCGGAGCATGATGGAGAAGTTCGAATCAAGTGGAGAACTGGCCGTCGGTCTGGGAAGAGGCCGACGACCGGTTGCTCCACAGGTGGTTGATGAAATCGCTGTTCTGTAGCAGACAACGCTGCGCGCAGTTCCCGATCGTCAGGCAGTGCGCGTGCTGTGCCATTACAGCTGAACATCCCGTGGACCACTCTACGGAAGGTGCTTTTAATATTCCCAAATCGTATCCGTACAAGATCCATATTGTACAGCAGCTTGCACCACAGGTCGCACAACGACGTGCTGGCTTCGCTCTCCACTTTCTCGCAGGCATTGAAGTTGCTAGAGCTGGCCCTGAACCATCCTATGCACAGACTAAGCTCATTTTTCTCTGACGGGTGAGGCGAACACACAGAATTACCGAGTGTGGGAATCTTCACCTTCAGTCACTCTGCATGACGTTCCTCTGTATGGTGAAGGTGACACCGTATGGCGTGGCTTCACAACTACGTTCATCATTTACCCATTCATTTTTGAACAGGTTGGCGCTTAGGGACCAAAGACGTGCAGTGTGACTGGCCAGCGTTACTGCGATGTGCGTCGCCAGCATGCCATACCCGCCCTACAGGAGAGAGACGCATTGAACTCAATAATTTTCATGCAAGATGGGGCCCCACCGCACTTCGCTCGAGAAGTTCACCTGCTTCTCCGAAACACATTTGGAAACGATCGAATTATCAGCTGATTTTTTCCAAATGCCTGGTATGAACGATCACCAGATCCCGCTCCCTGTGATTTCTGGTTGTGGGGCTATCTGAAGGACAGGGTTTACCAGAGGAACATTCATACATGTGCTGATGTGAAGCGCAGCATACCAAGAGAGGTAGCCAGCAGACTTATGGATATGTTTCGTTCTACTGTGCAGATTGCAATTCTGCGATTTCAGACTCATCTGGACACTGATGGGCGTCATATTGAGTTCCTTTTGTAGCAGTAATGGTAGCGGTATGTAATGATATGATGTACCGCAGCAGCATATTAAAAGTGTTTCAATTGAATTGATTCTGCATTATTTCTCCTCCCCATGTCCTTGACATTAATGCTATCGAGTTGGTCCTCGTACGGTAAACAGTTTCCATGTTATAACGTGCTAAACAGGGAAAGTTTAATTATAACCACCCAGTATATCACTGCAACAAAGCACAAATCAAATTCCATTTCAATAGAAACAACAACCAGATATCTTTCAGCCAAAACCAAACGACAACACAGTCAGCTGTTTACACCATAACTTCACAGCTAGTTCTAACTACTCCCCGATACAAATTTGGATGATGTCATGAATTTAATATGAGAATCGTATTCTTCAATACTGCATAGACATAGTAGGACTGACCAGTTCCATTACACTCTGTAGTCAAAGTCATCTTGCTTCAGTATCGGGCAAGATGTCACTTTCGCATACTTTTTTAAAATAGTCATCCTAACTGCGATTACATTAACATTACTATATAACTACGCACTACACTTTAATACGCCTTCTATTAATAAATACAAAAGTAAAACAATTATCTCAAAAAATGAGATTATAAAAATTGTTGACCACTGACAGCCACTACAGCAATGAATCTGTTTGCGGTATGCTCAGAGACTTGTTATCGTGTACGTCGGTTACCAAATCTACGTGTATAAGTATATTACTCATAAATCAACATTTTTGAGTATTCTATTTACTTTTATTGCTTTAAAAATAATACCCTAATACGAAATACACAGCTCTACGCTTTTACCGTATGTATACTGTCGTTTTCTCTATTTTCCGGATCTTGTGGCCCAGTTCACCATATCTCATTAAATACTAAAAATCTGAAGTTTTCTAGAGAATGAGAGGATTATTTCTTATAGCATGTTTTCCTTCAGAGAAAACAAAATTCCTGATTACAACTCTGTGTCGCTACAAAAACTGTCGTAAAAGTGGTGATCATTGCGGATTCTGGGAATTTGTTTTACTGTTGGACAACCATCGCTCTTGCGGAGAAGGACCACTGCACACTTTCGTGTGGTACATCATTCGCAAGTTTTATGTTTTAGGCCAACAAATTGTAATGATTTCCAACTCAGAACTAATGCGTATATAAAACCCTTTTCAAACAACGAAGAAGCTGCAGAGGGCATAACGAGTTCTTTCAGAGTTCGGGTACAATAGTTCACCGTGTTAATAAGTACATAGGTCGTATTAATCTCATAAAATGTATAAATCTCGACACTGGTTATTTGGTGAAATAATTACACGCTTTTCAATCACCCATCAAGTTAACATGAAACTACAGAATAATTTTCGTGCTCTGTATCTTTACTTGCTGAATAACCACCGTACTATTTTTGGAAAACCAAATAGTTGCAGTTAATCTTAAAAAAGATGAAAAAGGCAAGGAGAAATTTTGAAAAGATGATAGTAACGATTCCGCTGTCCTGAATTTTCGTACGCAATAATGCTAAACCGTGCGTCTTTTTTTAATGATATATTTCTAAGTAGTTATATATGTCCATAATAAATATCTATTTTGGTTCCTTGAGCAGAAAGTAGCTAGAAATACTGTGAGTCCCAAACACCAAAGAAAGTAAGCAACCCAGTCTTTTGTCAAGAAGAGCGAAAGAATGACAGAGACCTACAGAACAGATTAAGCCTGAGCAGAAAAGTATTCAAATTCTTGACTTCTGTAGTCTCGTAAACTTAAACTCAGTACGAAACCAAAACTTATAAACAGTAATTGCAAAGTTAGCTAGTACTTGTGAGGCACAATGTTGGTTACTGAGAGACATCGATAAAGAATAATAAACGGTAGTGCAGAAAGTGATTGCCTCACGATAGTATATTTGCAGTGAAAATTGAAAATAATTAAGAACGATTAAATACGAAATTGTGGAAACATGAAAGGAACTATGCCAGAATGATTATAAAGAAGAAAACGATTTACGCATATGTATTAAGAACAAAGGAAGAGCGTTTCCAAAGAAGAGCTCAAAACTACATTGCAGTTGAAGTAATAAAAATAGAATGCCCATTGACGTCTTGAAAAAATCTTGAATATATTTGTTTCAAGAATATTAAACCATAATAGCTGAGCGGACAGGAAGACGTGTATACTGAAATGTTATACAGCGGTAATAATGAAATGATGTCTATTGGGGTAGACTATATGCCTATCTTTCCACGCAGGGAACTCCTGTTCCACGAATGACCAAAGTGAGATATTCCACATCGTTTGCAGTAAATCGAAGCTGATTCAAGAGAAGTAAGTGCTCATCTATTACAACAATGCCATAGCAATGAATGTGATTGAGGTATGCTCAGAGACTTGTTATCGTGTACGTCGGTTACCAAATCAAGAACCAGATGCTACCATTCCTTCACAATAAATTTTATTCTGTAGTGACAGATACACACCCCGAAAACAGCATGGACTTGGAATTTAGCAAATTCAGAGCGTTTCAAGAGGAAACGAATATACGTAATGCAGCAAAAAAATTATGGACATTGTGCTTTAACGACTCTTCGACGACAAGATCATTACAGTTAGGTTAGCTTAAGTTAGGTTACGTTGTCTTCTGGTACCGACCAGTCAGAATGTTAAGGGAAAAAATAATAACCCCTCCTCTTCACTCTTCAGAGTGAAATGGCTGAGAATAAGGGGGAAATGAAAGGAAAATGGGCTGAAGAGACTATGAGGATGGCAATAAATGAAGTAATGACAGCAAGGAAGGCAGCAAAGTCTTTTTATGTCCAGAAGAGAACTTTAGGTGATCGAAAAATGACAAAGAACAAAGAAAAGGAAATCGGAAAGAGACTTGAAGTCAGCTCAAGCGCTCCATAGAGAAACGACAGAGGCATGTAACAAAAGCAAACAAGTAAGTAGTTGAAATAGTGATGCAACAAATGGGAACCTTCAAAAGAAGGTGGAATTTGCTGGGGACACTCTAAAAACGGACAAGAGCGCAATATGTGCAATATGCTGTAAGTCATTTGAAGAAGAATGGGTACGATGCAATAAATGTAGAGAGTGGGCACATGTTGGCTGTGTGGACCAAGAAAGTATATTGCATTTCGTTTGTGATTATTTGCAATAAATGAACGATGGGTTTTGAAATTAGTGAATTTTATAACTAAAAGTCTAAGAAGCCTATCTTGCCTAGGGTATTGGACGGGTCCCAGGTGGCGGATAGTGAACGTTCCATCAGATACGGTGGACAGCTCCGAATACAGAATAAGTAGTCCCGGACCAAGGCAAAATAAAGCCAAATCCACTTTGCGTCTGTCTTGTAGCAAGCGGCAAAGTGGTCAGTGTCTGTTCGCCAGTGGTGCGGCTGAAATTTATATTCTGGAACTAACACTTCCAGTGTCTGGAACTAGCCCTTCCAGTGTTAGCACTCTCGGTTCACTCTATGAGTCTAACCAACCCCACCTGATTCCAGGTACAATCATTATGGAGCAATTTTGATAATCACAATCTTACCCCAGGTGTTCAATCCACCGCCAGTATTACTGGTGCAACTGATCTTTCGGATTCTGGGGCGGCCAGGTTAAAATGCAATGTGATTCAACAGAGAAAGTTGGAGTCCTCTGGATAACTTAAAACCAAAACAAATACTTTTTTTGCAACACTAAATATGGAAACACTTTTGCAACCAAGTACACTTCATAAATTAGGAGACACATTAAAAGAACAAAAGATTCCAATTTTGGCACTTCAAGAAACACGAATGACTGACAATAACACCATAGATTTCGGCAATTATCGCCTTTTTAAAAATAAAACTGATAAAAGAATACTTAATAATTCCTCTTCGAGAGAAATAAAAACACCCTTGATGGAACGCGGATTGTGAAACAGTAGTTAAGTCTAGGCATGAGACATTCAAAAACTGGATTATTAAGAAAACTGAAAATACTTACAACATCAAATGGTTCAAATGGCTCTGAGGACTATGGGACTTAACTTCTGAGGTCATCAGTCCCCTAGAACTTAGAACTACTTAAACCTAACTTACCTAAGGACATCACACACATCCATGCCCGAAGCAGGATACGAACCTGCGACCGTAGCGGTCGTGCGGTTCCAGACTGTAACGCCTAGAACCGCTCGTTCACCACGGCCGGCCGTACAACACCTTTCTAACTGCAAGAAAAGAAACATCTAAATTAATCCGACAGACTAAAAGAAACTACGAATATGCCCAACTTTTAGAAATCGAAAAAGACTTCCAAAAGAACAATATAAGTAACTTTTATGAAACATTCAAAAGAAAGTTTACCGGTTACCAACCTCAAAAATGAAAATGGCAGTTTGGCTCTTAACAACCAGGAAATTTGTAAGGTACTTGCTAATTATTTTGAAAAACTATTGAACTGTCCAGAACCAGCGAATAAATTCCAACTACAGCAAACTAATAACACCAAACCTAACTCTAAAGATCCTGAAAAAATTGAAATAATTAAACAGATTAAGAGACTTAAAAAAATAAAGCATCCGGAGAAGACGGTATAATTGCATAAATACTAAAATCAGTTGGCCGTAACACTATAAAAGGGATCATTCAACTAACAGGAGGGTCGTTAGCAAACTGAGAAGCTACCTGAGGATTGGAAAATTGCCGTAATCCATCCACTACATAAAATAGGGGATAGAACCGATGTTAATAATTACAGAGGAATCTCTCTTCTTCCGGTCATATACAGAATTCTCTCGCAGTGTTTACTTGATCGAGCCCACGAACAGTTGGTGAGTACCAAGCAGACTTTAGATCAAACAGATACTTTCCAGAACAAATTCTTAGTTTTAAAGTAATCCTTTACGGAATGGCGAGAGTTAACGTCTAGTCAAAATATAAATCAATCAATGAAGTTAGGTAAAAGTAATATTAAAGTAGATTGCCTCGCCTTTGCAGATGATTTGGCAATTTTAACTAGGGATACCACTACAGCTCAAAAACAAATATAAATTCTTAAAGAAGTAGCGGAAAAGTAGGAGTACCAATATCATTCGAATAAATGGAATATATGCCATGCAACAAACAAACACCAAAGTTTTGAACACGAAATTTGGAAAAATAAAATGAATTTCTTATTTTCAATAATTGGGGGAGATCATACAAGAAAAGGTCCGGAAAAAGCAGCAAATAAAGATCGCTGTCAAAAACTGGCAACTGCATTCAGATTAGCACAAAATATTTGTAATAAAATATCTCTTTTTAAATTCAGTATAATTAGGCATTACAGCGATGTAATCAAATCTGAATGTCTTTATAGAGTAGAAACTTTAATTTTAAACAGAAAGAGAGATATTGAAGAAATTAAAATTAGAGAAAGAAAGATTATTAGGAAAATATTAGGCCACAAAATTACTGATGAAGAAATTTATACGCTGAGAAGTAATAAGGAAATAGAAGAATACACAGACATACATGGTGTCCTGAGAAAACGAAGCCTTGAAGTTTATGGGCACATTAAAAGAATGAAACCCACTAGGTTGACAAAACAAATAGTGGAACTCTACGAAAATAGAGGTAAGGCCAAATCTGAGCCAATTAAATGGATCGTTGCGATTGAGGAGGATCTTAAAGTAGCCGGTATAACCCAGACAGACGTTACGGATAGAATAACATTCAGACAAAAGATATTTGATTGGAAAATTGGTCAGAGAGAAAATAGAAAATGAACTGGATCACCATAGTCTCATGAAAGAAAGACACTTCATTCTCAAAGGATGAAACGAACCTGGACACAAAGGAAGGCCAACCATTGAAAGCGACATTGATGGATTGTACCTCTCGTGGTCCTACTGGGTCCATACGTGAATAAAAAGAAATGTGTTTAATGGATTCCTTTACTTGTGTAATGTTATTTATCAATAAAGACTGAAAATCTTTCTATAGAGACACCGGCCAGTACTAGAAGACAGTTTTTTTCTTATTGAAAAACCGTCTGTTTTTCTTCTACATGCCCTGTCACTTTCGTAAAATTTCAGGAAAATCATACATACACATCCATAAGGCATTACTGTATTAAATTCCGAATTTTTTGAAGTATTTCACATTTTACAAAAGAAGAGGTTAAGATGGCCGGTACTGTAGGACTCACCCCTACTTCATGCTGAGCCGGATGGTGAAAACTGTCAGCCTATAAATTGTATGCGTCAATGTACCGTCAACCGTTTCCCTGACCAACGCATCAAGGCAAGAAAGACATTCACCTCCATCGTGGAAGGAATATTTCGGTAGATTGAGATCAAATGTTCTAAAAAACTCTTCAAATTCTCACTAGTACGAGGTCAAAGAATGAAATTTCATAACTGAAACAGCCCGCAGGTTTCAATGACGGTGACTCCAAAGCACGTTCGTCGAAATCTTCCAAAAACAAATTAGCAATGGTAGATGACAACGGACTTTCCATCGCAACCCCATCTGTCTGTTCATAGCACTGGTCACTGTATTAGAAGCAAGCGGAAGTCAACGCATATCGAAATATATTTATTAATTCAACACCAAACCTACGCCAATTGACTGTAACGAATTAGACAGAGGAACACCAGTGAAGAGAGAGACCACATCAAAACTTGCTAAAATATCAGAGTCATTCAAACAGAAACCAACCGAGTTCCTAGGTGATGCTCACGCAGCCCTACTAGTGGGCTCAACAAAGTAGCAAAGTGTTTTACTATACGATATGCCACAACAAGAATGTTGCTCTCAATCCGCCTAAGAGGAAACCCTTCCTTGTGGATCTTCGGAAGGTCATATAATCTACGGGGAAGGGGGAGGGGGTATCACAGTAAGAATTAAGACTTGATAGTCTCCTGAGATAAGGAACTTTTCTTCAAAATATTGCTAGTATCTTTCTCAACACTTTTCGGAGAGGTAGCACCGATCTTACTATACACTGAATCAGACACTAAACATCACATTCTTTGAAAGTAATCCTGCTTGTCCAACACAACTGTAGCATTGCCCTTGACCCCGGGTACAATAACAATATCCGGATCCACGTTAAGTGAACGTAAGGCAGCTCTGTCGGCTACTGTTATATTACTCTTGTGTAGACGTAGCCCCATTCAACACAGGACGTGTTGCCCTCCTAACCTGTTCTGCAGCGACGGGAGGTAGTTCAAAACAGTCTGTTTACGAGAACATGTCAACGAGTGGTAATCTCTTGGACGTCAGTGCAAGATTTAAACCGCACGGATAAAGTTTCGTTGTCGAAAGCTTCCTCCGCCAAACTGATCACAGAACGTCGAGATATAGTGATAGACACAAAACCATGGACGGTTCGAACTTGGACTAATTCCGGGCAATTACAGAATGAAGCTCCAAATCAGACTGTGACCATGAATCACCGTTAAGCCAATCCCAATAAACAGGCAAATATTTAAAACTAACATTTAATGAAGTCGAAACAACCCTCGGAAACAAAATCCAACTACCGACAAGTGTAATGGATTCATTCAGGAAAGAGAGGTAAGCCAGTGCGTTGCTTGATGCGATTGGTGGCAGGAGTATTAATGCAGTGCTCATGACCCAAAACTTAGGGAAATGTTGGAACAATATTATGCTCTTGACACCTCAACAAAAACGACAACGCACATTGAAATCTCACTTTACTGCTGCGAAGTTTATCCAGCCTCCATAAGCAACGATGCCATTTTATCGCCGTAGAGGTAAACGGTGTGAAACTTAAGTTTGTTCTAGCGCATAGAGTGTTCACATAACTTACGGGAATGTAGCCGGATGACGTCTTTGACAACCACCGATGTTTCGGCAGATGCATACCCTGTCATTTTCAAGGCACAAATACAGCAAGGAAGCTCTGGGAAAGGGAATTTAAAACATTGGTATGCAGTGGTCCAACTAAAACATTCATATTTCTTTACGCACTACACGAATATGTAATAAAAAATGGGGGTTCCTATTTAAAAAAAACGCAGTTGATATCCGTTTGACCTACGGCAGCGCCATCTATCGGGCCAACCATAGAGCCATCTGGTTTCCCCCTTCAAGCTACACAAGTTTCGTTCTTTGTAGTTTTATCGTTTGACGCTTATTACGTGAGATATTTGGCCCAGTCACGATCAATGGACCACCCTGTATATATCACACACACTGTAAACACTAGCGGCACCACATAACGTAGATTACCGATTTCGCATGCAGTGAAAATTAATAACCAACCGATGAGACAGAATTAACACTGTCCGCCTGTTTTCTGACAAGGGAGAGAGCAGGATACCACGCAGATTTTAAGCTGAAACCTCCATCTCTATTTATGAGGTTACTTCTTAATTTAATTTCAGCTGCTTCCAAGAAGATTAGTGGTATTATGGGGAAATATGATGTGAAATGTGTTTTTCAACCCCCAGATTAGGAGTCTTCCAGGCAAGGACGCCCCTCCTCCCTGTCTCATAGCTCTCAGGGAAAGGGAAAAAATATAGTATGATAAGGCAACTTTTTTTCAAGGAAATGATTTGTTTATTTACACGTCAAGTTCCGTAGGACCAAATTGAGGAGCAAATCTCCAAGGTCATGGAACGTGTCAGTACATGATATTACAACATAAAAGTAATAACAGATAAAAACCCGTCAAAAGTCAATCCGTAAGTTTAGGTAAATGCAGTCAACAATACAACAAGAATCAGCTTAATTTTTCTAGGAACTCTTCGACAGACTAGAAGGAGTGACCCATGAGGAAACTCTTCAGTATCGATTTGAAAGCGCGTGGGTTACTGCTAAGATTTTTGAATTCAAGTGGTAGCTTATTGAAAATGGATGCAGCAATATACAGCCCACCTTTATGAACAAGAGTTAAGGAAATCCCATCCAAATGCACGTTTCATTTCTACAGAGTATTAACTGAGTGAAAGCTGCGTAATCT
Organism: Schistocerca cancellata; assembly: GCF_023864275.1. Classification (NCBI taxonomy): domain Eukaryota; kingdom Metazoa; phylum Arthropoda; class Insecta; order Orthoptera; family Acrididae; genus Schistocerca; species Schistocerca cancellata. Next base: position 383,757,487 of record NC_064629.1, on the reverse strand, counting down.
TGGGAATAAGTTAATATTGTTAACAAGAAATGACAGTAAGGAATATATATATTGAGAGGCCAATGTCAAAATACCCAGACTCGTGAACAGGGGTCATCCGCAAACAGAAGTATTTTGAAGTTACCAGTAATACTAGAGGAGATAACATTTATACAAATCAGGAACAGGAGTGGCCCCAGCACTGATCCCTGGGGCACCCCCCCCCCCCCCCCACTTGACCGTACCTCATTCAGACCCCACATCGCAGCCATTCTCAACATCGTGACCAGAGTCTCGATAGTTCAATATACAGCCGCTATCAAATGCCGACGCGTGCTAGTATAAGTTTCTCCTTCTTTAATGAAGCATGAAGCTATCTTCTTACAAACAATCAAAAGCAAAATACGATATCTGAGTAAAGAATTTGTTGCGTAATCTTTCATTATATGCAGATTGTATATGGCTTTACTCCCACCTACAAGGTGCGGTTGCGCTGAAATGCTGATCAGAGTCCCATGTTCGATTGTTTTGAGTCCATGACAGTTGTGATCATAGCATCTTATAATTCCCAGCATGTTTTTACTCTTTATCGATGTATAGTTTTCTACGTTCACAGGAAGCTGCAGGAGAGCATTTACTTACAGCTGCGTTCAGTGCTTCATCCCCAGAAGGTTGTAAATATTACAAAATTGTTAAGGCTTTCGTGGTCTGGCGAGGGAAAAATCTAGGAATTCTGTTGGAAACGCGAGATCTGGACATTCTGTCGTGGGACGTAGACTTCCTAGATTATAAGTGGTGTAGCGGTGTACAATGCGAAATGGTGAGCATCTGAGACCGTGAGAGAGACGTAAATACGCCGGTGCGCACGGAGAATGCATATCGGCAGCAAATCATTTAATACCTTTTCCTGATCCGATATACGCTTCAGTGGTATGAGACATAAAGCACCCTGAGTGCTTGTCGGACATTCATTCATTTTTATTCACTTACTGATTTTCAAGAGAATTTTACTTGAAGTTAATTGGCAGTTTAAGTGGGATCTATATGAATAAACTACTTCGGAGTGATTGCTTGCACGAAGTTAGAAATACCTCAGAAACTCACTCCACCGTTTTTCCTTTACATTCAAAATATGTGAGTAGCAGCCGCCTACCCAATTTCAAATAAAGCCATGTGTTAATTTTGATAAATGTAGTGAAAATCACTATTTTGGGTCTGCCTCAACAGAAGCGCTCACTAATCACCAAAATGAAAAAGAACAAAATAATTATTACAGAACGGGACAGCCAGCAGACTACCAGGGACCATTCCATTGCCTCCTAACTTCTTGCTTATCTCAGTAGCTGTTCTCATAATTTAGTCACACACGCATGTTTAATATTACGTAATTGCATCACGAACGCAAAGCAAAATTTCCCTGTTCTATTCAGAAATAAGCTACTTTGACTGAAAGTAACACACGAATACGACTTGAAAATGCCTCGCGACACAATAAAGCCTGCTGACAGAAAAAAGCATTGTCTGATATGACCAAAGCTATAAAATAACTGCCGGCCGGAGTAGCCGAGCGGTTAAAGGTGCTACAGTCTGGAACCGCACGACCGCTACGGTCGCAGGTTCGAATCCTGCCTCGGGCATGGATGTGTGTGATGTCCTTAGGTTAGTTAGGTTTAAGTAGTTCTAAGTTCTAGGGGACCTATGACCACAGCAGTTGAGTCCCATAGTGCTCAGAGCCATTTGAACTACACTCCTGGAAATTGAAATAAGAACACCGTGAATTCATTGTCCCAGGAAGGGGAAACTTTATTGACACATTCCTGGGGTCAGATACATCACATGATCACACTGACAGAACCACAGGCACATAGACACAGGCAACAGAGCATGCACAATGTCAGCACTAGTACAGTGTATATCCACCTTTCGCAGCAATGCAGGCTGCTATTCTCCCATGGAGACGATCGTAGAGATGCTGGATGTAGTCCTGTGGAACGGCTTGCCATGCCATTTCCACCTGGCGCCTCAGATGGACCAGCGTTCGTGCTGGACGTGCAGACCGCGTGAGACGACGCTTCATCCAGTCCCAAACATGCTCAATGGGGGACAGATCCGGAGATCTTGCTGGCCAGGGTAGTTGACTTACACCTTCTAGAGCACGTTGGGTGGCACGGGATACATGCGGACGTGCATTGTCCTGTTGGAACAGCAAGTTCCCTTGCCGGTCTAGGAATGGTAGAACGATGGGTTCGATGACGGTTTGGATGTACCGTGCACTATTCAGTGTCCCCTCGACGATCACCAGTGGTGTACGGCCAGTGTAGGAGATCGCTCCCCACACCATGATGCCGGGTGTTGGCCCTGTGTGCCTCGGTCGTATGCAGTCCTGATTGTGGCGCTCACCTGCACGGCGCCAAACACGCATACGACCATCATTGGCACCAAGGCAGAAGCGACGCTCATCGCTGAAGACGACACGTCTCCATTCGTCCCTCCATTCACGCCTGTCGCGACACCACTGGAGGCGGGCTGCACGATGTTGGGGCGTGAGCGGAAGACGGCCTAACGGTGTGCGGGACCGTAGCCCAGCTTCATGGAGACGGTTGCGAATGGTCCTCGCCGATACCCCAGGAGCAACAGTGTCCCTAATTTGCTGGGAAGTGGCGGTGCGGTCCCCTACGGCACTGCGTAGGATCCTACGGTCTTGGCGTGCATCCGTGCGTCGCTGCGGTCCGGTCCCAGGTCGACGGGCACGCGCACCTTCCGCCGACCACTGGCGACAACATCGATGTACTGTGGAGACCTCACGCCCCACGTGTTGAGCAATTCGGCGGTACGTCCACCCGGCCTCCCGCATGCCCACTATACGCCCTCGCTCAAAGTCCGTCAACTGCACATACGGTTCACGTCCACGCTGTCGCGGCATGCTACCAGTGTTAAAGACTGCGATGGAGCTCCGTATGCCACGGCAAACTGGCTGACACTGACGGCGGCGGTGCACAAATGCTGCGCAGCTAGCGCCATTCGACGGCCAACACCGCGGTTCCTGGTGTGTCCGCTGTGCCGTGCGTGTGATCATTGCTTGTACAGCCCTCTCGCAGTGTCCGGAGCAAGTATGGTGGGTCTGACACACCGGTGTCAATGTGTTCTTTTTTCCATTTCCAGGAGTGTATTTTTTTATAAAATAACTTCGTTGAATTCAAATACAAATACAGAAAACTGCGGCCAGTCATTTTTGAAATATTTGTTTATGCCCATACACTAGTATTGAGCATTTTCAAGCTCATTTTCAGATGCGGCATACAGAACTTACATCTTTAATTTAGTAGCGTATGCTGGGTACTGGCCAGTGCATGAGGATTACACGAGGAAGATGACGAACACTACCTACATATTTGCCATTACAATAACATAACTGTCTTACTATTATTTACAAGCACCGGGACTGCTTTTTACATGCTTAACAGTATAAAAAATTTCCCTGCGTATCTGTCGGCGTGGTGATTACTCTGGTGTCGGATGCTGATCATGTTCGACGACCTATTGGCTTTACATTTCATCTCTATGGTTGTACGCACGCAGCATACGGTAATTCTAGCTTGAACTTTTGTCAGTCAGCACCTGGCTCGCTGCAGCCCACGAAAATGTCCGTCAACGCGAATACTGTCCAATTCGCAACTATTACGTTGAACCCCGCACCCAGTGGCGAGAACTACGTGTGTCCCAGCCGCATCCTCGGAGTCAACAAAGCAAGAGCGCCGGAGCAGGTGTAGCGCACTCCTTTTGTTCTATTTCCAAGAAACTTTGGAGGAATTTTTTTAGTAGCTTTTTACTTTGCAATTCTACGCCCTGTGTAAATACACCTAAAAACATTTTAAGTAACTGGAATACATCATGAATTATATCTCATAATCAGTTACTTATATCATTCGGATGAAATTATTTGAGAATACTATAGACGACTAGAACTTTTCAAGAGAAAAGATTATAGTTGTGGTTTCAACTGCCTTGATTCATTCCAACCCTACAAAAGCCGAAAAATTATGGTTAAAGCTCAAAAACTTGCGAGATGCCGGGGCTAGCAGCGTATTTAACACTAAATTCTTCTAGAATCTTCATATGGAAATCATGCGCTAAGCCCCCCCCCCCCCCCATCCCTTTTCTAACTCCGACTTTTGCTGTTGCACATGGATTAAGAAGAAACGCAAACTGACTTAATCGACCCTGCAAGTGAAGTAGAAACGAGTTTGGCACCTGCAATAATTTAATTTGACAGAAATTAATTTGATAAAGGAAAGTTTCATTAACATAGTGAGAAATGAAAGGGTTGCTCTACCGACCTACAGAATGAAAGTTGTGTTCAAAATAACAATTTGATTTATTATGACTAAACTCTAAATAATAAACAAAATATATGAAACATTCACAATACGACAAATTGGATACTAAAGTAAATGCTGTGAACATGAAGTTGTCCATAAACTAGCTTGATACATTTATGGCCAAGTGGTATGTGGAGCCAATTCCTTGCAACTCAGATCTTAAGAGAAACCCCTGGCCAACCGAACATTAATTGCTGCTACAGTAGTGAGAACTCAGACAATGAACACCCATGACAGAACCATGTTAGAAAAGACGGGAATAGGAGCGCTCTGCTGAGCTCTGATTATCCTACATCAAAATTCCCTAATCAGCTGGTCCTGCGGACAAACATTTCCATGCTGTCTTCTTAACTGCAAGGACACGATCTGGCGTACCGGAGGCGATGGCTGGTTGCATCGACGTCCCGTCGTGGTGATGATAATGTCGCTAGTATAGCCCTAAACAAATTATCCTGGTCTGGTTGTTCCAGACTAAAAACTTCCTAGCAATTCAAATGCACCTCTGAGGGAGACGAATAAGGCTCGCCACACAATCACTGACGGTACAGAGATTGATTTTAACAAGCAAAGTCACACAGTAGCTCCGATACAGTCAACTTTAGCCAAAACTGCTCAAGACGGAAAACATAGGCCGCTTGTACGCAGAACCCTCGATTGCCGACTGTACGCGGAAAGTTACATTGAAGTCGAAACTTCAGCAACTTCGTCAAACAGTTACAACTAAATGGAAGTGTATTAAACAGCCAACGGAGGGCAGGCTATCCAGAGCAGCGAGGGCTCAGTCTTGTAACCTTCCCCGTCCGAAAGGCGAGACTTGACTCTTCCCAGAGCACCCGTACAAGCCGAAAACAGAACATTACCGCCCTCAGGACAGTGACCGTGGTTAAAACGTGCCAATTAGCAACTCGAAAACCGGCGGAAAATTCCACTCTATTACCGAAGCACTACTATTCCTCCAATGGAGATATTTGACGCCAATTTTTTGCCGATTTTGCTACGTCACGGAGCTATTCCCTGAGCAAGTCAATCACAGTTATGATTTTGCAGAAAACGCGGGAATTTGCCCGCCAAGACTGCCTGGGAACACAAGTCATTCCCACACCTCGCTGGTAGCCCATCAGAAGGTGTTTTCACTAAGTTCCTGCAAAGTAACGGAATCTCTAACCCCAGCCTCTTCTTCAGGCCCTGTGGGCGTGACGACCCCACTCTAATGACAATGTCGGTGTCTGGACAGAATCCACTCGACTCCCTCAAACCTGTCGGCATAACCCTTTCAAGATCAGCAGAACCCACTTGTCACCGGACCACCTGGGCGACGAGAGACGCTGCGTGGGAAGTCTGTGTGTGAAGGAATAGCAATTTTTCACCACATGCAATTAGAGAGGAAAATATTCATATCTTCTGATTTCTCAATACCAGCCTTGTAATGACCATATTCGGCTATACTTCCCCAAATAGAATTACTCAGAGTAAGATATAAATATGAGAGGGGGCAAGACACTGTGTGCAACGTAAAGGCGTCTCAAACTTTATAACCAGATGTCTATGAAATAAAATAGCAAGATGTAATGTCCCCACAGAAAAATACACTCTACCACGCACCAATTAATCATTGTCAATCAAATCATCCACATTTATTCACTTTTGAAAAGTATCTGATCGGGTTTTCTAGTAATATATGCGCCGACAGCTCGTCGACGCCAAAGTATGTTCTAGTACGTTTATTCTTTGGAATAACGGAGATACATGTATGTATTCTCCTAGGTTGTTAGACTGGTAACGAGGACAGCTTCGGAAGTATCTGTCGAAAGATTGACGGGTTTCTAAAAGAGACATATTTGCTTTTCTTCTCACTAAAGCGAGCTATTAACATTTGTGCCACTAGCGGGCTATTTGAAGAGAGAGAAAGACTGTAAACGGAAATTAATTAAGACTTGGAATCAACAGAAATCTGGACATGTAATGGAGATGGATTGAATATACAATTTCCTTCGTAAATAAGGTTTGTGACCCTTTTATTCTGGAGTGAATGAACGATTGAGTTCTTTGTCTGAATCATTGATGATCGCGTTGGCCCTGTAGTTAGTGGGGAAGTTTCAGCTGTGTCGAAGAGAGCCTGCAATCACCGAGTCTTTGTTAAATCGTCCAAAAAGGCTTCGTACACATCTGGAATTCGAAATCTTTCGTAAAAGAAACGAATTGTTCAAACGATTGATTTTCCCAACTGAATGCAGCGCTTAACAATAATAATAAATGTAAAGATCTCTTACAGCAAGCCAGCCGCTGAATACTAAGACGAAGGGCTCCACCAGAGATTCTATTGGGCTGATTTCACGTAATGAAATATTATATTTAAAACTGTACATAGATAAAGGAGAGAGAGAGAGAGAGCGAATGAAAATTAGAGAAAATACTAATAATCCTCCATTAGTCTAATTTTTCGCCTGTCTTATCACGGATCAGCCTAAAGACAAAACGGGAGGCCCTTACTTTACTGTATAGATTTCTGTGTGAAAGTGAAGGGATCTTAAAGGCAACAGATATACGTCTATACAGACAAAACATTACACAAAGTTAGCGGCAAGCTGCATGCATTCATCATTCAGCATCTATTCTTCTTACATTAATACATTATAATGGCGACCGTGACAGGACATCTAGCTTCTTGCAACCCTTGTTAAAGTCGAGTTTCTAAAACATCCAAAAAGACACCAGCCTTTCAAACTTCCCATAGATTCACCAGGTGCATCAGAATACAGGGTAGCCTGCGAGCTGTTCCAGGGAAAATGGAACCTCAGTGCCGCGAGTGATGTGAGTAAGGAAGGTAATCAGCACGAAGACACAGACCATCTCGGCGACCAATCCCATATTTGTGAAAACGTTGAGCAAAATGTTAAGGCTGCATTCCAGAGTTTATCAGGCAAACAGGAAGAGAATTTGTTTGCGAAAGGACTTGAGGAGGTGCGACAGCAGTTAGGTGCTGATTTCGAGCATTGGAAACAAACGATAGAAGAGTCGATGCGCGCTTCACAACAAAGCTCAGAACAAATGAATACAGGCCAGCAGCATAAGTTGGCAGCGAATATAGAGCCAGTTACTGCACATTCGCACACGATACCGACTTGTGTAAGTAACTCAAACATTAAATTGCCACGAGCTAGTTGTTCGCGTGAATTCTTATCTAACGGAGGTTACGAAAGCCTTTGCCATGCCGAAGAAAAAATGATAAAGCATCGGCAATTCCAGATTTTTAACCCTGACAAAAGGGGGGTCCATCCAATTGTTTTTATTCGAAGTTTCAGAGGAGTGCTACCCAGAAATTGGTCGGAGTGGCAGAAGATCAGTTTTGTTACAGGATATATACAAGGTTCGGGGGCGATCTGGGCCTCGGACATGACTTCTGTTTGCTCGACATATGACGATTTTGAGAAGGCGTTTTTAGCAAAGTTCTGGTCAGAAGGGGTACAGGAACGCCTAAGGCAGGAGGTGCTCTACCCAGAGTCTTTCTCCTTTTCAAAAGGAAGCCTTAGGAAGTATTTCGAAAAATATATAAATAAAACAAGATACTGGGACAGACCTATGCCCTTGCCAGACATAATAAACATACTTAAGGCAAGACTACCAACTAGCATCCGGAATCAATTGATTTACGGCAACGATAAAGACTTGGAGTCGATCCTTACGACGTTAGACCATATACACTCCTGGAAATTGAAATAAGAACACCGTGAATTCATTGTCCCAGGAAGGGGAAACTTTATTGACACATTCCTGGGGTCAGATACATCACATGATCACACTGACAGAACCACAGGCACATAGACACAGGCAACAGAGCATGCACAATGTCAGCACTAGTACAGTGTATATCCACCTTTCGCAGCAATGCAGGCTGCTATTCTCCCATGGAGACGATCGTAGAGATGCTGGATGTAGTCCTGTGGAACGGCTTGCCATGCCATTTCCACCTGGCGCCTCAGATGGACCAGCGTTCGTGCTGGACGTGCAGACCGCGTGAGACGACGCTTCATCCAGTCCCAAACATGCTCAATGGGGGACAGATCCGGAGATCTTGCTGGCCAGGGTAGTTGACTTACACCTTCTAGAGCACGTTGGGTGGCACGGGATACATGCGGACGTGCATTGTCCTGTTGGAACAGCAAGTTCCCTTGCCGGTCTAGGAATGGTAGAACGATGGGTTCGATGACGGTTTGGATGTACCGTGCACTATTCAGTGTCCCCTCGACGATCACCAGTGGTGTACGGCCAGTGTAGGAGATCGCTCCCCACACCATGATGCCGGGTGTTGGCCCTGTGTGCCTCGGTCGTATGCAGTCCTGATTGTGGCGCTCACCTGCACGGCGCCAAACACGCATACGACCATCATTGGCACCAAGGCAGAAGCGACGCTCATCGCTGAAGACGACACGTCTCCATTCGTCCCTCCATTCACGCCTGTCGCGACACCACTGGAGGCGGGCTGCACGATGTTGGGGCGTGAGCGGAAGACGGCCTAACGGTGTGCGGGACCGTAGCCCAGCTTCATGGAGACGGTTGCGAATGGTCCTCGCCGATACCCCAGGAGCAACAGTGTCCCTAATTTGCTGGGAAGTGGCGGTGCGGTCCCCTACGGCACTGCGTAGGATCCTACGGTCTTGGCGTGCATCCGTGCGTCGCTGCGGTCCGGTCCCAGGTCGACGGGCACGTGCACCTTCCGCCGACCACTGGCGACAACATCGATGTACTGTGGAGACCTCACGCCCCACGTGTTGAGCAATTCGGCGGTACATCCACCCGGCCTCCCGCATGCCCACTATACGCCCTCGCTCAAAGTCCGTCAACTGCACATACGGTTCACGTCCACGCTGTCGCGGCATGCTACCAGTGTTAAAGACTTCGATGGAGCTCCGTATGCCACGGCAAACTGGCTGACACTGACGGCGGCGGTGCACAAATGCTGCGCAGCTAGCGCCATTCGACGGCCAACACCGCGGTTCCTGGTGTGTCCGCTGTGCCGTGCGTGTGATCATTGCTTGTACAGCCCTCTCGCAGTGTCCGGAGCAAGTATCGTGGGTCTGACACACCGGTGTCAATGTGTTCTTTTTTCCATTTCCAGGAGTGTAGATATTATCGAAGAGAACAACCAGAAAGCCCGTAATAACAGATTCCAATATAGGGAGATAGAACCTCCGCCAAACGGTAGGCAAGGGAATGAACAGAGATCGTTAAATAGTGGAGAAACCCCTCAAAATCTCAATAGTAATCCCGGCAATAGTCTTGCGAGGGGCTATCCAAGGAACAACAGGAACGGGAAAAGATACAATCCCGTGTGGGGGAACGAAAGGAATTTCAGACCCCAAGCCTGGAATAATAACAATAATAGAAAGTGGAATCAACCGGGGGGGGAATAAATTCAAATAACCAACATCAGTGGGGACGGACATCTGCGAATCAACCGGTAATTAACGAAGTGACAGATGATGTCAACCAACAGACAAATCAAAATCCAACAAACTTGTAAGGACCCACTCGTGCCCCGGAGGAGCGGTCAACAATTGGTTGAGGGGCAACAGGATATGTGTACCCATGCTAACGTATAATGATGGACGATTACTGGCAGATGAACTGACCGAGGACTTAGAACCACAAGATGAGGATAAGGAACAGGTGGCAGTAGCCGAAGTGCAAGTCATTTTGGAGACCGTACCTATAGTGGCGGTTTTAGACACAGCTGCAACCACAAATGTTATTTCGGAGACTCTATTCAACAATATCAGAAATATAAGACGAGTACCAATTTTTCCAGTTCAAAATTGCAGAATAATAGGCGCCGTGGGGGCTAGATCGGCTAATGTAAAAGTGCAGTCACTACTTAGTGTAGAAGTCGGAAATGTAGCAATATTAAGCACATTCCTTGTTGTGAAAAATTTGGTGGTAGATTGCATTATCGGAGTCGACAGCCTACGTCAATACGGATGCAGAATAGAATTTAAAACAGGAAAAATTTGGTTGAATATTAATAAACAAGAAATTGAGTTGGAGTTGTTGAAAAAAGAAAGCCTTACGAGAAAATATAATAGTGGGATCAGTGTGCAAGTAATCAGGACGGCACAAAATTCGAAAGAGCACGTAATTAATGAGTTCCAAGTCAAAGAAGATTTCGGTCAATTAGTGTGTGAAAAGTTAAGTGAATCCGACTGCATTAACGAAGATCAGAAGAAGCAGCTCAATGAATTATTATTAACGTATGAAAAAGTGTTTGATGAAAGGCCAGGAGTTATTAAGGGATACATATGCCATCTCTACGTTAAGCCGCACGAAACGTATTGTAGAACGTTCTATCCTGTTCCCTGGAGGTTAAAGGCTCAAGTTCAAAAAGAAATAGATCGCATGTTGAAATGGGGTTTGATCGAAGCCTCTACAAGCCCATACTGCTCCCCATTGTTGGTCGTGCCAAAAGCAAATGGGACTGTTAGACTGGTACTCGACGCCAGAGAAATAAATAAAATCATAATTCCAGTGAGAACACATCCAGAAAACATAGACGAACTTATACTACGGTTCCAGGATGTCCAATATTTGACGAGCATTGATTTGCGGATCTCTTATTGGCAAGTCAAGCTGGATGAGTCATCAAGGAAATATACGGCTTTCATTTATTCTGGGAGAAGTTACCAATTTACTGTAGTTCCTTTCGGACTCAACATTAGTGCGGGAATCTTTATAGCAGCTCTAGATTATGCACTAGGCCCAGAACTCAGAAGCAGGATAACAGTGTTTGTTGATGATTTGCTTATTGCATCGAAAACTTGGGAGGAGCATATTACCTTACTGAACCGGGTGTTGGACGTGTTCAAAACCATGGGAATAACTGCTAACCTACAGAAATCCCATTTTGCAGTAAACAGAATCAAGTTCCTGGGGCATATAATTGACGCAAAGGGAATTTCACCAACCAAGGAGATTGAAAAAATTTAATGAAGATTAGAAGATAGGGAGGAATGGTGTTGCGGGTGACAGAGATGAACGCTCGTAAAAACATAACAATAAACTGTGTGTGTGTAGTGTTAGGAAACTTTAAACTGAAATAATTAATCAGTGACACAGATTATAGAAATAGTGACTAACTATTACTATCGAGTGCTGCAAAGAAGATAGTGGAGATAAGCTTAACCTGTGTTTGGGTAAACATGGAACTTTAGCATTGCTAATGTCATCAAGATTTATAAAGGATCTGACTGATCTTCAAGAAGAATGAAATGTTTCCCGCAAATGACGCTGCATAATCAAAAGAGGTTCATAGTGAATGTTCATATATAATTTCAAGTGCACGCTTAGATGTGTAAACGTGTGAAGGGATGCGTTTAGGCAGTGAATCATGAGTGACGGTTAACGCCGCAAAGATAATTTCCCGCGCAAAACAGTTGACGTCGGCGCGAGAGTTAGAATCGATATAGACGACACAGATATGCGTTGTAAGAGACTCGCATCAAACGCGAGGGTAAACTGATTGATGTTGAACTTTAAAAAAAAAAGTGTTATAATTAGACGTTAAGAGTTCTTGATTTATTGTTGAATGTTAAAAGAAAGTAATATTCATAGAATTAGTAGTTATTTAATGGGTCTTGTTCGTTTTGGAATTTTGTTTGAAAAATCCATTTCCATATATGTGCATGTATGAACGCCGGATGAATCAGAGAATAAATGAAAGAAGTGAATCCGCATTCCTCAATGCTAATAACTTTTACATTACAGCAATCAAGCGGAGAAATATATGTATTTAGGATAAAAATTTTTTGAGTATAGATAAATTATATGACTTTTCAAGGAAATGATGGATTATGTCTTTGTATAAAATGAACCACACTTTCCATTATTCGATGATTTGAATCCAAAATCTACTGTAAGTTGCATGAATCCTTTAAATTACGAAGAATAAATCATTGACAGAAATGTGTCAGAATTTTTGGACTTATAAGCACAAGTGGGGATGCAAAGTCCAAAAGAATATTCAAACTAAAGTAAATATGATGATGTTTTTGGCAACAGCATTAGTCAATGGCTAAATGGAAAACTTACATCAATGGCTAAATTCCTTGCAGTACATCGTAAGAAAAAGGATGCATGAAGCCATAGGGATTTTGTTTTCAAAAAGGAGAATCTTGGACGGTGCAACCTAACCAGTTCTTTTACAGGAAGAGTTTCCCTTTCGGTCATTGCTAATTCTTTTGGAATGAATGTTGCATGTGAAACCTGGTATCCCTGTCCTTTCTACTCTTCCCATTGTGGGCCGCGTAGAAGACCGACTACAAATGTGGACGTCGGGGACATACAAGATCCGGGGGAGTTTCAGCACCGCAAGATATTGTCCTAGGAACAAGATTGTAAAACGAAAACTCACGTTATTTATTGTAAAATGTTTTTTTTGCTAGAGGCACAAATCACTCTTCTCCAAATCTTTATAAATCGATCCCTATCTTTCCTTTAGAGATCTATTTCAAAATTATTTTTTTTCTTCTATAGGCTTTCCTATCTTCTATGTACCGTAGGCTGTGGGTCTAGGCTTAAGAGGTTTTCCAAGGTTTCCCTCCCGAATGGGTAGACCCTGATAACAGTTTCATGAAAGATCATCTTCCTTGGTTGTGCACAGCAGACATAACATCTTGATGCACGTAAAAGCAATACAGCAGCAGTACCTGTCTCTTCATTTCTTCTGTTTTCAATATTTCTTTTCTTCGTCTGTCTTAAACATAATATTCTTTTTCAGTCGGAGGACTGACAATCATCACTTCCGGGTTATCCACACTAATAGATAGCTCGCGAAGTGTGTTCGGTAAATCAAAATTAAGCTCACAAACTTCGCTCGCTGCGAGGGGCATTGTAATGTCCCCACAGAAAAATACCCTCTACCACGCACCAATTAATCATTGTCAATCAAATCATCCACATTTATTCACTTTTGAAAAGTATCTGATCGGGTTTTCTAGTAATATATGCGCCGACAGCTCGTCGACGCCAAAGTATGTTCTAGTACGTTTATTCTTTGGAATAACGGAGATACATGTATGTATTCTCCTAGGTTGTTAGACTGGTAACGAGGACAGCTTCGGAAGTATCTGTCGAAAGATTGACGGGTTTCTAAAAGAGACATATTTGCTTTTCTTCTCACTAAAGCGAGCTATTAACATTTGTGCCACTAGCGGGCTATTTGAAGAGAGAGAAAGACTGTAAACGGAAATTAATTAAGACTTGGAATCAACAGAAATCTGGACATGTAATGGAGATGGATTGAATATACAATTTCCTTCATAAATAAGATTTGTGACTCTTTTATTCTGGAGTGAATGAACGAATGAGTTCTTTGTCTGAATCATTGATGATCGCGTTGGCCCTGTAGTTAGTGGGGAAGTTTCAGCTGTGTCGAAGAGAGCCTGCAATCACCGAGTCTTTGTTAAATCGTCCAAAAAGGCTTCGTACACATCTGGAATTCGAAATCTTTCGTAAAAGAAACGAATTGTTCAAACGATTGATTTTCCCAACTGAATGCAGCGCTTAACAATAATAATAAATGTAAAGATCTCTTACAGCAAGCCAGCCGCTGAATACTAAGACGAAGGGCTCCACCAGAGATTCTATTGGGCTGATTTCACGTAATGAAATATTATATTTAAAACTGTACATAGATAAAGGAGAGAGAGAGAGAGAGCGAATGAAAATTAGAGAAAATACTAATAATCCTCCATTAGTCTAATTTTTCGCCTGTCTTATCACGGATCAGCCTAAAGACAAAACGGGAGGCCCTTACTTTACTGTATAGATTTCTGTGTGAAAGTGAAGGGATCTTAAAGGCAACAGATACACGTCTATACAGACAAGACATTACACAAAGTTAGCGGCAAGCTGCATGCATTCATCATTCAGCATCTGTTCTCCTTACATTAATACATTATAAAGAGACTGCAAAAGCCCACCTTTTTCACTGCTACCATTAGCAGAATGTTGTGAAAACAGTTTTGTGTTCTCACAACAGAGAGGACTGTAGGTAAACATATGGGATGTACCAGAACTCAGCCCATGTTTACTTCATTTTTTTTCCTTGTTATGATCCATACCGCCACCCCTGAAACTTTGTCGGTGAAGTTCTGATTTACTCTGAATAGAGAAAATGTGCATCCTAGAGAAGGGCCATGCGTGAAATCTGCAATAATTTTCACTGTCAGATCTTTGTTAAACATCGATCAGCAAAGTCTAGAAAGTTCTGATATTACGTTAAAGTGGTGAACGAGCCACAGCTTACATTCAGTTTTTCGTGGATGCATCTAGCGTTGAAACTGAAGAGGACAGTACTCTGAAATACGAGTATTCGTGCATGAGGATATTACCGTACAGACCTATGACAACAACACAGGCTATCATAGAAAGGACATTGATATTAGCATCCCCGATGCTGAAATCAATTAAGAAATCTTAAGGCGAACACGAAATCAGATTCTGACAGGACTGTAGTCGGATTTTACATTGAATATGTCTCGAAATGAGCTTCTTTCCTAGCTTTTATTTATCGCGAATCTCCTGCACAACAAATAGTCCCATGTGACTTGAAAAGAGCGTAGGTTAATAACAAATTTGATTACATTGATTAGTGTTGAACATCTTAAGCACGTCACTTCGTCTAAGTAAGCCCACCGGCGTTTAGCAGAGAACACTGTTTGGTTTGGAGCGCTGTAGAAGGCTTGAAGCTGGTACCAGATAGTCCAGAGAACATCCATCGCTCCCGTAAGACATGAGAATGAAGTGGTGTGTACCTGCTAGTCGTTTGTACGGAATCAGCGCAATATGGGTCGGCGTAGAGACGAGGGGTGGGAAAAACCGACCGGTAAAAACCGATACTGGTATTTTAGATCTGAATAACGGATATCTTTCGGTATTTGTTTCGTCTGGGCTATAACAGGGGTTTTTATTTTTTGCTAATAACCAGATAGAAAACCGAAATATCAGTTTGCCATAGAGAAGTGATAAAATTTTTTGTATTTAGTTAAACCTTTCTTTTAAAAAAAATGGGTCAAATGGCTCTGAGCACTATGGGACTTAACATCTTAGGTCATCAGTCCCCTAGAACTTAGAACTACTTAAACCTAACTAACCTAAAGACATCACACACATCCATGCCCGAAGCAGGATTCGAACCTGCGACCGTAGCAGTCCCGCCGTTCCGGACTGCAGCGCCTAGAACCGCAAGACCACCGCGGCCGGCAAACCTTTCTTAAAAAACGAGTAATTTTTATTTATAAAATTCCTAATGATTTGAAATATTGCGTTGTTATAGAAAATGACAAAAGAGATCAGTGCTATTTTAATAACAGTGTCGGCAGAAAAGAGTAACAAGATCATGGCGTAACGATTGGTACAGTATTGATGAGACAGACTTGCGACATCATATAGGGAGAAAAACTATAATTTAACAGTTATTCATAGTTTACAATAAAAATTTACAGTAGATGATCAGCTGTGTCTACGTAATATGCCTTTATCTTCACGTAACACTTACAAATTAACACGAAAAATTTTCTTCAACCTCAGTTTTCACCTTTTAGCGCTCACTATTCCTAATGTCCAAATATTGGTATGACACTCGATTACAAGATGATATTTGAACAGAGTTTCAAAAAATTACAATTAATATGAGAATACTGGGGATTTTTTGCAGTATTTAACCATTTACCACTTTTCTTGAAAAGCAGCGAACAGTAGACTGACTAAATTTTCTTTTATTTACCTATTTAATTTAGTATTTTGATTTTATTCATCCTGAAACAGACAGTAAAAATTTTTTAATCTTTTTTCGATTTCTGCTTGTATTACAGAAAATAGTAGGACTTAAAACCAGAAAATCGATTATTTCAGAAACCGGTTATTTTGAGCGGTTTTAACAGGTTAAACTGGCGTTGAAGAAATCCGATATAACCGAAAACCGGTTGTTTCGAAGATAACCTCCATCTCTAGTAGAGATGTGACAGAATGGAAGATAGGAACTGCATTGTTTGGACGTGCCCATGACCACACCATGACCGAAGAGACCGAAGATGCCCGATTTGCATCGGTATTGACGCATAATGTCCAACGTGACTGCAAGGAATGTTGTACCACTCGCAGCCATGTAGCTTGACGTAAGAACAGTTGGCCCAATTCGGTAAAATATGACATTAATGGTTATCAAACATATTATGCAGGTAACTACGATTAGCACAATTTCAACGGAGCAGGGCTCATGCTACACCCAGTTATCAACAAATCTCTCAAGAAATTTGTTCCTGTGTCCGACAGAGTCGTTTTCTTACAATTCAATGTAAAATGCACTCTGCTGAATGTCATCAAGGTGTACACCCAACTTTTGATTCATCAGATGATGATATCGAAACTTTTTACACCAAGTCAAGACATTCCCGTATTTCAACAAACTAACTGGGATTATCACAGTTATTTGCGATTTCAGTGCCAAAGTAGGCCATATTAGGAGTGCTGATATAGTAAGTGGTTTAGGTGTTGGAAATGATCCAGTTGGTCTACTGATCCAGCCATGCCGGAGGAGGATGTCATAGTACCAAACACTTCTTTTCAGTTGCCTCAGCTTCGTCTCTGCAAACAGATATCAAAAATCTATAAAAAGGTCAAATTGACTACAAGGTGGTACTGCAGGCTCCTGTGACGTGAGTCCTTTGTGGTGGACAATGTCGATGATCTTTCATATTGTTCATCCATACAACTGTTATCCATAACTGGGTTTCTTTATTCGTCTTCTTCAGCTGTCAAATTTTAGAGCTATCGTTGTAGTCGCGTAATGCTACTTCGCTTTCACACTGGAGTACACGCAATCACAGAATAATGTAAAAAGTGTGTAACACCTTACTATTTCGTAAGGATTAGGAAACGCTCATATAAGGGACAGTTGATGTATTAAAACAGCCATTTTTCATAAGGTTATTCTAAGTTGCAGTTTTTTTGTATTAGTGCAGTCCACATTTATAGCATTTTTTCGTTACTTGTTTGAACACAACATATAATCATAAGAGGAAAATTACTCATCAACGATATATTCTCTCACAACATCTTAGTCTGAAAGTACAAAGACAGTATTTCGATTCCACGTCTGTAGAAACCTGTCGATTCAGAGCTGAAGACCTCGTCATGCCAAGTTTGAATCGCATTTTCATCTGGAAATGAATCATGTTTATTGTCTTTGAAAAAAGGCGTAAAAAGTAAACACCTGAGAGCGCTAGGTCAGAAGAAAAAGTGCAGTGTCTGTTGACACCCACTGAGGTTGCTGGATAGCTTATTTTGTGAAATCAACACAGTAATTTTTGTCGCTCTACGTTAGTACCCCTACGCCGGTCTTTTTTTTTTCGGAAGTAAGCTGGTTCAAATCTCCAACTGTCCAGCTTTATTTAGATTTACTGTGTTTTCCTTTAAGGTAAATACCGAGATGGTTCATTTGAACGGACATGCCAAGCTGCCATTCTTCCTATCAAAGCTTGAGCTCCTTCTCTAACTTACTATAAATGGGATGTTGAACACAAATTTTCGGATAAATTCTAGAGTCCGATTCCACCCGTCGGCTTTGACCAATGACGTCATGCGTAAGGCAAAGATGCTGCAATCGACAATCTATGAAGGGAACAGATCACACTCGTAAACAAACGAATATAGCATGCGATAAAATAATACATTTAACGTTATTATTATTTACGCGCGAATTACATGTGAACGGGTTGAAGATAACCGAAATAAATGAGAACACGAGTGTAAAAAAAAAATGTGTTTAATTAGAATTATTGTCGTAATTTGTGCGAGTGGAGGGGAACAGAGAATCATAAACTGTATTGCAGTATAGCGCATGATGAAATCGTCGTATTGCAAAATTACATAAATTCTATTATTGTTTATTGATTCAGATGGGAGAACCACAGGATAGTTGGAGTACTGGGAGGGGAGAAAATAAAATAGAACAGAACAAAGGAAAAATAAAGCGAATTATAAGAAATAAGAGTTACTAACGTATAATATGGAAAAAGGAACACCATAAATACTAAACAAAGCAGGAACTCAGGTAACGAAAATTCACTGAAAATTAACGAATAGTGTAATCGGTAACTAGAATTGACCTAGGTAAGAGGTCAATTCTAGTTACCGATTCCAATGCCTGTAGCTGTTACGTGGTAATTCAGAGTGCAACTACGAGCGCAAAAATGTTATTACGTGTGAGATAACTACTGGAAAAAGGTCCAAGTGATGAACATTCGAATAAATAGAATCGGTAACTACAAATGACCTCATATATAGGTCAATTCTAGTCACCGATTCCGAAATTACTAACTGTTTCGCAAAACTTAAGAGAGGAATTAGGAGTGCAGATATGGTATTACATTTTCCAAATGTACTAGAAAAACGATGTAAGTAATGAATCGTCGAATAGTTGGAATCGGTAATTCGAAGTAACCTAGATAGGAGATCATTTCTAGTTACCGATACCAATATTACTGTTACACAGTAGTACAGACAGCAATTACTAGTGCAAAAATCTTATAACATATAAGAAACGTGCTTAAAAAATGATCTTGTTAGTGAACTGCAGTATACGACTAAACTTTCAAAAAACGGAAATCCCTCTTCATGTTTTTATGTTGATAACGCCACGTAGCGCTCTGTGTGAAAATCACTGGCTGCGCTGTGTGCAGTCTGTGGCTGGTTGGCATTGTTGAAATATTCTCTATTGTAATGTTGGGCAGTTAGATGTGAACAGCGCGTAGCGTTGCGCAGTTGGAGGTGAGCCGCCAGCAGTGGTGGATGTGGGGAGAGAGATGGCGGAGTTTTGAGAACTGATGATCTAGACGTGTGTCCATCAGAAAGAGTAAATTTGTAATACTGGATATCATGACCTGATATATATATATATATATATATATATATATATATATATATATATATATATATATACTCCTGGAAATTGAAATAAGAACACCGTGAATTCATTGTCCCAAGAAGGGGAAACTTTATTGACACATTCCTGGGGTCAGATACATCACATGATCACACTGACAGAACCACAGGCACATAGACACAGGCAACAGAGCATGCACAATGTCGGCACTAGTACAGTGTATATCCACCTTTCGCAGCAATGCAGGCTGCTATTCTCCCATGGAGACGATCGTAGAGATGCTGGATGTAGTCCTGTGGAACGGCTTGCCATGCCATTTCCACCTGGCGCCTCAGTTGGACCAGCGTTCGTGCTGGACGTGCAGACCGCGTGATACGACGCTTCATCCAGTCCCAAACATGCTCAATGGGGGACAGATCCGGAGATCTTGCTAGCCAGGGTAATTGACTTACACCTTCTAGAGCACGTTGGGTGGCACGGGATACATGCGGACGTGCATTGTCCTGTTGGAACAGCAAGTTCCCTTGCCGGTCTAGGAATGGTAGAACGATGGGTTCGATGACGGTTTGGATGTACCGTGCACTATTCAGTGTCCCCTCGACGATCACCAGTGGTGTACGGCCAGTGTAGGAGATCGCTCCCCACACCATGATGCCGGGTGTTGGCCCTGTGTGCCTCGGTCGTATGCAGTCCTGATTGTGGCGCTCACCTGCACGGCGCCAAACACGCATACGACCATCATTGGCACCAAGGCAGAAGCGACTCTCATCGCTGAAGACGACACGTCTCCATTCATCCCTCCATTCACGCCTGTCGCGACACCACTGGAGGCGGGCTGCACGATGTTGGGGCGTGAGCGGAAGACGGCCTAACGGTGTGCGGGACCGTAGCCCAGCTTCATGGAGACGGTTGCGAATGGTCCTCGCCGATACCCCAGGAGCAACAGTGTCCCTAATTTGCTGGGAAGTGGCGGTGCGGTCCCCTACGGCACTGCGTAGGATCCTACGGTCTTGGCGTGCATCCGTGCGTCGCTGCGGTCCGGTCCCAGGTCGACGGGCACGTGCACCTTCCGCCGACCACTGGCGACAACATCGATGTACTGTGGAGACCTCACGCCACACGTGTTGAGCAATTCGGCGGTACGTCCACCCGGCCTCCCGCATGCCCACTATACGCCCTCGCTCAAAGTCCGTCAACTGTACATACGGTTCACGTCCACGCTGTCGCGGCATGCTACCAGTGTTAAAGACTGCGATGGAGCTCCGTATGCCACGGCAAACTGGCTGACACTGACGGCGGCGGTGCACAAATGCTGCGCAGCTAGCGCCATTCGACGGCCAACACCGCGGTTCCTGGTGTGTCCGCTGTGCCGTGCGTGTGATCATTGCTTGTACAGCCCTCTCGCAGTGTCCGGAGCAAGTATGGTGGGTCTGACACACCGGTGTCAATGTGTTCTTTTTTCCATTTCCAGGAGTGTATATATATATATATATTCAGGGTGAGTCACCTGACATTACCGCTGGATATATTTCGCAAACCACATCAAATACTGACGAATCGATTCCACAGATCGAACGTGAGGAGAGGGGCTAGTGTAATAAGTTAATACAAACCATAAAAAATGCACGGAAGTATGTTTTCTAACAAAAACCTACGTTTTTTTAAATGGAACCCCGTTCGTTTTGTTAGCACATCTGAACATATAAACAAATACGTAATCAGTGCCGTTTGTTGCATTGTAAAATGTTAATTACATCCGGAGATATTGTAACCTAAAGTTGACGCTTGAGTACCACTCCTCCGCTGTTCGATCGTGTGTATCGGAGAGCACCGAATTAAGTAGGGATCCAAAGGGAACGGTGATGGATCTTAGGTACAGAAGAGACTGGAACAGCACATTACGTCCTCATGCTAACACCTTTTCATTGGTCTTTTTCACTGACGCACATGTACATTACCATGAGGGATGAGGTACACGTACACTCGTGGTTTCCGTTTTCAATTACGGAGTGGAATAGAGTGTGTCCCGACATGTCAGGCCAATAGATGTTCAATGTTGTGGCCATCATTTGCTGCACACAATTGCAATCTCTGGCGTAATGAATGTCGTACACGCCGCAGTACATCTGGTGTAATGTCGCCGCATGATGCCACAATACGTTGTTTCTTATCCTCTGGGGTTGTAGGCACATCACGGTACACATTCTCCTTTAACGTACCCCACAGAAAGAAGTCAAGAGGTGTAAGATCAGGAGAACGGGCTGGCCAATTTATGCCCGTGTTTGTTACAACACGCAACTGAACGTCGAAGGTTTCAAGCGTCAACTTTAGGTTGTAATATCTCCGAATGTAATTAACATTTTACAATGCAACAAACGGCACTGATTACGTATTTGTTTATATGTTCAGATGTGCTAACAAAACTAACGTGGTTCCATTTAAAAAAACGTAGGTTTGTGTTAAAAAACATACTTCCGTGCCCCTCTCCTCACGTTCGGTCTGTGGAATCGGTTCGTCAGTATTTGATGTGGTTTACGAAATATATCCAGCGGTAACGTTAGGTGACTCACTCTGTATATATATATACAGGGTGTCTCAGCTATCTTGTCCCCCTCATGGTAATGTACATATGCGCCAGTGAAAAAGACCAATAAAAAGGTATTAGCATGTGGACGTAATGTGCTGTTCCATTCTCTTCTGTACCTAAGGTCCATCACCGTTCCCTTTGGATCCCTACGTAATTCGGTGCTCTCCGATACACACGATCGAACAGCGGAGGAGTGGTACTCAAGCGTCAACTTTAGGTTACAATATCTCCGGATGTAATTAACATTTTACAATGCAACAAACGGCACTGATTACGTATTTGTTTATATGTTCAGATGTGCTAACAAAACGAACGGGGTTCCATTTAAAAAACGTAGGTTTGTGTTAAAAAACATACTTCCGTGCATTTTTTTATGGTTTGTATTAACCAGTTACACTAGCCCCTCTCCTCACGTTCGGTCTGTGGAATCGATTCGTCAGTATTTGATGTGGTTTACGAAATATATCCAGCGGTAATGTTAGGTGACTCACCCTGTACATATATATATATATATATATATATATATATATATATATATATATATATATAATGACCTTTGAATATTATTAAGGTAAATACATTGGTTGTTCTCTATCAAAATCTTTCATTTGCTAACTATGCCTATCAGTAGTTAGTACCTTCAGTAGTTAGAATCTTTTATTTAGCTGGCAGTATTGGCGCTCGCTGTATTGCAGTAGCTCGAATAACGAAGATTTTTGTGAGGTCAGTGATTCATGAAAGGTATAGGTTATTGTTAGTCAGGGCCATTTTTTTGTAGTGATTATTGAAAGTCAGATTGCGTTGTGCTAAAAATATTGTGTTTCAGTTTAGTGTTGATCAGAATAAGTAAAGAGAGAAATGTCTGAGTACGTTCAGTTCTGCTCAGCTGTTTGAAAATCGAATGACGTAAGAGGTTTATCAGCACTGTAATTTATTAATTTCTCTAAGGGGATGTTTCAGCATTACTGCTCACTCAAAAAAATAAAAGGCAAAAATGACCAAATCATGCAACCGATAACTATACTACACGAAAGTGACACCAGCTACAGTAGCTCCAAAGTAACACTCAGTGAAATTTATACATCAGGAATCAACGTGGAATTAAGAGAAGTTCGGCAAAAGCATCGAAAAGGAAAACATAACAGTGGCTACATGAAAAGGAACTTGCCACATATGAACTTCTAAAGGAGTGAAAGATTGAGGCTGACAAGAAGAACGAAATAAGGATATAACAAGGAATCATAATGTTAGGAGGTCAAACTATAACGAAATACGAAAAATCTACAATAACTAATGAAAAAATTAATAAGAAACACTAACTGGCAGGCACGGAAAAGGTACCACCCAAATCAGTTCTTCCATACCACCCGCCCTCAACCATACGCAAAATTTTAAAATAATAAAAAAATTGATACCACGAGTCTATCACATAAACCCTCCGGCAAAGACACAGCAATCCCCCTCGGCCCACCACTGTCACCAGAAAATATTATAACGACAGAAAAACCTCCCCCCAGAGAAACCAAAAAAGTAGTACTCACACAGTACAGTAACAAAGAAAAAAACACAACGTAAAACAAGAAAAAGTATCAGGCCCACCAACACCTAACAAACAAAACGAGGCAAATGCAAGAAATAGACAATAACCTTTAGGAATACTCTTCCTCCAACAGTATCCATCTAAATGGCCTTGCAACACTGAAGTCATTCTCTTTCCCCTCCCGACAACAGATTTTACCGCCCCCCAAAAAGTATTGGTACATGCCTCCATCTTGTAATCTTTAAACTGAATATTGTGATTCACGACCAACCCCTTGTACGAAGCAAACCCATCCGACATGACTACGGAACCTTCTTCCACATATTCTTCTATTAATGATGTCAACACTTCATTTGTGCGGTTTGGTACGACCCTAAATACAACATCAGCACCATCCCCTACAGAAACTATTACTATAAAAGCCCAAAGCCCAACAACCTCATGCCGCCTTTCGTACTTTCTCTTTCCAAAATGTGACTCATCTACTTCAACTGTAGCCCCTGGCCTCCCAATGATCCCCTATACTTTATAAATTCTCTGCATACTTCTCTACAAAATGAAAACCGGTCAGCTACAGTGCCACACGAAACCCCTGCTTCGTGCATGACAGATCTGCAAGAATATTGATAGCAAAATAGTAGGTTAGCCTGACTATTACTTCTAAATTCAGCCTCGATCTTTCGAACCACATCCCCTTGCGTATGAATTTCCATATATTATTTTTTCTGCCCCTCCACATGTATTCAAAAATGGCTCTGAGCACTATGGGACTTAACTTCTGAGGTCATCAGTCCACATGTATTCGTCGGAAGTTCGTGATAATGGAACCTTTGTCAAAACCATATAATTGCCACAAACACTGCACTTGGAAAGTTCTGGAGTAACGGCCAATGATTGCAAAAATCTTATAGTGGATTTACGGTCAGTCATTTTCTGAAGGAGAATTTTCGCTGTAAACAACACTTTAATCACCCTGAGAGGAGACCTCACTTAACGTGAGGCCATTTTATAGGATGGCCTACGGCTGTGCGTCTGAGCAGGACTTTGAGGTTTTAATTCATTGAGGTTAATAAATAATCTACCCTAAATGCCTACATTAACCTAAACATGATTTTAATGCCACAGAGGCTCCAGTAATACTAGAGCCTCTGTGTGGCATGAGCAAGTGTCGCTTAGATACGCGCAGCTGATAAGAGCTCAAACTTCCATAAGAATAACATTACCGGAAGTTGCGCAATCTTGATTATAGCCCGCACAGAATCTAAGTAATATATACACGCGCTGCAGCGGCTAAGTCCGTCGTAACGACGTAATTGCAGGTACTAGTAGATGGAAACAATGGCAGGAGGGTGTCCACAATGAGGAAATCAAAGAAAAACTGGGAATGAACTCTATAGATGTAGCAGTCAGGGCGAACAGGCTTCGATGGTGCGGTCATGTTACACGCATGGGAGAAGCAAGGTTACCCAAGAGACTCATGGGTTCAGCAGTAGAGGGTAGGAGGAGTCGGGGCAGACCGAGGAGAAGGTACCTGGATTCGGTTAAGAATGATTTTGAAGTAATAGGTTTAACATCAGAAGAGGCACCAAAGTTAGCACTGAATAGGGGATCATGGAGGAACTGTATAAGGGGGGCTATGCTCCAGACTCAACGCTGAAAGGCATAATCAGTCTTAAATGATGATGATGATGATGATGATGATAATTCGGTATTTTGTTTACATACAACATACAGTTACTGTGTCATCTTTAAAGAATTTTAAGTGAAATTAACGTTATATGTAAGCCAAACGATGGCTTGAAGAAATTCGTTTGGTACTACAGAGTTTTCCTTTTCACGTTTCTTTCATACCATCCAGATTTTTAAAGATTCCGTGAATAACCACAATAATTTCTTCGTAATGTTTACGATCCTTCATTATTTATACCTATATTTTGTTTACATACAACATCTATGCAATACACTTCAGTTTTTTTTACGACAAAAACATAATATGAAGTATATGGCAATTTAAGATAAAGGGGGAAAGGGAAGGACATGTCTGCGTTTATTAACAAATGGTGTCTCAATTGGCAATACTTAATAAATTAGCTTACATTTTCAGTAAAACTCTCAATCTGAGATTCAGTTTCAGTAGGTGTATGTTTTCGTTTTAGGCCCCAGTAGACTACCTTATAATTAACATAAATTATTTTCACAAAATGCCTATTCTGGATCAATAAGTTATAACTGCAAAGGTTCACAGAGAGTGGACGAAGGACAGGATATGTGAACCCTTGCATGCGTGGGGTGCTTAGTCAAACATACGCAGTTTTCGCAAATTCGATGCCTTTCTCCAAGTGGTGCACGCATCATGCACAAGCCACAGACCCGCAGTCGATGGCACGCAGACTTTTTTGTGGGGGAGAGAGCTGTACCAAATATGATTAAAATATAGACAAAAGACAATAACTGTGGAACTTCTTCGCCTTATCCTCGTGGGAAAGCGGCGACTATCAAACGCAATTTCATTGCACGAAAACAATCTTCATGCTTATGATCTCACGCTAAGATGAAATTATTTATCTAAAATGTGATATTTATGCAAAATAAATGGAGTGTAATCAAAATTTCTTACAAAGTTACTGCCCTAGCTACTACTGAAAGAAGGAAGCAGCAGCAAAATGGTTCAAATGGCTCTGAGCACTATGGGACTAAACATTTGAGGTCATCAGTCCCCTAGAACAGAACTACTTAAACCTAACTAACCTAAGGACATCACATATATCCATGCCCGAGACAGGATTCAAACCTGCAACCGTAGCAATCGCGCGGTTCCAGACTGAAGCGCATTAGGTAAACAAGAAAGTATTAGCAAATATTAGCTTTCCCAGATGGGGTGTGAAGGAAAGTCCGCAAAGTGGATTTTGCGGCTTTTATCTAACGATTCTCAGTAGATGAAAATGTCTGTGTAGTGTTAACACCCGTTTACGAAACGTGTTATGAAATTAATCCTTAACTGTATAGAGGAGCACTGAATAGCGACTGTTCCGTGTTCAGGCTTGATATATCTTTAGTTGAGTAATAAAGAACATCCCAAGTAAATAGCAATGTAATTCTTTATCAGCGCAGTATGACATAAAGCTTGTTCCTTTTCTCTTTTTTTGTTCTGACTTCAACTGTAGATAAATGGCATCCCACAGCAGTTCTGCAAACTGCTCTTTTGTCGAGGGTATTTTACGGCCGCTACGTATAAGAGAAAAATGTCTGCTAAAATGGAGCTTCCGTTATGGCGGGGAATTCATACTGCACAACAGTAATATATTAAACCTAGAAAGCTTTCCCTTCTCTTCTGGAAGCCGTTTCCGAGAAAGTGCGATATGGCTATTAAAACCTTAGTGGTTTAAAATGGAATAAAATTTTTTCTTCATTTCCGATCAAGAGTTTACCAATGAGTGATACCGAAGAATATGGACTGAAATAAGAATAAGATATCAATAAAAAATTTTACTGGATCCTGAGCTGCGTAATTATCAAACATCTGAATAGTCCTTTTTTACTCGTTGGCCACTCACACGCGACGAATAAAAAGATACCCACCTACATCTATATACATACTTCACAAGCCATTGCACAGCACGTGCCGCATTGTACTCTGTACAAATATCATGAATTTTCTATCCTATTCCATTCGTGTACTTATGAGAGGAAAATCACTGTCTGAACGCCTCTGCACGCACCCTAAATTCTCGTATGTTATTCTTGTTGGTCCTATGAAAGATATACGATGGTGACAACACACTACTGCACAATATTCCTCGAATACCGTTTCTTTAAATTTACCCAAGAGGTTTTAATGACAACTATGTCGTCTTCTTCCAAGGGTTCCCATTGTTCCCAATCATCTCGGCTACGCTTTTCTCTAAACTGCACGAATATCTTATGATCCTAGAAGTACGTTTCTGTATTCGTTCGTTTTTTTGCTTTCACTGGTATCATGTATTTGATTCCTTTTGCAGATGCATTGAACTTTCTCGAATTCTTCCTACAAATCTAAATATCACAGTTGCCTGTTCTAGAACTAGAAGCAAAGAAGACAAGGTCCAGCAGAAATCGAGGGAAGTACGGAAGATAATAAATTCGATTCGTGAAAGGAGAAAACGTAAATGCTGCAAATGAATCAGACAAAACGGTATACAGACGCCTAAAAACGAGAGTAACGGAAAGTGCGATGTGGGAAAGCAGGAATGACTGAAGGAGAAGCGAAATGCTGTGGACGCTTGCACGACTAGAGGAAAGGTAGGTGCCACTTATAGCAAAATTAAAGATCGTTTGGTGATACGATACTGGGAGATCAACTTCGTAAAGCACTGAGTGACCTAAGTAGAAACAAGACACGTGGTTTATAGGATATTTCTTCAATTTTATCATATACTTGGAGGAACAAAACATGAGAAAACTGTTCCAACCGCTTGCAGGATTTATAAGAACGGACTTCAGGAAGGATGTAATATACTAAATGAGACATGTGTTAATAGGTTTTGGTATTGCCGAAACATAAGAATGATAATAAGCCATAGAAGTCAAGTCGACCTGAGGGGAGAGGTCAGTTTGTATTCCGGATAGATACGAGTAAAAGAATACCTGGAGAAATAATGATTCTACGACTTATATTCGGCTAGCTATATGTCAGCGCCCCGTATCAGAAGTTATAAAAAAAGGACCTTTGCATATTGTCACTTTCTAGGAATCCATATCTCAGTCGTTAAAAGGGTTAAGTTCGTAGCCAAGATATCAAATATTAATTGCACCTATCGAAAGAAGCAAAGTAATTTTGTTAAGGTTTTAATAAACGAAGCAAAATCAGTAAATCTGTATATCATAGCCAATTAAATTCAGTGTTATTTATTATTCGTAAAGATAAGATTGCTGCAATTAATTCTGTCACTGACGTAAATATCCGAAAATATTCCTGTCACAGGGATAAAAAAATTAACAGCAGCATTCATTGGTTCTTTAGTGTACTACGAAATAAACAGCGCCATCAACTGACTATGTAGTGTACTACGCTGTCACTAAGGTAAACATCCAAACTACTAACCTGAGCATGCTCCTAAAATTATAAATTACGATATCTTTTTCTGTGATCCGATTTTGATGAAATAATGCTATATGTTACGCAAGTTACGGTCAAGTTACTTGTGAAAATCTTACGACAATTCGTCTAATAGCTTTGGAGATAGCCTTTTCAAACAAATGGACAGGACAGTTGAAGCTAAAATTCTAGCTCATGATGCCTTCTTCCTGTGATCCTACTTTGATACAATAAAACCTATACAATGCCCGAAGCGGCGGTCAACTTACCTGTGGAAATCCCAGGAAAATTCGTCTAGTAGGTTTGGAGATTAGCGTGTTCAAACAGTGAGACGACAGTTGCAGATGAAACTTTAAATCACAATATCTTTTTTTCCGTGATCTGAGTTTGATGAGATGAAGCCGATACCTGGCCCCGGGCTACGTTAAACTGCCTGTGAAAACCACATGAAAATTCCTCTAGTAATTTTTGAGGGTTAAGTGTTCAAACAGACAAATAACACAAAGGTTTTATAATTTTATTATTGCTATAGAAGATAGGATGAGGAATAGCTAACTCTCAATTATGGTGTTAATAGATTTACAAAGAGCTTTTGTCAATGTTGATTGGAATATACGTTTTGAAATTGTGAAAATGTAAGAGAGAAATATACGGAGCGGACGGCTCTTTGTATAACTTGTACAGAAATCAGACTTCAGTTCTAACAGCCAAAGAACGTGAAGAAAGGGTAGTAATTAAGTATCGAGTGAAACAAAGTTGCTGCCCGTCGCTATGTTATTCAATCTGCACGTTGAGCAATCAGTAAAGGAAAAAGATCAATTTGGAACAGAAATTAAATTTCATATAGAAGGAATAAAAACTTTACGTTGATGAAGGTTTCTCGGGTCACCAGCCGGGCCGTAGCGTTTATATATCGCGACGTTTCGCGAAGTGTCATACTACCCATCTTCTGGCGAAGTGTAGAGATTCACGGAGAGCGGGGTATTTATATGCGCGGTCATCCCGTCCACTAGACCTCGGGAGGCTGCGTGGACTGGCAGTGTGCGCGCGGTGGTGGGGCTAGCGGTCGCCCCCGGCGGCCGCGTTCGGTTCTCGGTGTAAGCATTCTGTCTGCATCCGCGGCGGAGGACGTTGTTGACGGACAGAGCCCCGACGGATTGCCGCTATCGCAGTGTTCCATGTTGCGCTGAGTTGGTATCCCTCAGCCCTGTTGACCAGGTTGTCGTGAATCCTTATTTCTAGGGACTCTTTGATAACACTTCCCCAGAAGCCAGATGCTCGGCACAAGAAGTGCTTTGATTTCTGTCTGTCAGTTTGAAGGGCCACCTCCTCGAAATGTTCCGTATAGAGGTTTGCAATCGCAGGAGCCGGTGGGGATTCTGTCTGCCAGACAGAAACAAAAGCACTTCTTCCGCTCTGTCGACGACACTTTCGTCGCTTGGGGACATGGCAAACAAGCGCTAGATGAGTTTCTGGAGCACCTCAACAGTATCCATTCGAATATCAAATTTACGATGGAAATGGAGGAAAATGGATGACTCCCTTCCCTGACATAGTAATTAAAAGGCAGATCGTTCACTACCCCATGCAGTACATAGGAAGAAGACACAGACAGACCTATCTATACCTTCATGCAACAAGCTGCCACCATCCAGCACAAAGACAAACAGTACTGACCACCCTGGTACATAGGGCGCGCTCCATCTGCGACAAAGAAAGCCTACCATCCGAGCTGCAACACCTGAGGGAAGTCCTCCACCAAAATGGCTACAGTGAAACGCTGATCAACAGAGCGCTTAAAAGGAAGAAGGAAGCAGTGACAACCCCAGAAGAAGAAGACAAACGACTCACGTTCCCTACATACGTGGGTCCGCTCTCGGCCAAAATTGCACGACTCCTGGGCAAATACAATATCAAAACCGTTCTCCACCCACTCACGCGGGCACGCACGCAATCCGCTGCTCGACTGGCTGCGGCTCACTTCTTTACCGTCGCTCGCCTACGCTACCAGCCCAACGCTATGTTCGGACGTAGAAAATGAGGGCCGGCCGAGTGGCCGAGTGGTTCTAGGCGCTACTGTCTGGAACCGCACTACCACTACGGTCGCAGGTTCGAATCCTGCCTCGGGCATGGATGTGTGTGATGTCATTAGGTTAGCTAGGTTTAAGTAGTTCTAAGTTCTAGTCGTACGTCAAACAGAACTCGCCGCCAGTGGACCACACCCGTCTGACTAAAATAGAGTTCGGACAACCAGGAAACAAGAAGAAGAAGAAGAAGAATAAGAAGCCGCCAGAGACATCTGACCGATAATTGTTTGTTACAGGTAACCCAGAGGCCCATCAAGAACCAGAGGAAAAACAACTCAACCAGTCGAGCATAGAGAAGGAATAGATTCCTACAGCTTAAACTCCTACGACTCGGGCCAAGGATAAGGCCCGTCATTTTAGCGTCAGTGTCAGCGAATCTCGACACTTCCCCAGAAGATGGGTAGTATGACACTTCCTGAAACGTCGCGATATATCAACGCCACCACTCTGCTGGAGATCCGAGAAACCTTCATCAACAGTTTACGCCAGGAAAGCCTAAAGTCACATATAAAAATTTTACGGTCTGCCGATTACATTGTACTTCAGTCAGAGAAGATAAATTGAACGGAATTGTTGGTGTGTTGAAAAGACCTTATAAGATGAGCAGCGATAAAAATAAAACAATAACAACTGAATATCGTATAATTAAATCAAGTGATTCTGAGAGAATTTGATGAGAAAATGAGACACTCAGAGCAGTAGACGAGTTTTGCTATTTTAGCAGCAAAGTAACTGATGACAGAGGGATGTAGACTAAATAAAATGCAGACTTGTAATTGCAAAGAAGTTTGAAAGTTCCTGGCAGATTATAACTGTGTGCCGGACCGGGACTCAAAGTGGAGACCTTTGCCTTTCGCGGGCAAGTGCTCAACCAACTAAACTACCCAAGCATGACTCACGCCCCGTCCTCACAGCTTCACTTCTGCCAGTACCTCGTCTCCCACCGTCCAAACTCTACAGAAGCTCTCCTCCGAGGTTCCTGCAAGGTTCGCAGGAGAGCTTCTGTAAAGTTTGGAAGGTGGGAGACGAGGTAATGGCAGAGGTGAAGCTGTGAGGACGGGGCGTGAGTCGTGCTTGAGTAGGTCAGTTGGTAGAGCACTTTCCCGCAAAAGGCAAAGGTCCCGAGTGCGAGTTTCGGTCCGGCACACAGTTTTAATCTGCCAGGAAGTTTCATATCAGTGCACACTCCGCTACAGAGTGAAAATCTCATTCTGCAAAAATGTTTTACTTCCAAAGAGAAATATGTTAACATCTATAGTAAATTTCGGTGTAAGACATTCTTCTCTGCACATATTTGTTTGTTTTGTAGCCTCATATAAAAGTGAAATATGAACGACAATCAGTAAAGACGAACAAGAAGTGGATAGAAGTTTTAAAATATAGTGCTATAGAAAAATTGTGAAGATAAGATGTGGCGAGATCGTGTAATATGTGAAGAGATATTGAACCGAACTGGAGAAAAACAGCTTCATTGGGTAACTTAACTGTAAGATGGGATACATTGTTAACACTCTGATGTATCAAGTAATCACTTATTTGGTAATGG
Organism: Schistocerca cancellata; assembly: GCF_023864275.1. NCBI lineage: Eukaryota > Metazoa > Arthropoda > Insecta > Orthoptera > Acrididae > Schistocerca > Schistocerca cancellata. Next base: position 383,725,360 of record NC_064629.1, on the reverse strand, counting down.
AATGAAATGTGATGATGGGGTACAGAAATCGTAGATTAAGTAAGTTCGAATGAATGTACGTCGAGGTAGGTACACAGCGACAATAATAATACCGTGGACGCTGCTTAAGCGACTCGCGTGCCACTAACACAGCCCCTTAATCCTACAATAAAAGTTAACGTAGAAGGAAGGAAGGAAGATTGGATTTAGCGTCCAGTCGACATCGAGGTCATTAGGGGCGGAGCGCAAGCTTGGATTGCGTCTAGGATGGGGAAGGAAATTGGTCGTAGCCTTTCAAAGGAAAGTTCCCCGGATTTGCCTGGAACGATTTAAGGAAAAGTTAACGTGAAATCCGAACAACGTATCGATCTTTTTGATCCGAGAAATATTCCTTGGTGTGACAATGATTTAATCCTGCTGTCTTTCGGATTCCAGGCACGTATTATCCTAGATCGTTAGGTCTGACTATACAGAGCGGAAAAGACGCATAGGATGGACAAGCGTGCTGTGTCAAGCCGTTCTTCGAACAACTACTGAATTAAACTGTTCGTTCTATTTCATGTGTCTTCTAAATATTACTCTTAAATCTGCATATGATGTGTGGTTATCCAGATATTCACGACTAATCTCATAATTGGATACTAGTTCTTTCTGTTTCTTATGGGCATAGTTTTTGGCATTTATCCACACCATCTATGGTTCTTTAAAAATACTTCTTAATATTTTGAGCATGTAGGAGAATACCAGAGATGAAACTTCCTATTGAAAGGCAAGGTTTCGAGTGCCCGGCTGGCACACACCTTCAATTTAACAAAAAGTTTCGAAACGGCGCATATTCCGCTTGGAAATAAAATATTCGTTTTGGAATAATAGAGATGAGTGATATCTGAAGCCCAACTGCCTGCTTCATCACGTGATACTATTTGCAGAATGGCACATCTCCAGTCCTGTCTACTAAGGCTACTTCCGTTAATACAAACCGATAGTAATTTCCACCTGTGTAAGGACAGTAAATCCCACAGGTGCGTCTCCGACATATTTCATAAGCACATTACGTTACGTTAACGTAAGGCTAATGTATGAATCTCGGTGCTAAATGATTGACAACAGATATAATAAAAGAAGACATCGAGATGCCACATCATTTCGCGTATTAAGCATAATTTCAAAGCCAGACGTTTATAGGGACTACACATACTTACCTGCAGATCTGAGTGCATCACAAGCTGAATGTCTTGAATTTTAATTTATGGGAAAAGTGTAATTATTATATCGAGTAAAAGGGAGTAAAAAATTCTAAAGTATACTTCCTTACATAAATGAGGTAAATTTACGTAATTTTCCACCTTTGGAGCTAAGAGTTCCGATGTGCTCTGTGGTAGACGCAGATATAACAAGATTCTAAATCTCAGCTCATTACTAATTCTCTCAAGCGCAAAGGAATTATTTTTAATTCTGCGGAAGATATATTCCCCTAACTTGTGATAACTTGCCTTCTCTCAGCGGGATATCAGTACTACCACAGAGCGCTGATTTAATCGAAAGAAACGGCAAGCAAAAAAGAAAACGTGCTGCGCTAAACATCCCTGAGCAATTTCAAAAGGTTTTGCAAATTAACACTTCGAGAATATTAAATTTAAAGTTTCCTGGAACTAAAAGTGGCGAAACTGCAGTTATCTCGTGCGAAACGACTTTCTCAAGAATTCTCCACCCGACAATGCCTGGTAAATTAATCTGGTTTGCTCGCATCAGCAATAATTACATCTACGTACATTCTTGATCCATCTAAGCTATTCTGAACATTATTCTACGTTTTCTTTCAAACTTTAGTAACAATGATTTGTAGCATGCAGGCGCTCAAGTAACATTGCTGTCAAGTCCTACCTTCTTCTCTGCTCTAATCATTCTTCATCAAAGTTTCTCTACACATTTGCTAACACTAGCCTGAAATTGTTGGCATCCTCAACCTGTAAAATCACAAGATGAAGAATATCTGATCGACTACACTATTTTAGCAAATGTTTGCAGTTGCATTATTTTATGTTTCTCACCGTCTTTCGATAGAATACTTGTACTTCTATGAAATTTTGAAAGAAAAGTTAGCACGTCGACAGTGCTCCTTATCACAAGACAATATCTCCAACACTGTAACGAACATTCAGCAGATAATACCTGAACATGATGATGTAAACACGTTTTTTGGTGGTATTTCATGAAATTGTGACCTGTTAGTGTACCCACAGCTCTTCGAAAGCCATAGATGATTTAAATTTTGCTTATTTATGTTTTGTACCAATAATGAATTGTTTCATGAACTTCTATAATTTTATAAGGACTAACAGTATCCCGCAATAAGCATCTCATAAGATGTAGATTCGCCAAAACCCATAGATTGTGATCAGTTGACGCAAGATATTCCTATCTTTGGCATTGCTGGGCAAAGACTTATCGAAGGCAGAGACTGCATACACTGAAGATTTAGAGGGTCCGCCACAAGTGACGGTAAAACTAGGCCACGTGACCGCCGGTAGCCTGTCGATCTACGAAGATGGCATGAAAGCAGCCTCGGAACAAGCAGCAGTCAGTCAACCAAGCCGATCATCACCAGCTACGCTTGTGACGCCTATCATACAGAGTGCTACCGATTCTTCTCGCCTAATTTATGTACTGTGTAATCAATATTATGTAAATCTGTAACACTTCAATATTTATTTGTAATGTAAATACGTCAATTTTTCTGTTACCTAATGCATAATTATTAATGTCAAACGTTGTAATGATACTGGGTAATCGCCAATGATAAAAGAGTAAGAGCTAGGTAGAGAGCACTGTATCTGGTCAGTTGGACACGATGCCAGAGGAAGAGTGAGGTAGGAGAAATTCAATGAGAGCTGAGTGATGGAAGTGGTCGGACGAGCAAATAGTGTGCCCTGTGTGGCTGTATTTACGTAAAGTCACTTTATCTACTTTATCTATATACTGGGAGGTACCGCTTCATGTGATGTGTGAGCAGATGAAGGAAACACCTATCACATCAAGATCCTGCCCCAGAATCTCCTGTGCGCTCGCCAAATTTGGAGTCGTTGGAACATAGTCTCCTACGCCGACTACAGTATTTCTACGATTACAAGCAACTAGAAGATCGTGTAAAGTAATTCACGTTGTGTAGAAACTGTGAGTCATTACCCAGTAACTTGATTTTGGTCATTTTTCAAATAATAAGTGAGAGAATAATATTTTCCTACTATATTCTTTAACCTAAGTCATTGAAACCTATACGGGGTCCAAACCTTCCCTGTTTGTGCTAATCCGAGTGTCACGTGTAAAAGACAAAAACTGAATAAGTAAATTAGAAATCTGCCAGTATGCTTTGCTGCTTAAAATTAATTAAATGCAACTATTAGAAACACCTCACATAGGTAACTGTGTGTCTTGCATAACAATCGGAAGCTCTATTCACTTTGAGTTCGAGAATAAAAGTAAATGTAAATTACTGGCTAATATATTTAATAGCATTTATGCATAACATTTCTGAATACCGATATTCTTGAATGCACTGGGTGTCTGGTTCAAAGTTCGTTATCAGTAATGTGTCACAAGTCTCATAATTAAGCACATGATTAGTTTCCAGTCAAATTAACTTTCAAAATTGATAGGGAATCGTACTACAAAGTATTTCATTAAATGAAGATGATATCTGTTCACGAAAGAACAGACACCATTGATGACTGTGCAGCTTCTCTGGAATGAAATGATAATTAAATCGAAACCCTTAGCTGCCGACGGGTGTAGTTGATATACATCAATGGCGACAGCTGAAAATGTGTGCCCCGACCGGGATAGAGACTCGGTCGGCGCAGAGATTTTCAGCTGTCCCCATTGATGTATATAAACAACACCTGTCGGCAGCTAAGGGTTTCGATTTAATTATCATTTTGCTTCATTAAACTTCAATTAATTTGTGTATTCTCAAAAACTGCTAGTATCGAGCAATCTGTAGCGTGAGGTTACGTCGTAACAATACCGAGTTCCAATTCCACTAAATTCAGTGTTGTTTATTTTAAAGCACATTCCAAACTATTTCATTTAACTGCACTAGCTTATCTAAAGTTATTTATTGCAATATTCATTTATTCTTATTTTTTGCTTGTAGTTTACAATACGCATGTGTATGCCTTCTGCTGCCAAGGGATTATTTCAGTATTATTTGAAAAACAACTGTTCAGGTCACCACTAATTTATCGAACAGTAACTGCCTTTCTGGGCTGGATACCGTAATTATTAATCATCTTAAATCATTTCACTTGATTTCTAAAATCTCAAATGGTTCAAATGGCTCTGAGCACTGTGGGACTTAACATCTGAGGTCATCAGTCCCCTAGAACTTAGAACTACTTAAACCTAACTAACCTAAGGACATCACACACATCCATGCCCGAGGCAGGAATCGAACGTGCCACCGTAGCTGTCGCTCGGTTCCGGACTGAAGCGCATAGAACCGCTCGGTCACCGCGGCCGGCTTTCATTTGATTTGTTGAGGCCAAGTCGATGATTGTGGTACCCATTTTCTTTTAGTACTTTACGTGAGTGATTGCACTAATTACCAACTAGGACAACATAAAGTATAATAGTATCAGAGTAGTAGGAGACGAGTAAGTTATTTTTCGGAACAGCTTGTTGTACACATCTTCCTTCTAATCGGTATCAGATTTCTTGGGAAACGGAAACCTAATTCAAAATTTTATCAGGTTTATTGGACACACGCTAAACACTGTCTAATTTCCACAGTAACAGATTAGTTATGGGGACGCTACATGCTACGGCAATGTCTTTTCAATGCCATTCTTATAACAACGTTGCTCCACTCAATTGGTGCTGTTTCCACGTGACTTTGACCCCGTGAGACCTAACAGACTCTAGAATATTTCCTCGGTATATCTGTGCTACCGTAGCCTATTTTGTGTGGAAAACTCTGAACAAGCTAGCGTTATTATCAAGTGTCACTGACTGCATCTTGTGACTGAAGCTGGACGTCTGGAACTTCGAGTGTCAGTTTATTCTATTTCGCTTATTGTCTTGTGGACCATAATATTTCCTCAATACAAGGTTCCGATGATTTAAGTTTTATTTATGATGGTGGCCAGTAAATACTGTAACAGTAAAATGTTTATTTGCTGTAGATTAGAGCAGAAAGATTCCCCCAGTCGTACTGCAGCTCGATTAACTGCTTATGAAGGTATACTCAACTTGCCGTCAACTTCACACATGACTGATGGGGTGAATATGGCGTTCAATACTGTACGATATCGTCGATTAATAACCAAGATATGATTAGACGGAGAATCTTCACAGATATGCAGCTAGCTCTTATTGAATTTTTGACGAAGAGAACCCAGTAGTCCGCATCTCGTGGTCGTGCGGTAGCGTTCTCGCTTCCCGCGCCCGGGTTCCCGGGTTCAGTTCCCGGCGGGGTCAGGGATTTTCTCTGCCTCGTGATGACTGGGTGTTGTGTTATGTCCTTAGGTTAGTTAGGTTTAAGTAGCTCTAAGTTCTAGGGGACTGATGACCATAGATGTTAAGTCCCATAGTGCTCAGAGCCATTTGAACCAACCAGAACCCAGTAGTAGCATTGGACGTAACGATAGAAATGTTGGTAACACTGGGCGTGATGCAAGGAATCATAATAGAAACTATTCTATGTTCCCACTATACATAAACGATTTATCAGATAAGATAAGCAACTCCAGCAGATTATTCACTGACAGTGCTATTGTCAACAGGAAAATATAATGAAATGTATTCGCAGTTGCGAATATGGACACCCATCAGCTGTATAATATGATAACGACACTCGAACCCGGTTTCCAGCTTATCTCGAGCGATCGGCTTACAGCAAGACCCACAGCCCTATCCAAATTTCCATATGTCGTCAACCATGTGTCTACAAAAAATGGTTCAAATGTCTCTGAGCACTATGGGACTTAACATCTATGGTCATCAGTCCCCTAGAACTTAGAACTACTTAAACCTAACTAACCTAAGGACAGCACACAACACCCAGTCATCACGAGGTAGAGAAAATCCCTGACCCCGCCGGGAATCGAACCCGGGAAATGTGTCTACAACCTGTACTCGTACATCCATTATGTATATTCCCGTACAGGGGAGACGTTCAACTTGAAAGTCGCTTGCCCTGTGTCTTTCTTTCCTTCCTTCCTTCGGAAGGAAAATTGCATCGAAATTCGGAATAACACAGGCACTGAGATACCGTATTTAACCGCCGACACCAGGCAAGCGACTTTCAAGTAAAGCATCTCCCCTGTTTCAGGTTGTAGGCACATGGTTGACGATATGTGGAAGTTTGGTTGTGGACTCAAGTCGTGCTCGGATAGCCAAATGGTAATATGATCGATAGTTATAAACGTGAAATTCGGATTCGAGACCCGGTCTGGCACAAATTTCCGTTGTCGTCATCCCATTATAAAGTTAATGGTTGTCAATATTCGCAACTGCGAATACATTTCATGTGTCCAATAACGGCTGTAGTTACCGCAGTGCCTGCACCTTTCGAAACGCATGCGTGTCCGAAGGAACATTGCATCGTAATTCAGAATAAAACAACCACTGCATTACTGTATCGTATCGGAAAATATTGTTTGACAACCCTACGGAAATTCAGAAAGACTTGGACCATATTTCCAGTACTGTAACAGATGACAGTTCTTTTAAAAGTAGGTAAATGAGAAATAATGCATGCTACACAGAGAAAGAAAAACATTAGTGTCCGACGACAATATTAGTGGAGAACATGTGGGATACGTTCCGTCGTTTTAATACTTACGGGTAATACCAAGACGGGATGCGATATTGGACGAACATGTACAGTTGGTTTCAGGGCAGGAGAATGGAAAGTGAAATACAGCAGTACATGAAATGGCATACAAGACACACGTGTGACCAGTTACAGTGTTGCCCAAGCTTTTTGAGCCTATAACAAGTAGCCAAGTGGAGGGATCGTAACACAGTAGTATAGCACGCATGTAAGTACGGTACAGATGCTTGGGGAACTACAATGGAAATCTTTAGAAGAAGAGATCGTTCTTCTAAAAACAAATCCTATTTGGTAAATTTAGAGAAAATTATTCGAAGAAGAGTATGCGATGATTATGCTACCACTGTGGTATACCGTTCTGATGGGGATTTGAGTGGGTACCCAGCCATTTTTCCATAATGGAAAACGAAAGACAAGCTCTGATTTCAGTACGAAGCACTGCACTGGGTAGCTGCTTGCAAAGTGTATATGCAGATTAGATGAATCACCAATCAAGATTGTCAGAGGAGAAGAAAATGATTAATGGCAAATAAAATGACGTCTCAAGTGAGGCTTTAACCGCGCGCATCCTGAGCCCAGAGGCATTATTGAAACGCCACTGAGCAGACAAATTCGCAGAGAGGCGCTTAAAACGGAAATCGGAATGGCGAGTGGCGCAAGAGCAGAGCTACGCCCAACGGATGACATTAGCGGCCAGCGCCACGTCGCCCCTGCTAACTAAATAATCGCCGCCGCAGCCTCGGACGGCGCTTTCCAGAATTACCTCATCAAGCGACGCCCTTCGCTGGCTGCAGGCATCAAATTTTATGCGCATGGTAACCTTTGTCCTGCGTTGCCTCGTGTTTTTTTTTTTTTTTTCACTTTTTGTGTCGGGATAAATGTGTGCCAGTACACTCTCCCTCCCAACCGTAAAAAAAAGGGGAACTTCAGCGCTGTGTTACATAAATTACTCGAATCTCGTCGCTTTTGGAAGGTGTTTCCTGCTAAAACAGAGTAGTATGCACCCCTGTAATGACATCATCATTCTGCCACTTACTCACTTAATGGAATCCAGACGTTCACATACGACTATTTCGTAACATACATACCAATAAACAGGAATTACTCAGTGTACACTGACTGTTAACACTGAAAATCTTCTGTATGCAACAGTTTTCACTAAAGACGCTCTAAAAGTCCAAAATTTCTTGGGAAATCACCGATACACAGAGTATTGTAAGGAGTATTCCATATTTTGAGAGGTGGTAGTATGGACCGAAAAAAGACAAAAATGTCCAGTAGACATGGGCGCTAAATGGTTATCTTAAAAGCTAGGAACAGTTGTCATATTCTCTTTCTGTGAAACACATCTCTTCTACTGCAAGAATTTTGCTGTTGCAAACGACCTACAAAATTCTGTAAACAAATGAGAACACATTATGCTGTTACCGTGAAACAGCAAAGTTCCTAATGTGATCTGTTTCCTATTACATACCAGCTGCCCTTGTGAGCCATTGCTAAACGGGGTGCTCAATACGGTGACCATTCATAGTAAGGTATGCTTATGTACGAGTTCTTAAAGTATCACACACTTTCTGAAAAGCTCCAGGCTGGTGACGGATGATCTGGCAGACATCAGTGCTGCGTTCCTGTAGTGTTTTTACATAATTAACGTAGCTAGCAGTCACTGCAGATTTCAAGTGACCCCATAACCAATAATTAGATAGATTAACATCATGGGAAAGAGCTGTCCAACGCACTAGACCTCCTCGACCAATCCCATGCCCATTAAACGTCTGTGTATGGTGTTCTTGAACATTTCTGAGCAATAGGGCTGGCGCTGCACTTACCCAAAACTGTGAGTCAGGTTTACAGTTAATAGCACTAACAGAAGTTTACTGTTGGTGTATCCCTGGACAATAAAAGAGGAGTGTGTCTTCATTTGTTTACTGTATTCTGTAGGTCGTTCGTAATAGCAAGGAGTTTGCAGAAGAAGAGATGAGGTTCACAGCGGCGAAGATGAATGACTGCTCATAGTTCTTAAGGTATGCATCATAAAGCCTATATTCATTGGACATTTTTGTCTTGTTGTGGTCCATACTATCGTCTCTCAAAATATGGAATACTTTTTTTTCACACCCAGGTCAATGCTGGGCATTAAAACTGGAACGCCCGGAAGGTTAAAAAAACGAAATTTTAGTTATTCTGCGTACACAGTATCGTAGGAAGAAACCTGTGTAAATTTGTACGTGATTTGAAAGTATACAGGGTGTGAAATTTCGGTACACACAGCTGCCAACACTGACTGGGATCGAGTTGTACTGAACTTGTATCACAGACGCAGTGTGAGCTGCTGTCTCTCTTTCAACTAATGAAATTAGTGCTAGAAGCTATGTTCAAATTAGTAGATAAATGTCCAACCCAGTAGAAATCTTGGGTCGAAAACACGTCTAAGGGGTGGTTACACATCGTTCCATTTATCACCCATTGGCTAACTTGGCTGTAGATTCGTTATGTTTTTATGAATTTCCTAACAATGGATGAGAATTGCAAAACACAGCGACTTTTGCAAAAAAATTTGATCAATAAAATAGTTAAGTACTTGTGACTGAAATTGGAGGAAGTTTATTATATTAAATAAAGTTGAATTATCTTACGAAAGGCGGCCTCACTATAAATGAAATAAAATAAAAACCGTTTTTATGTGAACTATTTGTCAAGAAGGTTCGTATATTCGTGCACTAGAGGTAACAACACATCAAGTATGAACACAGCGAAATTCCATAGAAAGGAACCATCATAAACGGGTATTGATATTACAAACTCTGAAAGTGCCTTAACATCAAGAAAATCTTAAGTTAAAGTTCATTAAACTATTCTGTAGTCATTGAAAAGCGGTAATAAAACTGTTCAATACTATCTCTCTAGTTTCGTATTACCACCACTTGTTCGCGAAAAAATAATTTCATCAGGCCTTACTTCACTCTAGCACATCGCGACGCAACACATAACTCAATTTTTCAGTTAGCTTCAGTGTTTGATACCCAACAAAAGTTAAACTTCCCGAGTTTAACATTCGACGCGGCCGATCTGCCACACAAAAATACTCACATGGTAAAGGCCTCCATTAATGGCCGATTTAAATAAATTTAACATTTCTATCAAAAACACTGAATACTGTAAAATCACAAGTCAGGAAACAGATAATGGATTTTGCCTACGCTGTACTGACTTCATAAAGCGCGTTAATTTCGAAAACTGCGTATTCTAGCTTAACAAGTTTAACTACTGAATTGTTTGTTGCTTGTAACGTTAAAACTATTTTGTGCATGGCGATCACAGGTCACGGTATAGACAGTTATAATCCACTTGTCTCCTTGTTTGAGTTCGTAACACATAGAGTTCTCATGCAGCCATGTTGTTAAGGAAATTAGCGCAAATGACAGTTATTAATATTGCTGTACCTTGCGTAGTTTTTGGGGTAAAACGACATTTTTAGCAACGGTAGACTTGTCTCATCGAGGCACTCAATTTGGTTGCTTTGGAACTAATTTCCATCGACATATGTTATTTGAATGAGCATCCTCGCCAAGATACGCCTTCCCTTCCGTGTGTACGGATGCGATGTATCATATCAGTGGGAAAATACACCGTTTGTTCAGTGTCTCTAGCGGCTTGCCACGTATACTTTTATGGTTAAGTTGGGCCCGTTTGAGTGGACTGTCATCTATATCTACATGTACATAGATACTCCACAAAACACCGTACTGCGAGTGGCGGAGGGTACCCCGTGCCACTATTAGCGATTTGCTTTCCTGTTACCTGGAGTGGTGGCGCAGTGGTTACCGCACTGGACTCGCATTCGGGAGGACGACGGTTCAAACCCGCGTCCAACAATCCAGATTTAGGTTTTCTGTGATTTCCCCAAATCGCTCCAGGCAAATGCCGGCATGTTTCCTTTGAAAGGGCACGACCGATTTCCTTCCTCATTCTTGACACAATCCGAGCTCTTTCTCCGTTTCTGGTAACCTCGATGTCTATGGGACGTTAAACTCAATCTTCCTTCCTTTCTTTCCTGTTCCACTCGCCAACAGAGTGAAGGAGAAGCAACCTTCTACGTACCTGCGTATGAGCCCTAATTTCTAGTATCCTGTCTTCATGCTCCTTACGCGAAATGTGTGTTGGAGCCAGTAAAAGCCGGCCGTTGTGGCCGAGCGGTTCTAGGCGCCAAGTCCAGAACCGCGCTGCTGCTACGGTCGCAGGTTCGTATCCTGCCTCGGTCATGGATGTGTGTGATGTTCTTAGGTTAGTTAGGTTTAAGTAGTACTAAGGCTAGGGGACTGATGACCTCAGATGTTAAGTCCCATAGCGCTCAGAGCCATTTGAACCATTTGAAGGCAGTAAAATCGTTCTGCGGTCAGCTACAAATGCCGGTTCCCTAAATTTCCTCAATAGTGTTCCTCGAAAAGAACGTTGCCTTCCCTCCATGGATTACCATTTGAGTTCCAGAAGCATACCCGTAATATTAGCGTGTTGTTTGAACCTACCATTAACAAATCTAGCAGCCCGCCTCTGAATTGCTTCTTGCGTCTTTCTTTAATCTCCTGGTACGGATTCCAAACACTCGAGCAGTAGTCAAGAATAGGTCGCACTAGCGTCCTATATGCGGTCTGCTTTACAAATAAACCATCACAATGCTCACATGCTCCTTCCATTTCATATCACTCTGCAACGTTACGCATAAATATTTAAACGACGTGATCGTGTCAAGCAGGACACTAACAACATCACAGGTTTGTCGTTCCTACTCATCCGCATCTTCTGACAGGCTCTTGCTTTTAAAATGAGCATTCCTCTGAGACTCCTCAGCCTCGACTATGTTAGCATGTGTATGTCATTTCGTGCTGCTTCAACTCTACGCCAGATTTCATAAATTATAGTGGCTGGCGAATGGAGTTCAGCAGTTTATGATCAGGTTGTTTCAATGAATTTGAGATGGAGATTGTTCTGATCAGGGCAACAATGGAACACCTTCTGTATCTTGGTAAGTCAGGAGTGCGCGGACAATATGCGGCCTTGCATTATTTTGTTGAAAGAGAACGCCATGCAGACCTGGTTGACAGGTCATAGCCACCGGCATTAACACGTCGGAAAGGCATCGCCTGCTATCGAAATTATTGTCTATGTGAACCAGAGCTGATTGTTTTATGACTAAATCCATCTAAATAACATAATATATTTCTTTATTTATAACGTTATTTCGGCTACTGCAGTCATCAGAGCTGTAACTGAGACCAAAGAACATAAGAATGAGAGGTGTTTTTTATACATTATAGGGCCACGAAAGATGGAAAATATAAAAAAACATTTGTTATATTCACTCATCCATACTCAGAACTTGTAAAATACCGTTCAGTGTCAGTGTCAAGAAAACCTACGCTCAGGCAGAATGGCAACTGTCAACTTTGCTCAAAGTACTGACAAAGATACAACTGCTAGTGTGAGGTTGCACTTGTGTGGAGGACGTTGCCTTCCTTTTTATGGTCATATTTACAAAATAACATACAATCTTTAAAACTAAAAGCATTCAACGTTGAAATAAAAAACTCCATTCAAATATATAAAATTGCCATAGCCATAAAATTAGCTTTTGAGATATGTCATGGGGAGATTACCTAAATAGGACAACTAGTCTTAATTGGATCCCCTTTACAATCATATCTAAACACTGATAACGTGGAAAACCACCACCTCTTGTCCATGACTTCCAGTGTACCGATCACAGCGCCTTTCTAGCCCTCTGGCCATCTTTTCAGAAATCGCAACACTCCCTCCTGATCCAAAAAATGGCTCTGAGCACTATGGGACTTAACATCTGAGGTCATCAGTCCCCTAGAACTTAGAACTTCTTAAACCTAATTAAGGACATCACACACATCCACGCCCGAGGCAGGATTCGAACCTGCGACCGTAGCGGTCACGCGGCTCCAGACTGAAGCGCCTAGAACGGCACGGTCACCGCCGGCCGGCTTATCCAGATCCCTTAAACTAGTTGACATCCTGGTGCAACCAGTGACCCTTCAGTATAAATCCCTCAGAAACCTAGACAGTAATTGTAGCACGAAACATCCGCAGTGCCCGCCTCCATGACTTTCACCCTACCTATTAACCAACACACTAAAATTTTTCGTACTAGCCCCTAAATGTAGACTAACATGAAGACTCCAGCCACTAATCATCCAACAGAAAGCCCACAATAGGGTAAAACTATTAACCGGCTGAGCATGTGGATTATATCACTCCAAAATGTTGCACATGTACAAAGCCATAATACGACCTACACTTTCCTATGCAAATGTCGCCTAGATATCTAACCCACCAACAATATTTCAGTCCCTGAAAATCCTTGAACGCCACACACTTTGCCTAGTATTCTGAATCCATTACCCTCACCTCCAAAAACCTTTTACGAGCTCACCTGTTTTACCTACTCACTCACCGACATTGAACAGCTCCGCATATCCTATATTTCTTGCAAAACCGACTACAGCAGCTCCACTGTTCCGCCCTTAATCACTAATTGCTGTGTGATGCCATTCACATATCAACACGCCCCACCCACTCAACATTTACTCGGTTTATATATCTCCTCGAAGGGCAATTTTAACGGACTCCAATTCCGTGACAACGAAATACGCCCTGAAATGTATCCATCCTACCATATTTAAGCCACTCCTCCTTATCCCTTTTCGATTGCGGGGTTCCCCTTCATAACCATCACTCCCGGAGGGCACTTTACGTGCCACTGTCATTACCTCCGTTTTCTGTTCCAGTCGCGTATGGTTCGCGGGAAGAACGACTGCCGGAAAGCCTCCGTGAGCGCTCGAATCTCTCTAATTTTACATTCGTGGTTTCCTCGGGAGGTATAAGTAGGGGGAAGCAATATATTCGATACCTCATCCAGAAACGCACCCTCTCGAAACCTGGACAGCAAGCTACACCGCGATGCAGGGCGCCTTTCTTGCAGAGTCTGCCACTTGAGTATGCTAAACATCTCCGTAACGCCACCACGCTTACCAAATAACCCTGTGACGAAACGCGCCGCTCTTCTTTGGATCTTCTCTATCTCCTCCGTCAACCTGACCTGGTACGGATCCCACCCTGATGAGCAATACTCAAGTATTGGTCGAACGAGTGGTTTGTAAGCCACCTCCTTTGTTGATGAACTATATTTTCTAAGGACTCTCCCAATGAATCTCAACCTGGTACCCGCCTTACCAACAATTAATTTTATATGATCATTCCTCATGAAATCGTTCCGCACGCATACTCCCAGATATTTTACAGAAGTAACTGCTACCATTGTTTGTTCCGCTATCATATAATCATACAATAAAGGATCCTTCTTTCTATGTATTCGCAATACATTATATTTGTCTATGTGAAGGGTCAGTTGCCACTCCCTGCACCAAGTGCCTATCCGCTGCAGATCTTCCTGCATTTCGCTGCAATTTTCTAATGCTGCAACTTCTCTGTATAGTACAGCATCATCCACGAAAAGCCACATGGAACTTCCGACACTATCTACTAGGTCATTTATATATATTGTGAAAAGCAATGGTCCCATAACACTCCCCTGTGGCACGCCAGAGGTAACATTAACGTCTGTAGACGTCTCTCCATTGAGAAGATGCTGTGTTCTGTTTGCTAAAAACTCTTCAATCCAGCCACACAGCTGGTCTGATATTCCGTAGGCTCTTACTTTGTTTATCAGGCGACAGTGCGGAACTGTATCGAACGCCTTCCGGAAGTCAAGGAAAATGGCATCTACCTCGGAGCCTGTATCTAATATTTTCTGGGTCTCATAGCGGATACTGTGACAAATTTTCTACGTTTTAACATTTATAGGTACCGAACTATGAAAATGAACCTTTTCTTTAAAAAAATTTAGCTATATACGTTTTCCTGTGGCATTTGAAGTAGACTTCCAAGAGGCCTTTTGCTACATAACGTGTGTGGCACTTGATCTGTCAGTGACGAAATAACAGAAAATCACTGTGCTGCAATCAGGAGAGTGGTTGCACAAATGTTTGTCTTTCTGTATTCAATGAAGGCAAACGCGAAACTCTGATGCCGTTCTTGTGTTTACCTCTGCGCTTGAAGCCTATCAGAATTTGCTTTGCAGTTGCAGTGATCAGATAACTTCCATTGAAGTTATTCAGACTTTCACATTGCATACAACTGTTGAATAAGTTGATATGATTTTGTTTACAGGGAATACAACCGAACTGTTAGAGCAGCAGTGCGGCTCTGTGCTGAAAGGTATCCAGATCATGTCAGGCTCTCACGATTTATCTTCGAAAACACGTGTTATAAAAAAATTTCCGGCTGCTGGAAGCGTGAAGAATGAAATACGTCAGCGAAAGAGAATGGTACCTGATGACAGAAATGCAACTACCATTTTAGATACTATTAAACGTAAACCACGTGTCACCACGAGACAGAGCAAATGTGCGAGTGACCGAGCGCGGTGGAGCAGTGGTTAGCACACTGGACATGCATTCGGGAGGACGACGGTTCAATACCGCGTCCGGCCATCCTGATTTAGGTTATCCGTGATTTCCCTAAATCGCTCCAGGCAAATGCCAGGATGGTTCCTTTGAAAGGGGACGACCGACTTCCTTCCCCATCCTTCCCTAATCCGATGAGACCGATGACCTCGCTGTTTGGTCTCTTCCCCCAAACAACCCAACCCCAAATGTGCGAGTGGAATCAGTCAGCGGAATGTCGCAAATACTACATTCTAACGCATTTCATCATTTCCGCATTTGTTGCGTCTGCAGCTTCATGAGAATGACTTTAAAAATCGGCTATAGTTCTCTGAATGGTTAACATCAGTTTATCAGTATTAATGGTGATTGACCTCTAATGCTGAAATTACTTAAAGAAACCAGCGCTTCGCTATACAGATTTATTTTATGTAAGGACGTGTTTAGAGTTTTTAGTCATCTTTAGCCTCCTTAATACATTTAGAACTTAATTTGTATAATGTTTTCACCGACCGTATTTTTAATACTATTGCAGTTCCCCTGTCGTCTGTTTACGTTTGATTAATGCGTTAGTCGGCCACATGACGAATGATGCAACAACTCGAGAAGTGTAGTAGCTAAACGAACTCCAGTTTTGCACAGGGCATCAACATCATTCAAATAACAAATTTCAATTCATGATATTTCTAAATTTATTACAGGTGTTGAAGATGGATGAAATATCAAAACGCGTTTTTGCAAAAAAGTAAAGCATAGCGAAAAATGCGGCTGGTTACAGTATTTCTTCACGTAATGTCCGAACAGTGTCTACGGAAACTGTAACTTGATGGAGCGTTTCTATGGAAGATTTTGTTTACGGTTGAAGCACTGTTTACAAACTATGGGTAATCAATCTTCGTGTACGCGCTATTTAGGCATTTAAAAGTCGACATTGGCTGAGAGACGTGGATAAACAATAAAGCGGGTCAAGAATCGAGTAATTTATCTATGTTTTATTAATGGGGCTCTAAACAGCCACAACTATCTACAGTTTCTAGCAGATATGACGCCACAGCAATTGGAATTCGTCCCACTCTTTAAAAGGCAATGCAAGTGGTATCAACATGATAGGGATCTCGTCTATTCAGCGCAAATTCTACAACCCTCATTAATAGAACATTTGGAAATCGTAGGAACGGTCATTCGCGGAACACAAAATAAGCTCACCAGACTTAATACCTCCGGACATTTATCTGTGGGATAAATTAAAACATGTCTACAGGGAAGCACCGAGCCGGCCTGAGTGGCCGAGCGGTTAAAAGCGCTACAGTCGGTTTGGAACCGCACGACCGCTACGGTCGCAGGTTCGAATCCTGCCTCGGGCATGGATGTGTGTGATGTCCTTAGGTTAGTTAGTTTTAAGTAGTTCTAAGTTCTAGGGGACTTATGACCACAGCAGTTGAGTCCCATAGTGCTCAGAGCCATTTGAACCATTTGAAGGGAAGCGCCGACAACTCCCGAAAACATGTAATACCGTATTACATGGTTCTGTGATGTGATTAGTCCACATGAAATTTGACGTGCAGTACTGGCTGTTCACAATCGTTTTATAGCATGTATTAATGGTCAAAGTGAACAGTTTCAGCACTTGGTATGACAGCCATATCGATAAACGCAGCCATATCGATGAACCGTACCATCGTCACACGTTTGCTTCCATTTGGTATAGTAGGGCAGACATTTGTCAGTCCATGTCGTCTAACGGTGGGTCAGTGATTTGTGGCATTGTCATCTTGTTACTACTTGATCACGTTTCACATATGTTATGTCGTTGGAGGCCTCTTCGAAGTCTCTATCCATAGCTACAGAAAAAAGTTTATATTATCACTAAAAAAAGAAAAGAAAAAAATCAAAGGCGACGTCATAATTCGGCCACTGTAAACGTGAAAAACTGACAAATTGCATACGTTATAAAATTCACCATATTGTTCGAATAGATTTCGGGGTTGCAACCGGTCGTCGTAAACCTCACTCCACGATATTTCAACTGGACACCTGCCAGTCATCATCAGGTGAGCCATCGAAGTCTTTGATGGCTCACCTGAAGATGACTGGCAGGGATTCAGTTGAAATATCGTGAAGCGAAGTTTACGACGACCAGCTGTAGCCCCGAAGTTTCTTCGAACATTCAATTCACCACGAAAATTTTAAATTTCACATTCGCCATATTGTCCATTATAGCTCAGCGAAAATGACACTTCGATATATTTAGGCTTTTTGGACAGTTTGGGGTTGAAGGGGGGAGGGGGGAAGGGGGGGAGGGGGAACTGCTTCAGGCTGTAGATTTTCATTTTTCCTCATCGAATGGAGTAGGTCAGAAAATCGTACCAAGTACCCTCTGTATGTACTGTAGTTCTGCGTTGGGTATTTCTCCTAAGAACTGTCAGGTGTTTCGGCAGATATTTGAAATTCCGTCTTTGCTGTGTGTAGCTGGAGTCAGCCCAAACAAATACTTCTGATCAAATCTTTCACGCGACGCCCAGCATCGACGGAAAGCAGTGGTATGTTTTCCGTTCCAAACAGAATGACTTTTGGAGCGGAACTTCACGTGTCCCTTTGATAGAGCGTTGCCAAGTCAGTCTAGTGCATTATTCGATTTATCGTTACGTACTAACAGGGACGATATAAAAATAAATAATAATCAATACTCCACCAGCAACAGTACTGCCCTGAGCTGCGCTGGAGTACTATCGCCGTGCATCAGCGCATGCTCAGTCGCTGATGGAGTACTGGTTATTCTTCATGTTACGAAATTCCGCGTTTCGCGGATTCGGACTCACGTCAGTCTTCTGTGACACAGGAAAATTTGTTCCAAACTGGAACTCGAACACAGATTTCTCGCTTATCACGAGCAGTCGCCTTAACCTATTCGAGCCTCCGAGCACGCCTCTAATTTCCATATGTCACGGAGTCCACAACCCTTACGTTCGCACAATTCGTGGTTTCTACACGGGGAGCATGTCATCGTCTTTTTAGCCCGTCGAGGCATGTATACGTTATTAATGGTTACATTGTGTTTATACAGTGTCTGTATCTACAGATTACAATTTCCTTGAGACATGCTTGAATGTCAGAAGGACATTATAAGATCAAGATGCAGACGCTGTATACACATAGCCAGGGTATCCATCCACGATGTATGCTTCGTGTTTTAATGTCCCTGTTAAAATGTACCGATGAAACAAGTCTCGCACTACAGCTATTTGAGACCGTTCTATGGTATGGTCACGTAAAATTCCGCTTCAAAAATCATTTTGTTTCTAACTCGAAACAAACCAACGCTTTTCGTCGACGCTGGGCGTCGCCTGAATAATTGCAAATATCTGCCGAAACACCAGAGAAAATGTGCCTCTTAGGAGAGATACAAGGCAGATGTAGATATAGATCTAGAGTAGACTTGCCAAGTATCACAATCGTAGTTTTGTACTACACGGACAGACATTTCACGGCAATCACTGACGGCAGCTTTTTCAAAGTTACCAATAGGTCCAATGGAGCCAGTGTTGACAGCAAATGTAAATTAAGTTTGTATCGTTTTTGTTATTTGTTTGGAGCCACCATTCACCATACAGCTCCGTCGCTATATGCAAAAAACCGTGGGCCATAATAGTAGTAAGCTGGTTGTTTACAGTGACTCTGTGCCACCCATGTAAGGCAGGACGGCGCGTCGTGGGTGCAGAGCGGCGCGGCTTGCGGTGGTTCCCACGGCGCGGCGCGCAACACAAGAAAGCTGTTGCCCGCCATTTGGCTTACATGCGCCTTCCGAGCCATATGGCCATCCCTGAGTCCGTACTTTCTTACGTTACCATGCCGTCTTTATTAGACTGGTTGCAACACTGTCACTTCAACCTCCACCATCTACAGTTAGTGACCGATTTTTAAAAATTTATTTGCATATTTTATACACTATCTATGGTGCAGTTTTGGTGGTCTTACAAACTTTCAAGGACTCGAGTGCAAGGGAAAAAGAGTAAAAAGTAACCAAAGTTCCCCTGAATATAACTTATTAGCAGTTAATAAACGCAATGACGTACTTATTTAATCCAGTCGTCACTTTGTATTATTTTTTTTAATTTATTTATTGTTCCGTCGGACCACATTAAGGAGGAGTCTCCATGGTCATGGAACGAGTCAATACATGAAATTATAAGACGATTGTAGAAACAGATAAAATGAAATATAAGAAACATATTCAGGCGACAAGTCGTAAGTGTAAATAAAGAAAATCAACAATGTAACACTGGAATTTGCTTAATTTTTTAGCTCTTCTAGGAGCTCCTCGACAGAATAGAAGGAGTGAGCCATGAGGAAACTCTTCAGTGTAGACTTAAAAGTGTTTGGGCTACTGCTTTGATTTTTGAGTTCTTGTGGTAGCTTATTGAAAATGGATGCAGCGGAATACTGCACTCCTTTCTGCACAAGAGTCAAGGAATTGCATTCCACATGCAGATTTGATTTCTGCCTAGTATTAACTGAGTGAAAGCTGCTAACTCTTGGGAATAAGATAATATTGCTAACAACAAACGACATTAAAGAAAATATATACTGTGAGGGCAATGTCAGAATTCCCAGACTATTGAACAGGAGTCGACAAGAGGTTCTCGAATTTACACCACACATAGCTCGAACAGCCCGTTTTCGAGCCAAAAATACCCTTTTTGAATCAGAAGAATTACCCCAAAAAATAATACCATATGACATAAGCGTATGAAAATATGCGAAGTACACTACTTTTCGTGTTGAAATGTCACTTATTTCAGATACTGATCTAATGGTAAATAAAGCAGCATTTAGTTTCTTAACAAGATCCTGGACATGGGCTTTCCACAACAGCTTACTATCTATCCGAACGCCTAGGAATTTGAACTGTTCCGTATCGCTTATAATATGCCCATTCTGTCTGATCAAAATATCAGTTCTTGTTGAATTGTGAGTTAGATACTGTAAAAACTGAGTCTTACTGTGATTTAGCATCAAATTATTTTCCACAAGCCACGAACTTATTTCATGAACTACATTATTTGATAATGTTTCAATATTACAGACAAGATCCTTCACTACCAAGGTGGTGTCATCAGCAAACAGAAATATTTTTGAACCACCTGTAATACTAGAAGGCATATCATTTATATAAACAAGAAACAGCAGTGGCCCCAGCACCGACCCTTGGGGAACGCCCCTGAACATCACTACCACTCTCAATATTGTGGAGAATTACCTTCTGCTTTCTGTCCTTAAAGTAAGAGGCGAACCAATTGTAAGCTACTCCCCTTACTCCATAATGGTCCAACTTCTGCAGTAAAATTTTGTGGTCAACACAGTCAAAAGCCTTCGTTAAATCAAAGAAAACACCTAACGTTCGCAAACTCTTATTTAATCCGTCCAAAACCTCACAGAGAAAAGAGAATATAGCATTTTCAGTTGTTAAGCCATTTCTAAAACCAAGCTGTACATTTGACAGCAAATTATGTGAATTTAAATGCTCCAGTAACCTTGTATACACAACCCTCTCGATAACTTTAGGAAACACCGATGGCATAGAAATAGGTCTATAATTGTCAACATTATCCCTGTCTCCCTTTTTATAAAGTGGCTTCACTACCGAGTACTTTAATCGGTCAGGAAACAGACCACTCCTAAAGGAAAAGTTACAGATATGGCTAAGTACTGGGCTAACATACATAGAACAATACTTCAGTATTCTGCTAGATACCCCGTCATATCTATGAGAGTTCCTGGTCTTTAGTGATTTAATTATTAACTCAATCTCCCTCTTGTCAGTATCATGGAGGATCATTTCAGGTAACAGTATCGGAACACTTTTTTCTACGAGCGCTGTGTGATTCCCTGTTGGGACTAGGTTTCTATTTAGTTCACCTGCTATATTCATAAAGTGATTATTAAATACTGTACATATATGCGACTTATCAGTAACACGGACATTCCCACTACGCACTGATTCTATATCCTCGACCTGTCTCTGCAGATCAGCCACTTCCTTTACGACTGACCATATGGTTTTAATTTTATCCTGAGACTTAACTATTCTATCTCCATACCACATACTTTTTGCCTTCCTAATAACTTTTTTAAGCACCTTACAATACTGTTTGTAATGGGCTGCTGCATTTAGATTGTGACTGTTTCTAACGTTTTGATACAATTGCCACTTTGTTCTACAAGATATTCTTATCCCTTTAGTCAGTCACCCTAGCCGCTGTTTGTGTTAGTACCCTGTTTTGAAGGTTCTAACGGAAAGAAACTTTCAAAGAGCACGAGAAAAGTCTCGAGGAAAGCATTATATTTATCGTCTAATGTATCACCACTATAAACATCTTGCCACTCTTGTTCCTTTATAAGGTTTACAAAGGTCTCTACAGCAACTGAATCAGCTTTCCTAAAAAATTGATGACTATATTTAACATGTGTTGTAGCACAAAAATCTTTAAGAGTTAAAATTTGTGCATCATGATCTGAAAGGCCATTCACCTTTTAGCTAACAGAATGCCCTTCTAGTAATGAGGAATGAACAAAAATTATGTCCATGGTGTTCTACTGTTCCCTTGCACTCTCGTTGGAAATAATACGGTTTGCACAAGATTATATGAATTAAGGATGTCTACCAGCATCCTTTTCCTTGCACAATCACTTATACAATTAATACTGAAGTCACCACATATAACTAATTTTTCGTATTTCCTATAAATTGAACCAAGAACCTCCTCTAGCTTTAGCAAAAATGTTGTGAAATCGGAGTCTGGGGATCTATAAATAACAACAGTAAGAAGTTTAGCTCCACTAAATTTAACCACACCTGCACAACATTCAAACACCTTTTCAGTGCAGTACTTTGAAACATCAATTGATTCAAATGGGATACCGTTTTTCACATACATGGCTACTCCCCCACACCGCAAAGAGCTCCTAGAAAAGCTGCCAGCCAACCTGTATCCTGGTAAAGGAAGCCTCTGAATTATCTCCTTATTTAAGAAGTGTTCAGATATACCAATAATTTCAGAGTCAACATTTATAAGCAGTTCACTAACTTCATCTCTAATACCTTGTATATTTTGATGAAATATACTAATTCCCTCATTAATCGGATACCTAAGCTTTCTTGAAAGTGGTTTCTTTGTTAGAGAGACTTCCCTTAAGCAGGAATACCTATCAGCTGACTTCAGTCTAAAAAGGGTACAGCTCTAACACCCACAACTACCGGAATTTTCCCATGAGTGATCCCACCACCCCCACCTATGCTGTCACCTATAAGCTTTGCCAACCTCCCCTTTCCATACCAGTTGAGGTGCAGGCCATGTCTAGTGAAACCCGTCCTGCTGATAGACTCCACCGACACCACTGAAATGTGACTCATGCCTTCTGTCATCAGCGCACCCCCAAGTCTCATGTTATTACGCCTGACGGTTGTATTAAGATGAGGCCGATCGTGACGCTGAAACAGTTCCACGAAATGCACATTCGTGTTGCCAGTCTGAGTGGCTATCTTTTCGAGGTCACCATCTATGTCATACTCCCCATCCCTGTCAATACTATTACCAACCCCACCCACAATCACTACCTGATACTCTTTAGTAAAATCCCTACATAACCCCCCTATGTTAACAGTCACCTGAGCCAATCTTGCATTAGGCTTCACAATGCTGGTGACCTGGTACTCACTCACCAACACATCCTGCAACTGCTGGCCTACACCTCTACCATGAGAACTACCTAACAGCAGAACCTTCTTCTTACTCTTAGACTTTGCAACTGTCCTAGCCACCGTAACTGCTGAGGTCTGCTGCATACTTCCTACATCTACAGCTACTAGAGATTCCTCTCCGCTAGATTCTGACAGTTGGTCATATCTATTGCAAACACCAATAGTAAAACTATCTGAAAATCTCCTTCTCCTAGCAGATCTCTTGCCAACAGCCAGCTCCCATTCCCCAACCCCCTTCTCCCTCCTCATCCTATCTAGCTCCTCCTGTGCGTTTTTTAACTGCACCTGAAGGACACAGATCTTACGCTCCTGCTTCTCTATCAACTTACTCTTGCTACATAAACTGCAGTTCCAGGAGAGGATCTCACCAGAATGCTCGCTGGCTTCCCCACTGCATTCCCCCCCAGTGAAAATACTTCGAACAAGTCTCACACCGCAATCCACTACTCACGAACCTACGGCAAAGCCCACACGTCTCACTCATGGTATAATTTTACAGTTATTGAAACAAGAAAACAACTTTATCTAAGTTCCGCTACTACAATAAGAAGATGTTAAAAACTGACTACAATAATCACAAACTTGCTCTACAAGGGAAGTGTGGATGTCATTAGGTTAGTTAGGTTTAAGTAGTTCTAAGTTCTAGGGGACTTATGACCACAGCAGTTGAGTCCAATAGTGCTCAGAGCCATTTGAACCATTTTGTCTAATGACACAGTAACGAAACTGAAAGGAGTTCGCAAAAATTTCTTCTGAAATTATTTCACCAGAAAACACCAAGAACACCGGTTGAAGACTACTGAAGTTCCTAAATAAACTACTACACACAAACAATTGATTAGTACTTAGCTTTCGATGCGGCGCTACAGCTGCAACTGGTCGGCTTTTTGCTTGGTAGAGAATCACACCGTTCGAGTAAGGGTACAGATTTCTCTGAACCTATAGCCTTCTGCTTCGGAAAATAATTATGATTCAAGTTTTATAAGGGAACATCACCATCTTGACCTCATATTTTAAGAAGGAAAAAGAGCAAACGAGCGCTCTTATTGGGTATCAACACCAGAAATCGATCCTGTGCGAAAATTTGTACCGTAATTGTAATAGTACGCTATTATGACCGGAATGGACATTCGTCACTCTCACCGCCTCACTGTAGCAGCTGAACATTCGAGCTCGAAGTACTCTACAGCGCAATGATTACGAGGTTTAAGTTCATAATGTCGGTGAACCAACGTGCGGTAGTGCGGCGTCTGCAGGAACGCTACAGGATGACGGTCAAAGTGCAACGTTTAAACGTCAATGAACGAGAGCTGGAAATCGTGACTGGTAAGCATCATATGCGGGAAACACACTAACGTTTATACAATGCAGACGAAAGCTTATGGGACTTTCTTTGTGCTATTATATATACTTTTAAGTTTCTTTGCAGCATTCACAGACACCTTTATCAATGAAGACGTGCTAAATATACAGCAAAACAGTGAAATGAAGTCCGATGCTTTTTTTCGTGAGGATAACAATGACGATAATGAGGCTGCTTCATCACCAAAGTTACATTCCTTGAACCGCTTCATTCGTACATCGGGGCAGGGATTTAAAAAGAAGGAAATAAGGTATTAACATATAATACCGTCGCATACCACTTTGTCCCTATCCGCATACGTGAAAAGAGTTGTCACCTTTTGGAAAAGTGGAAAGAAGGGAAATGTGTGTTTCAGATCCGTCAATAGTTATTTTAAATTGTTAAACTACAAAGCAGAAGACACTGCAGTTTCTGTATTGCTGATACAACCAGGTGGAACAAGATACTGTCAACCGCTAGATGTATTTGGCTTCCGCGGATTCAAGGGTTTTGTCCGTAGGTTTCAGCTCGGCACCACTTCTGGAAGTCGATGTGAGCTTCGACTAGAGTAACAACATCCTTCAAACGCAATCTCTTCTTTACAGGCAGTTATGTGCACCAGTATTTCGGTCAGTTTTCTAGTACGCTTGGTGTAGAAGCAGCTACATCAGTGACCGACTAGATCACTTTGGACATCCATTGAATTTAAATACTGTTTTGACATTAGCAACGTGCTTTGTTCATTGTGTCAAAGTGCGAGGTTTATAATCTGTAGCTGGTACCAGAGATCTCTTTCCTTTGGACATTTTGATGTAGCGAATCACAAATGCACTGTAAGTGAATTAAATGAATGAGCGCGTCATTAAAGAAGTAGCATAGCGCTATTTAATTATTAACATTGACGCTGTACGTCATCTCCTTTGGCTTGTAAAACTGAGGCTGTTTAAGTCAAGTACGTTTTCAGGAGTTGCGCCTATAATATTCAGGCTCACCTGTTGGCGGCAGTCTTCGCCGTCCCTATTTACTGGGGGTATTAATTAATTAACCCGGCAAGGATGTGGTGCAAAAAGGGTACATCAAGGATGTGGAGGGTCATATTGACCCTGTTTTTCACTTATATTTTTAAATATTTATTGGCACCTTTTAACAAAAGATGGGACATGGTCATTTCCTTCATAAAATAGTGATTTGCAACTAGTTCAGAAGCTTCTTTCCTTTCTGCAGTTTGCAAGTTTGTGTATTTCAAGATGATACTAAGCATATTTTCTTGCAAAACAGACTCCAGCATTCAAGCTCTCTCTTTGCTGATCTTGCCACTAAACTCACGACAGGTGCCTGCCTGATAATATTTTCAGAACGGGTCAGAACTTGTTGTTGAGGTGGATTTTTGCACCACTTGGATCCATCTTTCCCAAATTAAAATGGACTGCGTATCTGATTTTCCGATCGCTCGACTAATTCTGGTAACCAGCATTGTGGGCAGTATTTTGTAGCTCATTTAGTGGTGTATTATCGTCTTTGTCACTGCCTTCACTTGCATCTTCCTCAGTACTAGTTCTGCCACTGCGCTCACTTACACAATTTTCATTTTCACTGCCATCTGTCGTAAATTCGTTTTCACTGTCTGAACATTACGCCAGCCAACGACGTATACGCTCAGCCACCCTTTCTCACTTGTCCATCTTGACTAAAAACACCAAAAAACATGAAACATTCATGAAAAAAGATAATTTGAAAAATGGCACAGAAATACTACTTCGTGGTTGTGGAAGGGTCAAAAATACCCTCTTACCGTTTGTACTCATTTATATCCTGTCACGGACGACAGTCGACTGAGTGCAAGCACACATTAAGGAGGGGAGTTGAATAATTACAGCTACGGAGAACTTCGACAATGTGCAACTGCGCAACAAAGAATTGCCAACAAAGCAAAAGGAGCAGTGTCAAATTGACCCTACCACATCCTCACCGGTTTAAGACAGCTAGGAGGGTGGACAGGGATTCAACACTAACAAAACACTTAAAAATTAACAATTTAGTGTAACCTCCCGTAATTCACAGAGAGATAAGAGTAGCCATCATTGACTTGCTAATATTAGTTACATACAAAAGATATGTTGTTAAAGATATCAACCAACAAACACAATAATCGACACATAAAATTGCAAAAAGCCTTAAACGCCACTGGCGCTACTAACATGCAAGAAATATTTGTGTGCATGTGACAATCCTAGCACTCTAGAGAAAGTTGAAACCATGAGGTAACGATCAAGGAGACAAATGAGGTTCTTGTGGTGAGTTCTTGCCACATGGCTAAATGTGTCGTTTCACAGCTGAAGATGTCTATACATAAATGACATCACTATATTCTGCTCAAGCAATTAAACTGTAGTCTGACTCAAGGCGAACAGCAGGTCACGTTAGCGACAAAGACGTCTGGCTGCAACTGTTTGCAACGAAGAGAAACTGGAAAAAAAAGCAAGAGGCGGCTAGGTTCCAGAGTTTTGTGACCTAGGAGAGTCCACTCTACAGAGAGGTACGGATCTCAGGAAATCGCCCCAGTGTTAAATGGTGGGAAGAGCAGCAGCCAACGTCTACCTGCTGGGACTTTACATGGGGTTTACTTGCATTTAAAATTTAGGGGGTACGTAAATAAAAATGATGCCACGATAATAAGTTCACCAGCGAGTTAATAACTAAAAGCGGCTCCAGAATCGCGATTATATGTGTGGAATATTAATTACTGGTGGTCTCTTTCTTTGTTAGAACCCCTGCGCAGAATACATACATGCCCGTCATGGCCTTCCTTGTGTAGTTGTGTTGCAAGTGTAATAGCTGACGGTCTGCATAAATAAATGTAATGAAATGGATTGCACTATAAATGTACGTAAAACTTAATGGTTTTCTTACACAATTGGTGGAAATGATCACAACCATCAAGTACTAAACGTACATTTCCCATGCAGTTTTACACGTAACGAACACATAAATCAAACTTTGTGGATGGCAAATGTCATGCTGAATTTGTCGGAAGGGTCATAAGGAAGAGTAATTCATCCACTAAGAGAATCTCGCACAGAACTATCGTTTGAACAACTATTCTTGTGTCTTGGTAAGGCTCTCAGACCAATCAAACAGCTGGATTAATGAAAGAGAAAGAGAAAGGCTCGTTGAAGAGCTGTGTGTTCGTCACGAGTTTGCTCAGCACGAAAGCGTCAAAGAAATGGTCAGCAAATTCGCATGAGGTGTGCTTCAAGAAAAGCTCTATATCTCACCGAAAGTTAGAGTGCCGTCATAGTGGCACCAATGTGGGTAGCTCCCGCCAACGACCAACATTGGCGGAAGACGGCCGATCTGTTCACGTAAGTATGCCACTATGAGCGTGGTCACGCGGTAGCCGACCTCTTCGTCTGAACGTACAGTCTTCGGACGACAATCGGTGAAATTCAAATCAATTTTTTTTTCTTCCGTCAAGTCGGTCTACGTTCTCACACACGAAATCTGGACTGTGGGAGACTGATAACTTTAATCCAAGAAAGAGTAATTTTGTGGAATCCTGATGATAAAAATATCATAATAGGCATATAGTTCGTAATCTATGGACTGAAATCGCAGGTTCATTGGAAACCACAAATAGGTATAGTCTTTATCGGAAATTTTAGGTGTAAATTTCAAACTCAAAAATTAATTTGTTCAAGTGAATGCAAATAGCGTGGTGCTTCTGTTTCATGTAGTAGTTTGCAAACATCGTGTATGTTTTTCCACGTTTCAGTGCTTTAGTTGTTCACAGTATCTTATTCTAAACTTTATGTTTGTCTTTGACACGTATGTTGAATGACAGTCGTTGAATGTTAATTGACGTATGTCCGCACAACTTCAAATAAATTCAGCAAAACATAGTGTTTGTAATCTTGTTTTTCAGGTTCATCACTAATCATCTCGAGTATGTAAGCCCGCACACACACACACACACACACACACACACACACACACACACACACACACACAAACACACACACACACACACACACTGATTTTATCCACGCATCATATAATAGAAATATCATCTACTTTAACCACATAACTTAACTTTCATGTGCTCATAACCTCATTGGCGAAACCTTTATATACCGAAGTAACGCGTCCTCTAGCATAAGAAATCGTAGTCGAAGAAAAGTGTTTTGAAGAGATCCGTAATACGGTGTATCACTGAAACTATGTATTTTCGTAATACATAAAGGTAAATGTGTAAAACGTCAAGTACCTCATGTTAGACTCGAAAGTGCTAATCTGTGGTAGGAGAAGGAAAGTGGTGTCACAAAACTATAGCGTTTTTAGCTTTTGTTCAAAATGGCTCTAAGTACTATGGGACTTAACTTCTGAGGTCATCAGTCCCCTAGAACTTAGAACTACTTAAACCTAACTAACCTAAGGACATCACACATATCCATGCCCGAGACAGGATTCGAACCTGCGACCGCAGTGGTCGCGCGGTTCCAGACTGTAGCGCCTAGAAGCTCGGCCACCACGGCCGACTTAGCTTTCGTGTCATGGCGTTTTCCCCTTCCTCTTATATGGTCGTAAAAATAGCCTGGTAATGCGAATTACTGATTACTGAGTTTACACTACTCGACACGTTCTTTTGGGGGCAATATAGCTCATTTACATGCATTCAGAATCTTTTTTAATAACAAACGCCGCATTGCTGCACTCATCACCAAGCACAGAAGCGTCGTTGTATCCATCCAACCCTAGAAGGTTAAAATCTGGACAACTTCGTACATAGAATAAATTCTAACCTAATCTAACTTCCTTGACCCCTGCCAAAATCTGGAGAAGGAGATCACACCCACCGTGACCAAGCTGTCGGCCGATGTGATTGGACAGCTTCTGGCGACGGCGTGGCGACGGTGACGGTGCCTGACGAACATTTAAGTACGATCAGTGTAGACTTTTACTTACACCAAAGTATACATTGCTTGAAAAAAAATTAAGCGTCCAGCAGAGGAGGAGGCAACAAATGAAAGGTCACGAGTTGAGCAGGGTTTATGATATAATGCTAATAATTACGAAACCGAGTCACATTTACCAAGATGTTGGCAGTATGAGCCCACTTATCATTATGACGTAGTACTCGCTCTCAGCCCGGTTACATGCACTCATTCGAAGGGAAGGGTGTCATAAAGCCCTTCTATCCTCTCCTGAGGGAAGTTGCCTCACAATGATGTTCGGTTTCCTGGATATTGGCACTGGAATGGAGTTGACGTCTGTGCTGGCCCCGCTCATGTTCTGTCAAGGAAAGATCTGGGCGTCTTGCTGGCCGCTGGAGTACCTCAGCGTCACGCACACAATTCGTAGGCACATTTTCTCTTGTGTTAGCAGAAGAGCCAACACCGTGTTATGAGTGGAGGCCGAAATTCACGCGTTTGAGCTCACGCAGGCTGGTGTGAGGAGGGAAGAACCATACTGACGTGAGGTCTGGAACATGACAAGGAATTAGAATTCAGAAAGCGGACGTAATTAGTTTTATACTTAACTTTAATCTATTAATGATGAACGTCGCTCTTGACGGTACGTGATTCACAATATTATCTGTTCAGAATACATTCTTGAAGTAATTATAGTAACTGAATATGGCACCTTGCGAGGTCGTAGCAAATGACGTAGCTGGAGGCTATGCTAAACTGTCGTCTCTGCAAATGAGAGCGTATGCAGACAGTGAACCATTGCTAGCAAAGTCGGTTGTACAACTGGGGCGAGTGCTAGGGAGTCTCTCTACACTAGACCTGGCGTGTGGCGGCGCTCGGTCTGCAATCACTGATAGTGGCGACACGCGGGTCCGACGTATACTAACGGACCGCGGCCGATTTAAAGGCTACCACCTAGCAAGTGTGGTATCTGGTGGTGACACCATATGTTCCACGTGTGGACAAGCATTGTTCAATTGAAAAATGGCACCACGATGCTGTCGCACGAGAGGTAATACACGAGGACGCAGGATGGGCAGGACGTACCATTGTGCTGTCACAGTTTCCTGTCACTACTTTCTGAGACCTGAATTCATACCCGATGGCTCCCCTCTCCATGATGCCAGTAGCAAGACCGTCGTGCCTCTTCAAAACATTGGAAGAGTGGGGCTGCGTCCCAGGTCGCCACTATACTCACTGATGATGGTCATCCGCGGTAATGCAGAACCGTGATTCATCGCCGAACACAACGACACGCGATTCATTAGCAGACCATGCTTCTTGATCACGGTGCCACTCCAAACATAGCAGTTTGTGTTGTCGTGTTATTGGTAGCCTACGCATAGGGCGTTAATTCCCTAGTCTGGCTACTGTCAGTTTCCGACCAAAGGTGTGGATGACACAGAATGTTGCAGGAAGTCCATTACTTATTCTGGGGAAATTGGCGCAAATTTGTGATGTGATTGTTGCATAATATGGCCATGCTCCCTTGTTGTGGTCAGATGTGGTTGATCGGGACCTTGTCGACGAGTATGCCTGCCTTCACGTTCCCATACAGTCCAACATCGGACTTGTCAGGTTTCATTTTGTTTACATGACCTTAAGTTTTCAATGTGCGTCATCCAATGTTATTGTGAACTACTGTGTACCGGTAAGTCTCTTCATTACTTCTTAGTGTAAACTGGTCAACTAAGGATTCTTATCCATAATAATCATTTCCTTTTTGTTATTTGGTCTGAATTTCTGCACTGCTGGTTCAAAATTAGGATTTTCGGTGCTGAAAGTCATTCTGGCTTAATGACGGGGCCCGCATCTCGTGGTCGTGCGGTAGCGTTCTAGCTTCCCACGCCCGGGTTCCCAGGTTCGATTCCCGGCAGGGGCAGGGATTTTCTCTGCCTCGTGATGGCTGGGTGTTGTGTGCTGTCCTTAGGTTAGTTAGGTTTAAGTAGTTCTAAGTTCTAGGGGACTGATGACCATATGACCATAGATGTTAAGTCCCATAGTGCTCAGAGCCATTTGAACCATTTGAAGCTTAATGACGGAATTGCAGCCCGTGTTTTCTTTTTCAGTCATGCGGTTACAGTCGTCAGGCTGGTGGTAGCACTTGAGTATACTGAACGCGTTTGTGCTTTATCTTTTTTAGTTCCTTGAGAATGTTTTACCTTGTGTATTCTTAATTACTAGGAGCGCCCCTTAAGGATGGCTGAGACGGAATCGCGCGTAGTACAATCCTAAAATCGAAATAAGTAACAAAGCTGGTAGGAAAAATATGTTGCATAATAAACTTCATCCTCGTGACTGGCGATGCAGTAAACAGTAATTGGATCAGTATGCTGTTTCTGCTTTGATTCGGCTCCATTTTCATGAGTTGTTTTTAGTGCTATGTCTCCCTTATTTCTCCATATTGTGTTGCTACATATACTTATGTATCTTATTTCAGGTAATATATTTTATCTGCTCTGGCTCGAATATTTCTGCTGCTTCTTCTAAGCATTGAATTTGGTTTCGCACTGCTGTGAGGTCTCGACTCAAGACAGATTATATCAAATTTCAAACCAGTCTGACACTTTTTCCTCTAGCTCTTACTAAATTGACTGGACAGTTAATTTTAAGAAAGAATTTTACAGTCGGCAGAAGAAGACCCCTAACAGTCGCAGTGGGCCTGGAGTGGCAGCTTCGCGAGTGTACCTCAGCCATTCACGTAACGCCATTTCGTTGGTAAAATGTTAGAGAAAATCGAAAACAGGACTCCCCGGGAATTACACAATGGACTTTTGTCCGAATTTTCAAAGACAAATGAAGAGTGGGAAATTGACAAACTGACCAGCCTGAGGTCTGATTTTGCAAAACAAGATCAGGGCAATTAAGAAAAACTTAATTATTCATTTCCGGGGGGGAGGGGGGGAGGGGCAACTGGAATATTTCATGAAAAGCGGCTGCTAACTGTTATTTATTTACACGTCAAGTTCCGTAGGACCAAATTGAGAAATAGAACTCCAAGGTCATGGAATGTGTCAGTACATGACATTACAACATAAAAGTAATAACAGATAAAAATAAAATGTTTATGAACCAAGAAAAAGTCAAGCCATAAGTTTAAGTAAACGCAATCAAAAGAATCAGTTTCGATTTGAAAGCGGCTGGATTACTGCTAAGATTTTTGAATTCTTGTGATAGCTTACTGAAATTGGATGCAGCAGTGCACTGCACACCTTTCTGTACAAGAGTTAAGAAAGTCCGATCCAAATGCAAGTTGTATTTCTGCCGAGTATTAACTGAGTGAAAGCTGCTTATTCTTGGGAATAAGCTGATATTGTTAACACGAAACGGCAGTAAAGAGTACATATATTGAGTGGACAATGTCAAAATGCCCAGACTATTGAACAAGGGTCGACAAGAGGTTCGCGAACTTACACCACTTACTGCCCGAACCGCCCGTTTCTGAGCCAACAATATCCTTTTAGAATGCGAAGAGTTACCCCAAAATATAATACCATACAACATAAACGAATGAAAATAAGCAGGGTAGACTAACTTTTGTCGAACTGACTTCAGATACCGTTAGAATAGTAAAAATGGCAGCATTAAGTTTCTGAACGAGATTCGGAACGTGGGCTGTCCATGACAGCTTACTATATATCTGAACACCTAGAAATTTGAACTGTTCGGTTTTACTAATCACATGCCCATTCTGTGAAATTACAACGTCAGGTTTGGTTGAATTGTGTGTTATAAACTGTATAAACTGAGTCCTACTGTGATTTAGTTAGTTTATTTTCTACAAGCCATGAACTTATGTCATGTATTGTACTATCTGAAACCGAGCCATTGTTACACACAAGATCCTGTACTACCAAGCTAGTGTCATCAGCAAACAGAAATATTTTACAGTTGCCTGTAATACTAGATGGCATGTCATTTATATAAATAAGGAACAGAAGTGGCCCCAGCACTGATCCCTGGGGCACCCCCAATTTGACTGTACCCCACTCAGACCCCACATCACAGTCATTCTTGACACTGTGAATAATGACCTTTTGCTGCCTGTTGCTAAAGTAAGAGGTGAACCAATAGTGAGCTACTCCCCGTATTCAGCAGTGGTCCAACTTCTGGAGCAATATTTTGTGATTAACACTATCAGGCTCCTTAATTACATAAAAATGCTTAGCGTTCGAAAATTTTTGTTTAATCCATCCAGTACCTCACAGAGAAAAGATAATATAGCATTTTCGGTTGTTAAACGACTTCTAAAGCCGAACTGTACATCTGATAGCAAACGTTGTGATATAAAATGATCAATTATCCTTATATACACAGCCTTTTCAATAAATTTAGCAAACACTGATGCCATAGAAATAGGTCTAAAATTGTCTACATTATCCCTTTCTTCCTTTTTATAAAGCGGTTTTACTACTACTGAGTACATTAATCGTTCAGGAAACTGACCATTCCTAAAGGAAAAATTACAAATATGACTAAGTACAGGGCTAATACGTGCAGTACAGTACTTTAATATTCTGCTAGGCACTTCATCATGTCCACGAGAGTCCTTAGTCTTCAGTGATTTAATTATTGATTCAGTCTCCCCTTTGTCTGTATCACAGAGGAGTATTTCAGACATTAATCTATGAAAGGCATTTGACAAAAGAGTTATATGATTCCCTGTAGAAACTAAATTTTTATTTAATTCACCAGCAATACTCAGAAAATTATTGTTAAATACTGTACATATATCTGATTTATCAGTAACAGGAATATTTTTACTACGAACTGATTTTATATCGTCGACATAGTACTGCTGACCAGATACTTCCTTCACAACTGACCATATGATTTTAATTTTATTCTGTGAATTAGCTATTCCATTTGCGTACCACGTACTCTTTGCCTTCCTAGTACAAAATTTTAAGCACCTTACAGTACTGTCTGTAATGGGCTACTGTGTAAATGAAGTGTCAAAATATATCAAATCACAGCATAAATTGTAACTTCTCTGTTTTATTTTGATCCATATACTTTTAAAAATAACATAATATCGAACTATATTTACATATATTATTTTTCATGCTTTCTGAACAAAACTTGGAAATACAAAATTTCTAAACACGGTCAAAATGTTTCGTGAAATGTCTAGTCTAAAAGTAAGAAGTAAAATATATTAGAAAGCATTGATATACTTGTGAATGATGCTCGAAATCATGTGCAGCAAAGGAGCTACTTACTGAGAATTTGAAGTTTAATGTTTAACTTACAGAATCTTAGAATTTTGGAGAGTACCAGAGGATATTTGTCTGATGAAATTTCACTCAGTGTTCTCCTGACGCCACTAATGTACGATGAGTGATATATGGAGAAAGATGAGTTATATCAGCTGAAGGTGGCATGCCACAAACGTCACACTGTCATGAAGTGCAACCATCATCTACATTCTGTGCGCAAGGAAAGGTTATGCAATGAGTTTCTCAATAGGAAATCGCATTTGAATATAGGTTGTTTGTGAGACGATCGTGTTATACCTCGTATAAGAAGAACCGCTTGTACCATTATGGTTCAAATGGCTCTAAGCACTATGGGACTTAACATCTAAGGTCATCAGTCCCCTAGAACTCAGAACTACTTAAACCTAACTAACCTAAGGACATCACACACATCCATGCCCGAGGCAGGATTCGAACCTGCGACCGTAGCGGTCGCGCGGTTCCAGACTGTAGCGCCTAGAACCGCTTGGCCACACCGGCCGGCCTTGTACCATTACATGGCTGAATTCGACAGCAGCTTTATCGTGGTATATTGAGCTATAGTTTGTCAGCCTGCGATTTTGTTGCCCTCGTTAATCAGGATCTCAGGACTGTCGTGCGAGTTTGGAATCACTGGGTTTAAAAGAGCCAACCCAACAGCAGGTAGACCTTAAAGATCATAAGCGGCCGTCATAGGAGAGGACAGTCATATTGTCTGCTTTGGAGTGCAGGATATAACAGCGATGTCCGTAACTTGAATCATGAAATGGGCTTGTTTGCAGTAAGGTAAGTACCCACAGGGCCAGTACGATGACGTTTGGTGCCCCGTATAACGCCAGCATTACAAGCATTGTTGTGCCTTCTCTTAACATCACATTAGAGAGAGGCACGCCGACAGTGGAAGCCCCAATTACAAAAATGAACACAGGCCTGGTACCACCTCGTATTTACAGACAAATCCCAGTATACGTACAGCACAACAACGATCGTGTCTGCGTGTGTGGAAGCTCCGAGGAGGACAAATGTTATCAGATTGCTTTCGTAACAGTCATACGACACCTATGGTGTCCGATTACCTCCGGTTCTCATGGGCGGTAAACTGGACAACAAGCGTTTTATTTACGACATGTTGAGGCCGGTGACTTTGCCAAGTCTTAGAGTTTTTTTGGCGTTACTTTTCAACAAGATAACGAAAGACCACATGTTGTTGCCGGCGCGGAGTAGCCGCTCGGTAAGAGGCGCCATGTCAAGGATTAGGTGGCTCCTCACGCGTTCGCGTCCTTCCTCGGGCATGGATGTGTGTGTTGTTCTTAGCACAAGTTAGTTTAAGTAATGTGTAAGTCTAGGGACCGAAGACCTCAGCAGTTTCACACATTTGAACCACATGTTGCCCGAACTGTACCAAATGAATACAGACTGTGTTCGACTATTACCCTAACCACCACGTTCTCTAGATCTCTCACGCACTGAACCACTCTCACCGGCCTTAACGATTCATGAACTCCCGAATCTTTCAGCAGTGCTCAGTACCACTCGATGTTCAGCTAAGTTGTTTTTGCTGCTGGAGGTATCAAATCTGAGATATATATACCAAATAAATAATTTGAGATGTTACAGATCCCCCATGATACTCAAGACAGGTCAGAACATCGTTGCAGAAGCAACGAAAACAGTATACCATATTTAAAAGAACACAAAATCTCCAAAATAGGAGATGTTTTACTGAAGCTCGAAATTTAGCGTGGATTTCAGTGAGTTATGCATTTAATAGTTACCACAACAAAACTCTTTCTCGAAATCTGGCTGAAAATAAGACAGAGGCAAGACTAATCTGTACCTTCATTGCGCGATAGCAATGGTAATGTTGCTGATGACAGTGCCGCTAAGGCGGAATTATTAAACATGCTTCTCCGGAAATACTTCACCAAAGTAGACTAAGTACATATTCTAGACTTCGAATCGAGAACAGCAACAGAGTAGCTTAGCAGCAGGAATCCTTAAATCACTTAATAAACGCAAGTCGCTCTGTGCAGATCGTATACCAGTTATGTCCGCTTCAGTGTCCCAAAGGTTTAGGGATAACAATAGACCGAGAACTAACTTTTGAAAAGCATCTAGAAAATTCCGCAGCAAAACTCTACACGAGGAACAACATAATCCATAAATTGTGCGGTACCACCCTCAGAATACCCGCACTTAGTCTTGTGTACTCGGCTGCCGAATGCTATGCTCCAGTCTGGTTAAATAGTCAACACGTGAAAAAGATTGACACCAAACTAAATGAGGCCATGAGAGTAATTAGTGGCAGTATAAAAAACACTCCCATTCTTTGGCTACCTGTTTCGATCCATACCATCCCTCCTCATATTCACAGACAGGAAAGATTAGTTAAGGAATACAACATAATTGTAGCCAGTCCGCACCTTCCACTGCGCACTGACCTGACTGACGCTACTATGCAAGATCTAAAGTCTGGATCTCCTCACTACCATAGCAGAACTACTTTCGAGGGATAGTTTCAAAATAAACGACCTGAGCAGAGCACACTGGGAAGCCTTGACAGCGGCTCAAGCTCCGCCCTCTAACGACCCCACTTCAGCACAACCACGAATGGAACTGCCTCACCACGTATGGAAACATTCAACAGAATAGGAACGTCACATGGCACCTGTTGTGACTCATTTCACAAATGGAAAAAACCGAATCATCGACCTGCGACTGGGGAGAACCTCGTCAGACAGTTCACCACATTGGCACTGAATGCCGCCTTATAGCACATCCAGGTTAAAAATGTAATTTCCTTGAAACTTCAAACTCTACACTGGGCTGGTTAATGGTCTCAACTTTCAAATATAAATTTGCATATCCACTGTTAGCATGTTCCACTTTATGCTTGTGTCTACACTAGAAAATTTGATCACCTAGGTTTTTACATATTATTTTTATAGATGATACCAAATCCATGTAAGACATAAGCTAAATAAATAAATCCTTCCAGAGTATGCTCATACAATAGCGCCATATTTAGCAATCATATACGACCACTCGCTCGACGAGAGATCCGTACCTGAAGTCTGGAAAGTTGAGCAGATCACACAGATATTCAAGGAAGGAAACAGGAGTATTCCGCTGAATTAGAGACCTATATCAATAAGTCGATTTACGGTAGAAGTTTGGAACATATATTATGTTAGAACATGATGAACTACCTCGAAGAAAACGATATATCGACAAACAGTCAGCTCGGAGTCGGAAAATTACATCCACAACCAGCGCTTTATTCACGCGAAGTAACGATTGCTATCGACAGGGATCTCAGATTGATTCGATATTTCTAGATTTCCAGAAGGCTTTTGACACCATTCCTCATGAGCGACTGATTTCGCCAAACTCTTCTCTATATACTTATACAATAGCGTCATAATTATCCGAACTATATACATTAACTTTGCTATCCAGTGGTAGTCCATTGGGGTTTCGCTCGACGGCACGTTGTCCTCCTGATCTGTCTCATTCTACTCTCTGTGTCAAACATTCGATATAAGCAATGTAATTCTTCGTGACGCTGGGTAGGTGTTACTTCGAGTGGTGGGGCGTCTGCCTCATCATCAGTTGAGTCCCAGTCAATCGTGTCCCAACCTGTAACATGTATTTCCGATCCTATTTATCCGGTCTCTATTACTGATTTCTCTTCCCCTGAACCACATACAAGTCTATTAACCTGTTTTTTGTTAGTTATACAATCGTCTGTGGGTCGAGTGTTATCCTCCAGGTCCCCCATTTCTGCAACTAGTCAATTTTTACGTTGATCAAAACGAACTTAAAAGTGATTTACACAAGATATCTGTATGGTGCGAAAAATAGCAACTGACTCTAAATATTGAATGTGCGAAGTCATTCAGATGAGTACTGAAAGGAATCCGCTAACTTTCGGCTACACGATAAATCACGCAAACCTAAAGGCTGTGAATTCAGTTAATACTTACGGGTTACAATTACAAATAACTTAAATTCGAACAATAACGTAGATAATGTTACACAAATAACTTAAATTCGAACAATCACGTAGATACTGTTATAGGGATAGCTGATCAAAGATCGCTTTTTATTGGGAGAACACTTGGCAGATTCAGCAGGTCTTCTGAAGAGACTGCCTATTGTACGCTTGTCCGTCCTTTACTGGAGTGTTGCCGTGCGGTGTGGGTCCCGTATCAGATAGGATTGAAGGAATACATCAAAAGTTCAAAAATGGGTTACTTGTTTTGTATAATCGCGAAATAGTGGAGAATATGTCACAAATATGATACGCGAGTTAGGGTGTCATTCATTAAAACAAAGGCGTTTTTAATTGCGGCAGCATATTTTCACGAAATTTCAGTCGGCAGCTTTCTCTCACGAATGCGGAAATATTTTATTAACGCCAACCTACATAGGGAAAAATGTTTCCCCATAATAAAATAAAAGAAATCGGAGCTCGCGCGGAAATATTTTAAGTGTTTGTTTTTCCTGTAGGTTGTTCGAGAGCGGAATGATATAGAAACAGCATGAAGGTGAGACCAGAGTCTCCTGGCGTATACAACTTTCAAATAACTTCCAGCAATTCAGCCAGGTAACACTTTCGGCGGTCGCTGGAAGTGTTACCTTGTTGAATTCCCGGAAGTTATTTCAAAGCTTGAAGGTAGTTCGATGAAGACTCTGTGAGGCATTTAATTGTGAATTGCAGAATATTCATGTAGATATGTACTTAATTTCACACCCAGTATAGCCAGAAGGTACGTATAAATTTAATCATGTCTTCTTCCAACTATCTTCTGTACGTACTGTATCAAATATTGCCACGTCTACGCTAGAGTCAAGTCCAAATCCGAAGACGCGATCGTCAATGGTGTTCAATACTTAACAAAAAAATGGCTCTGAGCACTATGGGACTTAACATCGGAGGTCATCAGTCCCCTAGAACTTAGAACTACTTAAACCTAACTTAAGGACATCACACACATCCATGCCCGAGGCAG
Organism: Schistocerca cancellata; assembly: GCF_023864275.1. Lineage (NCBI taxonomy): Eukaryota > Metazoa > Arthropoda > Insecta > Orthoptera > Acrididae > Schistocerca > Schistocerca cancellata. The sequence goes on along the minus strand of NC_064629.1, from coordinate 383,685,701 downwards.
GATTCGAACCTGCGACCGTAGCGGTCGCGCGGTTCCAAACTGAAGCGCCTAGAACCGATCTCAATACTTAACACCGAAAGCACGCTTATTACTGACATCAACGTGCAGCCAGAACAGAGCTGACGTCCAGGACGGGGAGTGAAGCTTTTTATAAAAATATCAAATGTTTTCAGTTATATTATTTATACAAAAATCGATAATTCCAGAATATGCAAGTATTAAAAACATAAGATATTTCTAGAATCTTCCAGAAATCACAAATTTTAAGTAAATGAAATCAGATGTTGGTCTGAAATGATTGGCCCCGAGGCCCCATCTGGGGAAGTTGGGCCACAGGGTTGCAAGTATTATTTCAGGTGACGTGACATTGGGCGACTTGCGTGTCGGTGATGATGGGATGATGATGAGAACAACACAACGCCAAGTCCATGAGCGGAGAAAATCTCCAACCCGATCGGCAATCGAACTCGGGCCCGCTGCATGGTAGGCAAACACATCATCAGGCTGTTAAGCAGGCGGAAAATTCTAAATTAAAAATAATAATTACTGGTGGTCGTGTCTGAGCTGACGATCCTTAGCAGACCAGCCAACACTAACCACTACGCTACACTACAATGTAATTTTCATGAGAAGCTGTTAGATATTAGTGTCAGTGGCGTTAAGAAAGAGCTGAAATCGCTAAAACTCATTTACTCTTTAGGGCCAGATGGAATCCCTCTTAAATTATATACAGTATAGCCGGGTGCGATAGCGTCTCTTTGAAGTATAACATATCGTAGATTCTTCAGATAAAATCTGTACCCACGAGTCAGTAGCTCGTGGTGTTGAGGTCAGCGTTGCTGACTCTCAGTCAGGGGGCGCCGGGTTCGACTCCTTGCCAGGTTGGGGATTTCATCACGTTGGGACTGTGTGTGTGTGTGTGTGTGTGTGATAAGATTTGTTGCAGGCGGCCGAACTACACCGATGGGGACTCCTGGCCAAGTGTGTCATATGCAACAACTTTTACCCACGAGTTGGAAGAAAACATGGGTCATATCTGCCTACAATAGTGGTAGCCGAAATGTTCCGTAAAACTACCGTCCAATATCCATCTGCTGTAGAATTTCCGAATGTCTTCCGTGCTCACACATAAAGACGTCTCTACGACATTTTCCATGTGAAGCAGCACGGATGCTGGAAACATCAGCGGTATGGAACCCAACAGATACTTTTCTAACACGAAATCTAGCAAGCCATGGATCAAGGAAATGAGGTAGACGCAGTATTTCATGACTTAAGAAAAACATTTGACTTAGTCCCACATCAACGCATATTACCGGAAGTACGATCCTAAGAGGCATATAACGAAATCTGTCATTGGAACGGGGTTCTTCATAGGGACGACGATGCACAATCATCTTCAGATGCAAAAGTTACTTCAGACCTTCAGCAGGGAAATATGTGACTCGTGCAAAAATATTGTTTAAGTATGTGGGACATGTACGGAATAGGATCAGCAGGAGATATTGAACACATGGAAAGAAAGGCATCTCGCATTGTCACAGGTCTGACTGACTCAGAGCGCCACTGAGATGCTGAAAAACCTAAACTAACAGACGCTCGAAGATAGACACAAACTAAACCACCGAAGCCTACTAACAAACTTCCATGAAGGAGTATTAAGTGAAGAATCTAGGACTACTACAACACCGTAAGCATCCCGCACACAGTGATCGTGAATTCTGCGCATAGACATTTCAGCAACTATTCTTTCCATGTCCCATGCGGGAATAGAACGAGATGGAACCTGAATTCGTGGTGTAATCATTAGAATCCTTTGCCACGCATTTGACAGTAGTTTACAAAGAATAGGAGTAGATGCATACATAAATGTAGATGTGCCGAAGTATATGACGGAGAATCATTACATGACATTGTTGCAGGGAACATTCAGGCATTTGAGTTAAGGATTTTAGTAATGGTTGGACTTGAGTATCTCCTAATCGGACTGCCGTATCATATCTATATGCAATGGAATTAAAATACTATTGAAATAACATGTACATGTCACGATTCCTCACTTACTTTTACGCAGTCAGTACGTCTACAGCTTCAGTACTGTAATCATGCTTAACTGAAACCATATTTTAATTGTATAGGAAACACTGTTAGTAAACAGGTAGAGACACGAAGACGAAAACAGGTCAAATGGTTGGAAAACCGCAGATGCCATGAAGCGAGCAACAGCCGAACAAACAGAGATGAAAGTGTCTCACCGCAGTTATCAGCGGCCGCTAACAACGGTAAGCCGCGCCCTTGTTACACACTGGCCACACAACGCCGAGGTCATTTGTTACTTTAAAGGGGCACTCTCATTATAATCGGATATTTTTCAAACGGGCCGAGCGGGGTTTGCTGCGTTAACAAATGAGCGTTTGGAAGCGAGTTATTGCCAGCTCTCGTTAGCGGTGGCAATTAAACATATTAGTGCGCGGCCTGCGGCCCTCACTCGTTACGCCGGCTGCCGCATTCTTCGTTAGTGCTCACGGCTTTTTGTGTTACACTCTACAGCAGGCAGCATTCCTCACAAGGAGCTATGACGAGTGAGCTGTAGTTAAACTACAGGCTTCGTATCCGGGAGGTTGGCGGCTCAGATCCCCATCCGGTTTTATATGGGGTCCCTATATTGATAACACCAGTGCCAGTTCCTTCGAGAAGGACATGACCGCTGTGTCCACTTTCAGTCCTTGCTCGCAATCCAAACTTAATGAGCTCGTAGTCAATGGGACACTGAAACCCTAACTTCCTTACATTCTTTGCAGCGTTTTTGCTAAAATAGGACAAACTCAACATTCTCAACACACAAAACCCTTAGTTCTAAGGCTGGTCTCTAGAACCGTTTTTCAGTTAAAAGACTTTATCAGCTATAGGAAGGTAAGTATGTAACCAAAGGGGAAGCAACATATGAAGTGGTTGCAAAACAAATTAATTCAAGTTAATTACGTGGTTAATTCTGTTTTACATAAATCAAAGGCCTTATTTCAATCCAACTAACAGAGAAAAAATCAATTTAAAGGTTCAGTATGCATTGTTTCATTCTGTGGAAGTCATACGTACAATTACCAACCAAAAAGGCTTCAATTCAACAACGTTCATCATATCATTCCTTGATATTTTTCATGTTATTGCGGAAATAAGGTTAAGTTTAACAATTGAAATAGAGACTTTTGTCTCTTATATATCGCATTTTGCTAATTCTTAAATAAGCTCTTCAATAGAATAGAAAGAGTTCTGAAACGAATTCAGTTCACATTTGTAATACAGTTTGCTGTTAAAACTTATGTGCTATTGGGCAAATGATCAAGGATTTTTACAATTGTATACAGAGAGCCTTTCTGAGCCACGTGGCACTTTAGTGATGTGCGAGAAAAGTCATTTTTCTCATAGTTTTCCAGCTGCAGGCATTATCATTTTCTTTAAGTTGTGGCAGATTATTTGTGACAAACTTCATTAGCCCGTATACACACTAAAAAGAAACTGAATGAGAGACCCCTACGTAGCAGCGATTTTGGACAAGATAACGTCACAAGGCCGGCCGTAGTGGCCGAGCGGTTCTAGGCGCTTCAGTCTGGAACAGCGCGACCGCTACGGTTGCAGGTTCGAATCCTGCCTAGGGCATGGATGTGTGTGATGTCCTTAGGTTAGTTAGGTTTGAGTAGTTCTAAGTTCCAGGGGACTGATGTTAAGTCCCATAGTGCTCAGAGCCATTTCAACCATTTTTTGATAACAATACTGAATGTTTTCGAGAGTCACCATGATGTGCGACCAATTAACTGATACCAGAACTCCCGGATATCGGACAGGCCGCGGTACGAGGCCCACACATCCCATTAATGGTGTCACGCATTTGTTCAGTAGAACTAATTTCAGGTGACCTGAGGGGCGGGATGCTTATCGGATTCTTATGTCCATGGCGACCCCTAGTTCCATTCTGATACAGTTTCGAAGCTATGTGATGGTCTATTGAAGATACAGGACACTTCGTACATTTTTAGGCAAACATACTGATTTGCATTTTTAGACAGTAGGTTAATAAGTTGGTCTGCCCTGAGAGCCAATGTCAGACTATCATGGGGCACATTTCGGGCCATGTAAACATCCTCTTCTCAAGAACGCTCCACTGGCGACTTGAAAGGCAAGAAAGTTGCATCGTCTCATATGGAATTCGTCACACATCCCGCCTTTGTCCTATACAACAGAGCACCGTGCCACATCGCTCTAGGCAACTTTATTCCATGTCTCGAGAGCCCACATACGGTGTTCGAGCAGTCATCTTAATCTCCATATGCTATAACCTACACCGAAGATAGGCACAAGCGTTATTGTCCAACATTAAATTAGTCAGAGGTTTGCTGTACTGTGACACATCCACGTACGGTTTCATTCCATGATACTCAACGGCAATCTCTGTCATTGACACATTTGAAAGGTATGCGCTAAGGTCTGATCAGGGTAGCTCCAGAAAATAGTCGGTAGTTGCCAACCGCAAGGTTGAACGAGTATAATATCTTTGAGTAGGAGGTTCTTTGATGGTTAAGAGAGCCGGCCGCGTGCAGTAAAAAACCGATGAGTCGCAGGTAGGTGCCCGGAGGAAGCAGACGTGTGGTGACAACTGTAAGGTAGGTCGCGCTCGCTGGCCCAGACCCTTAGCACCTAAATGAGAGAAGATATATAATGATTTCAAATTGGTTTTGTTAGATAATATTCAGAGTTTGGATTTGTATGCCCAAGGTTTGACACAGTAAGCGTTTGGTAAAATTTTTGTAAGAATGTTTCGTGCTACGGTAGGTTTTGTGTATGACTTCAAATTTTAACCATATATATATATATTGAGATCAACATTGTGTTTCTAACAGCCTGAATCATAATCCAAATCCTTTGCTTAAATTGAATATGAAAATGAGTAGTAGAATAATGAAAGAACCAAGTAAACATCAGGGCCAAAAGTTAATTTTCCAGTACCATCTTAATGCCATTGCACAAACGGCATTATTCTCTTAAGTTTTATTGCTGAGTCAGATACATGTTGCATTTCTGGCAAAATGGAGGAGTGCAAGAAACAAGTTAACAGACGCAGTCAGATGCAGGTTTGCTGAATAATTAATTTAAAGCAATCTTACCAATGATACTTTCACATTATTGCCCAATGCAGGTAACTCTGGAGGCGGATATTAATCCCAAATCCATGTATTCACCGTACACCTATAACTCGATAGCACGTGTATTGTCGAGTGTCTGCTCGACTTCGGAGATGAAGTGTCTCACACATCGGGCACCCACGAGCAGACCGCAATAAAATGCACTGATATTCATGTTTTACCTTATCCTTCTGTTGTGTACATAGTTCCGTGTAGTCAGCGCGTACACAACCTTCCCACTAGAGCGCGCCCCGCTAAGCACAACAGCGCAGGCACAGCGCTCGTCCATCTCCGCGCTACGAGATGGCGCTGCCTTAGAGATGGACCTAATTCTGCTTCCGCCAATCCGCGTATTAATATGTAATGCAGCCAATGAGATTGCTGCTAACGTAGAACCTTTTCTCCTCACGGATCACACTAGCGGAGTGATACATGAATGTGCGAGGTATTATAATGAGTGTACAGACCTCCGATTAATCAGACTGCATTAGTCTGCACTTGTCTGTACCAGTCTACATTAGTCTGTACAAGTCTATAGTCAAGTTTCAGTCTGCGCCTAATGAGATTATCATATTCCTGTACATAGCCATGAAGAAAAATGTATAGACACTTTGTCAAGTATCAGAGATATGTGAGAATAAGATTAACGTACCAAGACCAAAGGAACTTCAGATTGTCAATTGTAAACAGCATCCAGAATCAAGTTATGTAATGTCTACGCTTTTTATTATTTTAATAAATGTGTGTGAAAATTAATCAAGTTCTGTTTAAAGTTGGTCACCGTCAATCTGATACTCTAAGCGTGCAAGTGCAATTTCTATCGTCTGACCTAACGGCAGAAGATAAACACGCCACGATAAGATCACGAGACATATTGCTGACACTCGCCTACTTCGTTAGAGCGACAAGTCAAATAATCTGATGGTGTGTGTACCGAAGGTCTTACAGTACGCATACCACACCTTCTATCAATGGCCTCGTAAACGACCAGTAAGAAACGTGATAACCTTTTTTTTTTGGGCTTTGCCAGCAAAAACCATACAGCCGACAGTAGCTACAAAAGTTCCATATTAATACAATTGCAATTTCCACAACATAATAACAGAAAGAGTTCGATGTACACGTAAGTACTTAATGTAAAATAAAAACACTAAAAGACGAACACCAGAGAGCCAGCGGTAGTTAAAACAGTACTACGTTAACATCAATCGGTTTTCACAATTGAACAATGATAACAGTGTCAAGTACAAAGATAAGTTCGTTACATAATTTAAGAAAAAAACACATAAACACACACGCGAAATTACGTCTCAGGAGCCGACCGGGCCAGTTCCAGGGGAGAATAACATCCACGGCAACTTATAAAATGTTCAAATGTGTGTGAATTCCTAAGGGACCAAACTGCATAGGTCATCTAGACTTACTCACTACTTAAACAACAACACACACACCCATGCCCGAGGGAGGAGTCGGGCTTCCGGTTAGGGGGGGGGGGGGGGCTGCGCAGTCCCCGTGACATCGTGACATGATGCCTCAAACCACACGACCACTCGGCGCGGCGGCAACTTATAATTGAGAGCTGGACAAAGGTGTTGTTTACAAAGATACGGTCTTAACTCTTTGATGCACAGATTTTATGTTTAATTAATTTTTTAATAAAACATGCATTTTCTATGTCTGGTGGGGTTGCTAATAAAGGAAAACATGAATTAAAATTTTTTATTGTATTGATTTTGGTTTTAGATGGTGGTATATATAATATACCACCATGCCACTTAGGGCCGTACCTAAAGTTTTTGAGATATCTTGGTTTGTGCTTGTAACTCACCTTTAAATTCTACTCTAAGCAGTAATAATTAGTATAATTAATGTAAAATAATTTTATTTCTGGCAATTGGTCATTTACAATACAAAATCAAATTACAAACCTTACAAATAAAATATGTTTCTTATTCCTTTTTGTGAAAATCTTGAAAGCACCTTTTTGTTTTGCTAAGGCACAAAGGCACTTTGCATTCAGCGCACATCCAGAAAGTGCGCACTTGCTTCTTTTTTGTACTGCATTTCGCACAACGTCTGGCGGTAGTACGCTCTGGCTGGTGGGATGAATTGTCGAGACGCTGGCGTGAGGAAACATATGGCTTGTTTTTCTTTACGTGGACTTGACTCTCATGAAGTCTAGATGGCCTCAATGGTGTTTTCTGGGTTACTAAGCTTTGCAGGATACTCATCCTGAAGACTTTGGCAGTCATTTTTTCTCTATCGCCTAGTTCCTTCCAAATTATATAGCTGTTGACGATACTGACATCAAGCAGGTGAAAGAATATTCGGTGCCACCACTTTTTACTTCTCCGGCTTATTTCATATGATTTTTTCAGTTGGTCGAACTTGTCGACATTGTTCATGTGTGCATTGTAATCCATCACTGCTTGAGGACAAGGTAGCTCTATGCGTGAACCATCTCTTTCACGGCGAGTCACTGTAGTAACTTCAGGACTGTGAAAATTTGAAAGGAGATGAACAGCTCTCTTATCTTTCCACTTCAAGTAGAGGATGCCACAGTTGCTGACCCTCCAGTCAAATTCACCTCTGCTTAATTCTTTGTCTGTTTTTAATTTGGGTAAATGTTTCCTTGTTGGTTGAACTGTCCCACAGGCATATATGTTTCTCTGCTGTAAACCAGCCAACAAGTTATAGCTATTGAAATAGTTGTCGAAATAAAGATAATGGCCTTTATTTACGAGTTCAGAGGACAAACTCAGCACTACATGCTCCCCAAGGCCTGTTTGCACTGTGTCACCTACTTTTCCGGTGTAAATATCAAATTTCAAGTTGTAAGAGGTCTTGTCACACAGCATCCACACTTTGTAACCACGCTTTATGGGTTTATCTCTCATGTATTGTTTCATACTGTTGCGGCCTTTGAATTTGATCATTGACTCATCAATTGCTAGGTGTTTGCTGGGTTGGTAACACTTGGAAAAAGATTCAGATAGTATCTTGATCACTGGTCGCAGCTTGTACAGTTTGTCATAACCTGGGTGTCCTTTTTCTGGATGCAATGTGTTATCATTCAGATGAATGTTCCTCAGTAACCATCCAAACCGATTTACTGCCATCAGAGATGCAATATAACGATCATGAAGTTCTGGGGCACTAGACCAGTAGTCTCTGTATGCTGGCATACGCTTTATACCCATCAAAATGTTGATTCCCAGGAAAGTTCGTATTTCATTGTCAGTTGTTGGAGTGAAAGACTTGCCAGATTGCGTCGCATATAAATTTGTTTGGAAAACGATTAGCTCAACTAGCTCTTTTGGAAATATTTTTTCGAATATATCGATAGGTTCTGGATCATCAATGTCCCTAATAAAAGCACTTGGTCCTGATTCACTGTCGAACTGCATTCCTGAGGTAGCATTGAATTGTTGTCCCCAAGTTGGCGCTGTGTCAGCAGCGCGTTTTGGCGGAGTGGACTCACTTTCTTCCTCGCTCTCTGAAACTTCGCCTTCAGACGACACAATAGCCTCCGCAACAATGCTTGCTTCATAATCAGATTCGTCATCTGTGGTGTCAACAGTGGAATCCTCGTCTGATGGAATTTCACACAATAATCGTTCGATTTCTTCATCTCGTAAGCCTCTTCTTGACATTTTCATTTTCAAACAACAGCCTGAATCCAAGTAAAGAATACGTAAGCAAAACAAAATGGAGAAAGAGCTAAAATAAGTCACAACACAATTAAAAACTAAACTTTGTAGCGGAGGATTTCGAATTTTATACTAGGAAACGAAATGCAATAGAATACTGCTACATGCACGGTGGTACAAATAATATACCACCAAAATAAATTGTATATAAATAACGGAAGATTGTGCATATGAATGTATACATGGGTTCATACCGTAGCTGTGACGTCCAAGATATGGAAAAAACACAGGCGCAACAAGAAATTCGTTATAAACCACTATTCACACGCAAAAACCATGCACAACTCAGCACGCAGCTTTCACAGTTGTAATCTATGCAATTCTTGGCGGGAACTGATTCCTTATAGGCAGTGAGTGCCATCTGTCTGATAAGTAGAGAACTAGGTGAGCATATTAGAGTGGTGGTCGTGCAGTTAAACCACTGTGCAAAGAGCCAAGAAAATTTTCAAAAGGTGGTATACTATGTATACCACCGTGCTCCAAAGAGTTAACGGTCTTAATGCAAAGTGAAAACACAAACAGACGTCCCAGTTTTCGAATTGGGCTGGTTCCATCGGCGGTCAAGATCCACACAAGTTATATGTCAAATGTGGATACCGGCGTCTTTTAAATAGTTCGCGAGCAAATAATATTCATACATATATCGAACCGATGAAGTAAAGCAATTACACACGTATGAAGCGGTTAGCCCCTCGCAACCAACTTTTTGTACAAAACCACCTGTCCGGCCGAGTACTTGGTACCCGTCAATGTGACGTGGTTAAGATCCAATCCAGCTGTTGTGTCTGTCCAGAAGCGATGTTTTCAACCAGTGTAGGTGGGCGAGGTAACACCCGTGTCCAAGCCTCATGCGGATAAGAGAGGTTACATGACGTCTAATAAGTTTCACCGAAGTGAATCATGGCCGAGAAGGGACATTCGGTTGTATGGCCGCCAGGTGACCCCTCTTAGAGTGCTAGGATGCGTGCCATTCACAATACCAGTCGTGACAAACAGTTTTCTTGATGCCCAGGTTGAAACCCGTGTAATGGACTGGTGGCGGGCGTAACTGTCCTTACTCAATGCTCCTTTTGGTGAGGCGGTCAACAGTGTTATTATGGAGAATAAGTTGATGCCATTTTATCGAAAGTAAGTGAACATCTATGCCCCATGTCCGCGTGTCTATTACGGACTTCAAGACATCCAGCACATATCTGTTAGTCTGTTTATCAAACGCCGGATATTGTAGTTTCTGCAACACACATTGGGAGTCCGTGGGGATCAATACGAGTCCTGAAGTCTGCGTGCCGTAAGAAATATCCTTCCTGATGGCCAGTAACTCCGCTGTACACATATATGATACAGGCGGCAGTGCAAATATTTGGTATGTGTCGCTACAAGGGCGAGACGTGATGACTGCTCAGTCACTCGACACGTCGAATTATTCTGTTCCCTGAGTGACAGGTCGCTCTCCCTCTCACTCGCATATAGCAGCTATTTCTGAGTCCAGTGCTGATGCATACGTGTTGTGGGATGTTGGACAAAATGCCTAGATCCTTGTGTACAATATGATTTCATCTACATCTACATCTACACCCATACTCCGCAAGCCACCTGACGGTGTGTGGCGGAGGGTACCTTCAGCACCTCTATCGGTTCTCCCTTCTATTCCAGTCTCGTATTGTTCGTGGAAAGAAGGATTGTCGGTATGCCTCTGTGTGGGCTCTAATCTCTCTGATTTTATCCTCATGGTCTCTTCGCGAGATATACGTAGGAGGGAGCAATATACTGCTTGACTCTTCGGTGAAGGTATGTTCTCGAAACTTTGACAAAAGCCCGTACCGAGCTACTGAGCGTCTCTCCTGCAGAGTCTTCCACTGGAGTTTATCTATCATCTCCGTAACGCTTTCGCGATTACTAAATGATCCTGTAACGAAGCGCGCTGCTTTCCGTTGGATCTTCTCTATGTCTTGTATCAACCCTATCTGGTACGGATCCCACACTGCTGAGCAGTATTCAAGCAGTGGGCGAACAAGCGTACTGTAACCTACTTCCTTTGTTTTCGGATTGCATTTCCTTAGGATTCTTCCAATGAATCTCAGTCTGGCATCTGCTTTACCGACAATCAACATTATATGATCATTCCATTTTAAATCACTCCTAATGCGTACTCCCAGATAATTTATGGTATTAACTGCTTCCAGTTGCTGACCTGCTATTTTGTAGCTAAATGATAAAGGATCTATCTTTCTGTGTATTCGCAGCACATTACACTTGTCTACATTGAGATGCAGTTGCCATTCCCTGCACCATGCGTCAATTCGCTGCAGATCCTCCTGCATTTCAGTACAATTTTCCATTGTTACAACCTCTCGATACACCACAGCATCATCTGCAAAAAGCCTCAGTGAACTTCCGATGTCATCCACCAGGTCATTTATGTATATTGTGAATAGCAACGGTCCTATGACACTCCCCTGCGGCACACCTGAAATTACTCTTACTTCGGAAGACTTCTCTCCATTGAGAATAACATGCTGCGTCCTGTTATCTAGGAACTCCTCAATCCAATCACACAATTGGTCTGATAGTCCATATGCTCTTACTTTGTTCAATAAACGACTGTGGGGAACTGTATCGAACGCCTTGCGGAAGTCAAGAAACACGGCATCTACCTGTGAACCCGTGTCTATGGCCCTCTGAGTCTCGTGGACGAATAGCGCGAGCTGGGTTTCACATGACCGTCTTTTTCGAAACCCATGCTGATTCCTACAGAGTAGATTTCTAGTCTCCAGAAAATTCATTATACTCGAACACAATACGTGTTCCAAAATTCTACAACTGATCGACGTTAGAGATATAGGTCTATAGTTCTGCACATCTGTTCGACGTCCCTTCTTGAAAACGGGGATGACCTGTGCCCTTTTCCAATCCTTTGGAACGCTACGCTCTTCTAGAGACCTACGGTACACCGCTGCAAGAAGGGGGGCAAGTTCCTTCGCGTACTCTGTGTAAAATTGAACTGGTATCCCATCAGGTCCAGAGGCCTTTCCTCTTTTGAGCGATTTTAATTGTTTCTCTATCCCTCTGTCGTCTATTTCGATATCTACCATTTTGTCATCTGTGCGACAATCTAGAGAAGGAACTACAGTGCAATCTTCCTCTGTGAAACAACTTTGGAAAAAGACATTTAGTATCTCGGCCTTTAGTCTGTCATCCTCTGTTTCAGTACCATTTTGGTCACAGAGTGTCTGGACATTTTGTTTTGATCCACCTACCGCTTTGACATAAGACCAAAATTTCTTAGGATTCTCTGCCAAGTCAGTACACAGAATTTTACTTTCGAATTCATTGAACGCCTCTCGCATAGCTCTCTTCACACTACATTTCGCTTCGCGTAATTTTTGTTTGTCTGCAAGGCTTTGGCTATGTTTATGTTTGCTGTGAAGTTCCCTTTGATTCCGCAGCAGTTTTCTAACTCGGTTGTTGAACCACGGTGGCTCTTTTCCATCTCTTACGATCTTGCTTGGCACATACTCATCTAACGCATATTGTACGATGGTTTTGAACTTTGTCCACTGATCCTCAACACTATCAGTACTTGAGACAAAACTTTTGTGTTGAGCCAACAGGTACTCTGAAATCTGCTTTTTGTCACTTTCTCTAAACAGAAAAATCTTCCTACCCTTTTTAATATTCCTATTTACGGCTGAAATCATCGATGCCGTAACCGCTTTATGATCACTGATTCCCTGTTCTGCGTTAACTTTTTCAAATAGTTCGGGTCTGTTTGTCACCAGAAGGTCTAATATGTTATCGCCACGAGTCGGTTCTCTGTTTAACTGCTCAAGGTAGTTTTGAGATAAAGCACTTAAAAAAATTTCACTGGATTCTTTGTCCGTGCCACCCGTTCGGGTGATCAATACGTAAAATCAATGGAAAAAATATTAATTCAGGTTACAGTCAACATGAACCTGTATGTTCAGTGGAGAATTCTCTGGGTCTGAGTGTGACCTTTCTTCTACATCTGCGTGGTGAGTATATTTTGAACATTCCCGTCTTCCATTTCGACAACAGCTGCGTTCATGGGGCTGCACGCACGCCCTGCTGGTTAGAAGAACGCACAGACAACCTTTCGGAACTCTAAAGGCCAGCTAAATCACCCCATTGTAGTCCCATAGAGAATATTTTGCACTATTTGAAACAGTGGGTCAAATGTAAAAATCAAAATCTTTGAAGTTTGGTAACTCCAAGGGATTTAATCACTATAGCGTGGCTTCAGATGGATATCACATACCTGAAGGAATCATGGACTCTCTTCTTCTCCGAAACGAGTGCGTCATCAAGGCCTTAGCGTGGTGTCTCCTAGAGGTGACAGTTTTGTTTGTCCATTCTGCTTCTTATTCCCATTTTCGTTTTTACTCAGCTGTACTTTCTTTCAACGTGACGAGTTACAACAAAATTATTCCGTAAGACATTAATTTGTGATATTATGCAAAATGTATTGTTTTGATTTGTTAATTATGTGAAGCTGTTAATTATACAAAGCTGTGTAACCTAACTGTTTTGGAAGCTCCGTAACATATTTCTCTCAATTTTAATTTTCATCATTATGTACACACAACACTTTATAATATTTTTCCGTACTCAGTAATGCCAGTCCATGCGCAGCGTTAAACGTTGCTGTGATTCTGTTTGTGGTCCAGAGCTGAACATAAAGAGGAAAAACACCAATAATTATGCCATCTGCAAAACAAACTCAGCTTGATGAGTTTCAATTATTCTGAAACCATAACTGCGGAACGACATATGTGATTTTGCCTTCCCTTCATCTTTTTGACTTTTATAAATTCTGCATATTTGGAGCAGTAGGTACATTCCTCCACCCAATGTCTGGCACTTATTGTGCCATAAAATGACTCCTCTCTCTTCCTGGGATATCCATCTTTATTCAGGGAAAAATTGTAATCTTGAAATAATATATATCGTGGGAAACCAATAATAGTGGAACATTGTAATTTTCAGCTATACGTATCGATCACATATTGGACTTTTTCGGCAATAAATAAAAATAATAATATTCAGAATAGTATTTCTGGCAGATGATGCAAGACCATCATCTCCCACCTACAACTTGTGTAGCAGTTCCGTTTGTAGCGCGAAGTGGTGGAGCCTCGTTGCATCCAACAGCAACACATGGATACAGAAAATCAGTAGGATTGAAACGGTACAGTAGTTCCGTTCTATAAGCAGTAGGTTTCGCTGCTCGCTCCCACTGAGAAATACAAACAGAGGCGGCTCTGCCGCCAATTTTATTACACGACGCGGCCGGCCGCGAGTGCAACAGAACCCATGTAGACGGGTGGAAAGAAATGTGTCAGGCTTTATAATACGTATTTATATGTGACGTGTATTATGCATTTCTTGTACGTAAATGTGAATCTGCACATGAACTTTCCTAATCCTCCTCACACCTCTCCGCAAAGCATGGCCAAATCTTAGTTGGGAAGTAGTTCTGTAGAATAGTAGTGCCAACCTCACTCCTGGGTAGGGGATCAGAGAGACATCACAGGCAGGTAAAAGTCAAAGACGTTCCAGTGTCACAAGATTTGGGGTGGAGAGGTTGGCCACGGCCAAGTGGTTCGGCCATCCCCTCCACCGGGGGCCAGGAAGACCTCCGGATACCTGCTATATTCGTAAAGTGTTGCAGAAGACGGGAAAGTGAGCAGACGTGCCCTCAGTGCGTCTGTCTCAATGTTCACCCATGGCAGAGAGGTATTTGAATATTTGTACTAATTCTTTTATTTCCAGCTTCGGTTTGTGTAAGGAAATGAATGTTCTCGTTTAATTTCGGAAATTAGACTTCCTGTGTTAATGTATCTGGTCCCCAGTTTGCCCGTTATCCTCCTCACATAGTGGATGTCACATGTAAAATATTGAGAGACTTTGGTGGTATACATTTGGCCAACGTAATTCCATCTTGCCCGTAGAAATGTGCGTGCAGATTAGTATATAATATACCCGAGCTATAAGTTGTAAAATTGTAGTATCTGTAAACTGGAACAATTGCTGCAATCGCTGTAAAGTCGAGTGATAATGTTTAAAATAAATAGGTAACCAATTGTCATAAATCTTTAACATACCTTAAAAACCACAAAGAAGTCAAGTTAAAGGAATTCATTTAAAATAAAATATATAGAATGCAGGGACCCACACATCAGCGTGTGAGCCCTCCAGCCCCTTGCCTAGTATCGTACAGAATGGGCACGCTCTGTAGGTAGCGCTCTCAAGCTCCTCCCCAGTTATCCGTTGCGCAATTTTCATTCAGGGCTTGACGACATCAACTTTCATCTGGCGTCCCTAGGCAAGGAGGTATAGACGGGAAACCTTTCAGGATAAAACGTATACTGTCGAGACATACTGCCAAGAAATAAATTTCTCGTTTGCTTTCGGTCAGCACTGAATAACTGTGGCACCCACCAGGCACAAAGGTTTCTCGTAGCTAATTATTCATGAATTATGCACCACACTCTTTCTTCTAATAGTCCTATCATATCAGCGACTTGATATCCGTCCAAACACTGATCATCCAGTAACATATTTTGTTAAAACGACATTTCGTTTGCAGAGTCGGTGATTGACTTACTACAAGGTATTTTTTTATTTTGACGCAATCATTTTTTTATGATACAGCCATAACCGGTTTCGGCCTCGAAAGAACATCTTCAGATGCTGCAATAGAGAACAGAAAAGCTTAGGTCTTGATTTAAGCTTTTCTGTTCTCTGTTGTAGCTTCTGAAGATGGCCTTTGAAGGTCGAAGCAGGTTATGATAGCAACAGAAAAAGTGGTTATGTCAAAAACAAAAAATAATACTTTAACATATTTTGTACTTTCCACATATTTGGTACGGCGTCGTTTATCGATTCGAACATAACATACATCATCTACGTGATTCATCTACATCTACATCTAAGTGATTACTCTGCTATTCACAATAAAGTGCCTGACAGAGGGTTCAGTGAACCACCTTCAAGCTGTCTCTCTACCGTTCCACTCTCTAACGGCACGTGGGAAAAACGAGCCGTTTTTTTGTGCGAGCCCTGTTTTGTCTTATTTTATCGTGATGATCATTTCTCCCTATGTAGGTGGGTGCCAACAGAATGTTTTCGCAATCGGAGAAAACTGGTGATTGAAATTTCATGAGAAGATCCCGTCGCAACGAAAAACGCCTTTGTTATAATGTTTGCCACTCCAATTCACGTATCATGTCTGTGACACTATCTCCCCTATTTCGCGATAATACAAAGCGAGCTGCCCTTCTTTGTACTTTTTCGATGTCATCCGTCAGTCCCACCTGATGCGGATCCCACACCGCACAGCAATACTCCAGAATAGGGCGGACAAGCGTAGTGTAAGCAGTCTCTTTAGTAGACCTGTTGCACGATAACTTTAAAAATGGATTATAAACAAAACTACGCCGCACATCAAGCTCAAAAGTGACCTTTTTTTATTGAGCAACATGTACCAATAGGGCAGAAACAACAGCTAATTGGTATCAGAGTTATACATATGTTACACTCAGAATGCTTTTGGATTGCTCTACAAAGGAGATGGCTATTGTTCTCCGTTATCTTATTCAAAACAGTGCTGAAGCGTCACTGCTCTCTTGTTACTAGCAGCACATAGAACTTTACAACCACTAATTTAGAAACACTACCGCTGTTCCTTGTTGGAAGACTTACAATCCGTTCATTCGTGAAAAGTAGAAAGCTGCGAGACGTTCTGCTGGTAAGCATTTATGTTGGGTTTCAGTTTCACAATCAACGTCTGAGTACAGTGGCTTGACTTCCAACGTTTAAGCCAGAATTCAATTTGCGAAACAAGAAAATACCATTAGGATATTCACAGTTTGGCAATTCTCATCCTTAAGCTCTGCAGGAAACCTTGAAAAACATTGCTCTTCTGTATAGTGTTTTGGCAGGACACTTAATCAAATGCCACGTGTTGCATTACGCTTTGCTGTTCGATAACAAATCACAAAGGCCGGACCCAATTCAGAGTTAATTAATTCATTGTTATGGCCGCATTCTACGCGTCGATTAGTTTGGCAGGGACCGAATAATGTGTGCCGCATACGTTTGCGCTATCTGTAATAAATCATAATGGCCATTAATTTTATTTTCAATTATTCTGAAACCACATACGCTCAAAATGAAATATGCAGTTTCTAATTTTGGTGTCGTACAAAGGCTATGAATAACAGATTTCTGTGTAGTTTTCTGAGTTTATTAGCGGAAGCCGAGAAACCATGCACTGGACATCAAATTTGATTTATTCCAGACGTCTAATATGGGATTAAGGTTTGGGTTCCTTGCCGATAAACCAACTACTAGGCTCCTCTGTATAATGACTGACAAGATGGGCTCTGTGTTCACGAGAACTGCTGGCGAAGAGAATGGTTACTACTCCTTGTTCCGAAATGAATTTATGACGTGGCCATCAGACTGTTATTACTGTATAAGCGAGCAATCTCTTGGTCATGAGTAATTTTCTTCTTTTTTTGGGAGGGTATTCGGTCGTCATATTCTTCTCTACATATACCCTCACGCTGCAGAGATAGTCCCACATATACAATGAATGCTGCACTTTAGCACCAACATGTCGAACGTTTTTTACTTCTACGGCTACTTCATAGCCACTGTCAAGTGCTATGCCTACATTCACACATTTAGAACCACTAGCAGCCACATTGTGTGCGTTGACGAGTAACAGTATTTTTGTGGGAGTTAGCTGAGACTCGGAACGTTGAGGAAGCTTCAGTGGCGGTACAGAAAGGTTGAACTACAAAAGGTCTGACAAATCCTGAGCGTCGTTTGTGGGCTGCTGCTGTGGTGGCGAACACAGCCGAGTGTCCTCGTCCACTACTTCTACTGCAGCATGCTATGCTGCTGGAATAAAAACAAGTAACGAAACGAAAGGATAAACAAATATATTTATAAATGATTAAAAACAATATTATTAATCAATGAATAAATACTCACTTTCAACCTTCGTCTGCTTTTTGGCCGATATCTGCTGATAGCGCTTCATGACGATCCTTTCACTACCACATAAAGATATCAAATTATCCCTGTTGGATGAGAGCATACGGGGGCCAGGGGAGGGAGAGAGAGATAGAGCTTGCCGGTCGAAGTGGCCGTGCGGTTCTAGGCGCTGCAGTCTGGAACCGCGAGACCGCTACGGTCGCAGGTTCGAATCCTGCCTTGGCCATGGATGTGTGTGATGTCCTTAGGTTAGTTAGGTTTAACTAGTTCTAAGTTCTAGGGGACTAATGACCTCAGACGTTGAGTCCCATAGTGCTCAGAGCCATTTGAACCATTTGAAGAGATTGATTACCATTGGCAAACTTCCACCACCTCCCTCTCCCATTTCCCATTTCTCCCCCTCCTCTCCCCTGGGATGACCTTCACACATGTCGCCGGTGACTTTGCCTATAACATGCACAACTGCGTCAGCTGTAATATGACATGGGAAAAAAATTGCTGCCATAAGCGATTTGATCCAGAACACACATTGACCCCCTACTTACGTGGGTGCATAAGAGTAAATTCTCCTGTCCAGCACTGTTAAAGATATAGGGGAGTTTAAACCCAACGCAGGACCATATGTTATTTATCTCGAATAGTGCCAAGAGAGACCACCGATTTTCGCGTCTCAAACCAACAGATGTATGACCATCAACAGATACACGTGGTTTCGCTCCATTTAACTATGTGAAAATCTGAAGAGCCACGACATTGGTAAACTAATCTTTGATCTAAAACTGTACGCCAGCACCTCTGTTCCTCTTGCCTACCAAACGGGGACATTAATTTGTTCCACTTCCGTAAATGGATCCCTCTCCTACCGAATCTAACACCAATATGTTTCGTTAGTAGACATCTTCGGTTATGGAGGAGGGTAAATGAACACAGAAGAACGTGGCACATCGTCGCTATTTTCTGCAGCCATTATCGCCTTCATAGGTCGAATCCCAATCACACTTACAACGCCTTTTTCATTCGCTTTCAATATGTAAAGAATCTCACAGAAGGAAGTACATATTGGTTTCACAACTGTCTGATTTGCGTTAGCTGTCGGACTGTATTCGTCTCAGACCTTGACGTTTATTTGTCTCTTTTTTTATAAACGTCATAAAAGTCACGGTTGCCATAGTACTGCTTTTTCACGAAACAATTATTAAACAAAACAAAAGTTGTTCACAGAACTATTCATACTAACGTCTACTGTGTCCAAAAGAGAAAACAATGTTCTAAGGCCTTCCATGTCAGGAAGTTAGTAAATAACTACCGAAACAGCCGACAGCGCGTCGCTGTTAATTGCATTTCCGCGCCTGCCTGAGGAAAATCACTTCCGACAGTTGACGAACGGCTCAACACAAATTGCCGCATTCCAAGTGTTGGATTTCTGCCGCAATTATTTCGGAAAATCTCTGATACTCTCGGTAAACCCTCCACGTTTCGCATTTCCCCGGTGCTGTTTGAAACGGAGGAAGGAAATAAATATTCTTCCCTCCAGTGTAGGAGTGAGGCGAAAAAAAGTGGTGGGTGCGAGTGGGCGCTAAGGGGGGGAGAGATTTGGATAATGGGGGAGCCGGCTGGGATAATATAACCTGTAGCCTCATCCGTTCTCATTTGTCAAGTCCGGCTAGAAGGGGAGACTGCGTGGCCGATGTGATGCAACACGTAACACCGCCTCCTCTTCTTCGTTACTGTTGGTTAACGCATTCCACGGCTGTTGCGCACTGGCCGACTATGCTTCGTCGATTCGTTCTCCATTCCCACAAAGAAGTTCTTAGCTATGCTTCTCTTTCGCTTTTCGGAAAGATGATACTAAATGTTTCACTTTTCTCTCGACTCCAATTTCTTAAAAACTTGTTCTCTTCGCTTTCTTAGTAACGGCAGCCAACATTTCTAAAACAGAACAGAGATACCGCAGTATATATTTGTTAGTTCGAGGTGCACGGTTTCCTTTTATTTTCACGAGAAGGGGATTAGTTTCGGCACACCCTTTCGGCTCTAACAATATTACGGGAAGCAATCCGACCTGAACTTGATTAAGAAGGCAAGCCACCCTTCTCTCGATCGATCCTAGTAACTCATGGTATAGATAACACGCACTGGTCGAATGAGAAATCAAATTCTGGGCTCGGAACTCTCTAACGAACTCATCGCCTCCTTGCCTTTTTACTACAATGAGACGTTCCTCAGTGTGATTCATTACGGTCAATTAAAGTTAGTTTTCACGTTGAAATAACTAACCTATTTCGACATGTGTTTCCTTCAACTTACTTTTTATTTAATGACCAGTTCTATGAACAGAAAGGTGGAGTTGCGACTGAGAGACCTTTTACGCCTGTCATGGCCGGTCTTTTCATGGAAGATTTTGAGGAACGTGGCCTGGTGTCGACGGCACTGAAACCTGCGTGCATTTTTTTTTTTTAGGAACTTAGACAAGACCTTCGTTGGCCTCATTGATCTCATTGTCCATCGCAGAACATTGCATTGGTAGAGATCACGGTATGGAATTATGGAATATAACAACGTAAGGATTCTCGCGTGCACTCCCAGCTATTGGGATAGTGTTATCAAGAAAGTAATCCAGGTTAAGTTAGCAAGTGACCTTTTTGTCTAAATTCTGCTTGGAATCCTGATTCAACACTGGCCAAACACCTTGCTCACCAGCTGGTAATTAATGTTCACTATCGGTAACCTCTGACGTTGGTCATGTTTGGTTGTGTGGTGGCGCTACTTGTTTACGATGTGTGTACGTGTATGTGCGTGTGTGCGTGGGTGGGTGTGTATTTATTTTGCTTTTCTATATGTACCACAAGTTGTTTGAAATCCCACGTTACGTGCATTAACAAAAGAACTAAAGGACTTGAAATGGCGTACTTTGTGCTAAAATTGTCCAACAAGGATACCACATTTTTGTATTTTTTTTAATGTATATTAGGGTAAGTGAAGTTCATAACTGAAATATCAGTAAGCCAAAGTAGTGCGATGCAACTCTCAAAAATTCTCGAGAAAATGGACTTTGTAGTTTTCCAATCGTCTTTAATACCCTAAAATAAGATTAATTCTTCGTCAGTCAGCATGGTTACGTGTTAGAATGTTCGCCTCCCATGTAAGGAAGGGGGGAGGGGGGAAGCTCTACTCGATTCCAGGTTCACGTAGAATTTTTAAAAAAGCGCTAAGTACATAAATATGGAAAAAAAAATTGTAATTTTTTTATCTAAATAATCTTTCATAGAAGATCGACAATGAAGTTTTACATTTGTAATTGAAAGTAGATTTGTGTATACAATATGCAATTAGAAATAAGAAGACGTGTATTTTCATAAATTTGACTATTAGATATAAATTAATTAGTACTTTCTTGATTAATCTTATATTTAAATGGCGTAGGTACTCGAACTGAGGAAGACTCAACCGGAGAATACCAGTCTCAAGTGCTACCGATTTTTTTTCCATCTTTAAGCATTTTACGCTTCGCGAAAATGCTCCTAGAAGATGCACCTTCGTTTAAAATACGCACCAGCTACGAATCGAACCCAGGCCCACTGCAAGGCAGGCAAGCATTGTACCAAAAATGCACAGGACCTGACGAAAAATTGAAGCTATTTTAGGGTAATTTTAGGGTATTAACGACACTCGGAAAACTTCAAAGTCGGTTTTGTCCAGAAGTTTTAATAGCTGTATCGAGCTGCTGTGGTTTACTGATATTTTAATTCGGAACTTCACCTAACACAAATAAAAGACTCTGCAGATCGTGGACATTAACTGGAATTAGGAAGGAGGGGGCAGATTACAGTACCCAAGTCATGCCTCAGTTACATGATTCGCTCACTTTGTCCATGTATAATACTATACGTAGACAGTTGGGTGCACACATTCCGTACCGGTGGCAACGGGGTGGCGACAGGAAAGGCACCAGGCGACCCCTTTAAAGTAACCATGCCAAATCCTTTCCTAACCATGCCGACCCTGTATCGATGAGGGACAAAGGCACAAGAAGAAGAAGAAGTGGGACAAATAATATAACGCTGGCTAATCCAATCTTACGTACATCTGAAACGAAGTAACAGGTGAAAAATTGTTTACACGATGTATGTATAGTTTCCTACACAAGTGACGTTGTTTGCGAGATTGGGTTATGCACTTAATTAGGCTAATAAAATCAATAGCAGCTTTATTCTCTAGTGCAAATGTCTTTCTTACAGTATTTAAGAGCTGATACGTAATTATGTCGCACAAAAAATAACGCTCAAAGTGTTTTGTTTTCCACCAAGTGGGAAGTCATTCAAAAAAATTACTCAATACGGTATATAATAAAATTAACAGGCATGTGTACTGAAAAGAAACTTTCATTTCAAAAGCTAATTTTTCACAATTGATCCCAGCGCTAATTATTACTATAGAGGTATTCATCACATACAGATGGAACATTAGATCTGATGTTCCTGTGCCGGCCGGAGTGGCCTTGCGGTTCTAGGCGCTACAGTCAGGAACCGGGCGACCGCTACGGTCGTAGGTTCGAATCCTGCCTCGGGCATGGATGTGTGTGATGTCCTTAGGTTAGTTAGGTTTAAGTAGTTCTAAGTTCTAAGCGACTGATGACCTCAGAAGTTAAGTCGCATAGTGCTCAGAGCCCTTTGAACCATTTGATGTTCCTGTGTGTTACGTGTGTAATATTGTTACAAGCTTTCTGTCGTCAAAACAATTACTCAAAATGACGTATACTAAAGGAAGTGGTGTCAACGACATGCCTGCGGAAACGAAAAAATAAGGAAAGTTACCGTTTATTTTTGTTGCAGTATCAAGAGTTTTCGCATATTAACCCGCTGTTAATACTAATGGCAGAAATATATGACACTCTGAGTGCTCCTGATGAACAGAACTAGCATTTAGATAGAAGAGAGGCAGCCAGCCGCAGCTCTCGTAGGAAGGCGCGCTTTGCCTGGCCGACCTATCCTTTCCTTCCGGCCCTGCCATCATTTTACGCAAATGATGATCCCCGCATGAAAAATGCCCTCTTTATTATTCAGCGTATGGTATTGGTGTTTCTGGGTATAGGAACGGTATTTGAATACCAAAGACCTGTCGGAGCCCCGCACGGCGCCGAGTCTTCGCCGGCGCGTTGCCAACGATCTAGATTTGCATGGCTCACTGGCGGATGTAGGCCCTCACTTTGCAAACCTCTGCAACCGACTGCGCCTTCCTTTCGTAACTAATTTTATTCCATTTTTGCAACTCTTCTCGCTCTCGCTACGAACTACGCTGAGAGACAGTGTTCTTAAAGAGAGAAAAGCGGTACATTTACGAAACTATGAAGTAAATTTTACGTTTCAAGAGAATTTTCGTCATATTATTACAGTAGGTAGTTTGATCGTCATAAATCACTTAACTTTCTGAGCAATAAGCATAATTCAACCACCTAAAATGACAAGACACACGGTCGAGGATTCGACAGTATTAAATAACGCCTTGATCTTGATCGTATATTTATTGTTTTATTTAGTATGGACAAATAAGTGCCTTGAGGCCCTGTTTTGCAGCTGTCCAACAACTCCGCATATCAAACATTTTCAGATAAAAGGAATGTCATGTTTCGTGGAAACCATCTTGGATAAAAACCTCTCCGTTTTATCGTATAATTAGATTTACTGCAAATGGAGAAATATAAAAATGCTCGGAAACTGCTTATTTATCGCATGCGTCAACTTACTGGGATTCTGTCGTTAACAAAACCAATGAGATAAAGTAACATTAAACCGACCAGCGGTTGTACACTTACTAGTGCATGGAAGTTGACGCTTTTTGTTGATAGGCTACATAAGAATAGGTCGAGCTTCATAGTTTCCAACGAGATCACTGGCTCCACGAACATTCCTCTTGCTGACATCGAAGTAATCGCTGAGGTAGTAACATTAAAATTCCTTGGCTTAAATGGTTTCAACACGGTGAAATTTCCCTACAGTTACACACAAAACACCATAACTCCCACGCCAGTTACAACGGTCAACTGCTGACAATGACGTCAGAGGAAGTCGCCGAAATCTTGACATAGCGCTTAAACCTAACGCGGCAAGAAAACAAAGGGAATTTTATTTATTAACAAGCATAGTAATGAAGTTTTTATTTTTTCCACTTACGGTCGAGTTAAAAGTCTATAACGGTCAGCGAAACAATAATGACAATAGTCACGAATAATAATAGTGTCAAGTAGAAGAAGGTGTAATTAGATGAATGACGAACACTAACTTCACTTAACGAAGGTTTATTCAGCACTTGCACATACAAGAGCGCGGTGCGAACTGCCTCCAGCCACAACACATACTCTATATACACAGTTACAGAACATTGCAGTACAATGGATACTTCTAGAACGCCCTCGAACCGAATATAGAAACTGAAATTTTACAGTTCAGGTGAGTTTTGAACTCACAACCCTCCACGCAACAGTATAGTATCATAACGGTTACACCACAGCTACTCAGCTTCTTCTGCGACATTGCTCCCTCCTTAAGAGAACAGCGTCTCGGTGTTACGTCCTCCTAGTCCGGAAACGAGTCATCGGTCCTGCATACTCCGACTCCCGATGACTGATTCTCTCCCTGGCGGTGATCTTAGAACTTCCTTTGCCGCTACGTTCTTCGTCACCTTTCCGCTTGTTGCCTGTCGTTGGAGCTTTGAATTTACCCTGGGTTGCTGGATCCTTATAGGGCTTCATTCGAAGGACGTGGAGCGTATCTCTGATCTTTCGTCGTCTTGTGTCGGGGTCGAAATCTTCAAAATCATTAGTAACATTCGACAACTGTCTTACAACCTTATATGGTCCAAAGTAGTGCCTGAGAAGCTTCTCAGAGAGACCAACCTTCCGAACAGAAGTGAAGATCCAGACAAGGTCACCAGGCTGGTAGACAACAGCGCGGTGGCTCGCGTCATACCTTCGGCGATTGTTTTCTTGAGCCTGCAGCGTGCAGAGTCGAGCTAACAGCCGAGCTTCCTCACCTCTGGTTAACACCTGGCCGATGTAGTCATCGTCCACGTCATCAGGATGTAACAGAAACAGTGTCCATCGTCGTAGTCGCTTCACGCACATGCACCAGGAAAAATGGCGTAAATCCTGTGGTGTCTTGTAGGGCGGTGTTGTAGGCAAACGTCACGAAAGGTAGCACCTCATCCCAGTTGCCCTGCTCAACATTGACGTACATTGATAGCATGTCGGTCAAGGTCTTATTAATGCGTTCAGTAATCCCTTTAGTTTGCGGGTGGTAGGCAGTCGTCATGTGATGAGTAATGTTGCACCGACGTTTTATCTCTGTCACTAGATTCGATTGAAAAACTTTCCATCGATCCGTAATTAACGACCTAGAGGCATCATGTCTTAATACAATATCTTCCACAATGAATTTGGCTACCTCAGATGCTTCGGCTGTTTTCACGGCTTTTATAATGGCATAGCGTGCCAGATAATCAGTGCAAACAATAATCCATCTATTGCCACTAGCAGACGTTGGAAATCGTCCGAGGAGGTCAATTCCAACACGCTAGAAAGGCGTTTCGGCTGGTGTAATTGGTATGAGTCGGCCAGGTGGTTTCTGAGGAACTGCCTTTCTCCTCTGGCACTCTCGACAGTGCGACACATCGTGATGGACACTCCTAAATAAACCTGGCCAGAAAAATCTCTTGCGGATCCTATCGCATGTCTTAATGAATCCAAAATTTCCGGCCTCAGGTGTGTCACGGAATTACCGTAGAAAATCTAAGCGCATGTGTTTAGGAATCACTGGTAGCCACCTCCAGCAGAGATGTTCTGTTGTCGATGAATACCGTTTTCTGCAACTGGCGATGGTACCTCTCCGTAATGACTGAATATGATGCTCCAGAGTCCACAAGAGCTTGGGCTGGTCGGCCATCCATGAGGACGTCGACGTAGTTTCCTATCATTTTTGCAGTGATCGATGTCAGAGGATTTTTCTCTTCGATGGCCTCACCTTCAAGAAAGGTCGCACCCTTTCTTTTTTCCAGGTTGCGGCGGCTAGGTGTTCGGCTGGAGCTTCCAAACGGCGATGGCGACCTCGATCGGCGTATTGGGGAGCGGTCTCTCCAGCGGCTAGCTTGCGGCGATGGTGATCTACGTCGTCCTGCAGCCACATATGGTTCATCTTCGTCGTCCCGGAGTTGGCGTCGGCTAAGATCGGTTTGCTGTCATCGGGCGTGGGCGTCATCAAATATCCGCACCTTTCTCCACAATAGCGCACCAAATGTCCCGGTAGTCCACAGTGGAAACATAATGGTTGGTTATACTCATTCCTCCAGACGTCAGTCTTCCTTGGTGCCCAAACAGGCTCCTCATGCGGCATTGTAGGAACGTAACTACGCCTGGGTCTCGACTTTTTCACCGTTTTAAAAGGAAATGAAGGACGAGAAATTGGGTTCAATGTCTGTTTCACTTCCTCCCTTATGACCTCTGGAAGCGTTTCGGTCTTTCACTCGCCGTGCAACCCAAGTGCCTTCTGAACTTCCTCTCTCACTATCTGACGAAGAACACTTGTGAAATCAGTTTCTTCCTCCATCAGAGACGTCGATACGACGGTTGGAAGCCGTTCAAACTTCTTGCGTGCAATTCTTTTTTGATGCATTGTCTCGATATACTGGCACAAGTTTATGAAGTCGTCTGCTGTCGAAACCTCCTTCAGGAGTAGTGCTTGATACATGTCCTCAGCAACACCCTTCATGAGATGTGCAACCTTACCTACCTCCTTCATTCTAGGATCCATTATTTTACACAGGTCGAGGACGTCTTGAATGTGGGTTCAAATGGCTCTGAGCACTATGGGACTCAACATCTTAGGTCATAAGTCCCCTAGAACTTAGAACTACTTAAACCTAACTAACCTAAGGACATCACACACACCCATGCCCGAGGCAGGATTCGAACCTGCGACCGTAGCAGTCCCGCGGTTCCGGACTGCAGCGCCAGAACCGCTAGACCACCGCGGCCGGCGTCTTGAATGTAGGACGCTGTAATTTCTCCTGGACACTGTGCCCTGCACTTTAATTTATCTTCAGCCTTGCACTTTTGTCGTTGTGTATCGCCGAAATACTTGCGCAGTTCCGCCTGGAATACTTCCTAGCTTGTGTACTTCTCCTCGTTGTTCTCATACCATTGCTTGGCAATGCCCTCCAAGTAGAAAAATATGTTAGCCAAACACACAGTGTCATCTCATTTGTTAAATTTGACTAAACACTCATATACCTTCAGCCACTTGTTTGGATCTTGGCCATCGTCACCAGAGAACCCGGAAGGGTGTCTCATGTGGTGGCACACAGTTGCTGTCACCGTAACGTCCTCTTCTTCTTCTGTCTCCGATATATTGCGATCTGTTGAATATGACTAGAACTCGGGTTTCTCGCGACGTAAACGGCGGCTCTGCCGTGGCCTGATGGGAGCCACTGTTTAGTCGATAATGTGCGCTATCACAGGTTCCAATACCCAGCGTCTCCAATAGAATAATGTCACGTAGAAGAAGGAGTAATTAGATGTATGGCGAACACTAACTTCACTTAACGAAGGTTTATTCAGCACTTGCACATACAAGAGCACAGAGTGAACTGCCGCAGGCCTGAACACATATGGTATACAGACACGGAACATTTCAGTACAATGATTCTCGATATTTGTGGATACTTCTAGAATGTCCTCGAATCGAATATAGAAATTAAAATTTTGCACCTCAGCTGAGTTTTGAACTCACGAGCCTCCAGGAAACAGTCTAGTATCATAAACGCTACACCACAGCGACGGTGCTCTCCAGTTTTTTCTGTGGCAATAGTAATACAAAAGATGTGATACCAATGCTAACAACAAGCAAAAACAACAATTTTAACAATTTCAGTAATTTTGAAACCTTATTAATACCAACGGAAATTGATTAATCATAACAGAGGAGATAAAGTCAAAATGACGAGCCGGTCGCGGTGGCTGAGCGGTTCTAGGCGCTTCAGTCATATAGTGCAAACTCAGGGCCTCATGGTGTGGGATGCTATTGGGTACAGCCACAAGTCACAGTTGGTATGTGTCCAGGGCACTGTGACCAGTGTGACCTATGTGTATGACATCCTGCAACCTGTAGCCAAATCCTTTCTGCACAACACCTCAGACGCTATTTTTCAGCAAGACAGTGCACGACCACAAGGTGCTGCACAAACATGTGCCTTCTTGGTGTCATGATATCAGCCTTTTGCCCTGGCCCACTGGATCACCAGACTTGTCGCCAATCGAAAATATATGGGATATGGTGAAACGTTGGGTGCAGTGCTGTGACCCATTGCCAATCGCCAAAGATGAACTTTTGAACCAGGTGAATGTAGCATGGATGACTATACCACAGGAAGCCATTCGCGCCTTATACGCATTGGTTCCATCACACATGGTGGAACCTATGCCTGCTAGGCAACAGAAATATGCCAAACCAAGGTGACTGAAATGTTATCATTTCTGTCCTGTGAATATGAACGTCCTATCTCTAGTCGTTTAGTGTGTTCTGTTTCTTCTGAACATGACTGTATATGTAGATGTAGGCTAGCGGCCGAGACCTTTGATTTGGCACGAGTTATCTCTTGCTCCCTCCTCACCGTCACATCAGCAGTTAGTAGTGGTGGGACGACCATAGTCACTACCGCCACTCTGCAGCAACCATGGAATGGTTCTCCATTCTGCTTCCTAGACAGCTGACCCTGGCATCTGCTGATGGCACTCCACATACCCTTCGTGGTTTGACAGACGGACGTCGATCCTCTTGCGATGCAGTGATCATATATACCAATCTGTGTCTTCCCATCTCGTCAGCCACTCGTCAGACATCGAAATGGACAGCCTGGGTGCACTGGAGGCACAGCCCCTATATCCCCACTGGGTTCGGGACAATTTAAGTCTTTTTTGACCCTATGTACGGTCTCATGGCGATGGAGAGGAGCGAGCTGCACAAGTGCCGTAGCAAGTGCCTCAGAGAACGAGACATGTAGTCACTCCGTCAAACGGTGGTGCCATGTACTCACAGTAGGCTGCGAGTACACAGCAGCAGCCGGAGACATACTCTAATTAGCCATGTGATGTCACGTGTCATGATCCTGTGGTCTTAATAGCGGGACAAAGCTGCCCACATGGCTACAACGAAACCAGTCTAGTATTCATTCCTGCATGCTCACCAGGTGTGCAGTGGCTTTCATTCTGTTGACGGTCTACACTGCAAACTCTATAGCTGAAGCTTGTTTCTGGCTGAATATCTCATAGTATTTTGATGATCTTGGGCTTTACTCAAGTACTTGAAGTATATCACAGTGTTCATCCTTTGTGTAGCCACTGCTAGCCAGAAGCTTTGTTGTGTGCCGAATTCCTAACCGGCACAGATTTTGTAACTCGTATTATTCACATAAAGGAAATTGAAACATCATTCCAATACCCATTTTTCTTTTTGTATTTACAAGTAACTTGTAAATTATCTTACGCCATCGTTTTAGTTGCTATCATTATATTTTTACTGATCTGTGTAACATACAACCTTAAAATTAGTTCACTCAGAGCGCAAATTAAAAGGTTATATGCAGCGAATGAGAAGTTACATATCGTCAGTCAGTATATAAGAGGCGAACAAAAAGTTTCCGTTCGAAGACCACCATAACCCCTTGCCTATATGTCGGTGCTTATGTACCCACATCGGAGACACAGTAGGTTCTGTTTACGTTGCAGCAACGGCATCGAACGGAAACTGTTTGATCGCCCGTGACAGTAACTCAACAAAGCGCATAGAATGCCGTATATATTAGTTTAAAATAGTGTGTGTGTGTACCACAATCTCTAACAAAGACAATGGCTGTTTGTGCATAGTGTGAAAAACTTAAGAATAAAAGTAATATTCGCACGATGTGTCACTGCCAAGTAACGCGGCTCGATGAAACTTGGGCGACACATAGAAAGAATTGCCACAGTGTAGTGCAGGAGGCAACTGAAAGAAATACACAGTGAGACGGACAGAAATAACACTTTTATTATAAGACAATAATTACACTGAAGTCATCGCGTTTTATGATGGTCCTCTAGACATTAAAAAAGACGGTACATGGTGCTTAATAGGATATGTGATCACCATGAACAGCAGTGCAAGCTATGCAACGTGCTCCCATGCTGCCCATAA
This sequence comes from Schistocerca cancellata, assembly GCF_023864275.1. Lineage (NCBI taxonomy): Eukaryota > Metazoa > Arthropoda > Insecta > Orthoptera > Acrididae > Schistocerca > Schistocerca cancellata. The sequence goes on along the minus strand of NC_064629.1, from coordinate 383,655,572 downwards.
GGTTGGTAAAGGACTTCCCGTGGTAGGGCGTTCCACTCTTACACCAGCGTGGTTAACAACTGCTGAATGCTCATTGGTGCACGTAGACGTGTTGCAATACGTTTGCCCGCCACACATGCTCGATAGGATTTAAGTCGAGGTATTGGTCAGGCCATTTCATTCACCAAATATCCTCTCCTTCCAGAAGCTTCTCCACCTGCGCTGTTCGATGCGGTCGCGAGTTGTCGTCCATAAAAATGAAATCAGAACCGAATGCGTCCATGAAAAGAAGCACAGGGGGAAGGAGTTCATTGTTACAATAACGCTGACTGGTGAGTGTACCGTGTTCAAAGATTTGGATGTCAGTATATCCATGCAATGTACGCCTCTCCAAGCCATAACACTTTGAAACACGAAACGATCATATTCGACAATTTTCGTGGGGGTGTTATGTTTTCCTGTCTCTCATCAAATGAGATTACGTCCAGAGCTACTACTCAAAGTGAATCTGCTCTAAACCAAGAAGGCCACGCGACCCCGCTCCTCGTTCGTCCTGCCCCTATGCTCTCGGCACTATAGCAGACGTAACCGCCGACGGATGCGTATCAGCGGAACACAACGTACTGGTTGTCTAGAAATGGCCGTTGTTTGCTGTATGTCCCTTCTTGCCTGTCGCACAATTAATCAGTGGTCTATGGTCAACCACCTCCTCTACATCGGGCAGTAGTGTCTATGGTTCGGAGCGCTCCCCATGCACGTGATATATACTGAAGAGCCAAAGAAACTGGTACACATGCCTAGTATCATGTAGGGCTCCCGAGAGCACGTAGAAGTGCCGCAACACGACGTGGCATGGACTCGACTAATGTCTGAAGTAGTGCTGGAGAGAACTGACACCATGAATCCTGCAGGGATGTTCACAAATTCGTAAGCGAACTAGGGGATGGTGATTTCTTCTGAACAGCATGTTACAAGGCATCCCAGATATGCTCAACAATGTTCATGTCTAGGAAATTTGGTGTCCAGAGAAAGTGTTTAAACTCAGAAGAATGTTCCTGGAGCCACTCTGCAGCTGCCGGAATTGCCCAAGTCCGTCGGATGCACAATGGACGTGAATGGATGCAGGTGGTCGGACTTGATGCTCACGCACGTGTCACCAGTCAGAGTCGTATCTAGACGTATCAGGCGTCCCATATCACTCCAACTACACACGCCCCAAGCCGTTACAGAGCCTCCATCAGCTTGGACAGTCCCCTGCTGACATGCAGGGTCCGTAGATTCATGGCGATCTCTCCATACCCGTACATGTCCATCCTCTCGATACAATGTGAAACGAGACTCGTCCGATCAGGCAATATGTTTCCAGTCATCAACAGTCCAATGTCGTAGTTGACGGGCCCAGGCGAGGCGTAAAGCTTTGTGTCGTGCAGTCATCAAGAGTACACGAGTGGGCCTTCGGCTCCGAAAACCCATATCGATGATGTTTCGTTGAATGTTAGCACGCTGACGCTTGTTGATCGCCCAGCATTGAAATCTATTTGTGGAAGGATTGCACTGATCTCACGTTGAACGATTCTCTTCAGTCGTCGTTAATCCCGTTCTTGCAGGATCTTATTCCGTCCGCAGCGATGTCGCAGATTTGATGTTTTACCGGATTCTTGATATTCACGGTACTCTCGTGAAAATGTCGTACTGGAAAATCCCCACTTCATCGCCACCTCGGCGATACTGTGTCTCATCGTTCGCGTGCCGACTATAGCACCACATTCAAATTCACTTAAATCTTGATAACCTGCCATTGTGGCGACAGTAACCGATCTAATTGCGCCAGACATTTGTTGTCTTATGTAGGCGTTGCCGACTGCAGCGCCATATTCTGCCTGTTTACATATCGCCGGCCGAAGTGGCCGAGCGGTTCTAGGCGCTACAGTCTGGAACCGCGCGACCGCTGCGGTCGCAGGTTCGAATCCTGCCTCGGGCATGGATGTGTGTGATGTCCTTAGGTTAGTTAGGTTTAAGTAGTTCTAAGTTCTAGGGGACTGATGACCACAGCAGTTGAGTCCCATAGTGCTCAGAGCCATTTGAACCTTTTTTTTTTTGTTTACATATCTCTGTATTTTAATACGCATGCCTAGATCAGTTCCTGTGGCGCTTCAGTGTATGCTGTGAGCAATATCAGTCTCCTGGGCCACATTCGTCACACTTCGTCCTTCTTCCAGTTTCCTGATGATTGGTCCCTGTGTGAAGTCATCCGGATGTTGTCTCCTGGTGATGTTGTAATTAAGAACACCACCACAGTACAGTGCAGGCTGCTCGCCGACTGACACACACTGAGTTTTCCCCACTGAGTTTTCCCGTTCCTTATACTGTCTCATGCAGCGGAGCCAGCTCCAGCTGGCGCTGTGTTCAAGCTGACCTCAGGCCATGTGACGTCTAGCGTTCTCTGTACTACTTGGAGACCTCTTGCAACATGCTTGCGCACTTTAATTCATTACCAGATAGTAGTTAACACGTTACGTTATTTTATCTACCTCGTCCTTATGTTTAGCAGAGCAATGTATAAAACATCTCCATTTGTTAATAAGATTGGAGAATAGGTATGCAGTTTGGCTGAAAATCATCTTTGACTTGAAGCTATGCTGCTTTAGAAAACTTAAGAACGAGACAGGTAAAGTCACATAATATATTAATTACTCTGTGGAAATGAATGATAGTGAAGGAGCCAGTTGCCAGAGATACCCCAACCGTCCACAAAAAGCTAGACGTCACATGGCTAAAGGTCATCATGACTGCAGCGGCTAATTGGACTGGTCCTGCAACACGAGGCTGTTAAGGCAATGGGCAAAGACTACGTGTGTCAGTCAGCGAGCAGTTGCGGTGAACCGTGGTGGCTTTCTTCATTACACCAGAGCCCGAGGGCAACATATGAATGACTTCACAACGGGACGAATCATTGGGAAACTGAAAAAAGGACGGAATGTGATGTGTGTAGTAAATTAGAGTAGATGCAGTCTGAATAGTGATTCTGGATGCACCCTCAAATGGCGAGAGGCGGGAACACGTAATACAGCCACGAACAGTGCCGAAAATGTGTTTTGGTGGTCCAGGTATTATGGTACGTGGATGCATAATGTTACGTGTTTGTACTGACCTCCAAATTTTTGAACACAGAATACCCACTGGTCAACGATGTTGTGACACTGTACTTCTTACCCACGTGTGTCTTTTGTGGGATTCATTCGGTCTTATCTTCATTCTTATGGATGACAGTGCGCGACCGCATCGAAATAAGCAGGTAGAGGAGTTCTCCGAACGAAAGAATTTTCGGTTGAAGTACTGGTCTACACATTTCCCCGACTTCAGTCCCAACAAACACGTGTGGGATGCGGTGGAGGGACGTACTACAACACATCATCATCCAGCAGTTGTGAACCGCACTGGTGAAGGAATGGATCGCCCTGCCACAAGAACTCCTCGTCAACCGTGGGGCCAGTATGGGAGCACGTTGTAGAGCATACATTGCTGTCCATGGAGATCACGTATCTCATTAAGAACCATATCCCGCCTTTCGTAGTGCCTAGAAAACCATCATAAATCGCGGTGACTCTAGTGTAATTATTGTCTTTGAACAAAAGTGTTATTTCTGTTGGTCTTGTGGCTTTCTGTACTATATCGTAGCAGTCATTTCCATGTATGATGCAAGTTTCATTGAGCTATGTTATTTTTGAGTAATGCATCATGCGAATGTTACTTTCGTTCTTAAGTTTTGCATATTAATGTCGTTACAGTTGAGTAAAACATTTTACTCCAGCAAATTTCGACTATTACCGGTGGTTTTCTCTAAGCTTTGATTTCTATCAGTCGCAAATATTACAAGACATCAATATGGTTGGTTGGGGGGAGGGGACGAAACAGCGAGGTCATCAGTCCTATCGCATTAGTGAAGGTTGGGCACGAAATCGGCCTTGCCCTTTCAAAGGAACCATCCCTGCTTTTGCTGGAGCGATTTAGGGATATCACGGAAAACCTAAATCAGGATGGCTGGACGCGGGTTTGAACCGTCGTTGTCCCATATGCATGTCCAGTGTGCTAAGTACTGCGGCACCTTGCTCGGTAAACATCAAAATGATTTAGTATTCTAATCTTATATAAATCATGCATACTTCGATTCGTCGTAGCTTCCAGTTTACTAATGACTCATAGCAAAATAATCTACTTTATTCACGTAAGTCAAGCTCAGACCGATAGTTCGAAGCCCTTACGGCAGGGCCTGTCAGTTGTAAAATAGAAGATCGTTGAGTAACACTGTCAGATTGTCTCTCAACATTGTAAATAGATAAATGTGTTCTTGTATAAATAGCTCTCATTTTATAGCAGTTTTATTCACAGCCCAACAATTTCTCTAGGGCACAGTATGGGCCCACCTTCCTGCACAATGCCTGCCCTGTAGACTTATTGTAACGGCACAGCAGGCCTCCTGACCTGGGACAGCGTGTCGCAGTCCGTGCACTACAGCAGCTTTCCGTCACCACGGTGGGTGTTCCTGTGCGCTGTATGGATTGGCAGCCTGGGTGCAGCCATGAATGTTGGGGCTTGTTACCTCTGCAGTATATCTGTTCGCCCTCATGCACTGCTATTGCCTGTTGTTTGTGGCTGATGCAACAGAGTCGCATGCCAGGCACCGAGTGCAGGTGTCAGGTACCACTTCTCAATCCTCCCCCATCTGCAACCCCGATTTTGTAGCCACCCCTAGACCCCCGGGTCGGCTATAATTGGTTTCAGTAGCGGGATCTTCGACATTGTCACCATGTAGTTTGGTGACAGTAGAAGAAGCAACAGCGCCTACAACTGTCTTGCTTGGATAAAGAAGATGACTCGACAATAGAAGGGTTGCAGTTTTATGAAGTGGGGTGAGTGCAGTCTTTTTGTTGGTGTTTTTGTTTGACTGCGAGTTTCACGGCAAGCCAGTGCGTCTTTTGGCGGGTTTAATCGTACTGGTAAGTTTAGTACTGGTTGGTTATAATGGCATTTCATTTCCTGATGAAGGTCCAGTACACGCTGTAATTATCGCATAACAGCGACAGCGAAACTTCATAGATATTGCTGATACGTTAATATGGAACCAATTTGCGCTGGAAAAAATAAGTTCCAATTTTGGCTACCAGGTGCAAATATGGTGTTGTACACCAACTCGTCCACGGCTCCAGTGCTCATAGTGAACACACTGTGAAAGTGGCAGTTAATAATAGAATGAAAATTATGCTTTTGTCACTTTCTGCCTATTTAACTCACCGAGTTCAATAGAATGAGTGTCACCTTCGCAATCCATTATATATGCGTTTATGCATATTTCTTGCATTCACAGTGCCAGATTTGAACCTGGTGGCCAAAATTGGAGCTAATACTTTCCAGCGTAAATCAGTTCCACATTAACGCATTAGAATATCTACCAAGTTTCGCTACCATACGATACTTACAGTCCACATTGGACCTCTATGAGTAGCTGTACTTTAATTATAATCACCCAGTATTGGGCAGGTATTCGTAGAGGGGCTTCTGTAGATGTAGAAATAACAATGTTGATTTTAGTAAGGGTTTTTACCGCGAGCAGGAAGTGTGGCTCATTGTCTAATAGAATAATGTTGTTAACGGAGAGCAACAATTCAGAAGATGAAGCTAAATTTAGTGATTGGTTAAGTGTATGAATAATAGTAATGATCAAATGGTTCAAATGGCTCTGAGCACTATGGGACTTAACGTCTGAGGTCATCAGTCCCCTAGAACTTAGAACTACTTAAACCTAACCAACCTAAGGACATCACACGCATCCATGCCCGAGGCAGGATTCGAACCTGCGACCGTAGCGGTAGCGCAGTTCCAGACTGTAGCGCCTAGAACCGCTCGGCCACTCAACCGGCAATAATCATGATCAGCTGCTCAGACAGAGGACTATAGTACAGTAATAAGTAATATTGAGTATTATGGTTAAGTGTTCTTAAAATTTAATTTTGTTTGTTGTATTTATTGAATGGCTTTCTCATGACGTCAGCTTCTGAGATTCGTAGGAAATGTACGCTAGTTTGCGCCGTTTGGAACGGGCAAAGGTATAGAGCAAGAAATATAGCTCGATATGTAAGCAAGTAAAGCTCGATATGTAAGCAAGTAAAGTAGTGAGAAGTGTTGAAATAGTGGTACGTTTAAGTATCTCTTTTTCGTTGGTGTTTGTGTAATTGACAGATGGTAATCGCGTAGTGGTCGGTACCAAAGAGAGCGATGTTTTTAACACCTCAAGGGACTACCACGAAGGAAGTGTTAAAAATTTTAGACACCAAAGTGGATAGGTTAAAAGCGGACAATCCGGACCTGTGTAGGAGACTGGAAGCGATTCGGGGTATAGAGAAGCAGATAGCTTATCGCAAAACTTCTTGGCATGCAGATGACGTGCAGAGAAGACTAAACGACTGGTTGATTCAAATTGGTCTTCGTGATGTGAGAACAAGGTGATTATGAACAGGATGGAAAGAATGAAAGAGGGGATACTGCCGGAGGAAGAAAGAGGAACAGCCTTGTGCCTAGTTTGCCTGTTCCTGCAAGTCTTCCTGTCACCGATGGTGTAGTTAAGCCTGTCAGTCCTGTTAACGGCAGGACAGAACATACCTGGGTGAACAATCGTTTAAGTGTGAAAACTAAGATAATTAGTGAAGGAAATCTTGACGTAAAGAAAAAACCTGAGAGCTTACGCCATACATTGAGTAATAACGTTGTTAAGGTTAACATAAGTAACTTGGAAGTAGCAGCTCAGATATCCGATGTAACTGTGGAGTCTGAGGCAGCAGGAATGAGTGTGGGCAGTGCAAACGTGATTTAGTGTGGGAGCAGCACCGTCGGTGATGCGAATACAGTATTATCTACCTTTTTGGGGGATAATGGGCGTTGTTTCGAGAGAGGAGACCTTGGGCCAGGTGCACAGGCAGGTGCAGATGCCGATGATTTTTGCGTCGTGCAGAGTGGAGCTTCAGACAATGATGCTGTTTTAGGTAATACGGGGAATGCACAAGAAGCTGCTGATGCTTGAGTTGTGGATATTGTGGAACAGACTTTACAGGCACGTATATTTTCACAGAAGCAGGGTGAATTAAGGAAAAGGAAGAGGGGACGGGTTTGTAAAGCTATTGCGCCTATCGACAAGTCTGAATCTATTGCGGAGTGTATGGCAGAGATTCGGAATGAAACGGTAGCGCAAGTACTGAGTCACAGCCTTGCAGGGCAAGCTTCTGACTTGCACTATGAGCTGCTTACAGCACAGCCGCAGTCGTGTGTGCATGCTGGGTGTAATGTAGGTGAAATGCACCAGGCGAACATGAAAGTAAACCTTCTGATTAGAAGTCAGTCCAAAGCTAACCTTCAGCGATGGGAAACTGTTGCCAGTGTACAGGTGTCACGAAGTGCATCTATTGCATTGGACAAACCATTTAAACCGTATATCTGGTATCCCGGTCCGACAATTTGGACAGCCCGCCAGAAGGTATGGACGTAGACGACAGCCGATAGGCGGGGCCCCTATAATCTACGAGCACTGCTGTCGCCACCTAGTGCTAGGCGCGAGCCACGCCCACCGTGTCGGCCTATTGGCGCTCAACTGGCCCTATAAGGCCGGCAGCGCCTGGGCTCATACCGCAGTCGTATTCCGACAGCGATCGTGATCCTTATCTATTCATCGTTGCTGTAATCTCTGATAGCTGCTGCGTCTTGGTATTCAATTTGGTTTTGCTCTCTGCTCTCGGAATTTCACCGTACGGTCTGTGTTGTCAGTCATCCCTGTTGGGTGTGTCTGCGCTGTATCGGCGAGTCCCCGTTGAGGTCGTCGACCTTCCACCGGTGCGTTCCAGTCTCACTCGATTCCGGTTACTAGAATTGGCAACGAGGTAAAAGGTTAACAGTGGGTAAATATAAAAATAAACTAATTGTGTTTGCATAAGGGTGATTTTCAAAACAACCCAGTTGTTAACAGCGCGTTATGGACGGAAAACCTGTACAGCTCGTGGAACAGCAACAGCAATAGCAAAAGCTGCTCCTGCAGCAGCAATTGCAAGAACAGTTCCAACAGCAGTTCCAGGAGCAAACAGGCCTTTTGCTCCAGGAAAGTCTGTCAGAACGATTACACATACCAAGGTTCACAACCCGGGCCGACTGTGGTCACCTCCCAGACGGAGTCTCGCCCACCCGCGTTTCCGCCGTTTAACGATACCAAGGAGGATTGGGACACGTATTTGGAACGACTGAAGGAGCATTTCCCCGCTTTTCGGGTTTCTGATGACGCTCTCCAACGTTCTTCCTTTCTTGGGCTTCTCCGGAGACATTTTTCTTATTTAAGAAGTTGGCTCCCCTCTCCAACCCGATAGCACTCACTTTCGAAGAAATGTGGTCGTTGCTGTCGAACTACGAGGGTTGGAACTTTAATAGTGGCAACTATTTATTTACAGCTCGTACAAAATAGATATGCTGTTCATTTTTGGAACACAACCTACGACCACCTTAGAGACAGATGCTATGACACTTTCTGCAGGACCTGACGATCATTTTGTAGGACAATGCTCAAGCACGTACAGTGCAAGCTATTACTGATTTGTTTGACTGATGGGGCTGCTAAGTAGTATACCACCTACTGCACTCCCCTGACTTAAGCCCTCGTAAGTTCAACTTGACTTCTAAACTGAAGGAAACACTTCACGGCATTCGCTTCAGAACTGCTACAAATTCGTGGGGCAATAGAGAGCGCCACTCGAACTGTCAACACAACCAGCACTGCTAAGAGTATCCTACGACTTCCACATCGCTGGCAACGGGTGCTGGTGACTACTTGAAGGTCAGAAAAACTTTGAAATACGTATCTATTTTGTACGAGCTATAAATAAGTAGTTACCACTATTAAAGTTCCTACCCTCGTATTATTTACAGCGGTTCCACGTGGTCGCAACGCACCTCGAGTTCCATCAGTACCACAAGCAAGCAGGCCAGTCTTATCCCTCGTGGGTGGCGGATTTGCAGGGTCTGAGTCATCGTTGTGATTTCACCTGTGCCAACCCGTCTTGGAAAACCTCATATGCCGATTGCCTGATTCGTGTCGTAGTGTTCGAATTGGCTCCCGATCCAGATGTTCGCACTGTGGCCCTCAAGCTCAACAGTCCTTTCTTGGACAACATACTGAAAATCACGCTCTCTTTTGAGATCGCGGAGGCAGCAAATGAATGTCTTATGCCCCGTCGCCAGGTTGCAGCGGTTCTACTCACGCCACGGGGATGGAATTCTCTCAAGCCTCCTTCCCCACGGCGACGTCGTGATTAATCACTTTCGGAAGTGTCAATGACGTCTGAGCAGCCAGTACAGCCACGTGGGAGCAAAGAGTGGAGTCTGCATTCTTGTCCTAACTGTTTTGTGACGCACCAACTCGCAGACTGCCCTGATTGCTGGGCGCACTGCACCCATAGTGGAAAGGATGGACATCTCCGAACTGTATGCCGTCAGGCACTGGGTTAGTCAAACCACACAACTAACTTGAATCACGGGGCAGAGCATGAACCTCAGGCCATCGTTCCCCAGGGCAATCCTTGTGTCACCTAAGTTGTTTATTGATCATGAGGGCGTTCGTTTCCAAGTCGATAAGGGAGCGAAGGTTTCCTTGGTCAATCTCCAGATATACACTCGTCTGGGTTACCCAGCGTTGGCCCCACCCTCTCGCAAGTTGGTTGCATATGTTGACAGCTCTGTTCGCCTATTGCCACTGCGGCAACATACAAGAAGGATACGTGGCCGCTAACGCTGTGTGTTGTCAACAGTCATTCAGCTGGTAACATTTCTGGTGTGGATGCTTTCTCGCTGTTTGGGTTCTCCATCACGGACGAAGTTCAGGTCGTCTCGGACACAGTTCCCTTCCAGAACTTGATGAGCTTTGTGCCTCTTTCGCGTCTCTGTTTGAGCCTGGCCTGCGGTACGCCACTAATTTTGAGGCGCATATTTTCTTACGTCCGGATGCGCTGCCCCGTTTGTGTCGAGTACGTCGTCTTCCAATCTCATTACGGACGGTCGTTAAGCTTGAACTTGATCGCCTTCACGACGGTGGGGTCATAGAACAGGTCCAAACTAGTGTTTGGGCCACACCCTTGCTCATGGTCCAGAAGCCAAATGGCGTCCTCCGGCTTTCTGGGGATTTTAAGTCGACAATCAGTTCCCAAGCTCTGGTGGAAACCTACCCCATATCACGCCAAGAGGATCTCCTCTCAAAGCATGTTGAAGGTGAAAGTTTTTCCTCATCTAGTGGAATCTGTAAATAATAATCAGCAAGATTTATTTTATTGCTGATGCTTATTTGCAGATTCCACTAGATGAGGAATCGCAACGCCTTGTTGTCATCAAGGTACCTTTTGGCTTCAGCGATCTTGTTAAGACCACCTGCGTAACCTACGCACCCTCTTTACAACATTGAGTGATGCAGGGCTCAAATGTCGCCTGCACAAATGCCAGTTTCTTCAGGAACAAGTGGATTACCTTGACTGTTTGCTCACCAAAGACGGATTCAGCCGACTGACCGTAATGTTTCTGCTATTGACTCTCTCCCGCATCCCCAAAACCTCCAAAGTTGCAGGCTTGTTTGGGGAAAGTGAAATATTATTCTAAGTTCCTTCCGCAAGCAGCACACATTATGAATCCCCTCAACAAGTTGCGGAAGAAAGGCGTTCTGTTTCAGTGATCGTTGACCTTTGAGCAGGCCTTCACTCAGTTGAAGCATATGTTAAGTTCTGCACCCTGTCTTACCCCCTTTTCCCTGTCACGCCCCCTTGTTTTGGCTGCGAACGCTTCTATCTATGGCATTGGTACAGTGCTGGCACACTGTAATGGTGATATTATGGAGCAACCGATCGCCTATGCATCCAAAACGCTGTTGCCAGCCCAGCGCAATTACTGTCAGATCGAGAAACAGCCATTGGCAATCATCTTTGCCATGAAGAAATTTCATGTACCTATTTGGGACCCGGTTTTCCCCCATTACAGACGATAAACCGTTTGTAGCACACTTTGGGCCATACTCTTGGCTTCCAGAGTGGACGGGCCAAAGGCTCCAGCATTGGGCTCTTGCACTTGCCCTCAGGACTAGACCCGGCATTTGACCAACTGGAGATCTCATGTTTTCACAAATGTGGAATGACACCACACTTTAGATGGGTTTTCCATTACTGACACTCACGTTGTGGCAGACACGCGCCTAGACTCTATCTTGTAGCGTATCATACACTATGTACTCCAAGGGTGGCCCACTTATTTTTCGAAGTCAGCTGATACTGAGCGTTGGGCATGGGCTTGCCTCCATCATCGTTTGTCCGTCATCTCCAATGAGCTCCTGATGGATGCAGAGGCAGCTACACACCGTGTTGAGGCAGATGGATTAAGGATGCGATCCAAACCAAGTTCCGTGGTAGCAGATGAATGGACTTCTTTATATCACTTGGTTCGACATTAGACTTGTCGTCGACGTGCGTGTATCACGTCGCTGAAGATAGAGGACCGCAATATTGTGACGATACAGAAGGACGTATTGCATGTTCTATATCAATTCTATGTTGGGCTGCATGAGGCACCTGTCACCGTCGATAAGTCTTCCGATTTATTTGTTCAGACTCTGCATAGTAGACTTACACCTGCTCATAATGCTGCGATTTTAGAAGATTTTCAATGTGACGATGTGAATGACCTTAGAGTCAGATCGCCTCCTCGTAAGTCGTCTGGTGTGGACGGTCTGCGTAAGGAGTTTTATGTGCGAATTTGGCCTCTGTTGGGTACTACTTTTACATTTCTTTTGAACGAAGTGTTGAGAGGAGGCTTTGTGCTCTATTCGCTTAAAGATGGGAAAACTGCTGATTCCTAAAGGTTCTGGTCAGGTAGCAACTGATAAATTTCGTCCGATTACCTTATCAAATTCTGATTATAAGAATCTGGTGAGGGCCGTGAATAGCCGGCTGCCTGTTTTGCTGGGGAAAGTTGACCATCAAAGTTGTATTCCTGGTCGTATAATTGTGAATTCCGGGAGCCGAATGTAGCGATGTCATATCGGTAGCCACTGTTAGGTTTGTTCCTGGTGCTTTGGCATTTTTAGATTTCGACAAGGCGTTCGACCGGGTCAGCCATGGCTTCCTGTTGTACGTACTCGAAGCCGCTGTATTGACAAGTGAAGTTCGCAGGGTCTTGTGTAATTTGTTTATCGGTATACAAGCGTTGGTGGCTGTCAACAGTCAACTCACACACTCGATTATCATCCGTAGCGGTTTTTCTCAGGGAATTCAACTTCAAATTTCATTGTTTGTTCGATCACGTGAGCCCCTTCTTCGAAGAATAGTAGCTCAGATACAAGTATGGACACTCTTGGGCGAGACGATATCGATGCGCGCATACGCGGATGATGTTCCTTCTCCCGCTGAGATTCTGTTGCACAAGGCTACGTTGGAAGTTTTATCCTCGTATCTGATGCCCGTATCAACGAAGGCAAATCGCGATTGATGAAATTACGAGGTTTTGATAATGCTGTCATTTCGTGGGCAATGGTGGTCGATAGGCGTAAACTTGCGGAGTCAGAATTGACCGCTCTCCACACCAAATGGATACACGTAATTGGCAGTCGGTTACTGATAAGATAGAAGAGTAATCCTGGAACATGAACGACGTTCCCTTAACCTACTTCATACAGTTCGGATTCTGGATACCTACGTCTTGAGTAAAGCATATCGAATCGCTCAGATCTTTCCCCTTCCCGCGCTGATGGCTAGGAAACTAAAACAGCTGTCTAATCGTTTGTAGAGAACCGGCGTTTGAAGCTGACTGCCGAATGATTCTACTGCCGCCAACATTGCGTATAAGGACCACGAATATAAGATACGAGGAATTAGGGCTCAAACGGAGGCTTATAGACATTCGTTTTTCCCTCGTTGTATTTGCGTGTGGAACAGTAAAGGTAATAACTAGTAGTTGTACGGGGTAGCCTCCGACACGCATCGTATAGTGACTTGCGGAGTATCTGTGTTGATGTAGACGTAGATTTATGGAAGAATAACATTTTTCTATTACGATACGAGGTGGTTGCGCTCGTGCGTTTTCTCGAGGGTTTGCGACTTTCCGATATTCAAAGGAAAGCGTCTGTGTTGTTTGTTCAGTGCACCGTGCTGAATATCTCTCACGTAATCCACACATTCACGTCCTGGTTGTTTTACTCTCTGCGGCCGGGCAGCATTGATCCGCCTGTCGATGCTGGACAAGTGTATTTACAGTTAAAACATTTTAGTGAATTTTATATTGCTATCAGTTATTTGGGAGCTGACAATCTACAGAGGCAGCATCTCACTACCACATCTTTGCTAAGGTGGGGGTCAGGGATTGACTGCACGACACCGCCGAACGGGCACAACGCAAACTACTTGGAAGATGGTTTGGTTTCATCTTAGCCTCCTGGCTCTACCAATGGCTGTTGCATCCTCGTGGTGTAAAGTGGTACACAATCTATTACCCACCAATGAGTGCCTGTTTCGTATTGGACTCTTAAGGTGTACTGTCACACAGTTTATTTCAATTTTGTGGCCCTGTTTGTGGTAGTTTGTAATTAATAAAAAATAAACAAAAAGTTGTTGCCAACAACGACTGGAAATGAAACTTCCTGTTTCTTTTTTAAGCGTGGAAGCCATGTCGGATTAATTCCGATTTTGTTTCATTCTTATCTGAGTAGCACGTTGTCAGTTTTCTAAAAATAAAAAGTGGCAGGCCAGTACCAAGTAAGGGACCCATGCCCATAGAAGATTACTCCACCAATGTGTTGTTTTCCAATTTGTTTTGAAATAACGTTATCAATATTCTTCAACTAATTGTATGTCTGGTGAATTCATTTAAAAACAGAAAAAACAATACATAAATCGAAAAATTATTTGAAATTGTTTTCGGTGAAATTCCTGTAGTATATTTCGATTCATAATCAATTGCAAGCGCCCATTTTCGGAAAAGTGACCCGCTATGTGTGGTTTCCCGCAAAATTATTCAAAATGCATGAAATCTTCACCTCTGTTAACGACGTTTCTTTCCCGAGTGAGATACATACGAAGAAATGTCACTTTAGCAAATATGCCTTCACTCGATGCTCGTGGTGTTGGGAATTTCTATGTTTCGAATGTTTCTACGATCGGTATCGTCCGAGTGAAGGTATCAAATCTTCCTGAAGAATAAACGTAAGAATAAATTATAAAAATTAAGAACTGATATAAGATCGAAATATAAGAATACGAGAATTTAAAAAGATTGTAGCTCTTGAAAATACCATACACAAGTCTGTTATATAATAAACGCAATTTCACAATTAATATAACGCCTTTGTATCTCCTAACTTGATAATAAACATTCGTTGAGGAACGTTCTACTGGCATGAGTAAATAAATGAAAACATAAAGTAAAATAAAATAAATAAAAACAATAATCGCATTTCGAACACTCGACGCAAAAATGAGAGACCGTGACCTTCTTTTTTTCCACTGTTCCTCTCAGACTTTTTTCTTTAACGGGAAGCAGTTTAAACAAATTTTCTTTATTCGTACTATAACAATAGACACTACACTCGAACAAGGCGTTATGTCGAAAGCTTTTACGGTTGTTTTCTCAGAAACGGTCGAGTATCTACGGATAAGCCGAAACACGTGTTCACTTGTGTTGGCTTCTCTTTCACTGAGCGAAGTTTCTCGGAAATCGGATTATGGCACTTGCCGTGTTCTCCTCGTAAGTCGTATAGTGGGCTTAGGTGTGGTTCAGTATGCCAGAACGGCGCCAAGGACGTGCTCTCACGACATATCGCTGTTCAGGAGAAGATAATTGTTACAAGGTAAGCCCTTCTTGTCGAGGGTCAGCAGAGAGAGCATCGCAGCAGTGGGCGTTTATTCGGAAGCAAGACGCGGACGGACGGCAGGTGCTCACGGCTCGCTATGAGCTGGCGGCATTAAGGCGTCTGGTGTATCCGCCCCAGGGCGCTCGCGACAGCAAATGCGCACAATTTGTTAGGAAACACGTACCTGAATAACAACGCCGCTGCAGGCAGAATGGCCGACCATTAGAGAGAGGGAGCGAGCCGCCGGACAGTCTCGGAAATCGCAGCTCGTTATACCGTACGTAGTCGGACAGTCCGATCCAGCGCAAACTGGACTGGCTGCAGTTGATCCAGCTCCGTCAGCGGCGATAAAAACAGACACATGTGTCGATTTGTGTTCAGAATCACGCAGGCAGAGAGTTTTTTATGGGTTCATGTCGATAGAGCTATTCATAAGTACCTCCAACGCCTCAAGGATGACAACAACAAGACGCACAGGCAGTAAAACCATCAACTATAAAAGAATCTATTATTGGGCCACGCTAGTGAGTTTGAAACACGACTTGCAAGAGTTCACCGTGCCTGCCTTTTGTGATGCGACAAACGTCGAATCAGTATACTAATTCTTGCCTTTACCTCCCTTCATGCCTTAATCGGTAAACCGGCCGGGGTGGCCGAGTGGTTCTATGCGCTACAGTCTGGAACCGCGCGACCGCTACGGTCACAGGTTCGAATCCTGCCTCGGGGATGGATGTGTGTGATGTCCTTAGGTTAGTTAGGTTGTTCTAGGGGACTGATGACCTCATAAGTTAAGTCCCATAGTGCTCAGAGCCATTTGAACCATTTGAACCTTAATCAGTAAATATGTAGGTGCAATCAGTATCATTCAAGACAACATAGTTAGTTTTAGTTACATGTTCCGTAGATCAGTTGCATGGTTTTTCTAGAAATTACGATGAACGAATCATTTTAAAGTCTATGGCAATTTAGAGACAACTGAATAGCTAACTGGCTTATATTAAATAATAAATTGATTAGAATGCCATTTTTATTTGCATGTGACTGCTTATTAATGAATTACGTGTGAGATAGATGGAGACACTGAAACAAAAATTATAACAAAACTAATGGGTGTAGGGCAAACAAAGAATGGGAGAAACAACAGAAGTAATGAAGAACTCTATCCAAATATCATGAAAATAGCAGGAGTAATAACATGTTAATAGAATTAGTTGGAACAGTTTAATCAAACCAATCTTTTACAATCCCTGGGAAAATAAATCAACTGAAGACAAGACTGAAAAGGAAAAGGAGGTTCAGAAAGCTAATAATATTCAATAACCAAAAAAGTAGGAAAAATCTTTATTAAAAAGATTTAAAGTATGTAAGGATACCAAAGAAAGGAAACCAAGAAAACAGAAGAACTATGGATGAAAGTCGAGTGCATCAGAATTTCGTCGAAATACCTACAGCGAAAATAAAACACTGTAAGACTAACAATAGGAGTGCTATTTCGAACACTGACCCTGAATTCAGATTAAGGATTTCTATCGCATCACAAAACTATTTTAAGCGGATACTAGGAAAATATCTCTGATATGGGCACCGTCCATTTCCTTCACCATATTTGTCCATTCTGATCTTTTGCCTTGTCATAGACGAAGCGTTCAACCAAAATAGGTATTTCATCCCTCTTCAAGTTTTGATAAATAACTACCACCACACAGCCCCTGCAGAGCGCATCACTGTAGTACAGCTGTAGCCGATGATGATATTCGATCCTAATCTCTCTTCTCTTTTCAGAATTGGGTTGTTAACTCTCCCCATTGCGTTTTTTTAAGGAGCATCACTATGGGGCAGCTGAGTTAGAACAAGCCGTTCAACGCTAACCTCTTTCCCTTCTTCAGCGTTCTATTAGTGATTTCCGCGATAACGTAGTTGCGAAGTGGGCGACCTTTTTGTGTACTTCGAGGATCCAATGGCAGTGTTCCTGCATCAATGCTTATAATCTCCGTACCTTAGGACGTACAGTAAGCAAAGGTAGATCTTGGAGGGGGGAAGGGACGATGAGTTCTATACCCCGATAGAGAGAGGGTTGGTGATCTGGACGGTGTAGCAAACCACTGATTGTTGTCGGTAATCATTGGCTGTTTTGCTGCACTAGACGCTTTTCCATTTGACGCTACGTTTAGTTCTTCCTGCCTCTGTAAAAAAAGGGATGTTGGTGTTGTAGGTTTGTACACCAAACATATGGTATGCATCTTCTACTAAAACACAGTGGACTCGCATTCTGGAGGAACGGATTTCAAATCTCCTTGAACGTTTACAGATTTAGGTTAGCCGTCATTTTCCTAATACGTTTAAGCGAATATCGGAATAGTTCCTTTGGAAAGGGCAAAGCCGAGTTCCTTTCGGATTAGTTCCTGCCAGGGCTTGAGCTCTGTCGCTAATTACCCTGTCGCTGACGTGATACTAAACCCTAATCTTCCATCCTGTTCCTCAATACGGTGACAACCTAGAATCTTCGTGCAAAACCTTTTAC
Organism: Schistocerca cancellata; assembly: GCF_023864275.1. Taxonomy (NCBI): domain Eukaryota; kingdom Metazoa; phylum Arthropoda; class Insecta; order Orthoptera; family Acrididae; genus Schistocerca; species Schistocerca cancellata. The sequence goes on along the minus strand of NC_064629.1, from coordinate 383,638,167 downwards.
TATTCAGTGAAACTCGATACGTTCTACTGACTGTATCACGGTACGTACCTGCGCCGTTGCCACCATTCTTGTTATGATGGCTTTGATGCCACTAAGTATTTCTTTGTGGAATTGACAAATCTTTTCCTTGCCCTTAGCAGATTCTGTGTACCTAATGCTGGTGAAGGCGAGTGGCAGGGGATAGCGCTATGTCATCACTGGGCGTGTGGGGAGTGGGTGGATTCTAGTGTACCAAACGCCTAAACCCACAAGTATGTAAGGCAGTACTATTACCTATTCGCAATAAGCCCAATTTCTGTTTGTCTGATCACTGTATCTAGCAATGGTCACCATGCACTGGAGGACAACTTTTTGCGGAGAAGGGCCGCACTGTTCTCTTCCCAATATTAATTCTCAATCCGCACCATTTTTCTGCCGAAAACGCAAAGCTTTGTTATCCACAAGCTGAGATCTAAACTTTGCGACTCTGATTTCATTATTCTGACGCAATGACAAAGAAGAAGTACCGTCACCATATCATTCGGATATACATATGGCAGTGTTCTTTAGTTTCTGTTTTGTATATGTAATTAGTAATGCAGAGACCTACAAAAATGTTTTTGGTTACAGCTGCCTTTTTTTCCTGAAAAGGGGAAGAAATGCATGAAGTGAATTCGAGAAGCGCCGACTTAACGTGCAAGAATTCATTTGTGCACAAATGAACCACAAGAAAACTTAAAGAAAACAGAACACTACAGAAACTCACACACCCAAAACATAACGAAAAAATGGCACAATCACAGAGAACAACGCTCTTGAAAATGGGAATAATTTCCCGAAACGCGTCGTGTGAAATGAAAGCAAATGGTGACTGCTAGCATAAAAGTTATTTGTAAACAAACCTATTGTTTTCACAGTCGCAAGCTTTCACAAACCATTTCTAATGGATTAAATCGGATAATATCTTTTCCTTCTGCCGGCCGCGGTGGCCGAGCGGTTCTAGGCGCTACAGAGCGGGACCCCGCGCCCGCTAAGGTCGCAGGTTCGAATCCTGCCTCGGGCATGGATGTGTGTGATGTCCTTAGGTTAGTTAGGTTTAAGTAGTTCTAAGC